>NC_082701.1:24039600-25458522 GCF_949987515.2 Delphinus delphis | reverse complement strand
CAGCCTCCAGCATCACAGTGTAAGTTGGTATACAGAAAAGGTGTCCTTTTGTAAAAATCAGCAATTCTCCGAGGACTATCTCACATAAATCATCTTGTGAGCTCACAGGACAAGAATATACCTGTGTCTGATTGGTTGCCAGGTAAGATCTTAAGACTCAACAACAATATCACAGAATCAGACCATGTGTACCATGGCAGTGTGAACTCAATAGTCAGTTGCTTAACGACTATAGAAACACAACATTAAGAGCACTCACCAAATTAAGCTAGACTTTCTTTAATGAGTTTAAAGTTATAGGCTAAAATTTATTGATATATAATAAGTGCTTATTGAATAAATAATGGAATCTGTCTGGTATTGAGCTTCATGGTTTTGCAGGAACAAGTACCCTTATTTTCAAAGCATCGTGTACTTTTATAAACGTCATGGTTTTGGTGAAGATAGTTCATCTAAGTTGTACCTAGAGTTGTAAGCAATTATTTGATATCAATTTTCTCTTTTATTTTTCAGCATCAAGAGAAAGCCAATCAGGTTCATCAAAACAGAAGAAAAAGGCTAAGTCCCAGCAATACAAAGGACATAAGAAAAGTGGGTCACCACATGGTGTTTATATACATTTCCTAACTTGTCAGCCAACTGGGATCTTGGTATTGTTGCACAGAAATGGTATCCCTTGTGAGAGCTGGTAACTGTGCATTCTGTATTATGCTTAAAGGTGCAGTATGCCATAAAAGGCAAACCTTTTCAATAATGAGAAGCACTTATCTTTGATTGACATGAAAAATTATTACCATAATATTTGATATATGGTAAAGAATAGAGTCTGTGAATGATTCGTTTTTTGGTTTTTTGTTTTTTGTTTTTTTTGCGGTACGCGGGCCTCTCACTGTTGTGGCCTCTCCCTTTGCGGAGCACGGGCTCTGGACGCGCAGGCTCAGCGGCCATGGCTCACGGGCCCAGCCGCTCCACGGCATGTGGGATCTTCCCGGACCTGGGCACGAACCCGTGTCCCCTGCATCGGCAGGCGGACTCTCAGCCACTGTGCCACCAGGGAAGCCCTGTGAATGATTCTTGAAGTAATATGTAAACCTTCTGAAAATTGATCCTTTTTTTAAAAATTTTTTATTAAAATAACTGTAAAAGCAGATGCTTGATGCTTACAATAGACTTGGAAACTAATAAACCCATCCTTCTTATAAACCAAAACTCTCTTTCTAGAATGATACTTGTAAGAAATTGAAGTTAAAAAAAAGAAAAGAAAGTCAAGTTGATAGGTAGCACAATCAGGCTTAAGAAACTCTTTTTCAATATGCTGTCTATATTTTACCTTACAATGAATGATTACTGACATTGATGCCAGAGTAATATAAAATATATTGATAGCTCTGATTCTTTTAAAATCTCCCTCCCCCACCCCATAGTGAACTACAGATTTTTCTCTTCATGAAACCTGTCATGGAATATTTCATTCTGAGATAAGATTATTTTTACTTAAAGATTTTTTTTTAAGTAAAAAGTATATTAGAGGATTGAAAGTAAAACAGATTTTTCCAACTGATTTGCCATGTGTTCGACTAAGTGCTAATCTGTCTCATTAACAACAAAGAGATTGAAACAGTGTGAAGAGTCAAATACACCTTCACACGTCTGATTATTGATGTTAATTGTTTTTTCAGTGGGGACTTCTAGCAGCCACTGCAGTGGTGCTTTAGTTTCCTCCCCACATGAAACGCAAGTCAGCCTCACAATCGTGATAATCATCAGGCCTGTCTCTCACCCTCTCTTTTATATTATGGACATAAGCCTCCCACAGACCAAAAATTACTTTGCTGACTGGCTGTTTGATATTCACCTAAAAGAACTCTAGAGAACATTGCCAGACCAGATAGATGAAAGTGACTTCCCACTTATCTGGAACTGATTAGCAAGAAGTCACGTAGTAACTTCATGTCAGTGGACTAACCATAGCAGACGTGATCACTAAGCTTTCTCTAAGACAGGCTGCTTTGGCTTGTCTTTTCACTTTTTATTTATTATTATGAGACTTCAGAATTTTCTTTGCAATGTGTCGAATTTAAGAATGCTTTTTATTACTCAGTGACGTTATGACATATATTTTTTAGGACGAATTTCTGAGCATTGTATACACAGTTCACATACCTCCTCAGTGTGACACTCACATGATTTGTTTATGGTTTATGGGGCTTAATTATTTTGAATTAATGGGCTGGGGACATGGGAAGAAATGTGAAATTAATGAAGTGATGATATCACTATCCCAGTTTTTAGTGACATTTAACATTATCAGATTTCTGGATTAGCTGAAGAAATGAATTTAGCTAAAAGTATAATTTGTTCTTTAACATTTTAATAGCTCCTAATATTATGACATCATCTCTAATGCCTTTATTTTTTTTAATTTATTTATTTTATTTATTTTTGGCCACGTCGGGTCTTCAGTGCTGTGCGCGGGCTTTCTCTAGTTGTGGCGAGCAGGGGACTACTCTTCATTGCGGTGCGCGGGCTTTTCATTGCGGTGGCTTCTCTTGTTGTGGATCACAGGCTCTAGGCGTGCAGCCTTCAGTAGTTGTGGCACGCAGGCTCAGTAGTTGTGGCTCGCGGGCTCTAGAGCGTAGGCTCAGTAGTTGTGGCGCACGGGCTTACTTGCTACACGGCATGTGGGATCTTCCCGGACCAGGGATCGAACCCATGGCCCCTGCATTGGCAGGTGGATTCTTAACCACTGCGCCACGAGGCAGGTCCCTCTAATGCCTTTAAATTGTCCTTTGGACATAGAAAAGAAAAGAACTAGGGACTCACAGCCCCTTATTAGAAATCCTAGAGACCAAATGTGTTTTGGAATTTAGAATTTTTTGGATTTTAGAAAAGAAGTACAGTGTGTGTAGCATATATTATGTAACACCCCTTGCAGACTCTGCAGCATATTTTTTTTTTTTTTTGCAGTATGCGGGCCTCTCACTGCTGTGGCCTCTCCCATTGCAGAGCACAGGCTCCGGACGCACAGGCTCAGCAGCCATGCCATGGCTCACGAGCCCAGCCACTCCGCAGCATGGGGGATCCTCCCAGACCGGGGCACGAACTCATGTCCCCTGCATCAGCAGGCGGACTCTCAACCACTGCGCCACCAGGGAAGCCCCATCTGCAGCATTTTTTGAAGCAAAATATATATAAATAGTTACATTTAATGGGCCAAATAAAGATTATAAATAGTATCACCAAGTGAGGTCTGATTTTGTTGCCGAAGTTTTGCCAAAAAAAACCTTTGAATTTTGGAATTGAGCATAAGGAATTGTAGTGCTTTGTGAATGAAGAAGCAGTCTTCATTGTAAGGACACTGTTCCTTTTATTTTTTCACATTACTCAGCAAATAATTTATTAGAAATTTTTTCCGCAAAACTTTACCCACCAGAATAAGAAAGAAGTTGGGGTCCAGGAACCTAAGTCATCCATTGCATGCAGATTTATATCAGTCAGATAGGCCACAAAACCTTTTATTTGTTTTTAAGTTTGTCTACAGATTATTATATTCTGGCTCTGTTGTTTCATCTTAGGCTCTTTGGTCTTTTTGTACCTAAAATCATCCATCAGTGTGTTCTTTGTTAGGGCTTATTTTTTATGGAACTAGACAGTTGATTGGCTTTCTCTAGTTGTGGCGAGCAGGGGACTGCTCTTCATTGCAGTGCGCGGGTTCTAGCCTATTTTTTAATTAGCTGTGTTCATGCTGCAGAGGGATAACTATTAATTAGTGCTTCTGAAAAATAAGGGTGATGTTCTGTCGAGGGAATCATGTAGACTGTTGTGTGCGCATGATCTGTCCAATCTGAAAAGCCTTTCTTTCCTCAAGACCTAGTAATTCTAGACCAGGAAAACCAGCACTAATTTCTGTACCATCTTCAGGGGCTATTGTAAGTAGTAGAGAGTTGGAGATTCTCCTTGCATTTTTACCTCCAAGTGTGTAGTACATTAGACTTTTTCGTCTAAATGAATGCTGCAAGTGGTTTTGGTTTGGCAGTTGAGAGTGTACTCACAGGAGCTTGGTTTCCAGATCATTTTACATAAGAATATTGTCTAACTTAGATTTGTCTTTTAGTTCTGATTTTGCAAAGGATAATTTCTGATTGCTCTTGCCTGAGTCATTTGTAAACTCTGGAAGAAAACAGATATAATTTATAGTCACAAAGATATGTAAGTATCCTTCAGCTTTCGATCAAATTAATGCAGTATGCTTGGTTGTTCAGTATTTGCAAAGCTTATTTTCTTTTTGTTGGTAAGAGCATTGTGTAAGTCTTTGAAAGCTTATGTGTGCTTATGAAACCGTAACCAAAGGGTGTTTCAAAAGAAATCAGGTTGCTGAAGAACTTGCAGGCAACAAACATTTAAATTTTAGAACTGCTTTTCAGAATAAGAACTATAATTGTTTTCTAAAAGAGTGAATTATAAACCAAAAGTTAGGGGAGCACATTTCATATCAGTAAAATCCTGCCACTCATATAATTCATTAATTAAACTGTTTGATTTCTCCCTGAAGGACAGTGTTTGTTTGGGCTTATATGGGCAGTGAAACGCCTACAAGTAGGGTTTGAAAGCCCTCTCTGCCATTGGATTGTCAGTCCCCCTCAAACTAAAATTGTTTTGAAGGTCATTAGCCAGCTGTTCTCCACACTCGATGCTCTCTGTAGTTCATTTTGCTTTGTTTTGTTTTAAATTGATTAGAGAGTCAAGAACCGGGATTACCAGACTCTGAGAGACTAGAAATAATCTCCCCCATCATCCACTCCCCAACACACACACACACACACCCCTTGTTTTCGGAAATACAAACCTTGCATAGTTGGTTCTCTTTTCAGAGTATCCTGTGCAGCACAACCTTTCCTAGTTATGATGCAGTTTTCTTACCACACATGTAAGTAAAAGCTTACTTTAGTTTAACTTGATATTTAGAGAGGAAGATGCCAATTGGGAAGAAGCCTGTCAGTTTGTCGAGCCTGCCCATGACAGGTGGGGTACGGAGGAGCTTCTCTGGTGGCGAAGAGTTGACTCCCCCTCTATATCGAGCCCTTCCAGCACAGACAGCCCTGGAGGCCTTCCCACCTCCCCGCACTAGCCGAGAGTTCAGTCCCAGCCTCAAAACAGGTAATTGGTCACATCAGCACCGCAGGTACTGCAGAGGGTCAAAGTCTGGGTTAGGGTGGTGGGAGACAGAAGCATGGTCTGGCATGACAGATGCTGACATTAAATTTTTCTTTTTCTTTCAACTAGAAAATTCATTTTCATTAGTCTTTGGTAGTCACTTCACTAAAATGAATAATCAGGGAAGGATTTTTATTTTGTTACAAGCCACTTTTGAGCTTCAAATTCAGGTAAAGCTGTGATTTCAGTTTATGGAATTGTGAGACGACTTGTACCGTTTCATGGTTTCGTTAAAATGGTTGAACGTTTTGCATTGCAGAATTCTACGTGACTTGACCTGAGGGAGAAATATGCCATAAGGGAGCAATCTGATTAATCAGATCCAAAAATGAGGCTTTGTTCATAGCATTCCATAGCGTCTCATTCAGTAGACAGGATGTGTTTTGTATTCCTGTGTGATTTGAGTTCTGGTAGTAACATTTACCACAGTCTTAGTTGAATAACGGATTTGGAAATATAATGCCTCTATAATTTTGGTATTGAATTTGAGTGAAATTTATTTCTATAATTTCACGTTTATATATGTACAGTGATTAAGTAAGTAAATGACATTTAATTTGAGTTGAATTGGTTAGGCTAAGCTGGTAGAGTATAAGGAAGAATGCCCTTTGTAAATGCTAAGAACAAACATGTTACCGTAGAATGTCAGAGGCTTCACTTGCATATGATGAATCTTAGACGTGAGTACAGATCAAATAGCCCCAAATCCAAAGTTGTATCTGCCTTGGCATATATTCTGCCATATCCTAACTATTGCCTTTAAACAATTTTTTATCGAATTTGCAGTCTTTAAAATGCCTTTTATATGTTGAAAAGCATGATGGGACTTAGTACCTAGCTCTGTTTTCTTCTCAGTCCTCTGTTTGCTAATATTTTTGCACCTGAAGTTGTCATCAGCCTTTTTTTTTCCATTTTAAAATGTGTTCTTTAGCTTTTGCCTTCTTAAACAGTGTATTAGGTGATCTTGATCCTTCCTAGTCTGTTTCCCTGAAGATCACTCATATCTTTATATCTAGAGAAAATTACTATACCTCTGTTGTATAAGAAATGGATTAGGACTGCAGATGCAAGTTTATCTGCTCTTTTATGGAAATACCTTCAAATGACTAAAGAGCCTTTCAGCTTCTTTTCTTGCCTTTGTAACTTTTTTCTTTTTGTACTTGTTATTATGAAAGTTTTCTGTAACCTAAGTGATTAACTATAGATATTGTGAGCTCTGAATATGTTTGAATTTTTATTGCATTTGAGGTGTATTTTCTTTAAGCATTAGACTGATTTTGAAGGCGTGTGTCACGTTTTGTGAGAGAACTTGACTTTTAGGATTGGCAAAACCCAGGAACTTGGAGTAGGCATACAGGATGGAACCCACAAGGCCTCCTAAGTGACTTCCCTTTCCACTGGTGTCTATTGTGTGTATCTTCTGAGCTAGGGGCACATCTTGTGGGATTTAATGTGATTTTACTGTGGTGAAACTATGTAGGGACTACATTGCTGTCTTAACTCTGAAAGCTACGGTTTGTTTAGCTATTGAGAGAATTTATTATTTATGGACTTCTAACTAGGAAAATGTGATTTCTGTTAGACTGTCTTTTGAAATGTTAGTGAGTAAAGTCAGCAAAGTAACTTCTTTTTAAAAACAGAGCCAAGAAAATGCATTTGTGTAGAAAGTGACATCAGCCACAGGATCTATTTTATTTCATCCATCATTCATTGAGAATAAGGCCTGTAAAGGAGAAATGATAAGTGTGAAGATACCAGACAGGCTTTATTTTAGGTTCCTTGAAAACACTGAAACTTTGCATTAGAACATTACACATCTGAGTGACTGTTTCACCTTTATCTTGAGTTATTTTTTTTAAGAACATTGTTTCCATATTTTAACATGAGTAGAAGCATAATCCAGAACTTTGTTGTTAATAATAAGTGCAAATAGTTTCAGGATGTGCTTTAGAATTTCAATTTACTTTTCTTACATTTAAAAAAAAACAAAAAGCATCTGTTTGAATGGAACATGTTTGGTCTTGAAGCACAGTAATTCTTTTCTCATTCATTTAGCCATCTGATCATCATATAACAAGATATTGTTTTAATCAACCTTTTATTGTGGGTACTGCACCTTTAATGAAATTTGGGGTTTTTTTCCTTTTCCATGTGTTTATTTTCATGGTATTGTTCAAATGTCCTTAACAACGCATGTTGGTTTGACTTGAAGGATAACTGTTATATGTTTGATATCCTCCATAAAAGCATTTTTATCATATTAACTAATTTTTTTAAAGGATTTTTTAAAGAAAGTAAGCAGAGTCATGTTTGCTTTACCTTTCAGCAATCTGATTGGTATGTGTTTTGCTATTATTATAGGCATAGTGTATTCACTTTTCAGTCTTTGGGCTATTAAATTTTTTAACACCATTACCAAAACAAGTACCAAAGTAAAATAAAATGAATTAGCGTTATTTCAAAAGATTATTCTTTTTTTAAATTTTTATTTATTTTTGACTGTGTTGGGTCTTCGTTGCTGCACGTGGGCTTCTCATTGCGGTGGCTTCTCTTGTAGCAGAGCACAGGCTCTAGTCACGTGGGCTCAGTAGTTGTGGCTCGCAGGCTCTAGAGCACAGGCTCAGTAGTTGTGGCGTACAGGCTTAGTTGCTCCACGGCACGTGGGATCTTCCCGGACCCAGGCTCGAACCCATGTCCCAGGCATTGGCAGGCGGATTCTTAACCACTGCGCCACCAGGGAAGCCCCAAAAGATTATTCTTTAAATTATTAAATAAGATGTCAAAGACCAGTATTTTTGAAACTAATCTTTTGTAACTAAAATCAAGACACGAAGTATTTTTCTATCACTATTTGACTTTAAAAATAGCCATTTTAATATTGTTCCACGTGGTGTTATTGTTTCATGAAACTTAGTTGGCTTACTACTCATCTAAATACTCTGAGTCCTAATTCTTCTCATAAATTGACCTTTTTCCCCCTGTATAAGCAGTTCCCAATTTACATTCCATATATATCTTCATCCTCTCACTCCAATTGTTATGAAAAGAGCCATAAAAAAAGAAACAGAAAAATTTCATCTTTCCTTTGGAGACAGTCCCTGCAGGAAGCAGACAGGTGGGTTACTCAGTGGCTGAGCAGCCAGTCTGAGAGTCACAAGTTGTGCAGAGGGAGGCCTTAGGCTACATTGGTTCCCGCTGTTAATAGCCCTTCAAGAATGCTAGTCTTATGTTACCAAGTCTCGCTACTTTTCATGGTTTTATATGAAATCTCCTGTTTCAGAATATTCAGTCAATTTGAAAGAACCACAGGGCAGAGGTGAGGGAGGGAAAAGCCCAGTTTGTGAACTCTGACTTAACAGATCTCTGTGCTGAAGAAATTGAAGAAGAAAGTTAGCATTACTCACAATGGGATTAGATTCCAGTGAGAATATAAGCATAAAAGATCACCTGTTCTTTAAATTATTTGAAACTTTACCAACTCAATTTTGGTTAAACAGTAACTTTTTAAGAAACTCAAATACATCTGTGAGAGGTTGGCAGTTACTAAGACTAGTGTTTGTTTAACACCTCGCTGAGATCATTTTCATTTAAAAAGTAGGAAAGTAATTTTTTTTAAGGGAGGTGTTCTATAGGAAGTAGAGGGTGGGCTTCGGGGAAAGGATTTAGGGCAGCCTGAAATTACTGACTAACTGCGTTGAGGTAACTTAAGAGATGTTTATAAAAAGAGATAGGAAAATCTCAGAATTAAACAACCTAAACTTTTGCCTAAGACCAGTGCTGGGACCAGCAAAGAAAACATTCCTCTTTTTCTTCTTGCTTGTCCATGCAGTAAGAAGAGCCCTCCTGTCACTAAAAATTATGACTAGCATGACTTCAGTGACTACCAAGAAACCTAAACCCCACTGAAAATACTGGAAACTGAAAAACAGTTGTCCATAAAAATAAAGACCTATTGGAACATGACCTGTTCATAAATTGAAGATTGCCTATACTGTTGTTTGTTTTCGTTAAAAAAGAAGTCTTCGGGGCTTCCCTGGTGGCGTAGTGGTTGAGAGTCCGCCTGCCAATGCAGGGGACGTGGGTTCGTGCCCCGGTCTGGGAAGATCCCACATGCCGCGGAGCGGCTGGGCCCGTGAGCCATGGCCGCTGAGCCTGCGCGTCTGGAGCCTGTGCTCCGCAACGGGAGAGGCCACAACAGTGAGAGGCCCACGTACCGCAAAAAAAAAAAAAAAGAAGCCTTCAGATAAGAACTCAAACAGGTAGTACTACTGTTAAGTGATCCCACTGGTAATGTTAGCTGTTTTTGTTTTTGTCGTCTTTTTTGGCCGCACTGCACAGCTTGCAGGGTCTTAGTTCCCCCATCTGGGATTGAACCCGTGCCCTTGGCATTGAAAGTGCAGAGTCCTAACCACTGGACCACCAGGGAATTCCCAAAGTTAGCTGTTTTTTATACCAAGGATTTTCATGTTGCTGGTGTCAGTCAATTTTTATTTTACCTAAAATGATTACTTAAGTTTTTCTTGATTTTAGTTTTAATACAGGTGTTTAATATTATCAGATTTATATCTTTTTTATGAAGAGAGTCTTTAGGTACTCCTTGGAGATAATAACATGTTAAAGTCATTTGTTGTGTTACTTATTATTCAGAACTATCCAAGAAATATGCTGTTTATGTAGACATTGACATAAAAGTGAATACTTAATCATGAGAAAACCTCTAATCATTCTAGTCAAATTAGTGATCACTGTTACCTTCAACGTTTCATTGACAGTGTCCATTTGTGCAGTGTCCATTTTGCAGTATTGTTCCTTTTTGGAACTCTTCTTAACTACGAATATACTTTGAAACTTAAAATTAATTAAATGCTCTTCCTTCGGGGGGGTTAGTTTTAAGAGTTACTGAAGACATGAAGAAGTCTTATTAACTGTGAAGCTGGTGGAACATGAAGCAATCTGAATATTCTAGAAAGACTTAATAACATCTTGTACATTTATTTCTTACAGTGACTACATTGCAGCTGAAGGAGGAGTTGATAGATGGAGAGGATTATAATTTCCTCCAAGGAGCATCTGATCAGGAAAGCAATGGCTCTGCCAACTTCTACATCAAACAAGAGCCCTGAGGTTGCTCAGAAACTGAGGGTGGGAGGGAAAGAATTTTACACAGGACTGATTTATAATCAATCCAGCTGTACAGCGGGGCTATTCTACTGGAACATTTTGCTAAACATAGAAAATTTCAGTTCCAGATTTTTCAAGTGGGTAGGGAAACTATTTTAGCTGTGGGGGGAAATTTTTCAATTTATAAAGATGGACAATTTTTGTGTTGTATTTGAAGCTTTTGAAAGAATTTTGTAATATTTTCCAAGTTTGGATTTATGTGCATTGTTAACAAGAACTGAAATTCTAACTTTTTTGGTAAGATTAAAGTTTAGGTAGCAGGATTGAAGGAAATGATTTAAGAAGGATATAGTTGTAAATGCAAATGAACTGTCATTACAAATGAACCTTTTTGGTACCTGTTGGGAGATTTTGGGATTTTGGAAGTTAGGCCAGTCACATCTCCAGCTTCCTCTGCTGCAGAATATGCAACTGAACGCCCCCCCCCCCATCCCCGCCCCATGGAGAGCTCATCACCACATAGATCACGGAAGGGTAATTAATTCTGCTTGATGGCATTTTATTGCAGCCCATTTTAAATATTTGTACAGAAATGTTTTTCATTCTGTGAAAATTTCTTTAGAGTTCTGTATGAAACTGGAAGAACTCTGGATACTTTTATATGTTCTCTTTTAATTAAAAAATGAGTAAAATTATCCTAACACTAAAGTGTTAAACTGGAATGGTTGACAAGATATACGAGATCTCAGTCTACATGTTGAGGGGTTGGGGAAAATGCAATATTGTCCTAAGTTTATTTTATTTTCCTTACTAAAAAATACCCCACAAAAGGGATTCTCATCAGTTCTCTGCCATTTCTCTCCATCTGTGAGATAATACTTGGTATAACCACACCCCAAAACACATGTTCTGTATTACCAGGAGAATCAAATTAACAGTTGTTTAAAGCCAAGATAAGTTTAGATTTCAAAATCATTCCAGCTCTGCTTTTAACTATCCTGGATTTGTTAGAAAACTAATTTGAAAGAGAATTTAATTTTCTTAAAATTTAAAGACAATTCATACTAATTATATATATATATATATGTATATGTATAAAATTAGTATGAACTGTCTTTAACTCTATTCAGAATTAATTTTAACAATAATAATGGATTTGGACCATTTTGAACATTCCCTATTTTAAAATTCACATGGCTTCCTTTGAAAAAAGGATATAAAGGTAAATTGGTGAAAGGTTTGCTCTCTGCATTTTTTGACTTTCTGAGTTGTGACTGAATGAGAGAGCTTTAGCATTTACCAGTGAGGTTCATAAACTAAACTCTCAGGAATTACTTGCATCTGTTCTAGAAGTGCTTCTGGGTCTTAGCCTGGCCTCTTCAGAGTGGTAATATTGACCATCTCCTCTGGAATATAGGTAGGGCTAATTAGAAATTAATCAAAATGATTAACCTCTACAGTCCTTCAGCCTATGGAATGCTTTAAAAAATGTTAATGGAAAGCCCCAGGAGACCATTTTAGGTAAGATTTTTTTTGTTTGAATTTTAAAATGCATAAAACATTAAAAACCAGCAATTTATTTTCTAAAATATTGCTCTACTTTTGGGAATAATAGCATTGGTAATATGCACAGGTTTACCTCATTCTATGCAAGAGGGGTTAATATCATAAGGTTTTATAGTTGCTACTGGAAGTAAAATTTGTTACTTTATAGTGTAAGAATGTATGGAATCGCATGTCAACATTGCTTAATACTGACTCTTTAGGGGCATAAATGCAGACCATATCAATGCCAAGTTGATTCTCATGTGTCAGATATATGTGAATTCAGCTGTTAAATTACTGGATATTTATCTTAAACAACATTACTGAGAGGGACCTACTGTAAATGTGACATCCTCACACTTCCCAAATCTTTAACTTTTAAGAATCTTCCTATAAACTTAAAGCCTGGAAGACTTCCAAAAAGCAAGGGTTACAACAATCTTTATTCTCAGGCTTAGTGAATTAAACCCAGGACTCCGATTCCATGATATGGGCACCAGAAGCCAGTTGTATCGTGTGCTCTAACAGTACCCTGGGCTTAGGGGCTCTATAGGGACCTGAATAAACCAGGAGGGATTTGATTTGGAGCCTGGTAATTAGTTCTGTGAAATGCTCATTTGTAGCCAGGTTTTATAAGCTTCCAGTTCTACAGCAAAGCCAGGCTCTGAGTGTTTTCAGATTTCCCACCTATTTATGAAGTGTTTCGTGTCTTAATCCCATGACCAACGTTAAATGTTGGTAAGGACTTCCTACCGAGTAAACACAATCTGAAGCCCTCTTCATTGTTCAGACTCTAACTCCCTGCTGCCGATGAACAGAAAATGAGTTGATGCAGAGGAGATTTATGTCTTAGCCACAACTCCAAGTGTACAACTCAGTAGCCCCATTCTATTCTACGGTTCAAATGTACTGCTGACCTTGGGTTTGTTTTGTTTTTTCCCTGTTAGGATTATTTGGGGATTTTTGGTAGTTTAAACTCTTTAACCTTTTCCTTGCTGTGTATGAGGAAAGCTAAAGCTGTTATCAACTTCTTATTCTACGGATACTAACACGGGTTTTCAGTGTTTGTTTGTTTTTATTATTATTAATTTTGTGTGATGTGAATACCCTCTCCCGTCAATATTTGTATTATGGTGCTATATATTTGGTAATGATCCTTTACTATTGGGAAGGGATTTTAAAAATACTGTGATTAAACTGGGTTTCTTCCTTTGATTTTCATATTTTAAATAAAGCCACAGTCATTTATACAAAAGAAAAGTATCTGTCCCTGGGCAAATCTTTTGAGGACAGAGGTCAAAGTAAACTGCATAAGGTTTTTACATCATTTCTGTATGTATTTGATAAATAGATCAATATCTGTACAAATTTAATCTTTTATTTTCTTGGTAACTTGTGATCATTGAGAAAGTGTTTGAAACTTTCTCGTAAAGTGTATATAATGGCGTGAAAAATTCCTTTGGAGAAATTTATGTTCCTTTCATTTTTACCAAATTGCAAATTTTCAGCATGGATGTGAAAAGCATTAAAATTATAACTTTGTGTACAAGATGAAAATAATTCACTAAATTTGCCCTTTTTTACACAAAATAAAACGTTAAAGTTAAGTTGTATATGAGCAATTCTTTAATATGCTTTGATATTTGAGGGATTTCCTTTTTTATTCAAAATATTGAGTGCCGCCTTTTATTTATTTATTTGTTTATTTATTTTTGGCCGCGCCACACAGCATTTAGGATCCTAGTTCCCCAACCAGGGATTGAACCTGCACCCCCTGCAGTGGAAGCACGGAGTCTTAACCATTGGACGGCCAGGGAAGCCCCTTGAGTGCCTTCTATAAGCAGTCGAAGGCACCTGGGAAAGTCAGATCAGTTCCTCCCTCACAGAACCTGTACTCTCATAAGGTAAGCCAGCACAAGTGAGGAAGAATTTACTGCTGGCTGACGAGAGGAAGAGGATATGGGTGGATATATGGCCATAGTTGCATTTGAGCCAGGATCTCACTTGGAGGGAATAGGCAAAAAACACGGGAGGGGTGAGTGTGGACCCCTTGTGGGGAAATTAAATCACTTTAGTCAGAACATGGTGTTTCAGGGTTGGCATGATTGCTAGGAGACTTTTTTTTTTTTTCCAGCTCCATTAACCTCAGCAACAAGGTTCATAGGATGTAAATGAATTATCCCAGCTTGCTCTTGCTGTTTACATTAAGAGGGAACGCAGACACCCTCCTTTATCAACAGCTGATTCTGTGGGAAATTATCCAACTTTTACTGCAGAAGCAGTTTGTAGAGAATTTTATGGATGTTAGATAGTAATGAGATGGATTGGGTATCTTTAGTAGTTAATTTCATCACTTTAGAAAAATATAACACACTCCAAGAAAGACAGAACCTAATTTCTGCCCTGCTTCCTACCTAAAATGGCTTGAAAACAGTTGCCCTAGTAAACTGGAATTCCCAGGTTGGCCTCAATTACTACCCCGAGCTCTGACATATACATTCTTCTTTAAACCCTTACGCGCCTCTTGGGAAACTAGTTTCCTAAAGTGCTTTATGCCCATGTTTTAAGAGGAACAAATGTTTCCCCAAAACAAGTAACTTTAGCACTGTGTTGTTTATCCAGCCTTGTGAGACGGGGAGAACAGCAACTATTTCCTTTCTGCAGACTCTTACTGAGGCTAGGTTGACATCCCTCTTTGGCCTGTTAAGAATTCCAAGCCTCACGAGCAGGCCAAAGCAGGGCTTGCCTATTAACAAATAATTATATAAAAAGTAATGCATTTTTTAAAATGCATTTATTATATGTTTAAAATACAGTTTTATGAAAGCATAAAAGTTTCTGAATTAGTTGTCCACTTTCACACACCCAACTGTTACATAGGATTAGGTCCAACCTTACTCCAGAGGCAGTGCTTTTGTCCTCACCATAGCCTACCCTTCCTCATTCAGTTCTACCAAATTAAGTCCTAACATTCATATCCTTCCTCTCAGCTCTCACCACTCCAAATTTGACTTCATCACCCTCCAAACTCATGACTTTTATCACGTCACTTGGAAAACTATATAAAGGTAGTAAAGCACAGTGGCCAAGAGCAGAGTCTGAAGCCAGCTACTTGCATTGGAACTTGACTCCTTCACTTGTTAAGCGCTCTAACTTGACTCAGTTTCCTCAATTATAAAATAGGATACTAGTACCAACTTCCTAAGAGTTGTGAACATTAAATGAATTCATGTACGTGAAGTTCTTAGAACAACCCTGGCACAGAGTAAGCCTATACTATACTATACTATATACTATACTATACACAGAGTAACCACTGCTGCTGCTGCTGACAGGTACCTTAGCCACTGTGCATGTGGGTCCAGGGTGGGCACCTCCACATTAGAATGCAGGCCCCAGGCCTGCCCCAGGATCTAATTTCAGTAAACTGCCATTTAATGCAGTGAAAGCACGTAGCACACAAACATGAGATTCACTTGAAACTAAAAAATAATTTAGAAAATGTTAAATTTCTTGTCAATCATTGACTCGAAATTAGAATCCTGACACTTCTGTACCAAGCTGTTGATGTGTTTGTCGTTGTCTTATAGTATAGCAACGTGCATAAAAAAATGTAACGTTGAGGGCGTTCCCTGGTGGCCTAGTGGTTAGGATTCTGGGCTTTCACTGCTGTGGCCCAGGGTTCAATCCCTGGTCGGGGAACTGAGATCCTGCAAAGCCATGTGGCCAAAAAAAAACATGTAATGTTGAGTCTTTTATATGGAAGTGGCATGAAAAGCTTTCACCGGTTTCCTGAGAAAACAGGTATTCATAAACCCACATATTTCTGTAATCTCATTTTTAAGGCAGACTCCAGATGATAGTGAACATTTCTATTGATAGGTGCTCCTTGGCACCATTTTACAACTGTACCAATCCAGCAAAATGAACAGGCAATGTGGATTTTGTAACCACTTACTACTAGCCCAGGAAATAGGCATGATAAATACCTCATCCTAGGGTAGAGTAAGAAGGGAGGTAGGGTGGCAGGGAAAATTTGTGTAGCCAGGCACTAGGTTAACTGCTTTACATGCATTGTTTCATTTAATCCTGCATTGCCATGGTATCATCCTCACCTTACAGGCGTCCTTAGGCTTCCGTTTCCTCATACATAACTTGCCCAATTTGCAATCAACAAGAATGTGAATCTGGACAACTTGACTAGTCTATGTTTCATTCTGCCAAGTTTCAACAAATTCTTTGTACAGAAATGTGCATTTCTACATCAGCTAAAGTGGTTGGGATCTTTATTATGTTCATTATTTCTTTACTAGTTTCCTCAGATACACAGCCAGTGCCACACTTATCCTCTTCAGCCTCACTGCTTTCCCTCCTAGAGTCTGGAAGTATACCAGGTGCTGAGAAGGATTAAATCATTTTTCCATAACAAGCAGGATTAATTTGTTCTGGATAACACTACGATAGCCAGGGAACCAAGTCACGTCTTCTTCCAGCTTAGTAACCAGTAATCACCAGAGTCTGCACCCCGTTTTCAAAGGCTTTATTGGTAGATATACTTTAGGAAAGGAACATCCATCCTACTGCTTCCAAGTTAGTGGAATGAAGAGCTGTGCCCAGGGACACATCAGGTGGTGCCAGAGGGGACTATGCTCCGTCCACCTCTTACTCATAAATCCAGTCAAAAGCACAAGACTTGTACTCAACCAGTTCTTCAGGCTTAAACCACAGGCTGATTTCTTTCTCAGCACTTTTTACTGAATCACTGCCATGAATGATGTTCCTAAGAAGGAGAACAATTTCTAGTTACATTTTAAAGTACAAAAGTCTGTTCAATGGATAAAGCAAAGGACAGTCACTGAAGACCTTTTCAGCCAGTTGCTCCTTGAAGCAGCTGACCACCCCCAAGTATCTCCTCTTAAAAGCAACTATAAAACTATAAAAGTACTTAAGCCAAAAGCATCACTTGGTTCAACTTTATTATGCTTCTAAAATTTCAAAACAGTGCTTGTACCCAAGATTGCCACAAAACATTACTTCTCAAATTTTGAAAAATACAGGAATACACAGACCAAAACCCAAACTAGATGTGACGTATTCATTATAACAGCCATTGCTGCTGTATTTTCTTACAACACTAATGTGCAAAGTCCAATCAAAACATTCACGCTTATTGACAATCCCTTTATTCCATTTGAGTCTCCTAACTATACAAATTTTTGTAGAGATTCTGTATGAGTTAGGGAACCAAAAAGGCTAAAAGTGACACACGCTTGGACACAGCACCACAAAGGGCAGAGCCAAGGCTAGACCCCTTCCTTGCCCCACTATCCGCACTTTCTGCCGTCACGAAGGACCCACCGCAGGCAGCTCCCTTGTGCAATGCCTTGGCTAAAATTTTAAGTAGCCTAGAGAAGTAACTATTCAAGAAAGCGTTCATCCAATGATAATTACCACCTAATTTAAACGTTCAGAATTTTCTAAAATTGGAATGTGCCAAAAATGTTTGTTTTAAACCCAAGTTAAGTGGCTTTGAGGAAAAGTCATTAGTGTCCCTTGGAACTTACCTGCCAACTTGAATGCAGAAGTCGCCACGAATGGTGCCCGGCTTAGAATCCGCTGGGTTGGTCTCCCCAAGCATCACTCTCCCTGTCTTCACTACATTCAGGCCCTCCCAGACCTTGACATTAGGGAAGAGGAATTTCATCAGTTCTGCCATTCAGGACCATTAAAAACAAACATTTGCCTCTACCTAACAGCACGTATCAGTAAGACCAATCAGTGACATGATTATCAGCCATCCCCAGTAGTAGTAGGGGCCGATATAAAATACTCCATACTCCATCCCAAGTGTATTGCTAGGATACAGAGAAAAAGTCTGCCCAACTTGGGGACTTCCCACTCTGGCTGAGACAGAGATTAAAAAGACTGAAGAATCTTTATGCAGCCACAAACAAAAAATAGTGGTGAAAGGGTAAAGAAAAGTGAGCAGACTGGAACAGGATCAGTGGGAAGGGCATCGCAGAAGACTGTTAGAGCAAGACATGGCAAAGACTGACATGAAAGGGGAAAATGTATTCCAGGGAAAAGCAGAAAGAAGAAAAGGTCACCCTCAGGGAACAGGAAGTAGGGCTTCTTTCCCAACAATTTTATTAACTCCCTATTATACCCTCTACCTCTATTCACTTCATTTCCAATTGGACATTAATGCCACAGGAAGAAATAGACCAGTTCATTTCTAGCACAGGATCACAGAGAACTCTTTTTAAGTTCTGATTCTCACTTCCTTTTTCCTCCCAAGTTCCCAGTTGGTCTGTAAACTAACTCACTCCAGCAGGCTGCCTTTGTAAAACAAGGAATTTGGAGCATCTGCAGAAGATGTCTAAAAAGGAACATGAAGACACTGAGCAAACCCAGTTACCTATCAGCCGTTACTTCCTTGGTTCCCTCTCCTCCAGCACAAGCACTTACCATGGCCACAACCGGCCCAGAGTTCATGTACTTCACCAGCCCTGGGAAGAATGGGCGGTCTTTCAGGTCAATGTAGTGCTGCTTCAGGAGTTCCTCAGAGGCCTGGCATTGAAGAGGAGGTACCAATTAGGAAGTAAACTAGAAAGGCTCCCATCCTCAGAACCTGCCCACCTCCCCCCACCAGTAACATGGTAGGTTCTCTAAAAGTCTGGGTGTGTATTTTAGCTCACATTCATAAGGTGTGTATTTAAAAAAAAAAAACATCCAAACCATGAAACTGATGCTATCTTAGCGGAAAGATTGTTCTGATCATGAAGACACCCTCATGTCAATGACATGACGGATGTTATAATCCTTAGAAAGAGGTGGTTAGGGAGTTAAGTGTTGGCTGCAATCAAAGGAAATATGCCAGACAGAGGTCATATCAAACCCTCTGGCCCATTCCTAATGCCCTTTTAAACATTTCAGACGTTAACTGAGAAAGCTTGGTTTAAATTTCAGTTCTTAGGTACTTATCCCCTAAGGTCCAGATCTGTACCCCAAATTGGAAGATAAAGTTACTGCCCTATGCCAAAGGGAGCCTGCAGAGAAAGGGCAGAGTAAGGCACACCCCACCTAAGACCTCAATCATCTCAGAGTTGCAAGCTGAAGCACAAAAGGATTCCAGCCTCCATCCCGTGCCTGGGTGGACGTGCGTGGGCCCGGGGCGCAGACCTCATCCACTCCCTGCTGCCCCCCTGCGGCCCACTGCCCGTCGCAGCCGCGGGAAGGAAGCAGCCCCGGAGCCTGAGTCACGTCACCTCCGCTTAACCTTCCAAGGGCGTCTGTCCCCCCGGGCCTCGGGGAAGGGTCTAGCGGGCCCGTGGAGCCCTGGGGGGGGGGGGGGGGGCGTTGAAGGCCCAAAGCAAAGGGGTATTCGCGGGTCCGAAATCAGCCAAGGGGGACTCTGACTAGGAAAAGACACTCGGATCGACGCTGCGGGTAAGGAAAACCACCCGCGACCTCGCCGCCGCGGGGGGAGGGGAGCGGGGCGCGTCACCTGAAGGAACTTCATGGCCACAAGGCGGAATCCCTTCTGCTCGAAGCGCTTGATGATCTCGCCCACCAGGCCGCGCTGCACGCCGTCGGGCTTGATGGCGATGAAGGTGCGCTCCGCGTGGGCCATGGTCCTGCGGGCGGCAGGTGCGGTCAGGGCGTCGCGGCCGCGTTCACACGGGCCTCGAGGGGGCCTGGACCCCGGGCCGGAGGCCACGTGGCTCCCGCGCCCGCCAGCCGCTACCGCGGGGACACGTGGCCTGCGGGACGCCTCAGCCCTACCTGCGCCGCGCCGCAGCCCCTCAGCCGTCCCCGGGTGCCCGCGGAGGCAGGGGTCCCGGCAGGGGTCCCGGGGGAGCGCCCGGCCTGCGGGACCGAGGGGGCCCGAGGGCGGGGAGGGATAGGAGCCGCCGTCTTACCGGTAAGAGGGCGGGCGCGGGCGGCGACACGGGCCTGAGCCGAGAGCTTAGCGACCGGCACCGCCGCAGGGAGCCCGCGGAGGAGGGGCCGGCGGCGGCCACACCCCGGACGGCCCTCCACCCAACCCGCGAGGCCGGACGCTTCCGGACGACTCTGTCCACGCCCCGGGTTTGTAGAATAAGCCAGCGAGGGCTCCAGGGGCAGGAAGTGATTTCTACCCCACCTGAATGTGCCCGAAGTAGAACTGCGCGCGTCCAATCCAGCTCCTGTCTTCAGTACCTCCTCACGCGCGCGCACGCAAACCTCTACTGGTCTTGAGTCAGTACCCCGGCCAGTACCATCTGCTTTTCCCCATTCACCGAGCACCCAGAGCTGCTTTCTCTCCTCCCCGTCTAGCACAAGTCCTTATCCTACCTGTGAAATCCAGTTTCCCCTTCCCTCCCCTCTGCTTGAGCCCTGCTTCAAGCCCTCCACCTCCCTCATCCGAACTGGCGGCCTCCCAATGCGCGTCCACCTCACTTCTCCCCGCAAGGAGCCTCCCTCAGCACCCTCCCCAAACACCATCTGACCCTCGGCCCCGCTTTGATGACTCCCCCTGCCTGGAGGATGGCATCCAAGGCTAATTTAGCGAAATACCCCATACCCTGCTCCCTCCTGCCTGTCTCCCCACCCACCTTCCCAGCCCAGTTAAGCTGCCCTGTTCCCACCCTGAGATGATGATCTCTGCCCCCAGCATCATTGTGTGGCCAGGTTATCCAGTTCAGCCTGAGACACACCCTTGACAAGATTCTAGATTCTCTCATAGAAATCAGGCCTGTCATACATTTGCAGACAATCCCTATCTCTTCTCTGCCTGACAAACCACTAGCCACCCTGTGGTGGTGCCCAGCTTCCCTGGAGGAGCCAGCAAGCCCCTCCTCTCAGTAAGTGTACACTCACCCCCACCCCCACCCCCACCCCCACCCCTCCAGCAGTGCTTACAGCCTGAGGTGGGCAGAGCCCCTGAGTCTCTCTCCTCAGGGCGGTGAGCTGACTACAGGAATCATGTGTCATCACCCTAGTGGTCCTGGCACTGCACTGATAACCTGTGTTAGATGCTGTGACAGTCCAGGCCTCTATTATACCTTGCTGGCTTTCCAAACTTCTAGTTGCAGAGCATTAAACCACAGTACACGAGCAGTCTTCATTCTGGAGCAAGGACACCCAGTGTTCCCTTGGGCCTCAATCGGCAGTACACTTTTGTTTGGGCTTCCTTTTGAGGGTTAGCAAATGTCAATTGTGGGAAAGAGTGGGAATTTCACTGGATATTTCTCCGCGGAGCCGTTTGCCCCTTGGTCTGGTCACTACCTTGCGGTACAGCCAACAGCAGCCCTCTGCCTTTCACCTCTCCTTTCCTTCCTGGGAAGACTGTCCTTAACTGCGGAAGGTATAAATGAAGAGGCAAGGGGGCAGGGCACAATCCTTAAAGAATGACACAGCCCTTGAGAAAAACTGGATACAACAAGAACTGGTTAGAACCGACTAGGCCCAAGATGGTGGAAGATTCAACTTCCAGTAGAACCTGCGCCTCATTATACGCTCACTGTAATACATTAGCCTGCTAAATGACACAACCACCGGCACCATGACAGTTCCAAGGCCAACCATAAAGGCCAAAAAGTGGGCAGTGGCCCAAATCCTGGAAATCCCTGAGCCTTCTCCGAGGTAGTTAGAATATTCCTCCCACTCCTTAGCCTATGGAATTACCCAGCCCATGAAAACCAACCACCCCCGCACCTCGGGCCTGCTCAGCCTAATGACACAGACTGCATTCTGTCTATGGAATTGTAACTGAGCAGGACCCTGTGGGGCCTTCTGGGGCAGACCCTTCCCCCATATCCTCTGCTCTAGCTCCTCTCTGAAGTACCCAGATAACAGTACCTGATGCACATTTCCTGAGTTGTTTTACAGATGTGAAAACCCCCCACCAAATGGAAGATATTAACTATTTGATGACCATGAACACATAGCCCCCAGGCCTCCTGGAGCCTAAGGACTGATTATGTTAACCCCTGGGGCACCACCCTGTTACTTCACCATCAACCAATTAGAGAACTGTGCACAAGCTGATCACATACCCTGTGACACACACACCCTCTCCCCCACCCCACCCTCCACCCCCCCACACCTCTACCCCACCCCCCCACCCCCCCCCCACCCCCGCCAACCTGGCCTTTAAAAATGCTTTGCTGAAACCCTTTGGGGAGTTGGGGGTTTCAGGGGCATGGGCCACCCGTCTCCTTGCATGGCCCTGCAATAAGCCTTGCTCTGCTCCAAACTCCAACGTTTAGGAATTGTCCGGCCTCACTGTGCATCAGGCACACGAACACAAGTTCGGTAACAGAATGTGCATCTCTCTCAGTCAACCTCTTTGACTTCACTATGGCTTGCTCTTAAATTCTTTCCTGCGCGAAGCCAAGTACCCTCACTTAGCAGCCTGTCCCAGGAGCTCGCCCAAGACCTGGGACATGACCATTCTCTCGCACCCCATTTTCCTGCAACATCTTTACAAAGGAAGAGGAAGAAGGTGGTCTTCTCCCCTCCCCACTTTTCCTTTGATTATAAAAACGTAGCCCACTTAGTTCTCAGGGAAAAGCCCTCTTGCCTGCCCACTTGTATCCTTCACAAGTGTCCTATATTAATAAATCTACTTCTTACCTATCACTTTGTCTCTTGCTGAATTCCTTCTGTGCCAAGACATAAAGAACCTGAGCTCCACTAAGTCCTGAGATGAGCTGTGCAGTTTCATGACCCTCCTGCCTCGCTACACACATATTCATTCCCCCAAAGTCCTGGTACTCTATTTCACTCCCCATTCTTTGTATGAAACAGAAACACATCTATTCCTCAGCTGCCCAAACAAAAGGTGGCCCCCCCATGGGAGAAATCCTTTCACAATGTAACTTACAGCAAATCATCATGTTGTACATTTTAAATATCTTACAATTTTATTTGTCAGTTGTATCTCAATAAAACTGGGGGAAAAAAATCTAAGCAGGTACGGTACATAGAAGTGGTGATGGTGGTAAGGCTCTGATCCTTGAGGTAGTCCAGAGATTCAGTTCCCTCCAACCAATCCAAGATGGTTACCACCCCTATATCCGCCTTCCAGCAAGTGGGAAGGGAAGTATGATTATCCCTTCCTTTTCAGGGTACAACCTTGAATTTACCACCTTCACTTTTTCGTGTCTCTTTGGCCAGAACTTAGTCCTGTGGCTGTATCTAGCTGCAAGCTAATACAATCACGCTAATTAACATCACAACGGCTTCCTCCGGTTACCATTTCCTTTCCTTCTTTCTATCTACCTTTCTTTCTCTCTCTTCCTTCCTTCCTTCTCTCCCTTCCCCTCTCTCTCTCTCTCTCTCTCTTTCTTGTGATGAGAGCACAGATCTACCCTCTTAGCAAATTTCAAATATATAGTACAGTATTGCTAACTATAGTCACAGTGATCTACATCAGCTCTCCAGTTTGAACTTTTAAGTAAATGATAAGTAAATTTCCATCTTGTCTCTATTAAAGCAACCAAATCAATATCCTAACTAATCAAAACTACTCACAAGATATCTTCTGCTTCTTTTGAGGTGATCCCAGAAATCCAGGCCCACTATCCACATAGCTTCTTGGCTTCGGAGTAGTTACAACTTCTCACCCTCCCCCAGCCACTGAATCCCTGAGAGCTTCTCAAGGGCAGGAAGGGTATCTTTTATTTCCAGGGAATCTTCGATGCACAGGACAGTCTTGGCAACGTAGCAGATCCCGGACAGAGAGCTGTTGACTGGCTCAGCGCCAAGAGTGGATGGAATGCAGGGGGAAGAGAGGGACAGGCAAAGAATGTGTGTGTATGTGTGATCTCTCAGGCCAATATAACTTTTATAGTATTTACACTCTCTATTAGCTTAGGTTAGCCAGAATACGTGAAAAAGAAAAAAGAATACAAAGCAATACGACAATACGAAGTACCTTACTCAATGACTCCTTCCTTGAGATGAAACATTTTAATCTGATGACAGCACATAACACTGTACAGGGAGCATCCACAGCTCCAAGAGTTTCCCTCCAGATGAAAAGCAAGTTCTCAGAAATAACTAGATTTGCTATGACCTGGCCCCTGCCCATGAGAGGGAGGGGAAGTGGGGTGGGACAAGCACTGTGGTCTGCTTCCATGTCACTCGTAGATCCAGTTCTGAGCACAGCTCTTGTAATTCACCAGTTCCTCAGGGTGAAACCACAAGCCAATCTCCTTCTCTGCACTCTCCACAGAATCACTGCCATGGATAATGTTCCTGGATGGGAAAAGAGATGGCCACATTACCAAGGTCAGAAGAATTAAACTGCCCAGAAGCTCCCCTCATGTCCATTGCCAGAAAGCCTACAGCCACCAGAGCAGAAAAAACCAAAGCTCCATGTACATTATTCCATGTCAAAAGAAAAAACCCATGACTGCCACTAATGTAAGGATAAAGAATGCCCTCTCCACGTCCAGCCCTCCTAGCAACACTGATGCGAGCAGCGGGAGCCTCAGGAAGGACTCTGGCCAGCAAAGCGCATTGTACCAGGTTCTACTCTCACAACAGAGGCACAACCATAGTGATGTTGATGACCAAAGGCAGGGGGCCTGCAAAGCCAAACACCAATTAAGAAGGAGGAGAAAAATAAACTCTGATTACAAATTGCTCTGTATATGGTATCATGTCTACCCTCAGCTTCAGAAACCCAAATTCTTGTGGCACTTGGATTTTAGAAAAGAGTAAAATGCACCGACTCTCACCTGCCAACTTGGATGCAGAAGTCCCCACGGATGGTCCCAGGTTTGGAGTCCACAGGGTTGGTCTCCCCAAGCATCACTCGACCTGTCTTCACAACATTCAGCCCCTCCCAGACCTCCAAGGGCAAAAGAAGATATGGTCAAGGAAGGAAACCAATCTCAGCAGAAAATCTGAAAACTATTAATTCCAAAGAAAAAGAAAAAGCACCCCCTTAAAATGACATTCATTCACCGAACAAATACTTATGGGGCATCTAAGTGTTCCAGCACTGGGTATATTGGTCTCCCTGCCCTCCTCTTGCCTTTCTACAATCCATTCTTGACACAGAGTGGCCCTTCTAAAACACCAAGTGTAGAAACCTCCCATAGCTTCCCAGCACTCAGGAAGTACAGGGCTGAGACAGCCCTACATAATCTGGCCTCTGCCTGTGCCTATGGATTAATCTCATCCAACCTTCCCTTTCACCCACCAGGCTTCAGTTACGCCAAGCGTCTTTCTGTACCTCAAAAAGTTCCCCACCCCAGGTCCTTTGCACATGCTATTTTCATGGTTGAGAATGCTCTTCACTGTGAATTTGTACACAGCCGGCTCCTTCTCATCCAGATCTCAGCTTGAAAATCACGTTCCTTGACCACCCAGTCTAAAGCGCTCACTTGCTATCACATAATCCTATTTCATTTCTGTGCATATCACTAATCATTAGCTGATATATATATGTTTTTTGGTTTCTTTATTATCTGCCCATCCTCCCTTTTCAGGATACGTAGGCAAGGAAAGCTATGAAAACAGTTACCTATTTTGTCTCATTCATGATTGTATCCCCAGTGTCTAAAAGAGCCTGGCACAAAGATGACAACCAATACATACTAAGAGAAGAATCACTGCAATAAACAAGACACAGTCTCCCTCACCTCCAGGAGCTTACAATCAGGCATATCTCTCCTGATTTCTCCCAGATGGGAGTCTTCAGTTCAGCAAGCAAAGGTATTTTGTCTTTGGTGAGCCAGAGAGCTGACTCATACCCTAAATGTCCAATGCCCTAGCCTCAGAATCCTCTGCAACAATGAGGACCTGGCCTTAGAAGCAAGAATCACAACATTCACTCTTCACTCCCAGCTGAGTCATTCACATCAACATCCCACACATGTTACACTCACCATGGCAACCACTGGCCCTGAGTGCATGTATTTCACCAGGCCAGCAAAGAATGGACGGTCCTTCAGGTCAATATAGTGCTCCTTGAGAAGGTCTTCAGAAGCCTATCCCACAGGATAGAGAAGAGAATTGATCCCAAAACTATCTAAGAACCAGCAATTTAGTTATTTCCCACTTACCCATCCTGCTGTTTAAAACGTGAGCTCTCAGCTCACTTGTTCTATTATAACCCAATTCACTCTTGACTTTACCAAAGGGAAGAAGTGACAGGGACTAAAAGTGCTTCAGCTTTGTACCAGTTTTCCCCCTACTGTCCTTGATTGATCAGCATAAAATTACAGAACATTAGAATTGAATCCAGCCATGGTATTTTACACAGGAAAACTAACAATACAATAAATTTCCACGCTCAAGCAAGCCTCAGCTAAAATGTTACAGGGAGGTGGTCTCAGCATTGGATGAGAAGCAAACTGAACCAGGCCATTTCTCTTCATATTTATTCAGAGAATAAAGGCCTTAATTAATTTAATCTAATTTTTTTTTTTTTTTTTTTTTTGCGGTACGCGGGCCTCTCACTGTTGTGGCCTCTCACTGTTGTGGCCTCTCCCCCTGTGGAGCACAGGGTCCAGACGCGCAGGCTCAACGGCCATGGCTCACGGGCCCAGCCGCTCCACGGCATGTGGGATCTTCCTGGACCGGGGCACGAACCCTTGTCCCCTGCATCGGCAGGCGGACTCTCAACCTCTGCGCCACCGGGGAAGCCCTCTAATTTTTTTTTTAAAGAAAAAAATTTAAATAAATAAATAACCCTGTAGGCTCATGGCAGCTATCCCTCCTCCCATTCTTCACCAAGTCCATGCCCTTGATAGGAAACTCAGTATAAAGGACAAAATGTATGCACTTAGGGGTCAGAGAGACCTGGGTTAAAATCCCAGCTGCATCACGGACTGGATAACCACACATTACTTAACTTCTCCAAACCTCAGCTTCCTATCACTAACAACCACGGGAAAAGGATTAAGTACCTCTCTGGGTTGTCATGAGACCTAGATGAAAAAACACATGCGCCCAGCACGTGGTAAATATCCGATCAACAATACTTTGATTTCACTTTACCCTCAAAACTGATGAACCTAGTTGCAAGGCAGGAATAAAGAGGTAGACATAGAGAATGGACTTGATGACATGGGGTGGGAGGTCGAAGCTGGGGCGAAGTGAGAGTAGCATTGACGTGTATACACTACCGAATGTAAAATAGTTGGCTGGTGGGAAGCAGCCGCATAGCACAGGGAGATAGGCTTAGTGCTTTGCGATGACCTAGAGGGGTGGGATAGGGAGGGTGGGAGGGAGGCTCAAGAGGGAGGGGATACGGGGACACGTGTATGCATATGGCTGATTCACTTTGTTGTGCAACAGAAACTAACACGGTATTGTGAACCAATTATACTCCAATAAAGTTGCATTAAAAAAAAACCCTAATTTAATATACAAACTCTCTGGAGAGCACTGCTTGTCCAATACCTGGCTCGAATCATTCTGTCCCACTCTCCCCTCAGCATTAACCTCAGTCTTCTCCCTTTTATATTAACACAGTTTTTCTAAAACATCACACAGGAACTAAAATGCAAATCAAACTAAATTTAAAATTCCTTGGCGACCCAGTGGTTAGAACTTGGCGCTTTTACTGCCAGGGCCCAGGTTCGATCCCTGGTCAGGGAACTAAGATCCCACAAGCTGCGTGACCCACCCCCCACTCTTTTTTTTCTGATTCATTCATTAAAGTTGACTCTTAATAGGAAAAAAAGATGATCCCCTAATGTACTTGCTTTGAGAATGTAAATTCTTATTTCCCAGGTCTGTTTGCAGATGGGTTCTTGGTCAATCAATCCTTTGCATTTTTTGAAATATTGTTTTGTAGGTATCTTGCAAGTGTGTCTGCCCTCTGCTGTTTCAGATGGGCCGCCCCAAGGGCAAAATCACAACTTTCCTCTACATGCCCTGACGGTGCCTAATATATGCTAGACAGTAGGCAGGTGTTAACAATGATAGAAAGACTTCCTTGCTGAAAAACAACCTGCCTCAAACGGTGGGGACAGTGAGGGGGGGGGGTCCTCTAAAATTATCTGCTCAGGAAGCTCACGATCAGGAGCTCCAACAAGCCCAGGGCTTTGCGTCAGAAATCACAGTGCTGCAGTCATATGTGGAACCCTGCATTGCCAAGAGGAAAGGGAGGCTACTTCTGAAAGTCGCAAATAACTTTTTTGCTCCAAGGCTCAGCGGAGATGCCACCAAGGAGTTTCCGGGTTTTAGGACATTTGTGTTCACCCTAAATGGAGACGCCTAGAATGAGCTGAAGGGAGAAACAGAGAGGCTGACCTATGATGTTCTCCTATTTCTATGAAATAATAGAAACAGCAAGAATGAAGTCCACGTACCTGCATGAATTTCATGGCAACAAGGCGGAATCCCTTCTGCTCAAAACGCTTGATGATCTCTCCCACAAGGCCGCGCTGGACTCCATCGGGCTTGATGGCAATGAAGGTGCGCTCGCTATTGGCCATGGTCCTGGGGACAGACAGGTGGAGGGATGAAACAACACAACAAACAATATCCTGCCTACATCATTATCCTTCTCAAGGGGATTACCTCCATAAAGCTGGTTTAAAGCTGCAACGTCAACTCCAGGACTCTGGTAAAACCTAATTCCTCCTCAGTCCCCTCATCTATGAACTAATACCCCAGAGTGGGGAAGGGTCCAAAAGCAGGGCCTATACTTTCTATTTCATTTGATTTAATAAGCTTCTGTTAAGTCATGTCAAGAGGACATGATTGCCAGTTCACCCTCGATCTGGACTCAGGCAGTCAGAGGCTCCTCACCCTTTTCCTGTCCCTGGAATATACACTCTGTACACTGTTCCCACAGTAGGAGCCGTTACAAGGACACAGCCTTGAGAGAGTAAGGGTTGTTGAGACCATCTGGACTGAACATGTGACTGAACCCAGTTAAACTATATAAGTTTATATAAACTATATAAACTTTAAGATTCAGGTGGGTGGGTACAATGCAGCCAGCCAAGACAAGCCTCATATGTATGTTCCCTTACTTATTAAAACTGCTACCTTCCAACCTGGAGTGGTCAACCTCTTTGGTCTCTCCTGGTCCTCTCTGTACAGGGGCCAGTGTGTGGACTGACAATTTGTGAGCCAGCCAGGAGACTGAAGAAATGGGCCTTGGGAAAGAGGCATCCCTGGGGGAAATCCCAAGCTGAACATCGACCTCTATGTGGGGAGGGTGGCCTGTATGTTTGATACTTGCAGACCACCACATGAAAACAAGGATGCCCCAAGAACACCGGCTGCTTTATTGCATTTATTAGAGAAACTACACAGAGCAGCAAAGAAGGAAAATGAATGGCTGCCGCAGTGGGCTGGCCTCTACTGAGGGCAGGCCACTGGCCACAGATGCACAACTAGAGGCTGCAGCTCGAGTGAGACAGTTGGAAGAAGAGCTGAAGTTGGAGAAGAACGTGCAGGTGTCCACTGCTCTGCCAGCTTTGGGGCTGGCAGACAAGATGAGAGAGCAGGATTATAAACTGGAGATCTTAGCTTGTCATATGACAAAGCTAGGAGAGCACAAGCTGCTGCAGATTAATGTCCAAGTGCTGTGTCAAAGCCTGATTAGGACACTAAGAGACAGAAACCCTGGGAAAGTGAGGAGCACAAAGGGGAGGATGTTGTGGTGATTGAGAATGAAACGGATGAAGCGCCCCATGCTGTCCGACGCCTAATACAAAGAAAAACTTTAAATAGTTGTTACCCTAGACTTCTGATAATAGAGAAATACACCCCAAAACTCTTAAGAGAAAACTTGCATTCCTTCTCTGTTCCTTGAAGTTATAAATCTTACCATGTCTTTGAAATGTAAACACCACAGGAAATAACTAAAACACTGCCCACAGACCAAAGAAAAAGGGGGGGGGCGGTGGTGAAAACACAGACTGCTATAGGAGCACCCTCACACAAAATCTAGTCCACAGTTTCCCTAAGATTATTCATCAAAGGCAAGTACAAAATTTTTTTTTTTTTTTTTGGCCACACTGCATGGCTTGAGGGATCTTAGTTCCCCCATCAGGGATCAAACCCATTCCTCCTGCAGTGGAAGCATGGAGTCCTAACTACTGGACCACCACGGAATCCCCAAATTTTTAAAATCTTCTCGCAAATATTAGTAAAAGGCTTCAGCCATGTGGGCGGATACTTGATTCACGGCTAAAGTTCTGGAGAGAAAGCTATGGATTCTCTGTTTGTGTCTGTCAGTATGTTCGTATGTCTATGGATTTGTTATATATAGGTGATGTTTTTCTATCTCCAGAGAGTATTGTCAAAATTAACTTGTAAAAGAGCTCTATTTAGTTGGCCTAAAGAAAAATAAGCTTTGATATCAATAGTGTACTTATATAAAGCTGAAACAATTTTCTTTCATCTGCTCAAAGGACAAAGTTTTGTTGGACTACTGGTCTGTTCCTTATGGGACTGTAAGAGGTTTTCCTTTACCTTTTGAGTAACCTGCCCAGAAAAAAGATTCTGTGGTTTTATCCAAATAATTTCTTGTGCTTCATGTTGTCTTTATCACATCTTCAATTACTTAAGAAAACTGAATCTTCTCTATTAAAAGAGCTAAGGTTTTTTTTACAATTATGTAACTTTCTGTATTTGCCTTTGGAGTCTTTGTCACTTAAGTTAAATAGATAACTAAGTACTGCTTCACAGTGAGCTAAGATCCTATTTAATCTAGTGTTTTAAAACCTTTTGGTATTTTTGACAAGCTCCCCCAAAATCTAATTCTAAATAAAGTTATGTTGACCTAGAACTAACTCTGGGATTTTCCAGAGGGCCCCTGGAACGTCTCAAAAGACGTATTCTCTTTCCTTATAAAAGAGAGCTATTAAACTAATTAGCCTATTTGATATATTAAATTATATGGGAAACGCTGTCAAATAAGAAGTGATGTTAGGGACTTCCCTGGTGGCACAGTGGTTAAGAATCTGCCTGCCGATGCACGGGACACGGGTTCGAGCCCTGGTCCAGGAAGATCCCACATGCCGTGGAGCAACTAAGCCCGTGCACCACAACTACTGAGCGTGCGCTCTAGAGCCCATGAGTCACAACTACTGAGCCTACATGCTGCAACTACTGAAGCCCGCGAGCCTAGAGCCCGTGCTCTGCAACAAGCGAAGCCACCACAGCGAGAAGAAGCTTACGCACCGCAACAAAGAGTAGCCCCGGCTCGCCGCAACCAGAGAAAGCTCGCGCTCAGCAACAAAGACCCAGAGCAGCCAAAAATAAAATAAATAAATATAAATAAATTAAAAGAAAAAAAGAAGTGATGTTAAACTTTCTTTGGGCTATATTTGTATGAAATTCCTAAAAATCTGATATGTCCTGGTATGATGTTATTAGTTATAATTTTAAAATGCATGTCACAAAAACAATCAAATTCCCTTGTCGACTGTATTATAATGAACTCTCATCAGATCTTTAACCATGGCCATTTTAAAGTCTTTTGTCATTGCTGTACTCTGATGTTTTGCAAAACTGTTCCTGCAAAAATGCTTCACGTTCAAGGACTTTTATGGAAAAACTTTAACAAGCACAGGTTTCTGATACCTAAGATCAATTCGCCTTCATGTTGAGAGGGACAGTAATGGACGTTTCAAGGACTTCCTCACGGCTACCTGCACAGCCCCACCACACGTCATGGGATTATAGCCCAAGACCTGCACCTGTTCCCCTTCCCCACTTCAGTAAAACGGGCCCATTACATTGATGATATAATGTTCACATGTGAAGACTTGCCCCTGTTGCAGGACACTCTGCAGGCTTTGCTGGAACATCTGTGAGGGAGAGGATGGGCAGTGAATCCACAAAAAATTCAAGGCCCAGGCACCTCAGTAAAATTTCTGGCCGTCCTTCGTTTGGGTAAGATTCAAGTTGTCCCAGAAGTTGTCATTGATAATGTACAAGCCTATCCAACCCCTAAGAATGTGAAAGAGGTGCAAGCCTTGGTAGGCATTTGGGGGTTTTGGAGGACTTTTATTCCCCATCTGGCACAGGGCCTCCATCCCTTATACCACCTGGTAATGAGACGGCATACGTGGGACTGGGGATCAGAGCAGCAGGCCGCCTTTCAGATGGCAAAAATATTAGTGAAGCAAATCGAAGTTCTGGGTATCTCCCAAGCCGGACTACCATTTGAGTTAGATGTGTCTGTGACTCCAGCACATCTGGGCTGGGCACTGTGGGAGAGACAACAGAAAGAGAGTACCCCTAGGATTTTTGGTCCCTGGAAGGGGGCAGAAACCCAATACACCCCCACAGAGTAACAGCTTCTAGCAGCGTACACAGCATTCCTCCGGGTACAGCCTCTCACGAAGAAACAGCACATCATGGTAAGAACTTCCCTTCCTTTGAAGGGGTTGTTCAGAATATGTTCCATCTACCCACCTCTGCCATGGCTCAAACCCCCCACATTGACTAAATGACACGTCTATTTGCAGCAGAGGAGTACCCTACCACTGGCCCGCTGTCTAGAAATGTGGGTGCTCCTAGGCCCTGTAGAGAATGCAGATCCTCCAAAGGTCCTGGCCCTGTTCCTGTGTCGGCCTGTAGAGAGGGAGCGCGGGAAATTCCCACTGATGCCTGATATACACATGCCTGGAAAGGGGAACAAACGGCAGCCTCCAGCGGGCTGGTGAGCCCTGGCCATTAATGTTTTGCACTGACAGTTGGGCTGTTCTAAAGGGATTGACCCTATGGCTTAGACAATGGAAAGACAAGAGGTGAATGATCATAAATAAGCCTTGTGGGGTCTGGATACGTAAAAAGACATTTGGGTTCACCTGCAAGAGTCTGAGGCACTCCTCACTGTCTTCCACACCCTGGCTCATAAGGCACTGACATCCTCTGGCAATCAAGAAGCTGATGCCCTGGGCCAGAAATGAGTCCTAGCAACTGACCCTTGGGTGCATAGGAAGAGGGAACACTGAAGTGCCCAGGGGGATGACATATTGCCAAGGATGCTGGTCTGCCTTTGAAATACAGTGACTCAATTAACGCAGTAATAGCATGTCCTGTGTGTTCTAAACAACACCCAAGGCCACTGCCAGAGGAGTCTGGGGCCACCCACCAGAGCTCCCAACTGATGTGAAACTGGCCAATTGATTATAGTGGCTCCCTCCTTCCTAGTGAGGGTTCTAAATATGCTCTGGTGTTTGTGGACACTGCATCTGGCCCAACCCAAGCTGTCCCCTGTTGCCTCACAAACCAGGCTGCCGCTATCGCGATTAGAGAAGCTAAGACCATGTATGGATACCTTTGTTGAATACACAGTGATCGGGGGTTATATTTCAAAGGTCATGACTGGGCAAAAGAACATGACATCAAATGGAAGTTCCATCTCCCCTATAACCCACAGGCAGCAGGACTGGCAGAAAGGAAAAATGGAATAGTAAAGCATCAGATTAAATTACTAACAGGTAAAAACACCTTGGCCGGGTGGACTAAAGTACTGTCCCAGATTCTGATGCATTTGAATGATCAACCAGTAGAACCTACGGCCCCAAATGCCAGACTGGGGACCCCTGACAAGACACCCAATGCCATACAAGTAAGGAAGTTTTGGGAAACAGCCACTGCCCCACCTTTCTCTGTGGATCCGTGTGCTGTGCTGCTGAGAACACTAAGTCCCATCATACCTGGGAAAGGAGTTATCTACTGGAATTTCCAATGGGATGTCTCACCGGGATGGGTGAATTCACACCTCTGGGTAAAGGAGACTCACTCAATCTCCACTGGGATCCTGCTGTCCTACTGCAAGCCGGACTGTTGAAATGTGCTATAGCTGGAATGAAACATGCATCTTTGAAAGAGGGGAGAAGGTGGGGTTCCTGGTCTGGCATATCCTGCCCCCAGTCCACCACTGCCTGCCCCAGCCAATATGTATGGTATGTACAACCGGGTCAAGTTCCTAAAGCCACCAACCTCCCTCTCCTCCAGGCCAGATGGGCATGTTCCGTTTTCTACTGGTACAATCATTTAGCCACCATCTTGGTCCCCTCCATTGGCCTGGAGGACATTATAGCATACAGAGAAGCCCTTACTAACTTCACCCAGCAAGCCTTAAATGACAGCCTGCAAAGCCTGTCGTTACCAATCACTGAAATATCTTTCATGAGAAAAGCTGTCCTCCAAAACAAAAGAGACTTGGACATTATGACTGCCTCATAAGGGGACGTAGGAAATCAATGGTTCAGATTATGGGGCTCTTCATAGAGAAAACTGTTACTTATTTGGGGACTCATCTTAATCCATGTTTTCTCTTGGATGTGCCTCTATACAGTTGCTGTGGCCTCTGCCTCCACTGCAGTCAGAGAGCTGCCAAATGAGCCACCGCCATGCTGGCAGAACCCCTTGCTAACCTCTCAGGGCACACTTCTGACCCTGCAGAAGAAGGGGGTGAGACTGCAAGGGCCAGTCACAAGCGGCGGAGTACTGGAGGAGGTCATAACTCTCAGCTGAACCCAGAAACTGGAGGCTCCTCACCCCGACCCCTGTCCTTGGAATGTACACTCTGCCTACTGTCCCCACAGTAGGGGCTGTTCGAAGGACACAGCCTTGAGAGAGTAAGGTGTTGTTGAGACCATCTGAACTGAACATGTGACTGTACCTAGTGAAGGCCTCTACACATACTTTTAAAATCCTCGTGGGCGAGAGCAGAGATCTACTCGTCTCGCAACCACCCAAGATAGGCCTCAAGCTCCGTTGCTCCTTACACCTGTTACCTACCAATCTGGAGTGGTCTGCCTCTCTTCAGTCTCTGCTTTCCTTCCGTGTACAGGATCCAGTTTTTGAACTAACATAAGCATCTACTGTGTACCCAATACTGTGGCAGAACTAAGGCAGGGGATGTAAAAAAAAAAAAAAAAAAAGACACTATCTCTCAATTATCCAGATGAGGGACACCACAGTGATAATGTGAAAGTGATGACTGGTACAGGGCAGTCTAAAATATGGTTTGACCTACCGCCACAGTCATGGTATTAGAACTAGAAGGGGTTTTACAGATTATTTCATTACAATCCCCTTCTTTTACAAATGAGGAAACAGATCTAGAGCACCCGAATGAGGACCAAAGTCCAGATTTCCCAACCCTATGCAACTTATGCTATATCATGAGATGTAATGAATATTCTGACTAACCAGTAAACGGCTGACTGTGGGAGAACTATTGCCATGAGTAATATCTGATATGCGACATCATGCTGGAAGGAAGCCTAGAAAGTATCTATTCCAGACTTTTCCTTTTACAGAGAAAAAGATCGGGCTCAGGACCTGCTCTGTCTCCACAAGATGAGAAAGGAGTCCGTTCACCTTGAAAGTCAATCCCTCTGTGGATAACAGCACCACCTCCTGGCTCTATCTTCCTGTACTTTACCTCTTATTTCAGCACCTTAACAATATGTTTGAATTTTCTGTTTTCTGTCTCTCCACTGGCCTGCCGCCTGTATACACGGATGGATTACTTCTGTGTCTGTCCCTGGTACCTAGCCACAGGGCCTAGCACTCAATAAGAGCAAAGAAAATGTCTTAAATGATAATCACCCTACACCTCCAAGAAAAAGAGACCAAGCCTAAGAACTGGCGGAGATCTCCCGGGGGAAGCTGGAGACAAGCATGGATTCCCCAGGAGAATATGGAGCTAAAGAGCTACAAACAGTCCCTGTAAGTGTCCTCCACATCCACCTGACACACACCTGTCATTCATTCAGAGCCCAGCACTGCGCTAGACAGAAACAAATAAGGCACAACCCCTGCGGTCGCGTCCTGATGAGAAAAGCAGCCACGGACAAAGGTGAGTCCACGTGGCGTGGGACGTGAGCTGACAGGTTTGCACCTGTCGAAAGGCGCTTCCCTCCCACCCCATCACCCTGGCCACCTCTCAGAGCGGAACTCATCCGACCTCTTCGCCTCCCCCTCCCCTTCCTCTCCCTTTCCTTTCAGTACCCCGAACCCTTCTCACCAATCCGGCTACTTGGGCTTCAACTCCTTCTGCTGCCACCGGCACCGGAAATGCGCCCCCGCCCCTCGTGGTTCCCGGCACCCGCCCGCGCGGACGGAACGCTTCTGCCCAGATCCGCTGCGGGAGGGCCCATTTTGCAGAACACCACTCGCCTACGCTTCCTCCTGACAGTCGGATGTCATTCTAGGGAGCAATTTCCAAAGTTAAACTTCCGGTACTGTTTTTTCCTGCTCTTCTGGCTGGCTACCGCCATCTTTTTTTTTTTCCTTAAGATTCTGTGACTGTCCGTTTTCTCGAGCAAATTGGCTTCCCGCGAGGTGGCGCTCACACTTTTCGTTGAGTCTGAACGAGCGCCTGACCTAAAAGTAGACGGTCGCCCTCGTTTTACATTTACTCATTCTTTCCAGCCTGTCAAGCAGATTTTTTATCGAGTAACTTCTGTGTGGCAGGTATTGTTTCAGGGTCTGGGGTATAACAGTAAACTTTGTTGGAGCTGGTTATGGGGACAAACAATAAATAAATGAGCAAATTAATATGAAATATATCATAGTATGCAAATGTTGTTAAGAAAAAGCAGGGCAAGGGCGGAAGGAAGATTGAAGCAGTAAACTACTTTAAAGGTTAAAGGAGGTGGCAGTAGAATAGACCTGCATGAAGTGAGGGAGCAACTCTGGTGATTACCCAAGGGCCAGTATTATAGTGGGCGTTGAGCGCTAGAAACTGCGGTTGGAGAGCAGCAAGATTATGTTTTGGGTGGGAAGTGATTGGAAGATTTTGAGTAGGGCGTCATATCATCTGATACACATTTTTAAAAAAAAAATCATTCTGACTGCTGTAGGAGGGATGGATGGGGTAAGATACAAAGCAGAATCAGGAGCCTTTTCAACAAATGTGCGGGAGCAATGGGACATCTATAGGCAAAAGAAGAAGAAACACCTCTACCTAAACCTCCCACTTTAAATGAAAATTCACTCCAAATGGATCATAGTTTTGTAAGTGTAAAACTATGTGGACAAAAAAAAAAGGAAAATGTTGCCTGCCATTTCAGTAAACAAACACTGCTGCCTGACATCAAGCCATCAGCCACTGTAGCCTCCCCAATGGTGCACACTGAAGGGAAATCAGGAGAAAAACAGGGTACTGGCCCTAGATAGTTAAGATGCGTATCAAATGAATAATTTCAATGAGCGTATTTTTTTTATCCAATGCAGCTTTTTGTGTGATTAGCAGTAATTTTTTTAAAAATTTATTGATGTATAGTTGATTTACAATGTTGTGTTAATTTCTGCTGTACAGCAAAGTGATTCAGTTATACATATAAATATTCCTTTTCATATTCTTTTCCATTATGGTTTATCACAGGATACTGAATATAGTTCCCTGTGCTATACAATAGGACCTTGTTGTTTATCCATCCTATATATAATAGTTTGCATCTGCTAATCCCAAACTCCCAATCCTTCCCTCCCCCACCCTTCTCCCCCTTGGCAACCACAAGTCTGTTCTCTAAACTGATCAGCAGTAATCTTTTGATGTTCCACTAACATGTTTCTTGTTTGTTTTTTTCAGCAAAAACTATATATCCTGGCTTCTCCCTTACCTCTTTGGAACAGTTCCTCAGAGCTATCTGAGAGATTGTCTCCCAAGCTATAGTCATCAGTAGGGTCATCAAATAAAACTTACCTCACTACTTTTAGGCTGTGTGGGTTTTTTTAGTCAACACTGTAAAAAGTTTAGGAAAAAAACATGGTAAAAAATCTTCAGGACCAAGGGCTAGGCAGAGTTTTTAGACTTGCCACCATAAGCACAGTTCATACACGGAAAACGTTGATAAACTGGATCTTATCAAAATGAAAACCTCTGGCTCTTCAGAAGACCCTGAGAAGAGGATGAAAAAACAAGCTACAGGGTGGGAGAAAATATTGGCAAACCACATACACAACACAGCCCTTGTATCTAGACTATATAGAGAATTCTCACAACTCAACTGTTAAAAAAATATCCAATTAGAGAATGAGCAAAAGACAAGATATTTCACTGAAGAGGATATGCAGATGGCAAATAAGCACATGAAAAGATACTCAGCATCATTAGCCATTAGGGAAATGCAAATTAAAACCACAATGAGATATCACTACACACCTTTGATGATGGCTAAAATAAAAAATAGTGACAACACCAAATGCTCTCAAGGAGGTGGAGAAACTGGATCCGCTCACACATTGCTGGCAGGAGTGTAAAATGGTACACAGCCACTCTGGAAAAGTTTGGCTTCTTATAAAACTAAACATGTGCTTACCACATGACCAGCGATTGCACTGTTGGGTGTTTATCCCAGAGAAAATGACTTATGTTCTGTTCACACAAAAACTTGTACACAAATGTTTATAGTGTAAGTAGATAGGGTAAGGGGTCCCCAGAGAAAGAGAACTGACCTTGGTTTTTTTGTTTGTTTGTTTGTTTTTTACTTTAAGAGAAGCCGTTTTTTAGCCTAAGCCACTTTGTGATCCAAGCCTGGCCACAATTCTTGCCCTCAAAGAGGTCTCAGTAATTAATGATTTAAGGGAACTAAAGAATGCAGGAACAAAGGGAAAGCAATCAGGAAACAATAGCTCAGTAATAAAAGAGTCCTAATTCCTCCCCTTAATTCCTCCTAGTTCTTCCTATATCCAAGAGACACACATAACAATCTAATACCTATCTTTGAGTTCTGCAGGAACTAAGGCCCCCACCCAGCTGGAGGACGGTAACTACAGGCTGAGATCCCAGACTGGTCAAAACGTAAGTAATAATAATATTGACCTTTACTGAACCTAATGACTTCAATCAACTAAAGCTTGGACTCTGTTAACCTTTGTCCCAATTCTATGCTAAATTCTCCTCTGCTCAAGCCCCTTCATGAATACGCATGTACCCTTAGCTTAAAACTTCCACAGTTTTGCTGTTGGGGAGATACTGCTTTGGGAAAGATCCCTGGTGTTCTCCTTACTTGCTGTAAGTAATAAAGTCTTCCTTCTCCCACTCTTTGGCTTGGTTGTGTCTTTTGGCTTGACACCCACCAAGAGGCAAACCCAGTTTTCGGATAACAATAGCAGCATTTGTAATAGACCAAAACTGGAAACAACCCAAATGTCCATGATTCACTTTGCTGTACACATAAAATTAACACAACATTGTAAAACAAGTATACTCCAATAAAAATTAAGAAAAAAAAAAAACTATGGTCCATCCATACTGTGGAACACTACACAACAATAAAAAACGAAACTACTGGTACATGCAACAACTTGGGCAGATCTCAAGAGAATTATGCTGACTACAAAAAGCCAATCACAGGGCTTCCCTGGTGGCGCAGTAGTTGAGAGTCCACCTGCCGATGCAGGGGACACGGGTTCGTGCCCCGGTCAGGGAGGATCCCACATGACGCGGAGCGGCTGGGCCCGTGAGCCGTGGCCGCTGAGCCTGTGCGTCCAGGGCCTGTGCTCCGCAACGGGAGAGGCCACAACAGTGAAAGGCCCGCGTACTGCAAAAAAAAAAAAAAAACCAATCACAAAAAAATTACTATATTATTGCATTTATATAACATTCTCTTTTTTTTTTTTTAACATTCTTGAGATAACAAAATTATAGAGATAGAGAATAGATTAGTGGTTGCCAGGAGTTAGTGATTGGGGAGAGGGCATGGGTATGTCCTAAAAAGGTAGCACAAGGGAGTCTTGTGGTAATGGAATCGTTCTGTATCTTGATTTTGGTGGCAGTTACATGAATCTATTACTGAAAGCTCGGCCTCTCTGTATAATAGTGCTGAATCAAATCTCAGAGACAGAGTTTTGGGTGAAGCAGAAAAAGATAGTGGTATTGCTTTGCCAGGCAAAGGGAGACACGCTGGGCTTCTGCCTCGAAAAACTGTGTTCCAACCCCAGAGGATTTGATGAAGGTTTTATAACTGTGGTTCAAGGGTGGGGTCCCTGACAAGATCAGTGTGTGTGTAGGGCCTGTACTCCTTTAATCTCATCTCAGGTAGCTGGTCTCCTAATCTTGATGAGTGTCTCTGGTCCTTTTAATCTTGCCTTGGGTGGTTTCTTGGCTGCTCCTCCCTTGATTAACAACTGTTCAAATCCGCCCTTTGGAACTCAGGGAAGGTCATGGAGGCTGGAGTCTTGCCTACAAAAAATGGGGGACAAAAGGGCCTCCATGCTGAGAGCCCCACAGGGCCCCACTCGGTTTCAAATCTACACATGTGACAAAGTTGCACAGAACTATACACATGCCAAAAAAATGAGTGCATGTAAAACTGATGAGATTTGAATAAATTCTATGACATGACATATACCTATGTCAATTTCCTGGCTTTGATATTATACTACAGTTATACAAGATGTTACCATTAGAGGCAATGGCTGAAGGATACATGGGATTTCCTCATACCTATTTTTTTGCAACTTCCCATTAATCTATAATTATTTCAAAATTTTAGCAATTTCTAAACAGAATCAGAAAAACTGGTTGAGACTATAGTAGTAGTGTTGCCAAGTCCAAGCTTGCTCTGCTCACCGCATGACAGGCCAATAAATTAGGAGATGAGCTGTTGAGGCAAGGAATAGAGACTTTATTTGGAAAGCCAGGCATCCGAGAAGATGGCGGACTAGTGTCCTAGAGTACCATCTTCTCAGGGTATGGATGCTGGTTTCTTTTATAGAACAGAGAGGCAGAGGAGTTGAGGAAATAAAGTAAAAAGGCCATAAGTCTTGCAAAACATCTCCTCTCCTGGTTTTGGCCAGCGTCCGCGAGGGGATGTGTTAATTTCTTCTTTTTTGCACCCATTCACAGGTGGACAGGGTCAGGGTGTTTCCCTGAGAGCTGAACAAAGGCACTTTAGTTTAACATTCAGGCAGAGGAGCAGGGTTCCCCAAGGCAGGCCATTATGTATGCCTATAGCTATAGACAGAACAAAAGCAATGGAAAGCAAGGGTCAAAGTAAAAGAAACAGATCCAACATGGAGTCAGATTTTGTTCTTCCATGTTACAATTCCCCACTGTCAATGTCCATTCTACAATCTTGCAGGATAAGGGGAAACGACCGCTCTAACTGCTTCCTGCTGTGTAGGGGGTGATGAGGGGTGATCATGGAATGGAAATGATCAGCCTTGGGCAGGGAATAATTCTCAGAATTTTTAGTAAGTAGTACGACTCTCAGTTATTTGAACTTGATTCTGTGTTTTTCAGTAGAACAGGATTAAACAAGTAGATTGACCCACCCTTCTCCAACTATAAGGAAATTACAGTCTCAAGTAAGGAATTTAGCACTTTTCTATGTATAGGAAGATGCAAGAGTCTGGGCTCACTGAAATCATTCCTTTGATATGCACCTCACCTATCTGGGGCCAGTATCCTGTGCTTTCACATCCTGAGTTTCCTCAGGGCTCACCACAGGGAGTGGCTGCAGTCTGATGGCTGCTAGACGGCAAGTACTTTTTCCTTCCTGAGTTCCCTCAGAGATCACTGGCTCACCATCGGTGGTGGCTGCAGTTTGCTGATGACTGTGACGTCCTTTGTTTATGGATATGGCAGGAAATATTCCATTTCTCAGATCCTCCTCTTGGTCAGGAATTTGACCAATATTTGGGAGACAATTCATGACCAAATTTTGTCCGATGGTGCTGAGGTCATCCCAGATCAGGCGAAAATTCCTGTTGATATGCCACTCTACGTGCTGTTTCCGGATTAGGCCCTGTTGATAATTAAAAATTCTCTGGACCCACTGTCTTACTAGTCTGTTATGATCCAGGAAATGTTTTTCCTTATTGCTTCTTCCCACACTTAGAATCACACTATTACAATTATTCTATAAAAGTCATAAATATGATCTATTTCCTCAAGATGTTTAGCCATCATCAATTTTGTTGGAGGCCTGGTTACACACTGAGTACTGTAAGAGACAACAATCTTATAAAATAGACAGGATATAGGTAATGCAGCTGGTAACACTGACAAAGTCATAGTGCAGCAGGGAGACACAAAACGTAAACAATTTGGAAACAAAGAACAAATTAAAACACGGAATCCAGTTACAATAAATCATCAAGTCCACAGGAGAGCCAGCTGGAGAAGCCAAATTCTGGCAGGATCAGGTAGAGAGAAAAAAGTAAATGTTTCATCTTTGTTTACAAGGGTATACTTTATCAACTTGTAGGTCATAGCATAAGAGAAAGAGTTTTTCTGGAAAACAAAGATTAAGGCTAGTATATTTCCCAAAGTCATAAAGTTATAAGTCATATTCATCAGTTCACTCAGTCCCATGTAATTAATTCCTGTTGATCTGGATAAAGTAATCAGGTTTTCCATTAGTTTTGTCATATGTTACCCAGTCCAGTGGTATTACCTAAATGCTATCAGAAACTTATATTTGTTAAAAAGAAAAGTTCCTTTTTATGAGTCTTCTTGAAAATCTTCATTTTGTAAAAGCATCAAGACAAAACTTAAAATAGCATGGTTAAAGATTTGAGTACAATGCAATCACCAAGAAACTTGGATATTTCTGTAACATAAAACCAACCAGCTCTGGGACTTCCCGGGTGGTCCAGTGGGTAAGATGCCACACTCCCAATGCAGTGACCCTGGGTTCAATCCCTGATCGGGGAACTAGATCCCACATGCATGCCACAACTAAGAGTCCACATGCTGCAACTAAGAAGTCTAAATGCCGCAACTAAGAAGCCCACATGTTGCAACTATGAGTCCACATGCTGCAACTAAAAAAAGATGCCACATACTTTAACAAAGATCCCGCGTGCTGCAACAAAGACCTAGTGCAGCCAAAATAAATAAATAAATAAAATATTTTTTAAAATGAAAAAATAAAACCAACCAGCTCTGAGACATACTTTGGGTTTTTTGGGGGGATTTTATCTATCTATTCAATAAACTTCCATCACTTAAATTAGCATAACTCTAGAACTTGAAGTTACCAAATATCTGGAAAGATCATTTTTATTTATTTATTTATTTTTGGCTGTGTTGGGTCCTCTTTGCTGCGCGCAGGCTTTCTCTGGTTGTGGCTAACAGGGGCTACTCTTGTGGTGCGCAGGCTTCTCATTGTGGTAGCTGCTCTTGTTGCGTAGCATGGGCTCTAGGTGCTCAGTCTTCAGTAGTTGAGACACATGGGCTCAGTAGTTGTGGCTCGCAGGCTCTAGAGCACAGGCTCAGTAGTTGTGGCTCACGGGCTTAGTTGCTCCGCGGCATGTGGGATCTTCCCAGACCAGGGCACGAACCTGTGTCCCCTGCATTGGCAGGCAGATTCTTAACCGCTGCGCCACCAGGGAAGCCCTGGAAAGATCATTTCAAGTAGACATTTCTAAAATATAATTATTTTTACAAAGTTTACCCAAAAGTTCTTATCTCATTTACATTTACTTTAAAGTTTAATTATATCAAGTTATTTTCCTTGCAACAGATGTAATAAGGTCTTATTTGATTCCTAGGTACAATAAAGTATTATACTTAATATTAATGACTCTAAAGACATGTTTATATTAATTAGATCAACAAACAAACTTTAATACCAGGTATCAACTTAATATTGACTATTTCCCAGTACCCATGAACCTGAAAGTCATTTTGGCTGGTTTCTTTATATTTAATTTGTAAGCGCTTACTTTTAAATTGAATAAAACTCTTTATAAACTCAGTTTTGATAATATTTTTCAGAGGTAGAGATAGCTCATATGTATAATGTATACACAGACATGTAATATAAACAAGCTCCCTTTCTGTTCCAGCAAAGAAAGGACACGGTGAGGAACATACAGTGGTGGGTTGCCCCAGGGTAAACTTCTCAGCTCCCTGAAGTACCTCACAAGTTGCTGCTACAGCTCCAGGGCAAGGGAGCCATCCCTTAACAATCTGTTCTAGTCGTTTTGAGAAGTAGGCAATGGGTCAGGGATATTCCCCAGAGTTTGAATTAATACCCCAAGGCTTCTGCCTTGTCTCTCATGTACATACAGTTTGAAAGGTTTCTTTAAGTCCAGTAGTTCCAAAGCCGGGGCTGAGACTAACTTCCTTTTTATTGTTTCAAAGGCTGTTTGGCACTCTTCAGTTCAAGTAAGGGGCTCAAGATCATGTCCCTTCAGTGCCTCCTAGAGGGGTTTTACTGTGAGTCCATAGTTTGGATCCAAATCTGACAGAGCCCTGACAGTCCCAGAAAACCTCTCAGTTGTCTGCACGTCTTGGGTGCTCCCAAGCCTGCAGTTGCCTGCTTTCTGTCGGGCAAAAGATCCCGCTGTCCTTGGGAGAGGACAAAGCCCATATACACGACTTGCTGTTTGCATATCTGGGCTTTTTTCTGGGAGACATTATATCCAAAACTGGCCAAATAGTTCAGGGTTCTGATGGTGTTTTGTAGACATTTATCATATGTAGGGCTCACTATGAGCAAGTTGTCCACATATTGGAGTAAGAGTCCTTCATCCAGTATTGTTTCTAAGATCTCCAGCCAACGTCTCCCCAAACAAGGTAGGCGAATTCTTAAATCCTTGAGGCAGGACGGTCCAACAATACTGTTGGACTACCTGTGTTTCTGGGTCCTGCCATTTAAAAGTAAATAGCTGCTGTGATTCTTCTGCAATAGGAATGCTGAAAAAAAGCATCTTTTAAGTCAAGGACTGAAAACCAGCCGTAGTCTCCCGGAATAGCTGTGAGCAGAGTGTATAGATTAGGCTCCGCAGCGTGTAAGTTTTGGAGTACTTCAGTAATAGCCCTCAAATCTTGGACAAAGTGATACTCTGCTGAGTTTGGCCTTTTGACTGGGAGGATAGAGGTGTTATATGGTAACCCACAAGGTTTAATCAGTCCTGTTTTCAAAAACTTTTCCAGAGTTGGCTGAATTCCCTTTTGGGCCTCTTGTCTCAGAGGATATTGTTTTAGATTAGGTGTCCCAGCATCCCTTTTACAGAGGAGATTTTGTCCCAAAAGGGGGATTGGACGCTCTGGATGTTTCAGGGTGAGGTCCCCTAGTTGGCATTCTAGAGGTTGTACTTCTCCAGAAACTCCCATGACTGGGATAGACTGAGATGTTTTCTGTGCCACCTTGGTATTTACCACAGAATATGTATGTGACACCTATATCTATTAGAAAGTCAATCAACTTGCTCCCCACTGTCAGATTACCTGGGGCTCCTGTGGGGAAATTAGAATCGGACGCCTCAAGTCCAAGGGAGTCCCCCGGGCTCTTCATTTATTATCAGAGTGTTCCTCTCTTTCTACTATATGAGAGGCTCTTGTCTCCTTTTTATGATTTTCTTTCTTTTTCTTTAGTCTAGGGCAATCTTTTCTCCAATGCCCTTCCTCCTTGCAATAAGCACATTGTTCCTTCCCCAATGGTGGCTTACCTTCCATTAGGTCACTTGCCTTCTGGGAATTCAATGCTGCTGCCAGAAAAGCTGCATTCCGTTCTGCATCTTCTTGCTTCTGTTGTTGTTCCCTGTTGTTGAACACTTCAAAGGTAACATATACTAATTGAGAAGGGTTCATTCCAAATGCACCATCTAACTTCTGTAATTCTCTTATATCTGAGGTACTTTGCTCGATGAAGGTCATATTTATCATCCTTACATTCTCAGGGGCCTCAGGGTCTGCATCCCTATAGCACCTATAAGCTTGATAAACCCTTTGTAGAAATGCTAATGGATCCTCATTTGGTTTTTGTTTTATCTCCTGAATTTTGTTTAAGCTCTTTTGTCTAGGTCCCCCCTTGGGTTTTCTTCCAGACCACTGTACGATAAGGTGGCAGCCCTCTGACTCCTTTTCCTCCTGATGCAACAGCACAAATGCTTCTGCATTGGAATTTCATCACTTTTCCCTGCTCTTTTGCAAAACACTTCTAATTGCAAGATTGTATTGTAATTGAGTGAGCCATTCAGGGGCCATCGCTCCTCTGATCCTAACATATATTAGGTCCACACTCTATTACAACAGTATATCATCTCTTTGTTAGTCATAGGCTCATGGCTATGTTTTGCCCATTTATCTAGTATACGCCCCAAAGGGCTCTCCTTCAGGATAGAAGGACTATTTCCCATTTTTATACGTTTAATAACACCAAAACACAAAAGACACAATTTTTTTTAATACATTTATTTATTTTTGGCTGTGTTGGGTCTTTGTTGCTGTGTTGGGTCTTTGTTGCTGTGTGTGGGTTTTCTCTAGTTGGCGGCGAGCAGGGGCTACTCTTCATTGCAGTGTGCGGGCTTCTCACTGCGGTGGCTTCTGTTGTTGTGGAACATGGGCTCTAGGCACACGGGCTTCAGTAGTTGTGGTGCAGAGGCTTAGTTGCTCCGCGGCATGTGGGATCTTCCTGGACCAGGGCTTGAACCCGTGTCCCCTGCATTGGCAGGCAGATTCTTAACCACTGCGCCACCAGGGAAGCCCCGCCACAAACAAATTCTAACACAAAAAGCACAAACAAATTCCAGTGCAAAAAGCACAAATTCCAACATCGATGCACACAAAACAAAAAGCAAATGAACTGGTTCCCAAATCAGGTAGAGTCAAACAACAACTCCCCTCTCCAACAGGCTACCCCAATCAAATGCAAAACAAATTGGCTTGTCCTGTAAAGGGAAAACCCAAATTGAGGGGAGAATCTGTCCCCCGTTGTACACAGCAGAACGATTTACCCTACAAAGGTCGAGTCCATCAACTCGCAGAAGTTTGTCGATTCCTTGCTCCAACTGCCAAGTGCTGGGGTAGCCAGTGCCGCTTCAGGGAATTTTGAAGGGAAGATCCTCAGGACAAATGGTCCTGGCAGCTGCTAGGGCCTTGCCCCAAAATTCCCTGACTAGGGCTGGCTAGCCACAAGCAGCAAGGCTCCTGGCTGGCTAAGCCAAATTTGTTACCGAGTCCAAGCTCACTCTGCTCACCGCATGACAGGCCAATAAACTAGGAGGTGAGGTGTTTGGGCAAGGAATAGCGACTTTATTTGGAAAGCCAGGTATCTGAGAAGATGGTGGACTAGTGTCCTAGAGTACCATCTTATCAGGGTGTGGATGATAGCTTCTTTTATAGAACAGAGACGGGGAGGAGGTGAGGAAGTAAAGTAAAAAGGCCATAAGTCTTGCAAAACATCTCCTGGTTTTGGCCAGCCTTGGGGAATGTGTTAATTTTTTCTTTTCTGCTGCCATTCACAGGGGGACAGGGTCAGGGTGTTTCCCTGAGAGCTGAACAAAGGCACTTTAGTTTAACATTCAGGCAGAGGAGCAGGGTTCCCCAAGGCAGACCATTATGTATGCCTATAGCTATAGACAGAACAAAAGCAATGGAAAGTATGGGTCAAAGTAAAAGCAACAGATCCAACATGGAGTCAGATTTTGTTCTTCCCTGTTACAGTAGTCCAAGTGGGAGATGATGGTGGTTTGCAATAAGTGGTGACAAAAGAGAGAAAGAAAAGTAGTTAGTTACAGGGTATATATTTAAGGTTGAGCCTGAAACAGGAGGGAAGGGGACAGGGCACAACCCTTAAAGAATGACATAGCCATTGAGGATCTGACATAAACTGATTCAAACCAACTAGGCCCAAGGTGGTGGAAGATTCAACTTCCAGGAAACCTTGAGCCTCATTATTCACTCATTGTAATACATTAGCATGCTAAACAACTCACCGACAGGCACAATGACAGTTCCAAGGCCAACTATAAAGGCCCAAAAAAGGCAGGTAGCCTAATTCCTGGAAATTCCCACCCCTTCCCCAAAATAGTTGGAATAATCCTCTCACTTGTTAGCCTATGAAATTACCCAGCCCATAAAAACTAACCACCCCATATTTCCAGGCTGTGCTCACCTTTTGACATGGACCACATTCTGTCTATGAAATGTGTATCTCTCAGGGCCTCTCACCTTCTGAAGTGGCCCACACTCTGTCCATGGAGTGTGTATCTCCCTAAATAAACCTGCCTTCTCACTTAGTTCTCAGGGCAGAGCCCCTTGCCTGCCCACTTATATCCCTCACAAGCATCCTATATTAATAAATCTACTCCTTACCCATCACTTTGCCTCTCACAGAGTTCCTTCTGTGCTGAGACATAAAGAACCTGAGCTTCAGTAAGTCCTGACACTACATGAGTGGTTTTAATTAAAAGACAGTGGATTTGAGTCCAAATCTGAGTTTTGGCTGAGTAAAAGTCTCAGCCTGTGGGTTCAAGTCCCAATCTGAGTTTTGGCTGCATTTGAATCCCATATGAGTTGTGTGGTTTCAAGCCTATACACAGATCTTGCTGATGGATAGGATGTGGGGCATGAGAGAAAAAAAAAATAGATGTTGACTCCTAGTTTTCTTTTTTCTTCTTCTTCTTCTTCTTCTTCTTTTTTTTTGGTAGAGGGTACATTAAATATCAGCTCACTAGAGTTATTTATAAAGCACCTTTTTAGTGTTTGGGGTCCACTGTACTAGGACTTCTAAAACCTCTGTGTACAAATGAATCACTGGGAATTTGTTAAACTGCAAATTCTATTTCTTTTTTTTTAAATTTTATTTTATTTATTTATTTTTGGCTGTTTTAGGTCTTCTTTGCTGCACGTGGCCTTTCTCTAGTTGCGGTGAGTGGGGGCTACTCTGTCGCAGTTTATGGGCTTCTCATTGCAGTGGCTTCTCTGGTTGCAGAGCATGGGCTCTATGTGTGCGGGCTTCAGTAGTTGTGGAGTGTGGACTCAGTAGTTGTGGCTCACGGGCTCTAGAGCTCAGGTTCAGTAATTGTGGCACACATGTTTAGTTGCTCTGTGGCATGTGGGATCTTCCCGGACCAGGGCTTGAACCCGTGTCCCCTGAATTGGCAGGCGGATTCTTAACCACTGTGCCACCCAGGAAACCCAAACTGCAAATTCTGATTCAGTAAGTTCTGGGATGGATCCTGAGAGTTTGATGATTCCAGTGCTGTTGATTGGTACACTGCAAGACCATGTCTTAGAGTGAGGTTCCTTTCAGTTCATGATTTAAGCTTTATTGGGTGGGGAGGGTCTTGCCCAGGCAAATGCTGGAGAAGAGGGATGGGCAGTAGTAAACAGGAAGGTCTCATCTCTTCCTGGAAGCTGTCCTAATTACACGACTCACCCTAATCTTCCTTTCCCAACCTCACACACAACCCTCCATGCTTCCAGAGGTAAATATTTCTGCACACCAAATCATAAAATAATAAGAATTTAAAGATGAAAGTAATCTTAACTGACAAATGGACCAATCCCCTCTCCAGAAACCTTAGCAAGGGGTTTCAGTCTCTGCTTGAAACCTCCAAAAATGGGTATTCACTACCTCAGACATTAGATCACTGCTTTTACCCACCCCTTGCTAAAAAAAATCTGCTAATCAAATATATTCACCTCCCAAAATAATAATAGGAGTAATGTTTAGTGAACTGTATTAACAATATCAACTATTGTGAAGAGAGAAAGAGGGGTCACTGTGCTGCTTTGATAGAGAAGGGGAAAGATTTTATAGAGGTAGGATTTGGATACACAAAAAGAAGATGGTATTAATAAATACATAAGTCTGTAGGTACTGGGATATCAGGAAAGTAGTCAAGAGCAAAGATGTAAGTAGGGAAAAGCAGAAAATGTCTGAGAAACTGATTATACATGCCTATAAAGTGCTAGAGAACAGTGGGGGATAGAACCACCAAGATTACTGACAGACCTTGAATGCTAGTCTAAGTTAAGACCTTAGGCTGTAATTAATGGAAAGCCATTGAAGCTTTGGGGATAGGACAGTGACATGAGAAATATCCTAAAATTCTATAACTCAAAAAAACTGTCATAAATAAATAAAAAAATGTGAAGGCCATTCACTCACTTTACAGAGCTACAGATAGATCGGAAGAGATGATCCAAGATTACACTGCTACATAGGGAGAGCTCTGTTTTAGACAGTAAAGAATCTAGCTATAATCTGGAGGATTGATTGGAGAGCAAGAAGCTGGAAGAAAAGAAACTCATTAGGAGGATGCTGACAGCAACAATAATCAAGGTATGAGGATTAAAGTGGTCAAAGGAGATTTTGTGATAGAATTCCTAGGATAAACTGACAGGAAATGATTAGATATAACTAAAAGAGAGAGAGAAGAACTGTATTATAGCAATGATAGTGCTTAGGAGCATAGCTCTGTTTTCAAAAGATGTGGGGGTGATTCTTGACTCAGCCACTTATTAATTATATGAACTTGCACAAGTTATTCAACATCACTAAGCCTCAGTTGCTCTATTTGCTGTATCATCATAAGACTGTTGTGAGGATTATATAAAGTAATTCAATAAAAACTTAACACAGGGCTTCCCTGGTGGCGCAGTGGTTGAGAGTCCGCCTGCTGATGCAGGGGGCACGGGTTTGTGCCCTGGTCCGGAAAGATCCCACGTGCCGCGGAGCGGCTGGGCCTGTGAGCCATGGCCACTGAGCCTGCGTGTCCGGAGCCTGTGCTCCACAACGGGAGAGGCCACAGCAGTGAGAGGCCTGCGTACCGCAAAAAAAAAAAAAAAAAAAAAAACAACTTAATACAGTGTTTGGCACATAGTAAATAATAAATGTCAGCTGTTTGGTTTTTTTATAGCTATGGGTGACAAAATTATTATACCTAAGAAACTGTGACAATAATGATATCAACAGAAATAAGGAAGACCAGAGGGAGCCAGCTAGAGGAAGATGAGTTTGGTGTAATGCTGAATCTCATGGAAAGCAAAGCGAGAGAGAAAATATGTAGTAATCAATTAAGGACATTTATGTGGGGTTCAGAAGAGATGGTAGGCCTAAGGAGAGACATGTAGGAATTATCTGCATAAAAGTGATCTGTAGGTCCATAAGATATTTACAAACAGGCAATATTTATCATTCATTTGTTACATAGAAATGAATAATAACAAATGTTTATTGAAAGATTGCTCTGTGCCAGGTACAAAGTGCTTTACTTACAGTAACTTTTTAAATCCGAATAACCACTTAATGATATACATACTACTATTATTCTCATTCTTTCTTTTTAACAACCCCCCTTTTTATTTATTTATTTATTTTTGGCTGCGTTGTTGCTGTGAGCGGGCTTTCTCTAGTTGAGGCGAGTGGGGGCTACTCTTCATTGCAGTGTGCAGGCTTCTCATTGCAGTGGCTTCTCTTGTTGCAGAGCACAGGCTCTAGGCGCGCGGGCTTTAGTTGTAGCTTGCAGGCTTTAGAGTGCAGGCTCAGTAGTTGTGGTGCATGGGCTTAGTTGCTCCGCGGCATGTGGGATCTTCCCGGACAAGAGCTCGAACCCGTGTCCCCTGCATTGGCAGGCAGATTCTTAACCACTGTGTCACCAGGGAAGTCCCCTCCCTTTTTTTTTTTAAGATTCCTAATGACTTCGAGGTAGATGATGCTGTTGTCAGATAATAAAGTAATTAGGTGTAAGATATAAAAATAATAAAACTGGGATTTCCCTGGTGGTCCAGTGGATGAGAATCCAGCTTCCAATGCAGGGGACGCGGGTTCAATCCCTGGTCAGGGAACTAAGATCCCACATGCTGGGCCAGCTATACCCATGCACCGCAACTAGGGAGAAGCCCGCACACCACAACTACTGAGCCCGCGTCCTCTGGAGCCTACACGCCACAACTAGAGAAGCCTGTGCGCAGCAACCAGAGAGAAGCCTGAAACGAAGAGCCCGCACACCACATTTGAGACCCAGTGCAGCCAAAATTTTAAAAATAAATAAACTAATTTTAAAAATATAAATTAAAAATAAAACTGAGGGAAAGAAAGCACTGATTTGAAATTATCTTCCTTTAAGTTCGGATGGAAAATTAAGAAAACTTCCAATTCAAAGCTCTAAGCACAAAATCCAGGTATGTCATGTGGTGGACTTGCTTCTTCAACTGGACCTTAATTCTGCAGCCAATGCAAAGAATCCACACTCTAATGAACAGCAAGCTACAAAATGATTGTCGGGAATTCCCTGGCAGTCCAGTGGTTAGCACTCTGCACTTCCATTGCAGGGGGCACGGGTTTGATCCCTGGTCAGGGGAACTAGGATCCTGCAAGCCCCATGGCGCGGCCAAAAAAAAAAAGATTCTGCCCTTGAAGAAGCCAGTGACTTTGCATTTGATTTTTCCAGCTTGGTTAATTCCCAAAAGTTCAGGCTATGGAGTCCTAAAGTCTTCTTTAGCATTTAACTAGTTTTTTGCTGGTGGAAGGGGCTGGGACTGTCTCTCCACACGTAAGCTGATCTTTGTCATAAATCACTTTTATAATGAGAGAGCAGCTAGGGCACTTCACCACATCTTCCCCATTTGTCAAATCTTTCCAGGTGATGCAGAAGTTACCCCCACACGGGCGGAGGTAGGAGTACCTCTCTGAGTCCTTCTCATATTAGAAGTCCTCGATCTCTACCTCATCGTGAAACACCACCATCATTGCTGGGGCCAGTAGAGGTCTGTCACCTACCCCGTCCTACCCAGGCTGGGGTTGGTCCAACTTCTCAGGCCCGGCCTAGCCGGGCCTATTCTCATTCTTTAGGTGAGGAAACTGGGGCTCATGGAGGGTGGGTAACTTGCTCAAGGTCAGATAGCTAGAAGAGGTAGAACCAGGATTTAAACCAATCAGTACAGGGTCAGAGCCTGGGCCCTAACCACATGTGTGCTGCTTCACTCTGAAAAAGGTTTCATTCCCAGGTTTCACTTCCATGGGGTGGATCACTATGGGGTCCAAAGAAATCATAATTCCAGACCAATACTCTAATACGGTGGAAAGAAAAGAATTGATTCAGGTCATGACTGTCCTGTTACTAATGATTTAAGGAATCAGAGCAAGTAATGCATTATGCCTGTGTATGAGAAGCGGAAAGGTGTCTGAGGATGCAGCGCTAAGAGAGTATATTCATAACACTAATTGGGAATGGGCCCCCAGGGAATCTGCCCTGCTTATAAGCAAGAATGAAGTATGAACCCTTCCACCTTTGACTCTAGAGTCAAACTACAAATCAGATAGCAGGATCATTTGGTGAAGGTCATTGCCTCTGTTTCACAAAAACTATACGCAGATCATCTGTCTGCTTCTGGCTCTAGAGTGTGGAAGGAAAAACTACCTCCTCAACCTTCTGAGTGAGGCTCTGATCACTGAGGGAGGGAGAGGGAGAGTTTTTTGGGAAACTTGCATTATTTGCTGATTGGGGAAGGAAGTTGTGAGAGACTCCTCACAGTCTGGTGCAACAACCATACGAAGAGGGCTCTATTCTAATTTCTATTTTACAGATGGGGAAACAGAGGCACCAGGAAAGTTAAATAACTTACCCAAGGCTGCAAAACTAATTCACAGCAGAGCCAGGCTGTGAATCCATCTTACTCTTGCTCCAGAGCTCACATGCTTAATTACCATGCTATACAGCATAGAATACGATGTCTTCAGAAATCATAGACTTCCCTGGCCCAATGAGACCTTAAGGATCACACCCCAACCCAAATTACATCAGTCATCTTTGTCCTTCTATTCATTTATATTGCCTCCCTTTGACGTCCCTGTGTTTTCTGCTCTTGTCTGTGAACAATGACACTAATACCATTGATCTTGTCTCCAAAAACTCCTCAGTCCCATTTATTTTTACATTCTCTTACAACCCTCCTCTTGTCTCCATTTTGTTTCTTTCTTTTTTGTCTTGTCTCCAATTTCTAAACTTAGGTATAATAAAGCCTTTAGCAAAAACATGGACTTTGCCTATAACAGTCTTTCCACTTGCCTTGACCCTGATAGTTTTTCAGGCTAAAATTCTCTGGGGGAAGGATTATGTAGCTGAAGAGGCTGTGCATTCAGAGCAGTGATTTAGCGTTAATCTGTTTCTTGCTTTCATGTCCTCTGACTCTCCAGGACCCCCACTGGAAGCCTGTGACCTGCACGTGGTATCTTTGGTCTTTACTGTTGAAGATTACGATATTAGACTGGTTAGGCAGTAGCTCTCCTTCCTCCCTTCAGCCTCTTCAAATTGCAGCTGAATGTAAATGTCTTATAATCTGTGATTTCTATAATGCTATGATTGTAGTGCCTTTTGTATTAGTCAGGATAGGCTGGGTTGTGCTGAAGAAAAAAATAATCGCCGAATCTCCACGGCTTAATTTCTTAGTGCATTCAGATGCTATAACAAAAATACCAGAACTTCCCTGGCAGTCCAGTGATTAAGACTCTGTGCTCCCAATGCAGGGGGCACGGTTCAATCCCTGGTCAGGAAACTAAGATCCCACATGCCGCACGGCGTGGCCAAAAAACAAAACAAAACCAAAAAATACCATAGACTAGGTAGTTTATAAAAAAGCAAACATTGGGGAATTCCCTGGCATTCCAGTGTTTAGGACTCTGCACTTTCATTGACAAGGGCCTGGGTTCTCAGGGAACTAAGATCCCACAAGCCGCATGATGCAGCCAAAAACAAACAAACAAACAACAAACATTTATTTCTCATAGTTCTGGAGACAGGCAAGTCCAAGATCATGATGCCAATAGATTTGGTGTCTATTGAGAATCTCCTTCATTAATAGCAGTCTTCTCACTGTAACCTCACACAGTGAAAGCAGCAAGGTCTTTTTTACAAGGGCACTAATTCCATTCATGAGGGTGGAGCCCCTCCCAAAGGCTCCACCTCCTAATAACATTATCTAGGGTCTTAGGATTTCAACATATGAATTTCATTGTTGCGGGGGTGGGGCGGGGGCGTGGGGGGAGAACATAAATATTTTGTCTATTGCACTGAACAAAACCAGACTTTCTCACTCACCTGAAATCTGTTGCAGGGACAGCACCTCTCTGGTTAGTTCTCCCTCTGCAATGACTTGGGAACCTGGTTCTTTCCAACATATGGCTCTGCCACCTTAATACCCAGCCTATGTGCAGCACAACAGAGCAGAGAGAGCTGGAGGGTTGTGCAGTCGCCCTTAAATGGTTGGTTTGGCCTGAAGGTGACACTTATCTCTGCTCCTTCCAGCCCATTGACTAAAACTAGTCAAATGGCCCTGCCTAACTCTAAGGGAGCTAGGAAATAAGGAGGAACACAGGGCATTCTGTGAGCAGGAAATGTCTTTGCCTTCTTCTCATTATTGTATTATACACTGCAATCTTGTCTTTCTTTCCCAGTCTAGTCACAGCCTGTCCACTTGTACTGTGAACCTTCTACCTCTAAATCCACAAAGTATAGTTTAGTCCAATTCTTGTCCTTTGGAGTGTTTCATCTCCTGCCAGATTACCCTGCCTTTGCTCTTTCACTGGTGTACGTCACAGCTGCAGAGTTTTCTCCCTCATCCCCATTCCTACATTCGCATCTAGTCATTTTCCAGGATCTACCCAGCTGAGAATAGTCTGAAAAGACCCCCTAAACTTTCTGCAATTAAAATTGAAATTATTAAGAACAAGAAACATTCTTTCTCTAGAGTGGAGAGAAGAAAGGGAGAGAGGGAAAACACTGAAGGAAAAAAAGCAGGTTGAATAAATCTTCTGGAGGTCAGGTCCAGGAGCCACCCTGGTCCACTGTTCCCTAGGACAGTTTAATACAGGTCAGACAGAAAGATGTCTGGGAAAGGGCCCTAATGCTCTCTGCTCTCTCTGAGTTTTCCTCTTCCACAGTTTACTCATGTTCTGATCAAAATGAGCATTAGTGTCACGCTTTTGTTTTTAATAAACGTACTACAAGAGCAGTATTTAAGGGAATTTTTATAAAAGAAAATTTAATCCTGCCAACCTAAAAGTTATTGTTGTTTGCATACTTCTTTCCAATTGTAGGGGAGGAAAAATCTTTTCTTCTACCCATCTTCCATTCTCCAGCTAGGACCCAATAAATTAGACTGGCCAAAGACAGATTAACAAAAGAAAAACAGATGTATATTAACATGTGTGTTGCACATGCATCTATGGGAGTACCCAGCGATGAGCTACCCAAAGGGGTAGCTAGCATTTGGGCTGATAACCCCATCTTAGGCTAAACAAAGGAGAAGAAATTTGGGGCTTCTGGGCAGAGGAGTACGTTATGGGAAGGCGACCAGGAAAAGTGCAGTAAACAAGGGTTGTTTGGTAAGGTTTGTTATGTAGATTTAAGTGGGTGCCTTCTCCTTTAATAAGAGTTGTTAAGGGAATGGTCCAGTGCTTAGGACTGTGCGCTGAGGGCCTGGGAACTAAGAAGATCCTGCAAACCTCAAGGCACAGCCAAAAAAAAAAAAAAGTTAAGAGTCCTCTTCTTCCTGGTTAGGAAGAGGGAGACACACAAATGGACATTTCCTTTACGAAAAGAAAATCTGTGTCCTGTTTTCAAGCTTTTCCTAAGCCTGCTTGTTTTCAATGGCCAAATTGATCCATATGCCAACGAGGCATATTTTGGTACCCTTCATAGCCTTTGTTTATTTTAATATGTTTCTGATTATACCAAACAAGTATTTCCTTTTAAAGGGATGTATCCATGAGAAGAGAACACATAAAGTGAATGACCTCGTCATTTATATTTTAGTAAGAATTAGCTTGAGGAGCCTTACCCTTTTTTTTTTCTTTAGCAACTGGTTGGGATTAGTACACTAAAGCTTGTGTATAGAAGGAGCAACAGGGAAGCTGGTGGGCATGTGTACCTCGGTAAGAGACTTTGGGTAACCCATGGCAGCAAGCAGTCATTGGGTCTTGGGGAATGGAGGACCAACAGGGGTAGAAGATGAGAATTAGAAAAAGCGGCAGAAAAGGGGAGTGGTTGGTTCCGAAAGAAACTTTGCCAGCCCAATGATTTTTTTTTTTTTTTTTTTTTGTGGTACGCGGGCCTCTCACTGTTGTGGCCTCTCCCGTTGCCGAGCACAGGCTCCAGACGCGCAGGCTCAGCGGCCGCGGCTCACAGGCCCAGCCGCTCCGCGGCATGTGGATCTTCCCGGACTGGGGCACGAACCCATGTCGCCTGCATTGGCAGGCGGAGTCTCAACCACTGCGCCACCAGGGAAGCCCTACCCAATGATTTTAAGATCACAAATCTAGTGAACAGGATCTTGAAACTCACCTATTCCAACTCCCATCTTGTGTTTCCCTTGACTGCGTCCTTGCCATTTGCTGCCAAAACTGGGCTTGACCAACTCCAGTGCTGGGGACTCCACTATTTCCCAAGATCCCCCCAACTGTTTTAGACAACTCTCACTCATTAAAAAATTTTTTTTTTAATTTAATTTTAGCTTTATTAAGCATTTAAAATAAAGATCTTGGGCTTCCCTGGTGGCGCAGTGGTTAAGAATCCACCTGCTAATGCAGGGGACACAGGTTAGAGCCCTGGTCTGGGAAGATGCCACATGCCGCGGAGGAACTAAGCCTGTGTGCCACAACTACCGAGCCTGCGCTCTAGAGCCCGCGCACCGCAACTACTGAAACCTGAGCACCTAGAGCCCGTGCTCTAGGCGCGTGGGCTCTAGAAGCCACTGCTATTATCCCTTTGATAATAGCTTCATAAGAGAAGTCACCGCAATGAGAAGCCCGCGCACTGCAACAAAGGGTAGCCCCCGCTCGCTGCAACTATAGAAAGCCCACATGCAGCAACGAAGACCCAACACAGCCAAAAATAATAAATTAAAAAAAATTTTTTTAAAAATAAATAAAGATCTTATCTTGAGAAAAAAATGTACCTCCTTGTAGCTTTGATTATAAGCTGCCCTCTAGTCCTCCCCCTACATGAACTGCTATTTCAAGACGGCTCCATAATCTCCTTGGAGGCCCTCTTAAATAGGGTAATCATGTCCAGTTCAAGCATTCTTCTCATGTCAACACTGCAAGTCCCATTTCCAACCAGGCCACTTTCCCCAGAGTATACCTGGCATTTGTAGTTTTCAAGGGATAATATCATCTTGCATCAACCTTAAGAAGAAAATGCAGAATCCTTCTGAGAATGGAGACACTGCTTCAGACATGCTAGGTGTGATTTTTGAAACAGTGACTTGTAGTAAGAAGAGATCCCCATACGAGAGGGAGGTGGGCTTGGCTCATTGCTAATAATTCTATATCAATTAATAATCTTAGCTTACAGTTATTGAACATTTATGTGTCGGTCATTATTCTAGGTGCTTTATGTTTACTGTCTCATCAAATCCTCACCATAACCCTATGAGATGGGTCCTCTTATTCTCAACCTCATTTTATTTTTTATTTATTTTTTTTAAAGATTTTTTTTTTGATGTGGACCATTTTTAAAGTCTTTATTGAATTTGTTACAATATTGCTTCTGTTTTCTGTTTTGGTGTTTTGGCCATGAGGCATGTGGGATCTTAGCTCCCTGACCAGGGATTGAACCCGCAGCTTCTGCATTGGAAGGCAAAGTCTTAACCACTGGACCGCCAGGGAAGTTCCCTCAACCTCATTTTACAGATGAGGAAACTGAGGTACAAAGAGTAACTTGCCCAAGATGTCACAGCTAGTAAGTGGCAGAAGCACAATTCAACCCCCAGCAGCTAATTCCAGACCTCTTGTACTCCTCAATCACTGTTGCTTACTGCTTCATGCCTGGTTAAGATTGTGAATTTTAATATTTTTTACAAAGCAGTAAAGAAAACATCCCTCTGAGTCTTGATTTCTGCTAATTTGATAGTGAACAACAGAATGTTATTCCCTTATATGCAACATATACTTTACATCAGAACAGGACATCAGCCCAGGATATGTCCTCTTCTTTTAGACCTATGATCTTATGTCAAACATATGATATTATTTGGCTTTTGACCTAGGAATTTGACAAAAGGGAGGTCGAATGAGTCACTGAGCTAAGAGTCCAGAGCTCTAGATACTAATTCCAACACCGCCATAATTTTTTTTTTACAGCCATCATTTTACATGTAACTATGCCATGATTCCTCAATTTTAAAATGAGAGAATTGGACTCCACTCCACTCTAAGGGACCTCCAAATGCTGAAATCTTGTGTCCAAAGGAATGACTTTCCCACCGGGAGTTTCTAGCACTGTGGCAGAAGGAAAGGACAAATATATATCTAGAAAGAGGCAGACTCTCTGGTGCCTCTTGAGTCACACATATCAAACTGAAATGAACAAATGAGCATCTGTTCCCTGTTTCTGATGTGTAAAGCTGTCAATTGGCAATAGTTACTATGCTTAGGTTTTCAACTGGCTCTGTTGCCCCTACTAAAAATAAGCCACTGGTGTTAGGGCTGAGTCATTTTCATACATGAGTATGTGGAGGAAAAAAGTGACAAAGGTCATAAAGGAACTGTGGGTTATTTCCCTTCCAACCAGACACCACGCCTTGTTCCCAAACAGTCCCTCATTTTCTGTTTCATTTCAGATAAGCTGTATACCTTAAATAGAGAACATATTCAACAGTATGTTATTGTGTTTTCATTTGTTCATATCCTGTTCACTGCTTGTAGATTGGCCTTTTCCTTAGAGCTGGGTTTTGTACTTTTCTGAGGAATAGAGGTTGATGTTAACAATATTTGCAACTGAACTTTACAGTTTACAAAGTGATTACATATACATAGTTTCTTTGGTCAGCACCCCCCTGGTGATGTGGCAACCTGAGGATAGGTCCCCAGCATCCTCTCCAGGTAGTAAAGTCTTATGGGGACAAGACCCATCCTGGGCAAAATTGTAAAGTAAGTTTGCCTTGTTTTAAGGTGGTCTTTCTCTTTAGTTTTGGGGGATTATTTCTCACCTTCTGGGCTCTCCATTCCCCACCCTCCGTTCCTGTGGCCCTTGCCCTCATTCTGCTCTCTGCTCGAAGCTTCTCACTTTTTCAGCCTTTTTCTCCTAGCTCTAAAATGGAAGGAAAGTTGGAGGAGGAAAACACTAAAGTTCTTTCTTAATCTAACTGCTTTTTCCAAATATGCCTTTCTAAGGAGCAATAACAAACTCTAAAATTATCTCAGGATTCTTTCCCTTACTCAATAAAATTCCCCATTCCCTCAGGGTTGCTGGTTTCAACTTGGTGGAAAACAGTTGACTAAACAAAATATAAAGGGTGAATATTGGATCATGTATTTCATAAAACAATTCTTCCTGGGAGTATTATCCACAAACAAGACTTAAGTACATTCATAAATTAATGACTTAGAATGGTTTGTCCAGCTACCGTCTTTCTTTGTGATCCATTCAGAAGCACCTCAAAGCAAAAATGTCCAAAATGAACTTATTATTTTATTTTAAAAAGCTACTTTTCTGACAGCTACTCACCTGAGTCTGCCCGCTCTCCCCTTGAGAGTGTACTATCATTTAATAAATCCTTCCTGTGCTTTCTCGAGGAAGAAAAAAAAACTTACTTTTCTTCTTGAATTAACTCTCTCTCTCTCTCTCTCTCTCTGTTTGGCTGCACCAGGCGGCTTGTGGGATGTTAGTTCCCTGACCAGGGATTGAACCTGGGCCCTTGGCAGTGAAAGCTCTGTGTCCTGACCACTGGACGGCCAGGGAATTCCCCTGAATTAACTCTCTTGATTGGTGATACCACCATTTACCCATTTGCCCAGACCAGAAACCTGTGGGTCCCCTTCTATTATCCTCTAAATCTACCAAGTTCTGTCCACTGGATTTCTAAAATATTTTTCACGCCCATACCATTGCCATTGCCTTAACATAAAGGATGGAGAGGCAGGGAGGGAGATTAGGCAGATACACATGGAATGCGAAGAGCAAGATGTAAGTAAGACCAATTTAAGTGCGCGCACCAAGACATTAGTCTGGCAAACCAGACAAAGTTCTTGACCCCTACCCATAGCACTCTACCTCTGCCACCACTTTTTTTTTTTTTTTTTGCGCGGGCCTCTCACTGTTGTGGCCTCTCCCGTTGCGGAGCACAGGCTCCGGACGCACAGGTTCAGCGGCCATGGCTCACGGGCCCAGCCGCTCCACGGCATGTGGGATCCTCCCGGACTGGGGTACGAACCCGCGTCCCCCGAATCGTCAGGCGGTCTCCCAACCACTGCGCCACCAGGGAAGCCCTTCCACCACCACTTTATAACATATCGGTAGCCCAGCCTGCAGGGCTCCCAAAATGTAGAGAAAATACCTCTGTTCACTATTAAGATTTCACTTGGAGTTGAAGTTGAGATGGAGAAAGAATATATGGGAAAAGGCCTCACGTTTCAGACTGAAAGATTGGTAAGAGGGGGGCAAGGAGAACAGGAATAGAGAATAAAACTATTAGACAGGCATCCACAGTTTTGGAAGTCCAGGCTTTGTCCCAGAGAGTAAGAGAATTGTTGAATAAACGAAAATAACATTGAGGGCTCTACCGTCCTCTTATCTGGGGCTCAGAATGATGCTGCCTTGAAGACCACCCCATGTCAACCTAGGGAACAAGTACCTCAAGTTGGCTGTGTTGTGGACTTGTGTGGTGTGAAGCTCAGAGGTTTAACTTTCTTTTTTTTTTTTTTTTTAAGTTTTATTTATTTATTTATTTAATTTATTTTTGGCTGCGTCGGGTCTTAGTTGCAGCATCCGGGATCTTAGTTGAGGCATGCAGGATCTTTCATTGCGGTGTGCGGGCTCTTCGTTGTGGTGCATGGGCTTCCCTCTAGCTGTGGCGCATGGGCTCCAGGGCACGTGGGTTCTGTAGTTGTGGTGCACAGGTTCCAGAGCGCGTGGGGTCTGTAGTTTGCAGGAGGGGGGCTCTTGTTGAGGCATGTGAACTCAGTAGTTGTGGCATGCGGGCTCAGTTGCCCCACGGCATGTGGGATCCTAGCTCCCTGATCAGGGATCGAACCTGCGTAGTTTGCATTGCAAGGCAGGCTCTTCATCACTGAACCACCAGGGAAGTCCCAGAGGTTTAGCTTTCTTAATCTGGCCTGGGAACTTGGGGTGGGGATGGGCGGTAGGCAGCAGGTAGCTCTGAGGTGAGGGCTGCAGGGAAGGCTACCATCATAGCCAGACCTCAGGGATGTCTCAGGTAACATCAGACTCAAAGAAGGCCAAGTTAGATGGGGAGTGATGCCAAAAGAATGGACCCTGGGTTCCAGTAGTTCAAAACTTCAATCTTTTTTTTTTTTTTTTTTTGGCTTCGCCTCATGGCATGTGGGATCTTAGTTCCTCGACCAGGGATAAAATCTGCGTCCCCTGCAGTGGAAGCATGGATTCTTAACCACTGGACCACCAGGGAAATCCCTCAAAACTTCAACTTTGAAGGCCAGCTGGATATCTAGAGACTAGGCAAGCAAGGAACATTGCTTAGAGACCAGAAGAAAAGAGTGAAGGTCACTTCATGGATCCAAAGACCCCATTCACATTTATCTACCTTGATGAAGTGGCTGAAGAAATGTCTTCCCTATAATCTAAATACCCTAAAGGAGAGGACCAGGAAGGGGAGAGGTTAGCTGAAAAGACTCATCATTCTTATCCAAGAGAGACTGCACGTGACCTAAAGTTACTGTTTCAATAATCCCTTTAGACCAAGCTTTCCTTTGAACTTGGTCGATTCTGTGAGTGAGGTTTCAGAAAGTAGGCCAGATTAGGTTTAGACAAAACAAATAAATCATTTTTCTCTGCTTATCTGAATCTGTGAGTTAACTCCCAAGCCAATCGTCTGCTGAGATTACCTTCCCCTTGGCAAAATCTTCCAGGAGAACTTCACCTAAATAACCTCCAAACAGTTAACTACTCTTTCTTCTTTATCACTGCACTTTATACATATTTAGATTGTTGCACTTGTACTAGACTTATGCTTCCAAACCTGCCTCCTTCACTAGACTACTTGTCTTGGGGGAAAATATTGTGCCTGACTCATCTTGACCTTGGCCTACCACCTTCAACTTGGGCCTCACACAGGACCCGCATCTAATAGGCAACAAGTGCTGGCTGAATTGCGCTGAGTTCTTAAAGATGGTGGATTTCAGGTGCAATGTTTTGGGTAATTAAGACCTTCCTCTCAAATCATATACACAAACTAATTGGTATTCAGAAAAATCAGACAGTTTCTTCTCATCTCCATTCCTTTCCCAGCATGACTTAAAAAGTATGTCAAAATTAATTTCTAAACTAGAATGGATTGATAGTGTCATCCCCAGTGAAATCTGTTTAAAGACTCTTTTGGAAATGGGCTCTGGGTTTGTCTGATGTTTCCTAAATATCTAATGTATACCTTTCTCATCTGTTTACCTAGGAGACTCAAGTGAGGGGTGATGGGGTGGGTGAACAAAATTCAGGTTTCTTGCTGGTGAGTCTCACTGGATGCTTACTTGCTCCAGACAAAGAGGGTCCCCTTGCACTCGACTCTTCTCCCACAAGGACAATGATTTCCTGGATCACCTTACAGATTGTTGAATATTAACCATGTGATATCTTGGAAATGGGGTTTTCTGGGTGGTTTTAAATTTCTTTGTGCTTTTCTGTATTTAGCCAATTTTCTATAGTGAGTATACATTTTGTCTATAATTGGGGGAAAAAAATCCAACTAACCCACTGTTTTGAAAATATGTCTTTTATTCCCAGAGTGAACTTCAGCTATAAAAAGTATACCGAGGAACTTCCCTGGTGGTCCAGTGGCTAAGACTCCACGCTACCAATGCAGGGGGTCCAGGTTTGATCCCTGGTCAGAGAACTAGATCCCACAGGAATGTTGCAACTAAGAGTTCACATGCTGCAACTAAAGATCCCACATGCTGTAACTAAGGAGCCCATGAGCCGCAACTAAGACCTGGTGCGGCCAAAATAAATAAATAATAAATAAATAAATATATTTTTAAAAAAGTATACTGAGAGGTGGGTGATGGGCCTTCTTTTCCACTTCTTCCACCAACCCAGGTCAGAAAGGGGTGGCGAGAACATAGACCTGAACACAAATATGACCAACAGACCTTGGTCCCATCTAAAACAGACTCTATAATGAGATTCTTGCTTCAGCCAAATGTTCAGCCTCCTCATTTTAGAGGCATTTCTGGTAGTCCGATGTTCTGGATGGGGGGTTGGAGGGTGGGGGAGGGTGCTACAAGGGAATAGGCCTTCTTGCAACTTCAACCTGGACAGATTTAGCCATCTTATCCTGACACCTGAAAAGACTTTCAAAGGAAAAACTGAGGGCTCAGAAAAGTCCTCTGGCACTTTTCAAGAGCCCTGAATTCCATAGCTGGACTGCCTCACCGAGCATGTTCTAATTTGTAAGGGGTAATAAATCACTTATTTCACGCTGCCATAGATGGAGGGTTTCGTGCACTAGTAGCCCTGTTTTCTCTTCCTCTTCCAGCGACCCACTCTCCCCATGTGGGAAAATGTAGTTTGTGAAACCAGAGAAATTGAGTTACATAGAAACAACTGTAAAAGTTCCAGAAGTCTAGACAAACAACAAGACCAGCAATTTCGCTCTTCCAGTGATTATAGTAATTGAGCTTAGGAAGAAGCTCCTCCCTTCCTTCCCTCGTCAGCTCCTCCCCTCTGCTGCTCCCATTAGCATCCTCACTATTTGTGCAAAGGCCAAAGAATCTCTTAAAATGGAATTTCCTTCCTTGTAGGAACCAAAAGTAAACATGAACTCTATTTTTTTTTTTTTTTCTTTTGTCAGCGCCGCACAGCACATATGGGATCTTAGTTCCCTGACCAGGGTTTGAATCCATGCCCCCTGCAGTGGAAGCACAGAGTTTTAACCAATAGACCGCCAGGGAAGTCCCATAAACATTTACTCTAAATCTACAACATAACCTGTTTTCCTGAATGACTCTTAGTCTTTAACAATAATCTCAGCCCGTGGGGTTAGAGGTGGGTGCTGGAAATTTATCCAGGTGGTTGAGTATAGGAGGTAGTATTACTGCCTACAATGTTAGGAGTTGACTAAAGGGACTCAGTCTCAAGGCCCTCTCTCCCGTCTTTCACTCCCACCTACAAACCAGAATCATAGGATTTAAGAATTGCAAGAAGTCTTTACAGATTCTGTAACACACCTCTTCATCATACAGATGAAGAAGTTGAGGCTCACAGTCCTTATCACAGTGACTGGTACCCAGTAGGTATTCAGTAACCATTAGCTTTTTTTGTTTCTGGCCTAAGTTCTTCAAAATGACAAGTCCATACTAAGGGTATAAGGTTCCCAATTTAAAAACTGTTTTCTTTACACTCTATCACACTGAGTTATGTGGTTCTATTGGATTTACTAAAAGTCATTATAGCCATAAATTTAGTTTCTAACAGCTTCATTGAGATACAATTCCCATAGCATATAATTCAACTATTTAAAGTGTACACTTCGATAACTTTTAGTATATTCAGAGTTGTTTATCTATCACCATAATCAATTTTAGAACCTTTTCATTAGCCCCAAAAGAAACCCATGCCCATTAGCATTCACTCTTATTTTCCCTTGTTCCTCCAGCCAACCCTAGGCAATGACTGATCTTTCATATGTGGTCCTTTGCGACTGGCTTCTTTTACTCAGTATATTTTCCAGGTTCATCCATGTTGTAGTATGTACTACATTTCTTTTTATTGCTGAATAATAAATATTCCTTTATATGCATACACCATATTTTATTGAAGAGTTGATGGATATTTGGCAGAATTTTATTTTAAACAAATGTGATCACTGAGCTAGCAGAAGCTTAAAATCAAGATAAATATGTATCTCATATATTTCTATCTTGAATTTATACCTAAAGAAGCATACTTGCTATGAAGACTTTATTATAATCTCAGACCTGAAAATCAACAGACATTTTTTCTCTAAATTTTCTGATGTGTATGAGAATACTGTGGAAAGACAAAGTAAAGCCTTGGCCTAAGTCTTCCTGCTCCTCTAGACTCCTAGGAAAATAAAGGCATATACATAGGTAGATTGCCCAAGTAAGCGCCCTCAGGAAGAGAAAAAAGAAGAGAAAACAAAAGAAAGATTCAGAGTAAGACTCCTCTGGTTTTCAAATGTGAGATTTAGAAAAGAAGGGGCATTTGGGGCACATACCTAACCAGCTGATAGGCGAAACTAAGATCCAGACATATACACAAACAATATAAAGGTGACTGCAGGGTGAGGGTGAGAAACGGGGACAGTGCAGGCCACAAATTCACTCATAAGGCTTGGTATTTTCATTTTTGTCTTTTTATACCTTGGCCCTTGCCCAACCTCCATAATGCTTTTGTGGGTCTCCATGGTATTTATGATCCTGGGAGGTAGCTGATTCCCCCAGTGAACCCTTCTTTATCCAAATCTTGCCTTCCCCGGCCCTATTCTTAGAGGAGTTGAGGCCACAGTACTCCTGAGTCACCTACTGCGGAGATAAGGGGCTTTGGGGAGGGTCTTCTGCCCCATTTGCAGAGGCTATGATGCCAAAAGCACAGCTTCTCTATACATCGGTGCTGAATCAAATCTCGGAGACAGAGTTTTGGGTGAAGTAGAAAAGGATAGTTTTATTACTTTGCCAGGCAAAGGGGGACACAACGGGCTCCTGCCTGGAAAAACTGTGTCCTAACTTGGAGACGATAGTGAGAAGTTTTATAGTAATGTTTCAGAGAGGGCGTGATCAGCTTGTGGACATTCTTCTGATGGGTTGGTGGTGAGGTAAGTAGGAATCAGCATCATCAACCTTCAGGTTCCAACGGGTTTGGGGTCTAAATGCTTTTGGGCAACATACCATCGTTAACTTCTCCCACCTGGAGGAGGTTTCAGTATCTGCAAAACAGCTCAAAGATATCGTTGTGTGTATCCCTTGATGGGTAACTAGGACCTTGCCCCAAGGCTCCACTACTGTTTCTCTTGACTGTTTCTCCCTTGTATTGATGAATCCCCTTCCTTTCCCTAACAGCTGCTTGAAACTACCCATTGGAACTCAGGGAAGATCTTGGAGGCTAAATGAAGCCTGTTTCCTGTAATCAAAGAAATGGGGGACACAGAAAGGCTTTTGTGCCCAGGAGTCCCAGAGGGCCCCCCTCGGTATCAGCTAGAAGAGAACACCAGGAAGTGATCCTTGACTCAGCCCGCCTGAGGTTTGGGTGTTGTCATTCCCCACACGTGATTCTCTCCCAGGCGGCTGAGACCTCACGTACTATCGGACTTACTCACCCCAGTGACTCCACCTCTTTCCTCCTCTGCTCCCCAACCCATCAGCCTGCCCTGCTTCAAGATTAGAGGAAAGGAGGGTTGCTGGAGCCAGGAAATGCCACTCTCCCAAGTTGGCCAGAGGAAGCAGAAAAACCCGTGTTTGCCAAAGCACAAGATGTGGCGTTCGTTTTACCCTTCTACAGAATGCTTTGCACGGCCTCTGTTTGAGGCTATCCATACTGTTTTTAACCCCAAAATAATTCTATCCTATTCAAGACCACCTTATCACTGAGGCAAACCTTGTCCCAGGTAAGGTTGCTTTCCCTTCCCATCTGTTTTCCGCTTCTCTGAGTACGGAATTCTCAATCAGATTGGTTTGAGTCCCTGATCAGCCTCCTTCCCGTTCTCGCTGCGTGACCTTGAGTGAACCATAACTTCTCCGGGCCTAGTTTCCTTGTCTGTGAAACGAAGGCCAAACGTCTACCGCACCAAACATCCTTGCGGTGAGGAACAAATGTGAAAGCCCTTTGTGAGCTGTAAAAAGTAATAAAATTTTGGCTATTCTGGGCTGCTAGTCACTCTTCCAGAACCCCTCCCTTTCCACTGGGATTCGCCCTACAAATCGCGCTCTGGGCGGGCACTTCTCACCACCCTCCTCTCGCAGTCTTTCCTATTGGCTTACGCAACGACCTCGCGGCGCCGAGTGTTGACGCCACGCCGCCTCCGCCGGCGAAAGGTGACGCATTGGTCCCGCCCCCGGCCGCGCCTGGCCTCCCGCGGGGCCCCGCCCTACGGGCCGACGCGGCTCGGATCCCGCCCCGCGGGTGACGTGTGGCGCGCGCGGCTTAGCCGTCCCGGCAGTTGGTGCAGCGGCGGTAGGGCTGAGTGCGATCGCTTCACCCCTCCCCTCCTCCGTCCCGGGCCCCCACCCAGCAGGGCCCAGCCGCAGCCCTAGCCCCAGCGGCCCGTCCCGTGCGGGCCCTTGTCGTCCCCTCAGCCGGCGACGCCCCGGGCCGGCCGCCCGCCACCATGGAGCTGGAGGACGGTGTGGTGTACCAGGAGGAGCCCGGCGGCTCCGGGGCCGTGATGTCGGAGCGGGTGTCCGGCCTGGCCGGCTCCATCTACCGCGAGTTCGAGCGGCTCATCGGGCGCTACGACGAGGAGGTGGTCAAGGAGCTGATGCCACTGGTGGTGGCCGTGCTGGAGAACCTGGACTCGGTGTTCGCGCAGGACCAGGAGCACCAGGTGGAGCTGGAGCTGCTGCGGGACGACAACGAGCAGCTCATCACCCAGTACGAGCGAGAGAAGGCGCTGCGCAAGCACGCCGAGGAGGTGAGGGCCGGCCGGCTGGGAGTGCGAGGGCCGGGCCCGAGGGCGGGCCGGGGGGCGGGGGTCGCGGTCCGTCTCAGGATGGGAGGCGCGCCGGCCTCCAGGAGGCAGGCCTGAGGCCGAGGCCAGCCGGACCGAGCCCGGCGGCCGCGAGGTCCCGGGACCCCCGGCCGGCGTTGGACGCCCAGGCAGGCTAGTGAGTGTCCAGGAGAAGAGAGTGTGATGGGGGAAGCAAGGCCCGGGGAGGAAGCCACAGCCTGGCCTGAGGGCACCTGGGATTGGCTGAGAGGGAGATTTTAGGGTGTCTGCTTGCCTCTCGTAGTTGAGGGAAGTTTCCGACCACCGTGGGATAGTCAGATGGCGGTTCAAACTTTTACCACGGGCGGGGGGGGGGGGGCGGGCGCATTTAAACACTACTGCCCTGGATATGTAACTTCCGCTGGTTCCAGCACCTTTCCTGGGGGTTGCTGCTTTGGGAAGTTAGAGATCTCCCTCTTTCGGCCAGTTTCTTGTTGACGTTTTAACCCTATTGAGAAAGAGGTTTTATTTTACGTTTTAAGTGCCTTGGTTGACACTTTGTCAACAGTTAGGTGTTGTATAACAATACTCTGTAAATATGGAGAGTATGCAATTTTATTTTATTGGTATCCCAGATCAAAGCTTTCTTCCTTGTCAGGTGGTAACCTTGGACAGTTCCCTTTAAAAACCCTTTGTTTATTTATAAAGAGGACGGGAACGGGGTGAGGGGCAGGTTGAGGAGGTGTGGGTGACAGTTGGCAAGCCTTTTCAAAGACTACGGTTTACAGGTGCTCTTGGCCAGCTTTTAACTTTAGTGCCTCAGCAGTGTGACCTCGGTGCCCTAACCTTGAGTGAACCTTTTGCAGCTCTGGAGTGCAAGTGATAGGTCTTTGACTTCTTGAGACAGTAGAGGATTTTAGCTTTCAGGATGTGTAGGCATTATTTCTGTGGAACTTATCTAATACAGGTGAAGTGTCCTATTCATCTTTGTTTCTTGAGCATCTAGCAAACCTGGTTAAATATATGGTGATTGAAGGAAGCTAAATAACTAATTATTGAAGGAACGACATGTGTATTTCAAAAATACTTGAAAAGTTTTTTTCTTTTTTAAAATAAATAAATTTATTTGTTTTTGGCTGTGCTGGGTGTTCGTTGCTTCACAAGGGCTTTCCCTAGTTGTGGTGAGTGGGGGCTACTCTTTGTTGTGGTGCGCAGGGCTCTTATTGCGGTGGCTTCTTTTGTTGCGGGGCACGGGCTCTAGGTGCACGGGCTTCAGTAGTTGTGGTACGCAGGCTCAGCAGTTGTGGCTCGGGGGCTCTAGAGTACAGGCTCACTAGTTGTGGTGCGCAGGCTCACTAGTTGTGGCACACAGGCTTGGTTGCTCTGCGGCATGTGGGATCTTCCCCGACCAGGACTCGAACCCGTGTCCCCTGAATTGGCAGGCGGATTCTTAACCACCACGCCACCAGGGAAGCCCCAATACTTGAAAAGTTTTAAGGATGTGATGCTCATTTCCTAAGACTAAGTAGTACCACCATTTAAACTTTTTGTCACTTATACCTTTGTACCAGGTCAAATAGTTCTTTTTTTTCTTTCTTTTTAAAAATAAATTTATTTATTTATTTATTTAGGGCTGCGTTGGGTCTTTGTTGCTGCATGCGCGGCCTTTCTCTAGTTGCAGCGAGTGGGGGCTAGTCTTTATTGCAGTGCGCGGGCTTATCATTGCGGTGGCTTCTCGCTGCAGAGCAGGGCTCTAGGTGTGCAGGCTTCAGTAGTTGTGGTGCACGGGCTCAGTAGTTGTGGCTTGCGGGCTCTAGAGCACAGGCTTAGTAGTTGTGGCACACGAGCTTATTTGTTCCATGGCATGTGGGATCTTCCTGGACCAGGGATCAGACCCGTGTCCCCTGCATTGGCAGGTGGATTCTTAACCACTGTGCCACCAGGGAAGTCCCTGTTTTTTTTTTTTTCCTTAAGCTTGACTGTATGATGATTTTTAGTTCTGATTTTGTGATCCATTTGAGTCAAAGGAACGCTATTGAATTTGCCAAACAAAACTGACTTTATTTCAAGAGTATTTCCAAGTATATAGGGAAGGAAGGGTTGAAAAAGAAAATCTAAGGATGGAATCAAAATTTCCACTGGTTTGTTAGCTGTTTACAGAACTGTTTATGGAACGGAGGTTATGTACTACTACTCCTGAGATGACTTGCCATGTCTTCATGCTCAGACAGGTCCTTGCCATTGTGTGGATGTAAATGGAAAGACTGTGGAATTAACCGAATATCCACACAGGTGAGGAACAGGCCCAGCATGACCTGTTACTGCAGATAAAAGAAACTACTCCTTTCAGCCTTAAACTCCTGTCAGTCCATGTAAACGTAGGCAAAATGCCAGGGTCGCACATGCCCAGAAAACCATCTGCCACAGGTTGCAGAATCAGAAAATAAAACTAAGCTGCTAGACTCTGGATTGTATATTAATTTCTTAAGTAAATGACTTGTAAAAAATAGATTATCCAATGACTTTCTTTGTAATTTGTGCTTTTTCAAATATGTCTATAAATTTTCTATAATGAAACCTTTGGGCAAAGGGCCATGATCTGAGAATACAGAACATTGATGTAATGCTAAATGAGCCAACTTCCAGACCACAAATGTGAAACCATCTTGTTATCAGTTTTCATGTAAGATCATAAATCAAGTTTTACCCAAGTACTCAGAAATTCAGTCTCTTTTAGGCCAATATGCAGAAATGATTCTTTGTTTAATTTTCTTTGAGTGTTTGTGGCCTTTAATACAAAGACTATTTCCATAAAGTCTGGTATTACAGCAAAAATGCCTCAGGGTATTTACAGCAAGAATATTTGAAAGTATGGAAATTGACCATCACCTGAGAGAGTTAAGTAAGTTCTGAGCACCTTTGTGGAAATTTAGGAGAATGTGTAAATAATGAGGACGTTTTAGGAGGTGTGAAGTGCTTTAATCTCTTGCTTGCAGGGATTCTCAACAAGGAATCAGGAAGTTAATCTTTATTATAATGGTACTACTTAATTTGAATACCTTCTGTCTTTTTTTTTTTTTTTTTTTTGATCGTTTGGGCCTCTCACTGTTGTGGCCTCTCCCGTTGCGGAGCACAGGCTCCGGACGCCCAGGGCTCACGGGCCCAGCCGCTCCGTGGCATGTGGGATCTTCCCGGACCAGGGCATGAACCCGTGTCCCCTGCATCAGCAGGCGGACTCTCAACCACTGCGCCACCAGGGAAGCCCCCTTCTGTCTTTTTAATTGCTTATTTGAATTTGTTGTGTGGAGTTAGCCTGATGGTGTTGAGTCTATAAAAACAATCTGAAGGAGGGCTGATTTTAGATAGATTCGTAACCAGCTTCAAATGCTAATCAAGAAATCTCTCATTTTATAGCTCTCACCATTCTCCCCTTTGGGCTCCCTGCTCCAGCCATGTGTATTTTTTCCATTCTTTAACCAAGTCCTGTCTGATGCCTTTGCCCATGCTGTTTCCTTGGCCTACAGTGCTTTTCCCTCAGAGCTTCACCCTGGCTAGCTCCTCACTTTTGGCTCAGCTTAAATTTCACTTCTTCTGCTAGACTTTTCCTGCCTACTCTAGCCAGAGTAAGCCTTGTGAATCTATGAACAATTTACCTGTAAATCAGTAATTTAAAAAAAATCTGGAGAGGGAATCCCTTGGCAGTCCAGTGGTTAGGACTCAGTGTTTTCACTGCTGGAGCCCGGGTTCAACACCTGGTTGGGGAACTAATCCCACAAGCTGAGTGGTGCAGACAAAAAAAAAAATCTGGAGAAAGATGTTATTCTTGGGGAAGAATATATTAGTGTTTTTTATTTTTGTTTGTTTTTGTTTTTGTTTGTTTGTTTTTTGCGGTACACGGGCCTCTCACTGTTGTGGCCTCTCCCGTTGCGGAGCACAGGCCCCGGACGCGCAGGCTCAGCGGCCATGGCTCATGGGCCCAGCCGCTCCGTGGCACGTGGGATCTTCGTGAACCGGGGCACGAACCCGTGTCCCCTGCATCGGCAGGCAGACTCCCAACCACTGCGCCACCAGGGAAGCCCCTTTATGTTTTTGTTTGTGTAAGTTCTGATTCTTTTAAAATAGACATGATTTGTTTTGAGTAATTAAAAAAAAAGAATTTACAAGGTCGTGTTAGTTTCAGATGTACAGCAAAGTGATTCAGTTATACATAGGGAATTTAGTTTCAAAGTGAGAGTTTATTTAGCATGATTGGGTAGAGGGAGATTGCACATAAAAATGAAGATGTACCCTCTTCATCCTCTGTGAGTGGTAGAAGCATATATGAAGAGAGAATATCTTTGCTGGGAAGAAGATGTTGTGATTATGTGACTGCTTTTCTGTGACTTTTTGTCTGAAAAAGACTGGGGTGATTAAGTGCAGAGATGAGAGATATTACTGAGAATATTCTAATTAACTTTTCCCCAATGAATCACCACTTAAAGATGTAACAAAATGGATGTTTTATATTAAGACTTTAATCAGGTTGTTTTCTTTGGAAGTCTATGAACATGGGAGTGAGTGATAAGATTTGTGGGCAGGAAAGCAGGCATTGGTATTGATTTTTTTAAATTGATGTTATAGTTCTCACTGATTCATAAAAATATTTTAATCAAAAGTTAAGGAAATTAATTTTGATTTGTTTGCAAAATAATTTACAGTGAAAGTTCACTTCTTTAATAAACACTTAAAAAGGAATATTTGAAGTCTTATCAATTTAGTTTTATGATTTATTTTTATCAAGACAGGAGTGAAGAGTACTTTTGAATACTTCAGCTTATATTTGTTGATGGTGGCTATTGAGGACTTAGGATGCTAAAAGTGGAAATTCCCTATTTGCTTCAACATTAAGTTTATTTTGTGTCTTTAGCACAGTTATTTAAATTGGTAATTATGATGTTTATTCAGATTTTTAGCCTTAATTCTATTACTCTAGTGTCAAAAGAAATTTAATTCGCTATTAAGTAGATTATGGGGATTCCCTGGTGGTCCAGTGGTTACAAGTCTGAGCTTCCACTGCAGGGGTCATGGGTTCCATTCCTGTTCAGGAAACTAAGTGGAGCAGTAGGGGAAAAGTAGTTTGTTTATATGCACAGATGATCTGTTAGTAGGTCCATTAGTTGTTAACATTTGACATAAAGTTTTCAAACACTTTTAAAAAGTGAAGTCTCTCTGTGGCACCTGTTCAGTGTTTTTTTTTTTTAAACATTTATTTAGGCCGTGCCGGGTCTTTGTTGCGGCACATCGATATTCATTGCGGCCTGTGGGATCTTTAGTTGCAGCATGCAGGATCTTTTTTTAGTTGCGGCATGCAGGCTCATAGTTGCAGCATGCATGTGGGGTCTAGTTTCCTGATCAGGAATCGAACCGTGACCCCCTTCATTGGGAGCGTGGAGTCTTACCCACTGGACCCCAGGGAAGTCCCTGCGTTTGTTTTAAATAGGCTAACTTGATTTTTTCTTCTGTGAAAATTTCACTTGATATATTTGCCACCATATTATTTTCCTTGAAACCAGTATCTTGTGGTATCTTCAGGGAATTAAAGATTTTTGGTCCAAAGGTTGACTGAGGTACTGACTTCATTTCTCTCTTGGTTCAGTTAGAGCAAAGGTCAGCAGCTTTTCAGAATGTTATGTTACCTCTTAATTTCTAAGTTGTAGAATGCTCAAAATACACCTTAGTGCTTCATTGATCTCTGTATGCCCAAATTATTTTGTATATAAAATGAGTACATTTTAAAACACACTTAAAATACATATTTTCATATTTTAAAAAATACCATTGTTTTTTCTTGCAGAACTATTTGAAATAAGCTTCACACTGCCCCTAGTCAGAGTAGATATGTCCTTGCGTCTAGTCAATCCTTACTTCCAGGCACTTTCTGAAATGAACAGTGTATTTGTTCTCTAGGGGAAGGTGTGTACATTGGTGGGAGGGGGTGTGTGTTACCTTGTGAAGTGGTAATCAGTTAACCATTGTTTTGCTATTAAGACAGATCTTACCCTTTACCTTTAGAGATTTCTGAATTTAAGTATCTGAGATACATTATGTGTCCTTGGGATGGTGACATTCATATTTTACTTATTTAAAATCACAAAAGAGACTATGAAAATGGGTAAGGTACCAAGATGGATTAGTAGAGTAAGAACTACTCACTAGATTACTGTGGTATAAAACATAGGTCACTGACCCAATTCGGTGCCTATGTTTGGTGCGTAAGTTTCTTGGACTCCTTAGCTTACCTTTAACTATGCATTGCTTACTTAAATCACTTGGAACCTTTTGGTTCCCAGGAGAGCTAGTATTAGACTGTAGCCAAATACCTGTTCTTTTGTTCCCTTGACCAATGGTTGAGTTATTTTAAAAACACCTTTTTTTTTTTTGTCCTGCTCAGCACTCATAATGAATATAGATGTTACCTAAGTAAATTACTAGGTTGAGATAAGAAATATCAGCATAGACCCAGTTTAAAAATGTATGCAATGTGTTTATTCATAAAGCTGACATTTAGGGCTTCCCTGGTGGGGAAGTGGTTGAGAGTCCGCCTGCCGATGCAGGGGACACAGGTCCGTGCCCTGGTCTGGGAAGATACCACATGCCGCAGAGCGGCTGGGCCCATGAGCCATGGCCGCTGAGCCTGCGTGTCCGGAGCCTGTGCTCCGCAACAGCAGAGGCCACAACAGTGAGAGGCCTGCGTACTGAAAAAAAAAAAAAAAAAAAAAAAGCTGACATTTAGAAATATATGTGTGTAGGGCTTCCCTGGTGGCGCAGTGGTTAAGAATCCGCCTGTCAGTGCAGGGGACACAGGTTTGATCCCTGGTCCGGGGAGATCTCACATGCCGTGGAACAACGAAGCCTGTGTACCACAACTGCTGAGCATGTGCTCTAGAGCCCACAAGCCACAACTACTGAGCCCGCGTGCCACAACTACTGAAGCCTGCACGCCTAGAGCCGGCACTCTGCAACGAGAGAAGCCACCACAATGAGAAGCCCATGCACTGCAACGAAGAATAGCCCCTGCTCGCCGCAACTAGAGAAAGCCTGCACATGACAACGAAGACCCAATGCAGCCAAAAATAAATAAATAAATAAATAAATTTATATATATATATATAAAAAGAAATATATGTGTGTAAATTCTATATATTTTGAAGTTTTGGCCAGTGATATTTTGTTATTAGCTTCAATACAAGTCTGTGGAATTCACTTAAGAATTCTGGTGTCTGCATACAGACTGAAAGTAAGGAATGGAAAAAGATATTCCATGCAAATGGAAATCAAAAGAAAGCTGGAGTAGCAATACTCATATCAGACAAAATAGACTTTAAAATACTGTTACAAGAGATAAGGAAGAACACTACATAATGATCAAGGGATCAATCCAAGAAGAAGATATAACAATTGTAAATATATATGCACCCAATATAGGAGCACCTCAGTACATAAGTCAAATGCTAACAGCAATAAAAGGAGAAATCGACAGAAATACAATAATAGCGGGGGACTTTAATACCTCAGTCTCCTCAATGGACAGATCATCCAGACAGAAAATCAATAAGGAAACACAGGCCTTAAATGACACATTAGACCAGATGGACTTAGCAGCCGAATACACTTTCTTCTCAAGTGCGTACAGAATGTTCTCCAGGATAGATCACATCTTGGGCCACAAATCAAGCCTCGGTAAATTTAAGAAAATTGAAATTATATCAAGCATCTTTTCTGACCACACGCTATGAGATTAGAAATCAGTTACAGGAGAGACTTCCCTGGTGGTCCAGTGGTTAAGAGTCTGCATTTCCAATGCAGGGGGCGTGGGTTCCATCCCTGGTTGGGGAAACTAAGATCCCACATGCCGCATGACATGGCCAAAAGAAAAGAAGAAAAAAAAATCAATTACAGGAAAAAAACTGTTAAAAACACAAACACATGGAGGCTAAGCAATATGTTACTAAGCAACCAGTGGATCACTGAAGAAATCAAAGAGGAAATAAGAAAAAAATACCTACACACGAATGATAATGAAAACAGGATGGTCCAAAACCTCTGGGATGCAGCAAAAGCTGTTCTAAGAGGGAAGTTTATAGCAGTACAATCTTATCTGAGGAAACAAGAAAAATCTCAAATAAACAACCTAACCTTACACCTAAAGCAACTAGAGAAAGAGGAACAAACAGAACCCAAAGTTAGTAGAAGGAAATAAATTGTAAAGATTAGAACAGAAATAAATGAAATAGAGACAAAGAAAACAATAGCAAAGGTCAGTGAAACTAAAAGCTGGTTCTTTGAGAAGATAAACAAAATTGGTAAACCTTTAGCCAGACTCATCAAGAAAAAAAGGGGGCAGGGCTCAAATCAATAAAATTAGAAATGAAAAAGGAGCAGTTAAAACTGACACAAAGGAAATACAAGGCATCATAAGAGACTACAAAAAGCAACTATCATGCCAATAAAATGGACAACCTAGAAGAAATGGACAAATTCTTAGAAAAGCACAACCTTCCAAGACTGAACTTGGAAGAAATAGAAAATGTCAACAGACCATGCATAAGTACTGAAATTGAAAACAGTGGTTAAAAGACTTCCAACAAACAAAAGTCCAGGACCAGATGGCTTCACAGGGGAATTCTAGCAATCATTTAGGGAAGAGTTAACACCTACCCTTCTGAAACTCTTCCAGAAAATTGCAGAGGAAGGAATACTCCCAAGCTCATTCTATGAGGCCACCATTAGCCTGATACCAAAACCATAGAAGATATCACACACACACAAAAAGTACAGGCCAATATCACTGATGAACATAGATGCAGAAATCCTCAACAAAATACTAGCAAACCGAATTCAACAATACATTAAAAGGATCATCCACCATGATCAAGTGAGATTGATGACAGGGATGCAAGGATTGTTCAATATCCACAAATCAATCAGTGTGATAAACCAGATTAACAAAGTGAAGAATAAAAAGCATATGATCATCTTAATTGATGCAGAAAAAGCTTTTGATAAAACCCAACACCCATGATAAAAGCTCTCCAGAAAGTGGGAATAGAGGGAACTTACTTCAACATAATAAAGGCTGTATATGACAAACCCAGCTAACATCATTCTGCACTGTGAAAAGCTGAAATCATTCCCTCTAAGATTGGGAAACAATCCTATTTACCATCACATCAAAAAGAATGACAGGTTTTGGTAACTACAGATGTGATGGGAATAGGGAAAAATAAAGTGTGGATAAAAATGGGTCCAGGCATCGGGAAGCTATGGTTTCTCAAGTAGCTGCTTTAGTCATTAAAGCCTAAATGTCCATTCTCTTAATCACACGTCTGAATTTCTAAAGTAGCAGTATTTTGATTCATCCCTCTTGTTAAGTGTGCTGATAGGATTGTCCCTTCAAAACCACAGACCCAAGGGCCAGGTTTTGGGCAGGGAGGCTCTTGCCTACCAGACCTGTGGAGACATCCCACCGCCCCCTCCACTGCCTTGCAGGGTAGGGTGTAGTAACATCAGACTAGACATCAGGACAGTAAATCCCAGGGTTTGCTTAAGGGGTAGTATGGTGATAACTCAGTTGGTTTACACTTCTAATAGAAGCCCATGTAATCTAAAATAAAACTGCCTATATCAAGTAAAAAAAAAAAAAAAGAATATAATACCTAGGAATAACCCTACCTAAGGAGACAAAAGACCTCTACTCTGAAAACTATAAGGCACTGATGAAAGAAATCAGAGATCACACAAACAGATAGAAGGATATACCGTGTTCTTGGGTTGGAAGAATCAGTATTGTCAAAAGGACTATATTTCCCAAGGCGATCTGCAGATTCAATGCAATCCCTATCAAATTACCAATGGCATTTTTCACAGAACTAGAACAAAAAATTCTAAAATTTATATGGAAACAAAAAAGACCCAGAATAGCCAAAGCAATTCTGAGAAAGAAAAGTGGAGCTGGAGGAATCAGGGTCCCTGACTTCAGACTGTACTACAAAGCTACAGTAATCAAAACAGTATGGTACTGGCACAAAAATGAAAAATAAATCAATGGAACAGGATAGAAAGCCTAGAAATAAACACATGCACCTATGGTCAATTAATCTATGACAAAGGAGGCAAGAATATACAATGGAGAAAAGGCAGTCTCTTCAATAAATGGTGCTGGGAAAACTAGAAAGCTACACATAAAAATATGAAATTAGAACACTCTAACACCATACACAAAAGTAAACTTGAAATGGATCAAAGACCTACATGTAAGGCTGGACAGTATAAAACTCTTAGAGGAAAACATAGGCAGAACACTCTTTGACATACATCGCAGCAATATCTTTTTTGATCCACCTCCTTGAGTAATGAAAATAAAAACAAAAACAACTGGGACCTAATTAAACTTAAAAGCTTCTGCGCAGCAAAAGAAACCATAAACAAAACGAAAAGGCAACCCACAGAATGGGAGAAAATACTTGAAAACAAAGTGACCAACAAGGGTTGCTACGACACAGTCAAAAAATGCAGCTCTAAATAGACAGTTCTCCAAAGAATACGTACAGATGGCCAAAGAACACATGAAAAGATAGTCAACATCACTAATTATCAGAGAAGTGCAAATCAAAACTACAGTGAGGTAATACCTCACAGCAGTCAGAATGGCCTTCATCAAAAATCTACAAACAATAAATGCTGGAGAGGGTGTGGAGAAAAGGGTACCCTCCTACACTGTTGGTGGGAATATAAATTGGTACAACCACAATGGAGAACAGTGTGGAGGTTCCTTAAAAAACTAAAAATAAAACTACCATATGATCTAGCAATCCCACTCCTGGGCATATATCTGGATAAAACCAGAATCTGAAAGGATACATGCACCCCCACATTCATTGCAGCACTGTTTACCATAGCCAAGACATGGAAGCAACCTAAATGTACATCAACAAAGGGATGGGCAGAGAATATATGGTACATATATTTAGTGGAATATTAGCCTAAAAAAAGAATGAAATAATGCCATTTGCAGCAACATGGATGGATCTAGAAATTATCATACTAAGTGAAGTAAGTCAGACAGAGAAAGACAAATATATGATATTGCTTAAATATGGAATCTAAAAAATGGTATAAATGAACTTATGTACAAAACAGAAATAGAGTCACAGATGTAGAAAACAAACTTATGGTTACCGGGGGGGAAATGGGGGGAGTGATAAATTGGGAGACTGGGATTGGCATATACACACTACTATATATAAAATAGATAACTAATAAGGACTTACTGTATAGCACAGGAAATACTCTCTAATGACCTATATGAGAAAAGAATCTAAAAAAGAGTGGATATATGTATATGTACAACTGATTCACTTTGCTGTGCAGCAGAAACTAGCACATTTTCAATCAACTGTACTCCAATAAAAATTAAAAGAAAAAATAATAAACAGTACATTTTAAGGGAAAAAAAAGAATTTTCGTGTCTAGTAGTTTGGCATAGTTCTGCTGAATACGTTTGAATGGAGCCATGGGAATTTACATGTTAATACAGTAGAGAAGTTTCTAAGTTGAGGATCTAGAATTATTATTGGGAACTTTAAAAATACCATTTTTATTTTTTAAGAGGAAGATGGTGAATTAACATTTTTGAGTACCTGCTCTGTATCATGTACTCTGCTACATACTTTATTTTATTATTATTATTTATTTTGTGGCTGCGTTGGTTCTTTGTTGCTGCGTGCAGGCTTTCTCTAGTTGTGGCGAGCAGGGGCTACTCTTCGTTGTGGTGCATGGGCTTCTCATTGCGGTGGCTTCTCTTGTTTTGGAGCACGGGCTCTAGGCGCATGGGCTCAGTAGTTGTCGCTCGCGGGCTCAGTAGTTGTGGCACACCGGCCCTAGAGTGGGCAGGCCTCAGTAGTTGCAGCGTGTGGGCTCAGTAGTTGTGGTGCATGTGCTATAGTAGTTGTGGTGCACGGGCTCAGTAGTTGTGGCTCGTGGGCTCTAGAGCGCAGACTCAGTAGTTGTGGCGTACGGGCTTAGTTGCTCCGTGGCGTGCGGGATCTTCCTGAACGGGGGATCGAACCCATGTCCCTTGCATTGGCAGGTGGATTCTTAACCACTGCGCCACCAGGGAATTCCCCCCTTTTATTTTTGAGGTCAGTAAACTTTTTCAATAAACCACCCCCAGCTTTTTATTAGGAAAATTTTCAAAAATACAGAAAAATGAAAAGTTTGTTTATTATCTATATATTTGTTACCTGGATTCAGTAGTTCTTTTATTTATCTACCTACACACCAGATACATACGACAAAATATATATATACATACGCATATTTTTAAATTGTTGAACCATTGCAAAGTAAATTGCAGATGTTATGACACATCACCCTTCAGTACTTAAAGTAATTATCCTAAAAATGAAAGCATTGTACCATATAACCACAATTTTATTTACATAGGAGAACATTTTTTAATATCTAATATTCCATTTGAATTAATGTTTAGGAACAGAGTACATGTCAGTTATAGAGGTAAGTTAATATTTTTATAGTGAACTAATGTCACTCATCTGGAAGGAAGAAACGATTGCAGTTTAGCTACTTTTCTGTAAGAAATTTAAATCTGAGATTTATAAAACAAAATTGGTTAAAAATTTTTATTTAAGATTATAGTATAAAAATACCATGGATTATTTTTCCCCTTTGAAATTTAGAGATGCAGAAATTGAGAAATTACCCTACATTTAATGTTTTCTCTAGTAACTTTTTTTACCTTGTTTCTGACTGCTTACCTGCTCCACTAGGATTTATAGAGCCCGAGAAGAAGTTTTTCCTTGTAATTTGAGGTCCTGCTGATTGGATTCTCCACAGGGGATGGGTCTAGGATTTTTGTGATTCTGGATTCTGTTATTGTCCTTTAAAATGTATTTTCACTTGCTTTTCTTGCAGGTATCTTTTAATGGCTGGGCAGAAACTCCATGATCTTCTAGTTCTTTCCTATCCCGTTCCCATAGGTAGATAAATAGGAGACACGAATAATCAGAAAGAACAAATATATATTGAGCCAGGCACTGTTCTAGACTCTGAGAATGTGGCCACAAACAGATCAGACAAGTAAGGTAGCCCTTGCTTTCTTAGAGTTTATATTATAATAAAGAATAAACAAACCAGTTAATTACAGATTGTAATAGGTGTTACACGGGAAATAAAAAAGGTGAGGTGATACAGAATAAAGAGGCAGGCACTTTATTTATTTTTTTGCGGTACGCAGGCCTCTCACTGTTGTGGCCTCTCCCGTTGTGGAGCACAGGCTCCGGACGCGCAGGCTCAGCGGCCATGGCTCACGGGCCCAGCCGCTCCGCGGCATGTGGGATCTTTCCGGACTGGGGCACGAACCCGTGTCCCCTGCATCAGCAGGCGGACTTTCAACCACTGTGCCACCAGGGAAGCCCTAGGCAGGCACTTTAGATGGAACAAGCAAGTTTATAAAAGGGAAGCTGTCCATGCAGGAAATAATTCATCTCATTATTTAGATATGATGAGTAATTATTTAGATATGAAACTTTAGGTATAATAGAATTTCTCCTACTCATATTCTTTTTTTGTTCATTTTTATTTTTATTTTATTAGTTATTTATTTACTTTTGGCTGCATTGGGTCTTCGTTGCTGCATGCAGGCTTTCTCTAGTTGCGGCGGGCAGGAGCACTCTTTGTTGTGGTGCACGGGCTTCTCATTGCGGTGGCTTCTCTTGCTGCGGAGCACAGGCTCTAGGCACACAGGCTTCAGTAGTTGTGGCTTGCAGGCTCTCGAGCGCAAGCTCAGTAGTTATGGCGTGTGGGCTTAGGTGCTCTGCGGCGTGTGGGATCTTCCCAGACCAGGGATTGAACCCGTGCCTCCTGCATTGGCGGGCAGATTCTTTTTTTTTTAATCTCATTTTTTGTGGGTAATTCTTTTTTTAATTATTTTTGGCTGCGTTGGGTCTTTGTTGCTGCATGTGGGCTTTCTCTAGTTGCCGCGAAAGGGGGCTACTCTTCCTAGCAGTGTGTGGGCTTCTCATTGTGGTGGCTTCTCTTGTTGTGGAGCACAGGCTCTAGGCACACGGGCTTTAGTAGTTGCAGCATGCAGGCTCAGTAGTTGCAGTACACAGGCCATAGAGCATGCGGGCTTCAGTAGTTGCAGTGCGTGGGCTCAGTAGTTTCGGCACGTGGGCTCAGTAGTTGTGGCTCGCGGGCTCTAGAGTGCAGGCTCAGTAGTTGTGGTGCACAGGGTTAGTTGCTCTGCGGCATGTGGGATCTTCCTGGACGAGGGATCAAACTGGTGTCCCCTACATTGGCAGGCAGATTCTTAACCACTGTGCCACCAGGGAAGTCCCAGCCTACTCATATTCTTAAAAATTCACAAAAGTGATGGAAATGCCAAGGCGATCCAGTAGTTAGAACTATGTGCTTTGACTGCTGAGGCACAGTTTCAGTCCATGGTCGGGGAACTAAAATCCTGCAAGCCGCATGGCGCAGCCAAAAAATAAAAAAATAAAAAATAAAACCAAGTAAGAAAATTCACAAAAGTGAATAACTCTCATAAATGCATTTCTTCTATTTTCTGTCTTACACGTTCTCATACTTGACTTCTCAGCAACATTTGACTCTCTGGCTCACTCTTTCTTTAAGAAACATTATATTTTGGTTCTCTGAAATCTCTTGGTTTGGTTCTTTGAAATCTCTTGATTTTCCTCTTACTTATCTGACCACTCTGTGGATTCTTCTTAGTCACATTAGCTTTGGTGTTCCTTGGTGCTCTTTCTAAGATCCCCGTAAATTCCCACTCTGCACACTGCGTAGCTCATGTTATCCATTCTGATCAGTTCAATTTACCATTTGTTGAGTATTTCAAAATGTGTATCTCATTCATTCATTTAACAGATATTTATTGAGTGCCATCTGTATTCCTGGTACTGTATCTGTTGGGGATACAGTGGTGAGTAAAACAGACAAGATTCTTCCTTCACGGAGCTGACAGGCTATTAAGAACAGCCTGTTAAGGCTAGATCTCTCCCTGGGGTTTCAGATCCATATTACTGTTGTTTATTGGACATGAATGTCTCCCGGCATGTCCAAAACTGAATTTAACTTCCAGGCTTTCTCATCCTCTGTTCCCAGTCTTCGTGAGGGATACCACTATATACCTAGCCAGATACCAGGTCACCATTCTTAACTGTTCTCTCTCCTTCATCCCCATTGCTGCCTTCTTTTGTTTTCAACTTTTAAATGTGTCTGGAATCTCTTTACTTTTTTTCAAATCTATTTTTACTACTCTGAAGAGCTGGAACTTCTTTCATTTACACTGAATACCAGGTCTGGCACATAGGAAGTAACCATTGAAAATTTCTTTTTTTCTTTTTTAAAAAAAATTAATTAATTAATTTATTTTTGGCTGCATTGGGTCTTCGTTGCTATGCGCGAGCTTTCTCTAGTTGCGGTGAGCAGGGGCTACTCTTCATTGTGATGCGTGGGCTTCTCATCGCGGTGGCTTCTCGTTGCGGAGCACGGGCTCTAGGCGCTCGGGCTTCAGTAGTTGTGGCACTTGGGCTCAGTAGTTGTGGCTTGCAGGCTCTAGTGTGCAGGCTTAGTAGTTGTGGCCCATGGGCTTAGTTGCTCCACGGCATGTGGGATCCTCCCAGATCAGGGCTTGGACCTGTGTCCCCTGCACTGGCAGGTGGATTCCTAACTACTGTGCCACCAGCGAAGTCCCATTGAAAATTTCTGAATAAATGATTGTACAACTGAAACTGTCCTATAACTGATCTGTCTGCTTCCCATATTGCCAGCCTATAAACTGTCCACCACACTGTACCTGGATCTCTCCAAAATGGCAGATCATTTCCGCACTTAAAAGCCTTTAGTGGCTCTGTCTAAAGTTCTTGAAATGACTAAAGTTTTTAATGTACAGGGCCTTGTAATCTGGCCGCTCCTTATTTTACCAGTCTAATCTTTTCCTTTTAGAGCCATACTGAATACCTTGAGTTTGTTATGCAAAAGGCATTCTCTCCAGGCGTTCTTAAAAGCTGCCTCTTTGCTTGGCACTCTCTTTCTCTTCTATTACCTGGCTACCATTATTCAAGTTTCAATTCAGGAATGCCTTTTATGACACCCAAGTTTGGATTGTACCCATTTTATGTCTTCCCACAGCATACTGTCCTCTCATAGTACTTTCAGTGTTTTACCTAACTAACATATTGCTTTAATTCCCCCACTAAACTACTGGGATGCAGTAGGTATTAGATATTTGTTGGTTGGTTGGATGGTGGATAGATAAGTATGCTAAAGGTCGAATTGCAAAGCCTAGCTGTTTAAAATTCTCTTTTGTGCATTCAAGTTATTGTCCTTACTGTTGGAGCCAAGTTATGCTAAATAAAACTTCCAAAAAGTTCCAGGAAGTTCTTCAATAAGTCCTTTGACTTAGGCATATACAGAAAAAGTGACTTCTCCTGAGTATAGTTATTACAGACACTTTACCTACATTGTCCTACATAGTAGATGGTCTAGAAATATTTAGGCATTTTAGAAATTGAAATATTAAGATCATTGGAACTATTGTCAGAGTATTGTAGAGATTGCTTCTGCATTAGCAAAGATTGGCCTAGGTGATCTTAAAAGTCATGTTAGCACCATGATTCTCTGGTTGTCTTTTTTTCTTTTTGGCTGTGCTGTGTGGCTTGTAGGATCTTACTTCCCCAACCAGGGATCGAACCCATGCCCCCTGCAGTAGAAGCACAGAGTCCTAACCACTGGACTGCCAGGAAATTCCCTCTCTGATTTTTTTTTTTCCCTCACAGCAAGAAATTTGGAGATAGGGAGTGCTGGCATCAAAGTCCAGGCCAAGACTCTGAGACCTCTTGTAATATACTTCATGGTTAAAAAGTAGTTTTCAGAACTCTGGACATCAAGTCTGCTTTCAAGAGAAAAAGAGGGGAGAACAAGTGGTGTCAACCACATCTGTTTTCTCTTCGTCTGCTCAGGCTGCTATCACAAAAATACCATAGTTTAAGTGGCTTTAACAACAAATATTTATTTCCAACTGTTCTGGAAGCTGGGAAGTCCAAGGTCATTGTGCTGGCAGATTTGGTATCTGATGAGGACCCACTTCCTGGCGGTGTTCTCACTGTGTCCTCACATGATAGAAGGCTCTGATTGTTTTTTAATTTATTTTAGCCACAAATATTTATTTCTAAGTTACTGGTTGAGAAATAATTTCTACTATCTGAATAAACTTGCCGCAGAAATGACAGTTAAGTGCCAAAACTTAATTTTTACTTAGAACTTTTGATAGACATTTCTAATTAGGATACAGCAATAGTACCTTATAGTAAAAAATAAAATGGTTAGTAAAACAACATTGATATTTTTGAAGACAAGTTTATTCTGAAGAATAGTAAACATTTATTTCTTAGGCATTGAGATCTATATTGATTAAAAGCATCTTCTAGGCTAATATGGTGTAAATAAACTTTCTAATTTTTTTTTTTTTTTTTTTTGGCGGTACGCCGGCCTCTCACTGTTGTGGCCTCTCCCGTTGTGGAGCACAGGCTCCGGACGCGCAGGCTCAGCGGCCATGGCTCACGGGCCCAGCCGCTCCGCAGCATGTGGGATCTTCCCAGACCGGGGCACGAACCCGCGTCCCCCGCATCGGCAGGCGGACTCTCAACCACTGCGCCACCAGGGAGGCCCAAACTTTCTAATTTTAATTATCAGATACTCAATTTAAATTTTTTTTCAGTTACTTTGTTGCCCTTGCCTCATTTTTTGGTAACTGCTGCCTATTCAAAAACAAATCACTTTTAAAAAGTTAAACAGGTTGCACAGAATTGTGGAATCAAATAAATAGGCTTTTGTAAAACCAGAAAAGTAACTTTTTAAAAAGACTAGTGTTTGTCTTTGGTTCTACTGTGAAAATAGTCTACTTGTACTTGTTGCTGTGATTTGATTTGGGAAACATTTGACAGAAATTACCCACTCATCTGTTGCTCTGCTTAGCAAGTACTGTATGTACAAGATGCTAAAAGCCTAAGTCAACTTGTGGGACACTTCACAGAGACAGGGTGGCATTTAACTGAGTTATGTGTCACTGAGTCAAAGTATGGGAGGTTTGAAAGTGTGTGATGTATTCAGAGAATTACAAAACATAATATTTATTTTTTTGATATATTTAAGTAGTAAATACTAGTTATCCATATGTTCTTTAAAAAATACACACATTCTTCTGTGTATTTACATAGGTGAGTGACAAGAACTGAGGTTGAATAGCTAATTAGGAGTCAGAAAGTAAAGGACTGTGCTGTCAAGTTTGGCTTTTTTTTTCCGGCCATGCCGTACGGCCCATGGGATCTTAGTTCCCCAACCAGAGATCGAACCTGCGCCCCCTGCATTGGAAGCTCAGAGTCTTAACTACTGGACCGCCAGGGAAGTCCCTGCATTTGTTTTAAATACGCTAACTTGATTTTTTCTTCTGTGAAAATTTCACTTTATATAGTTGCCACCATGTTTTTTCTCCTTAAATTTTTTTTATTGTGGTAAAATATACGTAAAAAATTTTGCCGTTTTAACAGTTTTTTTTTAAAGATTTTTGATGTGAACCATTTTTAAAGTCTTTATTGAGTTTGTTACGATATTGCTTCTGTTTTATGTTTTGCTTTTTGGGCCTGAGGCATGTGGGATCTTAGGTCACCAACCAGGGATTGAACCCGCACCCCCTGCATTGGAAGGTGAAGTCTTAACCACTGGACCGCCAGGGAAATCCCCCGTTTTAACAATTTTTAAGTGTATAATTAAGTGGTATTAAGTACATTCACATTGTTACGCAACCTCACCACCCTCCATCTCCAGAACTTTTTCATCATCCCAAATTGAAGCTCCATAGCCATGAAACAATAACTCCAGTTTCCTCCTTCTCCTACTCCCTGGAAACTACCATTCTATTTCTGTCTGAATGAATTTGACTATCCTAGGACCCTCATATAAATGGAATCATATAATATTTGCCCTTTTATGTTTGACCTGTTTCACCTAGTATGTTTTTAGAGCTCATCCATTTTGTAGCATGTATCATAATTTCATTCCTTTTTAAGGCTGAATAATTTTCCATTATGTGTATATAGAAGTCTCTTATTAGATATACGATTTACAAATATTTTCCCCCATTCTGTGGGTTGTCTTTTTACTTCCTTTCTTTTTGTTTGTTAGTTTGTTTAAATTTATTAATTTATTTATGTAGCTGTGCCAGGTCTTAGTTGTGGCATGTGGGATCTTCGTTGCGGCATGCAGGATCTTTAGTTGTGGCACAGGGGATCTTTAGTTGTGGCATGCAGTCTCTTAGTTGCAGCATGCGGGAACTAGTTCCCTGACCCGGGGTCAAACCCAGGCTCCCTGCATTGGGAGCAGGACAAATTCTTGGAAAGGTACAACTGTCCAAGACTGAACCAGGAAAAATTAGAAAATATAAAAAGAGCAGTCACAGGTAATGAATTTGAAACTGTAATTAAAAATCTTCCAACAAGAAAAAAAAATGTCATGAAGAACCTAGGGGTAAGACAGGAATAAAGACACAGACCTACTAGAGAGTGGGCTTGAGGATATGGGGAGGGAGAATGGTAAGCTGTGACAAAGTGAGAGAGTGGCATGGACATATATACACTACCAAACGTAAAACAGATAGCTAGTGGGAAGCAGCCGCATAGCACAGGGAGAGCAGGTCGGTGCTTTGTGACCACCTAGAGGGGTGGGATAGGGAGGGTGGGAGGGAGGGAGACGCAAGAGGGAAGAGATATGGGAATATATGTATATGTATAACTGATTCACTGTTATAAAGCAGAAACTAACACACCATTGTAAAGCAATTATACTCCAATAAAGATGTTAAAAAAAAAATCTTCCAACAAACAAAAGTCCAGGACCAGATGGCTTCACAGGTGAATTTTATCAAATATTTAGAGAAGAGTTAACACCTATCCTTCTCAAACTCTTCCAAAAAATTGCAGAGTGAGGAACACTCCCAAACTCTTTCTATGAGGCCACCATCACCCTGATAGCAAAACGAGACAAAGGTATCACAAAAAAAGAAAATTACAGACCAATATCACTGATGAACATAGATGTAATAATCTTCAACAAAATACTAGCAAAAAGAATCCAAGAACACATTAAAAAGATCATATACCATGATCAAGTGGGATTTATCCCAGGGATGCAAGGATTCTTCAATATACACAAAACAATCAGTGTGATATGCCATATTAACAAATTAAAGAATAAAAACCACATGATCATTTCAATAGATGCAGAAAAAGCTTTTTACAAAATTCAACACCTGTTTATGATAAAAACTCTCCAGAAAGTGGGCATAGAGGGAACCTACCTCAACCTGATAAAGGCCATATACGACAAACCCACAGCAAACATCATTCTCAATGGTGAAAAACTGAAAGCATTTCCTCTAAGATCAGGAACAAGACAAAGACAAGGATGTCCACTCTTGCTACTATTATTCAACATAGTATTGGAAGTCCTATCCACGGCAATCAGAGAAGAAAAAGAAATAAAAGGAATACAAATTGGAAAAGAAGTAAAACTGTCACTGTTTGCAGGTGACATGATACTATACACAGAAAATCCTAAAGATGCTACCAGAAAATTATTAGAACTAATCAATGAATTTGTTAAGGTTGCAGAATACAAAATTAATGCACAGAAATCTCTTGCATTCCTATGCACTAACAACAGAAGATTAGAAAGAGAAATTAAAGAAACACTTCCATTTACCACTGCAACAAAAAGAATAAAATACCTAGGAATAAACCTACCTAAGGAGGTGAAAGACCTATACTCTGAAAACTATAAAACATTAATGAAAGAAATGAAAGATGACAGAAACAGATGGCGAGATATCCCATGCTCCTGGATTAGAAGAATCAATATTGTGAAAATGACTATACTACCAAAAGCAATCTACAGGTTCAGTGCAATCCCTATCAAATTACCAGTGGCATTTTTCACAGAATTAGAGCAAAAACTTATATTTGTATGTATGTAAACACAAAAGACAGAGCTGGAGAAAGAAAAACAAGAGCTGGAGGAATCAGGCTTCCTGACTTCAGACTATACTGCAAAGCTACAGTAATCACAACAGTATGGTACTGGCACAAAAACAGAAATATAGATCAATGGTACAGGATAGACAGCCCAGAGATAAACCCACACACCTATGATCACTTAATCTATGACAAAGGAGGCAAGAATATACAATGGAGACAAGACAGCCTCTTCAATAAATGGTGCAGGGAAAACTGGACAACTTCATGTAAAGGAATGAAATTAGAACATTACCTAACACCATGCACAAAAATAAACTCAAAATGGATTAGAGACCTAAATGTAAGACCGGACACTATAAAACTCTTACAGGAAAACATAGGAAAAACACTCTTTGACATAAATCACAGCAAGATCTTTTCTGACCCATCTCCTAGAGTAATGAAAATAAAAACAGAAATAAGTGAATGGGACCTAATTAAACTTAAAAGCTTTCGTACAGCAAAGGAACCATAAACAAGACAAAAAGACAACCCACAGAATGGGAGAAAATATTTGCAAATGAAGCAACAGACAAAGGATTAATCTCCAAAATATACAAACAGCTCATGCAGCTCAATATCAGAAAAACAAACAACCCAATCAAAAAATGGGTGGAAGACCTGAATAGACATTTCAGCAAAGAAGACATACAGATGGCCAAGAGGCACATGAAAAGATGCTAAACAGCGCTAACTATTAGAGAAATGGAAATCAAAACTACAATGAGGTATCACCTCACACCAGTTAGAATGGGCATCATCAGAAAATATACAAACAACAAATGCCGGAGAGGGTGTGGAGAAAAGGGAAACCTCTTGCCCTGTTGGTGGGAATGTAAATTGGTACAGCCACTATGGAGAACAGTATGGAGGTTCCTTAAAAAACTAAAAACAGCACTACCATATGACCCAGCAATCCCACTACTGGGCATATACCCAGAGAAAACCATAATTCAAAAAGACACATGTACCCCAGTGTTCATTGCAGCGCTATTTACAATAGCCAGGACATGGAATCAACCTAAATATCCATCGATAGATGAATGGTTTAAGAAGATGTGGTATATATAATGGAATATTACTCAGCCATAAAAAGAAATGAAATTGGGTCATTTGTAGAGATGTGGATGGACCTAGAGACTGTCATACAGAGTGAAGTAAGTCAGAAAGAGACAAACAAATATTGTATATTAACGCATATATGTGGAATCTTGAAGAATGGTACAGATGCAACTATTTGCAGGGCAGGAATAGAAAGGTAGACGTAGAGAATGGACGTGTGGACACGGGGGAAGGGGGATGTGGGATGAATTGGGAGATTAGGTTTGACATAAATACACTAGCATGTGTAAAATAGATAGCTAGTGAGAACCTGCTGCATAGCACAGGGAGCTCAGCTCAGTGCTCTATGATGGCCTGGTTGGTTGGGATGAGCGGGGAGGGAGGTCCAAGAGGCAGGGGATGTGTGTATGCATATGCATGATTCACTTTGCTGTGTGGCAGAAACTAACACAACATTGTAAAGCAATTATACTCCAATAAAAAAAATAAAGTGTATCTTTAATACTGTACATACTAATGTATTTATAGTGAAATCATATGATGTTGCAGTTTGTTGGGGGAAAAGAGGATGAATACAGATACAACAAGATTTGCTGTGTGCTGATAATTGTTGAAATTCGGTGGTGGTATGAAGGGGTTTATACCATTTTTCTCTCCATTTTAATGCACTTTTGAAAATTCCCATTAAACATTTAAGAAAATAGAAAAACAGCTGTCAAGAAATGATTATTCACTATTTTTTTCTTTGTAGACATTTTCTAAATGTTCTTCAATAATATTAGTCTTTTTCAGGATGACATTTTCTGATTATTTTTAGTAATAGAAGAATATTTTCATAACAGAGTCAGGTTTGAAATAAACCACATTGTCAAGCTTTAAGATCTGCAAATTAATGACAGAAATGTAAACTATTGATTACATGCCTATAGAAGCACAAAACTGTAAAACAAAGTCAGTAAAGAATTACTTGGCTAATGTAGCCGACTTCATTGTTCTGCAGTTTTTCAAGCTTTATCAATGTGGTAATCAATTCCTGCTTGATAGCCTCTGTCTTAGGCCAGTGAGTTTCTCTTCTTGTGTTTTTGGGTAAGACAGTAGAAAATGAATTGTTCTCTGTTTGCTGTGGTGATTGGTCACAAGGACTATAAGGAATATAAAATACACAGATGCAAGAACAGTGAACTCATGTTGAATAAATGGTTGCGTTCTACTGCATTTATACAATTAGGCATGATATTTTGGGCAGTGAGTAAAATTCCTTCACATGGGATACTTGTTTGGCTATTATTTCATCTAATGGTTTATTTGTTTTAATTTACTTATTTTTCTTGTTTACAGACAAAATATTACATGCTCTTATAGAAAAAAGAAATAAAACAAAACAGAAACATTACTGAAATACTTCTAGAATCCTGCCTGTTAGAGAGCTTACTACTAATGGCCTGATACACAGTCTTTCAGATACTTTTTCATATAAGTATATTTTAAATTAATGAAATCATAATGTATGTAGTATGTTGTAACATGACTTTATTATTTTTTAAAAAAATATTCGCTTATTTATTTGCCTGCACTGGGTCTTAGTTGCAGCATGTGGGATCTTTGTTGCCGCGTGCAGGATCTTCAGTTACGGCATGCGGGATCTTTTAGTTGCGGCATGTGAACTCTTAGTTGCGGCATGTGGGATCTAGTTCCCTGACCAGCGATCGAACCCGGGCCCCCTGCTTTGGGAGCACAGAGTCTTAGCCATTGGACCACCAGAGAAGTCCCTACATGACTTTATTTTTAACTGATAAGACATCTGGGACATCTTTCCTTGTCCACACTGAGCAGTTGGATCATAGCCACCTGTAGGCAAAAGGTAGTTAGGAATTGGTTTGAGACCTCAAGGGGAGTTTGAAAGTCAAGGCCCATCCTGGGTTCAGCCACCCTTCCTGACTTCTCATTACAGTAGGAAGTACCCCCAACCACCTGGGGGAAGGTTTCCAAATAATCAGTTCTTTAAACCTTCCCACCCCCACCCCCACAGGTGTATCAGACTGGTTGTAAGAAGTGCTGCTGTGCTGGCCTGTAATATTTGGAAAAAATCTCTCAGGGTATTTGTGATTATAACTGCCTCAATCCTAAGATGGAGAACGATTGCTTAAGAGAAGCTCAAACATATGCTTACTAGAAACGTAAGACCTTCTTCATTCTTTTTATTTATTTTTTTCCCTGCCGCCACTGTGGACCTTTCTTCATTCTTTAAAAAAAAAAAAAAAAGCAAACAATAGAAGACTAAATACATTAATGTAAAAAATAACCTTCTATATACTATGAAGGGTAAAATATTAGCTGTTTATTTTTACTTAAAATATTTATCTTAAGTAAAAGATACAGCACATTAAAGATAAAGGGAAAGTCACCTTCTGGGAGAGAAGTGGTACTGGAAGGAGAACAAAGATGACAGCATGAATTTGGTTTATGTCCTTCTATTTCTTATCTTTAGACATTCACTACATATATATATATATCTATAAACTGTGTAGAGTATTGCTTTGGGATTATTTTGGGGATAAATATTTTTTTCTAAATCCTATTACATTTTCATATAATTTTGCAGTTTGCTTTTTTTTTTTTTTTTTTTTTTTTGCGGTACGTGGGCCTCTCACTGTAGTGGCCCCTCCCGTTGCGGAGCACAGGCTCTGGACGCGCAGGCTCAGTGGCCATGGCTCACGGGCCCAGCCTCTCCACGGCATGTGGGATCTTCCCGGACTGGGGCACGAACTCATGTCCCCTGCATCAGCAGGCAGACTCTCAACCACTGTGCCACCAGGAAAGCCCTGCAGTTTGCTTTTTTTATTCAGTGTTTCTTAGATCCATCCATGATGATACATACATATGTATCTAGTTGTTTTAACTGCTATATATTCCATCATGTGAATATCACTGTTCATTCTTCAGCTGATGAAAGTTTTGAGTTATTTCCTATATTTTACTACATAATGTACTACAGACATTGAATGTGGTAACATTCAGTGCATACCTAAGAGCTTCTCAAATATATATACTTTATTAATCTATTTATTTTTATGTTTCAGATATATAGCATTAATAGTTCAACATCTGTATATATTACAGAGTGGTCACCACAGAGTGGTCACCACAAGTATAACCATCCATCACTATATAGTTGACCTGCTTCACTCATTGCACCCACCCACAATCCCCTTGCCTTGTGGTAACCACTAATCTGTTCTCTGTATCTATGAGTTTGTTTTATTTTGCTTGTTCATTTGTTTTGTTTTATTTTTTAGATTCTACACGAGTGAAATATGGTGTCTTTCTCCATCCAACCTATTTCGCTTCGCGTAATACCCTCAAGATCCATCCATGTTGTTGCAAATGGCAGGTTTCATTCTTTTTGTGGCTGAGTAGTATTCCACTGTATGTGTGTGTGTGTGTGTGTGTGTGTGTGTGTGTATACACACCACATCTTTTTATCAATTCATCCATTGATGGATACTTAGGTTATTTCCATATCTTGGCTATTGCAAATAATGCCATAATGAACACAATGGTGCATTTATCCTTCTGAAATAATGTTTTCATGTTCTTCAGGTAAATACCCAGAAGTGGACTAGCTAGGTCATATGGTAGTTCTATTCTTTTTTTTTTTTTTGAGGAATCTCCACACTGTTTTCTTTAGTGGCTGCATTGAAGATGTGTACTTCGATGAAGAAATAAAGATGCCAGTTTTTAAGATATGTATTTGTAAACTTAAAAAGATATGGCCACATTTCTTGTCAAAAGGGGTGTATATATTCCCACCAGTAGTGTATAAGAGTTATTTTCTTGTATTTTTGCCAACACTCAATACCTTCTGACTTTCTGGGTTTTGCTGCCACTCTGATGTGTGTGAAATAACCTCTTCTTTTAATTTGCTTTTCTCAGATCACTAATGTGATCCTTTTCTATGAATTGCCTGTTCAGTTTCATTTACTCGTAACTGGCAACAACCTGTGTCTGGATAGATCTAAATTATACTTTACAATAGTTTTATAGTATTCCCTCTAAGATCATCAATGGTTACTAAGACCATTGGGTGAAAAGGACTGGGGAATCTGTCATTTAAGAGCGTCCTAAGAGATATATCATCCAAATGCAACTTAAGGACTTTGTTTGGATCCTGACTATAAACGTATTTGTGAGGCAACCAGGTGAATCTGCACAGTGACTGGATATTCCTTGTTATTTCATTAAGGATTGGGAAATGGTTCTATTCTAACTCAATTATTCATTCAGCATTTTTTAGCTTTATTTTATTTTCTTTTTTGTTTTAATATTTATTTGTTTTGGCTGTGCCTGGTCTTAGTTGCAGCACGTGGGATCTTTGTTGCGGCACACGGTATCTTTTTTTTCAGATGCAGCATGCAGACTTCTTAGTTGCAGCATGCGAACTCTTAGTTGAGGCCTGCATGCAGGATCTAGTTCCCGACCAGGGAGAGAACCCGGGCCCCTGCATTGGGAGCACAGAGTCTTACCCACTGGATGACCAGGGAGTCCCTAGCTGAATTTTCTTATAAAAGAAAACTTCCTCCTCATCAACGGTTTGGTTACCCTAAGGTATAGTGTGTACAGGAAAGACAGGATAAGTGCTAGGTCCCTTCCTTCCTTCCTTCCTTCCTTCCTTCCTTCCTTCCTTCCTTCCTTCCTTCCTCCCTCCCTCCCTCCCTCCCTCCCTCCCTCCCTCCCTCCCTGCCTCCCTCCCTCCCTGCCTCCCTCCCTCCCTCCCTGTTGTGTGCGGGCTTTCTCTAGTTGCAGCGAGCAGGGGCTACTCTTCGTTGCAGTGCACGGGCTTCTCCTTGCGGAACATGGGCTCCAGGCGCACGGGCTTCAGTAGTTGCGGCACGTGGGCTCAGTAGTTGTGGCTCAGGAGCTCTAGAGCACAGGCTCAGTAGTTGTGGCGCACGGGATTAGTTGCTCTGCGGCATGTGGGATCTTCCCGGACCAGGGATCAAACCCGTGTCTCCTGCATTGGCAGGCAGATTCTCAACCACTGCGCCACCAGGGAAGCCCCCAAGTGCTAGATTCTTTGATTCATGCTTTTGTAGTTTCTAAGAGCTCTCCCTTGTTTTTGTTTTCCCCTCTTCGCCAATTCTTTTGAAAATAGTATACTGTTCTGGTTTCATGGATGCAATGACTTTTCTTTGGTCTCTGAGGATATTAATTATAGCTTTTATTTGTTCCCTGATTTGTCTGTTTCCTCAGTGTACCTCCATCCCCCACCCCTTTTTTCCTGTTATTAGGTCTCTCTTTTTCAGGTTGGAGCTTCAAATGCCTGATAACCCTCAATTATCCCTTCACGTTTTAAGAGTAAGACACTAAAAAAGGATGGCCAGAAGTTTTGTGTGCCTAGGCACAATTTATTGTGTCTTGTGAACTCAGATTTCGGTATTATCCCATGGTCTTTTCTCAGAGACATTTGAGTTTTTCCAAGGAAAGATTAATCTCTCTGGGGGTGGGGAGTGGAGTGGTAGATAAACCTAGTTATTATGAGAACCTGAGTGAGAGCAGGAACTGAAAGGGGACTGTCAGTATTACTGTTTGGTATATAGATTTTCATTTAATTTCTCTCTTTTCATTTGGCACCTGGCTGTGCCTGGTATCTCTCCCCTAGTCTAGAATCTCTCTTACTGAATTTATTAAGAAAACAAACTTCTTATTTTCTGTGTGGGTGGGCAAAGAGGACCACCTGGCTGCTCTGGGATGATGCTAGGGACCTGCTAGGGACATTACTTACTAGTGCTTTTATTCTCCCAGTCATTCCCCCTGTTTTCAGCCTTACTCTCACTCTGATTCTCTAATTACATGGTTTCCATAACATGGATCTATCATAATTTACTTGTTCACTATCTATTGATGGACATTTAAGTTATCTTCTAGTTTTGAACTGTTACAAATAGCACTTCAGCAAATATCCTTGTACATGGCCCTTTGTGCATACTTATTTGATTTTTAATGACAGGAAGCTCTTACTACAAAATTTCATCATTAACTTAAATGCTACAAGTAATTCTGTTCCAAGTTATTTCTTTAAACTTTTTATTATGGAAATATCCAAGTGTTAAAGTAGAAGGGAATAGTATAATGAACTCCCACATATCCATCACTCGACTTTAACAGTTATCAGTATCAAGCCAGTATTGTTCCATCTGTCCCTCCCCACTTCCCCTCAGCATCTCCACCATAATTTTAAATTTTTAAATTTATTTATTTATTATTTGTTTTTGGCTGCGTTGGGTCCTCGTTGCTGCGTGCGGGTTTTCTCTAGTTGTGGCGAGCTGGGGCTACTCTTCGTTGCAGTGCAGGGCTTCTCATTGCGGTGGCTTCTCTTGCTGTGGAGCACGGTCTCTAGGCGTGTGGGCTTCAGTAGTTGTGGCTCGCGGGCTCTAGAGCGCAGGCTCAGTAGTGTGGCGCACGGGCTCAGTTGTTCCATGGCATGTGAGATCTCCCTGGACCAGGGCTCGAACCCATGTCCCCTGCATTGGCAGGCAGATTCTTTTTTTTTTTTTTTTTTGGCAGGCAGATTCTTAACCACTGCACCACCAGGGAAGTCCCTCCACCATAATTTTAAAGCAGATCAAAGACTGTACACCAGCGTATCTCTAAAAGAGTTTTAAAAAAAAGCAAACATTATCATACTTAAGTTATAAATGATTATTCTTTTTTTTTTAGTCTTAATAATAGCTAATATTTAATGAGTGTTCACATTTCCCCAATTGTCTTATAAATGTAATTTTATAGTTGGTTGTTTCAATTAGGGTTGAAAGAAGATGGTCCACATATTTATACTTGGTTTAAGATGCCTCTTAGGCATCTCTTAATCTGTAACTGTTCTCCTTTTCTACCCCCTTGTTATTTAGTTTTGAAGAAATGGAGTCATTTGTATTAGAAATTTTTTTCTAAAAATTTCTAGAATTTTTTCTAGGGATGGGGGAGGGGAATCATTGTTTAATAATATGGTTTATCCTCTTATTTCTTAAAAGATACTATATTGAAAAACAATTTCATTTAACTGAACTTAACTGATAGCAATGATTATTTAAAATAATGGAAATATTTTCCTTCCTCCACTCTGCAGAGTAAATGGGGGGTGGATAATATCTGGGTGGATTCTGAGCAGTAAGTCAGCCTTTTATTTAGCGGTATTTTTTAGAGAACTACTGTATTCAAAGTTGCTATTTTAAAGGTTATGGGTTTTTGTTTGTTTTTGTTTTTTGTCTCTTGACATCTTTCTCCAATAAACAACAGTTTCTAGGGATTTTTTTTTTTCTTTTTTTTTTTTTTTTTTTTTAATTTAGGGAGCTTGCCTTTTCAAAGTATTTGTTTTTCTCCGGAACAGTAGGGCAAAACAGCCCCTATAAGCCATCTGGATTTGAAACCATTTTGCTTGTTCTTTTTAGATCCTGACATGAGTGTGTATTGTCTACTGCCTTTTTTTGTTTTGTTTTCTTTTAAACAGTATCTAGTTGCTCCCAGGAGAGTTCTGTCTGGAGTTACATTTGTTTCTGGCTAATTAGTTATTGAGAGGAGAAAGGGTATCCAGTGAAGATGTATTTATAACACATGCTAAAAAAGCACATTCACGGGCTCTTATCCCACTCCCAACACTTTTTTTAAAAAGCGTGAGAGAGAAACTGAGAGAGGGAGAGAGACAGACAGACAGGGGTTGGGGGGTGATGTGTACTCTACACCAGCATATCTGAGGGATCTAACAAACTCTCCTATGCTTGGAGGGAGTAACCAGAATTCTCCAGGGGTAGGACGGTTTTATAATTAGAAAAACTACCCCTCACTTGCCTTGATTTTGACATTGCCCTGCCTCCACCATTTGCCAAATGTAGTGGAGGGTGACGATCTTTATAAAGTTATGCCTCTGGCAGAAGTTGTCACATTAAATCAATATGAATGTTTATAGGCTTCTTATGAGCATTCATTTACTTTTTTTTTTTTCTTCTTTAAAATGTCTCTGGCAAGGGTAGAGCCTCCAAAATCCTAATTACTTTGCCTAAAAATACTGGGTTTTTTTTTTGTTTTCTTTTTTGGCTGCGATGCGTGGCATGCAGGACCATAGCTCCCTGACCAGGGGTTGAACCCGCACCCTCCGCAGTGAAAGCATAGAGCCTTAACCACTGGACTGCCAGGGAAGACCCTACATTACTTAAGAATAAGGCTGTTAGAGAAAGATAAAGCCATCCTAAATCCCACCACTGCTAAACAGCCATTTTAATACATGCCTCCAAAGCTTTTATTTTGCCTGTCTACTCTTCCTCCAGTTTGTAAATGTAGGATCACACTATATATAACGTTATATATCAAAGCTCTTAAAGTATGATAAAAGTAACACTCTTTTCATACATTCTTTAAGGACTTTGATCCACGTTGCTAACTTCCGCGTGGGTTGTACCAGTTACACTCCTAATAATGAGATACCTTTACAAATAAATATTCCATATGGTGCACTTGAATACCTCACAGGTAGCTCACCTTGATATTAAAAATCAGTTCTATTATATTATCCATACCTCTCCTGCATCTGTTTATCCTAGGTAAGCGATACCACCATCCTCACCATTGGCCAAATCAGAAAGCTAGACTTTTTCCTGAGCTTTCCTTCTCTCTTCTCCTTTACATTCATTCAGTCACCAATCCTGTTTATTTAACTCCAGAATATCTTGAATTCTTCCTCATCTCTCCATTCTCACTGCTACTGCACGTAATCATCTCTCATTACTGTGGTAACCTTTGGTCTCCCTTCAGATACTCTTGTTCCCTTCTCAGCACAGCCCATTCTCCGTATCCTCACAGACAGAGCTTTTCAAGGTATGAGTGGATTTAAACATCCTTAATGTGATCCAGTATCCTGTAAGGCCCTATATGATTTGTTCTTTATCTACGTTCCATCCTCATCTCAGGCCATTCTTTCTCCCAGATGTCTAAGCTTGGCCATTCTGGACTTCCTTGGTTTCTTTCAGCTTGATGAACTTTTTGCTCTTTACTTTATAAACTTTTTTTTTTAGGCTTCAGGTCTCAGTTTCAATGTCTCAGGAATGTCTTCCTTGAGTCATATCAAGTTAGTTTCCCATTATATGTATAATTTTTCTGATATCTTGTACTATTTCTTGTGTCATGTGATTACAGTGTGGTTGCATTGTGTATGAACTTGAACTATGATTTTTTAAAGTCTCATTTTGTATTCAGAGTTTGAAATGTTAACTCCTCATTTCAGAAAGTCTTGGCAAGTATCACATCATATATAAGACTGAGCCTGAGACTGACTTGTAAACCAAGGTTGTGTTGTTATCCCATGTTGATGTCATTTAGAAAGTAACAGACTCTACTCAATACTCTGTAATGGCCTATATGGAAAAATAATCTAAAAAAAGAGTGGAATATATGTATATGTATTACTGATTCACTTTGCCGTACACCTGAAACTAATACGACATTGTAAATCAACATACTCCAAAAAAAAAAAATTGTCTCTCTGAAAATAAAAACAAACGGTTAAAAAAGTGTTTTGGGCTTCCCTGGTGGCGCAGTGGTTGGGAGTCCGCCTGCCGATGCAGGGGACACGGGTTTGTGCCCCGGTCCGGGAAGATCGCACTGGCCGCGGAGCGGCTGGGCCCGTGAGCCATGGCCGCTGAGCCTGCGCGTCCGGAGCCTGTGCTCCGCAACGGAAGAGGCCGCAACAGTGAGAGGCCCGCGTACCGCAAAAAAAAAAAAAAAAAAAAAAGCGTTTTGCAGTTTTCAACTTTTAACTCTGTGAAGAAGACACGATTCTCTGTATTGTGAAGCATGTAATATAGTACAGTGTACTAATTTGATTTATTTACCAAATAAATTATGACTGCTGTTGCTGCTGCTGCTGCTGCAAAAAAGTAACAAATACCAGCCATCCCTCATCAGCATTAACCTCAGCGGCAACTTTTGTGTTAACTTATCTTCACAAATCAGTCTTTTGTCAGTTACTTTTTTTTTTTTTTTTTTTTGGCTGTATCACACAGCTTGAGGGATCTTAGTTCCCTAACCAGGGATGGAGCCCGGGCCCCCTGCAGTGAAAGTGCTGAGTCCTAACCACTTAGACCACCAGGGAATTCCCATCAGTTACACATATTTAATGTTTGTTTTCTTCTGCCAAATTTCAAGCAATGGAGCATAGGGAGCAGATCTGTTTTGCAATCTACTACATTCTCAGCACCTTAGAATACTCAAGTTGTGTGTTGAAAGGGTGGATGGATAAAAGGAACCTTATTTACCCACTTATTCCCTTTGTGAGTCAGAGGAGAGATTCCCCAACATATTCTTTGGCTAATGGTTTACCCATTACATCATTTACTGAAATTCCAATCCCAAATTTTATCTCCCTGGACATGCCGGACATGCCGATCTTTATGCCTCTATGCCTTTGCATGTGCTGTTACCTCTGCCTGGAGTGTCTTTACCCCACTTTGTTAGATAAACTGTTTCTTTTAAAGTCAGCTGAAAGGGCTTCTCTTTTTTTTTAAAACAGATTCAGTTGCTTATTCCTCTATGTTTCTATTGCCCCTTATACTTGCTTCCATTGTAGTACTTAGCATGTTATGTTCATAACTGTTTACTGTGTTTCTTTGGTGGCTGTCATGAAGTAAGTGCTTGGACTGGTTGGGTGGATAAAGAATTTTTAGTTAATATGTTATTTAAGTTAGGAGTAAATCTTATGAATGTCATTACCGAGTAGTTTGTAATAAGTATCTTTGTACTACCTCACTGCCTATTCTGTATTTCTGCCGGCATCTGGAGAACAGTCATTGTAAATAAGTGTGTGGTTTTATTTAATTGTGACAACAATTTTTCTTTGACTAGAAAGTGACAGAATGGGCTATGTTCCTATTTTTATGTTATCTCAGTTTGTGTGTTAAGTTGAAAATACAGGAGTAGAAAGCAGACATGTCTCTTGAAGTAAGTTAAGACTTTAAAACAAGAGTCAGACGTGTTTGTAGTCTACAAAGTTACAAAGAGGTTCAGCAGTACTCACATATGCTAACTAGCCCGCCTAGGATCTCTGAATGTAGAAGAGAAGTAGAAAGGCTTGTTGGAGAACTTTATACTTAGTGTAATCCGTGCCAGCTACTGCCTGATTATTTTCACTATAGTATGAGAAGGTTAGGAATAGAAAAAAGGAACAGTTCTCATTACCTCCCTTATGCTCTACCTCTAACCCACACCCAGGAAAAAGGACTCCTATTAGGACCAGGAATCTAAACCTTTTTCTGCTAACAGTCTTATTTTAGCAGCTGATTGAATTTCATGGCACCTTCTCTATTTCGATTCCAATTTTCTTTTTCTTAAATTTTTTTTTCTTTTTTCTTAAATTTTTATGTTTCTCACTTTCACATTATTGCGAAGTGCCATATAGAACCAGGTCATCTTCTGAAGTTTTTTGTACTTATTATCAGTATTGTGTTTTTGAGTTACCCTACCCTATAGCAACCTCTCTTTCCAAGGTTATCTGTGTTATCAGGGATATTTCACAAAACAGTCGCTAAAAACTAGCCTGTTTGACAGATATGTTTCTTGGATGACAGTTTAGATAATTTCAATCATTTGTTACTTTTTCTTGATTACTCTTTGAAGGCTGTTAAGAAGTGTTTATCAGGACTTCCCTGGTGGTCCAGTGGTGAAGAATCTGCCTTATGGTGCGGGGGACGCGGGTTCGATCCCTGGTCGGGGAACTAAGATCCCACATGCCGCGGGGCAACTGGGCCTGCGCGCCACAACTACTAAGCCCGAGTGCCACAAACTACAGAGCCCACATGCCACAACTAGAGAAGAAAACCTGTGCGCCACAACTAGAGAGAAGCCCTCATGCTGCAATGAAGAGCCTGTGCACTGCAACTAAAACATCCTGCCCTGCATGCTGCAATGAAGACCCGACGCAGCCAAAAATAAAAATAAATAAATAAATATTTTTTAAAAAAGTGTTTATCCTACCAGGCTTTCAGTGCCCTGCGTGATCTATTAACATACCTTATCAGAACTGAGGCATATTTATTTTTGTTGTGCAATAGTGATTATCATTTTAAATGAAGGCGGCAGCTGTACATTTCCAAACAAGATTTAATGCACATTTAAAATTGGGATTTTCTGGAGTTCCCTGGTGGTCTAGTGGTTAGGATTCAGCACTTTCACTGCCGTGGCCCGGGTTCAATCTCTGGTGGGGGAACTGAGATCCTGCAAGCTGCGTGGTGCAGCCCACCTCCTCCAAATAAACAAACAAAATGGGATTTTTCAAGAGAGAAATTTAAAAACTTATTTTTAAAAATCAACAATTAACATAATTTTTATAAGTGGGGAAAATCATTCTTGATTTCTTATAGAGCTTGAAGATGCACTGAAATTGAATGACTAGTTTGCTTCATATATATTTTTTAATACTTTGTAATTCTTCACATTTATTTATTTATTTTTGGCTGTGAGGATCTTCGTTGCAGCACACGGGCTTAGTTGCCCCGAGGCATGTGGGATCTTAGTTCCCTGACCAGGGATCGAACCCCGCCTCCCTTGCATTGGAAGGCAGATTCTTAACCACTGGACCACCAGGGAATTCCCTGCTTCATATATTTATTTTCTTGGGGAAAGGTCTATATTCATAAGATTCTCAAAGCAGTTCATGATTCCAAAAAGCTTAAGATCCACTGTTTAGAATAAGAAAGGAAAAAACATATACCCTTGAGAGAAACAGTTCATTTTGAAGTCTCTAAGTTTATCTGTTTTAATTTGCTTGAAGGAGAGGCCTGGGATTATGTATTTGCTTTGGAATATTTTCATTATTTCCAGTCATTTCCTGTGAAGGGAAACTGCAGAAACAAGAGATTTCCATTTGAAGTTAAATAACCCTGCCGGTCCAAAAAACGGTCACATCATTTTGGGGGAAAAAAAAAATCTCTCTTCTTTTTGCTCTGTTTACTTAAGGTGATATTTACTTTAAGTAATAAAATGTGAAAAAAGCGGAAGCTTGAACCATCTAGGTGTAGGCCGGCTTGAAGAGTAAGCATATAATAGTGACTGCTAAATAGTTTTGGATTATTCATGCCCTTGTGCAGCCAAACTGGGTCGCTAAGAAATGAAGCTGTGTGTCTGTGACGATATTTCTTCTGTCATTCAGAAAGGAGTTCTGAAAAGGCGGGATAGTGGTAAAGTTGGATTTTTTACTAGCTTTATGGAGAAATAATTGACATATGGTATAAGTTTAAAGTGTACAACATAATGATTTGGTAAAGGTATATGTTGCAAAATGATTACCACAAAAAGTTAGTTAACACATTGCCATCACTTCACATACTTTTTGTGTGTGTGGTGAGAACTTAAAAAAAAAATCGACTCTTAGCAACCTTCAAATATACAATACGGTAGTATTTTTAACTATAGTAACCATGCTGTGCATTATATCACCAGGACTTGTAAGTGGAAGTTTGTACCCTTTGTACAGCATTTTAGGTGTTACTTGGTAAACATCTGCTGTATGTTCTTTTTTTTTTTTTTTTACATCTTTATTGGAGTATAATTGCTTTACAGTGGTGTGTTAGCTTCTGCTTTATAACAAAGTGAATCAGTTATACATATGTTCCCATATCTCTTCCCTCTTGTGTCTCTCTCCCTCCAGCCCTCCCTATCCCACCCCTCTAAGTGGTCACAAAGCACCGAGCTGATCTCCCTGTGCTATGCGGCTGCTTCCCACTAGCTATCTATTTTACATTTGGTAGTGTATATACGTCCATGCCACTCTCTCACTTTGTCACAGCTTACCCTTCCCCCTCCCCATATCCTCAAGTCCATTCTCTAGTAGGTCTTTATTCCTGTCTTACCCCTAGGTTCTTCATGACATTTTTTTTTCTTAAATTCCATATATATGTGTTAGCATACGGTATTTGTCTTTCTCTTTCTGACTTACTTCACCCTGTATGACAGACTCTAGGTCCATCCACCTCGTTACAAATAGCTCAATTTCGTTTCTTTTTATGGTGCTGTATGTTCTTTAAAACAACATTTTATCTATAGCACACAAGCCTGAAATAAGACTTTCTGGTTATTTGCCCAGATATGGCAGTTCCGTTAGCCAAGGGAGCATCATTTTCAAAGCAGGCAAAAAAATAATTACATTTTCTTATTAATTCTTAGTCTTTGCTTCTGTCCCCAGGTAAAATGTTGAAATAACTTACTCAGACTTCATCAGCAACATCCTGTTACATAATGCTGCTTTTCTGTTCAATGTAACCTTTGTATCATCTGCCTGCATTCAATTTGTAGCCAGTGAACACCCTTGGAAGGCAGGGATAGTATGATACTCACAGTCATATTCCATGTGCCTGGCACATAGTAAGTAGTTTAAGTAAGTAGTCGTTTCTTTCTTTTTTTTTTTTTCCCCGCTGCGCCACGTGGCATACAAGATCTTAGTTCTTCGACCAGGGATCGAACCCACGCCCCCTACAGTGGTAGCGTGGAGTCTTAACCACTGGGCCGCCAGGGAATCCCACCCCTCCCCTTTTTAAAGTAGTCGTTTCTTGAGTGAATGAATGATTTGTCAAGTTTACCTCTTTTCCTACATTTACTATAACCTTTACTCCTTTATGTAATCATTTTTAGATTAATATTCTACAAAAAATAAACAATGACAAATATGGAATATTTTCACAGAAAAGGGCAGGGGTGCTAAATGTGGGGTTTGTGGAAGGGCTTAAATGGTCTCTGAGCCTCTGAGAAAAATAGGTAGAATTTGGGTTAGGTGAGGGCATTTCTTCTGGGGAAACATGGTTCATGGATATATCAAATTCCCAAATCAGTCTGTGGAACTCCAAATGATTAAGAACCAGTGTTACAGATGTTGGAGGTTTCAGGCTTCAAAGATTAGGAAAATATTGGCTAATAAAATGAGAAAATAAAATGGTTCTTGAGGGAAAGTAGCTGAATATATTAGGATGCTTTTAGTTTCTTGTGATAGAAACCAACTCAAGCTTATATAAAATAGAATTTATTGGTTTATGTCACTGAAAAAATAAAACAATTGGGAAATGCCAGCCTCAGGAAATATTGAGTGTAGGAACTCAAATGGTATCTTTAATTAGGGGTTTTCCCCCCTTGTTGTTTTCCTTTAACATTGGCTTTGTTTTCAGGCATGCTCCTTCCACCTGTTGAAAAGGATGTCCCTCTGCAGCTTAAGCCTGCTAGATTCTTAAGAGTTTGGGATTCCAGAGGAAGAGAGGTTGTATTCTTCCTAAAAACTGGCAAATGTCCCAGAGAGGACTCTGATCAGTCTGGTTCAGGTCATATGCCCACCCATAGGGAGATGGAGTCCTCACGAATCGAAATGCATAGACTGAAGAGATTTCACATGAAACTGGGGAGAAGTTCCTCAAAGGAAGACAGTGTGTACAAGACAAAAAACAATGTCCACTACAGTGACTGAAAAGTTTTAGGACACATAAAGTAGGTAATAGACAGCAAACTTCGTATTAAAACTAGAGTGTATTTAGTGATATCTAAGTTTATTTGTGAATTATACAGTTTTCTCTATGGATTTTAGTTTTTTTACTGTGAAAGTTTTTTCATTTATGTATTCATTTGTTTAACAAATATTTGAGCACCTGCTGTGTGCCATCATCATTCTTTGCACTGGGAATAACAACAGCAAGCAAAACAAATCCCTGCCCTCATGGAACCTACATTCTAGTGAGGCAAGGCAGATAATAAATAAGATAAATTACTAAAGTATATAGTATGTTAGATGAAGGTAAGTGCAATAGAGAAAAAAAGCAGGAAGGGAAGTAGGGAGTACATATTGCAGTTTTAAATATGATGGGCAAAAAAAGTCTTAGTAAAAACTGACATTTGAACAAAGATGTTAAGGAGGTGAGGATGAGCAAGCCATTTGGATATCTGGGGGAAGAGTAGTAGAAGACGATGTCAAAGAAGTAAGAAGATGATAGATTGTATTCATCCTGGGGGGTCTCTGGTAAGGACTTTGGGAGAATGCAAGCAATCAGAGGATTTCAAGCAGAAGAGTACACTGATCTGATTTTTAAAAAGGGTCACCCTAACTACTGTATGGAAAATGCATTGTAGAGGTACAAGGGTGGAAGTAAGGAGGCCGGTTAGGAGGCTATTGCTACTGCACTAATCCAGGCAATAGATAATGGTGGCACAGACCAGGATGGTGATGGAGATGATGAAAAGTGGTCAGATCTGAAGGTAGATTTGCTGTTGAATTGGATATCACGTATTAGAGAATGAGTAGAATTTTGGGCCTGAGCAACTGACCACAGTAACTTAATGAGCTAGGTAAGACCAGGAGGAGCAGGCTTTGACATATTAAGTTTAAGGTTCTTATTAGACATTCAGATGGAGTTGTCCAGAAGGCAACTGGACATTACAAATCTGGAATTCAGGTCTGGGCTAGAGGCTGGGCTAGAAATTTGGAGGTTGTCAGCATTCATTTAGTATTTAAAGTTTTGAAACTGGATGAGATCACAGGGAATAAGAATAAACAATGAAGAGAAAAAGTTGTCCAGGGACTGAGCTTGCCAGTGTTAAGAAGGTGGGGACAAGAGGAAGAACAAACAAAGACCAAGAAGGAGCAGCCAGCAAAGTGGAAGGAAAACAAGGAAAAAACCCAACTGGGAGAAAAAAAAGTTTTAAGGAGGAGCGAGTGATCAGTTGTCAAGTGATGCAGATAAAACAATTTAAAAAACAAGGTGAAGACTGAGATTTATTGATAATCTCTCCATGATGAGAATGATTTTAATAAATTAAATTTGACTGGTGGAGATATTTCTAGCACATGATTCAGGTAATTTAGAAGACTGTTCACTAATCAAATAATCGTGTAAATATATTTATTGACATTCCATCCTTTAGTTTTCTCTTTTACATATTATATACAAAATTATGTAAAAAATTATGTATTGAACTCAGATGAATATGTAAGTATACTAGTTAAGTTAAAGGATTTGTATATTTGGAGTAGGTATATGTATTTTTTTAACACAGTAATTCCACTTTTTTAAAAATTTAATTTTTTTTTTATAGAGCAGGTTCTTATTAGTCATCCATTTTATACACCTCAGTGTATACATGTCAATCCCAGTCTCCCAATTCATCACACTACTCCCCCACCCCTCCGCTGCTTTCCCTGCTTGGTGTCCATACTTTTGTTCTCTATATCTGTGTCTCTATTTCTGCCCTGCAGACCGGTTCATCTGTATCATTTTTCTAGGTTCCACATATATGTGTTAATATACGATATTTGTTTTTCTCTTTCTGACTGACTTCACTCTGTATGACAGTCTCTAGATCCATCCACGTCTCAACAAATGACCCAATTTCGTTCCTGTTTATGGCTGAGTAATATTCCATTGCATATATGTACCACATTGTCTTTATCCATTCGTCTGTCGATGGCATTTAGGTTGCTTCCATGACCTGGCTATTGTAAATGGTGCTGCAGTGAACATTGGGGTGCATGTGTCTTTTTGAATTATGGTTTTCTCTGGGTATATGCCCAGTAGTGGGATTGCTGGGTCATATGGTAATTCTGTTTAGTTTTTTAAGGAACCTCCATACTGTTCTCCATAGTGGCTGTACCAATTTACATTCCCACCAACAGTGCAGCAGGGTTCCCTTTTCTCCACGCCCTCTCCGGCATTTGTTGTTTGTAGATTTTTGATGATGCCCATTCTAACTGGTGTGACGTGATAACCTCACTGTAGTTTTGATTTGCATTTCTCTAATAATTAGTAATGTTGAGCAGCTTTTCATGTGCTTCTTGGCCATCTGTATGTCCTCTTTGGAGAAATGTCTCTTTAGGTCTTCTGCCCATTTTTTGATTGGGTTGTTCGTTTTTTTAATATTGAGCTGCATGAACTCTTTGTATGTTTTGGAGATTAATCCTTTGTCCGTTGATTTGTTTGCAAATATTTTCTCCCATTCTGAGGGTTGTCTTTTCATCTTGTTTGTAGTTTCCTTTGCTTTGCAAAAGCTTTTAAGTTTCATTAGGTCCCATTTGTTTATTTTTGTTTTTATTTCCATTACTCTAGGAGGTGGGTCAAAAAGGATCTTGCTGTGATTTATGTCAAAGAATGTTCTTCCTTTGTTTTCCTCTAAGAGTTTTATAGTGTCCGGTCTTACATTTAGGTCTCTAATCCATTTTGAGTTTATTTTTGTGTATGGTGTTAGGGAGTGTTCTAATTTCATTCTTTTACATGTAGCTGTCCAGTTTTCCCAGCACCACTTATTGAAGAAACTGTCTTTTCTCCATTGTATATGCTTGCCTCCTTGTCATAGATTAGTTGACCATAGGTGCATGGGTTTATATCTGGGCTTTCTATCCTGTTCCATTGATATATATTTCTGTTTTTGTGCCAGTACCATATTGTCTTGATTACTGTAGCTTTGTAGTATAGTCTGAAGTCAGGGAGTCTGATTCCTCCAGCTCCGTTTTTCTCCCTCAAGACTGCTTTGGCTATTCGGGGTCTTTTGTGTCTCCATACAAACTTTAAGATTTTTTGTTCTAGTTCTGTGAAAAATGCCATTGGTAATTTGATAGGGATTGCAGTGAATCTGTAGATTGCTTTGGGTAGTATAGTCATTTTCACAATATTGATTCTTCCAATCCGAGAACATGGTATATCTCTCCATCTGTTGGTATCCTCTTTAATTTCTTTTATCAGTGTTTTATAGTTTTCTGCATACAGGTCTTTTGTCTCCCTAGGTAGGTTTATTCCTAGGTGTTTTATTCTTTTGTTGCAAGGGTAAATGGGAGTGTTTCCTTAAGTTCTCTTTCAGATTTTTCATCATTAGTGTATAGGAATGCAAAAGATTTCTGTGCATTAATTTTTTTTTTATGGTACGCAGGCCTCTCACTGTTGTGGCCTCTCCCGTTGTGGAGCACAGGCTCCGGACGCGCAGGCTCAGCGGCCTTGGCTCACGGGCCCAGCCGCTCTGCGGCATGTGGGATCCTCCTGGACCGGGGCACGAACCCGTGTCCCCTGCATCGGCAGGCGACTCTCAACCACTGCGCCACCAGGGAAGCCCTGTGCATTAATTTTGTATCCTGCAACTTTACCAAATTCATTGATTAGCTCTAGTAGTTTTCTGGTGGCATCTTTAGGATTCTCTATGTATAGTATCATGTCATCTGCAAACAGTGACAGTTTTACTTCAAGTTTTCCAACTTGTATTTCTTTTATTCCTTTTTCTTCTCTGAGTGCCATGGCTAGGACTTCCAAAACTATGTTGAATAATAGTGGTGAGAGTGGACATCCTTCTCTTTTTCCTGATTTTAGAGGAAATGCTTTCAGTTTTTCACCATTGAGAATGATGTTTGCTGTGGATTTGTCATATATGGCCTGTATTATGTTGAGGTAGGTTCCCTCTATGCCCACTTTCTGGAGAGGTTTTATCATAAATGGGTGTTGAATTTTGTCGAAAGCTTTTTCTGCATCTATTGAGATGATCATATGGTTTTTATTCTTCAATTTGTTAATTTGGTGTATCACATTGATTTGCATATATTGAAGAATCCTTGCATCCCTGGGATAAATCCCACTTGATCATGGTGTATGACCCTTTTAATGTGTTGTTGGATTCTGTTTGCTAGTATTTTGTTGAGAATTTTTGCATCTATATTCATCAGTGATATTGGTCTGTAATTTTCTTATTTTGTAGTATCTTTGTCTGGTTTTGGTATCAGGGTGATGGTGGCCTCATAGAATGAGTTTGCAAGTTTTCCTTCCTCTGCAATTTTTTGGAAGAGTTTGAGAAGGAGGGGTGTTAGCTCTTCTCTAAATGTTTGATAGAATTCACCTGTGAAGCCATCTGGTCCTGGGCTTTTGTTTGTTGGAAGATTTTTTTTTTTTTTTTCTGTATGCGGGCCTCTCACTGTTGTGGCCTCTCCCGTTGTGGAGCACAGGCTCCGGACGCGCAAGCTCAGCGGCCATGGCTCACGGGCTCAGCCGCTCCGTGGCATGTGGGATCTTCCCGGACCGGGGCACGAACCCGTGTCCCCTGCATTGGCAGGCGGACTCTCAACCACTGCACCACCAGGGAAGCCCTGTTGGAAGATTTTTAATCACAGTTTCAATTTCATTATTTGTGATTGGTCTGTTCATATTTTCTGTTTCTTCTTGGTTCAGTCTCGGAAGGTTATACCTTTCTAAAAATTTGTCCATTTCTTCCATGTTGTCTATTTTATTGGCATAGAGTTGCTTGTAGTAGTCTCTTAGGATGATTGTATTTCTGCGGTGTCCATTGTAACTTCTCCGTTTTCATTTCTAATTTTATTGATTTGAGTCCACTCCCTCTTTTTCTTGTTGAGTCTGGCTAATGGTTTATCAAGTTTATCTTCTCAAAGAACCAGCTTTTAGTTTTATTGATCTTTGCTGTTCTTTTCTTTGTTTCTATTTCATTTATATCTGCTCTGATCTTTATGATTTCTTTCCTTCTAACTTTGGGTTTTGTTTGTTCTTCTTTCTCTAGTTCCTTTAGATATAACGTTAGATTGTTTATTTGAGATGTTTCTTGTTTTGTGAGGTAGGCTTGTATAGCCATAAACTTCCCTCTTAGAACTGCTTTTGCTGCATCCCATAGGTTTTGGATCATCGTGTTTTCATTGTCATTTGTCTCTAGGTATTTTTCGATTTCGTCTTTGATTTCTTCAGTGATCTCTTGGTTATTTAGTAACGTATTGTTTAGCCTCCATGTGTTTGTGTTTTTTACGTTTTTTTTCCCTGTAATTCACTTCTAATCTCGTAGCGTTGTGGTCAGAAAAGATGCTTGATATGATTTCAGTTTTTTTGAATTGATTTGTGACCCAAGATATGATCTATCCCGGAGAATGTCCCATGCACACTTGAGAAGAAAGTGTAATCTGCTCTTTTTGGATGGAATGTCCTATAAATATCAATTAAATGTATCTAGTCTATTGTGTCATTTAAAGCTTGTGTTTCCTTATTAATTTTCTGTTTGGGTGATCTGTCCAATGGTGTTAGTGAGGTGTTAAAAGTCCCCCACTATTATTGTGTTATTGTCGATTTCCTCTTTTAGAGTCGTTAGCAGTTGCCTTATATATTGAGGTGCTCCTGTGTTGGGTGCATATATATTTATAATTGTTATATCTTCTTCCTGGATTGATCCCTTGATCATTATGTAGTGTCCTTCCTTGTCTTTTGTAACATTCTTTATTTTAAAGTCTATTTTATCTGATATGAGTATTGCTACTCCAGCTTTCTTTTTTTTTTTTTTTTTTTTTTTGTGGTATGCGGGCCTCTCACTGCTGTGGCCTCTCCCGTTGCGGAGCACAGGCTCCAGACGGGCAGGTTCAGTGGCCACGGCTCACGGGCCTAGCCGCTCCACGGCATATGGGATCTTCCCAGACCGGGGCACGAACCCATGTCCCCTGCATCAGCAGGCGGACTCTCAACCACTGCGCCACCAGGGAAGCCCCAGCTTTCTTTTTATTTCCATTTGCATGGAATATCTTTTTCCATCCCCTCAGTTTCAGTCTGAATGTGTCCCTAGGTCTGAAATAGGTCTCTTGTAGACAGCATATATATGGGTCTTATTTTTGAATCCATTCAGCCAGCCTGTGTCTTTTGGTTGAAGCATTTAATCCGTTCACATTTAAGGTAATTATCGATATGTATGTTCCTATTACCATTTTCTTAATTGTTTTGGGCTTGTTTTTTTTTTTTTTAATGTATTTATTTATTTATTTATGGCTGTGTTGGGTCTTCGTTTCTGTGCATGGGCTTTCTCTAGTTGTGGCAAGCGGGGGCCACTCTTCATCGCGATGCGCAGGCCTCTCACTATCGCGGCCTCTGTTGTTGCAGAGCACAGGCTTCAGGCGCGCAGGCTCAGTAATTGTGGCTCACGGGCCCAGTTGCTCCGCGGCATGTGGGATCTTCTCAGACCAGGGCTCGAACCCGTGTCCCCTGCATTGGCAGGCAGATTCTGAACCACTGCGCCACCAGGGAAGCCCTGGGTTTGTTTTTGTAGGTCCTTTTCTTCTCCTGTGTTTCCCACTTAGAGAAGTTCCTTTAGCATTTGTTGTAGAGCTGGTTTGGTGGTGCTGAATTCTCTTAGCTTTTGCTTGTCTGTAAAGCTTTTGATTTCTCCATTGAATCTGAATGAGATCCTTGCCGGGTAGAGTAATCTTGGTTGTAGGTTCTTCCCTTTCATCACTTTAAGTATATCATGCCACTCCCTTCTGGCTTGTAGAGTTTCTGCTGAGAAATCAGCTGTTAACCTTATGGGAGTTCCCTTTATGTTATTTGTCGTTTTTCCCTTGCTGGTTTCAGTAATTTTTCTTTGCCTTTAATTTTTGCCAATTTCATTACTATGTGTCTCGACGTGTTTCTCCTTGGGTTTGTCCTGTATGGGTCTCTCTGCACTTCCTGGACTATTTCCTGGGTGGCTATTTCCTTTCCCATGTTAGGGAAGTTTTCGACTATAATCTCTTCAAATATTTTCTTGGGTCCTTTCTCTCTCTCTTCTCCTTCTGGGACCCCTATAATGCGAATGTTGTTGCGTTTAATGTTGTCCCAGAGGTCTCTTAGGCTGTCTTCATTTCTTTTCATTCTTTTTTCTTTATTCTGTTCCGCAGCAGTGAATTCCATCATTCTGTCTTCCAGGTCACTTATCCGTTCTTCTGCCTCAGTTATTCTGCTATTGATTCCTTCTAGTGTATTTTTCATTTCAGTTATTGTGTTGTTCATCTCTGCTTGTTTGTTCTTTAATTCTTCTAGATCTTTGTTAAACATTTCTTGCATCTTCTCGATCTTTGCCTTCATTCATTTTCTAAGGTCCTGGATCATCTTTACTATCATTATTCTGAATTCTTTTTCTGGAAGGTTGCCTATCTCCACTTCATTTAGTTGTTTTTCTGGGGTTTTATCTTGTTCCTTCATCTGGTACATAGCCCTCTGCCTTTTCATCTTGTCTACCTTTCTGTGAATGTGGTTTTTGTTCCGCAGGCTGCAGGATTGTAGTTCTTCTTGCTTCTCCTGTCTGCCCTCTAGTGGATGAGGCTATCTAAGAGGCTTGTGCAAGTTTCCTGATGGGAGGGAGTGGTGGTGGGTAGAGCTGGCTGTTGCTTTGCTGGGCAGAGCTCAGTAAAACTTTAATCCACTTGTTTGCTGATGGGTGGGGCTGGGTTCCCTCCCTGTTGGTTGTTTGGCCTGAGGCGACCCAACACTGGAGCATACCCGGGCTCTTTGGTGGGGCTAAGGGCAGACTCTGGGAGGGCTCACGCCAAGAAGTACTTCCCAGAACTTCTGCTGCCAGTGTCCTTGTCCTCACGGTGACACACAGCCACCCCCCGCCTCTGCAGGAGCCCCTCCAACACTACCAGGTAGGTCTGGTTCAGTCTCCCCTGGGGTCACTGCTCCTTCCCTTGGGTCTCGATGCACACACTACTTTGTGTGTGCCCTCCAAGAGTGGAGTCTCTGTTTCCCCCAGTCCTGTCGAAGTCCTGCAATCAGATCCCACTAGGCTTCAAAGTCTGTTTCTCTAGGAATTCCTCCTCCCGTTGCCGGACCCCCAGGTTGGGAAGCCTGACGTGGGGCTCAGTACCTTCACTCCAGTGGGTGGACTTCTGTGGTCTAAGTGTTCTCCAGTCTGTGAGTCACCCACCCAGCAGTTATGGGATTTGATTTTACTGTGATTGTGCCCCTCCTACCGTCTCATTGTGGCTTCTCCTTTGTCTTTGGATGTGGGGTATCTTTTTTGGTGAGTTCCAGTGTCTTCCTGTCGATGATTGTTCAGCAGTTAGTTGTGATTGTGGTGTTCTTGTGAGAGGGAGTGAGAGCATGTCCTTCTACTCCACCATCTTGAACCAATCTCTATGTATTTTCTTTGGAATGCCTGTTATAATGAAGTGGAAACACTTTCATAAATATTATTTTGTCATCTTTTCCCTTCTATATTTGGAGATTTTAAACCTTAATTATTACTTTTTTTTTTTTTTAATTTTTTGACCGTGCTGTGTGGCATGTGGGATCTTAGTTCCCTTGACCAGGGATCGAACCCGTGTCCCCTGCAATGGAAGCACGGAGTCTCAACCACTGGACCCCCAGAGAAGTCCCGTAAACCTTAATTTTTATAGAGAAACTAAAAATCAACCTAAGTTCATGATTCTGAGATCTTCTTGAGTAGTTAATGCCAAGTTGTGATTCTTGATACCAAGAAACACAGGGGCTTATAATGTTAAAAATGTTTCATTTATCTAATGAAAATAATGTATTTTTCTTCTTTATTAGAAATTCATTGAATTTGAAGACTCTCAAGAACAGGAAAAAAAGGATTTACAGACCAGAGTGGAATCTTTAGAATCTCAAACAAGACAACTTGAACTCAAGGCCAAAAACTATGCTGACCAGAGTAAGTAAAATATGTTAAAGAGTGGAATGACTCATCCTGACATTTGAGTACAGTTCCAGATATGCTTGGAATTGTCACCCCACCCTCAAAAGTGAGACCTGGGAGCTTGGTTTATTCTTTTTTGTTCACATTTTCATGTGGTACCCATGTCTGCAGAAATGACTAAGTCAGACACCTATAGGACTCGCTTCTTCAATTTAGCTCTCAGCTTTTGTTTGTAGCTTACATTGTATAGTAGTTAACATTATGCTGTATCCATCGTGCAGGATTCTGGGGTGTGTACATGTGAATCATTTCTTCAAATTTTGATCAGTTACACAAAGTTCCATTGGTTTCTGTGTTGCTTTGAAATTTAAAAATGTAAGAGAAACTTTGAAGTATGTATAAAAAAATTACTGAATTCTTTTTCATTCCTTTCTATGGAAAACCGAGGACATTGAGGGGACTAGAACGACATTTTTCAGAACCATTTCATTTTTAATATAATTTCATATATTCTTGATTCAAATATAGTTATTGTTTCAAATTCCAAGGACTTCTTCCCCTTTTTGTCTAATGAAAGTGGACCTAATTAAGTCAAAATTCAAAAAAGAAACTTTATGGCATATTTTCATGTTTGATTCAGGCAGATCACTCTCCAGTTTTCCCTCCCAGGATTGTAAACTTCTAGATGGCCCGCAGTTACTCTTCCCACACCACCCATGAAGGTTACATAGTGACACCTGCTGTAAAAGGACTGGCATTCATGAAGGATAACCTTCACTACCAGGCTTAGAGTGTGTATGATAACTGGCTGCTCCCTTTAGGACTCTGGAAGAGTCCAATAGAGCTAAAACCTAGAATCACTGGGAATCTGGAGTTTAGGCATTCTAGAATTCAAGGAGAACTCAAATGGCTATTAAGCAGATGTCATGGAAGGGAGCCAATGGATATTTGGTAATGGAAGGCCACCAGAGTGAGACAAAATGAGCCATGTGTCATGTCTTTGTTCTTTTAGGTGTGTAGATACCTAGAGTGCTGTACCCTGCCTTTGTTAACAGTGAATCCTAACTTGATTGCGTTTTCATATCAGGGACTATAGTATTTTAGAACAAAACACTAAAGGTGCAGTTTTGACAGAACCAACCTCATTCTTGTACCAAGTACGTTTACCTCTTGACTTCTGAGGAGTATCAAGTTTTGGATAAGGAAATTTTCTTTTGACTTAGAAAGGAACTCCTTTTCTAGAATCTTTTGATGCACTAAATAATCTGCTTCTATGATAGGAAATATTAAAGGAAGAATTACCTTGTACTTGATATAGTAGCTTTTTAAATTAAGATTGTTTTCCAGTCCAGTGAGTCATACCTACCTTTTTTGGAATTGTCATGTTCTTTGGTGTCCATTCTCTCATTTCTCTTTCAGAAGTATTGATTACCATGTATCCTATTTTTAATTCAAGATAATTTTTTAAAAATAAGGTGTCATTTAAAAATAATTCTCTGTGGAAGGGATGAGTAAATTAATCACCAAGTATTGGATATGGTCTTGAGCTATATTTGATATGAGAACTTTTTTTTTGTTATTAATACAATATTCTCTCAAGAATTTCTCCCCCTGGATGTCTGCTATCCCCGTTTTTCCCCCTGCTATTCCATTTTGAAATAAATCTTGTTGTCTAAGTAACAGTTAAAGAACTTAAAACTGTGATTAATCAGAATTGACCGTTGAGATGCACAAAGCTGATAGTCTCTTGGTCCATGAGCTAAGGCTATAATGCTTTGGAACTTACTCCCTTCTCCTTTGATACCTTGGAATCTTTTTCTCTTTTCCATCTAATTGTTTTCCTCGCTCTTCTATTTTTTTCTAAATGAATATAATATGAAATCTAAATATATCTAAAATTTTTCTTCTGAGTCTTTATTTTACCACATTTTAAACATCTGAAAAAAATTGGGGGGGGTGGGGTGGAAATCGGTTGACTTTTTTCATTTTACCACCTTAGTTTTCCCTTCCCCAGATCTCCAATATGAATCAAAGCCCCTTTATTTTTTAAAAAGGTGGCGGTAGGAGGTAATCTTTAAGTATCATCAGTGCCCTATCCTATTGGAAAAACGGGACTGGGAATATATTTTTTTAAAAGATGAAAACATATTGAAATGGATGTATGTCAGAGTATATTAATTCTTTTTTTGTATAATAGGATACAGAATATCTGGACTTTAATATTGTAATTTTGGTTTTTTAAGACTGTATAGTGATTTTTTATTAGATTTATTGTAACCCAACATTTTTTTTAACTTTTTAAATGTTTTAAATGTGTTTTTTAGTGTTCTGAACATCTGTATTTAAATAAGCATTTAAGGCCAAAGAAATTACTGATGATGATACCTATAGAGAGGAAGGATGCGTGCAGTTTTTTGTGTTTAGTACTATTTTTTGAGTGCCGTATGATAACAATATCGTCCAATTTCCATGTTTGTTTTTATAAATGTGTTAGAGTCTTTAACTTTAAAAGACTGTCATTTCTGATTGATGTGTTCTAGGGCACATATCCCTTTTAAGAAGTAGCCACAATGAAAGTCCAAGTTCTGCTTTGGGACTACTTCTTATGTCAAAAGGGGAAATTTTGGTTGTAGTTACTTGCTATTTGAGAAGCAAGAAAAGTCAAGAAATAGGAACTGAATTAAAGAACACACTTGACAGCTTTTAATGGTATGGAATCTATCAGGTTGTTGTGGTATGATTTTTAAATTTTTGATGATATAAAAAATTTATTATAATTTTATGGTCATGTTTGATTTTGGAGATATCTGGTTGCTCTCTTTTCAAAATTTGAACTACATAAGAATTATTTTGGCTTTTCCAACATAAATAAAGCAATTTTTAAAAGGCCACATATTGTTCCTTATCTGGGTATAATAGTAATACTTCTTGGTAGTTAACATCTTGTACGCCTTAAGGAAGAATCTGAAATATATGTGGAGTGGAATAAGGAAGTTGTGGATTGAGGCCCTTAGTGCTTTTCAGCTATGTAAGGTGTAAGCAGTCAACCTGGCCATTCATAGTGTGGCAGCAATGAGTTCTTCATCAGAAAATACTTTTTATATTCATTATTTCTGTTATATACTGATTATTTCTATTCTTGTAAGCCAAATACTATCTTAAGTAAATACAGACATTTTAATATGTTAAAAATAAAAAAACTACTACTATCTGCCTAGCATTCAGCCTCTAGGCATGGTTTTGGCACAGAAGAATATGATGTGGTCATTACAGTCAAAGAAATCATAGTTTTGTGGGGAAAAAGGTTATGTGTATGACCGTCTTGTCTTTTCCATATGTACCATGCTTTTATATCACTGAAGAGTGTATATATAATTTTGCATCTTTCCTTTAACATTATCATAAGTGTTTTCCTTATTGTATAATCTTTATTTTTTAAATGTGTCAACACCCATCATCCAGAAGCTATGCCGTCTATTAACAATTCTTGTTTTCCCTGAGGAACTGTGTGTGCTTTCTCCTTTTCTCTAATGAGAATTATTTAATGGCTACTTTGTTTTTTTAACTTGGCTACTCAGAAACTCAGAACAAATTTTGAAGTACAACCATAACAACTGGTTTGGGCCTTACTTGGGTGGCATATTTAAATTGTTTTTTTCCTGTTCCACATTTTATACATATATAGTGAATTGTTAAGATATGTTCTTGTAAACTATCTCAAATCCTTTGTGGAATTAAGGAATGAATGAATTGGTAAAAATAAATATAGACGAAGTTTTTTAAAAACTCAAAAAATTTCTGTTGGTTGGTTGGACATTTTTTCCAGTGTAGTGAATCATATTACAGTGAATATTTTTTCACACCTGTAGATTGCCCTCTTTCGGTAATTTTCTTAGGATATAGTTACAGAAGTAGGGCAAGGAATATGAACATTGTAGTGGTTCTTGGTATTTAGTAGTGTTTGGTCATTTTTTATATGAACAGAATTGGGGAAGGAAGAATTAGTAGCAAATTCCACATTATTTATCATAACTTATGAATTTGAATCATTATTTACAACATATTAACACCCAGAGCTGATGTAGAAAACCGTTTATTATCTATTTGATTTTCTCTTGGGAAAATTCTGTTGCCCTCAAGCTACTTGAGTTTATAAGAGATGACCTTTTCCTTGAATTGTGGAGAAGATGGCAAGATTTAGATGGCAGTGATTTTAAGCTACTTAAATAATCTCTGAATCTGCCCTTTCTTCCTTTGAATGAAAATCCATTTTTAAAAATTAAATGGGGACTTCCCTAGTGGCTCAGTGGTTAAGAATCCTCCTGCCAATGCAGGGGACACGGGTTCGAGCCTTGGTCCGGGAAGATGCCACATGCCACGGAGCAACTAAGCCCATGTGTCACAAATACTGAGCCTGTGCTCTGGAGCCCACGAGCCACAACTACGGAAGCCCGTGCGCCTAGAGCCCGTGCTCTGCAGCAAGAGAAGCCACCACAGTGAGAAGCCTGAGCACTGCAACGAAGAGTAGCCCCCGCTCGCTGCAACTAGAGAAAGCCTGCAAGCAGCAATGAAGACCCAACGCAGCCAAATAAATAAATAAATAAGTTAAATGGAAAAATATTTTTGACACCTGAAGACATTTGTGCTAGAGTTTTATACTCTGACCTTTCTACACTTCCCATCTCCCATATAACATTCATTTGCTTTTTAAACTTAGTATAGATTTTAGTCTAATAAAATACCTTCAAGCCTTTACCTTGAAACACGTTATTAGATGGAAAACTCTCCTTTTTGGTCATAAGAATTAGCACACCATTAGAAAATAATGGAAAATAATGGGAAGGTAGTATAATCATAAACATGTTTTTAATTTTAAAGGAATAAATGGCTTAAAACATACTTCAGATTTGGGAGTTATTTATAAGCAAGGGCTGTGTTAGTGATGTTATTGATAAATTGAGAATTTTCACAACACAGAAGAAAAATAATCTTTTTCAGTTAACAGGTGTAGCTTCACACCAAAGTTAATAGTTGAGAGGGCCTAAATATTTTCTGTCACTATTTTTTAAGTTATTTTAAAAAATACCTTCAGGCAAATAAAAAGCTTTATTAACTCCTTTACTGTACTTTGCAATTGGCAAAGAATGTTAATACTCTCAGAATTTCCATAATACTGTAATAGGTTACTTCTATCATTTTAATTTTATCGTGTCAAGAGGCAGTCCCTTTCTACATTATTTTTAGAATGATGAAAGTAGACAACTGATGATTTATATTTTTGTTGAAAGCATACTTCTTATTAAGGCAGCTTGAGGAGATTCAGATTTATATCTCCTTATTTTAAAAAGTTACAAAAATAAAATTTGTTATATAGAAAGTTAGTTTTTTAGTTCATTTAACTTGAATCTAATATCTTTGCGATATTAAGAATATCTATATATTTAATAAACTTTATGTAAGGTTTTTTTTTTTTTTTTGGCTGCGTTGCGTCTTTGTTGTTGCGTGCGGGCTTTCTCTAGTTGCTGTGAGTGGGGGCTACTCTTCCTTGCAGTGCGCGGGCTTCTCATTGCGGTGGCTTCTTTTGTTGCGGAGCATGGGCTCTAGGCACGTGAGCTTCAGTAGTTGTGGCACGTGGGCTCAGTAGTTGTGGCTTATGGGCTGTAGAGTGCAGGCTCAGTAGTTGTGGGGCAGAGCTTAGTTGCTCCGCACCATGTGGGATCTTTCCGGACCAGGGCTCGAACCCGTGTCCCCTGCATTGGCAGGCAGATTCTTAACCACTGTGCCACCAGGGAAGCCCAAGGATTTTTTTTTAAAGAGCTTGTGTATGAGAGGGAAAGCAGATAATTGGGCACAAGATAATTTATGCAAACACTAACATTTTATTACTTCTGCTTCATTAGGTAATATCTATGTGGTCTTCAGACCTGTTTTATGTTTTATTATCTGTATTTGGACTGTTCATTTCTGAAGTCTACTGTTGTTTACTAAGAAACTTAAGGTTGTAGTTCATAATTAATATCTAGAACTAAAGGTTTCATGGAAAATTAATTTTATGAGTAAGAGTTAGACGATTGATGGTGATTTAGCTTAGAGAACAGAATAAACATGAGTGATTTGGTTATTCTTCAAACAAAGGAATGAGTAAGGAAGATACCAAGTTGTTTTTTTGTAAATTTGGAAGATTAAATCAGAGAAAATGAATTTGTTGTTTTTGGTTGATCATGAGGAAGTATTTCTTGACCGTGAAGGTGATACATGGGAATATGTGCTGAGGGAAAACATAGACTCTCCCTACATAGACTTTAGGTGGCATATAATGTCTGTCTGAAAAATCTTTTTAAGTTTAGGGACATGGTGAAGGACTTAGTTGGCAGAGCAGAGGTTTTTATTGCTGTTTTGATGTGGTTGTGTCTGTGATTTATTTGCTCTTAAGTGAGCACTTGATGCTTGCTTACCTGTTGAGACGTTTGATGCTAACTTGTTTAAGGAAAGCTTCTGGAAGACCAATGTCAATCTTCTGAGGCCAAGTAACAGTTGGATTATCTGCCTTCCTCGATTAGTAAGAACTGATGATTCCTTTTGAGAAGGCAAATAACGAGTTGGATATGGCATTCTAGAAGGTCTGTTTCTCTTTCTTCCCCCCATAGGCCTATCAGCAGTCTGATGGGGCAGAAGACAACAGAGATGGAAGGTGTTCCAAACTTGGCAAAGGCCATCAATCTAAGGAGGTAAGCTCTGATTTTGAGCAGGTAGAGCAGGTGGCTCTTCCTGCCTTAATCATATCCTCTTGCTCTTTGGAAAGATGAATGGAAAGAAAGAGCATCTAAAATGAGGCTGAAGTATCTTCATTAGCTTTTATAAGGGGAACATTTTGAATTAGTCTTTTGATTCTTCTTTTATCTTTCCCCCACCCCCTTATTGTTTTCAATGCCTTGATTTGTTTGATTTTTTTTTCTCCCTAGAATATTAGCAGCTTAAAAAAATTGGCAGATTATCTGTTGTTTGGGAATAGGAAGGATGAGCAGAATCTTGTTTATTTCAAGTTAATCTCAGGTTGTAGCTAGTTTGAGTAAAATCATATGATTTGAGGATTTTTCCTGAGATCATTTTGAGGTTTGGGTTCACATGGGAACTATTAAACAAGAAACGATCTTTTCTTGTTTAAACATTTCAGATATAATACAACAGTATAGGTATAGGTTAACTTTATGATACTTGAGGTTTTGGGGGATGTCTACCATCTTTGCCCTGGTGGGCCTTCCTTTCCCAACTTTCCCTTCCCTTCTACTTCTCTTTCTTTTCCCCTTACTGATTACTGGGTGGCATACAGGACTTTGAAGATAAGGCTCTTCCCAGCATTTAAAGGTACTTTTCAGTTAAACACTATACCATCTCATGTGACTTAGGCCTTGAGAAAACTTGAGTCCCTTGACTGTGTTGTTGTACTGATGTAAGTATTTTAAGAAAAGAGTGAGAGGTTCTGAATTTGTTTTATATGATCTTGGTGGTTAACTCATATACCTAAAAATATAATACTAATATTCAGAATCACAGTACAGATAAAGAAAACATGAAATGTGGGAAGACATAGATAATTTCTGTCAAGATACTTGCTGGAGATGTTAGGTTGGAGAAAATAATGGCCAAAACAACATTCAGAAAATCATCCAGAATAACAAAGATATAAACTATTCTTAAGCACCATGAAGTGACACGCCTTTGATAATTTAGAATGCCTTTTAGAAGGTTTTTACTGTGTGTTTACAAGCTAATGTATGAGTTAAGGTAACTCTAGTTGCTGTAGCAAACAAGCTGCAAAAGACATATATAATGATTCAGATGTTATGTTATTTCTTGTTCATGTGAAACTTCTTACTTTCTTTATATTGATTGATTGATTGATTGGCTGCACTGCGCGGGGCTTGTAGGATCTTACTTCCCAAACCAGGGATTGAACCCAGGCCACAACACTGAAAATGCTGAGTCTTAACCACTGGACCGCCAGGGAATTTCCTCCCTATGTGAAATTTAAATTGGATGTTTCTGATACATGGGTGGCTCCTTTGGAGACACAGGCCCTTTCCAACTTTGCTCTGAGTTTGTCATACCTACATTGAGTTGGAGGAAGGGGAAAGAGAATGGAGGATTGTGTGTGGAAGGTTTTTATTGGGCCAGGCCTAGGAGTAGCACACATAGCTTTCACTTCTACTTCATTGGCTATATAACTCAGTTAGAAGCTCACTTACAGAGGCTGGGATATATAGTCTAGCTATGTGTCCCAAGAAAAAGAGAAACTGCTTTGGTTAGTATCGGCTAGTCTTTGCCTTAGCCTAACAGCCTTAGTAGGTGGTACATGATTTTGCTCAAGTGTTGAGGCAAGGGAGGGAATGTAACTAAAGCTTAGCAATCATGTGCCTATTCTTTCTACTGTGAATAACCTGAGGAAGAGAAGGTGAGGAAACTTTAATGAAAATATAGCATTTATGATTTGTACTCTCATCTGATTTTTTAATAACTTCAGGGTTACTCTGGTTTAATTTTTATTATTGCTTTAAAACTCTTCACTGAATATTCATTCATTTATTCAACAAACATTTACTAAGTGTTGAGATTTTCTTTTTTGTTCCCTTAACTTCCTGACTTTTACTTTAAAAAAATAGGTTACTGTTAAATTGAGATGCAATTTTCTGATGCTTATGTTAAGGAATAGACTTTGAATGACACTTCCTGCCCCTTTAAAAAAATGTAATTTCCATACCATAAGATCCACCATTTTAGAGTATACAATTCAGTGGTTTCTAGTATATTCATAAAGTTGTACGACTATCATCACCATCAAATTCTAGAACACCATCATTCCAAAAAGAAACACCATACCTGTTAGCACTCATGGTTCCTGGTTTTCCCTCAGCCCTTAGTACCTACTAATCTGCTTTCTGTCTCTATGGATTTGCCTATTCTGGAATTTGAAATCATATAATATATGGTCTTTTGTGACTGGCTTCTTTCGCTTAGCATAAGGTTCATCTACGTTTTAGCGTGTATCGTTACTTAATTCCTTTTTAAGACTTTTTAAGAATAATACTCCATTATATGGATATATACTACATTTTATGGCCACCCCCGACCCCTTTAATTGCCTGTTTATCCTGCTGGTCTCAGAACTAGAATCAACCAAAACTCTTCCTTGGCTGTCTGAAAGCCTACCTAGTTTTGTAGAGTTGAATACAGTGAACATCCACTTTGGGAAGATATCCCCTGGGTTTCTCATTGGCATCCTGATGTGTCTAGTTACTAGTTCATAAGTGGAGAAGTAGATAACTTAATATTTGAACTATCTTTGAATCATATTCTTTTGAATATGGTTGTCTACTAGTTAACTGGTAATATATTAGGTCTTGTTTTGATTTGTATAATACATCTGGATGTAACTATACAAAAGAAAAAACCTACTTAATTTGTGTGTGTGTGTGTGTGTCTGTGTTGAGTCTTTGTTGCTGCACACAGGCTTTCTCTAGTTGCAGTGAGTGGGGGCTACTCTTTGTTGCGGTGCGTGGGCTTCTCATTGCGGTGGTTTCTCTTGTTGCAGAGCATGGTCTCTAGGCACACGGGCTTCAGTAGTTGCAACACATGGGCTCTAGGGTGTGCGGGCTTCAGTATTTGTGGTGTGTAGGCTCAGTAGTTGTGGCTTGTGGGCTCTAGAGTGCAGGCTTAGTAGTTGTGGTGCACTGGCTTAGTTGCTCCGTGGCATGTGAGATCTTCCCAGACCAGGGATTGAACCCATGTCCCCTGCATTGGCAGGTAGATTCTTAGCTCCTCTGCCACGAGGGAAGTCCCAAAACCTATTTAATTTTAATGGGATAGAGAAATAAATTATTTTAGGGCCTCGAGTAAGTAGACTAAGTAGTTGTACTGGAGTGAAGAGGAAGATGGAAATATATAATACTTATGCTAGAGAAGCTTATTACCATTTCATTAATTTTGAAGTATAATTGACTTAAAATATATTAGTTTCAGGTGTGCAGCATAATGATTTGATATTTTTATGTATCACAAAATGATCACCACTATAAGTCGTCACTGTCTGTCACCGTACAAACTTATTAAAATATTATTGACTATATTCTCTTTGTTATAATTACATCCCCATGACTTATTTATTTTATAACTGGAAGTTTGTACCTCTTAATCCCCTTCACTTATTTCACTCCTCCGCTACCACCCTTCCCTCTGGCAAGCAGTAGTTTATTCTCTGTATCTAAGAGTCTATTTCTGTTTTGTTATATTTCTTTTGTTTTTTAGATCCTACATATAAGTGAGATCATACGGTACTTGTCTTTCTCTGTCTATTTCACTTAGGGTAATATCCTCTTAGGTTCATTCATGTTGTCATAAATGGCAAGATTTCATTCTTTCTATGGCTGAGCAATATTCCACTTCATTCATTCATATATATATATATATATATATATATATATATATATATATGCCACATCTTTATCCATTCATCTGCTAATGGGCACTTAGGTTGCTTCCATATCTTAGCTACTGTAAATAATGCTGCCATGGACATTAGGGTGCATATACCTTTTGGAATTAGTGTTTTCATTATCTTGAGATAAGTATTAATAACTGAATTACTGGATTGTATGGTAGTTCTGTTTTTTATTTTTTGGGGAACCTCCATACTGTTTTCCATAGTGGCTATACCAATTTACATTCCCATCAGCAGTATACAAGGGTTCTCTTTTCTCCACATCCTTTCCAACACTTATTTCTTTTCTTTTTGATAATAGTCAATTCTCACAGGTATGAAATGATGTCTCCTTGTGTTTTTTGGGTTTTTTTTTGCGGTACGCGGGCCTCTCACTGTTGTGGCCTCATAGCGTTGTGGTTGGAAAAGATACTTGATACGATTTCAGTTTTCTCAAATTTACCAGGGCTTGATTTGTGGCCCAAGATATGATCTATCCTGGATTATGTTCCATGAGCACTTGAGAAGAAAGTGTATTCTGTTGTTTTTGAATGGAATGTCGTATAAATATCAATTAAGTCCATCTTGTTTAATGTATCATTTAAAGCTTGTGTTTCCTTATTGATTTTCATTTTGGATGATCTGTCCATTGGTGAAAGTGGGGTGTTAAAGTCTCCTACTATGATTGTGTTACTGTCGATTTCCCCTTTTATGGCTGTTAACATTTGCCTTATGTATTGAGATGTTCCTATCTTGGGTGCATAAATATTTACAATTGTTATATCTTCTTCTTGGATTGATCCCTCGATCATTATGTAGTGTCATCTTTGTCTCTTGTAATAGTCTTTATTTTAAAGTCTATTTTGTCTGATATGAGAATTGTTACTCCAGCTTTCTTTTGGTTTCCATTTGCATGGAATATCTTTTTCCATCCCTTCACTTTCAGTCTGTATGTGTCCCTAGGTCTGAAGTGGGTCTCTTGTAGACAGCATATATACGGTCTTGTTTTTGTATCCATTCAGCCAGTCTATGTCTTTTGGTTGGAGCATTTAATCCATTTACGTTTAAGGTAGTTATCTGTATGTATGTTCCTTTTACCATTTTCTTAATTGTTTTGGGTTTGTTAATGTAGGTCTTTTCCTTCTCTTCTGTTTCCTGCCTAGAGAAGTTCCTTTAGCATTTGGTGTAAAGCTGGTTTGGTGGTGCTGAATTGTGTTAACTTTTGCTTGTCTGTAAAGGTTTTAATTTCTCCGTCGAATCTGAATGAGATCCTTGCTGGGTAGAGTAATCTTGGTTGTCAGTTTTTCCCTTTCTTCACTTCAAATATGTGCTGCCACTCCCTTCTGGCTTGCAGAGTTTCTGTTGAAAGATCAGCTGTTAACCTTATGGGGATTCCCTTGTATGTTATTTGTTGCTTTTCCCATGCTGCTTTTAATATTTTTTCTTTGTATTTAATTTTTGATAGTTTGATTAATATGTATCTTGGTGTGTTTCTCCTTGGATTTATCCTGTATGGGACTCTGTGTGCTTTCTGGAGTTGATTGACTATTTCCTTTCCCATGTAAGGGAAGTTTTCAACTATAATCTCTTCAAATATTTTCTCAGTCCCTTTTTTTTTTCTCTTCTTCTTCTGGGACCCCTATAATTCGAGTGTTGGTGCATTTAATGTTGTCCCAGAGGTCTCTGAGACTGTCCTCTATTCTTTTCATTCTTTTTTCTTTATGCTGCTCTGTGGTAGTTATTTCCACTATTTTATCTTACAGGTCACTTATCCATTCTTCTGCCTCAGTTATTCTGCTATTGATTCCTTCTAGAGAATTTTTAATTTCATTTATTGTGTTGTTCATCATTGTTTGTTTGCTCTTTAGTTCTTCTAGGTCCTTGTTAAACTTTTCTTGTATTTTCTCTATTCTATTTCCAAGATTTTGGATCATCTTTACTATCATTACTCTGAATTCTTTTTCAGGCAGACTGCCTGTTTCCTCTTCATTTGTTTGGTCTGGTGGGGTTTTTTTACCTTGATGCTTCATCTGCTGTGTATTTCTCTGTCTTCCCATTTTGCTTAACTTACTTTGTTTGGGGTCTCATTTTTGCAGGCTGCAGGTTCGTAGTTCCCATTGCTTTCTTTGGTGTCTGCCCCCAGTGCGAAATGTTGGTTCAGTGAGTTGTGTAGGCTTCCTGGTTGAGGGTACTGGTGCCTGTTTTCTGCTGGATGAGGCTGGACCTTGTCTTTCTGGTGAGCAGGACCGTGTCCAGTGGTGTGTTTTGGGGTGTCTGTGAACTTATTATGATTTTAGGCAGCCTCTCTGCTAATGGGTGGTGGTGTGTTCCTGTCTTGCTTAGTTGTTTGGCATAGGGTGTCCAGCACTGTACCTTGCTGGTTGTTGAGTGGAGGTTGGTCTTAACGTCGAGATGGAGATCTGTGGGAGAGCTTTCGCCATTTGATATTACGTGGAGCTGGGAGGTCTCTGGTGGACCAATGTCCTGATCTCGGCTCTCCCACCTCAGAGGCACAGGCCTGACACCCTGCCGGAGCACCAAGACCCTGTCAGTCACATGGCTCAGAAGAAGAGGGATAAAAAAAGAAAGAAAAAACTTAAATGGAATAAAATAAAACATAATTCTTAAAAGTAAAAAATATTAAAAAGTAAGAAAAGAAAAATCAAACAAACAAAACGGACAGACAGAACCCTAGGACAAATGGTAAAAGCAAAGCTATACAGACAAAATCACACAAAGAAGCATACACATACACACAAAAAGAGAAAAAGTAAAAAAAAAAAAATATATATCCTTGCTCCCAAAGTCCACCGCCTCACTGTTGGGTTGATTCGTTGTCTATTCATGTATTCCACAGATGCAGGTACATCAAGTTGATTGTGGAGATTTAATCCGCTGCTCCTGAGGCTTTTGGGAGAAATTTCCGTTTCTCTTATTTGTTCACACAGCTCTTGGGGTTCAGCTTTGGATTTGGCCCCGCCTCTGTGTGTAGGTCGCCAGAGGGCATCTGTTCCCTGCCCAGACAGGACGGGGTTAAAGGAGCAGCGGATTAGGGGGCTCTGGCTCACTCAGGCTCTGGGGAGGGAGAGGTATGGAATGCGGGGCGAGCCTGTGGCGGCAGAGGACGGCATGACGTTGCACCAGCCTGAGGCACGGTGTGTGTTCTCCTGGGGAAGTTGTCTGTGGATCATGGGACCCTGGCATGGCGGACAACACAGGCTCCCAGGAGGGGAGGTGTGGATAGTGACCTGTGCTTATACACAGGCTTCTTGGTGGCTGCAGCAGCAGCCTTAGCAGTTCATGCCCATCTCTGGTGTCCGAGCTCATAGCCGCGTCTTGCGCCCATCTCTGGAGCTTGTTTAGGTGGTGCTCTGAATCCCCTCTCCTCACGCACCCCAAACAGTGGTCTCTTGCTTCTTAGGCAGTTCCAGACTTTTTCCCGGACTCCCTCCCTGCTAGCTGTGGCGCACTAGCCCCTTTCAGGCTGTGTTCACGTAGCCAACCGCAGTCCTCTCCCTGGGATCTGACCTCCGAAGCCGTAGCCTCAGCTCCCAGCCGCCCTGGCGAGTGAGCAAACAAGTCTCTGAGGCTAGTGAATGCTGGTCAGCTCTGATCCCTTTTGCGGGAATCTCTCCGCTTTGCCCTCTGCACCCCTTTTGCTGCGCTCTCCTCCGTGGTTCCAAAGCTTCCCCCCGCCCACCCCCATCTCTGCCAATGAAGTGGCTTCCTAGTGTGTGGAAACTTTTCCTCCTTCACAGTTCCTTCCCAGAGGTGCAGGTCTTGTCCCTATTCTGTTTTTCCTTTTTTTCTTTTGCCCTACCCAGGGACGTGGGGACATCTGAGGTGTTCTGCCAGCGTTCAGTAGGTGTTTTGTAGGAGTTGTTCCACATGTAGATGTACTTGTGGGGAGGAAGGTGATCTCCACGTCTCACTCCTCCGCCATCTTGAAGGTCCCTATTACCACTCTAATCTTTATTATTTCCTTCTTTCTCTTCACATTGGTTTTTGTTTTTCTTTTTCCAGTTCCTTTAGGTGTAAGATTATATTGTTTATTTGAGATTTTTCTTGTTTCTTGAATTTCCCTCTTAGAACTATTTTTGCTGTCTCCCATAGATTTTGGAATGTTATGTTTCCATTTTCAGGTCTTGGAATATTATGTTTCCATTTTCATTACTTCCTCTTTGATTTCTTCATTGACCCATTGGTTGCTTAGTAGCATTTGTTTAGCTTCCACATGTTTGTATTTTTTGTGGTTTTTTTCTTGTAGTTGATTTCAAGTCTCATAGCACTGTGGTTGGAAAAGCGGCTTGATACGACTTCAGTGTTTTTAAGTTTACTGAGACTTGTTTTGTGGCATAACACGTGATCTATCCTGGAGAATGTTTCATGTGCAGTTGAAGAGAGTGCACAGTTTCTGCAGCTTTTGGGTGGAACATTCTTAAAAACATAGTTACAGGTGAGAGAAAATCAGAATACAATAGTGATGCATCAGACTAATAGGCTGATGTAAAGTACAGTGTTGTCAGTTCTACTTTTAGCCTGGATCTTTTGCTGCCTTAAAAAATAAAATTAGTTGTGTTGAATACTGTAATAGGTAACATGTATTCATACAGAAAGCTGAGAGAGAGCTTGATTTAAGTGTACTTGTGATTTATTTTGTATTAAGAACAGTGAAAATATGGAAATCATCTGTCAGCATAGAAGTTTGTAATATGCAGCAGTACTGACTGAAAATATTTGTAGATTAAGAAAATTAACTTTAGTGCTTAGATGAGATGATGAGCATTTCAGGCTTTTAGTTTTAAGACTGTAGCACTTATGAAAATAACAGGAATAAACTGTGGTGCATCCATACAGTGGAATATTTTTCAGTGCTAAAAGCAGTGATGTATCAAGCCCTGAAAACACAGGGAAGAACCTCAAAAAGATATGGCAGAGTAAAAGAAGCCAATCTGAAAAAGGCAAAACTATAGAGACAGTAAAAAGATAAGTGTTACCATGGTTAAAATGGACAGTGGGCGGGAATGAGGGAGGGAGGGAGGGATGAATATGTGGCAAACAGAGGATTTTTAAGGCAATGAAACTACTCTGTATGAAACTGTAATGGTGGATACATGTCATTATGTATGTGTCCAAATCTATAGAATATTCAACACAAAGAGTTAATCCTGATGTAAACTTTAGTGTTTGGGTGATTATGATGTGTCAGTGTAGGTTTACTGACTGTAATATATGTACCACACTGGTGTGGGATGTAGATAGTGGGGGAAGATATGGGTGTGTGGCGGCAGGGGTGTATGGAAACTGTACTTTCATTTTTTCTGTGAACCATAAACTGCTCTAAAAAATAAAATCTATTGAAAAAAATAACAGTCAGGGGCAAGTCACATGTAACCATATGTGGTTTGCATGTGTTAAATGCCCTTTCTTGTATGATACAGGCTTGCTAAGAAATAATACAGATATAGATAATTTATATGAGATTAGTAAATATATGAAATGGTTGATTAGAGAATGGGTTGATAGTTTATCAAGTTTATTTTTGAGGTGAAAGTAAGACTATGATGCCAAATGGAAATAAGTAGAACGTTAAGTCTAATGGATTAAAAAGCTGTGAATGGAGGATTAAGGAATTATCGATAGAAATAATACAAAATGCTTAAGGGGACAGAGTGATTAATAGAAATTTAAGAAATTTTTGTAGATTTCTACAAAAATTTATTAGTTTTGTAGCCAGTTTGAACAATGATCATGTTCATCTAGGTAAATGGTAGGAGATTTCCGGCAATTAGTGGTATTTTGGGGCTTTATGTCTTTCCCACATTCTTACGATTAAGTAGTACATTACAACAAAGCTACACAAACCAGCGTCGGTTAGCAAGCTGCCATAAAGTCAGTCAGGACCTGTTTCTATGAGCTACAAGCTCAGCTGTCTGTCCCAAGTCAATTGATAAACATTGTGTATAAAAGCTTCTCTCAAAGGTTAACTTAATGATATTTATCAATAGTTCTTGTAGGGCTGCCATAACAAAATACCACAGACTGGGTGGCTTAAATTACAGAAATTAATTTTCTCACAGTTCTAAAGGCTGGAAAGTGCTGGCAGGTTTGGTTTCTTCTGAGACCACTCTCCCTGGGTTGCAGATGGCCGCCTTCTCTCTGTGTTCTCACAGGACCTTTTCTCTGTGCATGTGTGGGGAGAAAGAGCTCTGTTATCATTTCCTTTTCTTAAAAAAAGATACCAGTCCTATTGAGTTAGGACCCTATCTTTATGATCTCATTTAACCTTAATTACCTTTTTATTTTATTTTTATTTATTTATTTTTTTGGCTGTGCTGCGCAGCTTGTGGGATCTTAGTTCCCCGACCAGGAATTGCACCCAGGCTTCAGCAGTGAGCAAGTCCTAACCCTGGACCACCAGGGAATTCCCCTTAATTACCTTTTGAAAGCCCTGTTTACAAACATAGTTACATTGGTTAGGGGTTCAACATATGAATTTGGGTCGGAGACAATTCAGTCTGTAACAGTTGGGTGGGGAGACAAGAATTCTCCATGGGAACAAAAGTGGTGTGGCTTGACACATCTGATCCTGAAGGGTCTTGTAGGCCAGAGTAAGGACTCCCTCCCTCACTCCTTCCTTTCTTTCTTTCTGTCACGGGAAGCTGTTGAAGGGTTTTGAGCAGTCAGTCACTATCTGACTCCAGCCAGGTTACCATTTAAACACAGGGGAGCAGAGACTAGAGCAGAAACACTAGTCAGGAGATAATTGTAATAATCCAGGCAAGAGATGATGTCTTATATCAAGGTGGGAGTGATAGAAGTGGTAAAAAGTTGTCAGAGGGCTTCCCTGGTGGCACAGTGGTTGAGAGTACGCCTGCCGATGCAGGGGACACGGGTTTGTGCCCCGGTCTGGGAAGATCCCACATGCCGCGGAGCGGCTGGGCCTGTGAGCCATGGCTGCTGAGCCTGCGCGTCTGGAGCCTGTGCTCCGCAACGGGAGAGGCCACAACAGTGAGAGGCCCGCGTACCGCAAAAAAAAAAAAAAAAAGTTGTCAGATTCTAGATTTATTTTGAAGGTAAACTGGACAGAATTTGCTGATGGATTGCAGTGTGGGAAAAGAGAAGAGCAAAAGGATAGTTGCAAGATTTTTGCCTGAGTAAGAAGATTATGGGAAAGAGCAGGTTTGGGAGAGAAAATCAGTTCGTTTTGACTTTGTAGACATCTTAGTGACATCATACTATGCATTGTTTTATATTTTTAAATTTCAGATATAGCAGTAACATTCAGCATCCTTCCATTAAGTTCTAGGCACCATCCCATGTCAGCATTTATGATAATACTGCATTCATTTTATTTTTTTTACTTTTTACTTTTATTTTATTTTGTGTGGTACACGGGCCTCTCACTGTTGTGGCCTCTCCCTTTGCGGAGCACAGGCTCCGGACGCGCAGGCTCAGCGGCCATGGCTCACGGGCCCAGCCTCTCCGCCGCATGTGGGACCTTCCCGGACCGGGGCCACGAACCCATGTCCCCTGCATTGGTAGGCGGACTCTCGACCACTGCGCCACCAGGGAAGCCCAATACTGCATTCATTTTAACGGTACCTTTAATTGTTGTATTTGAAAGACACAGGTGTGTGAGGTCCTGTTCTAGGCCCTTTTCAAATGAATAGTAACAGTGGGTCAAAGGATATACACATTGCTTATTTTAATACATATCACCAATGTGACCTTCAAAAGAGTAATTCCAATTTATCCTCCAATGATGGCAATCATTTTTTCTTTCTTTCTTTTTTAAATTATTATTTTTTTGGCTGCATTGGGTCTTTGTTGCTGCACGCGGGCTTTCTCTAGTTGCAGCGAGTGGGAGCTACTCTTTGTTGCGGTGCACAGGCTTCCCGTTGCGGTGGCTTCTCTTGTGGAGCACGGGCTGTAGGTTCACGGGCTTCAGTAGTTGTAGCACACGGGCTTAGCAGTTGTGGCTCGCGGGCTGTAGAGTGCAGGCTCAGTAGTTGTGGCACATGGGCTTAGTTGCTCCGTGACATGTGGGATCTTCCTGGACCAGGGCTTGAACCAGTGTCCCCTGCATTGGCAGGCGGATTCTTAACCACTGCGCCACCAGGGAAGCCCTATTTCTTTTTATAATTCTCCAATCTGGTAACATTTTTTCCTCATCTCCCTGTACATTTTTATGATGAATCAATATAGCTTATTTGTTACGGTTCTGAATAGTCTGTTTAAATCCTGCGCTATATGTTGAATTTATAGGAGTTCTTGGAGAACATAAAGAATGATGAGTATTCAAGCCAAGGAAAGTGCTTGTGTGAATGGGTACACATTATGTTTGGACTGGGGTGGGGTTGGGCTGTATACACAGTAAATTCATCAGGTCATAACTCCTCCCCAAAGGTAACCACTATCCTGACTTCTAACACATTAGATTAGTTTTAGATTAGTTATGTATGTATATGAACTTTGTATTCTTTTGCTTCTGCTTCTTTTCCTCAATGTCCTGTTCGTGAGATTTGTCCATGATGTTTTGTACAGCAATAATTTCCTCATTCTCATTATTATATAGTATTCCAGTGCATGAATATTTATCCATTTTGCTGTTGGTGGATATTTGGGTTGATTCCAGGTTGGGGCACAAATAGTGCTGCTTTGAGTATTGTCTTAAATGCCTTTTGGTGGACACGTAGACATATTTCATAGTAATGAACTTGTTTTGTCACAGGGTTGGCAAATATTAACTTTATTAAATCTTGCCAGTTTTCAAATTGGGTGTACCAATTTATACTCCCACCCGCAGTGTATAAAAGTTCCTTACCAGAACTTGTTCCTTACCAACAATGTTTTTCATTTTAGCTATTCTGACAAGTATGTAGTAGTGTTGCATTTTGTTTTTTTACTTTTTTGTTTGTTTGTTTGCCATGCCACCTGGCTTATGGGATCTTAGTTCCCCGACCAGGGATCAAACCCGGGCCCTCGGCAGTGAGAGCACAGAGTTCTAACCATTAGACCACCTGGGAATTCCCACATTTGGGCCTTAATATGCATTTCATCATGATTAATAAAGTTGGGTACATATTTTACTTGGCAGTTTGATACCTTTGAGTTTTGTTGTATCTGTGATTAGGTTCTTTCCAGACAGAGGGGTTTTTATTTCAAGTAATAAAGGAGTACTCTCTATACTTTTTTTCCCCAAAGTGAAATTTTAAAGTTGACTCCAATATATAAAACAAATTAAAAGAGTATCTCTTGAGAGGCAGAATACCATGGTAATTAAAAGCTGATTCTGGATCTAGTCTCTTCCATTAGGAATTGTAGTTTTGCCATTTACTAGCTTTGTGAATTTGGGCAAGTTACTTAACCCCTATTTACTTCAGTTTCGTTATCTCTAAAATGAAATGTATTAAACTTTCATCATAAGGTTAATGTCAGGCTCAAGTTAGTTAATATAAAGTACGTAGGACAGTGCATGTTACCTAACAAGTACTATATAATGTTAGCTGTTAGTAGTAGTGGTAGTGATGGTGATATAAATTTATCTTATGAATTTATACCAAGTTAGTTGACAAGAGTAAGGGGGCTCTACTGTTGAGCACAAATTTGAAATTGAGGGTTATGGATGATAGTTGGAATTTTATTTTAGTCTCAGCCTTTTTTTGTTTTGGTTGCACAATACCAGGAAAATTTTGATTCACACAGATGAGCAATTAAAGATACTTATAGTTCACTCAGTAGCTTTAGGATTATGCTTTTAGATTAATTTAATTGGTAAGTTGCTTGGATTTCCTGTTTTTAAATAAAAATCACAGAAGCTGCACTAAAATTTATTATGGTTTCAGTATGCTGCCTTATAGGTTTGCTTTTTATTGCTTTCAACCACAAGATAAGATGAGCAGCCCATGTCCTCAGCCTTGCCTGGCACAATAAAGTGTGACTCTATGGATACTGTAGTGTGTTTACTCACTGTTGCAAATTTAATGAGCCAACACATAGGCTTGATTAGAAACAAATCAAAAGTCAAAGCAACAGGTTTCCTAATTAATGGTATATTTTCAATATATTCAAAGAAAGCTACACAAACCAAAAATGAGTTTACCAGGCAGCACAAGTTATGTGATATATGGTGTCTGGTGTGTTAATATTAGGCATATGAAAACATTCATGCATGTGCTGTTACAGTTCATAGTAGTTACTTCTACAGCCAGCTGGCACAGTCACTGGCTGTCACTTACAAACAGCCTTGCATGTTTATAGCTAGCTGACCCTTATACCAAGAGACCATTTACAACTGCTCTCATGCTTTCAGACAGACTTAAATGAGTACTTGACAAGCTCCTTTAGCACCAGCTTTACTTCTCCCCAGCAGACTGTCTCCCACTGCTCCTTAGCCAGTATGGGCTCCTCCAGGCTGGCTGGTCTCCCCTCTTCCTTGCCACCTCCACGGTTTTGTGTTCCGTTCTCTGTGATAACAGTGCCTGCCTGCTCTACTGTCATCACTATCTATCTTGGGTACTGTAATTTCTTCGTGGTCCTGCTTGGATTCCATCTTCTCTCAGAATCACTCCTCTCTGATACCATTCTCTCCTGTGAAATCCTGTTCTGAAATTCTATATCTTGGGATCTTAAAAACTTTTTTTTAAAGTATCAAAGTTGTGCTCCATGAGCCACGTAGTGGCTCACACAAACTCCATCAGCAGAGGGAGCTAAATAAAAGAAGATGAGCCCCTGAAATTAAGACCTGAAGTAGAGAAAGTACTTATAAATAGTGACGTGTTCACATACTGCTCAGTAGTGAAAAAGAGCTGGAATAATATTAGAAATCAATGATTTGGACCCTAGTCCCAGGTTATAACTTCTATGAGGAGATTTGTAAAGTGTTTTTCCAAGAGGTAATTCTATATCATGTTAAAAACCTACTTATATGGGGGATGGCCTGATAAACATATACATATTAGGAGAAGCAATCAGATGTTTAGTTTTTTAAAAAATTCTGTTTATTCCTTCTCCAAAAGTTTTATTAAGGATGATGAAATGAGGTCACTAGCTTTGTGAAGAATTTCATATGGAGCAATGAGTCCTGAAGTTATCAAGGATTATGGATAACCCATTCCAAGTTTTAAAGATAGAATTTTCAAGTAAATTTCTTATATTTTGTTTTGATTAAGTGTATGTATCTTAATTTCAGTTAGCAGACTTGAAGAAAGAGAAGCAGAACTGAAGAAGGAATATAATGCATTACATCAAAGACACACAGAGGTGGGTTTCTAGGTTGTTCTTACCATGCTAATATTGAGATACAGAAATTAACCTTAGAAAATGTGTCTTAATTTCTCTTTGAAAATCAGCTAGTATAATCCTTGGGGATTATTTTGAGAAGACTTTAAATTTCATGTAGCATGTACTTAGTTACCAAATGTTGACTTTTAATGTCTTTTATCTGGCATTAAGTTTTCATGTGGTGAATTAGTGTTACACAGAATATTGTAATTATTAAGGCAGTTCCAATACTTGTGTCTTTGGCTGGTTAAGTAAAAACTTAATGTGTGCATAATAAAAAGTATACGTGGTACTAATATGAGAGAATAGATATAATTTGTTTTGTTACCTGTTGGGAAATGATGGATTGGTAAATTGTTGGTCAGAGTCTCTACATTTATAATACAGTATAAAGGACTTATTTGCATCAAGCTCATAACAAATAACAAACAAATTATAATGTCTTAAAATGACTCTAAAACAGGTTTTCTGCATGAAATTTCAGTATTTTAGATGAACAACTCTAGCACATAATCTCTTCAAAGCAATTTAGAAAATGTACTTGAGGGTTTTTTAACCTTCTTTTTATGATTTTCTGTCAGCCTTTTATATGTTTCCTTTGTTTCTTTCTATCTCCTTAATGTGAAAATTGTTGCTGTGTATCATGGTCATTCTGGGGTTCACATACCTAAATAAATAGAATTTTCATAGATGCATGCACTGTTACCTGAAAAAAATAATTGCTCTCTTTCCCTTTCTAGTCCAGTCTTTCCCATGATACAGATGGTTCCAGTCTTCAGCTTCCATTTTCCTTTCACTAGTTTGGGTGATCTCTTATCCTGCCTCTGGTAGGGGCCTATATTGTTGCTTTTAAGGAATGTAAAACCCCACCGCACTCAGTTTCATTTGCTTTGGAGACTAGTGTTCTTAACACTTTCTTGGGGAGGTGTTGGAATTTCTTCCTGACGTGTGAGGTTTGATTATTACTGTTTTTGTTTTTTGTTTTTTTTTCCGGTACGCGGGCCTCCCACTGCTGTAGCCTCTCCCGTTGTGGAGCACAGGCTCCGGACGCGCAGGCTCAGCGGCCATGGCTCACGGGCCCAGCCGCTCCGCGGCATGTGGGATCTTCTCGGATCGGGGCACAAACCCGTGTCCCCTGCATCGGCAGGCGGACTCCCAACCACTGTGCCACCAGGGAAGCCCTGATTATTACTGTTTTAACTTACATAACCACACACTAAGCATGAAGTGTCACAGAATTGATATATAGTGGTGGAGGAAAAAGATTGGCCACAGAGGGCTGGAACCATAGAGCTCTTGAAAAACAGGAACAGCTTACATAGCAGCCTTTTCAGTATGTAAAAAATAACCACATTTTAATAAGACAGGTACTTGGTAGATATTAAGACTGTTAAAGAACAATTGATTGTTAAAGGTCTATTGTTGGTTCTTTTCACACCATTCAATTCAGTGCCTGAACAATGCCCTGTACTGGTAGTGCTTATCAATGCTGATAATTATAAGCATGTTTGGGGGAGTAGGTTTATGTGCCATAAATAGTTGATAGTGATGAATAATGAATAGTCATTTTGTTTTTTCACTGAAGTTTTAACCTTTGTAATAGTTGAGGATTGTTAAATTGAAATATGTATAAAATATGCAGTCTAGAAAAAAAATCATCGTAAAGTGAAATTTCATATTTTCTCTCATATACGTATTTAGCAAAAGTGAAGATGTGTTCCAGCAGAAAAAGCAACCTGACATCTTAATTTCAACTGAAAAGATATAATAATTTTTCTATTTCTGATCCTTCAGAGAAGGGCAGCCCAGGAAGAAGAAAAGATCTCAGGAAAATCCTAAATACCAAGGCAGAGATTTGGGTCTCTCTAGTAACCAAGGCAGATCTTACATGTAGCATTTTCATAGGGTCCCCACCCTTAGTCCTAAGCAGCTTCTATCCTCTGCCCTGATAGGCTCTCTGTATTTCGTTCTGCCTCAAGGAAGGTTTATATAACACAGATATGGCTGCTTTAAAATGTGGGTCTTTTCTATTCTAGCCCACATTTTTCTGTGTTTATACAGCTGTACTAGAAATACAATTCAATTAGCAATTATAAATAGCTATCCAATGCTAAAGAACTAGGTGTCCTTTAAAGGTAAATTCTGAAAACCTACAGGGAAAGGAAGTCTGAAGGATTTAACCTTAATCTTTCCACTGTTACTTCTAACTAAGGTAACCTTTGTTATAGGCTACAAAAAAGTTGTTTAAAAGCACTTTTATCAAAAGCATTGTTTGCTGCTTAAGAGAAATCTCTGGCTCTTTTTGTAATGTGAATAACTGTTCTCTAATTAACTTCAAAATTTTATACACATTACTGAATTTGCTTGAAAGAAGACATATCTTGAAGAGGGCATTGGAGGAAATATACATACTGTTATATTAATCACTAAAAACTTGAACCCTGGTCTTACATCAGGGACTGTTTAGATGCATTTTCATCTCATCCTCTGAGTAAATTCTTATAATCCACCCCCATTTTACAGATTGAAGCTTAGAAAGAGAAGATGGAGTGATTTGTCCCAAATTCCATGCTAGTATGTGACTGGATTTGAACCTGGGTCTGTCTGATTCCCTTGCCTGAATTTTCAATAATGCTTTTAGGTTATGAAACACATGGACGTTAAATGCACTAGAAAATTTTCTTTGCCTCTTTGTTTTATGCCATCTCAACCACTTTAAGAATAGTGGCTTTGTGGATATACTTACAGGATTTTGAGCTGCATATGGAAGGATTCAAGGCCAACAGAATTAAAAGGATTCATGCCACTTGTCTTCAAAACCTCTATTTTTGCCTTGCTTTTCTAATAACTATTGCCTTGCGTTTCAGTTTTAGCCAAAGTTGACAGTCAACCTCTGCTGTGAAGATTTCTCTGAGTGGGAGGGAAGTTGGGATGTTCTAAACAGTGTGCTTGGGACCCTTCTTCATGACTCCAGCTACTTGTTGCTGAATTGACTCCTGGATATGTGTGAATTAATGTCCATTAATTTTCCGGAGAAAATTGAGAGTTACCATTCTGAGATAAGGAGGGATGGGGCTGGTGGACCCAATAGTAGGTTATCTAAAGCATATCCCATTTTACCCTACCTCTCTTTTCTACCTGGCAGCATTGCCCCCTACTCAGTTTTTTATTAAAAACAACCTGAGCTACTCTGTGAAGCCCTGTAATTAAAACTTAAATTTTTATGTATAATTTATTATTTCTACTTTTTTGTGCATATATAGAATATAGTGCATATTTTATTTCAGACATCAGGAAATGCTTTAGGATGTGGGGTTTTCTTGTGGGAGTGAGGAAGAAAGGACAATGAACTTATTGCCTGCCTCCAGAATTGACTGAAAGGACAGATACACCATGAGTCCTGTAATGCTTAACTACTCTGATGACTGAGTCAGATGGACCTGAGTTCTGGCCACAAAGCCAACTAGCTGACAGAGCACAGTTAATCATTAACTAGCTGGTCAAGTTGGGCAAATTATTTTAACCTCCTTAAACTGGAGTTTATCTAGCAAATCATATTGTTGTTGTGAGGATTAATTGAAACAATGTACATGCACTGGCTGATTTGTAGTTGGTGCTCAATAAATATTAGCTGCCATTTTGTTGTTGTTGTTCTGTCCTATTAAGTGTTAGTTTAATTGGGTTGAAACCAATTTCATTATGTAGACCATTTTGGAATGTCAGAAATAGTTACTTGGGTCAGTCATTTGAAGAAGGTTTGGAATTCAACATCTTCTAAATTAAAACTTTTTTAACGTATTCATTTAAGACAAGAATCAATCTATAGAATGCATCATTTGGGGTAGAACTGATTCTGTATCTTTGCATTTTATTTAATCTTTTTATTTGTCTATATTGAATAAATATCAATAGATTATTATAAAAGCAGTCTAGGGGAGATTTCTATTCATTTGAATGCTTAAAGAAACTTAGATTCTTCCATTTGAACGAATCAAATTCATATAATCACTCTCCATTATAAAAGAATTTGACTTAGATTTTCTCAAATCTTTTGAAAATTTAAATTGGTGTCTATTTGGCCCAACCATCACTTTGTTATACTAGTCTCATTTAAATTTTTTCCCTTAAAGTTTTCCCTGATACAAGAAGGAAACAGCTCATTATTTCTGACTCACTGACGCAAAGACGAAAGCTGTATTTCTGCAAAACTGTTCTTTAAATGGTGGTAAAGAGAAAATCTTTAAATTTAAAAGTTTTAAAAATGCTTTCATATACCATATCCATGTGATTCTGTATTAATTTTTCCTTGTCTGATACATTTCTTATTTGGGCTAGTTTTAATTGGGGAACAGCCTGATTGATTCTTTTATATTTGATTTGATAGAATTACCCATCTTAACCCATGCATCAGAGTTCATCTTTTTGTTTATTTGAAGTAAATAACAGTTTCAAATTGATTTACGTACTTCTTAATTTTTGTATATGCATGCATGCCAAGTAAAATTTTCACAACAAAAGCATACTTAAAAAAAATATATTTATTTATTTATCTGGCCACACTGGGCCACTGCGGGATCTCAGTTCGCCGACCAGGGATCGAACCCTGGCCACAGCAGTGAAAGCGTGGCCAGGGTTCGAAAAAATTTTTTTGCTATGCTAAGCAAGATGTTGGCTACTTTTGCGGACACTAGCATCCTTAAATGTAAGCATTTGCATATTCCTTTGCCGTTAAAAGAAAATTTCATCCTTAATATTCTTTTACATGGAACTGTAGTCTGATAAATAAGAAATTTATATTAAAAGGTTTCCCTTGCTAAAACAGTATGTTTTTATTCCAGGTATTAGTCTTAAAATTTTGTGTATTCTTTTCTTTCTTCAAAATAGATGATCCATAATTATATGGAACACTTAGAAAGAACAAAACTTCATCAGCTCTCAGGGGGTGATCAACTAGAGTCCACAGCTCATAGTAGAATTAGGTAAGCTTTTTAATACATTTTTGCCTTGGGAAAAAGGGAAATAAAATAATCTGTTTGTTTCTGTTTCTCTCTGTTCTTTAATCCTGGAACAATAGTTAAGCTGATTCAAAAAGCTCTCTACTGTAGTTGGAATGCTACCGGAGAGAGTAGCATGGAAAAACAGAACAGCTTTCACTAATGAAGAGGTAAATTGTGAGCCATGCTATATGGCAACATATCGAGGTATTTTGATTGATTTCTGATATTTAATGAAGATTACACTAGGTTTAAAATTGTCTGATTTGTGAGAATGCTGAAAATTTTCATTTCTCCTGTATAATTGGTTTAAAAGTCCTTTTTGTTACAGAGAGGCATGTTTGAAAGGGTTAGTAGCTAAGACTTCTGTTTGATGTAGGAGTGTGAATAAATTATGTAGATCTCCAAGCACTGTAGCCAATGAGCTAAGCCAGGACTCTTAGTGGAGAGGAAAACAGTTAATAGGCTTGCCGTTGCTCTGGATTGCTGCATAAATGCTAGGAGCAGCAGCTCTATGGTTATGAGGTGGGGAGAGCGGGATGACGTCATCGCTTCGGAGCTGCTGCAGGATGGAGTGGAAAGCTGCTGCTGATGGCATTGTTTTTGTGGCAGCAGCTGAATGACAGATCCTCACTACAAAGATACCCCTTTGGCCCCCGTGTAGGCCTCCTGGTTCCGGTGTTTCACCATGCCAGCACAGCGCCATGAGTCCTGGATGCATGCTGCTGTTTGTGTTTGGCTTTGTTGGCGGGGCGGTGGTCATTAATTCTGCTATCTTAGTGTCTCTCTCTGTTTTGCTGCTTGTGCACTTTTCTATTTCTACCGGAGTGCCAGCTCTGACGCAGAACCTACCAAGGATACTCAGGTACTTTAGTCTCTCTTAGAAGTCCCTGTTTAGTTGGTTTTTCTTGAATTTTTAGCTTCACGGGTCTTCTTTGTAACCATTTCTGTTGCAGATTGAAACAATGGAAAATGGATTGAAGCTGAGATTTCATTTCTTATTTATAGTAGTTTATGGGCTGTCACTTAGGGATACGGCTTGGTGTTTGGAAAGCACCGACTTAAGAAAAAGATTTTCAGATTGTACTTATACACAAGTACAAGATCAGTGTGGTCTTGTTTTAAGCAGTGTTCAAAGAGTAAAGGGAGAGCAGGAGTCGAGCATTGGGTCTAAATTTGCACAGTCTCTTCGTTTAGTATCTGAATATTTAGGAGCAAATAATCTTTTATGGTGGGACTTGTAGTTGATTAGGCACAGGCCATAGGTGTTTATTTTGTTCCAACTATCCTTTGACTGATGGAGGTTCAGGCATCCTTTTTGCAGTTTTTGCAATTTTTGATAGCAGCTCATGGGAACTGACAACTTAAATATTTTCTTTCTAAAACACAATATATTTTAAAGCAAAAGGATTTAAACCTTTTAGGGCAAGGAATTCATTTTTTTCCCCCAATTATTTACACATCAAAGTTACGAAAGCTTTACAGAGCCTATTCACTATTGTTTTGTCAGATGTTGCCTTTTCTTTGTAGACTTGGGTGACAAATATCCATGCCCGCTTGTGGGGGTTAGCCATTAATTTCTGTAGCTTTTCTGCTCTTCACTCTACTTGCACGCTCTAAGAACCATCTTCTGTATTTTAGAGATTTAATGTTTTGGTTTCTTTTGTTTTCTAACTCATCAAACTAAAATTGATTTGTTGAGATTTTTGCTTTGTGCATCGTTTTAAATGAGGGTTCATAGTGTATAGCTTTTTATAAGTGTTTACTTAAAACTCAACTCCTAATTGTGGACTTAAAGTAGTAAATTCCCTCAATGTGTTCTTTTTTTATTCATAGGTCCATTCATGTTCAACATTAGTTTAAGGTCCAAAAATTAAATTTCAACTATGATCTTAAAACTAGGTACTTGGTCATTTTTTTTTCCTGATTTTATAAAAATCAGGAGCAAATCTTATTACTTGTGTATATTTTAATACATAAAGGATTTGTATGTATCTATATATAGACTTTTAGGAAATTGAAAAATACCTTGACTCAAGAATATTTAGACTATTCAAATAAGATTAGTCTTAAAGGGCTGGCTTAGGTTTCGTTCCATTTAAGATGCCAGTGCTGTGCTGTGCCATGCAGTGCAGTGTTGTGCCATGCAGTGCTGTGCAGTGGGTGAGAGGTTTGGAGTCGGACTGCCTGGCTACAACCGCTCTGCCACATGCGAGCTGTGGGGCCTTTGGCAAGGTGCTTACTCTCTGTGCCAGAGTTTCCTCCTCTGAGGTTCTTACCCCATTGGGTCGTTTTAAAAAACACGTGAGATGATTATTTTGTATTCAGTCAGTCGCAAGATATATTGTAAATTAAACAAGTAAATAATTTTCATAGTCACTTATATCTACTACATTTTTAGCAAAACTATTTTAGCTCTAGCTGTTTTATTCATAAAATAACTTACGATTAAATTCAAAAAGTTCCTTGACATAAAAGTTGCTGTTGATCTGATTGAAGAAAGTCTTCCATATTCAGTCTTTAATATTAAGATTAAATTGTCAAGAAATAGGTAGCTCCAAGGAAAGTACGTGGGTCTTGAAGTCAAAACAGGCCTGACTTTGAATCCCATTTCTGCTGATTACTAGTGCCTAAAGTCTCTGAGTGTCACTTTTCCTAATCTGAAACCAGGGAAAATAATTCCTATTTCCTTATGAGGATTAAATGAGATAATGTAAATAAATCATCCATCTGAGTGCTTGCCACATGGTGGGTGTTGAACAAATGTAACCTTTTTACTGTTCTTTATAATATGAACAGTCGATTTTATTAATTATTATTTGTTTTAAATGGGAATAATAAAGCTGTTTCAAAACATATTTGCAAAGTTATTTATGCACATAAGGTAACATTTAAATAACCAATTTAAAAATGGATATATGGCAGTTTTTAAAAATATGTAACAAGGATTCTGATAGCTGATGATAGCTCTGTTTCTAGGTAGTAATGCATTATTGAAACACCTGGGCTTTAAATCTGCCACTTGATATTTTCCCACATGTATTTCATTCTTTGGTTTCTTTTGTGAGTTTTACTGAAGCGTTTAATATATAGAGTATCAAACATGCATACCAATATAGTACAGGACTAATGTTCACTTTTCAGCGTTTCCTTTTGAAAAAAGGACTCTACTTAACGTGCATAATTACATGTCCTTCTCCCTCCCCGCCAAGTCTTACGTAGTTTATCAGTAAAAAAAAGGAGAGAAAAGATGTGTGTAGTAATACAATTTTTCCAGAGTTGGAACAGTGTAACCTACAGCATCATTGACCCTCTTGACAGCTATCAGTCTCTGAAGAAAAATTCCCTCCCTGTCAAGCAGTTTCTGAAGGATAAATATAAGCAGTACAAAGGTTTCAATTCTACTTATATTTTGGATTGTAGAGTTAGTATTTAACAGGAGTAGGAAAGTAAAACTTGGACCCACAGCCGACTCCTTCCCCCAACTTTTCCAGTATTTAACATGTGTGAAAATGATTGTGTTGTCATTCATAAAGGAAGATAATTGTCATGACTGGCCTGCATTTTGATTATCATTGGCAGTGTGATGAATTCGAATGAAGTTTGTATTGTCTTTCTTTGCACTTGGGGTTAGAGAGCCTTCCATCTGATTAAATTCCTGGTCACTTTTTGCTAAAGTCATTAAGATATGTTAAAAAACAATAAGTAATCTAGTAGCTCTTAGACCCTTAGATTTTCAGTTCCCAAAATACGTTCCCCACCCAAAATTTCCAATCGTTGTCACCATCATTTGGTGAAATAAAGGGCATTTTAAAATCAAGCAGAAAAGATGTGGCAAAGGGGTGAATCATTCTCAAGAAAGAACAGGTTCTATGATATGTGCAAGCATGTATGTGTATAACGTGTTCTGTGTTATCCAGTAAGGATATAATAAATAATGCCTCTTCGCTGTGGACTTATGACAACTTTCTTGCTGAACCAGCATTTGGGAGTAACTGGTAGAAAGAATAGCCGACTACTTTGTTATTTGGTTGTTCTGGCAGGTCGTGGAGACAAACTTAGATTTGGTTTTAAAATCTAGCCTTTTATTATGCTGCCTACATGCGTTTGAATTTTCCTCCCAAATCAAATAGGAAAAGTACCCCAAGTGTGAAGAAGTTATAAATAATTAACTCTTGATAGAGAAAAGTCCTGTTCTATTTCCTTGTGCCTACAACTTTAATAAAATGCAGTCCCTCAACCCTTTTGCTTCACCTAATCTTTAAGGAGGTGTTTGACAGTTGTACTGATCCTTTCTGATTGTCATTAGGAATGAAAGCAGTGTACCCTTTGTGTTCAGTGAGGGCACATTTCAAAAGTGGCTTAAGTTTCTTGGTATGAAAATAAGCTTACAGAGTAAAGACTTATTTAGAAAAACTGAATATTTTCCAATTTATTTATATTACTTATTTATAACCTCAGTGTTTCTGTTCTAACTTACATTTTTTACCAGCAGCACTATGGTTCCTAGAAGCTCCAAACCTTTGGTGTCTCATTTCTTGCTAATTTCCATTTGAGTTAATGACCCAGGATGACCCAGGCTTATTTCTACCCTCTAAAAGTCCTTTGCATTAACAAAGGATGTGTTTCTTGTTAAAATTCTATTATTAAAATTGAAACTCTTGTTCACTGGAATTTCCCACAAAGCATTGGAAACTCTACAGTCTTTCACAGAATTTTTTGGCCTCCTTGTTTGGAGAAACTGACAATTGTTTTCTCATACATAATGTGGTGGAAAGGGTCTCATATATTGGTTCTGTAGAAAAATACAGCTTTCCTACTTTAGGGGATAAAACTGTGAAAGCGCGCGCGCGTGCGCACACACACACACACACACACACAACCTAAAAGTTGAGAATTAATGTTTTATTCAGAGACATTACTAAGGACTATAGCCCAGCAGGGCAGCCTCTCAGATAGCTCTGAGGAACCGTCCCAAACCGGCAAAGGGAGGAACCAGGATATATAGGAGTTTTTGCTGAGAAAAATAAATAGATAATAAACAACATATAGTGGAACATCAAAAGATTTCTGCTAATCACAAAAGACAGACATCTCAAGTTAATGATTTTAATGCTTTTCTATGTATGGGAACATGCAGGAGTCTGGGCTCATTGAAATTATTCCTTTGATATACGTCTTAACTATCTAGGGTCAGTATACTGTTTTTCTCCATCCTGAATTCCCTTCAGGGCCCTCCATCAGGGCTGGCTGCAGTGGCTGATGGCTGAATGGCAGGCAACGTTGTTTGTTTACTGAAATGGCAGGCAACATTTTTTTGGTCCACATGTTCTTTTTACCATTTAATCAGTAGCCCTGATTTAGACCATATATTGATTTTCCTCTAGGCAGAAAAGAGATACCCTGAAGAGGCATGGTAAATATCTAGGGATTAACATGAGGAATTGGGAAGTCTAAAAGCAGGAGTTGGGGTAAGGGACTCATCAGTAACTTAATAAGATTTCCTAAACTATATTTTACTACCTTTCTTAGTTGATTCCCTGGGGCTAATTTAGCTTCTGAGACTCTGTCCTTTCTCTTTGGTAAGTCTGCTTGTTCAGATAGGCAGACAGAATTATTTAAGAGTGATAATTCTGGAGCAGTGACAGCCCAGCCTTATTACTTACAGTCATGATGAATAACAGTTAAAAACGAATTAATGCTTAATTTTTCTCCCCTCTCCAAATAGAAAAGAACGCCCTATATCATTAGGGATTTTCCCATTACCTGCTGGAGATGGATTGCTTACACCTGACACTCAGAAAGGTGGCGAGACCCCTGGATCAGAGCAATGGAAATTTCAGGAGTTAAGTCAACCACGTTCTCATACCAGCCTGAAGGTAAGCTTTATTCTGTGAAAACCTTCAGTTTGTGTTTTATAAGCTTTCTTATCCAAATTGAAGTGCTAGACAGCCAGAACATAATAAAATGAAATAGTATGTACACATTTTTAGTTCGTAAAACAGATGCTTTTTTTAAATTGGAAATGAGCTCTTCCCAAGAGTTTTAGTTTTTTATTATACTTTTTCAAGTTATATAGGAAAACAGAGTCAAGCTTTGTTACATCTTGGTTGTCATACTAATGACATTTCTATTTGATTTAGGCTATTTCCACTTGATTTACATTATATGAATTTAGGATGGGGTGAGCAGTGAACCGAAAATTATTGCCAACTGAAATCCTTGGTTCACTGTTAGGAAGCGTCACAATTTAGTAGGGCTTCACTTAAAAAAAAAAACAAAAAAAAACCATGATACTTTCCTCAAAACCTTCATAAAGCAATATCCAAAAGTGCATTGTGTTTAGCTAAAAAGGCCTGGTGTTAGTTCATTATAGATTATGTTCTTGACCAAGATCTTGTCACCAAATAAGTTATAAATATAAATAATAATATATTCCAAGAGTGGAGATATACTAATAATTGAAAATAATTGAAGTTATAGTGTATATCTTATAAAGTGCAATATTTATAAAGGGAACACTGATTATAAAGGAACCTTGTTACATTAGAAAATTGACTCTGTCATAAAACAAACAGGCCACCTACAATGAATACAGGTGAGTTACTTACGTCTTTATCTCCTTTTTCTGGTCTCTTTTTCTCCAAATTACTTATCATGGTTTAAGTACTTATATAGATAGCTCTTATGATACTTCTAAATTACGAAGTCATTTACTTATTTACTTTGTTTCTCTCCAAATCCATGCGGTTTTTTTAGTGCTGTATCCCTAGCACTTAGAAAAGGTGTCTAGCACATAATCGTCACTCAGAACATGTCTGTCAAATGAATTATTTGTTTTAGATGTTAGAAAGACTCTTTTGAAGATAATATAAATGGTCTGTTTTTCAGCTCTAGTAGGTAGAGGCATTTAGAATCATTCCATTGACCTCTGAAATGTGCTCAAAACAGTAAACAGTCAATAAATATTTCATAGCTTTGCTCTCACTGAAAAGTATTTTTAACAGTAGGCCTAACCTCACCTTTTTCTCATTCTCCTTTCTTTTTTGCTCACTTTATTAGAAGGTAATTATGCAGCTGCTCAGTGTCCACAGTGATGCCACTAGGAAGTTTTCTCATCTTACCCCTATGGCCACACTGACTTTTTTAGCCTGCCTGTTGCTTTAATAGATCTTCCAAAACACCCAGCTCTCAATTGCCTACTTGCCATGTCCCTTTCCCAAAACAAAATTAAGTAGCAGGGATACTTCTAGGACATCAAAAATGTATACCATATGGTAACTGTATTTTAACTACTATCCAAAAAGATACCTTAAAGAGAAGATTGTTATTTAATCCAGTCCTATATAGTATACCTGAAATCTTCAGGTATACTATATGATTTTATATAAGGGACTTGAGCATCTAGATTTCGGTATGCACAGGGAGTCCTGGAACAATCCCCTGTAGATACCAAGGGACAGCTGTACTGGAAAATCTGCCAGGACTCATGCACCTAGAAAAATATACAAGTTGTTCTTAAAAAGAAGTATTTGTACATATTATTCCTTTACTTATTGTATTTTTGTGGGGGAAATCAACAAACAAACAAATGAAATCATGGAATTTCAAGTAGTGTTATGTACTATTTTTAAAAAGCTAAGTAAGGGGCTAGAGAGTAATTAGTAAGGAGGAGTGCTTATTTTAGAGTGATGAAGGAAGGCCTCTTGGAGGTGGTGACTTGTGCCCTGAAATGAAGAAGGTACAGGTGCATGGAAAGGTCCAGAGGACTGTGTGTTTCAGGATGATCAACTAGCATCTGTAAAGACCCCGAGGTGGGGACAAACTTTGGTGTGTTTGAAAAATGTTTTTTTTTCTCTTCATCCCATTCCTCTGAGACTTCAGTGCTACCTACTGCACCAATGAGCCTTTTTTCACGGTTACCCAAAATATCCATCTCTCTAAATAGTATGATGGGGACTTCCCTGGTGGCACAGTGGTTAAGAATCTCCCTGCCAATGCAGGGGACACGGGTTCAATCCCTGGTCCAGGAAGATCCCACATGCTGCAGAGCAACTAAGCCTCTGAGCCACAACTACTGAGCCCTCGTGCCACAACTACTGAAGCCTGCATGCCTAGAGGCCATGATCCACAACAAGAGAAGCCACCACAATGAGAAGCCTGCATACCACACAAAGAGTAACCCCTGCTCGCCGCAACTAGAGAAAGCCTACACACAGCAACGAAGACCGGACACAGCCATAAATAATAAATAAATAAATAGTGTGATGGAAAATTCTCATTCCCATCTTGCCTTGTGGCAGCATTTGACACATTTGAATACTTTCTGCTTTTCTTATTAATAAAATTTGTCTTTCCAACTTAGTTTTCTTCTAATTTTATTTTTTAATTGTTTTTCATCATTCTTTTGTAAAAAAATTTATTTTATTTTTGGCTGCGTTGGGTCTTTGTTGCTGCGCGCAGGCTTTCTTTCTCTAGTTGTGGTGAGCGGGGGCTACTCTTCGTTGCGGTGCACGGGCTTCTCATTGCGGTGGCTTCTCTTGTTGTGGAACACAGGCTCTAGGCACATGGGCTTCAGTAGCTGTGACACATGGGCTCAGTAGTTGTGGCTTGCGGGCTCTAGAGCGCAGGCTCAGTAGTTGTGGCGCACAGGCTTAGTTGCTCCGTGGCATGTGGGATCCTCCCGGACCAGGGCTCGAACCTGTGACCCTGCATTGGCAGGCGGATTCTTAACCACTGCGCCACCAGGGAAAGCCCACTTTCTGCTTCTTGAAATGCTTTCTTCACTTTGCCCCCGGGATACTTCTCTTTCTCTTTTTCTCTTTCTCTTTCTCTTTCTCTCCCCCGCCCCCCTCCCCCTCCCCCTCTCCCTCTGTCTCCCATCTCCCCCTCTCCCTCTCTCTCTGGTTTTCTTCACAGGTCCTTTTCCATTGCTGCTTTTGCACCTCTAAATGTTGTAGTTCTCTAGGGCTTAAATTTCAGCCCCCTCCTCTACTTAATGTGGGTAGCTCAAGTTTCATGTCTGTAAATACCATTCACCCATCAGTGTTCACAAGTTTGAATTTCTGACTTTGACCCCTTTCCTGAACTCCGCACCTGTGCATCCTTTTCTATATAGTTTTCCCACATACATTATTTGTATCCTGCTTAGGTTACCACCAGTAGAAGTATTCTTTCAAGGCCAATCTAAATGCCACAGCTTACATGAAGCATCACCTGACACCTTTTGATGGTCCTCAAATCGAGTTTAGAGATCAGTTTAAGGCAGAAAGCAGAGGAATTTTATATTGTATCATTAACAGAAATTTCTTAATGGGGGGCTACTAGCAAAATTGGTAAAAAGGAACTTATGTTAAATGACATTTTCTGTTGAAAATGTATTATAAAAATGCTAGGGTGGAAATGGGCAAAAATGTTAAGGTAAGGTTGTTCATCCAACTGAATTATATTCACGAAGGAGGAAACAGAAAATGTATATTACTCAAGAAAGGTGGTTGTGGTTGGGAGGACAGTGAAAAGATGTTTTCAGTTGGCAGGGTGAAGGGAAAAATACTCTTAGAAGGCGCGAGACTGGGTTGTTTGTGTGCTTAGAAGAGGAGTCCGATAGAAAAAAATTGAAAACAACGGAGTGAAGGGCGATGAATGATACATCAGAATTATTGAGGAAGGGCCAGGGGAAAGGGATCACATATCCCATCTGCCATTAAAATCTACTTTATTGACAGGACATCTCAGTTTTTCCTCATCTTTTGCTATTACAAGCAATGCTGCATTGAATAACCTTGTACTTAATTTAGTACTTGTATTTATAATTCCCATAAGTGGGATTGCTGGATTAAAGCATGTATTTAAGATTTTGCTAGATATCACCAAATTGCCTGCCAAAGGGATGGTAGCTGTTTGTATTCTCACCAGCTATGTTGTATAAGTTCTTCATTGCTTTACAAGTTTAGAGTTCAGATATCTCTCCCTTGTGCCCAAATATAGAAAGAGAACAAAGTGTTTTAAATATCATTTAAAATACCCTACACATAAAATTTTCATGCTGTTTTCTAGACCTTGGTTAGTATCACTTTGGCAATGATTTCATAGATTCCGTCTAGTTTCACATGTACACATACATATGTATATATACACCTATGCATGTATATGCACCTGCGCATGCCTAAAGACGTGTGTGAGTATACACATATGTATATATACTCCGAAAAAGTATTATTTTTTCCTTTAGAGTCTCCTGGGTTGTTGGTTATTAGTAGAATGTGACTTTTAGAACTGAGAAAAACAATTTTAGCTAAAAAGCGATTGGATTGATACCTACTTGTGAAAGTTTTAAAGAGTACTTTTGAAACCACATGACTTGAAATACTTCAGTGGAACTGCTGTGAGAAGGTCTTGTTAGCAGGGTTTGGTATATAAAGCCAGTGGTCAATGTGTGCTGCATTCGTCAGGGAACGTGCTTAGCATGCAGAATGGAAAATTTCTGAACAGAGCCAGCATTATTGTTTAGAAGAATTTTCCATCCTCCTCCATTTGTGTTAAATTGTTCCTATTTCTTTAGTTTTCCCAAGCTTGAATCTCTATAGTAGTTAAACCTTATTCCTGTGTCTTTTGTGATTAAAGATCCTGTTGTAAAACGCATGTGTGATTTTAAATTTCCAAACAGTTAAAGCTCTTGGTTTGTTTTGTTTTTAACTTTTCATTTTGAAACATTTTAGACTTATAGAAAAGTTGCAAAAATAGTACAGAAGGAACGATACCCATCACCCACCCAACATTGGTATGTTAACTAACCATGGTAAGATTATCAAAACTAAGAAATTAACATTGGTACAATACTATTAGCTGAACTACAGACTTGTATTCAGATTTTGCCAATGTTCCCACTACTGTTCTTTTTCAGTTCCAGGATGCAATCCAGGATCCCACATTGCGCTGAGTTATGTTTCCTCAGTCTCTTCTAACGTTTGACGGTTTCTCAGCCTTTCCTTGTCTTTCATGACCTTCAGGCTTAAAGAGTACTAGTTAGTTATTTTGTAAAATAGCTCTCAATTTGGGCTTCTCTGATGATTTCTTATGATTAGATTGAGGCTATATATTTTTGGCAAGAATACTGTAGAATGCCGTAGTGGTGATGTTAACCTCGATTGCTCGGTTCAGCTGGTGTGTGTTGGATTTCTTCACTGTAAAGTTACTGTTTTTCTGTTTATAATTTAATTAATATCTTGGTGGATATATTTTGAGACTGAGCCAATATCCTGCTTCTCCTCAAACTTTCATTTACTGATTTTAATGTGCATCAGTGAATCTTACCTACAATAATTATTACTGTGGTGTTGTAATGCTTATTTTCTATTTTCTTCATCCTACATTCATTAACTGTAATTCTTTGGGGAGGGAGAGCTGCTCACTCCCTCCCTTCTTTCCTTCATATTTGAACTCAAAGGTATTATTTTGTTCTGTAGGTTATCCAATGCTATTACTATTTATTTATTAATTAATTTATTTATTTAGGCTGCTTTGGGTCTTCATTGCTGCACGTGGGCTTTCTCTAGTTGTGGCGAGCGGGGCCTACTCGTCCTTGCGGTGTGCATCGCGGTGGCTTCTCTTGTTGTGGAGCACTGGCTCTAGGTGCGCAAGCTTCAGTAGTTGTGGTGCACGGGCTCAGTATTTGTGGCTCGTGGGCTCTAGAGTGCAGGCTCAGTAGTTGTGGCGCACAGGCTTAGTTTCTCCCCGGCATGTGGGATCTTCCCAGACCAGGGATCGAACCTGTGTCCCCTGCATTGACAGGCGGATTCTTAACCACTGCACCACCAGGGAAGTCCCATTACTATTTATTTTGTTGCTCAGAGTGTTTCAGCGTTGGACATCAGGAGCTCTTCCAGGAGTCTTCCTATACCCTTTCGACATGCCCATACTCTTTTGAGTCCTTCCTTCCTGACACCATCAGATGCTCCAGCCTCTTGCATTTTCCCTGCCCCTGCTGTGCAGTCAAGTGCTTCTCCAAGAAGCCTTGGTTCTGTTTATTGTAGAATGGTATTTAGGAACCAAGATCTAGGCACTAAATGTGCTTACTGGTTGGAATGTGATTGCTTCTAGGCCCTTTCTTCCGTTGATGCTTATGTTGGGTTTTTCCATTAGTTTATAGTATACATTATCTCCTTTTGGATTTTTATATTAGTGTTTACAGTAGGGTAAAATAAAAATAGAATTTTAAGAAAAATGGATTATATGTTGTAATATTTCAGGTTGGTTTTGCTTGGGACAGAGGGTAAGGAATTTCTTCTATAACTTCAGTTTTTATTTACAAACTTTCCCACTCACATATATCCTCATTAGATAACTTCAGGAATCATCCACAGCTGACAGTTGCAGTTTGAAGGGAAAAGGGAGTTAAGATTTACTCTTCTTAATATTTTGGTACTTGCCCATTCATTTTTATTGAGGTATAACTGACAAATAAAATTATAGGATACATACTTACTCCCCTTTTAAACTCTTGCTTAGAGAAGAGGCAGTGGAATTAGTTCTTTCTTAGTGGGTGTTAATCAATGAGATTTTTTTCCTCTTTTTGGCATATTTATGGTGTTGTTTATTGACCAAGATGCTAGTGTATGTTGAGAATGAAAAATGGTAAAACTCCAAATAAACAACACTATTTAAAAATGATGGTATTTAAAGCTTATGTTTCTAATGTGACTTTTTTTTGAAGTAATTGGCACATGAGTATTTATTACTATTGATATTTAATGTTTAAACAAACTCTTGGAATAAGAAAAATAGCTCTAAGTATTTCCTGTTGAAGAAAAATTACCTTGCTTTTTGCATTAAAAAATTTTGATGCCTACCAGGTCACACAGAATGCCAGATGCTAGAAATGTTGTAAAGTCGCTCAGAGTCCAAATATTTTAGGAAGTAGGCTTAATAATTTTTTTTTAAAGTCATATTAATAATGTTTCACAATCAAATAATACCGAAAATCTAGAGTAAAAATGTATAGTTGTCCAACTCTAAATTCCATTCCTTTGCCTCAGTCATTTTGAATAGTTGGTATATCATTCATACCCTTTTCTTTATATATGTACATAGATAATACATACTCATGTATGTCTTTGTAAGATAAATGGTTTTAGGGACTTAGTCCAGGTGGTTAAGACTTAGCCTTCTAATGCAGCGGGTGCCAGTTTGATCCTTGTTTGGAGAGCTAAGGTCCCACATGCCTTGTGGCCAAAAAAACCAAACCAAAAAAACCCAGAAGCAATATTGTAACAAATTCAATAAAGACTTTAAAAATGGTCCACATCAAAAAAAAAAAAAATCTTAAAAAAATAACCCAAAACGATAAATGGGTTTATGCTCTAAGTATTTCCTGCAGCTTGCTTTTTGTTTTTCATTTTAAAATGTTATGTTCACAATCTTTTCATTTTTATTTAGAGAGTTATTTACCTAGCTTCTGATGAAATGATAGTTGAGAAGAGTTGAAGATGAGAATCCAGAATCAAAGATCATGTAAACAGATATTAAGGGAGAGGCAGTCTGGTTTGTATAAAGTGAGTCATGCTGTAGATTAAATGGAATATCATCCAACTATATAACAGAATGAAATCTTGCCATTTGTGACAACATGGATGGACCTAGAGGGTATTATGCTAAGTGAGAAAAGTCAGACAGAGAAAGACAAATACCATGTGATTTCACTTATATGTGGAACCTCAAAGAACAAAATGAACAGGCGTAACAAAACGAACAGACATAACAGAAACAGAAACAGACTCATAGGTACAGAGAACAAATTGGTAGTTGCCAGAGGGGAGGGGTCATGAGGTGATGAGTGAAATAGGTGAGGGAGATTAAGAGGTACAAACTTACATTCATGAAATAAAGAAGTCAAAGGAATGTAATGTACAGCATAGGGAATATAGTCAATAATATTGAATTAACTGTGTATGATGACAGATGGTACTTAGACTTATCGTGGTGATCATTTTGTAATGTCTAAAAACATCAAACCGCTATGTAGTACACCTGAAACTAGTATAGTATTGTAAGTCAATTATATTTCAATTTAAAAAAAAAAGAAAAAAGTGAATCATGCCTTGCTCATCTGTGGGTTTTTTTGTGGGAATTAACAGAGAGCTAGGAGAGCTGTATTTTAGACTTTTCAAAAGACTTTGATGGATTTCCAGACTAAGAATATTTAAAACTTGAAGTTGCTTTGTGTTTAAGAAAAACACTTTTGTCTCAAAGAGGGCAAATGTACAGATAGAAATGAAGAATATGAGTAAATAGATGTTTTTGTGAAAAAGGACTTGAATCTTGGTTACCCTTCGATTGTTAGTGTTCTCTTCAGTTTCAGAAATGAGGGGGCGGGGAAGAAGAGTGTTGTTAATGTTTCCAAGTATGCTAAACCGGAATATTTATTATGTTAATTAATCGAGATGATTAGGATAAATTTCAGGAAGATTTCACACAGCTGTGTGAATAGAAAAAAGGGTTAAGTGATAAACTTCTTATTGACAAAGTATAAGGTAAGACAAGACCCAAGAGGTGGCTTTTGAGTCATGAGATGGCGTAAAAAAGAGGCTTAAAGCAGGTGATTTTAAGTCAGAACAAAACAAAATCCCCAAACCCTCATTTTAACAAAGTAGATAAAAGAGATAGATCTTGTTATTCTGAGAGGTAGCACAAGCCAAAGATACTTAGAAATATGCTAACACCTAGTAAATACATGATTTTTCTTTTTTTCTCTTTTATAATCTTTCCCTCTTCTCAGGTCAGCAGTAGTCCTGAACCTCTGAAGGCTATAGAACAGGAGGTGAGAATGGGGTTTCAAAACGTTTTGTAAAAAGTAAATGAAAGTGATTAACTTTTGGGTACTTTCTCAGCTGCTATTTTCAAGACATCAAGTGCTCAGTTTGGAAGACTGCTGATGTTATTCCCTGAAATAAAAAAGAAAATTATTTCTTCTACAGTGGTTGCTAGGGCTTTACTGTAATCTGTAATTTACTCCTCTCTAAAGTCAGCATTTTGAAATAAAGGAGAAAATAATAAGTAAATCCTGTGGAAATTCAGCCTATTTCTATTTTTCCAGCAATAGGTAAGAAAACGTGTATGCTTTGCACAAATACCTTCCTCAGGGCAGAATGTACATAACTTGTATGTATCCTGGAGACAGCCTAGTATGTCATTTTACCATGGGCTGCCTCCCTATTTAAACAGATTTGTTCAGCCCCAGTCAGGGCACCATTCAGCTTCATTCAGCAAACATCTTTTGAGAGCCTACTTCATGTCAGGCTTGATATGCTAGACCCTGGGGATATAAAGACAAAATAAGACTTTCTCCTACCTACTAGGTCAGGGTTAACCAGGGTAAGGCCTTCAGCAGGTCCATGACAGTGGAACAGTGTCTTTTTCAGAAATACCTTCAGAGGTAGGTCATCCGTGCCTCTCTAAATTTTTTTGAACCTACAGTATAATTTACATCCAGACTTATTTCACCTAAATGTGTCTAGAATTATGCTTCTCAGTGTTTCTTTGGGTCACGGACTCCTCTAGGAATCAAATTAAAGATACGAAGCTCTCTATAAAATACTTGTATACACAGAATTTTGTGATTCTCTTATGGTGTAGAGTTGTAAATCAAAAGAGTGTTAAAACTACTGCTTTGGACACAACTTTAACTTGGGGAGAAAGAAATGTAAACATAGAAATTAAATATAAGGTGATAAGTGTTATAGTGGGTATCCATTGGGCTAGTTACTTTCTGTAATTTTGTCTTTTACTTACATTAGGCTTAAAATCTTTGAAGCTAAAGACAAACTTATGTAGCAGAGTTGCTTGCCCCCTTTTTAAAGCTTATTCCAGATGAAATCAGGCGGCTACTTAGGAAAACACTGTATTGGAACATTTCTAGGTTGTCCTTCGTGGGATAATTTATTTTTATAGTTGTGAACTTACTTTATAGTCTTTCTGAACATAAATAGTAATGGGGCAATGCCAGATAACACATGACATATGTATTCTATACAGCACTGGGTACGGGAGGCATTTGATGAATGGAACATCTGAAAGTATCTTGTAAAGGCCTATAGACTTTCAGCCTGATAATCTAAAACCAGTAGGAAAATAGCAGAAAGACCAGATTGTTTTCACTATGGTATCTCAAGTGAAGCTAAAAGTAATGACACCTGTTCTGTTTTTTTGTGTGATAAAAAACGTATAACATAAAATTTACCATCTTAACCATTTCTAAGTATACAGTCCAGTAGTGTTAACAGTATTCACATTGTTGTGAAACAGATCTCTAGAACTTTTTTGTCTTGCACGTCTGAAGCTCTATACCCATTAAATAACAACTCCCCTTTCCCTCTGCCCTCAGCCCTGGCGACTACCACTCTACTTAGTGTTTCTATGAATTTGACCACTTTAGATACCTCATATAAGTGGAATCATGTAGTAGTTGTCCTTTTGTGACTGGCTTATTTGACTTAGCATAATGTCCTCAAGGTTCATCCACGTTGTAGCATGTGACAGGATTTCCTTCCTTTTTAAGGCTGAATAATATTCCATTGTGTACATATACCACGTTTTGTTTATCCATTTCATCCCTCAATGGACATTTGGGTCGCTTCTACCTCTTGGCTACTATGAATAGTGCTGCTGTGAACATGGGTATACAGATATCTCTTTGAATCCCTATTTTCAAATCTTTTGGTTTTATACCCAGAAGAGGTAGTGCTGGATCATGTGGTAGTTCTATCTTTAATTTTATGAGGAAACTCCATACTGTTTTCATAGCAGTTGCACCATTTTACAACCCCACCAACAGTACACAAGTGTCCTAATTTCTTCACATCTCACCAGCACTTGTTATTTTGTTTTGTTGCACAAGAGTGCCATTCCTTTATAGTTGTAACACTGGAACCCCAAGTCAGGTTGCTCGTTTTTGTGGGCATTTTCCAGTGACATGAAAGCCTACAATGTAAGAGTTTCTTAAAGACTGAAGGAGTGGGAATGGGGTTACAAAACAAGTAACGTTTATCAGAAAGAGACTTGACCACCTGGTGAGTCTCCATTTTTGGCACCCACCGGTGTCATTGAAGAAGATATCTTAATGGCATCAGGCAATTGAAATTGATAGGCCGGTGGTCTTCAGATAAATAAAGCAGCATTTGTAGTCAAAACTATTAGCCAAAACAGTACACCTGGCGTATGACCAGCATAAAATGGGAATTAGAAGTCTCCAGAAGTCACAGAGTGAATGCGAAACTACAGCATGCGACTCCCCTATAACTTTATGTTGAATAATTTATGTAAATGCTTCCAGTTTCCATTTAGGTCCTAGTAAAACATTTTCCCTCATTTTGTACCTGGTATCATATGAAATCATTGTTGACCAAAAGTGATACATTTTATCTTTTAGCCGGCTAATATTTAGGTTTGTCTTTTGTCCTTCTATCTTTAGTTGGAGGCATAGTTACTGACAGAATTTCATAATTTCTTCCATAGGAGATACCATATAAGAATATTGTGCCCTTGGCCAAACACATGACAGCGACTTCCCACCTCATTGCTTTCCTGCTAATCTTGGGAGCTTTATGTCTCCACTATCTGGGAGACCAAGGAGAAATACGTCTTTTGAAAACTATTCCCTAAAATTCAGAGCTTTCCCCTCTTCAGCTCTCATGGTCTGTCCCTGGGATCCAGCTGTCAGAAGTACAGCCCACACTGTGAGCTATTTTAATGTGTGTAAAATATTTTTATGTGGTAAAAGTATAAAAGGGAAGTGAGTTACAGATCAATAATCTCATGTTATTTGGATAGCATTTTAAAATACCATCTTCTAAGCAGATCCTAATTTACCACTTCCTTGTAGCCCTAAATCTTGAGATCCCCTGAAGTGTCAGAGTCCTTTTCCTGTTTTAGGTTCAGCTCTCTCCTGGTTACTTTATTTCATACTCCCAGATCCACAAATGATTTTGGGGAAGAGGGCTTTTGCCAAGCTGTTTATATTGTGAACTTTTAAATTACTACATAATTTTTTTTAAGGTAAAAATAGCTAGACCTTGTGGGGTAGGGTGATATGAAGGAAGAAGAAACAATTTCTCTACTTGACTTTTATTTGAGAGATAAATGGAAACAACAAGGTCAAGATCGACCTCCAGTTATTTTTCAAATAACTTCAAAGGCATACAATTTTCTCATTGTAGATGAACTTGATATTCTCTAGGGCTTTCTGAATCCATAGTTTTGATGGGTTTAAGCACTGTCCATCAGTACTTCATCAGAACCTGGACTCTTTATATTAATTTTTAAATGTACTTTATATTTTAAACTTTTAAAGCTTGGGAATTCATGTATATGATAACATAAATGTGAATTAGCCAGCCTGTTAGATTAACCAAAATAATGCCACTTCTATTTTTTCTGTTAAATAGAGTACACATCAAAACAAAGACCAAGAGAGTGGTACTCAGGGCGACTTCTAGTTGTTTTCACTATAGTCCTCTTTGGCTCCAGAAATATTATTGTCAGTTTTCCAGACTCAACTTCTAACAAGCTAATTTACTTGATGAAATTTTTTTTTTTTTTTTCGGTACGTGGGCCTCTCACTGTTGTGGCCTCTCCCATTGCAGAGCACAGGCTCCGGACGCGCAGGCTCAGCGGCCATGGCTCACGGGGCCAGCCGCTCCGCGGTATGTGGGATCTTCCCGGACCGGGGCATGAACCCGTGTCCCCTGTATCGGCGGGCGGACTCTCAACCACTGCGCCACCAGGGAAGCCCAGCTTGATGAAATTTTTATCAGATACTTTTGTATTAGGTGCCAGTCTCCAGCTCCAGGAAATAGTCAAATAATTTTGTCTTTTAATTTTAACAGGGGAGGAGGTGATAGAGGATTGAACTAGTAATGTATTTGATTTGTCTTTCTTCCCATTGGATATCAGCTCTGTATTTGAGATGCACAAAAGAAAATAGTTGGCTGTGTAATTCAGCTGATTTTATTAGCATACGGTTAATATTGCAATATTTGTAATCAAAGTTATTTTAAACACAAGGCAACAATGAATGGATAGTCCCAACTCATAAATAGTATAAATGGTTTTCTTTTCTCAAAACTTTCAAATTGAAAAGAGAATTTCATCTAGTTATAGTAAAACTTACTATCTCTAGTCTCTTTATATACCTAAAGAAATTGTTTTTGAGGGACTACCCTAGGGGCGCAGTGGTTAAGAATCCACCTGCCAATGCAGGGGACACGGGTTCGAGCCCTGGTCCGGGAAGATCCCACATGCTGTGGAGTAACTAAGCCTGTGCGCCACAACTACTGAGCCCGAGTGCTGCAACTACTGAAGCCCACGTGCCTAGAGCCCGTGCTCCACAACAAGAGAAACCATAAATAAATAAAGTGATGAAGACCCAACGCAGCCATACGAACAAATAAGTAGAAATTGTTTTTGAGACCATACTTCATACATAGATTTATATTCTGAATTTTATAATTTTCTTTTACTTAAAAATATATATATTTAGAAGTGCTAACAAGAGCATAGTAAAAGCAAAAGTCACTCATTATCAAACTACCCAGTGGCAACCACTTTTAGAATTGTCATGAGTGTCCTGACATAGCTCTTTCTAGCCATTCTTAGTTGATTATACTATACAGAACTGTTTTAGTCCCCAGTCTCTTCACAGAATATTGTGAATATTTTCCATCTCAGTAGGTAATTCTTCTACAACACAGTTTTTTAAATTGCTGCATAGTATTCTGTTGTATGGATGTTCTATAATTTTCTTAATTTCCTATTTTGGAGCATTTAAGTTGTTTTCAGTTCTCTGCTGTTATAAATAACATCCTCTATCCATCTCTGATTATTTCCTTAAAAGTATATATATTTTCCAATTTAACATAACATTTTCCTATGTCATTGAAAATTCATTTTAAGTAAGTATTGTATGCTAATATGGATATGCCACTTCATTTTTCTTTTGATAGATTCTGAATCTCAGATGAGATTTGTTTTTGCTAAATGGATCATCTGTCATGGATATATATGTTTCTTAAAATGTTGATGAGCAATAAATAATCAGTAGCTGACCAACTATTATAAAAGTCCAAGTACAATATAAACTGTCAGAAAATGAGCCTAGCAAAAATTTACTAGGATGACGGTCTTCAGCAAATATTTGAGTTTTATCCACGTGTTAGAGCTTAAACCCACCAGAAGAGCTAAGATACTCAAAACTCTTAGTGAGTACAACATGCTAGGTCACAGTCTGACTTTATAGATTTCTCATTATTAAAAACAAAAATAAGGGGGGAATAACCTCCAAAAACCTGGGATAGGGATGAAGAGTATGGGTGGGAGGACTATTGAAGGGATAAAGAGCTCTCGGTTTGCCATAGAGAATATATTTTCTTTTGCATGCCCTTTGTTCTCATCTGGTAATTGATTTATATTAGTTCAGCCATACATCAAAATGCATTATAGTAAATTAAAATATTAAGAGAAGAAAATGGAGATGAAACATTTTAATGTTGTAAAGCTAAGAGGTTTGGTGATGGTTAAGTTCTCCAAGTGTGATTACTTTCATTGTAGTTGCTGTCCATCATAGCATGTGTAAGTTGACTATATGTCAAAAAATGTTTTCTTATACTTGAAGAGAGTCTTAACCTTGAACACCCTCTTACTTTTCAGCACTTAAAATAACCTAAATCTCTCAGACAGTGTAAGATTGGTATAGTGTTAGTTATTTTTAATTGCTTGGATTCTATTCCATTATTTTTATAGCTATAATTTATTTTATTTTTATTGAACTATAGTTGATTTAGCTATAATGTATTTTAAACCATGTTCTTTAAAAGTTAAGAAAGATAAAATTTTAAAGAGGGAAATAAAAATCACTAATAATCATCCCCCACCATAGCACAATTTAATATATTTATATATTCTTTTTTTCTCCTTAGGCCAAAAGCATGTATTGCCAGATTTTCAAAGTTGTGCATAATGTATTGTTATAAATTGTAATAAATAGCCAACATTTTAAACACTTGGTATGTGTGAATACACCGCTAAGTCTTTATACAGAAAAATTTAGAATAATCCAATGAATTAGGTACCATTATCTCTATTTTACAGATGAGAAAACATAGCTATAGGAAGAATACATAACTTACCCAAAATTATACATTTGGTGAATTCACTAAATTCACCCTAATCATCATCATCATCATTACTAGTACTAAACATTTTGTCCCATTCTCTTTAAGACTGGGTACTTTGCTGTACAGAACTGCCTCGTTATTGGTAGCTAGTGGACAGCTGTTTTTGATTATTTTGGAGTCACAAACCCCATTGAAAATCTGATAAAAGTTGTAGATTCTTTTCCTAGAAAAATTCATTGTACATAAATGTTTGCATAAATTTTCAGTCTGGGCATGTACTTCTTGAAGCCTATCTGTGGATCTTAGAAGTAGCTGTGAAATTTTAATGATTATATATAAATGACCTGGATTGCTTGTTAAACATGCAGATTACCTGATCTCACTGCCTAAAGTCTGGGCTTGGACTTAGAATCTGTCCTTTTTACAAGCACTTCAAGTGATCTGGATGCAGGATTTGTTTTCTTTTTTTGGTGACGCCTTGCAGCTTGCAGGATCTTAGTTCCCCAACCAGGGATTGAACCCGGGCCATTGGCAGTAAAAGCACGGAGACCTAACCACTAGACCACCAGGGAATTCCCTGGATACAGGATGTTTTAAGAACACTGTTTACAAAACTGTATCCTGAGATTAAGAATCTTGTCATTCCATTGCTGTTTTAGAGTAGCTACCACACAGTACATGCTCTAAGTGTTTGGAAACAAGTCTTTATTATCAAATGATTTTACAAATTAGGACTGCCATTACAAACTCTGATGATGACAGTAATGTATGATTTTATTGCTAATACTGCCACTCTACTTTTATCTTCAGGTCTTCTATTTAGAAGAATGTCATGTATGTCTGGAAAAACATGATTGCTTAAATATTTCCTAATTACTTGAAAATAATCTGCAGAGATTATTTATTGATTTCCTTTGGTAATCAGTGACTTACTGTTTTTTTTTTGTTTTTTTTTTGCGGTACGCGGGCCTCTCGCTGTTGTGGCCTCTCCCGCTGCAGAGCACAGGCTCCGGACGCGCAGGCCCAGCGGCCATGGCTCACGGGCCCAGCCGCTCCGCGGCATGCGGGATCCTCCCGGACCGGGGCACGAACCCCTGTCCCCTGCATCGGCAGGCGGACTCCCAACCACTGCGCCACCAAGGAAGCCCGACTTACTGGTTTTTTTTTTTGTTTTGTGGTACACGGGCCTCTCACTGTTGTGGCCTACTCCCGTTGCGGAGCACAGGCTCCGGAGGCGCATGGCTCACGGGCCCAGCCGCTCCGCGGCATATGGGATCTTCCCGGACCGGGGCACGAACCTGTGTCCCCTGCATCGGCAGGCGGACTCTCAACCACTGCGCCACCAGGGAAGCCCTTACTGTTTTTTAATAGAATTTTCTTTCAAGTTTCTTGACCCATTTAAAAGATAGTTTTAAATAAATTACTTGTCAGAATGTTTTCCCTAATTATATTTATTCGTAGGATGAACTTTCTGATGTCAGCCAGGGAGGATCTAAAGCTACCACTCCAGCATCAACAACTGCTTCAGATGTGGCAGCAATTCCTAGTGATACTCCCTTACATGAAGAGAATGAAGGATTTGTGAAGGTTGCAGATACACCAGATAAGTTAGAGAGAAGCAAGCATATTGAAGTACAGGTAGTCCAAGAAACTAGAAATGTATCAACAGGTAAGTGACCCTACTTATTTACATACTGACAAAGTATTCAGTAAATCCAGATGTGGATATGACATCTTTGGGGTGTTACTGCCATAGATTTATAAAACTGTATTCAATTGTAAATAAGCTTTAAGATGTGATGATTACATAAAGTTTTAGAGAGAAAAGTGGTGGGGCAGTGGCTGAGGGGTTGAGAGCCTGAAAGGCAGGAGGACATTCTTTTTCTGTTCCCTACCTTAGGTCATTAGTCTTTGTCTTTAATTTCTCTGTATTTCACCCCTTAAATACAAGGAAAACAGTGAGTTCTGGCCTGGTGTACACTGCACTGTGTCCAGAGAAACACAAATGAAAACGTCCTTTGGTTATTTTTTAGTTGCTCATATTTACTGTTAATTGAATATATGACATATTGTCTGTCTAACCTTGTGTTTCCTAGAATCAACTCTTTAAAATTTTTTATGATCAAATGATGTATTTACAACCATAGAAGCAATTTTCATAACAGGGGCAGTATGTGCTATATGCATTGTTTTTGTTATCTTGTTCTTTCCTAAGACTCTGCTGAAAATGAAGAGAAGTCAGAAGTTCAGGCAATCATTGAATCCACTCCTGAGTTGGATATGGACAAAGATCTCAGTGGATATAAAGGCTCAAGGTACTGTAAAAGCCCGATTAGGACATCTTATCCTTCCCTTTCCCCTCTCCCAAAGCACACTGTTGTCCCCTGGTCTCTGACCAGATAAAATGCATTCAAATGTTTTGCTGAAGAAATGTTGATGTTATATTTCAGTTTTCTCTTTTTTGAAGCTGGATATTGTACATAGTTTAAATCTTCTGTGAAGTGTTACCTTTGCAGCATCAGGGACTAGGAGCATGTGGACGGATGGGGAAAAAAGACAGCCAAGGAGTATTCCCTACTTTGTGGAACTGGGAAAAACATAACAGCAGAAGTGGGGAAAATATAATTTGAAGAAACTTTATTCCTTCCCCCAATCAGGAAGAAGACAATGTATTCCCTTCAAAACTGTAATGATCTCATTACTAGAGGAAATTAGTCTCATTTTAGTATCATTTTACATGGGGAGGCTATTTAGAGGTTAGAAGAGAATGATATGTATCATCTTAATGAAGATCATCTGAAATATATTGATGTTCAAGAATGTCACACAGGAGCTGCTGCCTTTTAATTTCTTCCATAAATTTTATTTTTTAATTAATTAACAATGACCATAAAAATATGTGCCATTTTTTTGATCACTGCTAGACATTATATGCAGTAGCGGTTAAAAAGCATGAGCCTAGAATAAGACTACATGCATTCAAATCCTGACTAGGATTTGAATCTGAGGTAAGTTTCCTCATCCATAAAAGGGAATTATGATAATACTTCAGATGGCTGTAAGGAGTAAATGAATCAATATATGTTAAATCATTGGCAAAGTGTCCAGTTCAATAAATGTTAGCTAACATTATTGTTACCTTCATTATTGTTTTATATCATTTTATCTTAATTATAACCATATGAGGTTGATGTCTTCACCCCCATTTTACAGATAAGGAAGCTCAGAGTTGTACAGTAACTTGTCCAAGGTTACCAAGCTGGCAAGAGGTGGAGCTGGGATTCAATCTAGGACTCTGATTTCAAAGGCTGTGCTCTATTAAAAGATTTTTTTCTTTATTGTTTACTTAAGAAATTAAACAATGCAGAGTGTAAAAAGTGAAATTTCCTTCTTATTCATCCTCTCCTAAACCTAAGAGATGCAGCTACTTACTAACAGTTGTGCGCTCTTGTCATTCTGAACCTGTTTTTAAAAATCAAAAACATTTTTATTAGACTAAAGCATGTATGGCAGTATTAAGGTCAAATCATAATACAGAATATGAAGGGCAATAGTAGGCCCTTACCCCTACTGACCCCTCATTCCCACTCCCAAGAGGCAGTCTCTATCACTTCTCAGGTCTCTTTGGGTATTTATCTTCAGGTATCTAAATCACATCCTATGCTGTTCTTCCTTGGTCTCTCTCTTTCTCAGTTGGGGTTCAGTGAGAAAATCAAGTCCTAATGCCCTAAGGCACCCCTTGTATATAATGAATTAGCTATACTCCTGTGCAGGGACTTCCCCAGTGGTCCAGTGATTGAGAATCTGCCTTGCAATGCAGGGCATGCCGGTTCAATCCCTGGTCAGGGAACTAGGATCCCACAAGCTGCGGGGCGGCTGGGCCCATGTGCCACAACTAGAGAGCCTGTGTGCTGCAACTACAGAGCCCACATGCTCTGGAGCCTGTGCACACTGCAACTACTGAGCCTGCACACCGCAGCTAGAGAGAAGCCCATGTACCGCAATGAAAGATCCCATGCGCCGTAACTAAGACCCGCTGCAGCCAAAAAATAAATAAATAAATATTTATACTCCTGTGCATCTAGAACAGTACTAGCTATATACTTTCTTTGGGAGAATTGAGCAAATAGTCACTCAAATCATTTTCTGTATCCTGTGGATCAAATGAGGAGTCCTGGTTTAAAAAAGGCTGCAATATTAGCTATTGACTTTATAGGGCATAGCTCTTTAAACCATCATCTTTCCTTTCATCCTCCCAATATAATTATATCTCAGTTTCTGTTAAATTAACATTCATTGTTTATATCATTACGATTATATAATTACTAATAACAGCCTAGCCACAGAATATACTATGATTACATTTCCTTTCTTTTACAACTTTGTTTTTCTTTAATTTAGTAAAGCCTCGGGGTTTTTTTGGTTTTGTTCTGTTTGTTTCTTTTGCTTAGGTTTCTACATACCTATCACTACTTCACTAACAGATACCCTGCAAATCATAAATGTAAACATTCTCAAAATGGCCAAATATAAATAAAACCAGTTTCCTGGAACCTTCTGTTACCGTTCTCCAATGTAGACATTTTTGTGTTTGCTCTGGTCCTGGAATTTGCCCTCATTTTCATGCTGGGAATTCTTTTCACTTCTCTCCTTTGTTCCATCTTCTATTTCTTGGATACCATGACATCTAGCTTCTTGATTTATGCCTTTGTTTTGACAGAAATATTCTTACTAGCTTTCCTGGCAAAGGCTGTTTTGGAAGTAAGTTTTTTGAGAACTTGAATGTGATAAATGTCATTTGAAGGAATGATAGTTTGGCTGGATATAGAATTCCAGGTTGGGAAATCTTCAGAAGTTTTTATTCAGAATTGTGAGGACATTAATTCATTGTCATGTTTAGTGGAGTGTTGCCATTTGGATTCTTGCTTTTTTAATATATTCTCTGTAAGCTTTTAGGATCTTTATCCCAGTTTGTTGTTGTTTTGTTTGTTTTTTCCTTTTTAAAAATTCATGATGATGTGTTCAATGTAGGCATCTTCTTTTGTATCTGCAGTAGTCCTTTCATCTGGAAATTCATATTTCCCCGTTGAGAAATTTTCTCTTATTTCTCCTTTTTGTTGTCTTTTCTTCTCTTTTTCTGAAACACTTATTAGGTAGATATTGAACATTCTGGACTGACCCTCACAATTCCCTTTTTCCCCTCTTTTCTGTCTCTTCTATTTTTGTTATAATTTCTGGATGATTTCTTCAACTTTCTCTTTCAACCTTCGTCAATTTTTTTTCTAAAAGTTTTTTTGTTTTTCTTAGATAGGTACTTTTTATAACACCCTACAGTTCTCTTACGGATGTAACTTTATTATGAAAATAAAATAAAATTTTTTTTTTTAAGTTTTTGCTGCTGTCTGCATTCACTGTCTCCTTTTACTCTGAGTGTTTTGGACTCAATTTTATGATAGAGGCTTTCTTTGATTGTCTGGTTCTCTGTGGCTGTTTTGCTCATACTTAAGTAAATGACATTGATTCTCCAGTTTTCTGCCTATAACATTTAACCTTGGCTTCCATTGTTCAGGGAGCAATGCCAGGAGAAGGGAGGTCTCACTGTCCTGGAGGGTTGGATTTAGGTCTCATATAGCTTCTTGTGCTGTCTTTCATCACATCCCTCTATCTTATGTTCCCTCTTGCATGCTTCTCTCTGCAGATTGCTGGTTCCTTCAATTCCTGAGCCTTTCAGGGGTTCTGGCAGCATGCTGACTTCCTTCCTAAACACTAATGGCTTAAGTTGAAGCTTTGTCTGGTCTGTTAAATCAATTTCTACTGTTTGCCCATCTGTTTTCTATCTTATATAATTTTGTTCACATTTCATCTGCTGTAGTTTCTTTTTCTGTTCCCTATGTCCTTGTGGGTGTATACTTTTTAAATTCCTTTACTGTCATTTCAGTTGAGTTTCTGAATTATTGGGTGATAAATGACTGTGTCCATCGTATTTAACTGGAAATCCTGTGCAGACTTTTTTCTATTAATGTAACACTAATGCACAAACACGTACATTTCCCCATTCTCCTCCATACCCCTGCAAAAAGGGCTTATATTATACATACTGTATTGCAACTTGCTTTATAAAAAGCACCTTTATATAATGGGTTTCTTTCATTTCTAAAGCTGTATTTTAATGTTTTTAAAGTTAAAAGTTGAAACTTTTAGGTATATCCATAACTTATTTCATCTGTGCCCTGTTAATGATCACTTGGGTTGTTTCAACTTTTTGCTACTCTGACCATCCTTTTACGTACATAATTGCCTTCTTGTGACAGGGGCTTTGTAGGATTTTTTTTTTTATTTGTGGCCACGCTGCACAGCCTGCGGGATCTTAGTTCCCCAACCAGGGACTGAACCCCAGCCACTGCAGTGAAAGCACCAAGTCCTAACCACTGGACTGCCAGGGAATTCCCTGTAGGAATTTTTTTAACATCAAGTTCTTGGGTCAGTGGGTATTTACATTTTAAATTTTGATATTGCCAAGTTGCCCTTAAAAGAAAAATAAAATGGCCATGCTAATTTATACCCAGACAACGTGGACCATGGTAGTTAAGATCATGGATTCTGAAGCCTGGCTGCTTGGGTTTGAGTCCTGCCTCTTTGACTCATTTGCTGGATGATCTTGGCAAATTCCATAACCTCTTTAGTTTCCTCTTCTGTAAAGTTGGGATAATAGCAGCAGATCTTTTGTAGAGTAGGTGTGAAGGTTTTAGTAAGGTAGTCTGTGAAAGGACTTAGACCAGTGCCTGAACAATGCAGAGCAGTGCTCTCTTTTAGCTGCCATTTACTGTTTGTGTTTGCTAGGATCTCACTGCAAAAACATTCTATATATTCATCAACAGTTCTCTCTGTGGAGTTTAATGGGAATCTCTTATGACACCCTTGAGAAATCCTTTTAAATTATATTTTATATGAAATGTAAATTACAGGTTAAAAATTCCTATGTAACTTAGCCTTTTGTATTCATTTTGCACAGTTGAAAACATCTTTCACTTATTTGTTGATTTGGTTTTGGTTTTTTCTGCCTAGCACTCCCACCAAAGGCATAGAGAACAAAGCTTTTGATCGCAATACAGAGTCTCTCTTTGAAGAACTATCTTCAGCTGGTTCAGGTCTAATTGGAGATGTGGATGAAGGAGCAGATTTACTAGGTATGATCGTTTATCTGAAGTAGTATCATACTGTTTTAAAAATAGATTTTTTAAATGACTTAATTGAAAATTTCTTTAAAATGTCTCTAACTGTCCAGTGGGGCAGAGTTATTGCACTTTTACATAATTAATAAGAATGTATTCTTTGAGATGATGAAAGTTTTAAATGAGAATATGTTCACTTATGGATGTGCCTAGAATTGAATTACATTTTAGTTTGTATTTTGAATTCATGTCACACAATTTATTGAACTCCTGCTATATTCTGAGAACAGTATTACATAGAAGAAGCACAGTGATATATGTATATATGGGGTATATGTATAGATGTATAGATTTATGGATTGATGGATAGTTAATTCCTGTCTTAAATAGCGTTCATTAAATCCTGTTGACCTTAATTAAATAAGAAATTATAACACTTGATTTTTCTGAGATTTCACAGAGTATTCTGTTTTAGCTCTTTGGGAAATGTAACCATTTTAGAGTTTGTATTGTTGAAGAGTATCTGGTTTGAAAAGGATAATGCATTTGGCTCTTCTGCTATTTATCTGGTGACCTTTGCCAGATAGCTTAACCTCTCTGGGCATTAGTTTCTTTGTGCATAAAAAGAAAGAGTTCAAGAGTTGGACAAGCTGCGGCTCATGGGCCAAATCCAGCTCACCTCCTATGTGTACGAGTAGAGTTCACACAGCCACACTCATTTTTCACGGATTGTTTATAGTTTCTTTTACCCCACAACAGCAGAGTTAAGTTGTCTGTAACAGATTATGTGGTTTACAAAGCCTAAAATATTTACCATCTGGCCCTCTACAGAAAAAGTTTGCTCTGCTCTAGGTGATCCCTAAAGTTCCTTTCAACAATAATTACATGAATGGGACTTCCCTGGATGTCCAGTGATTAAGACTCTGTGCTTCCACTGCAGGGGCACAGGTTCAATCCCTAGTCGGGGAACTAAGATCCCTCAAGCCATGAGGCGTGGCCAAAAAAAAAACTTACATGACATGTCAGTTAGCTTTGGTGTGCCTTTCTTATAACTTAAGACCTTACAGAAATGGAAAATGTTATAGTATTAAAAAAAAATCTATGCCTTTGGGATGGATTCTGGTCTCCAAACATTTTTTGTATCCCTTAGTGTAAATTCAGTACAGATTACACTGTTCTCAAAAGGTGCTGTTTGTCAGTTCTTGTGAACCTAGAGAGGTGTTACCTGCATTCATTTATGTTAAATTTATTGGTTACTAGTTATGTCCTCGACAAATATTTTTTGAAGGAAATACAAGTTCTGTCTAAACAGAGCTCACAGTCTTATGTAAAGTAAGAGAGATTGAAAGTACATAAACAAAACTGAGTTAGACATAGACTCCCACCATTAAAGTCTTAGTAAAACGTTGGATGCAATTGAATGAGCTTGCATTTCTCAAGAAAGGCTAAAAGATTGATTCTTAAGGAGCACTCCATTTTTACATTTAAATTTATACTCTTTGTTAAGATTAAATTATGCATGAAAAGTTCCTTTTAAGATTTGATTGGTTTAAGAAACTGATTCCCTGGCAAAAATTGAGGGGCAGATGCAAAAAAATGTTAGAAAGAAGAATTTTTTAATGTTTAAACTTATATTCAGATTTATATACAGTGAGGTTCAATTTTTTGTTTTAACAAATGCATAGAGTTGTATAACCACCACCAGAATCAATATACATCATCTAAAAAAAATTCCTTCTTGCTTCCCCTTTGTATTTAACCAGGATGAAGTACTTTTTAAATGTTCTTTGTACACTCTGCTTCCTTATAATCCAGTATTGAGTAATATCATTATTGAGGTTATTGGCCCCAAACTTTCTTCCCTGTAGAGTTAAGAAGCCACATAGTACTTAGAAATAATTGTGGTCTTTTAAATCAAGTATTTTCCGAAAGCTTCCATTCTTTAAGTCAGAAAATGAAGCATAATAAATAGGTTAAAAGCAAAATTCTGATTTCCTTTCCACTTTGAAAAAAAGAAATAGACTGTAAACTACTGTCTTTTCCCTTTTGCAGATATTGATATATTTATCTTTAGAATGTTCCAGATTAGAAGTTTTAATATATCACCTTAAGTGTAGTGACTTAAGCCTACATGAATACTTTTGGTCAAAGATGTTAAATGACATCTCCAAGGCACATAGTTTTTCCTTGGCTTCTCTTCTGGTCAGTTCAGTGATAGTAATTGCAGTGTAATACTCACTAAATGGAACATACTTAAACTAGTAAAATTGTTTCTCACAAAGTTCCTTAAATGAACGTTGGTTGATAAATAAGTACATAGTCCATTTCTATAACTCATTATTCATTTTTCTAATTGCTGTGTTGTTGTAAAACTCTTCCCTTGTTTTTGAAATCATTATGCATGTAGTCAGTATTTAGATTACTTTTTTTCAGATTTTAATAATTTAAAAGAGATAATCCCCCAGAATTTGTCCTTTATCTTGATTGATGTCTCATCCCTTGACTTTATTTCCAATGATCCTTTTCTCTATTCACTTTAGTCACTTACCCTCCATGGCCACGTTCTAGAACTTGGAAATCATACATTCATGCATCCTACTCTTGAGATTTTCATTCTCTTGATTAAATTCTATTTTTTCAACTTCACTATTTTTACTAACTTCTTCCTGTTATCATTTAAACATGTTCAGGTCTTTTCCATTTTAAAATAAAACTACTGCCCTCCTCTGACTCCCTATCTTTAGTACCTTTCCACCCTATCACTTACTCTTCTCCCATTTCCAGGCGTGCTTTTTTGCAGAAATATCGGTGAGGTAGGCGTCTGTTATGAGCCTGGCACTATTCTAGATGCTTGTGATACACCAGTGGACAAAATAGACTTCTTGAAAGGGTGGCTACTTTTAACTGGGAGGATTTCCCCAGTCCCACTTGCACCTCATCTGACTACAATCTGGCATTCTGCCCCACACTAACCTTCCCTGAAACAACTTCTTGTTTGCTATATCCAGCTGTTCCTTCTAAGTTATTTCACATGACTTCTCAAATAGCATTTGTCTTTAAAACGGTCTTTGCTGGGTTTCTGTGGTATCAGACTTCCCTGCATTCGTTCCTGCCTCTGACTATTTCTTTTCAGTCTTCTTTGCAGGACCCTCTTTCTCCGCCCATTTTTCAGATGTTCCTGGCCCAGTCTTGCTTCCGTGTTTGGGAGGTCTGATTTGCTCTTGTTTCTTGGCTTTCATGGCTAATTGCTCCCAAGTCTTTCTCTCCGTCCAAGATTTTTTTCTACAGCCCCAGACTATTACTTCCAAACAGCCCATTAGACATCTTTAAGATGATTTGTAGAACTTTATAGTTGATATGCCTAAAGCTCAGTTCATCAGCATCTTTCTTTATTGTCCTGTCCCCAAAGGCTGTTCTTATACCAGCATATACTACCTCAGTGAATAACCTCACCATCAACTCAGTTCTCCATCCTAAATCTCTCACACTTCCCTCAAAACCAGTCATGAAGGATTGTTTGCGTCCTTTCTTAAAAAAGAAAATCTATGTATCTGTCTCTGTATCTCCTTCTTGCCTCTGATTAAATGGAATATCCTCCTCCAGGAGTTCTGCCTTGATCCCCTAGTTAAAGCTCAGTTGTCTGGAAACATATTCCCATAGGACTGCAGTTTATTATGCAACTCTTCATAATACTTTATTGTAGTTTTTTAGTGTGCCTGTCTCTCTGGCTAGACGATAAGCTCAATGTGGCAAAGACAACTATATCTCTTGCTCACTGTTGAGTCTTTGGGACATAGCACAGCAGCTAAGTGAATGGATTGTTAAATAGTTTTAACAGTTTTGTTTCACCTCTAAACCTACGCTTCTTTACCTTTTGGAATTAAAACTCCTTTACAGGAGAATTTGTAAGAGAGTAGTGTACTTTGGAAAAGTGCACATACAGAAATAGATAAAATTGTGTATACTTTCTCAAGGAAGTGACAGATAATCCAGAGCCCATCTATGGACTGAGCTTGAGAATCAGTGCTAAAATCCAAATGAGATGTCTATTTTTAAAACCGTCAGGCAGTTTTTTTGCTTGTTTTAATAGGTAAGGTTTTCAAATATGTCAGACCTAAGTTTATGCTTAGTTGAAGTCATGAATAGAAATGGGGCCACTTCAAGTTACGTTTTTCTTATAGTTATTAGTTAGTTTTTATTGATACATTTCAAAGTGAAAATTTTGGACGATCCTATTGGTTATATATTAAATTTATACACTAGATTTTAGGAGAACTCTTCATTGGGAAGGTGTAAACTCTAGAAACTACATTATAGGATATGATTTCCATAGAGTACATATTTCAAAAATTTTTCCTATTTATAATATTTATACTTTATTGTGTTTGGTTTCTCCACATCTTTTCAATTTTATTGGCTCCTCTCTCTCATTTTGAAATAAGTGAGTGTAGATCTTGCTTTCTGAAAACAATCTAATTGAGATTCTCATTCGTTTTTTCTCTTGGGCTGCTTACCCAGGGGAATATTCTGGTGTGTATGCTTTTAAATTCTTTAATATTACTGCTTTTTAAGCTAGGTGGTCTTGGCTGCTGTTCTCATTTAATGCTTTCTCTTTTTTTTTTCTCTGCTCAACTATTTTTCCCCCTGCATATATTTTCAGCTTTTATGCTTATCTCCCTATGTGCTTGAGAGTTTAGCAAACATAGTCATTATATAAACTTTTTTCACCCAACCTTAACCATATTTCTTTTGACTCTATAGCTTTATTGAAAAGTTAACATTAGTGTTTAAAGCAAATATTTCAACATATCTTGTCAAAATTCATTTTTAAATTGGAATTTGGAAACTTTTAGTTTGTCTTTATTTTCAGCTTTTGGAAATATGTAGATGATTAAATAAGCTACTGTTTCTGATATTTATTCTTCATGGCAGAAGTACCTTCTTCTTTAAGAATATTTGAGGTAATTATAATACAGACAAAATATGAGTCCATATGTGAGCATTGAACTTTTAGCATTCCTAGATTAGTTGCGTTTTAAATTATCTTTAAGTTATTTGAAATATTACCTTTTTTTAAAATAAAGAGACATGTTAACTCCTTTAACTGACATTGTTTTCATTAGAGTTATTTACTTCCTTTTTTAGGTGGGTTATGAATATTACTTCCATTGTATGTGATTTACCAATATTAGTGGAGTGATGGGTTTTTTGTTGTGCTTGCTTTGCTCTGTTGTAACTTTCTGAGGTATATTCCCTAATGTGTTGTTTGATTTCTTCAGTTTCTTGTGAGTAGCAAACTAAATAGCTTTCTTCTCCCTAAAGATCACTACATTGGATCTTGCATTGAATGCTCTACCGCCTACCTTACAGTACTCATTAAATTATTAAGCATGATTGTATAAATTGACCACTAAGCATTATCATTTCAGAGGTGGCACTTTGAAGAAATCTTTATATTATTGATCTGGGATTTTCACTCTAATTATATTCAATTTTATTTTGCAAAAGAATTGGTAACATATCAGAACATCCTTATGAATGAAGGAAATCACCTTGATTTCTGTCTTTTGCACATCATTATGCGTTAAATCATGACATTGTGATTTCAGATGTTTTTCATATCATGGCTAAAACTACAGATTAATGATCTATTTTCATTCTGTTTCTTACATAAAACATTTCTTGTTCTTTGTTTTTGCTTTACATGGAATGCATGGGCTTTAAGACCATAATTTCTTTGGTAAGGTTTCATCTGCATTGGGGTCTTTCTTGTTTCTTCCTGTTCTCTATTAATAAGACCTAATTTTTAGGCAAAAGCCTGCAATAACAGGTGTGATTTAGAAATGATTTCTGATCCGTATTAATGCTACTCTCTTTTCCCCCTAAATACTGCTACTTTTTAGAATATTTGGCAGAAAAGTCTTCATTCTTTTGAAATATTATCTATGAGAAGCAAAATACAGACTAAGAAAATCTTTAGCTTTGTTTTGTGGTAGATAATTATTTATAATTTTATAATCCATACAAGTAGATACATAAAATGAAATTATAGACAAAACGAGATTACTAAAGGACAGATAAAATTTATAAAATAAAATTTGAGACTATAGCTTATTATAAGTTTATATAATTTTAATAAATTTATTTTCAAAGTTTTTATCTTTTTTCTTTGATAGGAATGGGTCGTGAAGTTGAGAATCTTATATTGGAAAATACACAACTGTTGGAAACCAAGTAAGTATATGCAAAATTTTAACAGGCAACAAAAGATACTGAATTTTCTTCTCACCCAATTCAATGGCACATCTTTAATTTAACATAGCACGAATGCAGTCTCACTACCCCACGTCCTTCCGCTTCTCTGTGTGTGGGCTTGTGCATACACACGTACACAAGCAAATAGTTAATGGGACCTAATTTCACTGATGGTGTGTTTCATTACTCTGTTGTTTTCAGAAACAGATTTTGATCTCCTTTCTACCCTGCAAGTATCCATGCCTTTCTCTTAATCTTCTGGATGTGTCCTATGTGGTTTTTGCTCCCTCCCCTGGGATATCTATTTTCTTCTCTCTCCTCTTGGGGCTTCTTTTATTTCTGCATAAATGTTTTTATCTATATGCGGCCCACCTCTTCAGAACTCTCCTCCATAGTAGCAATTTGTGGAGTCTTACTTAGGCCCTCAAACACATTGGAGTTTTGTTTAGTGCAGTGGGTCCTGAGTTACGTGGAAAAGCAGATCAGGCCCCTTTGTAAATTTGCTGTGTCAGAGCAACTTTGGAACATCTGTGTATATCCAAAACAGAATGTAGCTCTAATGACGTCCTATGTCCATGATACGCAAAAGGAGCTAGATCTTAGATTTTTTTTTTCATTTTTTTCAAGGTTAGACTTTCTTATTAATTATTAAAGGTAAATTCAAGGATTAGTTTTACTTTGTTGATTAGATAATATCTTTTCAGAACTTATTAAGAACGGTACCCTTATGGATGCTATTTGTTTGTTTGTTTAATTAACCACTTTATTTTATTTATTTTCGGCTGCGTTGGGTCTTCGTTGCTGTGTGCGGGTTTTCTCTAGTTGCAGCGAGCGGGGGCTGCTCTTTGTTGCGGTGCGCAGGCTTCTCATTGGGGTGGCTTCTCTTGTTGCGGAGCATGGGCTCTAGGCGCACAGGCTTCAGTAGTTGCAGCACACGGGCCCTAGAGCATTCCGGCTTCAGTAGTTGAGGCACGTGGGCTCAGAAGTTGCGGCATGCAGGCTCTGGGGCACACAGACTTCAGTAGTTGTGGCGCACGGGCTTAGTTGCTCCGCAGCATGTGGGATCTTCCCGGACCAGGGATCAAACCCACGTCCCCTGCATTGGTAGGTGGATTCGTAACCACTGCACCACCAGGGAAGTCCTGGATGCTATTTGTTAAAAGTTTAATTTTATTTAATTCTGACTTTTTAATAATTTAGTGGTCTGCCTTGCCTTATCCATTTATTCTTCTTTTTAAAAAAATATTTATTTATTTGTCTGCGCTGGGTCTTAGTTGCGGCACGCATGATCTTCACTGCAGCATGCGGGATCTTTAGTTGCAGCATGTGAACTCTTAGCTGCAGCATGTGGGATCTAGTTCTCTGACCAGGGACCTAATCCGGGCCCCCTGCATTGGGAGCATGGAGTCTTAGGCACTGGACCACCAGGGAAGTTCCTCCGTTTATTCTTTGTTTGATAAGAAAACAGACCATTGCTTTGTGGGTTTTTTTTTTAAACCTTTATCTACAGACACATCAGGTAGAATACCTTTGAAGGTTTCAGTCATTATTTAGCCTTATGATTGTAGTTACTTTAGTCTACAAGAGAAATAAGCTGTGAGATAGAAAGAATATTTACTTGTAATGGTGCTCTTGAAATATGTGTTTCTTAGAAATGCGTTGAATGTAGTGAAGAATGATTTGATAGCAAAAGTGGATGAACTTACCTGTGAGAAAGACGTGCTGCAAGGGGAGTTGGAGGCTGTGAAACAAGCCAAGCTGAAGCTAGAGGAGAAGAACAGAGAATTGGAGGAAGAGCTTAGGAAGTAAGTTTTCACTATATTGTTCTAAACCAAACAAGCTTTGCCAGTGTGCCACCAAGGTTATAGGTGTAACCCCGAGACTGCTACCTTTAGCGCTCTCGTCACAAAGGCCCCAGAGCTGCCTGGGATAGGGTTAAGTGCTTGGCTGATTGCCTCTGCTCTGAACAGACCCTTCCATTTATTGAATATTATAATTTTTTGTGCATGTCATGATGTGAAAGAAGTTAGGAGAGCTGTTCAAATATTGCTAATCAGGAAACTGTAAACATTCATTATTTTCCTTTTCTTTAATGCCTGGTTTTCTGAGAACAGTGCTATGATAAAGTTCCCCTAAATGAAAGCAGCTAAATACCCCGTTTGGAAAAAGAAAAATAATCATTTAGTGGTAGTTAAAATTTTTGACCTGTTCTTTATTCTTTAAAAAGGTGAGGTCAACTCAAATAACATGTTTTGTTTTTTACCCCCCACTAGAGCTCGTGCAGAGGCTGAAGATGCAAGGCAAAAAGCAAAAGATGATGATGATGTAGGTTTATAATTTTGGACTTGTTTTCTTAACTTACCATATTTTGGTATTTTGGGGAAATCTTGTTAATTAAGCTTTGGGTATAGCATTATAAAGATGAAAAGAAAAAGTTAAAATCGTGCTTATGATCATGAATAGTCTAGATTGTGCTCCCACATAGTATCCAGATGCTAAGCTTTCTAGCTACGCACAGTGTGCTCATTTTTCCTCCATGGCTTTGTGCTCTGACTTGTGTTTGCCTATTCAAGCTCAAGGACCTGGTGGGATATTTTGGAGTTTTTTGTTTTTGTTTTGTTTCAAATTTTAACTTAGAAATATATGAAAACCTTAAGAATAAAAATAGTTTAATGGTATTAAACATAAAAAGATAAAGTCTAGAAACTTTAATACTAGGCAATTAGCCCATATTGTTGTCAACATATAAATACAAAAGAATAAATATGAACTTCTTGCCAATGTTATTAGCATGCCAGTTATTCTGTCAGTAGCTAGGGTATCATTCCTGTCACAGGTGTTTGCCGGTCAAGTATCAAACGTGAGATATATGGATGTCCTGATCAGAATGATTATTTTGTGCCCCTTCAATCTCTTATTTGTGTTTTTATATAATATTTGATACATTTAAAAATATATGTAACATGTAAGTTATGAATAATAACTTATAATTAACATTATAATAAATTAACATTATGAACCTACCATTTAACCTAAGAACTAGAACATTATCAAACATTGAAGATACCCTATGCTCTTCCCTCTAGAGGAAACTACTATGCTGTATTTATCATTTTCTTAACTTGAAAAAAAATAATTTTATCATACCACACATGTATGTATCCTTACAAGGTATGGTTAATTTTCACTGTTTTTGTGTTTTATATGTATTTAGCTTTGGAGACTTGCTTCTTTTTCTCAGTATTATGTTTTTTATATTTACCCTAGTTGTAGTATAGTGGTATAGTTCATTCATGTTCACTGCTTTATAATATCCCATTATGAATATACTACAATTTCTGTATCTGTTTTCCTGTAAATGAATATTTAGGTTATTTTCAGCTTTTTACTACCACCAACAATGCTGTTATGAACATTACAGTGAGAGTCTTCTGGTTTTTCAGGGTATGTTCCTAGTAGTGGGATTGCTGTGTTGCAAACTCAAAATCCTTTGATCATTTGTTGTTTGACTTTTTTTTAAAGGAGAGGTTAAGTTCTGCAGCAGGAGGACAAAGAAGGAGACTGCTGAGGGATAAGCTAAGCTCAGCCTCTTTCTTTCTGTCCCATGCCTTTCAGCTGTGATTCAAAATGTGCATACTGCACTGAGCAAAACAAAAGCCCTACAGTTAACCCAACCTTCCTCTCCAGAAGAGCCTTTAGAAATCAGCAGTAGAAGGAAGTTGACTTGAGCATGCCCCTTTGGGGTCGTACCATGCTCACATTCCTTATTCTCCCTAATAATAATTCTGGTTAATACAGTTGTCTCCATCTTGTTATATTTCTTTTGGTGTTTTAGTGACTCCTAGCATTGGGTACCTTGGTAGCTAGCCAACAGGTTTTTATGCTTTTCGCTGGCTTTGAGTGTGTATGTAGATTGGTAGTTTGAGATAAATGAACCCCTTTAGGAACTTACTTGTAACTATTTTCTGAATAACTAGTATTTGTTATAGAACATGGATTTAAAATACTGTTGTGAGAACAACATTTCCAGGCGAGTGTATTAAATCTATAGAGATAACAGCCTTTTTGTTTTTCTTCAAAATCTGCACTATTCTTTGTATTTCCTTTATAATATATTCAAATATTTGTATTTATATTGAGGAATTAAATTGTCTACTTTTTTCAGTCATAAATAATTAAGTATATCTCTTTATTGATTTTATTTTTATTAGACCTTTTTTTTTGTTATCCACTAGATTAGAAATTAAGGAATGTTAAAAGCTTAAAATTTTTACTTAAGTCTGCGATAACACTAAAACAGATACAGGCTCCCAGAGTGATCTCTAGTCTTCTTTTCGTTATAGAGTGATATTCCCACAGCCCAAAGGAAGCGGTTTACTAGAGTAGAAATGGCCCGAGTTCTGATGGAGAGAAACCAATATAAAGAGAGATTGATGGAGCTTCAGGAAGCTGTTCGATGGACAGAGATGATTCGGTTTGTATGAGAAGTACCTCTGGTGTTTTTCTCCTCTTTGTTTACTAGGTTACTGATTGTTTACTGATATTCATTTCTTTATTCAGAACTAGAGTCCTGCCTTGGGGATCCAAGCCCATTGCTCTGTTTACTAAGAGAGGTCTAAAGAAACACTAGCAGTTACTAACAGAATGTGATCAAAGCGGGTCCCTTTTGGGCCAGTGAGGCCTCTTGGAGAATATTCCCACAACCTCTAAAGGGCAATTAAATGATGGTCTGTCGATGAAAATAATCAGTAAACGATCTATAATTGGAATAGAAAAGAATTTTATTTGAGCCAAGTGGAGGACTGCAGCCTGGGAGACAGCTTGTTGGATATCTCTGAGGAGCTGCTCTGGAGAGGCATGGGTTTCAGCACAGCTTTATATCTTGTCAGAACAAATAACATCAAACAAGTCACAGATACATTCCTTCAAGGTTTCAAAAAAACCAGATAAGCGTGTACACAGTGAGTCAGTATGGCCTTGACACCTGGGAAGGGAGTCTTATCGTCAAAAGAGTGAGTACCAGCATTGGTGTCCCAGGAAGGGAGGCATTTCATCTTTATCTTTAACATGGACATTCTTTACTTCTGGTCAGTGCTCCCTTTTCTTTAATAATGAAAGCATATGTACAGTATATGTTTGATAGGCCACAAATAGGCTGTTTTAGTTCACATAACATTTGAGTTAAATCATGTATAAGCCAGAATACTTCCCCACACCTCAATATGTGAAAATTTCTTTAGTCATTTTTTGAAAGAATGTAGAAACTGACACTACTTTTGCAGTGATGTCAGGAAGAGGTAAAGTTTTCATTTGCCACATAGGGAACGAAATCAGTCATAGTCAGTGACTTCCTGTAAAATATTCCTGTAAACTTCCTGATTTCCACCACCCCCCCACTTTCTGAGTAGTCATGCAAAAAGCAACCTTCAGTTGACATCTTTGTAAGTTGGATCTTAAATCTCACCTAATGCTGCCATCTAATGGTCATATCTTCGGTAGCAGCGTTCCTTATTTTAATTTTAGAAAGAGCTCACGAAAAGTTTGTAAACTAGTTGCCCCCTAATTTGCCCATATTTTTCAGTTTGGATTGTCACATCAGATTTACCAATAATAGTACACACTGACACCTTGTTTTAAAGTTTATGAAAATATTTTCTAACCACCAACTGTTACTTCCTTATGATTATGTCCTTTACTTAATAGTAATAAAAACATTTTGTATAGCACATTTACAATTTGCAAAAGTTGTAATTCCTTGTAGCTGCTAAGAAGGAAGAAGATTACTATCTTAATCTTTATTTATTGGACAGAGAAACTAATATACTAACAAATATGTTCTTAACTCCAGCTTTTAAGGGATATGGAATAAATAATGAGTGAATAGTTAAAAAACTGAGGCATATAGTCAGGTTCCACTTTTCATTCCTATTTTTAATTCTAGCAGTGAAATGGTAGTCAACAGGTGAATAAAAATGGTGGCTTAACTTTCTTCATTGAATTAAAATATGTTTTAAATTCAGTCCTTAAAAAAAGAAATGAAAAGGGGACTCTGACAGTCATAGCAGAAACCTTACAACCTTACTAAATCAATTTGCAGTGCCTTTTTTTTTCTTTTTGAAATTTTGTCGAATTATTGAATCAATGCAGTTTCTTTTCTTTCTTTTTTTTTAAATATTAATTTATTTATTTGGCTGTGTCAGGATCTTTAGTTGCGGTGCCCGGGCTTCTCTCTAGTTGTGGCGTGTGGGCTCCAGAGCGCACGGGCTCAGTAGCTGTGGTGTGTGGGTTTAGTTGCCCCATGGCATGTGAGATCTTAGTTCTCTGACCAGGGATTGAACCCTCGTCCCTTGCATTGGAAGGCGGATTCTTAACCACTGGACCACCAGGGAAGTCCCAATGCAGTTTATTTTCTTCCCTGGTCAGCTTTTCAGTAATGGAAAAGTTTTAGTCCTGTGAAAAATGACCCATCAGAACACTAAAGTTACAAGCTAATTTTTGAGAGCTGGAAGTGTAAAACAAATGGTACCTTTATGTAGAGACAGGGAATTACAATGCAATATTTTAATAAAAAGGGAAGTTGGAGGATATCTCTTCAATAAAAAATTGAAATAGTAACATTCAGGCTTGTTGGCTATCTGTCCAGCCCAGATAATAATTTTGTCTCTTATCAGTAGTCTGAGCTCTTTGAGGGAGGGATGGAATTTTATTTATATTAGTTGTATCGGCCTTAACAGACTGACTGACACAATAGGTCGAAGTAACTATTTGCTGACATTGTTGACTCTCCTCCATGTATTTCATGAACTTCTTGGGTCCCTCGTTCTTCAGATAGAAAGCTAGACTACCTCACTAAACATCTCTCTCTCTGTCTCCCACCCCTTCTCTTTCCCTTTCCCTGTAGTGCATCAAGAGAAAATCCAGCCATGCAGGAAAAAAAAAGGTCAAGCATTTGGCAGTTGTAAGTATCTAAAAACACACAAAGACTCTGAGATGAGATTAGAATCAAAATTTATTTTCACAAATGATTTCTTTCTTTTTGCTTTCTTTCTTAAATTTAGGGTATATAGCTAAACTGAACTTTTTCTTTTTGGTATGTAGTATGCCGGCTCGGTAAGGCTGTTCTTGAGGACTATCGTAAGATGCATCATGTTGGTTATGCATTTAGTGGAATCCTCTACTAAATTAAATACAATAATGGGGAATTATTTTTAGAGTTGATAGTTTTCTGGATCCCCATTAAAGTTACTGATTCACTGGTTGTGTGATTGTAAGGAACTTTACAAAGTGAAGATTAGAAATTTAGTGTTTGTGGGGTTGAGTTGTGTGTGTACCTGTGCGTTTGGGACTTGAACTGTGTTTGTGCTGGAAGTACTGTGCATTTACTGTGCTTAAAACTTGCCCTTTTTTGGTGAATTTTTTCTGGTATTTAATAGAAATAGGTTTTTTTCTCTTTTTTGAGTGGATGTGAAAATAGTTATTTAAATTGAGGTTACTAAAAAAATGTATAAGGTACGTGTTAAAATGGTAGTATGTGTTCTAGTACTTTATTATGACTATTTTTAGAAGTGGCTTACTAAGCTTCTGTTCAAACCGTGCAGCCATAACCTTGCTGTTTAACAACCACTGGCTGGCTAAAGGAACCGTCTTATTTTATTTCTTCATTACGAGAAGTTCCCTGTACTCAAGAGCTCCTTCCTTTCATTATGAGGGTTGCTAATTAAAGAACAGGGATCTGCCATTCTAGGCAATAGTTTCTCTTTCCTGAATGTCTGAGTTTGGCTGTGAGTTATTGCTGAGGTTGCAGTGTGTAACTACAAAAAATCTTTTTGCTGGTTTCTAACTCATTTCCTTGTAAAAGCTCTCTGGAATTTGTGGAAAATGATGGATTGTTCTTAACCATGCATGTAACACACACACACACTGCACACACACATCCTCTCATTTTCCTTTTAGTTTCAGCAGACTTTTCAGCTCCTCAAGTAACACTACTAAGAAGCCTGAACCACCGGTTAATCTGAAGTACAATGCACCCACCTCTCACGTTACTCCTTCCGTCAAGAAAAGAAGCAGCACCTTATCTCAACTCCCAGGGGATAAGTCCAAAGCCTTTGATTTCCTTAGCGAAGAGTAAGTGTTTTTCAGACTAGCGGTTACACCCTAAATAACTTAACAGTTCAGAATATTCTTGCCCCTTATCAGATCAGCTATAAAGAAACTATTCCTATAACTTGACTGCCTTTAAGTACGTTGCTCCTAGTTTTCATAAAGAGGAGAAATGTTTTAAAATCTCCTTTTTGCTAGTTTGACAACATTGATAAATATTAATAGAAATGTTGAAGACCTATATAAGCCCTTGTCCTAGTTGTTTGATCATTTCCTCTGTTGTCAGAAGGAACTGGCTTTCCATCCTGACCCTGCTCCTCACTAGGTAGATGAACTTGGGAAAGGTAATCTCTCAGAGCCCCAGTGTCTCTACCTATAAAATGAGTATGATAACCTACCTTAGAGATGTTAGGATTAAATTATATAGTGTCTGTAAACTGCCTGACACAAGGTAATTTTTTCTTGTTATTTATGCTATTTTAGCAGGGGAGGGGAGATAAGCTGTTGTTATATTCACTTAACTTAAAAAGGAAATTTCTTTCCCTTTTAGAACTGAAGCTAGTTTAGCCTCACGCAGAGAACAGAAGAGAGAACAGTATCGTCAGGTAAAGGCACATGTTCAGAAGGAAGATGGTAGAGTGCAGGCTTTTGGCTGGAGTCTGCCTCAAAAGTACAAACAGGTAACGTTTGAACATGGTAAGAGCATCTAATGGGAGATGCGAGGGGGAGGAGTAGGCCTGGGCATGAAAGACTCGAACTACACGTCCCAATCTGCTCAGTTTCAAGTGGCATGGATTTGGCACACGTTTAGAGAAGTATTGAGGGTACTGGGTTTTAGGCGGTTTTCTTGAGCCCTTCAGCTCAAGAGAAATGCCTCTGAGTTCTGTGAGGAAGGAGAGGGGTCAATAGGAGGTGGCTGAGTACATGTGACTTGGGGTATCCTATTCTATTTTAATATTTGAAGATTTTGTTAAAAAAAATTCAGGTCTTCAGGAACTTTACTATATTCCCTACCCCTAACACACACACACACACACACACACACACACACACACGTGTGCACTAACAGGTCTGTGAGTTAATGTATCTTTTCTGAGCTCCCAAAGCAGCATCTTATCTTCTCTAATTGCCACTTGATTTTCTGCTTATTTTTCAAATAAGAATGACAAAGTTAACTTGAACTTGACTTCATAGAATAAGTATGTTACAGCAGTGCTTGTCCATGTCTCAGTGGTTCTGTAAGTTCACTTTTTTTTTTTTTGCGGTATGTGGGCCTCTCACCGCTGCGGCCCCTCCCGTTGCGGAGCACAGGCTCCAGACGCACAGGCCCAGCGGCCACGGCTCATGGGCCCAGCCGCTCCGCGGCACGTGAGATCCTCCCGGACCAGGGCACGAACCTATGTCCCCTGCATCGGCAGGCGGACTCTCAACCACTGTGCCACCAGGGAAGCCCTGTAAGTTCACTTTTGATGAGGCTTACCCAGTGTGTCTTTTTCTCCCCTCCCCAATTATTAGGTAACCAATGGACAAGGGGAAAATAAGATGAAAAATTTACCTGTACCTGTCTATCTCAGACCTCTAGATGAAAAAGATACATCAATGAAGGTAAATTAATTTTGAAGTTAATGGTAATATTGCTTAAAATCTTGGTGAAGTTTTTCCTAAAACCAAAAAAGTTTAAATTCTACTTTCGTGGGCAAGGTTATTGTTCATTTTGTGGTTTTAGACTGGAATACTTTGAATATTTTTAGAGCCCTCTGTTTGTAATCATTAGATCTTTTAAAGAAATGTGAAAAGTTGTAAACATTTTTAGAGAGAAAGTGACTTAATACCATCTTTTTTTAACCCAAAAAAGCTGTGGTGTGCTGTTGGAGTCAGTTTGTCAGGTGGGAAGACCAGAGACGGTGGCTCTGTGGTTGGAGCGAGTGTCTTTTACAAGGATGTTGCTGGTTTGGATGCAGAAGGCAGTGAACAGCGAAGTGCATCTCAGAGCAGTTTAGACAAGTTAGATCAGGAACTTAAGGTAAGTGCTTACACTAAAAATTGACCCAGTTTCTGAGACTAATTGCTTAGCTCTTTGATCTCAAACTTACTTCTGGGTCCAACTTCTAATTGGGGTTACTACGCCCTTGCTTACTCCTCATCCCCCCTCTCTCTCTTTTAAATCAGTTTTACTGGAGTATATTTTACATAAAATAAAATGTACGCTCTAAATGGATACAGTTCAAAGAGTTTTGACAAAGGTATGCACCTATGTAGCAATCATCACAGTCAAGATATAGAACAGCTTTAACACTGATCTGCTTTAACTGCTAATTCTTAGTCTACTAATTATTGTTGAAAGGTGGTTATACTTTCAGCCTTCCAAATAATCTGGAAATAAACTTGAAATAGTATTGTCCTTTAGTGTAGAGGCACAGCCGCATGGATATTTACACATACGTCTCATTTTAAACATTCATTTTCCTTACTTTGCCTATGCAGGAGCAGCAGAAGGAGTTAAAAAATCAAGAAGAATTATCCAGTCTAGTCTGGATCTGTACCAGCACTCATTCAGCTACAAAAGTTATCATTATTGATGCTGTCCAACCAGGCAACATCCTAGATAGTTTCACTGTTTGCAACTCTCATGTTCTGTGTATAGCAAGTGTACCAGGTAAGAGTACCATGCTCCTCTCTTCCCACCGTCCACAGCTCCTTACTGGCAAGAACCGACTGGTTACTGGAGATAGTTATGTACCACTCTCTCACGGAGTTTATTTTCTAGTTGGTGAAGACCAAAAATAAACTGGAAACAAATGACTAACAAAGAGATTTTCAGATACTGTGAAGAAAGTAAAACAATGGAAATTTGAGAAGATAAGTGGGTGGCAGAGGGCAAGGGGCTATTTAGATTGAATAGTAAGGGAAGGCCTTCTAAAGTTGTATATTAAATATTATGTGATGTTAAAACATTGGTTTAAAAATTAAAGGGAATTCCCTGGCGATCCAGTGGTTAGGACTACGTACTTCCACTGCAGGGGGCATGGGTTCCATCCCTGGTCGGGGAACTAAGATCCTGCATGCCACGCGGCGCAGCCCCCGCCCCCAAAAAATTAAAGAGGTTGATGTTATATCTACACAGTGGAATATTATTCAGCCATATAAAGGAATGAGATATTGATACATGCCACAACATGGATTAACCTTGGAAACAACTCAGACACAAATATTGTATGATTCCACTTACATGAGCTATCTAGACTAGGCAAATTCATAAAGACAGAATTAAATTAAAGATTACCAGTGGTAGGGGCTCAGGGAGCAGAGAGTTATTGTTTAATTGGTACAGATTTTCTATGTGTGGTGACAGAAAAGTTTTGGACATAGCTGTGATGGCTGTACAACATTGTGAATGTAATTAATGCCACTCAATTGTACACTTAAAATGGTTAAAATGGAAAGTTTTGTGTAGTATATATGTATATTTTACTACAAAAAATTTTTTGTAATGTGATAGGAATAAAAACAGCTTTCTAAATAAAGAGAACTGAAGAGGTTTATTTTTTTATGGTAAATGCTTAGTTTTTAAATGTGGTACTAATATCTTAAGGCACTGTATACACCTAGGCTGTATTAATTTTATTTATTTGTTTGTTTGTTTGTTTATTTATGGCTGCATTGGGTCTTCGTTGCTGCACGTGGGCTTTCTCTAGTTGGCGGCGAGCGGGGGCTACTCTTCATTGTGGTGCGCGGGCTTCTCGTTGCGGCGGCTTCTCTTGTTGCGGAGCACAGACTCTAGGCACCCGGGCTTCAGTAGTTGTGGCACTCGGACTCAGTAGTTGTGGCTCGCAGGCTCTAGAGCACAGGCTCAGTAGTTGTGGCTCACGGACTTAGCTGCTCCATGGCATGTGGGATCTTCCCGGACCAGGGATAGAACCCATGTCCCCTGCATTGGCAGGCGGATTCTTAGCCACTGTGCCACCAGGGAAGTCCTGTATTAATTTTTATAGTGGTGGAAGTTCATATTTCAAATAGTAATAGAGATAATTAAAAAAATTTTTTGCTACCTTGTCAGATATAATTAGATTTCATTGTTTTTGTTTTTTTATTTTATTTATTTATTTATTTATTTGGCTGCGTTGGGTCTTCATTTCTGCGTGAGGGCTTTCTCCAGTTGCGGAGAGCGGGGGCCACTCTTCATCGCGGTGTGCGGGCCTCTCACTATCGCGGCCTCTCCTCCAGATGCGCAGGCTCAGTAGTTGTGGCTCACGGGCCCAGTTGCTCCGCGGCACGTGGGATCCTCCCAGACCAGGGCTCGAACCTGTGTCCCCCGCATTGGCAGGCAGATTCTCAACCACTGCGCCACCAGGGAAGCCCTAGATTTCATTGTTTTTAATTTCATTAGGCGGCTGCTTAAGAGCTCATATTAAGAACAGAAATGTCATTTCTGACATTTTCAGGTTTACTTGTGCTTGCGTTAATAGAAGTATTATCTTAATTTTTTAAGCTACTTTCTCAAATTGTGAATTGAGTTTAAATTAGTTTAAATAAAATTTAGTTACCATCTTGGCAGTGTATTTGAATAGCTCTTTGTCTCACCTGCACTCTTATTTCAAACCTATTGTTGCCTTAATGGAGAAAATGCTATTTATAGGAGTTTACTGAGCTATGAAACGAAGGTTTATCTTGTTTTTCAGGAGCACGAGAAACAGACTACCCCGCAGGAGAAGAGCTTTCAGAATCCGGACAAGTAGACAAAGCATCTTTATGTGGAAGCATGACAAGCAATAGCTCAGCAGAGACAGACAGCCTGTTGGGAGGCATCACGGTGGTTGGTTGTTCTACAGAAGGTGTGACAGCAGCTGCCACTTCCCCTAGTACCAACGGAACATCTCCAGTGATAGAAAAACCACCAGGTATGTCTGTCCTCCTTAGATACCGTCTGTATAGAGTCTGAGCCTGTCCCAGATGCCTCATTATGGACTAAACTTAGACCTTAAAGTAACAAGGATGAAAGAGCTTGAAAGAAGATCGAGTGATGAATGTTAAATGAAATCAAGAATCCTCAGTCTTATTACATAGTGTGGAGGAAAAGGGAGTAGCAGAGTGGAATTCTATAGAGGGGGTTTGTGTGTGGGGAAATTATTGGAAGAAAAGCTCAAACTTAGGATCGTTAGCATGTTTTATTTATTTTGTAGAAAAGGAAACAGAAAATAGTGAGGTTGATGAAAATGTTCCAACAGCAGAAGAAGCAACTGAAGCTACAGAAGGCAATGCAGGGTCAGCTGAAGATACCGTGGATATCTCCCAAACTGGCGTGTACACAGAGCATGTTTTTACAGATCCTTTGGGAGTTCAAATCCCAGAAGACCTCTCACCAGTATATCAGTCAAGGTATACAAATGGGTTAACAATTTAGGGAACCAGATAAGTGCACACATAAAAGGAACCAAAATGATCTCAAGCAGTCAAAATATTCCTACTATTTGACGTTGTTGTGGTAGATTTAGATGTTATTACTTACTTCAACTATGTCTTCATCTTTTCCTTCCATTGCATTCTCTCTAGACATATTTTTTCACCCATTTGTTCTCTATTCCTTCCAACTTAAAAAAAACTTACTTATAAGGTATATTAGTCAAAATCTTCCCAGTCATTTTCTCTTTTGGTATGATTTTTTGTTAATTGTTGTACTCACTGTCTTCTATTCTGTTAATAACTCTCTGCCATTTTAATACCTTCTCCTACTCTCACACCCACTTTGTCAGTGAAATTGGCCATTTAAATTTAAATTTCCCATGTGGGTTTCAATGACCCTTTTTTTTTTTTTTTTTTTTGCGGTACGCGGGCCTCTCACTGCTGTGGCCTCTCCCGTTGTGGAGCACAGGCTCCGCACACGCAGGCTCAGTGGCCATGGCTCACGGGCCCAGCCGCTCCACGACACGCGGGATCCTCCCGGACCGGGGCACGAACCCGTGTCCCCTGCATCGGCAGGCGGACTCTCAACCACTGTGCCACCAGGGAAGCCCAGAAAACAATTTGTTTTAGATTCTTCCTTTGAAAATAAGGGCCATTTAGCAAATTCTTTAATTTTCTTTCTTGCCTTCTCTAGGCCTTATAGAAAGCTGATGGGAGTCTATCAAAACTGGAGTCTTTTTACAATTTAATATTCTTCCTCTTAATGAATAGAGCAACCAGGTGTCTCTTAACATTTAATTGTTAATTTAAGAATAAAGTTATCTTTTTGGACTTACTGATTTGTTTGTCTGTTTTGAATTTGATATCCCAGTTATGCTTTTTTTTTTTTTTTTTACTAAATGTCCTCTGACAGTCCAAAGAATGAAGGTTTTGGGGTAGAATACAAGCATGTTTCAGCTTATTAATTTATTTTAGCAAATTCTTTATAATTCACCCTCGTGTGTGTGTGTGTATGTGTGTGGTTTTTAAACAAACTATCTCTCCTCTTTCTCTCCCCACAGAAGAAACTCATAAAATTCAAAATAACTGTAAGGGAGAACCTTAACTATAGTCTGGATATTCACTGTTATATTTCATCACCGTGTCTTAACTCAGTTCTCTGTACCTTGAGCTTCCTAGTATCTTAATGTTACTTCTGGAACAATTGCTGAAATATATGTATTTATATTTCTTTCATTTCTTTCTTATCTCTCCCTCCCCCCTGCACCTCATTGCCTTGCCTCTCTTCCTTCCTTCCTTCTCCACTTTCTCCCTCCCTCCCTCCCTCCCTCCCTCCCTCCCTCCCTCCTTCCCTCCCTCTCTCTCTCTTCTTCTCTTTCTTTCTTTCTTTCTCTCTCTCTCTCTCTCTCTCTCTTTTTGAAATGTTTAATATAAGCATTTAACTTTGGCTTTACTGGAATTTAGTGTTCGATTATTTGATTTTTTTTTAAACTGTAAACTAAAATATAGAAATGATCAATTCCTGAAAACTGTAGCTAAACATATTCAGATTTTTTTCCTTTGTCTCACCTTTTCCAGTAATGACTCAGATGCATATAAAGATCAAATATCAGTATTACAAAATGAACAAGACCTGATGAGAGAGGAAGCCCAGAAAATGAGTAGCCTTTTACCAACTATGTGGCTTGGAGCTCAGAATGGCTGGTAGGTACCAACTCTTTTAATATTAGAAATCTTTAGTCTTTCATTTTTGCTTTTGAAATCAGAAGATAACTAAAATGTGGTACATACAAATACAAACACAAAGTGCTTATTAAAGCAAAGAATTTTATATACGCACAATTTTGAGGTTATGTTGCAACTGCCTCATAAACTGGACTTTGACTTGCATTGGTTCTGAATGGTAAACCATATGTTTGTCACAGGATGTTCCTTTTATATAATATTCTTGGAAAAAGAGGTAAATAAAACTTTAAAATCTGGGTGATCTAGAAATAGGAGATCCTGAACAACAAAAGGTTTATATAAGCTAGAGTGTGTTCAGGGAATATCAAGGATTAAACAATCTCTTTGGCTTCAGGAGGGCCCAATTGTAAACATAACTTCTAGGAAAACCAGGACAAATCAGAGTCTGAAAGCTTAGGAGATGATAACAGACATTATAGGACTTTGTAGTCGTGTGGGGAGTCTTACAGACTTGTGCTTCTCCTGAGGTTAAACAGGATCACTAGTACATCTTTCCCATAAAGGTCTCACACTACAGAATGAAGGTTTGGCACGCTTTTTCTTTGAAGGGTCACATAAGAAATATGTTAGGTTTCGTGGCCATATGATCTTTGTAGCAACTTCTCAACTATGCTGTTGTGGTGCAAAAGCAGCCGCTGCATTGAAGTGAACTGGTGTGGCTATGTTCCAATAATAATAAAACTTATGAACACTGAATTTCATATGTCTCGTATGTCATGAAATACTCTCCTTTTGATTTTTTTCCAACCGTTTAAAAATGTAAAGACCATTTTTAGTTTGCATAGTGTACTAAGACAGGTAGATGGCTAGATTTGGCCTATGGGCCTTAGTTTGCCACTCCCTGATGTAAACCACTCAGTCATCAGAAAGCTCAGTATGGTAGAAAAGTAAGATTATTTTTTTGAAAAGGTTTCTAGCCAAGGATTCTGAAGTATGGGGTAACCTGAGACTAACTAACCAGGCGTTAGTTCTGGCTTTTCATTCTTTGTATGTTTCTGTTTGCTTAAGCAGCTTATTTCTCTGCTTTAGGCCTACGCTTACTCTCATTATTGTTTTTTCCTAAAATTTTTATGTTACTCTTCTTTCCTTCTGAAAGAACTTTGTGTTCATTATTAGATATAAACAACTACTTGATGTTCCCTATGCCTTACCAGTCTTGATTTTGTTCTTGCAGTTTGTATGTCCATTCATCTGTAGCCCAGTGGAGGAAATGTCTCCATTCTATTAAACTTAAAGATTCGATTCTCAGTATTGTGTAAGTTTTATTTTAGAAATTCTTCCATTCAAAAATATGTATTTTGGTATAAACTAGATTCTAAGACTATTAAAGTTAACATGTGCTTCATGACTAAATCAGTATCCATATTTTTTTGTAACCCTCTTTATGAGTGAGATTGAAACTCTAACTAGGAAGTAAACTGGAGAACTTTAAGTATAAGAGAAAACTTGCCAGGTTGATTCCTCACCATACTGAGAGTTCTTTAGTACTTTGGGGGAGAAAACCAATTAAACCCCATTAATTTATATTTGTTTTAGAGTATTCTTTATACTTTGTGAATATGTTGATTGGGGCATTGATTTACTAGTCCTTTCCTGTATGTTGACTATCAAAAGTCAGTTTGTCTGTTAGGTCCACAGAGCTGACTCTGTTAGTTCTACTTGGGGTGTGTGTCTCTGGTCTGTGGACCTTTTGTTGGTAGTCTGTGATGGGAGGAGGAACTTGGGCTAGAAAGTGAAACAACTGAGTCACCACACATGCTTTTTATTTAGTTGAGCTGACATTTTCATAGCAAGACTTTCTCAGTGAAGAAAAGAATGATGTTCATTTAGGTTCTCGTGTAAGCTCCTAATACATCACAGACTGGTCTTCTGAGAAACTCTGAACTAGCTCGGTAGCATGCAGTGTCTTCCATATTCCCAGATGGAGAGTTCTAAAATCCCCATTCCTGTTTGCAGACATGTGAAAGGAATTGTGTTAGTGGCCCTGGCTGATGGTACCCTTGCAATCTTTCACAGAGGAGTTGGTGAGTTGTTATGAATATATAACATGTGTGCTAACTTGTTGCTTTGCAAGAACATTTTCAAGCAGATTGGCTTCTTATGTTTTAAAGAAATCATACTTAATAGGAGAAAGAATAAAGGTTTAAACTGAATACTAACCGTGTATGACATCAGTGAGTATGTGAGTTCTTGCCTGCAGACATACATTAATAGTATACCTCGGTGAAAACCTGTTTACCATAATGAGCAAATAGTCCTCGTGGTCCTCTTATAGAATGTGCAATGGAGGTATATGTTTTTCACTCATATACTTATGCAGTTAGGAGAAATTTAGTGAGAGGATATGTTTTCTTTTGCCCAGTATTTTAAAAATAATTTGCAACCAGTTACATTTGGGATGTTTTTAAAAAGAATTTTTAATTGGGTAAGGTTTAATCATTTTCATGTTACGTTCTTTATATTCTTCCCCTTTAAACCAGTGTTTCTACCATCTGCACACAGAAGGGTGGTGGTGTCAGAAAACTGCCTTGAGTGAATTAAATTAAGGGAATTGAGCGTGTAACTCCTTGGTACATGTATCAAACAAAAGTGATATTTCATTTCCTACCTACTAGAATGGTAGATCAGGGAAATATTATACAAACGTAGATCCACTAAATTCAGATTTTCACAAGCCTTTTCCCAAAGTCTCATGTCCTTTGGGGCCTCAAGAAGTGTGAGGTAGATGATAGGCAGGTGCTAGAGGTTGCTGGTTAATGACTCCATAACAAAAAGAGAGGCCTCCGTTTTACCTTGTTCAGGCCCTTTTATAGACTATCTGGGTTTAATCCTCACAGCAACTTAAGCAGAAAATTCTATTGTCATCCTCACTTTATAGATGAGGAAACTGAGGCACAGAGTATTTTAGTCACTTGTTCATGGTCACTCAACTAGTGAGTAGAAGAACCTAGAAAAAATGGAATAATAAATATTTTGGTAAACTGAATCCAAAATTATATTGAACAAGATAAACAAAATACATTTACTAAGGATACATGTAAAGTCCTACATTTGGGTTCAGAAGAGTAGATGGAGGAGATAGGTCTGAAGAGTGATATCAAACTCAATACGAGTTAACATCCTAAGCCTCATAGAAATTAGAGTCCAGAGCAGGGCTGGTGATAATCCTGCTCCACTCTAGTAGATCAACATTAAATGGATCTGGACAAAGCGGAGTTAGGATGAAGACTCCATGAACTGTGGTGTGCTTGGTTTTGAAAGGAGAAGACAGGGCGGTAGCAATGAAGTGGGACTGGATTTATTCTGTGTTTCCATTAGGCAAAGCTATAGATTAATGAGTGGTTACGTACAAGAAGGCAGGCAGACTTTAGCTAGGTATGGGGAATATTTTTAAGACAATTATAGCTTTCTTACAATGGAACAGCTGCTTTGTGAGGTAGTATGTTTTCTTTCACTGAAATTGTTCAAGCAAAGCAAGCTTACAGTGGTTGGTTCTCATTTGTATGTATTTCTGTCATCACTAAAATTATAGTATGCATAATTCCTAAAGTGTTAGCAATGCATTGCCCTTGACTTCTAGCCAAGAAGATATATCAAAATGCAAGTGAGCGAGAGCAGTATTATCCCCAAAATAACCTTAAATCCATTCTAATTCTTAAAATATTATTATAAACAGGTAACTTATAACTGATTTATCACATCACTGCTGTTGAGAGCATGGGGGTCCAGGTACTGGGTGACAGGTTGAACCATATGACCTTTGAGGTCTCTTCCAACTTTGCAGTTTATAGAACAAAAGAACTCAATCTCTGTAAATATACACTGAATACATGGTATCCGGGGGATGCTTCATCAATAAATTTAATTACACACCCAAATAGAATGTTTCTTGAATTAAAATTGAGTAAAAGGTAGTGTGCATAAACTAATCATCTGTTTCTTATTTTAAAGACGGGCAGTGGGATTTGTCAAACTATCACTTGTTAGATCTTGGACGACCTCACCATTCCATCCGATGCATGACTGTGGTACATGACAAAGTTTGGTGTGGCTATAGGAACAAAATTTATGTGGTTCAGCCAAAGGCCATGAAAATAGAGGCAAGTTAACCCATGTTTTCTGTACCTAACTGAATTTGTATTACCTGAAGACCCTAAGGCTTAATTATTTTCTTCTTTAGAAATTGTTATCTGAATCTGCGTGTTTTGGGGTACTCCGGTGGTATTTTGGATGAATTCTCAGCTTTCTGTGTTACTTTACTTCTCCTTCTGCTTTTGACTATGAGTAGGGGAAGTGGTTTTTTAAAAAGGAAGGAAGATTCACACATGAATGACTAAATGTGTGTCTGAGTATCCGTGGATGCATACATGTATTATTTGAATACATGGTTCTTGAAATGTTTAGTTATGTAGAGGTGATCTGAGAGCAGGACCCTCAAGTCTCCCCCACTACTCAGTGTGTATCCAGGCAAATCCGTATATGTGTCACAGACTGAGGAATAATATTGCAGTGGGAATTTGTTGTAAGAACAAAAACCTCTTAGCATTAGCATTGTTTTCTTAAAGTTTTGCCACAATACATAAATTTATTCTAATTGTTTAAGAAAAGAAAAACAGTAGGAAATTTTTAAGATGAAAGTTCTGTCCCAAATCCTGTTCCCAACCCTAGAAGTTCCATTTGGCCTTTATGTTTTAGATGTATTCCTTACATGCGGATATCTATACACACACATACAGCATTGTAAGTTCCTTTTTGTCTAATTATAAACAGGATCTTATTTTGTGTATTGCTCTGTAACAATACAAAATCCTGAGGTTAAATTCAATCTTTTTGTTGAATGCTGTTACATAGAATGGATGTGTCAGCATTGCTTTCATAAGTTGATATCCTACACAGTGCTGAAATCCAACATCCTTTGGTTCTTCTTCATTTTGTTTTGCAGTCTAGGATAATAGCAATTGTGTATGTAAGAGTAACATATTTGGGCTCCTCTTTTAATATATAGTCTGCCAAATTATTGTGCAAATTTGCACAGTTTTTAAACACGAACTCCTACATAATAAAAGTAACATTGTGATTGAACAATCTTTTCTAGAAATCATTTGATGCACACCCCAGGAAGGAGAGCCAAGTGCGGCAGCTTGCCTGGGTGGGTGATGGCGTGTGGGTCTCCATTCGTTTGGATTCCACACTCCGTCTCTATCATGCACACACTTATCAACATCTGCAGGATGTGGACATTGAGCCTTATGTAAGCAAAATGCTAGGTAAGCTTCTAAAGCATTTTATCTTTGTCAGTCAAAGAAAATGGTTTATTTTTAAATGGTCTCAAATGCTGGGTTGAACCAATGAGTAAGTTGCCTCAGGAATAGTGAGCTCTTATCACTGAAAGAGTCAGGCAGATGCTCCATCTACCCTGTGGTTCTTGACAGAAACTTGGGATCATTTCTGACTCCTCTCTTGTTCCCCACATCTAACCCATCAGCAGGAACTGTCAAGTCTTCCCCCAGAATATCTTAAATCAGTTACGTCTTTTGTCTTGTTTTGACCACACCATGCAGCTTTCGGGATCTTTGTTCCCCAACCAGATATTGAACCCAGGCCCTGGCAATGAAACTGCTGAGTCCTAACCACTGGACTACCAGGGAATTCCCTTAAATTAGTTACATCTTTATATCTACCACTATTCCCACAGGCCAGGTCACCATTCTTTCCTCCCCAGACGACTATGAGCCTCTTAACTGGTCTTCCTATCTCCACTCCAGTCAGCTTTCTGCATAGTAACCAGTGTGCAGATATCACTGAGACATACCTCCACTTATGTAATGCCAGCCACTTTCAGAATATTCTTGTCTTTAGGTGAGATGACATTTTGTGACATTATCAGAAGAACTTAAATGGTCTGGACCTCTCTCCTTGCTCACTCTGTTCTGCCCACACGGACCTAAACTCAACGAGTTCTTTCCCATTTCAAGGCCCTCACATGTGCTGTATCCTCTGTCTGAGAAGTTTTTCTTAGTCCCTTTTTACTTGGCTTTCAGGGCATAGCTTATATGTCACATCCAGAAGAGACCTTTCCTGATCTCCCAGTTTTATTTAGGACCTCTTATACTTTTTCTTCATGGGCTTATCATTACTGTGGTTGTACCAGTATCATACTTACTGTCTCTCTCCCCGACAGAACTTAATCTTCATGAAGGGCAGGGACTATCTTTGGTTTGTCCCTTGCAGTATCCTTAGCATCCCAGTCCAGTGCTGTATGACTATTAGGGATGTCACAAATGATTTCTTTATGAAGAGAGGTTGAACCGCATCAGTGGTTTTTAACTTTTTTAGAGTCGTCGCCCTCAGGAAACCTGATGTGCCCTCTCCCTTGAATCAGCCATATATACACATAGACATAAACTAATTTCAGGAATGTACTTTGCCCATAAGTTAAAGATCTCTAGCTTAGACTATTTAAGGTTCCTTCTAACACTGTGATTCTATGATCATACTCTCATTTCTAGTAAGTAGAACTTATGAGTAACTAGATGCTGTTTGTCTTAAATGTATTATCTGTTTAATAATTTTGCCCTCAAATCCCTGAAAATAAGATCAGTTTTAAAATTCCCTTGAAATAAAAAAGTGCATTTATTCTTCCTAAATTACATGCATATGGTATCCTAAAATTTCTAAACTGCTTTAGACTCAAATATATAAACAAGGAAAGAATATAGGTTTTGTTAGCAAAGATTGTTTCTTACCTGTGAAAAGAAAATTAAGGCAAGCAAGAACTCTCTCCATTTATAAAATGGAAGGACATTTAATTTCCCCAATCTAGTAAACTGTTTTTGTTGAGGTTTTTTTGTTTTGTGTTGTGTTTTGGTTTGTTTGGTTTGGTTTTGCAGCTCCTTAAGTAAATCCTGTATCATATTTCCTGATCCACAGCATCTTCCTTCTGAATGATAATGTAATGCCAGCCACTTTTAGAGTTTTCTTTTTCCATTAACCGTGAATTGTCAGATAGATGATAAAGCCAAACGAGCGTTCGCCTTCATTGATGTGCACCTTCTTCAGGAAACATCCAACTAGCTCTGGTCACATTTCCTCTCTGCTATATTAGTCCAGCTACTCTTAGGGACTTGGAACCTAAAACATCATCTGCTCTAGTTTTTCAATAAAATGTCTTCTCTCCCGTCATACAGGTACTGGAAAACTGGGCTTCTCTTTTGTGAGGATCACAGCTCTTATGGTGTCTTGCAATCGTTTGTGGGTAGGGACAGGAAACGGTGTCATTATCTCCATCCCATTGACAGAAAGTAAGTACGTTTTTAGGTAACTGTCACAGGAGAGTTGTGGGGAACAGCCTTGTCTGGAATTCAGGTAGAAGGAATTGTTTAGTTACTGGCAAATCTGTGGTAATTCAGAAAGTCAAACTGATGGCAGAGATCTAACTATTGTTCCTTCACTCTTTCTATGAAATTTATAGACTCTAGCAAGTATATCAGGACCAATATTTACAGTTAAAAGTTTTTCATTGTGAGAAACTCTTTCTCATTTCAGGAATCATGGTCCTGTTTCATCTCAAATAATTGTTGATGTCCATTTTTTCTTTCAGCTTTATTGTACTAGTATCCAGAAACATTACCTAACTATCTAATACCCTAGTTTTCCATATCTCTGTGGCAGTTAGTTTAGGATATTCCATTTGGCTTAAGAGTTGTGGGAGAAGTTTCTTAGGAGGCCAGCAAATCCTTCCTGACATTGGAGACAAGACATCTACCTCTGTTTGAAAAAATGTGAATAATATGTACATTGTATGTTTTTTATATTTGCTTCATTATTATTATTTTTGTGAACAAAATGTGCATTGTATGTTTTTCATATTATGTTCCATTACATTGATCATTCATTAAATAAGTGTTTTTGTGCTGCAGAATTCATGGGCAGGGAATGATTTGAAATAAAAGTGCAATAAGTCCATAAAATAAGTCAATAAATAAACACCTCAGAATTTTCAGGGGAAAGGAGGAGGACTGGATGGTGGTATATCTGGAGCCTTTAAAGAACCTAAATTCTTTTTTTTTTTGGCCACACCGTGAGGCTTGTGGGATTTTAGTTCCCCAGCCAGGCAGAGAACCCGTGCCCCTGGCAGTGGAAGCAAGGAGCCCTAACCACTGGACCACCAGTTTAAAGAACCTAGATTCTTAATCCCAGCTGTATCTTCTACTACAACAACTTATAAATCTACATGTTTAGATCACTTCTTATATCGTAAGAGATTCCAGGATCCCCAGAGTTCATTTCAGTTCTTTACAGACCAGAGTTCCATTTTAGCATAGTTACTTGCACGGGATTTCTTAAAGAAGAGGGGGAAATATTAGCATTTAGAAAATGTTCCCCAGTTAGTTCTCATTCACCTAAATGGCTTTATAATTAAGAAAAGCAAAATCACAGTAAATAAATTGTCCTTTTTGAGCAGAGATATTCTTTAGAGGCTTTGGTAAGAACTTTGTGTGTTTCTTGGTATTATACCGAGTTGGATTTTGTTAATTTAGTTAGGAGTTTTGAGCTCCTGAGTTGCCAGATAGAAGACGCTGAGAGTGGCATCTCATAGTAATCCTTCTCCTCCCTGTCATGCACCTCTCCATGTCCCCTTTCCTCCTTTCTCACTTTAGCCGTAATCCTCCACCAGGGACGTTTACTGGGGCTGAGGGGTAAGTGCAGATCCTGAACCACACTCTTCTTTCTGGCTTCTCATGGCCACCGTGAGGCCGTTCTCACGTCTCTAGATACCCTCTTGAATGTTCCTAAATGTCATCCACTTGCAGTCACTGCATTGCAGCAGGTGTTTTTTTGTTTTTGTTTTTTTTTTAATGTTTGTTACGTGGCCTCCAAGCTACTGCTCAGCAGCTTAGTCTGTTTATCATCTTTCGTTGCAGCTGACCTTTCTTTCAGACTTTGTTTTCCCTCCAATAAAAACACGAAACATCTCTGAAAACTGTCTTTAATCTACATTGTTTACTCCTGTTACCAATCATGTTTCTTTCATTTACTTACTGGTCCATGGAATGGGGATGTTTTGTGAGTCTGGTCATTCTAAAATAATTCAGCAAACGATCAGTCTGGTGTAAATAAAGGCTACTCTGTTGTACTGGATGGATCCTTTTAAACACAACTTTTTACTGCCCCTCAAGGGAGATATTCTTACCACAAGGGAGAAAAAAATCAAAAGATAAACTATAAAAATTCTGCTAAAAAATATACCTATTCACTTTAAGCTATATAACTGGTTAGTTTTCTAAAATGAGGATTAAAAAACAAAACAGACATACCTAAGAAGTAAACTTAGCTATTGCTAGACTGGCAAAATCCCCTACTCCATTTACTGAGAAACTTAAAAATAACTAGCATGCTGTATATCTTTTTTTTTTTCCAGCTTTGTCTTGAGTTGGCATTGCTGCCCTTGTTTTATCTCAACTGGCTGTAGCTTTTAGATAATATCATAAGGATTAACCAGTAATCTCTTGCATCATGACTGTTTTCTAGGGGAAAATATTTGGTGTTTGGTTTTCTATTGTAGCAAATAAAACCTCAGGAGCATCAGGAAATCGTCCTGGAAGTGTCATCCGTGTATATGGTGATGAAAACAGTGATAAAGTGACACCAGGGACATTTATACCCTATTGTTCAATGGCACATGCACAGCTTTGCTTCCATGGGCACAGGGATGCTGTGAAATTCTTTGTGGCAGTCCCAGGTGAGTTAGATTATTCTATTGAGAAGTTGTATGTCCAGTTGACTGTTGAACAATGTGCATTTGAACTGCACTGATCCACTTATACACAGATTGTTTTCAGTAGTGAACACTACACTGCTACATGATCCATGGTTGGTTGAATCTTTGGATGCAGATTGTGGACACAGGAACCATGAATATGGAGGGCTGACTATTAATTTCACTCAGATTTTTGACTGCGCAGAGGGTCAGTGCCCCAACCCCTGCATTATTCAAGGGCCAACTGTAATTGTCTGTCCCTTGGTTCCTCTACCTAGTCTAATACTAAGTACTGAAACGACAGATAACTCCAGTATAACGCATGAAATGTTCTATAACGGAGGTATGAATAAAGTGCTATAGAGATACTTGATAGAAGCTGTTTTGGAATCTCTCCTCTACCCCAAAAACAAACTTGATTTTAGACTTCTTTACTTTTGAAAAGCAATGGTACTATTTTGTCACTGCAGAATGCCGAAAATGGTTTTGGCCTCATAAAGGAAATTTCTAGAAAGAAGTCCCTATCATCAAGGCTGTATTCAGGAAGAGATGGAAAATGTGCTCTGATACCTTTAGCGCTGTGCCAAGAAACAGCAGGAGTCTGGGGTTCTGGGCCTTTACCACTTGCCTTGTTGTCTTGAGCAAATTGCTTAACCTCTGATACTCATTTCTTTATTTCCTAAGTGGATGTGATTAATATCTGCTCTGCCAACCTCATTTGTTGTAAAGATTAATTAAAGGGCTTTGGGAACCATAAAGCACCATCCAGATGAAAGGTGGCAGTGATGACGTCCAGTGAAAAATGTTCTGTCCCCTGAGAATACTAAAGTGATGTTACTGATCGTCTGTAAGCAGGACCTATGTTTTGGATTTTTTTTCCCTGTAAGAGGCAAGTTTAGGAGTTAGACAAAGTTCAAATCTGGCTTTGCCACACCAACTGTGTGATGTTGGACATGGTGGTATCTCAGTGTATTAGTCAGGGTTCTGCCGAGGAACAGAACCAGTAGGGTATGTGCGTGTGCGTGTGTGCGTTCGTGTGTGTGTGTGTGTGTGTGTGTGTGTGTGTGTGTGTGTGTATGAGAGAGAGCAAGCGAGCGAGTGCAAAGAGTGCAAAGAGGGAGGGAGAGAGAGATTGATTTAATTTAAGGAATTGGTTCATGTGATTATGGGGGCTGGCAATTTTGAAATCTGCAGAGAAGGCTGGCAGGCTGGAGGCCTAGGAAAGAGCTGATGTTTGCAGCTCAAGTGTAAAGGCAGCCCGGAGGCAGAATTCTCTTTTCCTTGAGGGACCTCTCTTTTTCTCTTAAGGCCTTCAGCTGATTGGCCCACCCACATTATGGAGAGTAATCTGCTTTACTCAAAGTCCACTGATTTAAATGTTCATTATTTCTAAAAAAGTACCTTCACAGCAGTATCTAGACTAGAGTTTGAGCAAATGTCTCAGCACCAGAGCCAAGACATTTGACACATAAAATTAGCCACTATAATTTTTCCCAAGGATGTTCCAAACATTAAATGATTAAATGTATATAGTATAGGGTTGGCATATGGTACCCTAACCAATTATTCAGTATTCTTAACAACATGGTAATGAACTTCTTGAAATGTACATGTATATTTTTGTATAGTTATTTCCTCAGAATAAACTTATAGAAATGGAATTTTTTTTTAATTTATTTTTTGGCTGCGTTGGGTCTTAGTTGTGGCACGTGGGATCTTTCGTTGTGGCTCATGGGCTCTTGTTGCAATGCGCAGGCTCCTCTGTAGTTGTGGCATGCGGGCTCTCTAGTTGTGGCATGCAGGCTGCAGATTATGTGGGCTCTGTATTTGTGGCGCAGGGGCTTCAGAGCATGTAGGCTCTGTAGTTGTGGCGTGCAGGCTCAGTAGTTGTGGCACATGGGCACATGCCCTGCGGCATGTGGGATCTTAGTTCCCCGACCAGGGATCGAACCAGCGTCCCCTGCATTGCAAGACGGATTCTTAACCACTGGACCACCAGGGAAGTTCCTTTTCTTGTTTTTTTTTTTTTTTTAAAAATAATAATGCCATAGAGTCCCCTTTGAGTCTCCTTTATATTTCTCTAATCCCCTTCCCTTCCTTCTTTCCTGTCCATCTATAACCACTATCCTGAAGTTGAAATTTATCCTTCTGCCCATGTTTTTGTATTTTTACTACATTGGAACATATCTATAAACAATATATAGTATTTTTTGTATTTTTAAGTCTTATGTTACATATATATTATTCTGCAAATTATTTCTCATTTTTGAGATTTGTTAATATTTATGCATAAAAATCTAGTTCATTCATTTAACCATGGTATTCTAATATCTGAATAAATATGCTACCTTTTATCCATTCTCCTATAGATCAACTTCTAGGCTTTTTCTCTGTTTTCCCTCCACTATTAAAAAACAGTACTGCAGTAGACCTTCTTTTTTTTTTTTTTTTTTTTTTTTTTTGCGGTACGCGGGCCTCTCACTGTTGGGGCCTCTCCCATTGCGTCCCAGACCAGGGCACGAACCCGTGTCCCCTGCATTGGCAGGCGGACTCTCAACCACTGCGCCACCAGGGAAGCCCACAGTACTGCAGTAGACCTTCTTGTGCATATGGGAGAGACTTTTCTGTTGGGTATAAATCTGGAAGTGGAATTGGCAACATTGTTGTTTGTTGGCCAGTTGGCCCTAAGGATTAAACCATTCAGGATGGCCTTAATATCATACCACTGTGCTCTTGCTTCTGTGGCAAAACTAACTAGTCTGCTAACAGAAGTTATCTCTAGCAGGCTTGATTTCTTCTAGAGTATAATTGAATAACGCATGAATGAGGCACTGTGAAAATAAATCAAACTGTCCTATCCATGTCCAACATAAATTGTCTATAAAGTGTTTCACATCATGGGACTCTGTCCTGTTATCACCTAAAGGCGTGGTCTGTGTAGTTCGCCCAAAGGACAGCAGACCTGGCAAGAAAAAATACCCCACACTCATAGAGGTTATAGTGTCAATGATATTTCAAGGTTTCTCTCTATCATTTCATGCTTAAAGATTCTACATTAGAACTTAAATGTTAGAACAAATTACACATTACCCAGTAATTTTATTTGCATAATCTAAATTAAAAATAAGATGTACTTTTCTTAAATATGAGGAAACCATGGATTTGAAATCAATTCAAATATTAATTATGAATATCCAAATTCATATGGCTTAAGTTGAAGACTTTTCTGTCTCTTACATAAACACACATGTACCCTTCCAGGGGAGAGATCTTTCCACTACCCCTCAGATAAAACAATGTATATTATAATAGTCTGAAGCAGGCAGCTAAGACCAGCCGAGCCACATATAGATTTCATACTGGATTCTGGACCTATTTCTGTTTTAGTACAAAATAGCTTTACTTGGATTTCAAATTGGGCTTTCATGACCTTTATAGATGTTTTCTGATCATGCAGAGGCTTCTAACATCCCTAGTACTTTGGCTGTATTAGAATGTACTTACCTTGTTCAGCTTTCTGAAAATATTCAGAAAAAATGAGTCTCTCCCACCCCAATCCTTGATAAGTAATATTCACTTCTGTTCCTGTATAAATAGGTCAAGTCATCAGCCCACAGAGTGGCAGCAGTGGCACAGATCTAACAGTTGACAGAGCAGGGCCATCTGCACAGGAGCCTGGCAGCCAGACACCCTTGAAGTCTATGCTTGTCATCAGTGGAGGAGAGGGCTACATTGACTTCCGAATGGGTAGGTCATTGCTTCTGGGGGCTTTGTTTCCACTGTTCCGTGATGTGGATTTTCACCCACAGTAAGCAAGAAACTCAGATACATGATTTCTAAGAGGTTTTCTTTGAACTCTTTACTTGGAAAATGATTTTATGTTTCTTTTTTTCCTACTTTCATGATTTTTTTTTTTCCTTTTTATACCAAGGTGTGTTTATTTGAAGGAGCATTAGAAAACAGCAGGGTTTGGTCGTATGTTGAGGTATATGTGAAGAGCATATGGAGTCAGAAGGCCTTGGGGAAATCATTCAACCTCCCAGAACCTCAGTTTCCTCACCTGCAAAGTGGAGAAATAAAAATACTTCATAAAGTGTTGTTTGTAACCAAATTCATTTCATTTGTTCATTTTCTCACCTTGTAAACAATAATTAGCTACTGTGTACCTGTTAGCCTTGAGCATGAGATACAAAAACAAATCAGACAAAGTCTCCCTCCAGTAAGTTACAGAACAATACAGAGATAGAAACATGTTAATAAATTACAGTGTTACAGATGCTCTGATGGGGAGTAGTCAGTTTTTCCTAGGGGTAGGGGAAGAAGGAAGTCAAGAAATGATGCTTGAGATGACTCAGTACTGAAGAGCATGAGTCTGAAGAATTGGGGTGGGGATGGTATGGGGAAGGCTGGGGAGACTGGCATTCCAAGGTAAGAGATAGCTTGACCAAGGCTCAGAAATGTGAAACCACCTTAGCTGAAGAAAAACTACTTTAAAATGACTGGAACATGGAGTAGAAGCAAATATAAATTTGACCAGAGATAAATCTAGAAATGGAGGGAGGGGCTGGATTATAGAATGCCTTTATATACCTAATTAAGGAGTTTGCACTTTAAAGCAAAGGAAAATTATTGGAGGACTTTAAATAGAAGAGCAATATGATTATATGTGTGTGTAAATGGATTGGCGGTGTAAGACTAGAGGTAGGGAATGGGTTAGGAAAAAATAAATGAGTAAGGTAGAAACAGTAGGAGTAGACTAGCACTGTGATGGGGAATTGGTAACTGACAGAATGTGAAGGAAGAGGTAATGATCCATTTACTTAGAGTTAATGACTATCAGAACAGAAGCAGCAGATCTGGAGGGAGTGGAATGAGGAGTTCTGTGTTGGACATGTTGACCTTGGAGTGCATGGAAGTTGGGAGTTATCTAGGTGGAAGATGTCCACCGGGCTTTTGTGTATAAGGGTTTCATATCTCAGGAAGGATATATAATATGAGGACTACTGACACGCAGTGGTACGAAAAGTCACAAGGGTTGATGAGTTCACCCAAGGAGAGTATGTAGGGGCCAGAAGAAAAGGTTCTAGGATAGAGCCCTGCTTTAATACTGCACTTAAAGAAGCTTATGAAGGGATCTCAGAAAGAATGGCCAGAGAGGTTTCAAAGAAAACACTTGTGGAAGTGTCGTGCTTTGTAAACTGTGAAGCACTGTGATGTAAATTTATTTATTTGCTATAAATAAAGGAACCTTTTGGACTGGCCTAAAATCACAATGATTGAAAAAGTTTCTAAACGTAAGGCCTTAGAGAATATAATGTTGTAGACTGGTGACTAAAACTTCAGTTTTAATTCTGTTAAAAAAAATATATAAAATTTAAGGTCATATAAATGACAGTGTGCCACATGTAATTAGTTATAAACTAAAATTTCTGATGCAGAAGGCTTGTTGACACATTTTTAAGGCAGGGCTTTTAATGTTAAGGTTAGGAATGGTGATGTCAGTAGGAATGGAGTCACTTCAAAGTGAACTGACTGTTGGTGCAGAATTCCTTTATAGAGAGAGATGGCCTTCACTCGGCTGGATGATTTGGAACTTCTTCTTCGATTGCAACATGGTAGCCTGAACCATACTAAAGAGTATGTCAGTAAAATCTTTATGTGGTCTTTTCATTTCCACTAAAAATTTTTAAAAATTGCTTAACCAGGTTTGTCAGTATCTCTAGGTAATCCAGCATGAAAAGCAGAATTTGTCTTAAAGCATAGGTTGATTTTAATAGTAAGTATACTTTTTTAAAATTGAATTTGATCTCTTTTTTGTTCCATTTCCTTTTTCGTATCCTGTAATATTTTAGCTATGAGAAATTGATCTCAGTAGTCTCTTTCAGAAGTTAGGCAGTGAGGATTGTGACGCGTGGCATTTCTTTTACGGTGTTCTCTGAAATGGGCGGCAGACGAGTCTTATGCATGCTGCTCATGGACTAACCGTGAGTCTGATGTGCATCAGCCTGTATCTTCAAAATGCTTAACCGGACTCTCCGTTTCATCCACCAGGTGATGAAGGTGGAGAATCAGAGCTTCTTGGAGAGGATCTTCCACTCGAGCCTTCTGTCGCCAAAGCGGAAAGGAGTCACTTGATAGTGTGGCAAGTGATGTATGGTAGTGAGTGAACCCATAGGAAACAGGTGGCGACGGGGAAGCCATCTCTTCTGCATGGTTTATTTTCCCTTTTTCCCTTTATTTAATGCTCTCTTTGTGAAATAAGTTTCACCACATAATGTATGAGCATTCTTTTTCTGTTAACTATGCTATAAAACCTGTCCTACTGTAACAATACAGGAACTAGCTGTTTTACTGCACCAGTGTTATAGGCAATTTCAGTATATTATGAACAAATCAAAGAATGTTTACTTTCTGCAAACTGGTGAATTTTAGAAAGCGATCCAGTTGTGGTTCACTCTGCCACAGCTAACGTCACTTACTTCATTTGACGGGGTCACTGTTTAGCTGTCACTCATAATGAAATTCATGGAAACACTTGATAAATGAAACTGTACCATTAAGTACAATAGTAAAGTTTTCCCCTATGTATTATAAAATTGACACAAACTAATATCAGGTAGATTATCAGGATTTATCTAAATGTCCCGAGAGGGCTAAAAGCTAACTGTAAATTACTTTAACTTTCACTTTCAAATCTGACAAATCTTGTTTATATGGTATATAAAACTTTGTTTTCATCAGATTTTGCGGGGGGGGATTTTATATTAAAGAAATTAAGACTACACTATTTAAATAAAAGTTTCTTGTTTCTGACTTATTAGAGCTCTAAAGTTTATGAGGCCTGCTTCTCTGAATAGTCTGTTTTTTTTGTTTGCTTGTTTGTTTTTGAGACTAGTCTCGCTCATTTTCATACTGACATGTTTGAAAGGTTTATTATTTATAAGGCTTAGAAGATACACTTCAGCAATGGGAGGATTTTTTTTTAAGGAAATTGTGTTTTGGATTTCTGTATCAATGGATGATGGTGGTTGGATGAGCTTTTTTCCGTGTAAAAAATTCACTTGTTTACCAGTTGTTCTTGGACTGCTCTTACCAGTTAGTAAGAGTAAAGCTGTAGTGGTGATGGAGTATGGCCTAATGAACTGAACGAGAGATTTAATTAGAAACGGTATTTTCCCTTGTTCTGTATAAAACTATACAACTGCCAGTACTTGATATTCTGTATGTAAATGGTATTTAAGCTTTTGTGCCCTTTGAGATTAAAATGCCATCCTCAATGAAGAAGACTTTGAAGGAGAAGAAGACAAAATAGCATAAAGTAAAAGTTGACATTACAATCTTTTCACTCACAATGCCCATTTAAAAAATACAGTCCGGGTATAATTGATTTTCTTGTTTAATAAGTTTTAAAAAACCATTATGCTGCAGTTTTTTTCCCTCTCAGCCTTCTTGAAAATTTATGATTTATCATTCTTAATCCATTACTTTAAGCAAAACTAAATATAAGTTTAAGCACTGTCTTAAAATATGAGGTTATTGGACAAAGGCCCCCCAGTCATCGGAAGGACTGCTTCAGGAAAAGGAAACAACAGAAGTCTCAGATTGTCTAAGCATCCTTAAGGACCAATGACTTTTTTTCTGAACTGTAATGGAAAGATATTTGTAAAAAGTACTACCAGTGTCTTTTAAGCATATAGATGATTAGGCTAGATTATAAAGTACACAGGATTTAATGCATCAGAGGAGGCCTTTGGATCCATTTGGCCACAGGTGTCTATAAGCACATTATGTACACAGTACAATTGTGGCCACTTTAGATGGCTAGGAGAAAAAAAACTTTGGTAAAAGCTGTATTAAAAGGATAATTTTTTTACTTGAGCTACTTAGTCACTTTCTTCAGGGCACCAAAACTTAGGTCACTTTTCTATAGCTTATAAGCTATGTTTTTATTTTATTTTATTTTATTTTATAAATCTGAGCCACTGTTGGCAATACCTTAAAAAAAACCCCACTTATTAAATATTTTGGAGGAATGTTGTATAAATTCACAAAAAAGAGACACCAAAGTGTTTGGGAATTTTAATCCCAAGAAGTAAACATCCCAGAATCAGACCCCATGTACTGTTTGGTCTTTTACATGTTTCTATGACTGACTGTAATTTAGGAAATCAGGAGTTAAAGATGAAAAATGCAAACATGTTACAATGGTTGTTTATTGCTCTTTTTAAGCTTACCGGCTTTAACTTAAGGAATATAGGTGTGTAGTTATTTTATCTAAAATTGTCAGATATCTGTGGCCCTGTTTAACTTCAGGGACTAGAGAGTACAAAAATGTCTGTAAAATTTGTTTTAAGAGCTTGTCTTTATGTTTGTAATTTCAGTTAAATATTTTTTTGCAGATTGCTTTACTTCCACCTTTTCCCCCAACAATAGGCTTATATTCTTGTAGCGTTCACTTTGGTCAAGGTGGTAGCCTTAGGAAGAAAATGCCAAAATGTAAGCTTCTTGTAAGCAGCGAGTGGTTGGTGTAATTGCCTATAGCTACCACATCAGTGGTAAAGAAGAGGCTTGAGTACCTCAGGTTGGTCTCTCCATGTAAAAAAAAAATTACCCCTGTTGGAAGAAATAAGGAATACCTGAGAATTTTCTCATTCTGTTATGTTTGGGTTATGTGTGATGTTGAACCATGTGAAATTTCCGATGTTCAAACATGGCTGATTTACAAAAATGACAGTATCATATACATCAACGTAATACTCACTGCTCAATGCAGGTTCAAATCCCTATGAGGCAAAGGGATAATATTCTTTAGGAACTCAGTTTTGAGTGTTTTTTTCTAATTTGTGTGGATCTAAATTTTTAAAATAGGAATGAGTATCTTAATAGCTGCAGCTTGTTGAGAGTGTAAAACATTTTGAGTGCAAAATATGCAGCACATAACTTTTCACACGAAGCGTGTTTGCATAGAAAAGGTTAAGATATATTCTCTCAGTTTCTGTGTTGTTCATTTCTTGTAAAGGTCTTCCTGCGTGTGAGAATGGACCCTTTAACATAGGTTGCCTTAGTGACAAAACAAAGCAAAACAATTGTCTCATAATACTAACTGTCCTAAAGAACGTGTGTCTTGCAAATGCTGTGGAACTGAATATTTATTTCCTTGTGAGTATTATGACCATTACCAAAGGATTCAACCAGATTTAGGGCTCTTCTTAATTGATCACGTTGAGAAAGGGACTCGTTTGGGTCCCAGTTTGTACTACGGGAAGAGAAGCGAAGAGAAGAGAGAATTAAATGTGGAAATCATAAATGCTTTTCTAACAGGGTTATGCTATTTTGTAACACTAAATGTCTTTTCTTTTCTTTTAAAAAAATTAAGTTTTTATTATTAATTTTGTCATACACTTCTCAACACTTGAATATATTTTAGCCATTTTATGGTCTGAATTTGTTTTTTGTCCAGGACATTTTATTCAGAATTTTACTTGCCTCTATAATCTTAAAAATGGGTTCTAGAGGGTCCCACTTGCTGTTTCTTTAGAGGCTGATGCTTCATTTCTATGAGCAAAAAGCTCATTTAGCAATGTAGTTATTTCAGTATTTATTTCTATTATGGAATCCCTGGGGTTCAGAATGTAATAACTTTGTACATGAAATATATATAAATATGTATATGAAACACGTATGAGGAGTGTGTTTTGTTTTGTTTTTGCCTTTCCTAGGGGTCTGACCTGATTTATATTTGAAAGTCCAATAATCATCTCCCATCGAACATGTCATTTCCAAGGGTCAGGACTGTCGCCATTGGGCACTGGCTGAGGGTGAGCAGTGAGCAGTACATGAAGAACATGTTTGCTTGGCTCACGTGTTTAGGTGACATATGAATAATAGACAATAGGGCTTTCTGGAAATGTGGGCGAGCTGAGTAACAAGCCACACATGATACCAAGGCATACCATTTGCCAGACTACTCAGTAATAAGAGGCAGGCTGTAATGCAGATGTTACTAATACGGTGTGCTTATTGTGATCCATTTGCTTGGGAGAGACTCTGGAAGGAAGGATGATTATAAAACTACTCATGTGGTAGCACAGTGTGAATCCATATTCAGTACAGTGGTATTTAGGCTAATGCCATGTGCTTTGTTTACAAGGTTGTGGGGTTCTGACATGATAGTAGAAGTCGTCCTGATCGGCATGTGATAGGACAGTTCACTAGATGAAGGCACAGCCATCTCTCCAGTGAGGTTGGATGCTCTAGAATACAATGAATAGCCTGTCTCATCCCTACTCTACAGGACCTAACCTAACTGCCCCTCAGTCCTTTGGGGCCTGCTTGCGGCGCACGGGCCTCTCACTGTTGTGGGCTCTCCCGTTGCGGAGCACAGGCTCCGGACGCGCAGGCTCAGCGGCCATGGCTCACGGGCCCAGCCGCTCCGCGGCATGTGGGATCCTCCCAGACGGGGGCACGAACCCGCGTCCCCTGCATCCCCCTGCATCAGCAGGCGGACTCCCAACCACTGCGCCACCAGGGAAGCCCTGGAAGCTTTTTTTGAGCCTCATTTAATCGTGTTCCTGATTCAGCCAGTCTCTAGTGAGAGACTACAGTAACAGCGCAGGACAGCAAACGTTCATATTAATTTTACTGAGGGAACAGGACAGGAGCCCTGTAGTCTTACCTGGAACTGTAGCCCTCAGTCCCACCCAGTGGTGAGACTCTCTTTCCAAACTTAGTGGAGGGCTTCCCACCCACAGCTCAGGGTGGGCAGCAACTTCACAGAAAAGCTGCAGTTCTCAACCAGGCCAGGAGAGGGAGGTGTGGCCAAAATCACCCAGGAGCTAGTTCCAGAATGAAATTATTTCCTTCTTCCTCTCACCTCAGGAGTATCAGATTCTACTAGTGTGTTTGGTAAAACAGTTACCCTGGTGATTCTGATCCTTCTATTGGGAATAGCTGCTTAAGAGGAACTCAAGCAGCCCAGCTGGATTCACAAACATCTGTTTTCCAGGAGCGCAAAGCTTCTTCATTCTTAGCCATTTATTACCAGCACGTGGTGACCTGCTAGCAGGTTCACCCCAGACTCAACCCAATGCTCTTTCCTTTTTGATTTATGGATAATTGAAGTTTAGGGTACTTTGAACTTACTGCTACATTAAAAGCTTAGAGGGAATATTTCATCTCCATTCATTTGGTAAGGCTATTTTTTTCATAGAAAAAACTATTACCTTTTAGTTGTTATGACTAGCTTGCATATGCATAACATCTACTAATTTTCTCAAGGTGTTTACTCCATAAATTCACAGGTGATCCACAGAGCCACCCTTCGGAGTATATTATTGTCCTCAGGTGAACCAGAGGCCTAGCCACAGGAGGGGCCTTGCCCGTTGGTAAACAGGTCTAGCTGAGATAAGTGAAGTCCCAGGGTCCTCATATAATCAGAGGTAAAACCAGACTAACTCCACACTAGAGGCTACTGCAAGTGTGTTGGGAAAAGTATTAGATCCCAGATCAGGAGATTTGGGGTTAAGTCCTGAGTCTACTGTTCCCTAATTTTGCGACCCTTCACTAGTCACTTAACTATTCTGTTTCCTTACTATAAAAGGAGAGTAACATCCCACAGGGTTCTTGTGATGGCTTGATGAAGCAATGGTGTGATGGCAGTCGGCACATTACCTACCCCCACTAGGCACTCAACACCAGGCTTTGGCAGGTGGTCCCTACGTATCAGGTGTGTGAAGATGAGTAAGACACCTTCAAGGAGATTAGGGTAAGAGAGGAAAGTAGACACGAAAATGGTAAAGTGGAGTCAAGTATTATGGCCATTCATTGAGGCATTAGCTGAAAAATAATACTGGTATGGTGTCTCCTTGGCTATTTTGTAATGTGGTAAAAACAAGGGGAAAACTGTCTTCAGTCCTTATGTAGTACAGAATATTTTTATTTCCAGTCTTTTTATCAGTGTTCTAGACCTTGGCTGTCCTAAAGGAACTGTGTTAGGAAACAGAGTTACCTCAGGTCTATTGGACCTTTCAGGGAACGCCTTTCTCTCTTGCCCCGCCACTCCCCAATTGAAGGGAAACAAGTGTTCCATGAAAATTAAACACAGGAGGAGATCCATATTCTCTTTTTCATCTAAGAGTGCATTTCATTCCTGTGCAGGCACACCGAGGGACATGTTGAAACATGAAAACAGTGGTGAGCTTGACATTTTTAGATGCCATCAGAACGTATTTTTTCAGTATCTGTTTTTCATAATGCTTTATGACAAGAATTAAACTCCTAGTCACTGCATATAAACAGGTAGAAAGAAGACATACAGGACTAAATAAAATATGAACAGCTGACGCACAACAGGGTGTGGCATGGTGGCAAGGAGGATTATATGCTTTCTACATGATTAAGACGCTTATGGGACTTCCCTGGTGGTCCAGCGGTGAAAGACTTCACGGTCCCAATGCAGGGGACCCGGGTTTGATCCCTGGTCGGGGAACTAGATCCGCATGCCACAACTAAGAGCCCACGTGCCGAAACTAAGAGCCCGCATGCCGCAACTGAAAGGTCCCGAGTGCTGCAACTAAGACTTGGTGCAGCCAAATAAATAAACAAATAAATATTTTTTTAAAAACTAAGAGGCTTAGCATTACTCCGCCCAAGGAAGATCACAAACCCTCATCTGTTAAGATTTTTGCAGGCCATCTCAGGTACAGAAATCCCCAAAGAGAGTGGAGCAGCCTTTCAAAAACTTGAATTTTGGTCCTCAGGAGTATTGTAGTAATGATCTATCATTCAAAGGATTGTTGGAAAGATTAAATGAGTTAATGTACTACTCAACAGTAAACAAACATTGTGTCCTTTCCCCACTGAGGCCTCAATTTCTTTTCCTATTGTCCTTTCTCATTAAACTTGTTTGTTTTGTTTGTTTTTGTTTGTTTTTGTTTTGTGGTACGCGGGCCTCTCACTGTTGTGGCCTCTCCCGTTGCGGCACAGGCTCCGGACGCGCAGGCTCAGCGGCCATGGCTCACGGGCCCAGCCGCTCCGCGGCATGTGGGATCTTCCCAGACCGGGGCACGAACCCGTGTCCCCTGCATCGGCAGGCGGACTCTCAACCACTGAGCCACCAGGGAAGCCCTAAACTTACTTTTCTTTACCTTTGGCTAGCCCAAAGTGACAAATCCTGGAGTGAATTTTCAGCTGCTGGCCTTCTGCTGTATTTTGGCCCATTATGCTTCTGTGGAAACAGGCGTTTATTCTGTAGGAAATCTACATTTCTATCTTGGAGAGTTTGCCTGGGTCTGTAAATAAGGAACTAGGAGCAAAAGTTTGGCGTGTTTTTCACCAGAAAAGACTCCAATATTGATTCTAAGAGGCATCTCAAACATCCTTCCTGGAGGAGCCTGGCTGGAGATAAGCGGAAACTGGGCAGATGCCTCGAGGCAGACCGTGGCGGATTTAGAGACCCAGTCCTGGGCTTTTACCCAATTGAGGGTTTATCAGACTCTTCTGCCTCGTATTATGTCCATGTTTCTGGGGCGCCGAGGTGACAGCCCTTTCTTTGAAAGACCACTATGGTGTGGTATGATGGGAGCCAGAAAACATCTCAAAAGCCGAATCTTCATAAAGAACCCAAGGTTCTAGCCTTTCCCTGCTACTGAGCCATCAAAAGTCATCGCTCTCTCTGGACCCTCCGCTTTCCTTATGTGTAAAAGTTGGGACTTGGCTCAGATGAGCTCTAAGGCTTCTTCTAGGGTGATATTCTTTGAGGCTGGGTCATCTGTGCCATGTGCAGTTTGAGTTGTGTGGACTAATAGCCTTCATGCCCAGCCAGACCCTTAATGGAATTTGCGTAGCCTACACCACTCAGTAAAACCAACTGCTTTGATGCACCAGTTTGTCTCTGTGCACCAGTGTGTCCCTGAGGCATCAAAGTATCACTCCCGTGAATGGAAGGAATATGTCTTATTAAGAAGAGAGACACTTGAGTTCTATGGGTCCTGAGCTTCCCTTGGGCGTCCATCTTTCCCTTCCTGAACCTGGGAACAGGTCTCCAAAAGTCTACTTTAGAATGTCAGCTGAGCCTTCAGAGAGCTTCTCCCTAGGGCCCTTTTGTGGCATCAGTTGGGGAAAAAAGAGAAAGCCTGAGAAGTGATGCTTAATTAGGGAGGATCCTTGGCTTCCCAGTATGCCCCCCCCCCCCCCCGCGCCAGAGCAGAAAAGGGGTGGGGGAACAGGAAATGAACTTGTTTGGGAAAGTGGCCTTGCTATGGAGAGGCTGTGCTCTGCTGCCCTTTGAACACAAGGTGGCGCTGTGGTGGGCTTAGCCTTCCAAAGACTGCCGGCCCCTCATCCCTCCCCTTCATCCTCACCAGGCTGTCCATCCCAGTAAGGCAGGCCGGACCAGATCAAGAAGGGTGCCTACTGGGGGTCAAAGTGTACAGATAAGGTAAACTGGTTCCCTTTACTAACAAGCAAGCAGAGGCCCAGAGTGGCTGTTATCCAACAGCAGAGATTGAAGTGTTCCTTCTACTAGACTGTCTCTAGACGCTCATAGCCCTGAGTTCTCCCTCATTTCATTCACCAGGGGTAGGGAAAACACCATGTCTGAGCCTCCCCAGCCAAGGCAACCTATAGCCCAGGAACCCAAAGGGAAGGCAGGTGGTCTAGAGCCTGGGACCCTGCTGAGGTGAGCAGGGGTTTTTATGGATAAGAGAGAAACATTGGCCCAAAGGACGAAAGGAGGGAATTTTTGAAAGTATCCATACCGCCAATTTCTGGTTTTTGAAGTTGCAAAGGAATTTCTGCTACTGCCACCTCTGAACAAGGCAAAAAGAAATGGCGTGGAATCAGCTTAGTGAGTTGCTTCAATAAGAAACTTCATCCAAGGCTGGTAATAAACAGGAGTTACATAACTCAGTAGGTCGCAGCACCAACTGAGCCCTTTGTAGGCCATCAATCCACGTTTATTTCCTGGATTTTATAACCACTGCTGAAAAGGAAACGAGGAGGGCGTGAGGATTAGAGGGAGAGAATCTGTGACTGGAATGAATCTCCAGTTGCCTCTCCTGCACACCGCCGCTCAGTTAACTCCTGGAGGGGCTGGCTGAGTTGCAGCGCATCCAGACGCCTGGGCCTCGTGCCAGGACACTCAGACCCCTGTCCCAAGCTGCTGTGAGTAGCCACGAGCTTTAGGCTGTCATTTTATCTCAGGCCCTCATTTTTCTTTTTTTGTGGTACACGGGCCTCTCACTGCCGTGGCCTCTCCCGCTGTGGAGCACAGGCTCCGGAAGGGCAGGCTCAGCGGCCATGGCTCACGGGCCCAGCCGCTCCGCGGCATGTGGGATCCTCCCGGACCGGGGCACGAACCCGTGTCCCCTGCATCGGCAGGCAGACTCTCAACCACTGCGCCACCAGAGAAGCTCATTTTTCTATTCTGTAAAATGTCAGGGGGTTGGGTGAGTTCAAGGTCCCTTTCTGCCCCTACGATTCTAAACATTAGGAACAAAAGAGTGGACATTAGGGCTTATTACCCCAACACCACCACCAAAGTTGCAAGAAGCTGTCGGATCCTCTCGATGGGAAAGGGGTATTGTGAGATATTACTGCACTAATGGAGGCAGGTGAGGGCCCCAAGGAGGGAGATAAGGCCGGCCAACACTGGTGGGGGGTGGGGGTGGTCACAGCTGCCTTGGATGGGGCAGGGAGTGCACAGGGTAAAGGACCCGTGCCACCTCCCCCTTGGCCTTCAAGTGCTATAGACCAGTCAGTGTGTGCGCACACGCATCGCGCACGCGCACACACACACACACACACACACAGGTGAAGTGGGAACGGGAGTAGCCACACACCTGGAGAAGAGGGATATTTGCCATCCTCAAGCCTGGGGAGTTCAGTGCCCGAGAGGGCTCAGGGATGCTCCAGGGCCTTTGGGTGGGTATGAGGGGCCGACAGGCCTCATACACAGTTTCTGTCGCTCACTCCCCCTCTTCCTGCCTGGGGTCAGAGAGACAGACAGCTTCTACCGTCCACATACCACCCGGAGCTTGTCCATCTTTGTCCAGCCACCTGTGCCAAGCTACAGGCCAGATCCCACCATCTGGGAGCACCCAGTGTAAAGCCAGTTGAGGAAGGGAAAAGCTTGGGAGAAAAGCTTGGGCTGGGAGGGGAGGATGTCAGAAAGTTTGTGGCATTAGAAAGTGACGGGAAAGGGACTTCCCCGGTGGTGCAGTGGTTAAGAATCCACCTGCCAATGCAGGGGACACGGGTTCAGGCCTGGCCCAGGAAGATCCCACATACCGCGGAGCAGCTAAGCCCGTGCACCACAACTACTAAGCCTGTGCTCTGGAGCCCACGAGCCACAACTACTGAGCCCATGTGCCTAGAGCCCGTGCTCCACAACAAGAGAAGCCACCACGATGAGAAGCTCACGCACCTCAACGAAGAGTAGTCCCCGCTCACCGCAACTACAGAAAGCCTGCGGGCAGCAACAGAGACCCAACGCAGCCAAAAATAAATAAATAAATTTATTTATTTATTAAAAAAAAAAAAAAAGTGACAGGAAAGCTGGAAGCTGGAACAGCCAGAGGGATGAGGGTCCTTGGAAGGAACTTTTGGTGAGCCGTTTGAGCCTAGAACTTTCATGATGGGATCACCCCTTGAGCAGGAAGCCCATAAATGTTTCCCCGGAGGGAATTCCCTGGGGGTCCAGTGGTTAGGACTCTGCACTTTCACTGATGAGGGCCCAGGTTCCATCGATCCCTGGTTGAGGAAGTAAGATCCCACAAGCCTAGCAGTGCAGCGAAAAGAAAAGGAAAAAACAGTGTTTCCCCAGGAAGGAGATTCCTGTGGCAGGAGGCAGCTCTGACCTGGAGACTCAGAACAGATCCTTCGTTAGGCCCTTTTAACCGTGCTCAATCAGTCGGAAGTTCTTGGGTCTCCCCTTTCCCCTCTTCTTGGTGTGTTGCCCTTCCCCCACTGCTGCTGCTTCCTTTTTGAGAACAGCTGTGTGTCTGGGCATGTCCTGGAGTCTGGATTTCCAGACTCAGAAACCCCACCCCCAGCTTGGCCTACTGCCATCAGTGAGGTTTGGAAGGTGGTGGTGTCCCCCATTGAACAGGTGCCTTAACCTGAGACCCAGAGAAGGAGGGTGTGATTTTAATCCCCCAGGTCCCCCAGACCCCACAAATGAGCAGTGCCAGAAGGGGTCTCAGGGTCCCATCTTTATCAACTGGCCTGACCTTTCCACCCCCATCGGGGCTATAATCCGATAATCTATTATGCTTGAGCTGGTAGACCAGCAAAGCAGAGCTCAGGGGCCAGGGTGTGGGGATTCTGATCTGGGTTCACCAGTCCCATCCCAGAGGAGAAGGTGATGATTTATTGGGGACCGATTTTTGTAGAGAAGACACTTGACCCCTCGGCTGTTAAGGCCACAGGAGAGGCAGATGCCAGCTGAGGTGAGTGGCAGGGGGGCTGGCTGGACCCTTGCAGACTCTGCTTCACAGCAGCCTCTGCGCGGGGCTGCTTCTAAACAAATCTTCCTCCCCGGGGGGCGTCTGCTAGGTCTGAGGACAGCTTGGAGGAGGTGTTTTTCACCTCCTGTCCTCTCCCCTCTCTCTGCCTCACAGGCTCAAGTGAAAGGGGCGGGTGGGTGGGTCACAGGGAGACTTGATGAGCCCAAGCGCTGAGAGGCACGGGTGGGATGGCAAGTGCCCCGTTTTCCCTACGGAACTCACTTGCCGAAACAGTGGGCTTCCCCTCCAGAGCCTGCGTTCTGTTTGTTGAAAGGGTTTGCAAGTGAGCACCAGACTGTTCTAGAAACTCTGCCTCAGGCTGTGTGGGGCAGAAACACTAATATCAATTCAGAAAGATCAATTCTCATGTGAGGGGGTGTGTCCACTCCACCTCCGCCCACCAGCAAGGGTATCCCAGGCCAAGAAAAGGCCTCAGCAAACAAAGGTCCCTTGCAGACACGGAGCATGAGCTAGGTCCAGTCGTGGTTCTTCACATGCATTGTTTCCCTCAATCTTCAAGGCAGCTCTGAGGCAAGGGTTTCCCCTGCTGGACAGATGGCTCTTAGACCAGGGTTTCTCAACCTGGGCGCTGTCGACATTGGGCTGGATAATCCTCTGTCGTGTGGTCTGTGCTGTGCATTATGGGATATTTAGCAGCATCTTTGGCTGCTAAACATCTACCCACTAAATGCCAGGAGGACATGCACACCACCCCTCCCCAGTTATAACAACCAAAACTGTCTCCAGGCATTGCCAGATGTCCTCGGGAACAAAACTATCCCTCTTCCAGAGCCACTGTCTTAGACAGTAGGTGTCCAAGGGCCCTAGGATAGGCCCACGTTTGAACCTGGGTCATCTGCTTTTCTTGCTGCTGTTTCTTTGTGGGGAAAAGTCCCCCTTTGAGGGACTTCCCTGGTGGCGCAGTGGTTAAGAATCTGCCTGCCAATGCAGGGGACAAGGGTTCGAGCCCTGGTCCCGGAAGATCCCACAGGCCGTGGACTAAGCCCATGCACCACAACTACTGAGCCCGAGTGCTGCAACTACTAAAGCCCCCGCACCTAGAGCCCGTGCTCCACAACAAGAGACGCCACCGCAGTGAGAAGCCCGCGCACCACAACGAAGAGTAGCCCCCACTCGCAGCAACTAGAGAAAGCCTGCGCGCAGCAACAAAGACCCAACACAGCCAAAATAAATAAATTTATAAAAAAATTTAAAAGTCCCTTTGAAAATCTCTTCCCAGAACAAGGCTCCCACTTTCAATTTTAATGAGGCTGTGGATGCTGGCTGCCCATTTGTGCCTAGATGGGAAGCTGGCTGAATCAGCCTGCCCTCCCTCTGACCCCCAAGCGAAGTCCCGAGGCCTGGAGGTGGGGTGGGTGTGAGTCGGCAGAGGGACGTGAGGGCGGGGTTGCAAGAGTAGGAGCCTGCCCTCCTCTGACCTCTGCTGTATGGCCACAGCCCTGCATGTCCAGCAGCCCCAAGGAGGCCAGGTCAACGTGCCGGACCTCACTCAGCACCTTGTAGATGGGCCGCCCTGACTCACAGCCACTGGACGTGATCTGTGGTTGTCTCATCCCAGAGAATATTTGCTATGGCTGAGTGACCTCAACTCTTAGCAGGCATACCTGCCCCTGAAGGAGGCAGGTGGGTCCAGTGAACTCAGAAGGTGGCCTTTGGTTGTGGGTTCAGAACACGATGATGGGGGCGGGGGTGGAGAGGAGCTTCAAGACTCCAGGAACTTCTACTCGCCCTGCACTGGAGCGTGCTGTAAAGGCACTTGGAACTCAATGCCAGACATTAGCTCTCATTCCAGCCTCTGACCTCAGTTTACTTGTTTAAACTGGAGAAGTTGGACTGGATGGATGATCCCTAATAATTCACATGCACTGAGCACTTCCTCTGTGATAGGCTCTTTACATTCTGTCGTCTAATTTCTGCCATGCTCTGTGAGGTGGGGACTGTCATTATTATCCTCATTTTACAACTGAGGAAGCTGAGCTCAGAGAAGGTAAGTAACTTGCCCAAGGTCACACAGCGGGTAAGTGGAGGACCAGTCACATACCCAGATCTGACCCAGAGGCGTTGTTGAGGATGGCAACAGCTCGGGCGATAGGCTGACTAACTGGGGCAGCGGCCGTGAGTACCGGGGGGAAAAGGGTGTTAAGGGTGACCTGCAGAGTGAGGAGGGGCAGGACCAGCCACCCAGCCCAGTGTGGGGAGGAGTGGAAGATGACTCGGAGGCTCGAGGTTCAGCGCCTGAGGGACTGGGAGGGTGGTGATGCTATTAATAGAAACAGGGAAGTGAGGGGGAGCAGTTTCAGGGCTAGCAGATGAGTGCATTCTTAGACACGTTGAAGCTGATTCGCCAACAGTGGGACCTGTAGGCCTAGATCCAGCCACAGTTCAATTAAGAAAAATCATCCAAAAATACTTCCAAATGCCAACAGCCCTCTTACCAAAATCAAATCCCTAAGCCTTGCACACCCCGGAGTTCCCCAGCCACTGCTCTGGGCTGAGGCTCAGGGTTGGGTCTGCAGTAGCCCAAGTTTAAGTCCCACACTAACCACTGGGGGTCACCACTGGTGCACAGACCACGGTGCAGCTGCCCAGGGCTTGCCCGCTGCAGGGTGGACCTGGCGGGACGCACATCGGGTTTCAGGGAGCCGCCCCCACCCCCACCCCCGGTAGAGAGGGCGGAGTTCTCGTCCTCTCTTTTAGGCGTGGGAGGGAGAGGGGCTCACAAGATGCTGAGCCGCTGCTTCTCCCCAGGCCCCCAGGCATCGGCAATGCCATGTCATGGGAATTTCTTTTCTTTCTTTCTTTCTTTATTTTTGGCTGCGCTGGGTCTTCGTTTCTGTGCGAGGGCTTTCTCTAGTTGCGGCGAGCGGGGGCCACTCTTCATCGTGGTGCGCGGGCCTTTCCCTGTCGCGGCCTCTCTTGTTGCGGAGCACAGGCTCCAGACGCGCAGGCTCAGTAGTTGTGGCTCACGGGCCCCGTTGCTCCGCGGCATGTGGGATCTTCCCAGACCAGGGCTCGAACCCGTGTCCCCTGCGTTGGCAGGCAGATTCTCAACCACTGCGCCACCAGGGAAGCCCTCATGGGAATTTCTGATTAACCTCCAGTCAAATATGGTTCACCTTAGAACCGCTAAGAGGGCGAGGCAGTGGACCCCCTTCCCTGCATGGACACTGGGCTCTCGGGCCCTGGCCCGGAGGACGCCGTGCCCAGGGCACTGGGGTGGCAGAGCCCGGAAAGCAGGATCCCAGCTGTTCCAAAGCACCCGTCTCCCCTGACATTTGCGTCAGCAGCTCTGCCCTTTGACTTTTAATTCCCGAGAGTGGAGGGTGGAGGCAACCTTGGCGATCAGGACTAATTATTTGCAGTTCGACTGAGCCAAGCAGTTTATTGGGGTTTGGCCTGGCTGCCTGCCCTCTTCTCTGCCTCCCACCCCTGGATTTATGGCCTTGGTCTCCTTAGGAAGCTGGGAAGAAAGGAGGGCAGGAGTGCTCCCACCTGGGAGCACCCACTTCCTCTGTCCCCTGAGTCACCTGATCTCAGGCACAGCCTGTGGGAAATGATGCCTATAAAAGCACCGAGAGACCCCAGACGGAGGCCGTGCCCCCGCGCTCACACCCAGCCCAGGCCGGCGCCCTTCCAGCTCCAGTCAGGACTTGTTAGGACATGTCCCTGGGCCTCGGCCAGGCCAGGAGGCACTGCCTCCCAGCTGCCCGGGTTTAGCGGGTACAGGGCTCGGCGCGGGTGGGGTAGGGTAGGCATCTCGAAGCTGGTGCAGCTCCCCAGGCCCGGAGTCCCCCATCGGTGTCCTGGGTCCCTCTATATTTGGCCTTGACATTACCAATGTGCCCTCTCCGAGGGGCAGGCAGCCAGCCTGACCCATGACGTCTCCTCCAGGGCTTGTGCTATTTTGAAACCTGCCTTGAGACGGCCGGGGAAGGCAGGGGTGAGGTTTAGGGGAGCATCTGTGCCTGCCTCCGGACCACAGAAGAAGCTGAGGGCGTGTGGCATGGAGAATTAGCCCTGAGGCCTTTCTCAGAATTCCCTGTGCGTCACACAAATGTTCCTTCCTCTCAGGCTTCCTGGGGACACCTGGGCTCGGGGGCTGTGGGGCTGAGTCTGGGCAGGAACCCCGCCGAGCCCCTTCTGCCCCTTGGGCTTTTCCAGCTGTTCAGATATTATCCCTCAACTAAAAAACAGCTTCTATGCCAGGTCCCACCAAGAACTAGGAGTTGGCTCAGTGGCTCCCAGTCTTAGGATTTCTCAGGTCACTAATATTTCCAAAACAACAATTTAGATTCTGACATGGTCACCAGTTTTTCATTTTGCTGAGTTAAGGACATTAAAAGGAAATGTCAAAGGAAAAGTCCTTTTAAACACACAGACAAACACACACACACGAAAATACACAACTCAGGTAAGAGGACAGTCCTTCAGATTGAGTAGGTTGACCTGTAGGAAAACCCCACTGTCTTGTCCTTATTTTTCTCACTTTGCCACAAGCAGATGGGAACATGGCAACAGCTGGTACAGGGCTCATGTTCCAGGAGCCGCTGGTCCTTGCCACCCCTCTGCTGGGCCCAAAGCCAAGGGCAGTGGGGACCCCTCCCCAGCACCTATTTCCAGCTCTCTTCTGCAGCAGTCACTTTGGCTTCTCTACATCGTCCCCACCATCCCAGCCCCCAGTATTTGCAGGAGGGGAGGGCGGGGACCAGTCCTCACACAGCCCCAGATGAAAAGAGCACATTGTCTGGTCTCAGTGCGGGGAATGGGGCAGGCTTGCCCCTGGAGAAGTCGGATGATCACCACGCTCCTCTGGGAAGGGCTGCTGCTGTGGAAGGAGCGGGTCTGGGCAGGGGTCAGGAAGACTGGGTGGCTGCTACTTCCTGGCCATGAGAGCTGAGACTAGTCCCAGAACCTCCTGTGCTTCAGTTTCTGGTTCCAAAAAATGGGCATATTAACTCCTCATCACAGGGCAGGTGTAAGGACTAAATGAGAGAATGCTTGTGAAAGTACTTTATGAACTAGAAGGCGTAGGCAGGGGTAGTTTTTATTATTATTACTATTGTTATTATTATTATGAGAAACTAGTCAATGGCTGAAGAAACAGCACCCCAAACGTGATCTCAGCTTCTGGGTGCAAAGATGCTACTCACATGCACCCCTGGGTCTGTGATCTTGGGGCCCCTCTAACCCCACAAAGGAGCAGCACGAGTCTGATCCCTGTGAGTCCAGGCCTTGATCCCTGGACCAAGGCACTGTGCTCACAATAGGGCCCAGCCTCCCACCTGTGCTTAGAGAAAGGCTTCTGAGTACTTGTGGTGGCCCCACTGCATGGTGAGTGATGTCCACTGTCCCCCAAATTGTAGAGAAGTATGTGGAGGGTCTGAGGATTCAGAGAAGGTCCAATGCCTAAACTTCAAGGCCTTCACAGAGGAGCAGTTTGAAGGGCTACCCCTGCCGCCGTCCCGCGTCACGGTGGGGTGGAGTGGGAGACACACCGACCCACGTTTCTAGGCCGCTTCCACCACTTACTCTAGCTGCGTGGCTTCAGATACTTCCATCCCTTTGCCTCTCTGAGCCTCAGTTTCCTCATCTGCAAGAGAGGAATAAGAGTCCTTACCTCATGGGGTTGCTGTAAGCTCATGGGATGGCTTGTGAAAGCCCCTGTTAGGTGCTCAGTGCTCCAGGGTGCCCCTCCCCGCCTTCCTGGGAGACCCTGGCATAACCACGCCCCCCACAAAGGGAACCAAGGGGTCCCCAAGAAGTGTGAGCCTGGGGCTGGGCCGCTGCTCCCACCCAGAGTGGGTCCCCAGGCCTTGCTCCAAACAGGGGCCAGTGGGGCAGGTTTCCTCACTCCAGCCAGGCCCAGCTCCCCACCCCCTCCCCAGCAGCCAGTTGTCACGAAGTCATTGCCACCTTCCCCAGCCTGTACCCCTACCCCTGCCTCTGTGCTGACATCTCATTTGGCAAAGAGGTTGGAAAAGCTGCTGACTCTTCCAGACCCTGAGTTCATTGACTGGTCAGGGCCCATCGGCCACAGGCTGACCATGTGGGCAGAGGGAGTTTGCAGAGTGAGGGAGCGCCCGCCAGGCTTTCATCCCGCGCCTCAAGCTAAGTCCGGCCAAGACACACACTGCCCTCCGTGTGCACACCTGGACCGACACGAGGGACCCCACACACTCTGCACTCGCCCACACGCTATCCCATCTCCTCCCCCATGCAAACAGTGATATCCACACACCAGGACATCCACACCCTTCTGCGCACGTGCTTCACACAGCCACCGGCCCACCAGGCACACTCCCACGCACGCAGCTGCAGGCATGTCCCGCACGCTCACACCAGCAACGTGTGCACGGTACTTCTGCACACGTGGTGCGGGGGGCTGGCCAGCACTGGCTACCCATGGCCACTTGGCCACGCCCGACGCCTCCGCTGGCCTCTGCCCTGCGCTTCATCGGGCAAGGGGAACACGCGCAGGCTGAGCCTGACTCGGAGTGGAGGATCTCTGAGTCCCTAGAACAGGACCCCAGGCAGCCAGACCCTTTCATTCCTACCTGTGGAAATTGTGGCCCAGAGAGGGCAAGGAGATGGTGAAGCCACACAGCCCAAGTTCTTGCAAGTGCTTCCAAGTGTCTGCGAGCGTGGCAGAAAAGGAAGGAAGCATCCAGAACCACCCCCTCCCTCACTGCTGGCCTCTTCAAACCTCCTGACTCAGTTCCTCTCTGCACTGGGCAGAGCCAGCTCCTCGGCTAGCCCCAGTCCTGTGGCTTCCCCCAGGACGACCACCGCGACTGGGCGCTGTGTGACACCTCACCCTCTGCCCTGGGTGCAAGGTCATTGGAAGCGGTGTGGGGGAGGGCGCCCACTAATGAGACAAATCCTTCCTAGCTTGGGATGTTACACTCACTTGGCCTTGGCCACCTGCAGCCCCACAGCGCCCTCAGCCTGGCCCTCTCACTCCCTGACCCAGTCTCCCTCCCTGGGCCTCAAGACCCTCAGCAGCTGCCTGGACTATGGCTCCATCAAGAGACCCCAGGCTTCAGGGAGTCAGTGACCCCGTCGCCTAGACTACCGCTCCACAGGGGTAAGGGTTTCTGCCTGGAACGGCACCCGGCACCTAGTAAATGCTCAGCAAAAATGTGTTGAATGAATAGGCCAATCTCCCCATCCCCAACCTCCTTTTACAATGGCTACTCAGGGTCAAAATTAGGACGTCTGACATCTGGGTGCTTCCCTGTCAGCCATGTATGGCTGTGTGACCCTGGACCAGTCACATCCCCCTCTGAGCTTCGGTTGCCATCTAGGAAGGTGGGGCCCTGCTGGGGAGAATGCTGTTTGTCTTGTGTGACTCCGGAAACGTTTGGGAGGAGGGGGGCCAGTCACCAGTGCTGCCTCCTTCCCACTGGCTTTGAAGGGGGTACCCCTGTGGGCAGACCCAGGCCGGGGAGGCGGGGGGGGGGGGGGGGGGGGGGAGCCTGGGGTGCCTGACTCCGGGCCAACATCCTGCTTCCTGCGGCCCCCGCGGTGAGGCCCGGCGCCCGGGAGGCACACAGAGGGGTATTTGTTCGCAGTGGGCGGCAAGCGAGGAGATGCTAATCACTGCGGATCGCTGGGCTCCAGCTGGAGGTCAGGAGGTAACGCGACCCGCGGTGGTTATTTATAACCTCCCTGGCGGCCATGGCGGAGGGCAGCGCTGGATCCCCGCCCCTCCCCGGGCTGCTGCTCGGCTAGGACTGGTTACTGCCCTCCCCCGTCCTGACTGTGGCGACCTGAGCCCCTAGACCCCGATGTGGTGACCTCTGGGGGCTAAGTACAAGGTCAGATGAGGTCCCTGGGCTTCCCTTGCCCTTGGGTGCAGGGAAGCAGGTGCCCTGCTCCCTGTCCTCTGCTGGAGATGGGGGTTGCGAGGGAGGCACTGAAGTGTGACAGCCGCTCCTGCCAGGCTGCCCTACAGGGATGGGAGGGTGCCACGAGGCTGCCAGACAGGACTCAAGGACCCAGGCGGCCTGTGCTGTGTTCTGCCCTCCCACACGGAGCATGCCCCCTGCCCCCAGCCCCCAGCCCCCAGCCCCCGCCCTGCTTCACAGCTGGTGGCTGGTGGCTGGTGGCAGGGAGGCCCAGAGTAACCCAGCCAGGGAGGGACAGCCTGTAGCCCCCCAGAGCCCTGCTTCTCGGTCCTAAATTGTGATGGTGGGAATTGACCCCAGAGCTCTGGAGAGCATCCCCTAGGCTTGATGGAAACAGAATCTCTGAGTCTCGGGGTCGGGTGTCTCAGAGACTGGAGGGGAACTCTGGAGGCAGCGGTGAGAGGCCAGTACACCAGGGACCCTGGGCACCTGCACTCTGCCCCCCTTTGGACACAAAAGAGAGGCAGATTTAACTCATTCCAGGATGCATGCCGTTTTCTTTCCTTAACATTTTTTCTGGAGTTAAACATACATAAGAAAATTGTAAAGCTCAAAAGTGTACAACTGGATGAATTAGCGCAAGCTGATCATGCCTAGGGAGCCAGCGCTCGGATCAAACAACAGCGCCTCACCAGCGCCCAGAGCCCCTCGGGACACCTTCACTCACTAGCCCCAGAGTTAAGCTAACCCCCTACGCCTGCTTCTAAACTGTCCACGCTAACTGTCCAGACATGCAGCCATACGGCACGTGCTCTTTTGTGTCTAGTTTCTTTTGCCCAACATTATGTTTCATTTAAGTCTTGTTAAGTCCTCATGGCTGGTAGCTCAGCACCAAGTGACCCCATCATAATGTTTTCACCCATGCTACGGCTGGTGGACGTTTGGGTAGGTTCCAGTTCCCAGCTGCCGTGAACACGCTAGTCTTGATCTATTGTGACTACAGGACCGCATCTCCGTTGGGTATGTGCCCACGGGAGGGATGGCAGGGCAAGGGGTGTGCGTCTCTTCAGCTTTGGAAGATACAGGAAGTGTTACTTTTTAGTCAACATTTTCATAAGAATGATTTTTCAAGGTTAGTTTTTGTTTTTCATTCTAAACATTGAGGGATGTACCTTATTTATAAAAATTGGAAAATACAGAAACATAAAAAAGAAGAAATCACTCCAAGCCACTCCTTGGAGTCAACCATTCAGCCAGACAGTTAATGGATGTTTCCTAAGAGCCTCTTCTGTGTCAGGCCCTGGAGCAGAGAGACCCAGTCCTGCCCACGGAGCCTAGGGTCTGACGCCAGGTCAGCAGTGGGGACGCCAAGGGATAGACCAGGGGCCTCGGCACCCGTCCTGGTCTCCTCCTTCCGTGGTCTCCCCTCCACCGCCCCCCTCACCCATCACAGCCGCTCTTGGCAAACATCCAAACAGGTCAGCCAGCTTGCCGTGCAAACAGGACTCAAGACAGAGCCCTGAGAACTCAAAGTGGGAAGGCAGGATGACAGTTACACCACTACCTGCAGTCACTGAAGAGGGTTGTGGAGAGGAGGGGGGCTGGGAGGGCACCATGGGGCCGATCCCTCACAGGAGCTCAAAGGAAGGAGAGCCCAGGTCGGGGGGTGGGAGGCGGCGGCTGGAGAGGAGGTGGGGCTAGAGGCAGAGGCATCCGGACTTCGGACTTTATCCTGAGGACCACAGAAGGAGTTTAAGCAGGGGCAGGGAACAGGCCTGACGCGCTTGTTAGCAAGATCACTCTGGATTCCTGTGCGAGCTTTGAGGCTTTGAGCTGATGAGCAAGGGGGCAACGGGGCTGGACAAGAGCGGGACTGATGAGGTGCTTGGGAGGTGACCTGTAGGCTCTGGGGCCTGGCTGGCTGGAAGGCTTAGGGGAGGAGGAGGCTCTGGGAAGGTGTGAGGTTTCAGCCTCACTGAGGAGATGTTTTGGAGGTGACCTGTAGGCTCTGGGGCCTGGCTGGCTGGAAGGCTTAGGGGAGGAGGAGGCTCTGGGAAGGTGTGAGGTTTCAGCCTCACGTGGAATTGCAGATTTGCAGGAGGGTGCGATTGGCTCTGTTGCGGTTCTGGTGCATTCCCTTCCCATCTTTAGGGTCTAAGAACTTCTGAGAGCCAAGCGGTCAGACCTGATGAGGATGGCCTGCACCAGCCCTGGGGGACTCTTGAGGGGAGAGGTGGCCATTAGTTTATTTGACAAATATTATGTAGTGCCTACCTGTCTGGGAGTTGTTCCAGGTGCTGGGGACACACTGGCGGCAAAACAGTTCTCATGGGGGAAATCTTAAATGTAAATATATATATGAACCGGTGATAAGTATTAAGAAAAACTAAGCTGGGTAAGGGGGTAGTGAGAAGCAGTGGTAGAGGGTGCCCAGGGAAGGCCTGAGGTGACATCTGAACTGAGACCTGAAGAGAATGAGGGGATAAGGCACGTGGGAAAGTGGAGGAAAGTGGTCGGGCGGGCAGAGGCCACCACCAGTGCAGGTGCCCCAAGGCAGGCGCGGCCTGGGGTGTCAGGGGCACTGGGGAGGCCAGTGTGAGAGGCCTGGAGGGAGGCCGGGAGGGTGGAGGCAGGTGGAGCAGGGCCGGGGGAGGCCTCTCCGTTCCAGGATTTTTGAAGGGATGGCCTGACCTTGTTTTTGTTTTAGAAGCAGAGTTCTGGCTGCTCTGAGGAGGACAGACTGTAGAGGCAAAAGCAGGAGGAAGCTCTTATAGAGGTGCAAACAGGAGAAAGTGGTGGCCTGGACAGGGTGGAGACCGTCAGTCGGGGGAGGGGTGGTCTGACTGTGTGTCCAGCCGTGGGTGAAGCCCACAGCATCTGCTGACGGGTAGGAGGGTGGGTGAGAGAAAGGGAGAAGGCAAGAAGGGCTCCTGGCCGTTGCCCACTCCCCAGGCTTCAGAGTCCTGAGGCCCAGGGCTGCTGGCCTCCCCTGTGTCCCCTCTCTTCTCCTTCTCCCACCACCCCCGCCCCGTGTCTAGGACCCTCCCCGCCCCCTCCCTCCCCCGTCTCCTATCCCCTCACCTCACCCCTCTTCTACCGCCTTCTCTCCCTTCCTCCATCCCTCCTGTTTCAGGGCTCCAGTGACCTCCGGCCCACAGACCAGAGACGCTGCCCACCAGAGTATGTCCTTCATTCACTTGGCAGACCTGATGACTGGCTTGGGGCCCAGAGGCTGGGTGCTGAGGAAAAAGTAAATGTGGTTCCCAAATCCCACCCCGGGAAGCACCCAGCTGGAGACAAAGCCCACCCCCACTTTGAGCATTTCCATGCCCTGAGCCCCAGCTGTGCGTGGTAAATCCTGGTCTAAAGCAAAGCCAAGGGTTCTCTGGGAACCGACCGAGCCCTCCCCCAGATCTGGGGCCACTTCCCTCAGGGGCTCCTCCGCCCCTGCATGGTTGAGGGCTGGCTCCTGGTCCTGTGTTCAGCTTGGGCTGAGTGGCCTCGGCCCCGAACAGGCCTAAGCCCATGGCCTTGAGGCTCCAACTGGCTAAAATCAATGAGCGTCTCAGTGCTGGGCCGGGAGGCTGGAGACCTGGCTCTCACCTGGGCCTTGTTCTCATCTCATATCGCCAGCCCACCCTTCCCCCGAGCTCCAGACTGGATGAACGGTGGGCGTCTTAAACTAATGTGTCCAAAAGGTGAGCTCCTGAACCCTGCCAAAACTGCGGCTCTTCCAGTCTTCCCGAAATGGGACAAGTCACAACGGCCTCATTCCAGATGATCAGGCTCCCAGCTCTCGCCCAGCATCCAATCCGTCGGAAAACACTGTCAGCTCTGCCTCGGAGTTTCAGCCCCTTACCCCACCTCCATTGCTTCAACCTGATCTAAGCCAACATCATTGCTCGTTGGATTCCTACAACGATATCTGCTCATCCCCTTCATTCTATTCCTGACGTAATAGCCAGAGGGATTTTATTAAGAAATAACTTAGGGGAACTCCCTGGCCGTCCAGGGGTTAGGACTCCGCACTTCCACTGCAGGTGGCACAGGTTCCATCCCTGGTCGGGAACTAAGATCCCTCATGCCGCGTGGTGTGTCAAAAAAAAAAAACCACAATCAAAGTAGATCATTTTGTCCGTCTGCTCCCCTGTCAATCTGCGGAAAGCCACAGCCTTCGTGATAGCTCTATTCTATCTACACCTCCCCCACCTCTCCCACATCTGGCTGCAGCCACACTAGCCTCCTTGTTCCTTGCATATACTATGCACATGCCTGCCTCAGGGCCTTTGCACTTGCAGTTTTCCTCTTCCTGGAGTGATCCTCCCCCAATATTTCTATGGTTTGTTCTCACCTTCTTCAGGCCTTCACTCACATATTACCTTCTCTGAGAAGCTTTCATTAACCATCATATTAAAAATTACAGAGCACACCTAGTACCCAGATCTTGGTTTCTAGTACCATTCTACAATAAAAGGATCCAGGGTTTCTTGGAGAGATGGCTGATTCTAGGACTGGGGCAGGAAGTACATAAGAGAGTAAGGAAGTGCTAAAAAAAAAAAAAAAATTGATGGGGGCATGTCAATGGGCCACAGGAGCTAGTGAAAGAGCTGGAACAATTTGAGCAACAAAATAAAGTATTACTGGATTATAACCCAAATGTAGAATAAATATCTGTGAGTCCATTATAAATGTGTCGAGTAAATTAATAAATGGGTGAGAAGAGACCAATCGCTCCTGCGGAAGAATTCCAAAAAATTTATGTTGATACTTCACCCTAAACGGAGGCAGTGGAGCATAACTTTCGCTCCAGTGTGGGCTGCACGCACTTCCTTCCCAAGCGACTTCTTTCCCAAGATGTCAGTATGGAAAGAGGGGAGGGGAGAGTAGAGAAACCTGCCAAATACTGCTTCAGCCGGGTGAACAGGGTCAACATCAAGAGCCATAAATCACGTTGATAACATGTACCCTTGATATGACATGTGATGAAAATAGCACTTTACCTCTGTGATCTTGTTCCTGGAAACTCATAGGCCCGGTCTGATCATGAGAAAATATTAGGCAAATTCCAACACAATATACCTGACCAGGACTTCCTAGTTTTGTTGAGGTCATCAAAAACAAAGAAAAGCTGGGCTTCCCTGGTGGCTCAGTGGTTGAGAGTCCGCCTGCCGATGCAGGGGACACGGGTTTGTGCCCCGGTCCGGGAGGATCCCACGTGCCGCGGAGTGGTTGGGCCCGTGAGCCACGGCCGCTGAGCCTGTGCGTCCAGAGCCTGTGCTCCGCAACGGGAGAGGCCATGGCAGTGAGAGGCCCGTGTACCGCAAAAAAAACACAAAGAAAATCTAAGAAACTGTCGTAGCCAAGAGGAGCCTAAGGAGACAAAACAACTAAGTATAATGTGGTGCCCTGGATGGGATCTTGGAACAGAAAATGAAAATTAGGTAGACTAAGGAAATCTGAATAAACAATAGACTTGTTAATAATGATATTGGTTCATTAATCAAGCGTTACAAATGCACCATTCTAAGATGTCGATAACAGGAGAAACTGTGTACAGGGGGAGGGATTTGGGGGAACTCTCTGTACTATTTTAATTTTTCTATAAATCTAAAACTGCTCTAAAAAATAAAATCTATTAAAAATTACAGCTCCCCAGTGACCCATATCTCTTCTCCTTTGCCCTCTTCCCATGGCGCTTATCACGGTTTAACATGCTATATATTGAGCTTAGGTGTTTGCTATTGTCTGTTAACTCCCAGGAATCTAAGATCCCTAAGGGTTTTGTCTCTTCCCTCTTATAACCCCAGCACCTAAAACAATGTGACAAATACTAAGTGCTCAACAAATATTTGTTGAATGATAAATTTCTAGAAATAATTACTGTTAGTTTTTCCAGTTTTTTCTCTGCCTAAATACGTTTAGTACTGTTTTGAAATAAACACAAGGTCGTAATGCTTTGCTTATCTGCTGTCCTCACCTGATAGCCCCTGATTCTTTTTCCTGCTCTTATTCTTTTCCAGCATCAGTTTTTAGAAGGTGCTGATGTTGCAGGCCTGGCGTGAAGCAAATGGTTGTGATTCCCAAGGTGAGGCTTTGGGGCTCTTCTTTCTCTCTGTTGGCTCCGCCACGCTCATGTGGGCGGGAAGGATGGAGCTGTGCCAGGGCCGCCCTCTGACATCAGATCCGTAGGCACTAGATCCTGCTTGGTGGGGAACTGGGTGTGTCAGAACCCAGGGATTAAATAGCTTTCGAAATCCACTGGCTTGTCTGCAACCAGCCAGAGGGTTGGGGCATATGCCCAGACCTTCTGCCAGCTCAGGAGTAGTGGAAAACACCATCCATGCGTACATTTGGGGGAACCTGGGAGAGGCCTCCCACAGTCAGCCACAGCCCAGGCCCAAGGCTGATGGTTATGGCCCCAAGTGCTCTGGGGACCTGAGCTCCTGAGGCGGGGGGCATGGGGCTGGCTGACCCTCTCTCCAGGCATCTGAGTGGGGGCTGGAGAATCTGCCCTGCTGGCTGTTTTCCTGGTGGGAAGGGGGCAGGCTTCTGGGGAACCCAGTCGGTTGGGGAAGGGAACACTATGGTGTGTGGGGGGGGAGGGTGACGAGGAGCAAGGGGTATCCTTCCTCTGCACCCAGAGGCCATCTGCCGCTTGTCCTCCTTCCTGGTAGCAATACTGAGCCACCCAGACTCTGCTAGACATATGAGTGCTAAAGATAAAGATACTCGAAGGACATATGCCTCTGTGAACTGCTTTGCTAAATGTACTTTAGGAGTCCTTCAGCTTCCCTCTAAACCACAATTTCACTCCACACCCGCTGGCCCCACTTGCAAGAAGAAGCAGGGAACCTGCTATGGCCTTAAAAGCCACCATGTGGGGCTTCCCTGGTGGCGCAGTGGTTGAGAGTCCGCCTGCCGATGCAGGGGACGCGGGTTCGTGCCCCGGTCCGGGAGGATCCCACACGCCGCAGAGCGGCTGGGCCCGTGAGCCATGGCCGCTGGGCCTGCGCGTCCAGAGCCTGTGCTCTGCAACGGGAGAGGCCACAACAGTGAGAGGCCCGCGTACCGCAAAAAAAAAAAAAAGCCACCATGTGTATGAGGGCATGAGTGTGCAGATGCAGCCGTGTCCTCTGTGTGCGCCTGCCCGAGCAGCTCCAGAGGGCTGGCATCCGTGTTCACCTGCACGTGTGTGTACGTGGGTGGGTGCTGGCATGTGTGTGGACGTGTGTGCCCCTATTTGTGCTTTGGTGTCTTTTGTGTGCTTGTCTTCTTGTGCATGAGCACCCATGGGTTTGCCTGGGCACGAGGGTTTATGTGTGTACTGGGAGTGTGCATGGACGTGTGCTCTTCTTCTCGTGTGTGGTGAGCCTGCTTGTATGTGAGGGGGAGTGTGCGAGTGTGCACGAGTGGGTGTGCTCGTGTGAGGAGCTGTGCTGCCTGCACGCCTGCTGTGTGAGCACGGGCTTGTACGTGAGCCTGTGATGTGCGTTTGCAGGGCGTCAAGCTCTGAGGAAAGAGATTAACGTTGGCTCCCTGCGCCTGCCCTGGCAGATGTGCCCCCCGTTGGCAGGACCGTTAGTTTTCATCTCTCCCAGATGAGGTGGCCCCCATGTCCTCCACACATCCCTGTACCTCATCACGCTCATCTGAAGTTTCCGCAAACTGCGCCAGTAGCGTCCTTTGCCTCCCATCCGTCTCCCGCCTTCACTAGCTCATTGGTGTGTAGGGCTCTGAGCCCCTGGGAGGCCCTGGAAGGAAAGGGCCCCCGAGTCACCTGTTTTTGGTGAAAGCTGCATTTAGTATACCTTGTGAAGAGTCTCCACGTGCTCGAGCAGACGGAAGGCCTCAAGAAGGAATGAGGTGAAGACACTTCATCAAGCTAGTCCCACCCAGGGTTTCCTGGTTTGGAACGACAACACCTTACTGGAGGAGTCAGTGCCCACCTGGGGACGTCGGCAGCACGCTGTAGAGACACCCCGTTGTGTGCAGGCAGCCTCCTTGCTCCTCTGGTGACGGTGTGGATGCCTCCACTGTCTGGCTGATTAGTGCTGTGCAGACACAGACTGGGCCTGTCTTAGGCCTGGGAAACACGTGCTGCCCTCTGCATCTGGGGCCTCAGGGAGCCCTGGCCTTGCCCGGAGAAGTCAAGTCAGGTGACACTTCTCCAGAAGTGGCCGAGGTCTCACATTCGGCCCCAGGCCTCAGAGCTGGTGACCAGGTCGCCACACCTTCGCACCCAGCCCCGGCCTGGCCATCAGGGCAGCGGACGCCAGAGTGGCGGGCAGAAGGGAGACTGGGCCATCCAGCCAGACCTTCAGGACTAGAAGTCGAGTTTCTGATTCCCAGTCCAGTGCTCTGCCCCTCAGCATTTGCCCTGCCAGGCCAGGTGCCCATCCAGCCCTCAGCCCCAAGACTTCTGGCAGCAAGAGCTCAAAGCACAGTAGTCCTGCATCTTGAAGCCCCAACCAGGGGCAGGTAGAGAGCAGATGCCTTCCTGCCAGTCCCACTCCTGATCTGACCACTGCTTCAAGAGACTATGAGTCAGGGAAGCTCCCTGCTCTTCTCTCCCGCTCCCCTGTAACATTGAAAGCAAATTAAAGCTATGGGAGTAATACATGAATATAGTCTCTTTGTATGATTGAAAAAATGCAGAAGTAGGGCTTCCCTGGTGGCACAGTGGTTGAGAGTCCACCTGCCGATGCAGGGGACACAGGTTCGTGCCCCGGTCTGGGAAGATCCCACATGCCGTGGAGCGGCTGGGCCCGTGAGCCATGGCTGCTGAGCCTGCGCGTCCGGAGCCTGTGCTCCGCAGCGGGAGAGGCCACAACAGTGAGAGGCCCGCGTACCGCAAAAAATAAATTAAAAAAAAAAAATGCAGAAGTAGGATGAAACCCAAAAATCTCTTTCACCCTCCCCATCCCCAATCTCAGTCCACTCGCCAGAGGTGACCACCTTACAGTCCATTGTTGCCTTCCATTTTCACATTGATGATTTTTTAAAAACACAATTAAAACCATACTCTCTTTTTCTGTGACTTGCCTTTTTTTAATTTAATTTAATTGAATCCACATCAAGCCATCCTGATCAACCCATTGTTTTTTATCAGCTACACAGTACCCCAGAGTGTCGAAGTTCCCCTCATTTACTAGATGGAACCCCATTGATAGAAGGGCTGTTTCCAATTTTTCGCTATTCCAGAATAAACAATGGTGCAGCAAACATATTTCAACAGATCTCTGGGTAAGGGCACAGGCGGGAAAGACGGATTCCTGCTCCTGGCACAAAGGAACGAGAGCCGGAGAATAAAAGAAATGGGAGGAGGCTGAGGTTCCGAGAGGAACCCAGGCGCCGGCGACCAGAGCGTCCCCCGGCGTGTGCGGGCGCCCCAGGCCGGCCCTCGCGGCGCTACCCTCCTTTCTCCCGGGCGTCCCCGGCCCTCCCCGCTCCGGGCGGCCCGGCGGCCTTTCCCTCCTGCGGCTCCCACCAATGCAGAGCGGCCGGCGCCTCGGAGGAACCAAAAAAAAGCCGGCGTGTGGTGCGCGCGCGAGCGGCGCGGGGCCCTGGCGCTGCCGTTTTTAGTGTGCCTGGAGCCCAGAATACAGACTTAGTCACCCCCGGGAGCCGCGGCCATAATATTTTTGGTTGCATAAGCAAACTAAATTAGAAATCTGGAGCGTGTTCAAGGCCCTTAGACGCTAGCGCTCGGCGAGCGCGGGGGGGTGGGGACCAGGGGAGAGACAGATGGGGATTAGGCGAATTGAGCATCAGGAGAATAATTTCCTTTTTAAATTTGGGTTCCACCGACAATGAAAGCAGTATTAGCGGCCCACTTACATAACCGCACCAGAGCCGGACCGGGGAGCGCAGCAGCCAGCGGCCGGGCCCTCCTGCCTCTGCGGCCGCCTGCCCGGAGGAGGCAGTCGCTGTGTTCATCGGCTCCTCTGCGAGTTCTCAGAGAGCCTAAGTGAGGCGTCCCAGGCCACACAGCTCCGGACTTGCCCTCAGGATTTGAACTGGATTTGCCCGGAAGGAGCCTCTCGGCATCATTGGCAGAGATGCAGTGTTGCGCAGCCCTGCAAGCCTCGGGGGTGCTGAACACAGCCTGAGGATGTCCACTGCAAGATTGCATGGAATAATGGAAAACTGGAAACCACCAACATGTCTGACAATAAGCAGAACGGGCAAATGGACTGTGGAGCGCTCTTGCTGTGGTATGTTCTAGAGGTGTACAAAAGACTTGGGGGTGATCTCTATTCAGAGATGCCAGAGAGGCAGAATTAAGTGAAAAAGAGCAAGTTGCGGAACAACGTGAACAGTATGGTCTCATTTATGTTAAAGAAAAAGCAAACCACATATCCCCAGCAAAGCTATCTCTGCATCTGCAATGTACAGGAAACTAGATGCTTTTAAAGGGGCCATGAGGGTGGTCACTGCACTCTGGGGCTGATCCCCTTTGAAGGGAGGCAGGGCCTAAAGGAAAGTCGGAGGGAAGTTCACACTCTACTCTGCATACTTCTGCACTATTTGAATTTCTCACACCAGAATGTATTGTGCAGGCTTATGTCATTTAGAAACAAACCTCCTTGCAGAGGGAGACTGGACTCCACCTCCAGCCACCTTCTCAGAAAGCAAAAAGGAAGGTCTGGATGTTCTTAAAGTTAGAGCAGAGAGGGCCTTGGAGAGATGTGGCCCAGCGCCTTGTTATCTGAGCAGGGAAACTGAAGCCCAGGACTAGCTAGGGACCGGCCCCACCATTTCCCAGCAGCTGGCAGCAGGCCATGGGTTGTTAGCGAGCTGGCTCTTCCACCACCAGGCTGCTCTGCCCTGCCAATTCTCAGATAGCTGGCGTCGTGGTGGGGCAGGAGAAGGAGGCAGGAGAGAAAGAACTAAGTACCCATAGGACAGAATAGGCGGGGAGCAATTTGGCATCCATCCACTCAACCATCCATCCAACAAATGTGTTGAGGGTTATGGAGGATTGAAAGCATGTCTTCAAATTCTTCAACACTCTTCCCTTTAGAAAGCGGGGTCCCAGTCTCTTCCCCTTGAATCTAGGCTGGCCTTAGTGACTCACTTATGACCCGTAGAATGCGGTAGAAGTGACACTGCCTGACCTCCAAGGCTGGATCAGAAAAGGCCAGGCAGCTTTCTTCTGGCTCTCTTGGGATGCTCGCTCTAGGGGAAATTAAGCTATGTAAGATGTCTGACTGCCCAGAGACTGCCATGCTGGAGAGGCCACGTGTAGCACTTTCGTCGAAAGACCAGCCGAGCCCCCAGCCAACAGCCAGCATCAGCTGCAGCCGTGAGCGTACACCACCCCGTGCATCCATCCCAGGGGAACCCTCACGTGATCGCAGCCCATGGCAGTCCCCAGGTGAGAACTGCCCGGCTGAGACCACCCCAAATTCCAGATCCACAAAACCACGAGCAAAACAAAATGGCAATCTGAAGCCACTAAGTTGTGGGGTGATGTGTTATGAAGCAGTAGTATGTGACAAGGCGGGCACAGAGGAGTAGACTGATGAATAAGGAGCTAAGATCAATGGGTGTCTCAGGCCCAGGGCAGTTAATTCACAGGAAGTGATGGGAACTGCGGCGAGCTGTCAAGTGCGTGCCTATCTGAAAGGGTGGCCATTCTCGGCTCCAGCCAGATGCTGCCACGTGCCCAGATGCTTGCCCAGAGGGACCAGAAGGTTTTATGACATCTCCTGATTTATACGTGGGTAATAGGCTTACACATTTCTTCCAGCATTAGCAAACAGTTTATTTGGTTTCAAAGAAACAGGTATGGAAGTGTGGCTTGCATGAGACAGCTTCCCTTTGACACTCAGAGACCCACTACCTGGCAGGCCCTGATCTAGGAAGACTGAGCAGGTTGTCCCTGAAATCCAAGGAACCCTCCAGACCTGAGGAACCTGAATCAGGTCTGGTGGCTTTTGCCATAAACCCCGGTGGCGCTCCATCATGTCGGTATATTAGGATCACAGGCGAGCTTTGCTAATCCTGCTGCCCAGGCTGTACCCAGAGTCCTCGGGGAGGGCCCAGGCACCAGCATTTTTATTTATTTATTATTATTATTATTTTTGCAATACGCAGGCCCCTCACTGCACTGCTGTGGCCTCTCCCGTTGCGGAGCACAGGCTCCGGACGCGCAGGCTCAGCGGCCATGGCTCACAGGCCCAGCCGCTCTGCGGCATGTGGGATCTTCCCGGACCGGGGCACGAACCCGTGTCCCCTGCATCGGCAGGCGGACTCTCAACCACTGCGCCACCAGGGAAGCCCGCACCAGCATTTTTAAAATCTCCTCAGGCCATCCTCAGGCACACACCAGCAGCACCAGCATCCCGGGTAGCTTGTTAGAGATGCAAATTCTGGAACCCCACCCTAGGCCAAGTGACTCAGCACCTCTGGGCTGGGGCCCAGCAATCTGTGATTTAACCTACCCTCCAGCTGATTCTGATTCTCAATAACCTTTGAGGCTCATCATTTCAGACTGCGGTGGGAGGCACAGGTGGTGGCTGCCCAGAAATTGGCATCTGAAAACAAGCAGCTTAACAAGACACCTTCAGTTTAAAGATGCTTTAAAAAAAAAATAAAACACCTTACTCTGGTTTATTGATTCCTGAGGGTCAGGGAACACTACGGGTTGGGTTACTCTCCCTTGGAAACCTTCCCCACTCTGACCTCAGAATTGTTAAACATCCCTCCTTTATAATCTGGGGCCAGAGCCCTCCTCATTCCTCAAGTTCCCCAACACAAGGCTGGCACAGAGTAGGTGCTCACTTAAATGTCAGTTTCTTTCCTTTCTGTTTCCCCTTGGAATTTATAAGTTGTGGCTTACATACGTTCTACTGCTGTTTTAATTTGTGTTGAAGTTAGTCACATCACCCGAGTGCTCCGTGTGAGGGTAGCCAACCAGGGATTATGATACACTGGGTCTCATCCAGTAGGGGCTGGACGTCTTTAAAATTTTGCTGATGTGGAGAGATCTACAGAGAAATGAATGGAGTGGGAGGCAAATCCCATTGACGGTTTTATTATATCTCCACAAAATGACCTACCCTATTTCTTTGATTCTATGACACAAGAGATTTACCAAGAGCTTTTATGGACAGAAAAGAAAACTACAGGCACATTATGTGTATACGTCAATTATAAATGCATTTATATTTTAGAAAAGTGAAAAATGCATATCTCAGAGGCATTGAAATAGGAATTTCCTATGACTAATGGTTGGAAGGAAACGTGGAAATACAACTTTTTTTGGTTACAGATTATCTTTCGGTTTTTTGGGGTTCTTGTCATGGGTATTAACATGGGGTTTGTGTAATGATTACAAGATAAAATTTACAAAGGGAAAGAAATCCCACTAGCCACAATAGACGCAGTCTCCTGGGGGAGATATGACAGGACAGGGCCTTTGGGAAATCTGCTCTAACGTGGTCCTAGTTCTTTGGGCTTGAATTTCTTCCCTGTGCAACCTCTGGTAATTTATCCTTCGAGCCTCAATTTCTCCACTTGCAATGGGAATCATGGTCTCATTCATGGTTGGTTAGAAAATCAAATGCAGGGATTATTGAAGGCAGGAGCAGGTGCAAACCCTAATCTACTCAGTGTGGGAAGGGGGTGTTTCTGGGACCTCCCAAGAATCCCAAGCCCAGCCGTGCAGCGGACCCCCTCTCTGCAAATGCAGGATACGGCTCATGTTCTCTCCTTCCACAGAGGCCCCCACCTTATATGCTGGCAAAACTCAATGCCTCAGACTGTTGACAAAATCTCTAATCCACTGGTGCCTAAAAATACGTTGTGGGGAGACGGCGTCAGTCAGCACAGGACTCACGAATGCCTGTTGTGACCCAGGGGCAGCCAAATGGCCTGCGATTCCCTCACAAATGGTCTCTTTTTTTGGAGGAAAGGCCCTGATAAAAATGCAAAGGTGTTATTTTAGCAAGATTAACGCTGAGATTTAGAACATGGATTGCAGCCTACAGATGGACTTCTGGCCTTCACAGGGTTTTTAAACGTTTGAATGTCCCACAAGACAGCCATAATCCCTTTCATTCCTGCGGTTGCTGCTTGGGGTGTGGTAGGACTGGACGTGGCAGTCCCAGTGGGGCTGCCTGGGCCCCAGGGCACTGGGAAAACTTCCAGAGAGCTGGACACCAGGGCGTCTTCAGCCTTGGGCTTTCTGCTGCAGCCTGCGCTCCAGAATGCGAGGAGTCGGGAGGGCTTCTCGCCCAGATTATAAAAGTTCTGCAGCTTCACGGCAACAATGGCGACGTCCAACCCAATAAGGGAGAACAGCCAGGCCGTGCATTCATCCACTGAGCAGTGGCACCTACCGTGTGCCAGGTGCCCTCTCAGTGCCCAGGGGCCAGTTATCTCATTGAATTTCCCCTATCAGTGCAAGAGGTATTATTGTCATTTACCGATGACTAAACTGAGACTGGGAGAGGCCTGGTCTCGTGCCTCTCCCCTTCAGGCAATCTCTACCCCCCAGCTCTCCCCTCTGCTCCCTGAGGCTGGCAGGCCCAGGGAGGAGGTGAAGAGGCCTGTGCTAGGAGTTGCCCTCTGTGCCTTGGTTTTTCTGCATTCTCTGGCTGGGGTCGGAAGCTCCAGGGCCCCGTGGCCAGGTCTCTCAGCCCAGGCAGCCTCACCCTCCCTGCAGAGGCGTGGCTGGGCAACTTATCACCTGTCTGGGCGTGCCCCTGTGGGAGAGGGAATGGCCCACCTGACCTCCGACCTGTCCTCCAGACCCAGAGGCTGTAAATGATACGTTTCTTAATAGGATCCGAAGGAACACTTGTGTTTACTGGGGCAGCTCTGTTTATGTAACGTCTTACAGAGTTTGGAAAACACGACAAAGGTACTAAACATCCCCCACAAAGCCACCAGCTAAAGATGACCATTCTGAGTAATTTGGAGGTAGCTTTCCTTTCTTCCAAAGTGATATTAAACATGAGTTACAACTAGACTCTATTCTTCTATGGGGGCAGGGATCACAGGTATTTAGTTGTTTGGGTTTTTTTATCCTCGTCAAGCTTTTTTGGCTTGTTTGGAAACTTTCTTTTTTTTTTAATCCTTCCTAGTATGTAGCACAGACTTCAGGAAATACTTGTTCAATGAAAGAATGACAAGCAGAGCCGGGTAATGGTTGGGGCTGGAATGCTGGCTGGCTTTAGGTACACCCAGCACAGGGCTGAGAGTCCCGTCACCATTCACCATCCAACAATTTCTGGCATCCCTGGTGTGTGTTCAGCCCTCATCCAACATCACTGGTGTTTGTTGACCTTTAATGCAGGAGATGCAGGTGGGGAGGAGGGGCCCCAACCCGGTGGCCGTGGCATCAGCCAGGGTCTCAGCTTCCTCCCAGAGTTACCAGCAGAATACAACCCCAGGACTAAAGTTCCTTTGAGCACCCTGAGAGGTTAAGAGAGAGGGAGACAGCGCTGGAGGAGCCAATATTCAGAGAAAGCAGGAGGGGTGAAGCTGGACAAAGGAAGGCTGTCGGCTGTCAGCCCAGAGGCAAAGGTCACGGAGTTTCTCTTCCTGGAGACTTCCAAGAAGGGGGCATCTCTGTGGACTGGGTCAGCGGCCACCTACCCCAGGGCAGGGGGAGAGACCAGGGACTGGAGGATTCCTTCAAGAGAGCAAGGATGTCGGGGCAGACAGTCGGGCAGAAGAGGGTGTAGCGGGGCTGAGAGGGGGCACAGCATGGGTTTCCTCATGGGGCAGGGCGGGCCGCAGACGCAGGCGGGGAGGCACCGGCTTTGTGGTTCTCTGTTGGCTCAAGGCCCTCTTAGATCCGGGAGCACGTGGGAGGCTCAGGACAGAGCTGGCCCACTCTGCAAAGGTACTTTAGGATTCTTCTTGGAAAACCAGCAGGAGGAGGAAGCTACCGATGCCAGGCTGCTGGCCCATGCCATTGGCCCTGGCCAGTGGGGAGGCCACGGGGTGGGACCTCGGACCCCTGAGTTTGACTCCAGACTCGGCCACGTTCAAGTTGGGTGATGGCAGGCGGCCAAGAGGTTTAAGCTCTCTGAGTCTCAGTGACTTCCACTGTGAAATGGGGATTTAGAAAGACCACCAAAAACCCATTTCCTCTGTTCACCTCCCCGTCTCAGCGTTGGCCAGAGGATTACGCAAGATAAATTAGGCCAAAGGGCCTCACACAACGAGATGCTCAGTAAACCGCACCTTCCCTAAAGGGCGGTTCTCAGAATTGACTGTACACCCGAACTGCCTTGGGACAAGGTCAGACGGAGGCTCTTTCCCACCCGCTGCCGAGTAGGTCTGCAGTGACCCTGGGGTTTCCCTTTTTCACGAGACCCTGGCCCAGGTGATTCTGAAGTGGCAGGACCCCAAGACAGCACTAAATATGCTGAAACCTATTACCAGGCTGGGGCCATAAGCAGGGGCGCAGGGTCTCCCCCCACACCTTCATGGCCTTGGCCACCAGCCCAAGACCCTAGACCGCAGCCCCTCCCTCGTGAGGGCACCATGGGCTGTGTTGCTGGGATGCAGTGTGTGTTTGTCTGCCTTCTCCACCCCATGCCAACCCTCCGGCGGGCCCCACTGCCCTGGCAACACATTGCAAAGTCCACACAAAGGGAAACTGCGCCGGGGAGGCTGGTCCTGCCCCAGCCTCCCAGACACCAGGGGAAGGGTTTCCATGGCAATGCTGACATCACTAGGCTCAGCCGGCTGCGGAGACAAGCCCTGAATGGAGGCGCCTGGGTGTTCCCGCTGCAACCCCTTAGAGGAGGGCGACCCAGGGGCCCTGCTGGGACCCAGTTCCGGGCTGCATGCAGATCTGGGTTCAAAACCCAGCCCTGCCCCTGACTTGCTTGGTGGCTTTAAGCGAAGTCACAGGGCCCGAGACAGTCTTCTCACCTGTAAAATAGATCTAACAATATTTACCTCGCAGCGAAGGTGAAAGGAAATCATGGATAACAGACAGGTGCGCGGTAAACTGTAAAAACCTAGTCCAACGGTGAGTGGCAACTTCAGGTGTTTCCAAGGGAGTCCCCCTGACCGCTGGGCCCCTTGACGTGGGATCTGGGAGAGACGCCTCGAAATTGGGGAGGAGAAGGCCCAGTTATCCATCCGCTCCCCTTGGAGGGGGGGCAGGTAAAGGACGGTGTTGGTGAGGAAGGTCACGGGATGGGAGACTGTAGGGTCTGGAAGGCTGCTCAGGGGTGATCTGGTCTCACGCCGCCGTCAGTCAGCAGATGAGGATTTCAAGGTCAGGGTAGCGGGTGTGACTGGCCCAATCATACCCTGCATTATAATGGAGTCAGGTTCTCAACAAGGGTCCCCTGTGCCCAGAGGGTGGGCCCCGGGGGCGGAGCCACCGCTGTGCTCCACACAGTGGGAATAACAGACTGCTCTGCAGGAAGTCAACAGCAGAAAGTCAGGGGCACAAAGCGGGGAAGGGTGCGACCTGCGAGGTGGGAGGAGCTGTGGGGTGGAGTCCACCCCCGCGGTCCCCCGCGGTGCCCGGCCCCAGGGAAGCCAGGGAGCAAGGGGCTGAGAAACGCCCCTGGGGTTTTCTCCTTGCTGCCTCCCTCTTCAGAGGCTCTGGGCAGGGGCCAGGCAGCAAGCTCAGAGGGTGCCCTAGGCCAGTTTTGTTCCTGAGCTCCGGCCAAGGGACCCCGTGTGTTCTCCAGCAGCGCGCCCCAGCGCACCTCCGCACCCACCCTAGCCTGCCCCCGCACACAGGGTGAGTGCCTCCCCAGGCCTCAGACACACGGCTGAGGGCAGTTCTAGGAAGAGGCCTTGGGCCCCACAGAACTCGCTGCCTGTCCAGCAGCCCCCTACCAGCTTTTCCCCTCCCAGCCTGTGCCCTGTCAGTCTCTCCATTTCCAAGGGAATTGCTAGGGCCCGTCCCCCCACAGTGGATCGGCCGGTGCTCTGGCCCCCGTTCTGCCAGACTGTCCAACACCCATGCGGGCTGCCCTCTAATCCAGGAGACCTGTCGGGGCTCTCGGCTCCCCTGGGGGCAGGACAGACTTCCCACGGAGCCAGGGGTCACTGGTCAACCTCTCAGGGTGCTTCTATAAGTTCTAGACAGCCAGTTGGACCTAAATGCTCCTCTCTCATGTTAGGGAGGCCACAGCCCCTCATTCTGTTCCCCCTCCTTCACCCCCCAGGGCGAGGGGTAGGCCTGCTGCAGAGAGGAAGGCCTGTGCTGCTCAGCAGCTCTGATGGGGCCACAGGGAAGAGGAGGGGCCCTCGGGTTACTCTGTAAGGCCGCGTAGTCCCTGCAGACCAGGGGAGGACACACACTGCACGCGTGCTGTGGTCTACCCTCGGGTCTCTATGCATCTTTTGCCTCTTAGCCTTGAACTGGCTTGTGTGGACCCCACTGTAGCCTCCTGCCCAGGTGGACTGGGACATGTCACTGTTTGGCTTCAAACTGGTTCTGAAAGGGCAGCCCTAGTCCAGGGTCCCAGGAGTGGGAGAGTTACCCACTGGGGTGCCCTGGGGGAGGTGAGTGTCTGGAAGCAGGAGGACCAGAAGGTGCAGAGAAAAGGGACGCCCCTTCCTCTATGCTGAGATAGAGGTCCCAGCACCCCTGGAAATGGAACTGGGTGCCCACTTGAGACACACTCTCTCAGCAGATGGGAGCTGCCTGACCCTGTTAAGGGCAGTGGCCAGACATGGGCCCCTGGAAAACCAGCCACACCCTTTCCCATCTGGGTCTCCTGAGGGAGGGAGAAATTGGATCAAGGGTACCTGGCAAGAGGGTCTCTCCTCCCAAGCCAGGTGTTGGGCTTTCCAAGGCTACATCCTTCAGCCTCCTCCCTGCAGGAGGACGGGCCCATCATTGGACCAGATGCCTAGTGTCCCCTCCCAGAACACGTTGGGAAGGAGCCCAGCTCCTCGGGCCACCTGCTCTGGCCTTAGAGAGGTTTCCAGAGGGGGCTACACAATGATCCGCACTGGGACAGGCCTGTGGACACCCTGGGCGCTCGACCCTCCAGGCTCACTCGTGTGTGCTCAACCCAGCACCTATTTACATAACACGGTTTTGCAGGAGGAAACAAGCCAGCCTTCGGCGTGGGGAGAGCCCCAGCCGTGGCCTGCCATGGGCAGCTGACCTTAGCCTTCCTGCCCTGTGACCCTGGCTCCTGCCTCCCTCTGACCTCTGCAGATTCCTCAGCGAAATCCTCTGGCCCCAGCATGGCCAGCTGCTGAGGGTGAGGACACCGTGCTCCCTCCTGGAGCCTCCCGTTCCTCTGAGGCTGAAATCACAGCAGAGATGCCCAGGGAGCCATGGGGGAGGGGGTGCTGGGCCCACACTGTGAGCTAGGCCCTGCCTGAGGCTCTCGCATACACGTTACGTCATTGCACCTTCACAAGACCTGCTGAGGAAGGTAGTATCTTTTCCAGGGAACCGAGGAGGAAATTCAGGAGTCACCGCTCGTGCTCCATGGAGCCAGGATGACCCAGGCCTGTCCTGTGTTGCACACAGTCTCTGACTGGGGAGTGGCGCCCACCCTGGGAGCGGGTGGGCGGGCGCCTATCTCCCCAAGGTCTCCAGAAGCTGGAGAGAACTCCCTCTGCCCACCTGGGATTCTGGGCTGGGCGTGGAGATCCTCCTTCTTCCTTCTTTTCACTAGAATGTTGACACCAGGCGAGCACACAGTGACAGGTGGGACGCTACTTGAGAAATGGCCAAACTAATGCCAGTAAGCATGGCATCACTGACGCCCTGGGAGCAAGCAGACAGACTGTCTCAGGGCTGAGACAGGCCGACCCAGCAGAAAGGGGAGAATGGAGGGCTGGTCCGAAGCCTCGCTCTCAAACTGACTGTTCCCTCCAAAATGGACCCCTGCGGGTTCCCAGCCCTCATCCTTCCCACACTCAGACCAGAAACGCTGCGTTCCGGAGTCCTTCCTCTGGAAGCAGAGGCAGGCCTGGCACAAGCCTGGGAGCCTCAGACGAGCCTGAGTCCTGAGCTGGTGCCTGGAGGCCTGGTCTCCTTCAGGCTGACAGCTGCGACACTCTGAAGAGGGCCCTAATCTCTCTGACTCTGGGTTCCCTCAGCTGCAAAACCAGCCCTGCCTGCCACGGCTGTTGTGGGAGCAGATGAGATCTGTGTGCCCAGCTCTGTAATCAGGCAAATGCTGAACAAAGGGAGGGTGGTGGCCCCGCCCCCGACCACACAATGCAGGGGTTGAAGGCCAGTAGGGACAGTTGGCTCTGCTGGAAAAAGGGGAGGCTGTAAGGTGAAGCCCCACCCCCACCTGGCCTGCTCGGCCTCTTGGCCCAGCCTTGTTGAGCCAGGAAGGCCAGTGACTCATAGTGACCGCACTCCACTTGGCCTTTTTTGCTCTTTCTGTAAAATGGGCACAGTGGCTATTGGTTAAGCAGTCTCCCCATGAAAGGCCTGGGCGGCTGTGGAACTCTGTTATTATCATCACCACTCCTCCTTGCTCTTACTCATCTGGGAAGTTGTGTGGAAGGGGGAGATCCCAGAAAAGAGTAAAAAAGAAAGGAAATAAGTTTCCCTTGCAGTCCTTGCAGTCCAGCACCCAGAACTAGCTCCTCATTAGAGCTGGTGGCTCCTTCTCTGTCACTTTTCCACAAACAACCAAAGACAAGTTACCATTTAACCAGCCCATGGGAATTGGGGCCAAACTCTCCAAATGGCAAACCAGCAGGACCTGTTTGCTGGAACGAAATAACCCCACTGGACCTAGTACATGGCTGCCCTCACACGGCCCTCCACCTCCCCCTTGCCCAGCCCAGCAAGGTAACCTTCCTAAGCTTCCGGGACTTCAAGGGCCAAGGTGGGAGGTGGGGCTACTGGGAGGAGCCAGAGCCAGGGCTCAGGGAAGAAGACACAGACAATCAAATGAGTGAGCAAGCGGTGTCCCCCGGAGTTGGCTAGAGGAGTCCAGAGCAATCCACAGTGGACTGGAGAGGCAGGCTGGGATTGGAGGGGGAACTTCGTGAGAACTGGAGAAGAGGGGGCTCCCCAAAGTCTACAGACTGGAAGCCCCAGGAGCCAGGGAGGGAGAAGACCCCAGCCTCCTCCCTCAGCCCTCCCACATCCAGCACCGAGGCCAGGGGCCATGGGAGGTCTCCTTTCTTAGGCTTCTTTTGAACCAGCTTGCGTCTTAATCACCCCAGGGGCCGCACGTGTCTGATAGCCATAGGTACAATCAATGTTTATTGCATAATTGCTTGGCTCCAGTCCTTCTCCCCAGGACCCCAGCCCTTGGTCAGTTCAGCTCCTGGATCCCTGGGCTATCAGAGCAGGAAAGGTGGAAGGGGTTGCAGGGATAAGCAGGGCTGGGGGTGGGGATTGTGGCTGGGGAGGGACTTATATTTTACTATTAAAACAAATGTTTTTTTGCTTTAAGTGACATCAAATTATAGATTTTTACCCTTCTTAAAATTTTAAATAAATTTAAATTAGAAAATATTTCAAACATACAGAGAAGTACGGAGTCATATTTTAGATAGCCACACACCCACCACTAAGCTTGAACAAATGTTAACATTTTGTTGTATTTTCTTTAGTTCTCCTTTGGTCAAAAAATTAAATGTTGACAGTAGAACCGAAGTGCTATCCCTAGCCCATCTCCTTCCTCCCTCCCCCTTCAAAGCCCACTAACTTGAGAATGATACATTTTCCCATGTGTTTTCATACTTTTACTATATATATGGGTCTATAAGCAACCTACAGTGTCGTTTTGCATGTTTATAAAATGATGTGTGAAATGTGAGTTGCAGAGCGATGCAGTGTTCTCCTCCTTGGTACTCTGGGGCCTGGCCAATCATTTACCGATCCAGGCCCCACCCTGGAGGAAGCAGGGCCCGAGCCCCTCATCATCTTGAAACAGATAGAACAGCAACTCTTTCTTCTGATGTATACTTTGGGCTTCTGCATAAGATCTCCTTTGAAAAACAGGTTCCATTGTTTGAAAGTCACAGGTCTAATGAAAACCCCTCATCTGACAGAGGATTAAACTAGGGCCCGGAGAGGGGAGGTGACAGCTTCCCCACGGGCCTCCCTTGTTCAACAAAAGAAAAATAGATGGGCACCCAGACCCAAAGGCTGATTTGCTCCCGGGTCAGGGAAAGGCAAAAGGATCTGGACCTGGGGCCTCTGAGGAGGCCAAACGACGGACCCTTTGGGGAGTGGCAGGGCATAAGGAAAGCCCTAGACCTGGGCCGCCCAGTGAGGCAGCCACGAGCGCCCTGTTGAGCCCTGGAATGGAGCTAGTCCCCGCTGAGAGGTGCTGCAAGAGTGAACTACACACCTGATTTTGCTTTTTTTTGTTTTTTTTGGAGGGGCCGCATTGGGTCTTCATTGCTGCGCGCAGGCTTTCTCTAGTTGCAGCGAGCGGTGGTTTCTCTCGTTGCGGAGCGCGGGCTCTAGGCGCGCGGGCTTCAGTAGTTGTGGCACACGGGTTTAATTGCTCCGCAGCATGTGGGATCTTCCCGGACCAGGGCCCGAACCCATGTCCCCTGCATTGGCAGGCGGATTCTTAACCACTGCACCACCAGGGAAGTCCCTATGCACCTGATTTTGAAGACTTAGTACAAAAAAAGAATATATAAGATCTCACTAATTTTTATATTGATTACATAGTGGAAGGATAATATTTTGGATATGTGGGGTTAAGCAAAATATATTCCTAAAATTAATTGTACTTGTTTCTTTCACACTTTAAAAAATGTGGCTATAGCGCTTCCCTGGTGGCGCAGTGGTTGAGAGTCCGCCTGCCGATGCAGGGGACACGGGTTCGTGCCCCGGTCCGGGAAGATCCCACATGCCGCGGAGCGGCTGGGCCCGTGAGCCATGGCTGCTGAGCCTGCGCGTCCGGAGCCTGTGTTCCGCAGTAGGAGAGGCCACAGCAGTGAGAGGCTCGCGCACTGCAAAAAAAAAAAAAAAAAAAATGTGGCTATGGAGAAATTTTAACTTGTATATGTGCTGAGTGAGGTCAGGGCTGGGGGAGGTTGGTCTCCAGGGGCCCTGAGCTGAGGGCTCTTTTTACAAACCACATCTGGGCACTGGGTTCTGATCAGGGTGGGGTGAAACCAGTAAGTGCCTCCCCAACCTCACTGTCAGGTTGGCTCCGTCAGCCTCTCTGAGGCCCTCCTACCCTGGTCCTCCAGGATCCAAGTTTGCCCTTGTCTCTGGCCTTGAGAGCCGAGTCTGAATCAGAGTAAGCCATCTCCTCCTGGCATTTCGTCCTCCACCTGCAGGCCCCCGGTGTGCACAGACCCCCGAGGAATCAGGACAGCAGGACGGTACCCTCTCCTGGATCTCTGGCCTCCCTCTTCTGTCATGATGTCAGGGACCTTTGCTGCTCCCGTCCCATCTTCCCCTCTGCACTGGGCTCTTCTTTCTGAATTCCTCCCACCACAAACATACAGCTTGAGTTCGGGAAGAGGGTCCTCGGGGTCTGGTGTGGGCTGCAGAGACTCTCCCACATGTCAGCGGCGCACACTAAGGCCCCTGGAGGGGAGAGGGGCCACTGAACGGCTTGGGCCTCTGGACACAATGCCCCTAGTCTGGCATCGTGGAAGATGACCAGCCCACCTCTGGGGGACCCTTTCCCCAACCAGCTCTGTCTTCTCTTGCACCGTCGCCCAGGTCTGTGATTCCAGCCAGTTATGCCGTCTTCCCCAGAGCTGGCAAAGCATGACACTTCCCTATTGGAAATTCTTAGCGATCACCCTGTGTAGATGGGAGCTGTCAGCCAGCAGCTTTTCTCTGTTAAGGTAGGGTGAAAAGTAGGGGTGAGGGGGTTGCACTGCCTATCAGAACATGAGAAGAATGTCAGGCGCTTCAGTGCATATGACAGAGAGCAACGTTTTCTCCCCATGGGGGAAATAGAATCCAGGATGTAACAACTTTAGAGTTTTCAATGTATTGGGGGAAAACATAGCATCCTCCACTACCACAAAATAATACAAATGCACATAGAAAAATATTCAAATAATACAAAAGCCCCCAAAGTTATTAAAACATTGACACATAATTCACCTTTCATCACTGGCCTCTGCAAACTCCAGGGTGGGTGCTGGTGGAAGCTCTGAGACTCTCTCTCCACCTTTGCTTCACCTCGCTTTGGGAAATCAAAATAACTGAATTTTACAAGCCACTTCCCTGGAAATACGGCTTCTAATTTAGAAAAAGTTGTCAGCGGAGGACTGTGCTCCAGACGCTAACAGACTATGAAGAACGAGCATACACACTGAGAGTTCACTGTTTTAATCAAATAAAACCTACAACAAAGTTAATCTGACACATAGTTAATGAGATAATCATTGTTGCGCTTCATGGGAATTAGGCATTAATGGGAAGTAGTTTTTATAAATGATGGTAATTATACTGTTGCCTTTACTCAGCCAGAATTTTAAAGTTTTTTTCTTCTTGTTTTGATACTTCCCTTGCATAGGCTGTCAGTCTCTGTGATGAAGTTTCCTGTGGTTTCTGTGCCATTTCATCACCGTCCCCTCCTCGCCTTGCCCCCACCCAGCTCACAGGCAGTCAGCAAGGTTTTCTTGAGCACCTGCCATGGGCCACTCTTCAAAGCACTCAGTTCAAACTACCTCGTTTAATCCTCAGAAGAATCCCTAGAAATAGGTTCACAAAAGGGAAAACTGAGGTTCGGGTTGGTCACAGAAGCAGGAACGAGCCAGCGCAGGCAGCCTGACCCGCCCCCGGAGCGAAGCCACCGTGCTGGGCAGCCCCTCTCCTTCGTCCCTGGCTGGCCTCTGCTCTCCGGGGACATCAGTGCTGGGCAGTTGAGGGCAGCAGAAGCGTCAGGCTCTGTCCCTGCCCAGGGGCACAGTGCATGGAAAGGGAGTCAAGGCTGCATGGGCTTTGTAGCCACACGGGCCAAAGTTCAAATCCCAGCAGCTCACCGAACCTCTCAGCCTCGGCATCTTCATCCATCACATGGGGTGGAGAGTTCAGGGCTCCAGTGACGATCAAGTGAGCTGATGTCCGAAGGCTGAGTGCAGGCCTGGCGCACAAGATGGGGTGAATGTGAGCAGGCCCTGTGTGGGGAGGGGGACAGGAGGAGCAGCAGGTAGAGGAGGCTGTGCGGGCCCCATATCTGGGGTCCTCCGCACAGGGACTTGGATCCAGTGAGGGAAACAACACTTTCCCACTGAGCTTTGTGACTGGGGGTCACCCAAGGGGCCAAACAATCACAGGCTCTCTTCGGGACCAGCTCTCGGTTGGTCCAGATTCCATGACCAAGGAGAAAGCCCCGCTTCATCACAAATCTCCCCAAAGCCTCAGGTTCCCTCAGCAGTCCTTTCACACCACTCTGAGCTATAAACGGGTTACACCACAGCATGCAGTCTGCGGCAAGGGGAGGGGGCAGCCAGCAGGAAACTCCAAGTGGGAAGAGAGCAGAACAGAGAGGCTGCAAACACCGTCCAAGACAAACTTCTGCCACCTTACCGTTTTGCCCTGGGCCTTCCCTATTTGCCATCACCAGCAAAGAGAGGTTGTGTGCAAAGGTACTTTGTGTTCTTGTGGCAGGGGGCCAGTTAAGGACTCTTGTCACCTGGCTGGACTCAGGATTCCAGGGCAGGATCTAAACTACCAGGGTCATCCGCAAAGCAGGTCTGAGTGGAGCCTGTGTCTTGAAGCTAGAAAGGCCACCTGGGGCCGGCAGAATCCTGGGGCCCTCGCCAACGGCTCACCTGGCCCGGCTGCACTGTCATCTGGGCTGCAGACAGAGCACAGACATCCAGAGTCACAGGGCCGCATCAGGCTTTCGAATCAGCCACACTGGGGTCGAGTACCAGTTCTGCCACCTTCTAACAGTGAGACACAGACAAGTTACTTATTTCCTCTGAGTCTTAGTCTTCCCACCTGTGAAATGGGGCTAATCATCAGGGTTAATCATTGTGAAGACACATGCGCTCTGACTTGCATACTGAGTCCAGTGGCTTATTCAAATGAGGGCTCTGTCCATGCCAGACATTTATAATGACAGTAGAAATATAATGATAATTCATTCCAGAAATACCTGTTGAGCACCTGTGACAGGCCAGGCACCGTGCAGGGTGCTCTTGGAGATATGAAGGTGAGTAAGATGAGTCCCACCCCTCCTAGCGGGCATGCACAGGAATAATTCTAACCTAAGTCTGAGAGTGCTGAGTGACGTGGAGAGAGGTTTGCCAGGACAGGCATTCAGGGAAGGCTTCCTGGAGGAGGAAGAATTTCAGCTAGGCTTGGGCAGCTGGCTAACTGGAGGTGGGGGAAGAGAGGAAGGGCACTGATGCATGAATAAAGAAGCAGAGGTGTGAAAGAGTGTGCAAGATTAGGGCACATGGAAGCTCCAGTATCCAGTGGGGGCGACAGGGGGGAGGGGTGGTCAGCTGCCCTGGTGAAAAGAGAGCACTACTGTCCCCCAAACATGCCACTCTGCCTCTGCCTTGCTGGGTGACCTTGAGCCAGGCACTCCATGTTTCTGAGTCTAATGAATGGTTCCCCATCTTTTCCTCCAAGAACTTCCATCATTCCTTCATTTCTCCTCGTTCTGCCTTCTGCACATATGCAGAATCTTTGTACGACGAAGTCACTCAAGGTTTTGACGAAGGTTGTGAGGGATCGGTCATAAGTGAAGGGAATGAGTCCCCTCTGACTCTAGTGTGGGGGTGGGTGGGAGGCTGGGAGACCACCACCGTGCTCTAGGAGGCTAGGATGAGGCCTGGGCTGAGAGGGGTGAAGAGTAGCTGGTGGCGGGTTCCCTGGGTCCGAAGGCAGAGCCTGGGTGATCGGTGGCCAGGTGCAAAGCTGTGGAGCCCTGCCAGAGGGGCAGCTCCCCCACCAAAGGGGGAAAGTGGGCTGGTGTGAGCAGGCTGAATTGGAGGTACTTCTAAGATATCATGTGGAGTGTCCAGTAGGGAACAAAGCTAGGAGCAGGGGCTACCGACCTGGAATTCACTTTGGGTCCCAGATTAGAAACCCAGGTTACCCCATCCAGCTCAGTGCCTTTGACCTATTCCATGGGAACCTGGGATGCCGGGCGGGCAGCAGTGGAGGGGGGGCGGGGACAGAGAATAAAAGAGAATGGCAAGGAAGTGACACTCCTGGGCCTCGGTTCCGATCCTGTGGAATGAGGGGAGGTGTTTACAGCAAGGGTACGGAGCGGGCGGCTGTGCCGAGGGGACCAGCTCTCCTTGCACATTCGCTTTAAGCCCCTCGAGATGGTCTGCTATACAGCCTCTCCTCCCAAGTGCTGTCTCCTTGCCACGGCAACTGGCTTCTTTCCCTTGGGAAAATCCTGAGGCGTTCCTGACGACCATGGCTTCTTCCTGCTTCCACGATCACTAGCTCTGAATTCTGGGGTTACTTGTGGGCTGGGCTAGCAGGTGAGGAGCAGAAGGGTTCGTGCTGTGGGCGGGTCTTGGGGCCCAGGCCCTGTCCTGCTGGCGATTTTCTTTGTTACCTGATGGGAGGCCAGCCACTGGTAGGCGGGACCAATGATGTTGGTGCCTAATGAGTGACTGATACGATAGCCAGTGAGACACACTCGGACCTACTACTCCAGCAATACAAGGGGTCTTAAAGATCACCTATCCTTGGCTGCCCACTTCGCACCTGAGATCAGAAAATAGCGGGGAGGAAGAGACCTGGAGCTGATTTTTATCTTTCCAAAAGCCTAGCAGAAATAGAACATTTATCTGTGTGAAGGCTACACAGGCTTAACTAAAATGTCAAGTTTCTTTGCTGGAATTATCATGGAAAATATGATAAATGCACCTTTATTCAGTAATTATTAATTCCAGATCCTGTTTTATGTGAAACAAAACCATGGCATGCTGCTCAGAAGCTTTGGTTGGTTTTGTTTCATACAAAATTGGCTCCTGAATTAATAATTACTGAAAAAAGTAATTTGATAGCTCTAAACTTTTAAAACATGGAACGTGTGTGTATGCTGGGGGGTGGTGCAGAGCTGGGACAGTAAAAAGGTAAGACGCTCTCATTTCACAGCTGATAAAACTGAGATGCAGGGGGCAAGGGCCCAGCTCACGGCACACGATGAGGCAGGTAGGGCCAGGCCCCAAACTTCCTGAACTCTAACCCTAGGCTGCCCTTGGTGCTCTGCTGCTGCTCCTTCTCTGGAAATGCAGTGGGTAGGAGGAGAGGAAGAGTTAACTATTCCTGTACCTCCAGGCCAAGGCCAACAGCTGCCAGGAAGATAAGGGGAGGGGACCCCTGGGAATGAACAGCCTGTGGATTGGCGAGATTGAGCAGGGCAGGAGAAACAGGGGCAGGTGACAACAGGGGATGGGGGAGGGGAGGCAAAGACAGAGAGAGGCGGAGAGACAGAGACAAGGAGAGATAGGTGGATCCAGACAGAGCAGAGGAGGTGGGGCTCCTGGGACCCTTGAGGACCCGGGCAGTCTGGAAGGCCAGATCCTATGGTGAGCAGAATCCGGTCCCAGGCCCCACTCCCCAGGGGCCGCCAGCCACTGCGGGAGACAGTCCCTTTGTTTCACAGGCCTTGCCCTGGAGAACTCTTGTTCAGAACCAGCCCCATTAAAAACCCTGCCCCCAGAAAGTAACTGGGAGCCCAGTCTGAAGTGGGGGAAAGGGCACCGGGCTAAGAGTTCAAACTCCACGCCTCCAGGCCCTGTCCTGTCACCGACTCCCTGCCTCTCTGGGGGCTGTTAAACATCCCCACTCAGAGTCAAGGTCTGGGTGACTCTCTGGGCCCCCCGGCCCAGAGTTTGGTTGGGGGAACAGGTTGAGTGCTGGGGCCTTGCTTCCCTCCCCTGCGAGCCTGCTCTCTAGGCAGAGGCCCTGCCACCGTGGTGTGGTGTAGGGGCAGAGGGCGGGCTGGGCATTGGGCGGTCTCCCACCTCTGCCCCTAGGGGGACCTGGCAGGGCCCTCGGGCCCCGTGCTTGGGCAGCAGGCTGGCACCTGCGTGAGGAGTGGCTAGGCGCCCTGCCCCGAGCTGAGGAGAAGCTGCCCAGGGACTGGGCCCAGGCCTTCTTGTTCAGCCAGAAATTCTAGACTTTTAAGAATCAAGGGCCAGAGAGGAGCCTTTTCCAGGGCACCAGGGAGCTGCTCTCCTGCTTGGCGGTATTATCAGGCCTTGAGGGAGCCTGCCCTGGTCTTTGCTTAGGCTTTCTGGGAAGACATTTGCCTGCTCGTGGTAAGATTATTGCAGGACAAGCTTCAGGCCTGTGGTCACTCTGACAAGGTGGGGGCTTTGGCCCCTCATCCAGGCTCTTGGGAAGGAATTATTTTTCTAATCAACTTTATTGAGGTCAATTTACATACAAGAAAGTATACCTATGTTATACACAATAAAATGTACTCATTTTAGATGTACCGTTCAGTGAGTTGATAAGCGCATATACTTGTGTAGCTGCCACAACCATCAAGCTGTAGAACATCTCCATCACCGTAAAAGGTTCCCTCCAGACCCCTTCCCAGTCCCTACAGCCCCTACGCTGGCCCCAGGCACCGGCCCCAGGCACCCACTGATCCACTTTCTGTCCCTATAGATTAGATGTGATACAGGTTACCATGCTGCTTGTCCTCGTGTGTCTGACTTTTTTCGCTCTGCATAATACTTTCGAGATCCATCCATGTCATCGTGTCTATTGGTAGTTCTTTCCTTTATACTGCTGACTAATATTCCACCGTACGGATATCTCATAGATTGTTTATTCATTCGCTGTTTTTTGGACATTCGGGTTATTTCTGGGTTGCAGCTATTATGAAGAAAGTGGCTACGAACATGTACGTATAAGTCTTTACGTGGATGTATGTTTTTATTTCTCTTGCATTAGTACCTAGAAGTGGGACTGCTGGGCTGTATGATAAGCATACGTTTAACTCTTTAAGAAACCACCAAACCGTTTCCCAAAATGGTTGTACCAGTTTACAATGTATGAGGGGGAGGGATTTTGAATGCAGCCCTTCCCTGTTCTGCATCTTGACCTTTCCTTCTCCTCAGGGACTGAGCTGGTTTTGTAGGTGGTTTGGTGCTTCAGGGAGCAGGAGGGAGCCCCCCTGCCTCTCCAGGAAACATTCCCTTGCCCTCCCTCCCCGCAGAGCGGCTGCTCAAGGTTGAGATTAATGGACTGTGCTGTGTAGAGAAGGGCCTAAGGGTCTATTTATACCTGAGTTTAAGCAGATGCATTGTTAGCTGAAATGCCATAATTATTTTCCTTTTGCTAGTTCTTACCATCCCGTGAGAGTGTTTTTAAACAGAGCTGCTGCCACACTGGCAGCCTCACCCTGACTTCTCTGCCTGCCACCCCCAAGGTAAAACCGTTTCTTCCCCAGGCCGGGGGCGGTGGGTACTTCTGTTCCCGAGCCCTCCCTCTTCACCGGCGTGGGCTGATAGCTGGAGCAGGCAGCCTGTAGCTGGAGAACTTCACTTTTTTGCTGTCAGTCCCACCCCAGCTCTCACCTCCCTGTCACATTGTTCCACCTTGCCATCAGTCACCAGAGAGCTCTGGACACCCCTAACTCCAAATGATGCAGCTGTCCAAAGAGAAAGGATGAATCTTTCTTTTTCTTTCTTTCTTTCTTCCTTTCTTTCTCTTTTTCTTTCTTTCTTTCTCTCTCTCTCTTTTTTTTTTAACATTTTTTGATATGGACCTTTTTTAAAGTCTTTATTGAGTTTGTTACAATATCACTTTTGGTTTTTTGGCCCCGAGGCATGTGGGATCTTAGCTCCCGGACCAGGGATCGAACTAGCACCCTCTGCGAAGTCTTAACCACTGGACCGCCAGGGAAGTCCTGAACCTTTCTTTTTGTGTTCATAGGCTTTGCTAATTGCCAAGAGGTAGGAAAGTACAGGCAGCATAAAGGTCTTCCACTGGAGCAGGAGTTTAAGGAAACCTATGAGCCTGGCACTGCACGTTTCCTGGGCTGGCCCTAGTCTCCCCCTGTTCTGAAGTTTTTAGGCTCAGGCCAATAAATGGCTCCTTAGGGGTAAATTAAGATCTTCTTCATAAGAATCTCGGGCTGTAATATCTCTCAGACCTCAGGATACCTTAGAAACCTTTCTCCCTGCTTGGGAAAATATCACTACCCTATCATTTAGGAGTCACTCACTTAGTTGTTTTCAAGCTCTGACTCTTTAGAAAGCACTTACTGGCAGGATCCTGCCAGTCTGCACATGTTTTAATCAAGGCCACGGGTGACATGGCCCCAGACCCTCAAAAGTTTGACTGGGTTGATGACCCTGTGATAGAGCCCCAGTTTGAGCCACGAAAATATCATTCAACTCCTTATTATTATCACTGTTAGCGTTTATTTTATTCAAAGATTGTAATATAGGGCTTTCCTGGTGGCGCAGTGGTTCAGAGTCCGCCTGCCGATGCAGGGGACACGGGTTCGTGCCCCGGTCCGGGAGGATCCCACGTGCTGCGGAGCGGCTGGGCCCGTGAGCCATGGCCGCTGAGGTCCGGAGCCTGTGCTCCGCAACGGGAGAGGCCACAACAATGAGAGGCCCGGGTACCGCAAAAAAAAAAAAAAAAAAAAAGATTGTAATATAGCTGTGAGGTGCTAAATCTGATACAGGTAGGCTACCTCTTTAGGCTAACTTTTATTCTAAATTGGCTTGATCCAAACCTGTGCCATCTACTATGGTGGCCACTAGCCACATGTGGCTGTTTAAATTTAAATTAGGGCTTCCCTGGTGGCGCAGTGGTTAAGAATCCACCTGCCATGCAGGGGACACAGGTTCGAGCCCTGATCCAGGAAGATCCCACATGCCGTAGAGCAACGAAGCCCATGCGCCACACTACTGAGCCTGTGCTCTAGGGCCCATGAGCCACAACTACTGAGCCCGTGGGCCACAACTACTGAAGCCCGCGCACCTAGAGCCGGTGCCCTGCAACAAGAGAAGCCACCGCAATAAGAAGCCTGTGCACCACAACGAAGAGTTGCCCCCACTCACCACAACTAGAGAGAGCCCGTGCGCAGCAACAAAGACCCAATGAAGCCAAAAATAAATAAATTTATTAAATAAGTAAATAAATAAATTTAAATTAGTTAAATTAAATAAAATTAAGCTATTAGTTCCTCAACTGTACCAGTCACATTTCAAGTGCTCAATAAACCCAAGAGGTTTAGTGGCTACCATGTTGGACAATGTATATATAGGACATTTCCAATATCACAGAACATTCTAGTGGGCAGCAGTGGTTTAAACAGTAAGTCATGTATGCAGTAGCAGCTTTATAACGTAGAACATTCCTGCACCATCTACATAGGACCCTTATCTGGGCTGGGCCTTAAAGAAAAAAAAAACATATCAGAGGTAGAATCCCTGCCCAAAATGCATCTACATTTCCAGAACGACACAATGACACACAGGGTTTAAGACAGTAGAGGACAGATATTAGACCAAGCAATGATGGACATATAAGGGCAAGAGAGCAAACAATTAGAGAAGTGAATGTAAAGTCCAGTGGGAGCTCCAAGGAATGGTGTCTTTTGGAAGGAGTTCAACAAGACTCATTTGAGAAGGTATTTGGACTGGGCCTTGAAGGGTGGATAGAAGTTTCCCATGTGAAGGAGGCAGAAGGATATTCAAAGAAAAGGGATTACGTGTGCAAAGGTCCAGGGGTATGAGGGACTGGCCGTGTTTGGGATGGTCTTGGAGTGGTACAGCAGGAGTGTGGGGGTCAGATGGGCCAGATTATGAAAGGCTCTGTGCTCTGCTAAGGGGAATCTAGTTTATCCTGGAAGGCAGGGGCAAGGCATGGAGAGATTTACGTTTTAGGAGGATCATGTTAGAGAAAGTGAGATGCACAACATGGAGAGACCAACCAGGAGGACTATGGAATAATCTAGGTGTAAACTGAGTTGTCCTGAACGGAAGCCTGGACAATGGGCATGGAGAGAAGGGGCTAGATCTGTGGGACAGCTGGTCCAGCCTGGACGAGGCAGGTGGGAAGGAATGTGCACCATACCCAGGGAGGTTTCATGTAGGAGATGTGATTTCTGGAATTGATTTACCGCTATGGGCTGTAAATTCAAAAGGCTGCTACAATAAATACCCAAGCTAATTAGCCCCTAGAACATCAGTCTTGATTCCTTCCAAACAATGAAGTGTGAGGCTTCTCTGAGACCTCAGCTTTCCATCTGAGCCAATGAAGCAACAAATCTATTGTTGGAAAATGGGTTCTCCAGGGAGGGGGTGGGGCGTGGGGAGGCAGGCTCATTACAGCACAGAACGGCACAGCTGTTGGTTGTCCAAACTCTCCACTTGGCTTTATTTATAATCATAATGACACCCTCCAGGAAGAACAATTGCTGATCGACCCAGTTAGGAATTAAAGTTAATAAAATGAAGAGACTGCAACAAATAATCGATGCAAATGCTGCAAAAAGCCATGATCAATGGCAGAGGGGCCTGCAGTGATCAGTGACCATGGCCTGCAGCTGCCTGGTCTCCTCCTCATCACGCCCCTCCCCGCCCCTGTTTCCTGCCTTCTCGTGACTCCGTCGACCTGCTGTCATCTCCCATCAGGGGCTGTCAGGCTTCAAGTGCTCAAGTGGGTGCCCCGCTCACTGCTGGCTGTCCCGCCACCACTCCCCTCCAGCCCCCTTGCCAAGGGGCCACGTGGAATGAGGCCGCTGTAAGCAGAGTAAGAAGCAGAGACAGGGAACAGGGCCTTGGCTTCTATTCTCCTTCCCAAATCTCCTTTGCTGCTCCCTTTCCCGTCCAAGGTGTCTCTCATTTCCCATTATCTTCTTCTCTACTGGCCTCCGTACACCCTGAATGTTCCGAGCAGGGCCTGGATTCTGGGGACATCCCAAAGAGGCCAGCAGGCACGGTCGGCTTTTGCTCCGCTTAAACACGGCTTCCTGCTCTTGCTGACCCTGTTCATTTCTTTTTCTTTGTGAAGAGGGAATTGGAGGAGGGGGTGGGGGACGAGCCTCCTCGCAGGCCCCGTTGTCTGTGCAGTGGCTCCCGTCTCTGCTTCCCTTGGTCTCCGGCAGCGTGCCCCTGCTCTGCGGTCCACAGCAGGCCCAGATGAATCGGCATGGCTTACCTGGGAGGCAGGCAGCATGTGGGGACTGGGCCACTTCTCTGCCTTTCTCTGTAGGAAAGGCACACTGGTTGGTGTCCTACCTCTGGGCCTTTTGCCAGCCCCCAGCACCCGTGCACCGTGTGCTTACCAGGCAGCTGCAGGCCACGGTCACTGATCGCTGCAGGCCCCTCTGCCATTGATCATGGCTTTTTGCAGCATTTGCACTGATTATTCGTCGCAGTCTCTTCGTGCACTAGGGAAAACAAATCTCCCCAGGTTTGGGACAATCGTCCTGGGAGTTCCGGCTTCTTTGGGCCTCATGTTTGCTCAACTCCAAACTCTCGGTTCTGCCTCCCCATTGCTGCCCCTTTGGACTAGGGGTTTCTATCTAGTCCTCCTGGCATTTGGCTCTTGGATTCCCTAGATGGGCATTGACACGGCTCACAGGCTGGGATGCCCAGTTTCTATGCCGGACTCTTGGTCTTTGCCCCGGGGAAACCAGGCTGGACAACCCGAGTGACAGGGAGGTAGAGTGACCAGCAAAGGAGCAGAGAAGAAACTAGTGCTGCCTCCAGGGTGGGTCATGCCGGTCAGGACTGATGGAAAGGCTTCATCAGCAGACTCCAAGGACTCCACTCTGTGAGTGGCCCACTCACCCCGCTGTACTGTAATCAGTCTGTTTACCGGCCTGCCTCACCCACTAGACTGTGGGCTCTGCGAGGGCGGGATTGTGTCTGATTGGCTGCTGGATCTCCACTACCTGGTGTAGGTCTTGGCTCTCTGACCAAGTGTTTATTGAAAAAAAGCAGATGAACAAGGGAGCTCTTCTCCTTTATTCCTGCCATGGTTAATGTCAGCCTATCCACATAAGACCCAAGTGAGAAACATAAAGTCATTAAGTCCTGTTGATTCTACTTAAAATACTTCTCCAACCAATGCCTTCTTTGGGGGACCGTGTGTTTCCTGCCTGGGTAATTCCAGCCAGGAGTTGGTGGACTGATTCTCCTGGCTTCCTTTTCTTGACTCTTCCACTTGTCTACCTTCCCTATTGCTTACATGTATAACACAAATCTAATCATGCCATTCCTCTGCTAAAGCGCCTTGCAGAGCTCTCCATTTCTCACAAAATAAAGTACAGTTCCTCTAGACCCTCCATGACCTGGCTCAACCTACTATTCTAGCCCATTTCTTGCCATGTTGCCCTGGGGATCCTGTAAGTCAACCCCATGGAACTGTCTTCAAGCAAGTTATTCTTCCATCTCCACACTTTGCTGCTTCTATCCCCACTGCAAAGGTTGCTCTCTGCAACAGACCCCAGCCTTTCTGATCTCCTTAACTCAGACTAGTCCTTTAAGGCTCAGCTGAAACGTCACCTCCTCTCTGGTTCCTCTGATGTCATCAGCTAGCCACCAAACATCCCTTTCTTATGCTTCTTTTCATCTTGCACATGGAAGGTCACAGAGTATTACAGTTCTAGGCGCCATATCTTTTTTGCACGAGCACATAAATTCCTTGGGGGCGGGGCCTCACACTCACCTCCAGGTACCCAAAGATGGCAGATAATATTGGGCGTGGTGGGAGAGGCATATACCATAGGCTGTGTGGCCTTGGGCAAGTTACATTGCCTCTCTGTCTCTCATTTTGCTCATTTATAAAACTGTCAAAATAATAGTTCCTGCCTGAGGGAATCTTCCACCAATGAGGATTAAATGAGTTACTACATGTGAAGGGCATAGAGCAGCGCCTTTCTCATATTAAGCCCTCAGTAAATGTTAGCTACTGTTATTAACTGTGATTATTAGGCACTCTGTAAATGTTTTTTCGAATGAATGAGTGAATGAGAGTCTGCAGAGTCTAACGAGGCACTTTTCCACCCATAAAGAACATTCAGTATCAGAGTCCTTCTGTTCAGATCTTAAAGGCTGGTCAAAGTACTAGCTATGTCACTTGAGTCGGTGGTAATTCACTGGTGAGTAACGATTCCCCACCTCTTCAAGTGGAGCTGAAAACGTTCGGTTAAGGGAAGATGACTGGAGAAAGTTTTCTCATACTTGTGAGAAGAAGGACAGAGAGGGGCAGGGTTCGAGCAACTTGATGACAGTGGTGATACTGAAAGTCAGTGCCTGAGTCACCCACCAATCCGTGAGTTAGCCATAAATTCCCTCATTACCTTTGAGTAGGATACAAACCCATGATTATCTGTCTGCTAAATTACAAGGAACCAGATGGGGAAACAAATTTCTACATTCAAAAAACCTTAAAGAGAATCGAATCTCAATCATTTCTTCAGAGAATGGTGATTATTTTGACCTTGGTTCAAATTCCAATCCTGTTATTTACTATTTGTAAGATACTGATATATCCCTGGATCTTGCTGATCTATAACATGGAAATAATTCTTATCTCATGTGGTTATTGTGAGGTTGAAATGATAGTAAATGGGATAATTTACATATAATGTAAAGCTTTGTGATCATAAGTGTGTACAAACAGTGTCAGAATCAATTTTGAAGTGTAAGCTGTACCTGGGCCTAATAAAAATGCTTACTTCCTATGCAAGAATGACATTGGACAGCTACAGGTATGTTTCTCATTCTCACATTCTAGTAAGAAAAAAAAATTTTTAACCATGGGCCAGACATTTTGTTAGTGGCTAGAAAAACACAGTTGAAAAACACAGCGCTTGCCCCCATGTAAGTCACGATCTAGTGAGGGACATAGACAAGGCAGCAGATTGTCAGTCATGAGTCAAGTTCTACAGGTAACACAATATGTCCTCGCAGAGAGGAAGCACTGAACTGAGATGGGACAAGATGGGAGGGGAGGGGGTTAAAGAAATCTTCTGGAGGAGGCGATTCTTGAACTAGGTCTTGAAGGAAAAGTAGAAATCATCCAGGCAGACGAGGGGGAAGGGAAGCTCATTCCAGGCAGAGAGAGCGGTGGATGCAAAGATCCTGGAGCACAAAAAGCCGTCCCACTCTAGGAAGAGTAAACTGCCTGACAAGGGTAGAGAGCCGATACCATAATGGGGAGGCAAGTGAAGAGACCAGAAAAGCAAGCCATGTCATGAGAAGCCACTGGATCCAGGCTAAGCAGTCCTGATTCCATCCTGAAGGAGATGGAAAGCCACTGAAGGCCGCAAGCAGAAGAAGGACGTGGTGGTATTAATGTCTTGGTCTGCTCACTCTGGAGGCCCTGTGGAGGACAAGGCAAAGGGCAGGAGACCAGGAGGGGGCTATTGGAGAAATGCAGGCAAGATAGTCCCACCTGGAGCTGTGCCCAGGCCATGAGGAAGGTGACTCCACAATCTCAATCCATGTATAAGCTGACAAATGTATCCTGTCCTATAGTAGATGCTCATTAAGAAATGGCATCTGGGCTTCCCTGGTGGCACAGTGGCTGAGAATCTGCCTGCCAATGCAGGGGACACAGGTTCGAGCCCTGGTCTGGGAGAATCCCACATGCCGCGGAGCAACTAGGCCCGTGAGCCACAACTACTGAGCCTGCGCGTCTGGAGCCTGTGCTCCGCAACAAGAGAGGCTGCGATAGTGAGAGGCCCGCGCACCGCGATGAAGAGTGGCCCCCGCTTGCCACAGCTGGAGAAAGCCCTCGCACAGAAACGAAGACCCAACACAGCCATAAATAAATAAATAATTTTTAAAAAAAAAAGAAAAAAAAGAAATGGCATCTGCATACTTTCAGTACACCAGGCTGGGGGGGGACAAATCAGAGGTACCCCAGCAAGGAAGGGCACAGAGGTAAACTTTGGAATGTGGGGAGGTAGGTCTAAGAAGATGTATCCCCCAAAATATTTATAGAGATTATTTCTGGGTGGCAGAATTATGGGAGATTTGTATTCTTTTTTCTACAATAAACATGAGTTATTTATATATTTTTTTAAAGAATTCATTTAAATACATCCGCCCCAAAACCTTGGATCAAAGGGGAATTGGAAGACCCAGGACATTCATTAGACACTAGAAGGTGGATACTTCAGGGGTCTACACGCAGTTTGGAGTCAGTGAGGGAGAGAAGATTTAGGAGGGAAAGAACAAAATCTGCTCAGGCTGGCGAGTAAGTGCCTGCATTGTAGGGGATCCTGGTGAGCAGAGTCAAACTCAGCAAGAAGGCAGTGAGCTACCCATCAAAGATGGGATGACATGCCAGTCAGGCATCTGGGAGAGGGTTGGGGAGCACACACTCAGTGCAGGCAGATTTTCAGTGGGAGGCTGAAAGACACGAGGGGAAAGATTGTGTAACCGAATTATGGGGAAGAATAGTGGCTTATTGTTGGAGACCCAATAAACAAATTGAGAGCGTTCATCCTGGGGGTGTGGGCCTGAAATAAGTTCTAAGACAGCTTAATGAGCCATCACAGGTCCTCTTCTGGGATGAGTCACTGGAGAATTATATTAACCCAGTTCAGCCTTCATTGCCCCATCACCTGCAACAAAGTCACTGAGATGCCGTAGCTGAGCTGCTCTCAAGATAGAGCCTCCTTTCTGTGAAATAGAGAAGATGACACCAGCCAGCTCACCCATCAGCCCTGGGCATGCCACAATCTGCCCTTCATCTCGAATGTTCAGCATTTACATAATTAGGCCCCTGATGGAGGTAAATGCCCTCCCCACTGACACCCAGCACTCTGGAGACAACGTGTAGGTGGACAGCCGCTGAATGGGCCCGGGTCTGCTCCAAACAGCAGCAATGTCCTTTTGTAGAAGCTGATTAATGAGGCTGGAAACTGGTGGCTTGGGAATCAGGGCCAACTGAAGCCATATCAGAAATGGAAATAAGAAACTACTGGAAGAAATGAAGGAGCTCACAAGTCTTCCACCAGAGGCTCCGAACTTCAATTCTGGTTCCACCCCACAAAAGCCATGTTATATTGAGCATTTCACTCAACTCTTTGGAGTCTCAGTTTCCTTGACTGTGAAGTGGTGGTAAAGTCCCAGTTCTCTTAGCCCAGAGGCTAATAGCAGTGCACCCTCATGTCAAGCTTGTTGTGTGTGTCTGGCACTGTTCTAAGGGCTTTACACATAGATAGATAGATAGATAGATAGATAGATAGATAGATAGATAGATAGATAGATAGATATAGATAGATAGATGATAGATAGATAGATGATAGATAGATAGATAGATGATAGATAGATGATAGATAGATAGATGATAGATAGATGACAGATAGATAGATGATAGATAGATGATAGATAGATAGATGATAGATAGATAGATGATAGATAGATGACAGATAGATAGATGATAGATAGATGATAGATAGATAGATGATAGATAGATAGATGATAGATAGATGACAGATAGATAGATGATAGATAGATGATAGATAGATAGATGATAGATAGATGATAGATAGATAGATGATAGATGATAGATGATAGATAGATAGATGATAGATAGATAGATGATAGATAGATGATAGATAGATAGATGATAGATAGATGATAGATAGATAGATAGATGATAGATAGATAGATGATAGATGATAGATAGATAGATGATAGATGATAGATAGATAGATGATAGCAACAACCTACATGAGGTAGGTATTATTATGAATGTCATCCCCCTTAAAGATGAAATAACTAAGGCTTGGGGAAGTTAAGAAAAGTGCCCAAAGTCAGACACTATTGTGGAATCCGGACTTAAACCTGGGCAGCCAGACTTGGGAGTCCATGCTTCAAAACATTGCATTCACCTCCTCCATCAGACTCAAACTGCTTTACAAATAGATGCAGGCCTGTTTTTTTTTTAATTTTTATTTGTTCATTTATTTTTGGTTGCGTTGGGTCTTTGTTGCTGCGCACGGGCTTTCTCTAGTTGTGTCGAGCGGGGACTACTCTTCGTTACGGTGCGCGGGCTTCTCATTGCGGTGGCTTCTCTTGTTGTAGAGCATGGACTCTAGGCACATGGGCTTCAGTAGTTGTGGCACGCGGGCTCCGTAGTTGTGGCGCACGGGCTTAGTTTCTCCGCAGCATGTGGGATCTTCCCGGACCAGGGATCGAACCCGTGTCCCCCGCATTGGCAGGTGGATTCTTAACCACTGCGCCAGGAGGGAAGTCCCTAGATGCAGGTTTATTCTTCTTAGTTGTGACTGATATTTCCAGAATGCTGAATTAAATGCCTTGGGCCCCATTTGTGACAGGTTTATGGTTGCCAGGGTTTTAATGCAGGAAAGAATGGGGCTGATGGTTGTGTCCACCAGATGTTGCAATAAGTGCTTAGTGTCGATTCTCATACAACCATGGAAGATGCAGGAGTGGAGACTAGGAGGACTAGTGACATCCCACAGTCTTGGAGCTCATAAGCCAGAGTCTTGTTTGATTCCAAACTTTCCAGCACAGGGCCTCTTAGGCTTTAAATGAAGACAGGCAACGTGGTAGTTAAAGCCTGGGTCTCTAGAACCTGAATTCAGCCCATTCCTGCCACTTCCTAGCTGTGTGACCTTGGGCAAGTTTACCTCTCTGGGCTTTGGTTTGCCCCTTTGTAAAATGGAGATGACAATAGTATCTACCGCCTAAGCTTATGGTGAGGTGCACATGGGTTAATACAAGTAAAGTGTAGAACGGTGGCATGTAGTATGCTCTCAATGGTTATTAAAGCAACAACTCCAGGCCTGGGACAAAAGTATAGTATTTGACTCAAGATTTGCTTTTCCATGAGAAGGGCTATACCCAGAAACCAGAAGATTCACACAGTGGTGGGACATTTGTTCAGGGAAGATTCTAGAAGGACACAAGCAGTAAAGTCAGACTTCTAGGAGGGTGGCATGAGGACCCACGAGGGTCAGACACAGGTAAGTGGGGAAGGTCCAGTTGGACAGGGGGTTAGCTTGGGGGGCTCAGCGTTGGGCAGCAGGTGGCTCTCCTTCCAGGTTGGTGCTCAGTATCTAGAGGGTCTGATGGTGTCTGGTAAGAGCCCAACCACATAGTCAGTATAAAGGGTCTGGCGTGGATTTGGCAGCAGGGAGTGGAGACACAGCCACTGGCTAGGAATTTCGAGGCAGGAGTTTACTTACTAGGTGGCCAGGAGTCAGGGAAAAGACTGTGAAACTTGTAGTAGGGGAGGCAACAGAACTGGGGTTCAGTTGACAGTGGGCTAGGTCAGACTAGGGAAGGCCAAAGCCAGATGTTAGGCAGATATAGGTGAGCAAGATGTCAAAACAAGAGAAGGAGTTAATTAACGTATGCAAAGGCTCAGGACAGTGCTCTACACAAGTGTTTCTGCTGTTGTCGGTGGTGGTGGTGGTGATGATGATGATGATGGTATTCTGTTGGCCAGGATCTGGGGTTCAGGGTCAGGATTTCAGTTCCTTAGAGCAGTAGTAACCAGACTGGGCTTCAATGCTTTATGATTTTCCCCCGTATGTCTAGGACCGATATTGCCAACTTTTTAATTTAGCCAAGTGAGGCCATTTAAACAACCAAAAACTTATTACCCACCATCACCATGATTTCATAAAAGAAAGGCCATCTTATCACCAAAAGTAAGACAGACATAATTTCAAAATAGACAGCCGTTTAAATTGGAAATGAAAGTTAACTTGACAAAATACCAACTTACACTGTCTTTTTCTCAGTGGAAAGCTGGCGGAGCACGGAGCAGGACTGGTGGGCAAAGCAGAGTTTAGAATGCATTCGTTTCCAGGGCTCCCCTACCGGGGCTGGACTACCTTGGGGGCTTGTTTGCAAGGAGCGTGACAAAGGCTCTGCAGCTACATGCAAGGTGTCTGTCCTGGCCCTGAGCCTTCATGCTGACCTAAGCCATCCACATCTTCACAGCTGGTGCCTCTGAAGTCCTGTGCGGACACTGCAGGACACTTACTTCCTGCCCAGCCTGCTCCCACTCCATTCCAGGGCCACCTGGGTCCTCTCCAACGTACAGCCCTCCTCCTGCCCTTTGGACCTGACACCTGAACTGGCTTTCTCCAGTTTAACCCTTGACACTCTCTAAGGGCCTTGGCTGGAACACACCTTCTGGATCCTCCTTCTCCTACCCACCTCTGAGTAGATACCCTGCACCATCCTTGCCCCTGGACTTCAGCCTTGGCCCTTGTCCTCAGTTGCTGGGGACCTGCATGGAATGCTGGAGCTTAGATCAGCCCTCGCAGCCACTGCGACGTGGATCCAGCACTTCCTCCACCCACATTCTCCTGTTCCCCTATGTTTGGTCTAGAGAGGCCCCATGGGGGTGAGGGACAGAAGGAGAAGACTGTGTCTCAAGTTTGGTCACAGTCTGTGGAAATTAATAGGCCCCAGGGCAAGGAGCTAAATGGGTAATTAACCCACATCCGTGTCAAAATCTGTCTCTTCGATTTATCTGGAAGCTCTTTGAGGCAGGGACATATCCTGATCATCTTATTTAATCTTTTATTTTCTACCCACTCCCAGCTCCCCATGCCCAGTACTCCCCGCAAAACCAACTAGCCAAGTCCATCTGCAATATATTTGTTGCCTTGAATTTGATTCCTTCATTTGACATATGTTTACTGATCACTTGCCAAGAAGGAGCCACTGTGAAAGGCACTTAGAGAGATACTAAGACAGACAAGATGTGGACACCACCCTCAAGGAGCCTTCTGCCCAACAAGGAAGAGGCTGCACACCCAAAGAACTAAAAATGAAGTAGGAAATACAGAATGTTTCCAGAAAAGTATGAAGGCTGAGCTGAACTTGTTTCACCTCCAAGTGCTTGGGTGGTTTGGCCTCTCTCTGTCAGCCCAACCTGGGAAAGGAAATCTCCCTACAGGGGCTCCAACCACATCCCAGTGGGCCCTGAATGCAGCTCTGAGCTGAGAGCCTGCATTGCAGTGATTTGTTTTGTTTCCAGATAGGTTTTTCCCTTCAGTTCCCCATTTGCCTTGGTCGGCTAACACTCCTTCTCCCTGACCTTCCTCCCATGCTCATCCTGAACAGGACAAGACCTTTTCCTAAAAGCAGTGTCTCCCTCTTCCCATTGCAAGATAAGGCTGCCCTTTGGGTGTTATTTTCATTAATTTATCGATGCTTGTTTTCATACTGCATTTGACTGGCCTTGTACTTACTTTGTTGAAGCCCGAAGGTTGTTTAAGCAAATGGGCACAAGAAAGGGGAAAACAAATCAAAGAAACCTAAACTCTCCAAAAAAACACACACACAAAAAAACCCAATCAGCTGATTTAGTACCAGTGATGAAGTTTCCCAAGGAGAGAGTCCAGAACAGGTTGGGTAGGAGTATCTTTCAGGCCAATGATACAGATCAGGGATTTCCATAACTTGCTTTACTTCACTGTTAAATGACACTCGCAGTGAGTCGGACTTCCTCTGGGGCCACAGGGTACGTCTGTCCCCAAGGGGGTCTGTGCTGTTGCCCTTTGATGGCCTGACAAGTCTGGAAGCTACTCCCAGTGGGTTGCCTTCTGATCTGTGCACAGTCCTTCAGGGTAAGGCTCTCCAAATTTCCACACGCTTTTGGTTGTGCAATTATTACCTCTTCCTCATTTGTAACTGTATGGAGTGGGGCAGCCCTAAGGTTGTGAGAAAGAATTTTGAATTCCCAGATGGGGAGAACTGGGTCCTAGTCTTGAGCATGGCAAATTCCCTAACTTATCTGGAATTAAGTTTCCCTGAATCAAATAGTCAGTAAAGTTCAATGAGTCTATGTATGCTTATTTAATTTTAATTATTTAATTATAAATTGAATGCAATTCACTGTAAAAAACTGAAGATGGGTCCCTCACCTCCACCCACCATCACCTCCAGAAATAACCACTCTAGTTTCATGAGTACCCTTCCAGAAATTGTCTATGCCCACACAAAGGTATCACTAGGTTTGTTTAGATCCCATCTAGTTTCCAGTGTTGCCACAGACTGCCTAATAGTGGTGGAATTCTTCACTTTCCAAGACAAGACTCTGTCTTCTTAACACATTTTATTATATTGGCACCAAGAAAGGTTTATGCTTTTTGCTTTCCGTGGTTTTAAAAAATATGTGTTCACTTTTTCTAGAAAATTCCAGAGATAAGGAACAGGTGTGGAGCTGGCTTGTACAGGGTTGAGAGTCAATTATATGTATCTATTCCAAACTCCTCATTTAGTGATGTCACATTAGTAGCTTGAAATCAGCCATGGTAGGAGTTTGTTTTTTTGGTTTTTTTTTCCGGTACGCAGGCCTCTCACTGTTGTGGCCTATCCCATTGCGGAGCACAGGCTCCGGATGCGCAGGCTCAGCGGCCATGGCTCACAGGCCCAGCCACTCCGCGGCATGTGGGATCCTCCCGGACCGGGGCACGAACCCGTGTCCCCTGCATCGGCAGGCGGACTCTCAACCACTGCGCCACCAGGGAAGCCCAGCCATGGTAGGAGTATTTATACCACAGAAACTGGCAAATGCTACAAATCAGGGTTCCCCCATCCCATCCAGTTTACCAGTATATCGCTGGGCATGAAGAACATGCTTTAGCAACTGAAGAGGGTCAAAGAGCACTATGTAGCAGTTGGACAGCCTTTGTAGAGTCAAGCGAACTAGATTTGTATGCTGTTCTTGCTGACAAAAGATAACAGAACCCTAGTTAAGATCATGGAAATCCCTTGTGGTGCAGTGGTTAAGGATCAGCCTGCCAATGCAGGTGACATGGGTTCGATCCCTGGTCCGGGAAGATCCCACGTGCCACAGAGCAACTAAGCCCGTGCGCCACAACTACTGAGCCCATGCGCCACAACTACCGAGCCCATGTGCCACAACTACTGAAGCCATGCTCCACAGCAAGAGAAGACACCTCAGTGAGAAGCCCATGCACTGCAATGAACAGTAGCCCCCGCTTGCCCACAACTAGAGAAAGCCTGTGCACAGCAATGAAGACCAATGCAGCCAAAAGTAAATTAAAAAAAATAATAAAAAAATTTTTTAAAAAGGTCATGGAAATAGAAGAATAGGAAACTTACAACTCCTCTACCCTGCTGTCCTGAAGCAAACGCTTCACACTTTACATCCTTTAGGTCTCTGTGGTAGAGTTTAGAATATTGGCCTCCACGAATCACACCCCATGTGCAGTGTGATATTGCTGCTTCCCCACCAAAAGGTCAAGGCTATTTTTTTAAATTTATTTTTTACTGAAGTATAGTTGAATTACAATGTTGTGTTAATTACTGCTGTACAGCAAAGTGACTCAGTTATACATATACATATATTCTTTTTCATATTCTGTTCCATTATGGTTTATCACAAGATATTGAATATAGTTCCCTGTGCTATACAGCAGGACCTTGTTGTTTATCGAGGTCAACTCTATGTTGACATCCCCTTGAATATGGACTGGCCTTGTGACCTTTTTTTTTTTTTTTTTTCTTTTTTTTTGCGGTACGCGGGCCTCTCACTGTTGTGGCCTCTCCCGTTGCGGAGCACAGGCTCCGGATGCGCAGGCTCAGCGGCCATGGCTCACGGGCCCAGCTGCTCCACGGCATGTGGCATCTTCCCGTACCGGGGCATGAAGCCGTGTCCCCTGCATCGGCAGGCAGACTCTCAACCACTGCGCCGCCAGGGAAGCCCAATCATGACCTTTTTTGACCAATAGAATATGGCAGAAATAATGTTGTGCAAATTCTGGAGCTTAGGCCTAAAGGGGTCTTCCAGTTTCTCCTATTGCCTTCTCATAACCTTGGGACCACCATAACTTGATGAATTTCAGTCAGTCTAATGGAGGATGAGAGGCCACTTGGAGGACTGACAACCAGAGTCAGTTGCCAGGCAGGTGAATAAGGCCATGTTGAACCCTCCAGCCCAAATCAGATGACTGAGGCCACGTGGATGATCAGAGATGAGACTAACAGAACCGCCCAAGGAGACAACCCCCAGCATGTGAGATACAATAGACCATTGTTTTGAGCCACCAAGTTTTGCTGTGGTTTGTTACAGAGTAATAAGCAATAGCTAACTGAAACAACCTCAAAATCTAGAGAATGAGGAGGGCCTGGAAAGCTGGCTGCCTCTCCCTGCTGTAGACACGTCCCCACTAGAGTTGATACGTGGTCAGGATTTATTTAAGGCGTCATTCCTCTCAGGGCTCGTCCATCTTCAAAGGCATAAAGTTCTAACTGAAATTGTAGGACCTTATCAAGGACATATTTATGGCCAGGGACCCTCCTGCCTGCTCTTCTTCTTTTTTTTTAATTGAAGTATAGTTGATTTACAATGTTGTGTTAATTTCTGCTGTACAGCAAAGTGATTCAGTTATACATATATATATTCTTTTTCATATGCTTTTCCATTATGGTTTGTCACAGGATATTGAATATGGTTACCTGGACTATACAGTGGGACCTTGTTGTTTATCCATTCTATATATAATAGCCTGCACCTGCTAATCCCAAACTCCCAATCCATCCCTCCCCCACCCCCGCTCCCCATTTTCTTTCTCCTCTTCAGAAGCCACATCTTGGCTGCTTCCTTCAGCAGCTTTCAGCTCACCTGTTAAAGGCCTGCCTTTCCCAGGTGAGGAGGGGATGGGGCACACCTAACTCAGAGGAGACAGAGCTGGTCAATGATGCAGAGGAAATTCTGAGGAGACACTAAAGAACATCTAACCTTTGTAGCCAAACAACGCAAAAATGATCCCAAACCCCAAAAGAGTCCTGGAGGGAAAAAAAACCAAGGATTGCAAAGATGATAAAACGTTGGGTCAAGCCTCTAGGTCATGAATTATATACGGCAGTTACATAAAGAAAGTAAAAAGTCAGGTGGAGTCCATAGAGTTTGACCTCTTCTGAGGTCTTTACATTGTTCTGAAAGTTTGTTTGTATCCGTTCCCCTCACTAGACTGGAAGCCTCCTGAGAGCAAGGATCATGAATTATTCACCCTCTTGACTGAGAGCCTAGCATAGGGCTTTGCACAGAGCAGGCATTCAATGAATGCTGTTCAACTGAAGCACAAATTCAAGGCCAAAGAGCAGGGTGGGGAACGTTGAAGCCAATAGGTCCCATGGTTTTAACATTTTGAAGGGTTCGAAATGTCTGCAGAAGTACCAGGAGAGCAGGGGTCTGAACCCTTGGAAATGGCTGCAGGCCTGGCCCTCTGAGCACTTGTCTCCCCAAACCCACCTCAGGCTCGTGCCCTCACCTGGGACACTGGTAATTTCAAGGTGAGGCTGCAAATCCTCAGACCGTGGTAGCACCTTGAGCTCACTTATTCACCAACCTTATTCGGAGAGGCACACGGTGGAAATTGTTTGTGCCCCAGAGCCAGAGTCCTGGAGGCGTGGTCTTCAACCCCTCAATGGCCTTGTGGCAAAGGCTACAATGCAGAAGAAACACTGGAAGGTGGCACACCCTCAGGGACCCTCCCCAGACACTTGTCAGCGGCCTCATCAATTTGTCATTCTCACTGATGGACACCTGCCCTCTCAACTCCTCCCTCTAGCCTCCACTCTTGCGGCTTAGCATCCTGGGTGCTTCAGAGTCTCCCAGGCCCCTCTCTGCGAGAATGCGGTTGCCCTGGGGAGTGACTTTCCCTCTTTCAACTACGCTAGCTCTGCTTTATACATCTGGGGACAGGGCCAAGAAAAGGGGTCCCTTGAGCCAAATGGCCTGACAGCACCTTGTCGCTTTATTTCCATCCAAAGACTTACTGTTTGGTACTTGGAGGTTCCCTGTCTCCAGAAAGAAGAAGAGCAGGGAAGGAGAGATGGACGAAAGAAGGGAGTAGGGGAGACATTCCCTAACAACCTTCCCAGTCTCCCCCATTACCTGCAGAATAAAGGTCAAGTCCTGTTTTGGTACGCAGAGCCCTTCCCAGGCTGAGCTCACCCACAATTGCAGACTTATCTCTGCCTCTCCCCTCTGTGACTTGACAACCACAGTGGAGTCTACATCAGGCTTCTGCAGCTTCTAAGTCTGGAATGTCCTTTGCCCTTCCCTGTCCGTGAAGTGATACCCACCCTTCAAGGCCTCCTTCTTCTCTGTGATGCCTTCCCCACCTCCCAGGCAAAGACAGTCTCGCCATGCCCCAAGAGCCCCACAATCTGTCCGGTAAGGCAGCAGGATCACTCATTCATTTACTCATTGACTCATTCATTCATTCACTCAAGTGCTCACTGAGCACCTGGATGAGTCAGGCTTTGTGTTTGTTTCCAGGGATACCACAGGGAACAAAATACACATGGCTCCTACCCTTATGGACCTTACAGACAGTTGAGTAAATAACTACACGGGAGTTATGGAGGTAAAGAGGAGGACTTTGCTCTAATAGTGAGGGTTGGGACAGCTTCTCCTGAAGAAGAGAAATACCAGCTGGAAGCTAAGTAGAGGTTAATGAGGTCTGGGGGAGAGGTGGGGAAGGGGGTTGGTGAGAGGATCCAGGCAGAATGAGTAGTACTGAGCAAAGTGAAAGGGAACTTGGCATATATGAGGAAGTAAAAGAGGGTGGAGGAAGGTGGTGCAAGCTCTGGGCTGTGGCTGGACAGGCAGGCCAGGTCCTCCAAGGCTCTTGTAGACCTCCGTGAGAGTTTTGGTCTCACTGAAGAGACATGGGAAACATTGCTGGGTTTACCCTGCTGCGGGTAAGAGGCAGGAGCATGTCCTCTTGGCTTTTTATAAAGATCTCTCACCTGCGCAGTGGAGAATGGGTTAATGATGGGGGCAGGAGTGATGGCAGGAGGGCCAGCAGGAAGCTGGTGAAGTGGTTCAGCGAAGGGTTGCTCAGTGGCCTGGAGAGTGGTAGATGGACTAGATTGGCTCAGTGGCAGGTTGGAAATAGGGACAAGGTGAGCAAAAGGGGTGCCCAAGATGGCGCCCCAGTTTCTGGCTTGGGAAGTATCCGTAGCTCCCACTAGCCTGGGGCTTGCTCAGTCTTATGGCCCCTGCACCCAGCATGGCATCGTACAAAAAACCTGTGGGGGGCTTCCCTGGTGGTGGTTGAGAATCTGCCTGCTAATGGAGGGGACACGGGTTCGAGCCCTGGTCTGGGAGGATCCCCCATGCTGCGGAGCAACTAGGCCCGTGAGCCACAACTACTGAGCCTGCGCGTCTGGAGCCTGTGCTCCGCAACAAGAGAGGCCGCGATAGTGAGAGGCCCGCGCACCGCGATGAAGAGTGGCTCCCGCTTGCCACAACTGGAGAAAGCCCTCGCACAGAAACGAAGACCCAACACAGCAAAAATAATAAATAAATTAATTAATTAACTCCTACCCCCAACATTAAAAAAAAAAAAACTTGTGGAAGGGAAATCTAGACGCTGGGAACAAAAAGGCAAATTCTCTTTTAGGGAGTATGTTAAATTTTAGCCAGACCATTTACGAAATTCTTGTAACAAATAGATATTTAAAAATGCACAAAATCAGATCTCTTCCAAAGTGATAAATTAATGCTTTTGCAGTGTAGGCAGATAGATGAGGCATGAACATTCTGTTCTCATTTTTACTAGCTAACAGTTTGAACTGAAGGAAGCTTCTAGAAACAAACACTATATAAACAAAGACGTAAACCCCAAATGTAAAGATAATTTAAGACTATAAATCATATTAATATATAATAAATATTAAAATATATTTAATATTTGAATTGCAAAAGTAACGGCTCACTGTGAAAAATTCAAGCAATATACGAAGAATGGAATCAAAGTGACGTAAGTGCCCCTTCACCCAACTCCAAAGCCACCACTCACCAAATGTAACCACTTGTTCCTCTGCACCAAAACATGTTATCTTCTGCCATCCATATGGCTTCATCTCATCAACAACTTCAAAGTACAAGATTTATCAACATTATTCAACAATCCTTTGTTGATGGACATTTAAGCTACTTCCATTTTCCTTACAATTCTAAATGGTAAGTGTCTTTACAAGTAAGTATCTTTAAAGATATATCTTTCCGTACACTTGTGGGCATTTTTGTTCTCATTACAAAATGGCATCAATTTTCACCCTCACCCTCATACTTAACCAATTTGAATTCCTGTTAAGAATGCCCTTTCCCCCACTCGTTGGCCAACAATTAGCAATTTTTAGTAAGTTCTGTCAAACCAGTGGACAAGATAAAATATCTCATTATTTCATTTTTGTTTTCCATATTATTAGAGAGTGAATGTCATTTTATGTGTTTATAAAAAGCTGTAATTTTTTTCTTCAGTGAATGGTTCCATTTTACTGTGGTCAATTTCCATTGGGTTTATATATCTTTCCGTTGTTGATTTGTAGAAGTTCTTTATATATTATGAATATTAATCTTTTGTTCTTTGCTTAAGGTGCAAATAATTTTTCTCAGCTGGTCATCTGTCTTTTGATATTGTTTATCAAAATTAGATATTCCAGGGACTTCCCTGGTGGTCCAGTGGCTAAGATTCCATGCTCCCAATGCAGGCAGCCCAGGTTCAATCCCTGGTCAGGGAACTAGATCCCACATGCTGCAACTAAGAATTAGCATGCCATAACTAACGATCCCGCATGCCTCAACTAAGACCCAATGCAGCCAAATAAATTAATTAATTAAAAAAAATTATTTTAAAAAATTATCTTAAAAAAATTAGTTACACCAAAGATTTAAATGCTTATCTGTTAATCTTTTTGTTAAGAGATAAATCTGTTTATCTGTAGTCTATCAGTTAATCTTTCCTTTATGGCTTTAGGATTTGCGCCTTCCTTAGAAAGGAAGATTTTTTTAAAGTTTGTATATTTATTTCTTATTGACTTTTAAGCTTTAAAAATGTTTTAATCTTTAAACTACCTGGTATTTTTGTGTATGATGTGTTATAACTTCTTCCCCCTAAAATTGATAGCCAGTTGTCCCAACACCATTTTTCCCCACAAATTATAATTGCCATCATTGTTATAAACTAAGCTCCTATTTAGATAGGATATATTTCAGGACTCTGTTTTGTTTCCTCATCCATTTGGTTATTCCTACGTCAATACCACAGTTTTTATTATTAGATCTTTGATATCTTTGTTGTATGTCTTGATATATAACAGGAGGTGCTCCTCTCATTTCAAACACTTCTATTTCAAAGTGTTCTTGGCGATTCTTGTATATTTCTTTTCCAGATGAATGTTGGAACCAGTATATCCATAAAACAAAAAGTCCTGCTGGAATGTCAATAGGGATTAATTTGAAGAAGAATTAATATCTTTTAAATACTGAATCTTTTCATTCAGGAATATAAACTCTTTCTCCATACTCAATATTTGTATGTCCTTCAATAAAGTTTCATCGTTTTATTCAGTGTAGGTATATTATTTGTTCATTTGTTCCTAAGTGCCTTATAGTTTTTTTATTAATGTAAATGATATCCTTTTTCTATTATATTTCCTAATTTATTATTGCTGTTGTATAGGAAAGCTATTGATTTTTTTCATATGTTTATTTTCTAATTTACCACATTGTTAAACTCTTTCATAAGCCACAATCATTTTTTACGGTGTTGGCCTTAGAAGTTCTGGATAAATAATCGTATCACTGGTAAATAATGCCATTTTATCCCTTCACATGTTGATGTATACCTCTTATTTCCTTTTCTTTCTCATTACAACGACTAGGTACTCCAAGCTTGTTTAATAATAATGATGGTATCAACTAGGTTTATCTCAATCCTGACTTTAAAGAGAGTGCTTTTAATACTTCACCATTAAGTAATACTACTGTAGGTTTCTGATGAAGACTTTATCAAGTTAAGGATGTTTCCTTCTCTCTTTTTTCTAAAATAATTTTTTGGCCACGCTGAGCAGCATGTGGGCTCTTAGTTCCCCGACCAGGTATCTAACCTGTGTCCCCTGCTTTGGGAGTGCAGAGTCTTAACCACTGGACCACCAGGGAAATCTAGGATGTTTCCTTCTCTACTTCACTTAAAAGAAGTTGTCGTTGTTTTTTCCAATCATAAAAAGGTATTGGATTTTATCAAAGGCTTTTTTTTTTTTTTGGTATCCACTGAAATGATCATTTTCCCCCCTCTTTGGTGTATCAATGTAGTGAATTGCATTAACAAATATCCTAATGTTGAATCATCCTTGCATTACTTTTAATACGCTGATTCAATTTGCTAATATTTAATTTAGGATTTTAAAAATTTAGCCTTTGGTTTTCTTTTTCTTTCTTTTTTTTTTTTTTTTTGCGGTATGTGGGCCTCTCACTGTTGTGGCCTCTCCCGTTGCAGAGCACAGGCTCCAGACGCGCAGGCTCAGCAGCCGTGGCTCACGGGCCCAGCCACTCCACGGCATGTGGGATCTTCCCGGACCGGGGCAAGAACCCGTGTCCCCTGCATCGGCAGGTGGACTCTTAACCACTGCGCCACCAGGGAAGCCCTGGTTTTCTTTTTTTTTGTTATTGTCCTATGCTTGCTTACTATAGTATCAGCATTATGCCAGCTTCATGGAATGAGTTTGTTAGATCTTACCATAAGACCACCCTGGCCTCTTTTTTGTGGGTAGATCTTAAACTATTTTTTTTTCCAAGTTTTTTCCATGGTTGGTGGTCTATTTAGGTTTGATACTATCTTTAAGTCAATTGAGATAATTTATATTTTCCCTGAGAAATCTAAATTTAATACAGATTTAATCCAGTTGTACATAATATTCTCATAATTCTTTAATAACCTCTGTTTCTGTAATCATGTTTTCTTCTTATTTCTAATATTGTCAGTTTGAGTCCTTTTCCCTTGCACAGACTTGTAAAATTTTAATCTATTTTATTGGTCAATCATCAGCTTTTGATTTTGGACACCTTGATGTTTGTTTTTTATTTTATCAATTTCTGTTGTATCTATAAAGAATGAATAACAGTTCTTACATTTTACTTAGGTTTATTTTGCTTCTCTTTTTCTAGCATCCTGAGTTGAATGCTCTAATAACTTCATTTCAGTTTTTCTTATTTTCTAATAAATGTGTTTAGGTTAATAAATTTTCCTCCAGTTATCACTTTTTCTGCATCTATCACTTTTTATAGCATCCACATTGTCATTACTCTAAAATAATCTGGGACTTCCCTGGTGGTGCAGTGGTTAAGAATCCGCCTGACAGTGCAGGGGACACGGGTTCAAGCCCTGGTCCGGGAAGATCCCACATGCTGCGGAGCAACTAAGCCCATGCACCACAACTACTGAGCCTGCACTCTAGAGCCCAAAAGTCACAACTACTGAGCCCACGAGCCACAACTACTGAAGCCCGCGCACTGCAACTATTGAAGCCCACGAGCTCTAGGGTCTGCGTGCCGCAACTACTGAGCCCGCGTGCTGCAACTACTGAAGCCTGCGCGGCTAGAGCCCATGCTCTGCAACAAGAGAAGCCACCACAATGAGAAGCCTGCGCACCACCACAAAGAGTAGCCCCCCCGGCCACAACTAAAGAAAGTCCGTGCACAGCAACGAAGACCCAGTGCAACCAAAGAATAAATAAAATTTTTAAAAATAAATAAAAGATAAAATAAAATAATCTGTTGTTTCAGTTTTACTTTCCTATTTAACTACAAATTACATGAAATTTCAGTTTTGATTTCCTCTTTAACTTAAAAGCTATTTCAAAAAGTGTTTTTAAATTGCTTTTAAAGTGAATAGATTTTTTTTGCTATATTTGTTGTTAATTTCTAGTGTTAATGTTCTGCAGACAGTTTAGGTCATAAGATTTCTAGTCTGGGGAGTTTATGGAAATTTCCTTTGCGATATATTACACAGGCAATTTTAAATTATTTCATGGACATTTGAAAATAATGTCTATCCTTGGAAAGTCCTACAAGAACACAGATATCTACTAAATCAAGCTTATTATTCCAAATCTTTATTTTTCATCTAATTAATATATCAATTTTTCTAGAATTTAATTATTCCCTTCTGGTTGTTCTCTCCATTTGTAACTTCTGGAATTCCTACTTGGGTCAGTATCAAAACTCCTAGAGCTATTCTACGTGTCATTTAATATTTTTTCGTGTTAACCATATTGAGAATAGAAGAACAATGATTTAACTTTAGAATCCACACGCCACTGAGCATGTGAAGTCATCTGGTGATTCATTGCGTAAGTACCGGCCAAATGATCAAATTTAACAGGTTAAAAGAACAGCATATATTGTGATGCAAATGACCAAAAGGCAGAGCACTGAATTTTATGAAACTTGAAAAGTCAGCTCGGCCAAATATTTATAAAGCCTCCCGTGAATGGCACAGGCACAGGGTAGTAGAAGCTACTTCCCTGCACTCACACAGATCTCTTGTAGAGACAGGACACACACCAATGCAAGACAGTTAAGTAACAAGAAAGGCAGCACACACTTCCACGCCAAAACGAATGGCCCAGACAGTGAGCGCTACTGCAGTTCAGTGAGTGGGGAGATGGGGGTTGTGGACACAAGATTGCTTATGTAGAAACCTAACCCACTTTGTTTTTGGCCAAAAAGGAACTTATTATTAGTTCATGAGTATCTGATACCTCTTAGGCACAACCTCAGGTTCTCTTGGCCTCACCTTCTCTCCTTCCAGCTGTCATTGCTGTGACCAGATCTCCACAGGCTCTAACTAACATCACACAGGCACAGTCTGACAGCTCCTTACCTCACAGTGTGCCTCTTGCCTCCTGCCTAGGGACCTCCCAGTTGACACCAGAGTGCAAGACCCTCAGTTGGCTTCCAATGTCCAAGACCCAGAAATATGGGAGAGTTAACGTGCCATGATATGAATCTTGATCAGTGGGAAACAGCAACCAGTGTATAAATTCTTCACCCTTCCTTTCCTCAAATGGACTTTCCTCGGATGCCATTTATGTGACTTCTTGGAGGACTGGCCCTTGTGGTCAAACGATTGTTCTTCACAGCAGCCGACTCAGGAATGCAAAATTTGATTCGTTCTCCCCCCTCCCCTGTCTTATTCCCCTCATCCCTCACTCCCACTCCCTGGTCTTTCACTCTCAATTAAAGGGTAGCACAGGGCTTCCCTGGTGGCGCAGGGGTTGAGAATTTGCCTGCCAGTGCGGGGGACACAGGTTCGAGCCCTGGTCTGGGAAGATCCCACATGCCGCGGAGCAACTGGGCCCGTGACCCACAACTACTGAGCCTGCGCGTCTGGAGCCTGTGCTCCGCAACAGGAGAGGCCGCGATAGTGAGAGGCCCGCGCACCGCGATGAAGAGTGGCCCCCGCTTGCCGTAACTGGAGAGAGCCCTCGCACAGAAACGAGGAGCCAACACAGCCATAAATAAATAAATAAATAAATTTTAAAAAATAAATAAATAAATCAAGTGGTAACACAAAGCTTTTTGGCTCTGCTCTTTGGGTGATCCATGCTTGGACATCCTGAAGCCAAAAGTCCAAGTAGAGGTGATACAGGGTCTCAAAGTCTGTTCCCAGGATTTGGCTTTTCTCCACGTTTTGCCTATGTTAGTTGCATTCTCTGACAGCTCTCTACTGATGGCACTGAGATGGCCCCAGGAGCCTCAGATGTGAGCCTTTGCGGCTCATATTTCATGGGAAAGAGTCCTTATCCCTGATACCTCAGATAGAAGTCCCAGAACTGAGAGTTATTGGCTTCAATTGGCCTAATAAGTCAGTGGCCATCCCTGAATGCATCACAGCCACCAGGAGAATGTCATGTTCTACTTGTCTTCAGACTAGTTGGTGGGTCCCAAAGGAAGTACATGGATAGAGAGTGGGAGAGGGGTGGATGCTCAAACAGAAATCAGGACTGTTGCTGGAGGAACGGGAGTGGATGCTGTTTAAAGTAACAGCAAATATCCCGCACAGGCAGGAAAGGTGGAGGCAGAAGAAACCACACTTGATGGAGCCTCGTAGAATTCTCCTCAGAGAATTTTTAGGATTTTCAGAAACCAAAAGATTTTGGCTTATACTGTGCCAAAGAATTCTTTTGTTCCAAGGTGGATAGAAATACTGGTCTATAGGCAGGGTCTGTTTCCTTCCTAAAAGACAAAGTATTTCATCTTCAGAATACCAAACAATTGAAGAACACTCCCTTGAGTGATAAAAGCAATTGCACACACACTGACAGGCCAATTCCTGTGTGCAAAGCACTATACTAGGCTCTGGGGTTCAGCGCTGAATAAGATAGGTTCCAAACAGAATTCCAATAATGTCATTTTCTAACTGAAAAAGCACTCAATATCTTCCCATCCATTAAAGACAAAAATCTCAATTTCCTAACCGAAGGCCCTTGGTAATCTGTCTTCTGCCTACCCAGCCTCCTCTCTAGAATCTCACCTTCTGAACCTAAACACTAGCCACTCTGATCCACTTACCCTTTCTCAAGTATTCTGTGTTCTTTCTTTGGATTAGGCAACTGCAGAGCAAAGCCATCAATCAGTCTATGTTGATTGACTATAAGGCACTATAGAGCTCATGTGCAAAGGTACAAAAAAGTGTAAGGCATGGTACCTGCCCTAAAAAAGCTTGGAATCAATCCAACATAGGAGACAGGACATAAACCATGGGAAGTTAGATAACCTAAGAATTAAATAACACCAAGGCATGAGATTCTGAGAGACATTTTGAAGGAGGGAATGACAAGTTGGGGAGACTGTATCTGAGAGAAGAGTGTGTTAATAATATTTGTTTATAGTTTACTCAGCCATAAAAAGAAACAAAATTGAGTTATTTGTAGTGAGATGGATGGACCTAGAGACTGTCATACAAAGTGAAGTAAGTCAGAAAGAGAAAAACAAATACCATATGCTAACACATATATATGGAATCTAAAAAAAAATTAAAAATTTTAAAATGGTTCTGAAGAACCTAGGGGCAGGACAGGAATAAAGACACAGACATAGAGAATAGACTTGAGGACATGGGGAGGGGGAAGGGGGACGAAGTGAGAGCGTGGCATGGACATATGTACACTACCAAATGTCAAATAGATAGCTAGTGGGAAGCAGCCACATAGCACAGGGAGATCAGCTCGGTGCTTTGTGTCCACCTGGAGGGGTGGGATAGGGAGGGTGGGAGGGAGATGCAAGAGGGAAGAGATATGGAGATATATGTATATGTATAGCTGATTCACTTTGTTATACAGCAGAAACTAACACAACATTGTAAAGCAATTATATTCCAATAAAGATGTTAAAGAAATAATAATAATATTTGTTTATAGTTTAAAAGTAATTTCACATATTTCTTACTTGAGCTGAATCAAATTTTCATCAGCTATAAGAAGCAAAGGAAGAGGAGGAGGAAGGGAAGTGAGAGGTCAGGAGAGGAAGGGAAAGGAGAGAGGAAGGGGGGAAGGAAGCAAGACAATGTGAACATCTATGTAGGGTTTTACCTTTCACAAAGAATTTTCACCACCATGATAAGGCATTATCTCATTTGATTCTCACATAGATCAGAGGGTAATTATTGCATCTATTTTTTTTTTTTTTTTTTTTTTGCGGTATGCGGACCTCTCACTGTTGCGGCCTCTCCCGTTGTGGAGCATAGGCTCGGGACGCGCAGGCTCAGTGGCCATGACTCACGGGCCCAGCCGCTCCGCAGCATGTGGGATCTTCCCGGACTGGGGCACGAACCCGTGTCCCCTGCATCGGCAGGTGGACTCTTAACCACTGCGCCACCAGGGAAGCCCGCATCTATTTATTATATGAAGGCTAAGACCCAGCACAGCCATACTCAACTAATATCTGGCAGAGCAGGACTCAAATACAAATCCTCTGGTTTCAAGGTCCTAATTTTTCTACTACACTCAACTACAGCTGAGATAGGAAATGGGAGCCACGCTGAGTACATTCTGTGTCAATGCAAGAACGTGCAAAGTCAAAAGGGAATATTTCAAGTAGTTACCAGTAAACAGTGTGAAAAGTGGCAAAAAGATCAAGGAGAAAGAGCACTGAGGAAGGATGATTAGAACTGTTGTTTTGCCTTTTTTTTTTTTAAGCATTCATTGGTAACCTTTGAGTCAGACCAAATGTTAAAAAATGAAGCAATAGATTGGAAATCAAGGTTGTAGGCATCAATATAAATCACATGTTTAAAACATCTGGGCAAATTCTAGAGTGAAATTTAAGATCAGAGTCATGATCAGTGACGTATTTGGCACACAATATGCAGGATGCTCACACAAATTGAAGAGGAAAACACAAAGACCTCTAATGGAAACACAGAGAAAAGGCGTGGATAGAAAATTCATTGAAAGAGTAATACAGGCGCTGATAAACATGTGAAAATATGTTCATCCTACATCTATTCAAAGAAATCTAAATTAAAACAACAAAGAGATGCCATTTTGCTTATCAAATTATCCAAGAATAGAAAAATGTAATGAAACAGACACGATTATACACTGGGAGTATTAAGTAATACAATCTTTCAGGAAAGTGGAGCATTATGTATTAGGAGGCTTAAAAAAAATGATCTCTTCTCTCTGACCCAGTAAATTCACATGGAGAACTATCCCAAGGATGTAGTTAAAGACATATATTAAAATGTTTGATTAAATATGATTGTTTTTAATACAGAAAAATTCTCGACAACCTACATGCTGAGCAATGATTAAATCAATTATTCTAAATCATAGAACGTAGTCATTAACAATGATGATTATGACAATACTTAGTGTATTGGAAAATAGAAACAATGTAATGCTAAATGAACTGCAGATACAAAACTGCATATGCAGTAGAAACTCATTCAGAAAGAAACGGAGCAGAATACTTACAATGGTTGTCACTGTGTGGTGAGATTAAAGATGATCACTATTTTCTTCTTTATTTCTATTTTCCAAATTTTCTACAATGGGCATATCCAGGTTTTATAATGAGAGAGAAGCCCTGATATTTTAGACTTGGAAACATTTGTTTTTTAAGAATCAAGTTCAGGTTTCCTTAAAAGATGTTAAATTGGTATTTTTGTCGAGAATATGCTCAGCTGTAAGTCATGAATCATTTAACGTGGATTAAAAAGTAGACCTAACCCAGGCAGTTACTAGGTTTGGTCAGAGCCCTTATCTCTATGACTATCTTGCATTCTCTTCATGTTTATAAGAAGGCTGTTGCAACTCCTGCCATTAGACGCATGTTAAGGCAGGGAAAAGGTGAAAGTGTCCCAGTGATGATTTCAAAAAAGATCCCGAATTATTTGACATTCCTCCCTTGAGAGGTAAGGATCTATGTGCTTTCTTCTTGAATCTAGGCAGGCTTATGATTACCTCAACCAATAGACTATAGCAATAGTGGTGCTTTATAACTTCTGAGGCTGGTTCATAAAAGGTCATGCAGCTTCCACGTGGCTCTCTTGGAATGTTCGCTCTCCAGAAGCTCCCTCTTGGGATGCTTCCTCTCAGAACCAGCTGCCGGGCTATGAGAAGCCCAAGCCACAGAGAGAGTTCAGAGGCCATGTGTAGATGCTCCAATCAACAGTGCCAGCTGAGCCTAGCCTTTGGGTCATCCCAGCCCAAATGCTACTCATGTAAGTAAAGAGGCCTCCAGGACTTCCCTGGTAGCATGGTGGTTAAGAATCGCCTGCCAATGCAGGGGACACGGGTTCGAGCCCTATTCTGGGAAGATCCCACATGCCGCGGAGCAACTAAGCCCGTGCGTCACAACTACTGAGCTGGCGCTCTAGAGCCCGCTAGCCACAACTACTGAGCCCATGTGCTACAACTACTGAAGCCCATGTGCCACAACTACTGAAGCCCATGCACCTAGAGCCCACGCTCCACAACAAGAGAAGCCACCGCAGAGAGAAGCCCGCACACCGCAACAAAGAGTAGCCCCCGGTTGCCACAACTAGAGACAGCCCACGCACAGCAACGAAGACCCAATGGAGCCAAAAATACGTAAATAAATTAAAAAAAAAAAAAAAAAGGCCTCCAGATCCCTGCTGTCCAATTCAGGAGCCACTGGCCAAATGGGGTTATTTAAATTTGCATTTAATTTAAACTAAATAAAATAAAAGTTTCAGTTCCTCAGTCACACTGGCCACTTTTCAAGGGCTCAGTAGCTACATGGGAATTGTGGCTACCATACTGCACAGCACAGATATAGCATCTTTCCATCACTGGAGAAATTTCTATTAGATGAATCTTCTCCCGGTGATTCCTGATTGTTTTCCCAGCTGATGCCTGTTTATGCCTCATTGGCAGAACAGTGTCACGATGCCACCCCTACTGCAATGAAGGCTGGGAAGTTACGTATTTAGCTCTTATAGCCTCTTTAGTCAGGCAGACAAGAGGAAGGGGAGAGGGCATGGGAAATGGGTGAGCTAGCAACAGTGTCTGCTACAGTTGTGTGTGTGTGTGTGTGTGTATTTCTCTCTCTCTCTCTCTCTCTCTCTCTCTCTCTCTATATATATATATATATATCCAGAATTACAGGACCCTAATATCTATTTTATAAAATAGAATTATGTATATATTTCTATTTTAAGCAGAGCTGCATAATAACAGATGCAATCTATGCTTTAAATTTATGTATCATTACAATAGAGCATTTTCAATTTTCCTTAACATAGTGTGCAATGGAAGAAATCCAGAATTCATATATTTAAAGTGATAACATTGGCTCACAGAGACTTTAAATAAATGTTCTTTGTACTTAAAATGTTGTGAACACTGGATCACTCCTAGGATTTGCAACTATAATCTCTGGGTGAGATCAAAATCCTCATTCTTGGCTAATGGAAAGAAATTTCAAAATTTTGTTTGCATTTTTGTTCATCAAGATAATAGGGAGAGAGCAAGTTATAAGAAGACATTCTCATATCAGACCAAGTTGCTTCAGTGAAATTGCCTGTTCCAAAGATAAATGGGTTTGTTCAATGTTATCTAGTTATCTTGTAATTACAAATGTGTGTGTTCCCATCTCTCAGAGGATGTATGGCCTTCCTCTACTAATCTATATGAGAAACCACAGGAAACCACACTGAGGTTCCCTAAATCATAAGTGCGTGACTTCCTTTGAGAAATGTTTTGTAAAGAATTGGTATACTTGGCTTTTAATAACTAATGATTAGTTTTTAATTGTTCCTTATTCATAATTTTTTAAAGGTGCATGCTATGGTTTTCTTTAAATAAATTTATTTATTCATTTAATTTAATTTTTTTATTTTTTTTGGCTGCATTTTTCTTTGCTTGCATCCAGGTTTTCTCTAGTTGCTAAGAGCGAGGGCTACTCTTTGTTGCAGTGCGCAGGCTTCTCATTGCGGTGGCTTCCCTTGTTGCAGAGCACAGGCTCCAGGAGCTCAGACTTCAATAGTTGTGGCACAGGCTTCAGTAGTTGGGGCTTGCAGGGTCTAGAGTTCAGGCTCAGTAGTTGTGGCGCACGGGCCCAGCCGCTCCACGGCATGTGGGATCTCCCCGGACCAGGGCTTGAACCTGTGTCCCCTGCATTGGCAGATGGACTCCCAACCACTGCGCCACCAGGGAAGCCCCATGCTATGGTTTATGTTGCATGACTATCTAAAAGAAATGAATAACCATAATGATAAGAACATTACATTTGTATGTTGCCTAATTTTCAAAAAAGGTAAAAGGTTGATTCCCTAGAAGTGAAATGAGCCTTAGTAAATACAGATCATGTGATGGTGAGTCTTCCATAATCTTGTCTCAGTTTACAAGGAAACAGAATGAGAATTAGAAAGTTTAGGACATCTCTCTCAGAAATCAAGGTGAGCTGTGTGTGTGTGTTTATATGTGTGAATGAGGTAATAATTCAGGACACTTTCAAGAACTGTTGGGACTTATTCTCTCTCTCTCTCTCTTTTTTTCTTTTTCCTGCGCCACAGGCTGCGGGATCTTAGTTCCCCCACCAGGGACTGAACCCCAGGCCCCAGCAGTGAAAGCACCGAGTCCTAACCACTAGACCACCAGGGAATTCCCTGGAATTTATTCATTTACCAAACAACAATTACCTTTATTGTAAAGTACCACTCCGGAAATTGTGTGGAATGCAATGATGTGAAAGGGAAGGGCTGTGATTTTCAGTGACTATCACTTGGCCAGAGAGAGGAATACCTGTTGGTTGTGATACCACCTGGAGCTTAATATCAAATTCTTTTTTTCTTTCATAAATTTAAATATCCATTGAGCAGTCTACTCCCCTGCACAATTCTAAAGTAAATGTTAAATAGCAATAAGTCATATAAAGGGTCCTTTAAAGGGCAAAACTTGAATAAAGGGAATTTTATACCTTGTGACTAGCAAGGTTGGAAGGATATGAATCTGGTTTTCTTTTTATTTGCAATCTGTATTTGAAAAAGAACTACACCATTTACTTTAGGGGCATTGAGTTTTAAATATGGAATTTTTTAATTGCAAGAGTTAAGAGATTAATCCAATAAATATTTATAGATGAGAGAACTAAAAGTTGAGAAATGGGTGAAATTCAGATTTCCCAATATCTGCTCTTCAGTACTTTTTCCTGTGTGCCACGGGGCCTCACTGTGTGTGTGTTTGTATTTATATTTGGTTTGAAACCCTCTCATACCCTTGAGCTGAGCAGCAATAACCCATAAATGTTTTATATCTAAATTTCTGATTTAAAAATTCTATTTACCACTACTAATATTTAATCAATACCTATTTAATCAGTATTTGACTGCTCTTAAATTTTACACCTGGGATTACAGATTCAGAAAAGTAAATCTCTGTCTTCCCTTTAGAGAATTCTTGAAAAGTATAGATAAACTTTACAAAATTACAATTCATCTATCTTTAGTTAGACATATTAATCTCAGACAAGCATATGCTCCTCTAATTATAGTGATATATTTTCCAAATTACAAATCGAGACACATGGCCGATTCTTGGTCCTGCAATTCTGGATGTTTGGTACAGTAATATTACTTGCCTAATGGAAAGGGAAATTATGCTCTGGAGCACACGAAAAATCAAGTGTTCTTCTGAGTAAACCATTCCCAAAATATCCTATATTCTTGTAATTTCTGTGCTCAACTAAATATAAAAATTTAAAAATAACTCATTTATTAAAAACAAATGGAATTAATATTCGTTATAGAAAAAAATACAAATGAGCAAAAAGAAGACAATACTGAACGAGTAATAAAAATTTTTTTGATGCAGAGAAAGGCGCGTTTTAATTTAAAATGCTTCCGTACTTTCACAACCAAAATCTCACTCTTCCTCGTTTACAACTGAAAAACCCAAACACTAGGAAAGCAGAACTTGAGTAAAACTTCTATGTTCTTTAAAAACCCTGCCTTCGTTTTAGGAATCTAAACTAGTACAATAAACAAGAAATCAGTCACCTGACCACTCCCACCCCCTGCCTTTTTCCCAAACCCATCTTCCCTCCTCCTCTCACACACTTTGGGACTTTAGAAATAAATACCCTTTTTTTCAGTTCGGTTTCTTCTAAAAGGGGAGGAGAGGGGGACAAGAGAGTCAGTTTGGGGGGAAAAAGCTACGACGAGATTTCGCGTCCATAAAACGAGTTTGTGCCCGAGGAGCACAACTGGTCTACACAGCTGGCTTCGCCAACACCGCACTCCTTGGTGAATTGCGGTTTAACTTCCTTATAGCAGGTTGAGAGCGCCGGCCCCTCCGTTTTGAGGGGAAGGCAGCGCCCCAACTGGTGTTTTTTCCAGGAAGCACTCCCTGAGTGCAGAGGAAAGGGGAGAGGGGAAGGCCAGGCGACGGGCGTTTCATTCATTGCTCCTCTTTTTCCCCCTCCTACCCTTCCCTCCCCCTAGACTTTCTCTCCCTTTTCCCCGAGAGAGTTTGACGTCGGTCTCCTGGATACCAGACAGCCAATCGCCTGGTTGCTAAGGGAGAAGCGTGGCCAATCAGGCGTCGTTGCTACCTGTGAGTAATATTTTTAGCCGCGAGGGAAGCTTGGTTCCGCTCCCAGTGTAACTTCGTGTATTTCTGTGCTGCAGGTTGTGGAAAAGAGCGCTTGCCCGCCCCCTTTGAGTCCCTCTCTTTCCCCGCGCCCTATTTACTCGCCCATATTTCAACTGAAAATTATCTTAAATGTACCATACAGGAAGACACCGTGTTTATTATGTGTGTTTATGTTAAAGTAGGCTCTTGAAATACACGCATGCTTACATATATATACTTAGATACGTACGCAATTTGGCATGGAGGCCTGGATTGGGACATTCGGAATAAAATGTGATTCTTCTCAGTCTCAAGCCACCCCCACGTCCGAGTTGCTGCCGGGTCGCACGGGGAGGTCTGATGTGGGAAGCGGAGGCAGTTTACCTGGGCGGGAGGTGTGGCCAGGTGGTCTCTTCCCCACCCCCAGCCTGGCACGGCAGCTCCGGGTTCTGCGGTTGCCCCCCCCCCCCCGCTCTGGATGGCAGTTGGCCTAGGCCCTTGAGGTGATTAATATTCAATTAATCGGGTACACGAGTCCCCGTCACAGTTCGCCCTTTTTCTAGGCTCTCCTGGGTGCACTGGAGGCCGATTTGGTAACTCGTCCACGAGTGGGATTTTCCCCAGCCACAGTCCCACTCGGGTGAGACATTCTTTGTAAATTCCCCCCTCCCTCTTGGGGTCTTGGGTTCTCCTCCCCTTTTTCCCCAGCCGCTTCGCCCCCAGCTTCACTCCCCTCCCCCTTTCTCCCCGGCGCTCTCTGCCTAGACTGAGTCAGCCGTCCCAACCCACTCTGTAGCCCTCACTGGCAAGTCTCTCCCCCAATCCCTTTCCAAACCTTCTCTTAATCCCGCCCACAGTGACTCCAGATCATCGGCTCATTGGCCACCCTGCAGCCCTAGAGGTGTGGCCTTGTCCACCCGGCCCTCCGCCGCCCGTCAGGACATGGGCCGGCGGGACCTGGCCAATGGCGTCCGGGGGCAGGGCAGGGGCGGAGCCAGCCGGCCAGGGTCTCCGTTGCAGGGTGTGAGGGCGGGGAATGGTGACACCGCCCGGAGCTGTGGGACGCGGGGCGGGCGCGCGCATCCCTACGGGAGGGGATGGGGGCGGGGACGAGAATATAAAATGAGAGGCGGGGCGCGCGCCGCGGCAGAAGGAGCGAAGCTCTGGCCCGGCGCGGAGTACGCGCTCTACGGGGACGCTGGGCCGGGCACCGGGTTGTGTGGAGAAGTGTGCGCGCTCGCCTGATCCCGTCCTCGCCACTCCGAGCCAGAAGGGGCGAGCTCCTGAGGCCCTCGTCCTCCGCAACCTCCGCCCGGCGGCGTTCGCGTGCCCTCGGCCCGGCCAGCTTGCAGCCGCCTACCCTCCCGTGCCCCCGCCCTGCCGCCCCTTGTCCGCCCAGCGGCCGGGTCTGTGGTGTTAGCAACCCGTAAGTATCGAGGGGCGGCGGGCGGGGTCAGGAGGAGGAGGGGCTGCAGCGGCGTAGAGCCCCGGGCCTTCGGGGCTCGGAACGGAGGCGTCAAGGCCTGGGCGCGGAGGGGAGCCGCTCCCGACACCCGGCCTGAGGCGGCTCCGAGGGGCCCCGGCGCGCCCGTGGGCCGCAGGTGGGGCCGGCCGGCGCGTCGGGCTCAGCCGGGCCGGGTGACCGGGGAAGGGCGGCCGGGGTCGAGTTGACGGGAATCGGGGATTGGGGCGCCCGGGAGCAGCGGCTAGCTCGAGGGGAACGCTGGGGTCCTCGGGGCCGGTGGCCGCCGGGCCCGAAAATGGTGCCGGGGATCCGGTGCTCCCCGGGCTCTGGCTGGATCCCAGGAGCCTCGGGGCGCGGGGGGTGCAGGGAGCGGCAGGTCGGGTTACGGCGGGGGGGAGGGGAGCGGCTGACCCGGTGCGGCCGGCGGCGCGACCCGCCCGGTGTCCGGCCCCCGGGCCCCGAGTGGTTGCTTTTCCATTTCTCGTGGCCTTCCTCCACCTCCTCCTTGGGGGAGGAGACTTGCTTGGGCTCCGAGGGCTGTGAGCAGAAATCTAATGAGACCCAACTGGCTGTTTATGTAATTCTTCACGCTCCTGTCTTTAAGGCGTTGCTTTGAAACTACCTTACGCCGAATCTGAATTTCGCTCGACTGCACCTTCAAGCATTTTGGCTTAATCAGCTGCCTTTGCCAGCACTCGGGCTTTCGGCTTGGAAAGTGTAGTTTGGGGGAAGCCGAGGATTCTTTTCCCTTTGTCACCACGAATATGGAAAATGAGACAGATGGATTAATACCAACTTGATTTTTTTAAATGTCCTTTTAAATCAACCTCAGTGTACAAATAGATCTGCAAATATCTTGTTTGCCCTTGGTCTTTTCTTATCCCCACCCAGTGCTGATCCAGCAAACGTTTAAAGGTCGACCTTATCGTACATGCCTCCCCGGCTGTTCTCTTACCATGAGGGAGGGAGGTGGCTTTGAAAATCAGAATAAAACTCAGAAACCCTGCCCTTTAAACAGAATAATCAATACAGTTTGAAATTAATTGTTTCTTATGTTATACTTGATACCCAAGAGGTATTTTCAGATTTAGAAAAATACACATTGAAAAGAAAAGCATAGAGAAGCTCGAGTATTACATTATGTGCCCTTAGTATATTTAAAACAGCAACTGTGTAGGATAATTTGGTTCATAATTGTTGTTCGCTAGGATGGCAATTCATTTTGTATTTAATTCCTTTAACTTTACTATCGTGCTTTGGAAATTAAAATAATTTTCCTAACTTCTCAAATTTTGAGATGTTTAATGATGAAGAAGATTTAAGCAGTATGTATCCAAAATGAACTGAAATACAGAATTCACTTCTAAGTTGATGAATAGGAGTATGACCAACTTCTAAAGCTAGCATATATATATGTATATATTATATGTGTGTATGTATATAGATAGGTATGCTGAGTTTCCAATAAATATTCTTTTGAGAACTGCAGGAAGAAAAAGAAGAAATACGCTGTGTATTCTGGGAATATTTTTCCTCTTAGAACTCTATTCAGAAACAGAAAGTAAATAATAGGGTTTTTTTTTTAATGTTGTTTTAACTGAAAATCCTGTTTTCCCTTGAGATTTGGATCTTCAGTAAATAATTTTCGATTGTAAGTTCCTATATTTTGTGCTGATTATATTTTTCAGACTTTCTAGCCTATTAGACTTTTTCAAAAGTGAAATTACTCTGGGGGTAAAAAAAAGGTTGTGAAACTTAACATTTATCTTATGTGGACATGTCTCCTTTTGTTTTGTTTGTTTTAAGGAACAAGACCACTCAAGGTGAAGGATATCTACTAATACCAGCACTTTGAATGAAAATTTGTTTCTCTGCCACAAACTGAACACTTTTGTGTGTGTCTTGGGGGGGGAGTTGAAACACAAACCTAATTTTGTGGCATAGCAGCTATGCAGCTTGAAATCCAAGTAGCACTAAATTTTATTATTTCATATCTGTACAATAAGCTTCCCAGGAGACGTGTCAACATTTTTGGTGAAGAGCTCGAAAGACTTCTTAAGAAGAAATATGAAGGGCACTGGTATCCTGAAAAGCCATACAAAGGATCAGGGTTTAGATGTATACACGTAGGGGAGAAGGTGGACCCAGTGATTGAACAAGCATCCAAAGAGAGTGGTTTGGACATTGATGATGTTCGCGGCAATCTGCCGCAGGATCTTAGTGTTTGGATCGACCCATTTGAGGTTTCCTACCAAATTGGTGAAAAGGGACCAGTGAAGGTGCTTTACGTGGATGATAATAATGAAAATGGATGTGAGTTGGATAAGGAGATCAAAAACAGCTTTAACCCAGAGGCCCAGGTTTTTATGCCCATAAGTGACCCAGCCTCATCAGTGTCCAGCTCTCCATCTCCTCCCTTTGGTCACTCTGCTGCTGTAAGCCCTACCTTCATGCCCCGGTCCACTCAGCCTTTAACCTTTACCACTGCCACTTTTGCTGCCACCAAGTTCGGCTCTACCAAAATGAAGAACAGTGGCCGAAGCAACAAGGTTGCACGTACTTCTCCTATCAACCTCGGCTTGAATGTGAATGACCTCTTGAAGCAGAAAGCCATCTCTTCCTCAGTGCACTCTCTGTATGGGCTCGGCCTGGGTAGCCAGCAGAAGCCACGGCCACAGCAACAGCCATCCCAGCCACCGCCGTCACCACCACCGCAGCAGCAGCAACAGCAGAAAACCTCCGCTCTTTCTCCTAACGCCAAGGAATTTATTTTTCCTAATATGCAGGGTCAAGGTAGTAGTACCAGTGGAATGTTCCCAGGTGACAGCCCCCTTAACCTCAGTCCTCTCCAGTACAGTAATGCCTTTGATGTGTTTGCGGCCTACGGAGGCCTCAACGAGAAGTCTTTTGTAGATGGCTTGAATTTTAGCTTGAATAACATGCAGTATTCTAACCAGCAATTCCAGCCTGTTATGGCTAACTAAAAAAAGAAAAGATGTATTGTACAAGTTAAAATGCTCGGACCCAAGGGGGATGTTTTTTTTTTTATAACCTCCTTGAGATTTTTTTTTTTAAGCTTATAGTAAGGATACATTCAGGCTTGGTTACAAAAATAAAACATGCATCATTTTTCATTGCCAACCAAGCACAAAGTTATTTTATACTGACTGTATATTTTAAAGTATACTCTCAGATATGGCCTCTTACAGTATTTAAGATATAGCAAGGACATGGCTGATTTTTTTTTTTTATATATAAAAAATTGGCACTAATAAGTGGGTTTATTGGTCTTTTCTAATTGTATAATTTAATTTAGTACAAAGTTTGTAAAATACCAGAGGATATATATATTGTTTCTACGACATGGTATTGCATTTATATCTTTTTACTACAGTGACCTGTGACAGCAGCAGCTTCATGTTGTATTTTTTTTACTGAAATTGTAAATTATCCATCTTAAAGACATCACCTCTTCTAAATTGTGTACAGGATATTCCTTTAGTGGTGGAATGAAAATGTACGAATATTTGCTTTTTCAAAAAAATGTATTTTCTGTTAAAGGTTTAAAGATTTTTGCTATATATTATGGAAGAAAATGTAATCGTAAATATTAATTTTGTACCTATATTGTGCAATACTTGAAAAAAACGGTATAAAAGTATTTTGAGTCAGTGTCTTACATGTTAAGAGGGACTGAAATAGTTTATATTAAGTTTGTATTAAAATTCTTTAAAATTAAAAATGTTTATCGTGGTCTTTGTTTTTAAGCCTTTGCCAAAGATCCAATTCTGGAATTATGATGTTGTAAATGTTGATAAGGCAGGAAGATCTGACTCATTGAATCACAAGGGAATAATGGAAAGCTGTCGCTCCACTAGTGCACAGATAGTAGTCTGCCACGTAAAGAGTTGTCCTAAAGCCTGCTTAGGATGGCTTTATTGTGTTCAGTAACTAACTCTGTTCGTCCACATCTTGTCTCCCCACTATAGGGGTGGTATGCTAAGGCGAGTCAACCCTATTAAAATGTGTCATGCTGACATCTAAGACAGAGTCAGGTGATAAAATGAAATTCACTCATGTAAACTGAGAGGATTTATTTGAAATGTATATGGAGAAAGAAACCATTGGATCAGTTTTCTATTTCTGCATGGGAGATGAATAGCTCAGAAAACTTGCTTGACGAAGCAGCTGACCTAACTATTTAAAAAGAAGATTTAGGTCTGTTTTTACTAATCCTTAACACCGAGTTTAGTCATTGTAGGTAGCTGGAGAATTGATGATTAAAATCTATTCAAGATTGGACAGGTATTTATATTAGTATTTGTGTGCATTTTCCTAGCAAAAAAGTTGACGCACAGTTTTTGGGTTGGTTTTGTTTTTGCAAGCAGACAGCCAACCTGCTGGTTTGGGACGTCAAAGATTAGTCATAATCTGTCAAATTGTGGTGGCTCATTAAGGATGGAGTTTTTTTTTTTTTTTTTTTTGTAAGTGATGAGGTGGAAGGGTGAGACTATCTTTAAGCTAAAATAATGAGTCATTTCACTGTTTAGATGTCCATTGATACAGTGTTGACATCGTATTGGGGAGAAAATTGTCTTGAATTGGAAGAATAACTTTCTCTGCTTTTTTAGTAAGAAACCAGCACTGTCTGGGTTACTTGTGAAATAAATTTGGTCTCAAATGAATTTTTTGGACACCAGTCTACAAAAGCCTTTTGTCTGTTACCCTCTCGGTTTAGAACAATAAAAAGTTTTAAGGAAACAAGCACTGGAAATAACAGAGCTAAGCTGTTCTGTCAGCTCCATGGTGAGGCCTTTGTCCTTTAGTGGACAGAATGAGGTTATGAAGAAGTATTGCGGTAGTGACTGGAACTGGCAGAGATTGGTCTGCCTATGCTATCAATTATGTGCTTTTGTGATCACAAAGTTTGAATAGATCTAAGAACAGAGTAATGGTTTTAAGCACTAGTTGCTACTAGAAACTTTTGGGTGATGTTATCATAGGCTTAACTGGAAGAAAACTGCCTTTTTATAAATGAAGAAAGGCTCAAGTTAACTTTTTCTAAAAATCAAAAGGCAAAACTGGCCAATAGATACACAATAGAATTTGTAACAATCTGGAACACTAATACATATATTCAGATTTTAAATAATTGAGCTTAATGTAAGTATGAATATCAGATCTTGGGGATGTGTGTACTGGCAAAAAAAAATCTTAGGGAAATTAAATATTGGTACATATGTTGGTTTGGTGCTGAAAAAGTTAACTCAATTTTATCTTCATTGGTTTCCTAGCACCCCTTAGAAAACCTTAGAAAAGTTTACACCTTAGTCCCAAGTCTTTTTTCCCCCACTGCCATCACACTTTTGACCCTCTGTGTGGAGACTTTTAGTTTACAATTTTGATAAGTTAGTTATCTTAAAGGTGTTTTTCCATTTTTTTGTCTTCTATACCTATAGATACTGTGGCAGCCTCTGAATGGCCCTATCCTGGTGTCCCTTTGTTTCCCATCTTCTAAAATCAGGTGTATTGTTAAATCTCCTTTTAATAACTTTAACCTATATTAGATGGCAAATGTAGACCTCGAGTCAAAATGCCTCCTTAAAGATAACACTGTTTACTGTGATTAACTTCTTAGTTTTTGAAGGTGAAACTAAAGTTGTTCTGAATTTAAAGTGTTTTTCTAATGTGTATTGGTGTTAATATCCTTCTCCTATGTACCCACATTTTAACTGAGAGATTTAATCTAACAAATCTTCAAGACTTATTTTAAAATAAGTCAGTGTAACATACAGAGAAAATAAAGTACAGTTGAGCCTTGAACAGCACGGAGGTTAGGAGGGGCACCCACCCTCCACTCAGCGGAAAATCCATGTGTAACTTACAGTCAGCCCTCCATACCTGCGGTTCTGCATTGAGGATTCCACCAACCACAGATCATGTAGTATTATAGTACGTGCTACTGAAAAAAATCCACATGTAAGTGGACCCACACAGTTCAAGGGTCAACTGTACCTCTTTCTGCACATAACTTAAACTAATGAAGTAAAATGCTGGTTGGAGACCTTCCTACACAAACAGAAAATAGCATAGGTATGGCATATCCAATATATTTCCTTGCCTACAATACATGCATGTGTCAGAAGCAGGATAACAGTACTCTAGGACAAGATCGGATAAGACGGGAAAAACCTTATTAGAAGACAAGTTTGTAAAATTGCCGTTGCTTAATAAAACCCATTATAGTGTGTCAGTCAGCTGATGCTTTAATCCATTTGGCCCAGGAGGTCACTTTAGATCAGAGTTTTTCAGTTTTTTTGTTATATTAGGAAGATATCGTCGGGTTTTTTTCTTAATTATGTTTTATTTTTTTATTATATATTTTTTTGACTGTGCCACACGGCTTGTGGGATCTCAGTTCCCCGACCAGGGACTGAACCTGGGCCACGGCTTCCAAATCCTAACCACCAGACCACCAGGGAACTCCCACAGGAATGTATCTTCATGTTTAAAGGACCTAGGACCGGGAATTCCCTGGCGGACCTAGGGAATAAAGGACCTAGGACCAATATCTGTGTGCATACAGTTGGAAAATTAGTACAACACTTGTACTTTTTTAATGTTTTAAATCATTCAGTTAAATCCTTATATATCTTTTACTATCTGCCATGCACAGTTCTAACCCAGTTTACAGAAGAGGGGCCGAGACACGGCTTGATATTTCATGGCCAGTAAGTGGTAGAGTTGGGATTCGAACTCAGAGAGTCTGGTTCCAGAGTTCTTGGTCTTAAATTCTATGCTTTGTTCCCTCCAACTGGTCGCTCCTCTAATTTGAAGTCAGGGGAATAAGACCACATTTGATGTATTAGCCACATGACTTGTAGAATCTCTCTACAAGAGTGTTAACGAGAAGAGTCTAGCGGGAGGCTCTTAGCCATTCTCCAGTCATGATGTTTTGAGAGAGATGCTTTGTATTTCCAGTGGCCACAAACTGTAGTTACAGGCTATCTGGAAATGTTTTTAGAAATCATTAAGTCCTACGAATGCTCTAATTTTGTTGATTTCCTTAATTCAACTGTGTTGATTACTTCTCTTATGCTGGAACCACTGGGTGATTCCTTCAGATTGAGTAAGAGCTGTAGATTCAGTGGCCCTATTACTTCTAAGTAAAATTGTAAACATTGACCTCCTGGAGCTATTTTCACACACTTTCCTTACCTGTGCTGTTGATAAACGATGTAAGGAAAGGCCAAGTCAACTATCAAAACAGTCTTCAACAATGTGTTTCCAGTTCGTATGATTTAAGTTACTTTGAAAAACGATCTTAAGGCACACCTTGGTAATTCACGATTTCTATATGTATAGATGTTGTGATAACTAGTCTTTTCGCTTTTATTTTTAAGCCTTAAGGAAACCAAATGACCTCTTATTTCAAACTGATTCTGAAAGACCTTCTTAAAAAAGATCAATATATTTTGGTTTAAAATAAGAAGTGGTCACATTTTAGAAGCATGTGCTATTATGAATGAACTTATATTCCCTTTATTGTTGCTGTTAGTTTTGAACATGTTTAAACTGCACAATAAACAAAACTCAGTTTAAAAATAGCTCAGAAGGGACTTCCCTGGTGGAACAGTGGTTAAGGATCCGCCTGCCAATGCCAGGGGACATGGGTTCGATCCCTGGTCCGGAAAGATCCCACATGCCGCGGAGCAACCAAGCCCGTGCGCCACAACTACTGAGCCTGCGCTCTAGAGCCCACAAGCCACAACTACTGAAGCCTGCGCGCCTAGAGCCCGTGCTCTGCAACAAGAGAAACCACCGCAATGAGAAGCCCGTGCACCTCACCGAAGAGTAGCCCCCGCTCACCACAACTAGAGAAAGCCCGCACAGCAACGAAGACCCAACACAGCCAAAAATAAAATAAATTAAAAAAAATCAATTAATTTAAAAAAAAAAGCTCAGAAGAATTTCTGTAGTTTCTATATGGATTAAATCTTGTTATACTAAGTGCCTACTATTTTGATTTTGGGTTAGTTAGAATTTGATTGGACCAAATATTGCTGAACCACTAGATGGGCTTTTGGAGGTTTAGATTAGGCTAAAAGTCTTGTCAGTAATGGTATTTGACTTGTGAATAGTAAACCTCTACTAACCATTTCTCAGTATTTGAGTTTTAAGATTTCTATTTTCGAACACGTGCTTCATACATATAGTCTGTAAGTGGAGCTTTGAGATCATCTTACAATTAGGCAAACCTTGGAAAAAAAACATTGGGAAGCAGCTCGTGTCTGGAGGCTATTGGAAATTATGGGTCTAATTCCTTCCTTAAGTGTATTAAGTAATTTGACTCAGATGGCTCCGTTTCTTCATCTGCAAAGTAAGTACAGTGATATCAGTACACTTCCTGACAGAGTTTTGAGGAAGCCGTCACCTTGCTGTGAAGAATTGTAATGTGTTCTTAGGGGCTTATAGTATCTAGAAGCCACGAGGTCCATATTTGTTGTGTTGCCCTTTGAAATCAAAAAAGTAAATGAAGACCATAACTGTCTTTATTATAGTCAACATTTTGTTGTCCAGTCTATTATTTGCATCAACAGAGAATTAAATAAAAATTTTACAGTAATATCGTAAAAGCTATTCTATTCATGTTTCAGTAATAAATACCACTGAGTTTGTTTTCTAGTTTTAAGTCGCTGATAGGGAAACCAGTGTTTCAGCATTCTTTTTTATACAATCAGCAAGTTGATTTAAACCCAGTATACGAGCTGACGTTCCTTTTGGGGGCAGCCAAAAATGTTTGCTAAAGTGTCCACACTGCTGTGAAAAGTATTGAAATGGTTGTTCCTAAACAGTACTGCTCAGGAATAGGAGTTGAAATGTAGCTCTGGTGGTAGATGTGTCATGTGGGTAATGGTTCTAGCTTTATTTTAGTGCAGGTAGAAAAGGAGGTTTGCTTTACAGGAGGGAAAAACATTGAGGACTTGGAAGGAAAAACACATTCCTCGTCTGGCATTATGAGCACTTTACTTCACTGATAAAATATGACCAGCGTGCAGAACAGAGAACAGGTGTAAAATATTTTTAGACAAACCTTGGCATATACTGTGGGTCGCATCCCTTCTGTCTATACCCTCAAGTGTTTCAAAAATAATTGTGGAAAAACCACATTTACAGAATAAGCTAGACATTGCTTTTATGTGTTTTTTTTTTGTACTAAATGTGAAAGTCAAACATAAACTTCGTTCCCAACCACCAGGTTGCAGCTATTTTTAAAAACTGGTTCTCCACATGCCCTTTGACAGCTCCTGAGTCTCCTTTTCTCTTCCTTCCTTAGTGCTGTGGAGAGAGCTGGGAGAATGTGACACCATAGCCTCCTTTGGAGCGTGAAAGCTAGGTTGTGATATTTCCCCAAACTACATTCTAATTCAAAACAATTTTGTACTTCCTTTAGGCTAGAAAGAAATAGGACAAGCGTAGACACGGTATCCACCTAGCTTGGTTTCAAGCAGATGGGTATAAACTGATGACTACTGGGTGCTGATAGACATGAACACTGGATACTCCTTCTATGAGTGTGGTTTAAGAAGTGGAATCATAGGACCCTAAAACTGTCTCTTTTAATTCAGAGTCCAGATACCCTGTGACACGGGTTCAGTAGTTCTAGGCACAGTTCCTTTTTCTGTTTGGAACTAAATGCAGGTACTCCTTTCAGATGGCTTTTCCTGGCCACCCTTCCACCATCCATGGGTTCATTTCTAGTAAGGATGAAGGTTGGATTTTGATTTGTTTTGTAATGATCATATCTGTTCACTGATAATCCAGATCCGCCTACTGACCTCAGAACTCTTTTCTTAAAAAAGAACACTCCTTCTTTTGTAAACTACCTGCCGTTCATTTTTTTTTGGCCACACCGCTGAACCGGGGATCGATCCCGTGCCCCCTGCAGTGGAAGCGTGGAGTCTTAACCACAGGACTGCCAGGGAAGTCCCAATTCATTTTAAAGCTCTATAGAGTCTTTGTGACTTACTTTCTGCTAACTCCTTTCTATTTTCAGGAAACATGATGGGGATCCCTAAACCATTTCAATCCAATGCTTAAGATAGTTGCAATCCCTGGGCAGCCTTTCTAGAAACTAAGGTATCACCAGAGGCCCTTTAACTAAAGAGAACAACCCGGTTTTCACAAGGCTATAAAGGGGTTTGCCTGGAGAAATTTCATCTTTTTGAATCTTACAATAGGTTGGAAAAATAGATTGGAAGAAAGGCAGGAAACGTTTTTTTTTTTTTTTGTAATTTAGGAAGAAATGTTTTTTGGAAGGAGACTCTTGTTTATTATCCGAGCCACGAAAGTTCAAAGAACTTTTCGGGTTCTGTATAAAAGGAATAGAGAGACAAAGGTAAGACCTTATCTCCCCAAGAGCCTCTACCAGAGGAGAAGAGTCTGGTAGCAGGTAGAAAGGAGATTAGGGTATGTCTCCTCTATCTGCCCTTCCTTCACGTGTGGGAAAGGCGAAAGAAGGGTAGAGGAGGGAGCCTGTGTGTGTGAGCCGTGGAACTCATCCTGGAGATCGTTTCCCGTGTTGGATGCTTTGCAGAAGTTTGGAGACACAGGACAAGTTTCCTAGTCCAGGCACACCACACTTTCCTGATGATTATGAGTTTTCTTCCAGGCTTTGACAGTGGGTAGGTAGCTGCACCAGTACCTTACATGCTATCTATCTGAATGACGATGATTTTAATATTATCAAAAGTCTTGTGGAGTCCAGAGGCAATAACCAACCTCGGAAGCTCAATAATGATCGTCAACATTTCATAGTCTGTACTGTGTGCAAAATACTGTTCTAAGCATTTGTACATTTTAGCTCACTTAAATTTCATAAGAAGCCTCGGAAGGTTATGCTATTTCCCTCATGTACAGAGGGAAGCAGGGTTGGTGACATAGTTACCCCCAGTAGAGTCAGGATTTGCATCGTGGGATTCTGTTTCCAAAGTCCACGATCCTTAACCATTACACTGCTCCTTTGACCTCCGTAGGAAGGCTTTATGAAAGAACCACACCTGATTACATAGGAGACAGTATCTATAGACTGCACTTTGTGTCATTTCCCTCCCCACACACCTAGCCTGGCCCTGTAAGTGGTCGTTTGCTCAGCAACCCCAAAATTGTGTTAATATCAGCCTTTGCCCGGCACAGTTAGGAAAGGGAAATATGCTGCAGAAACACCATGGGGAGTGGGTTATAGGAGTTTGCAGGTCATGGGCTAGTTTTATGTACCCACTTCCTACTGCTGTCTGGGTGCTCAGATCCTCTGAGAAGTAACTCGAGACATTTCACGCACCTGAAGTCTTTGGTCCTGGGCTTTACTAGTCCTTATGCTAGATAGCAAAATGGTCAGGTTGACTCGAGGGTCAGATTCCATTCAAGTCCCTAAATTGTATCAAACAAAGTGAGGTAGCATTTACAACAGCCCCTGTGTTCACCCCCTTAACACATTTATTGACCATCTACTAGGTTAGGAGCTGGTGATGACGTATATAAACCTTTAGGACCTTTCCAATGGCTTACACTCTAGCAAACGATAACACACACCGAAATAATCATACACAGGAGAATATGGAGGTATGAACAAAGAGAGGGAGAGATCATGTCCACATGAGGGGTTCTAGACTGGGGAGGAGTAATCAAGTTATGAAGAATGGGTCACCTGGGGAAGCATGGGCTCTCTCAAATTCCCCGCTGCCGTGGAGGAAAAACTTGGTCCTGGTTCTTTTTCTTCGTCTGACGTGTCCACAGTGGAAGACTTAGTGCTATAACTCTTAGGGAAAAAAAAAAAGCAGAGGAAATCTGTCCCTGCTTCCAGTCCATCCCTCGCAGGAAAAGCTGCCTTTGACTTTGGACATTGTAATTTTTTTTCATTGCTCCAAGCTCTGAACAGAAATATTGTGAAAGAGAGGTGGTTTAGAATTTCTTTATTCATGAGACCCAGGGGTGGGATGAGGAGGTCAGGGAAGAATTCCAAGGAAGAAGTAGTGGTAGTGAGGGAGGGGAAGTACAGGAGGGGCAGCTCCAGTTCCTATCCCAGTTTCCGTTTAAATGCTTATCTTAAAAACCTCCTCAGGCTAGAAGCTCCCTCTAGGGGTCATCTCATTTGTTTTCCTACCTTTAGAGACAAAACCTCTTTCTGTTTTTGTAATTATCAGGGTTCACAGCAGATGGTGCCCTTCCAGAAGTCGGTGTCGGTGGAATCTGTGTGTGTGTGTTCACTGCAGAAATTCAGACACCCACAGCTCACTCCCACTTGCGGTACCCATCACCACATTCTACTTCTGGCCGAGGTTACTATCTTTTCAGAGCTCAGCTGTTCGGCTTTCCAGTTTGGCTTTTTCGATGCTTATAATATCTTCCAGTTTGAGCATAAATCAAAAAAAGGACTTTGGCAGGGAAGCTTTGTAACATCTAAGCGAGAAATTGACAGCCACAAATACCTTTTCCCTTGGGTCACTTTCCCTGAGCAATGCTTTTCTAGAGTCTCCTCTAAGTTTCCCTTGCGGCTGAGCACTCTGTCATCTACTGAAAATACTGCCACAGGCTGGCCAAGCCCCTTCACGTGACCTGGGACTGTTCAGAGAGAGCATCGCTGTTCTTTATGAAACGTGGATCCTGCATTGGAACAGAAAACATCAGTGTCTGATCCCTGTCTCACCCCAACTTCACCAGTAGGGATAGAGGTCTAGGCACCACGAGTTTGTCTCCAGACTCCTTAGTAACTGCTAAGAGCTAAGCAAGAATGTTCTATAGCAGTGCAGGGGTTTCATTAAGCCTCCAAGTAAAATTACTCCTGGTAACTCTGTACAGGAAAAGAGTATGGGCCTTGGGGTCAGACTTCGAATTGAATCCCAAACGCACCCTCGTGTAGCTGTGCCCCGTTAAACGTATTCAGCCTCAGATTTCTTATCTGAGAAAGCCTGCTTGTTACATTGAGTGTGAGGACCGTGTAAGGGATACGAAGCCTTGAGCGTAATCCTCTTCCCCACGGGGGATAACCTGACCTCTCTCGACTCTCCTGTGAGAGGGGCTTGCATCCCCATCTCTTCTGTCTCTCGGCCTGTGGTTAGCCTTAAGGGCATGTGATCAGCATATTTAGGGGAGGTCAGCTGGCCTTAAACATGCCTCTTCATAAGAATTCTACGCAGTGAAACTTCCTGGTGGATCAGCAGGGAGAAAGGAGGAAGCAAAAGAGAAAACTGTACTTCACTGTTCTTGAATCTGTGGTGGAATATCTTATACATGTGGTTAAATACATGGGCTTTGGAGTCACATAGACCAACCTGAGCTTGGATTCCTGCTTGGCCAGGGGCCTTGGGCAAATTATTCAATCTCTCTGAGCCTCAGTTTCATCATCTCTGAAATGGAGAGAATATTAAGTGGAGGTGAATGACATACACACCACAGGTGTGTAAATAGTCAATGAGGTAGTGTATGTTGAGCGCATATTAGGTGCTGCAGGCTATTAGTAATGAAAATTATGAACCCTGCCATCAGGGCATCTAGGTGGTAAAGAGTGGGTATCTTCCATGAGGCCTGAGATGGGGATGGGTCGCCATCTGTGGAAGTCTCACGGAAGCTGCATTCCGCTCATCCGTGAACACCAGCTTTTCCTCTTATTAGGGTCACAGGGTGAAATTGTTGGTTGTGATGACTGAGAGGATTACTTTGAGTCTGAGTTACTGGTCACACCAAAACTCTGAGGCTGTTTCCCCTTTTATTCTGTTGGCCTTTTTGGTGCATTGAGATGGGGAGTGGTGCTTGAAATAAAGGGTAAGAACTCAGCTCCAGGGACTTCCCTGGTGGCGCAGTCGCCAACTCAGGGGACATGGGTTTGAGCCCTGGTCTAGGAAGATCCCACATGCCGCGGAGCAACTAAGCCTGTGCGCCACAACTACTGAGCCCTCGCGCCACAACTACTTACTGAGCCCGTGTGCCACAACTACTGAAGCCTGCGCACCCAGAGCCCATGCTCCACCACAAGAGAAGCCACCGCAATAAGCCCACGCACAGCAACGAAGAGCAGTGCCTGCTCGCTGCAACTAGAGAAAGCCCGCGTGCAGCAACGAAGACCCAACACAGCCAAAAATAAAAATATAATAAAATAAAAATTTAAAAGAAAGAACTCAGCTCTACACTTGGAGGTATGAACCATCTCTACCTCATTACTCCACTTGTCTCCGCTTGCTTCCAACCACCCAACCCAGAGTGTGTGCCTCTCTTTCCCTTCCTCTCGCTTCTCTCCTTTCTGGCTACCCTTATCCTGGACTCTTCCTTTGTCAGCAAAGGAGACTGCATCTGTTCTTACTTTGCGGTCCAAGAGCAGATTTGAGGAGAGAGGCCTGTTCTCATCTCCTGGTTCTTTCCAGCCACAGGTGGGAACGTGCAACAGCAATTATTCCCAACCAGCTGGAGCAATCAGGCCCAGGGCTGACTACGACTGGAGAGGCACTATGAAAACCATTATTATTCCATTTTACAGATGAAGATGCTGAGGCACGAGAGGTTAACTTACCCAAAGTCACAGAGACAGTATTTGAGCCCAGGTAGTTTGACTCAAGAGCCCATGCTCTGGCATGACTCTGGCCTTTCCTCACGGCCACTCATCCTGTATACCAGCGAAATTTGGGGGCCTTAAGGCCTAAAACATCTGGTGCCTCTTTTTAAAGTCTTATGCAATTCAATTCTGACAGCAACGACCATAACAAACAAACTAATTCTTAGCCCTTTATTCAGCACTTCCACAGACGTCTCTGAAGAGCTGGGGATCACCTGGCCCACTAGTGAGAGCACTTTCCCAATTGTCGTGGGCACTGGGCCATGCCATGAGAGGATTTGACCTGGAGCCCCTACTGTCTCCCTCCCATCAGCAGCCCCTCTCTGTCATACTTAGCTAAAAGTTTGGTAAACTCATCTTCCCCTGAGTGCCACAACTGTTGGGTCTTGGTGTGTGTGTACTCATCTGTGTACCTCTTTAGGAAATCTGGGATATTGAGAAAGGCCATCAAGAACTTTATCTGCAAGAAGGCTTAACAGAAGGCTTCTGGGAGAAAAGATGAGGGGATTTTTCTGAGGCTGAGATTAGAGTCTAGAGACAGTAGGGCAATTCCAAAAGCCCTTGTGGCAGTAGGACCCATGAGACCAAAACCAGGAACAGGAATCCCTGGAGCCCTTGGCAGGGCAGGAGCTAGAGTCAGGGCCTGCACCCTTACACAAGATCTCTGCCGGAGAAAACAAGAATTAACGGTTTAATCCTTTGTGACGGGGCTATCCAACAGAATTTTCTGTGATGCTGGAAATACTCTATGTCTGTGTTGTTCAATATGGTAGCCACTAATCTACATGAAACGTGACACTTGGACTATAGCTAGGGGGGCTGAGGAACTGAATTTAAACGTTTGATTTCCTATGAATTTACTTACATGAATTCAATGCTAACTATTGGAGGGTGCAGCTTTGTGACTTTCTGTACAGCCTTGGCACTCCTGGAGGTCAGGGACCAGTTAGAAAAGGTGGTTAGGGACGTTCAGGCGGGGAACGGCCATTTGGGGCCCTCAGCCTTCAGCTGAAATGGTTAAAATATATATGTTACCCTGGAAAGAATATGGGCACTAAAGTCAGACAGACCCAGGTCTGAATCCTGGCTCTTCCATTTATTAGCCTTATGACCTTGGGCAAGTTTCCTTTAAACGTTTAGATTCAGATTCAGCATCTGTAAAACAGGGGCAATAATACCTCTGAGGTCATCGCTTCCTCCATAAGGTCTGTAGGGCTGGCTTCATTCAGTCATTCATTCATTCCACAAGTATCTGTTGAAACCCTCTATGGTCACGCCTTGTGCTGTGAACAAGGCCCTCCTGAACATTGCTGCCTAGGGTGGGGTCTATCACACGGTGAAACAGTAAAAGGTGCAGCTGAGAGAAGGTTGTGAGGATTAAACTGGACAACATTTTGTAAAGTGCCTGATCAGAGTTGTTCACACCCGGGAATTCCCTGGCAGTCCAGTGGTTAGGACTCAGCGCTTTCACTGCCAGGAGCCTGGCTTTGATCCCTGGTCAGGGAACTGAGATCCCACAAGCCCCACGGTGCGGCCAAAACAAATGTGGTCCCAGGAGAGCAGCATTAGCAGAACCTGGAAACTTAAAAAAAAGAAGAGTTGTTCACCCTGAAATGCCCATCCGCTCTCTTCTGGCACTGGGCTCCTCCCCTGCTGGGGTTCCTCACCACTTCCCCAGGCCCTGTCTCTACTTCCTGGCTGTTCACACAGAAAGGAGACAAAACTGTCACCATCCTCTGTCAGAACTGGGTGTGTCCCTCACACCAAGACAGAAAACAAATGATCAGGGTGGGTATATCTGCATCCTGCCAGGTCTCTAGCCGTATCCTGAAGACTTGAAAAGGACAAGAGACACACCCAAGTACCTCACCTCACCCCAACAGACGTGCTGGAAAGAGGCCCTACCTCTGGGAGGGTCCAGTCCAGGAAGCATTGGAGATGCAGCCTATTCTCCCCTTGTCTGGGTGTCCAGGGTGTTGCTGGAGACCTGGATGTCAGAGATTCACGTCCTGGGGTTAGCTGCGGTGGGACACAGAGACTCCAGCCCAACCCCGAAATAGGAGGCAGAGAGGCGGGAAGGAGAGGGTGGTGGACTGCCCACCTGCCTGCCCTACCCGCTCCCTCAGGGCAGCGCTAGCTAGAGGGTTAGGCTTCCTTCCTCCCGACAGCTTGAGTGTCACTCGACCTCAGGGCACATTCCAGAATGAGGCCACAGCCAAGAATAGGACCCAGGAACCCTGCCCTCCATCCTGCCTGTATTAATCACACACTCCCAGAGCAGGAGGGAGACTTCAGACTCCTTGGGGAGGTGGAAGGAGAAGGAGACGGTATCAAGAAGTGGAGCTGGGCAAAAGGAAGGAAGACCCCAAAGGAGCCCTTCACAGCCCTGTGGTCTCCAGTGCACCGCGTGGCCCTTGGTCCCGGGACCATTTGTTCATCCAGCGAATCCCCCTGGTCCCTGCAAGCTGGGCCCACCGGCCTCCCAGAGCCCTAAGCAGTGGCTCTGGCCAGGTATCAGTGCAAGTGCAGAGGGAGACGGAGACTTGGAGAAGAGTGTGCGGCCTGGGCACAGCGGAGGCTCCCCAAGGAGCTGAGTCTCGAAGGATGAGCAGGCTCAGGAATCCGGGCCATGACTGCTCACGTGTGTGACAGAAATACTATGTGACACGTAACCTCAGAAGCATGGGGTGGTGTGCGTGTGGCTGACGGAAGACAGGCTCTTTGGAGACATTTGGGGTCCTGATGGGATTCCACACTGCCCAGCCCAGAGCCGCGCGTGTGTGTGTGTGGTGTGTGACATGCTGGGAGAAATAGCATAGCATGAGCATTAAGACCCTAGAAGTCAGACTGCTTAGGTTCAAATCTCGGCTCTGCCACTTAGCGGCTGGGTGATCTTGGACAAGCTTCTCGTCTCCTTAGCCTCAGTTTTCCCACCTACAAAAGAGCATTCTGTCTCCCACAGGCATGACGGAGATGACAAGAGATGACATCTGCCCTGCAGTAAGCGCCCACTCAATGTTGATCCTATAGCAGGATGGTGGGACACAGGGCGCAGTCCACAGTCTGAGGAAATCGCCATGTAGCTGTATTTATTCGCCCCCTTCACTCATCAGGTTCCGCCCCCGGTCCCTGCTCTCTGGCCCCCCTGTCCAGGGGTGACATCAGACTATGGGGCAGTGTGTCCTAGGAGGCTGGAGGGGCTGGGGGACTCAGAAGGTGGAAAAAGCCAAGCCGTCCTGCCCCTGTCTTGTCCTCCTCCAAGCGGAGGCCTCAGAGCTGGTCTGGAGACAGCCGGCACCAGAACGAGCCTCTGAAGGCAGAGAGCTGGGGTAGAGGCGGCGGAGGGTGGAGAGAGGGAGACAACAGATGCGAGCAGGGAAGGAGCGAGCATCCAGCGACAGGAAAGCAGGTGAGTCTGACCTCGACCTGAAGGAGGGCTCAATCCCCCTATATCCTGGGGCCAAATCTCCCAGACGGGGTAGGCTGGGCCTCCCTAGGTCACCTGGCAACCAGGCCCTGGGAATTCAGTTCAGCCTGCACTCAGCACCTCCCAGAAGCCAGTTATTACGTAAGGCCTGGGTGACAGAGAGAGGCACAGACTTGGTTTCAAGGACAGAAAATAAACGCCATGTGGCAGGTCCACAACGATCACTGATACTATATCACCCTTTCCCCAAGTACCCATATTTTCCAAATCCCAAATCAACCTATGCGGGGTGGTCAGTTTGGGATGTATTCCGAGCAGCAGAATACAACATTTGAAGCTGCGTGGTCACGGAGCCTGTGAAACCTGAGGTCTGGATGGAAGGGCGAGGGGAGGAGAGCAGTCCTGGGGGCCTGCTCTCAGCCAGGGAGCTGCTGAGGGCGCAGAGGGGGCCCAGGGGCAGCCATCTGTGCCAGGTTCTGTTTCCTAGGCTTTTCAGTTAGACACAGTTAATAGGGTCGAGCACCTCAAGTCTCCATGAACTGCTCTGTCTTACAGATGAGGAAACTGAGGCTCAGAGAGACGGCAGATACGTGTCAGAGCCCAAATTCAGCCCTAGGTGTGTCTGACTCCACAGGCTGGGCCTTCCCACCCTGCCAAGCTGGGGGATGGAGTGTGACAGGGACCCCAGGTCTGCAGCTGTGTGTGGCCAGTGCCTGAGGTCAGATCCCCTGAGCCTCTCACACCTCCGCCCGGCAGTCACAGGGCTCAGCCCCACGTCTATGCAAGTGGAGGGAAGAGGGGAGGTGACGGGTGCTGGCACGTGGACACTTGCCCCCTCGGGCTCTAAGGTGATGTGTCACTTATTGGGGCACCTCAGCCTAGAAGCAGGTGCAACGGTGTGTCCGCCCTCTGAGGGAAGGGAAGGAGTTACTCCCTGGTTCTGGACCTGAGAGGGGCAGGGCCTGCGTCTGGTGCTCACACCTTCTTGTTTGAGTTCTGTGCTCAGCATTTTCCCAGTGGTGACTTGAGGAGCTCCCACTCCTCTGGCCTCTCTTCTCTCTCAGGGAGGAGCTTGTCTTCTCCATCCTGGCCCCTCCTTATTGCAGGGAATTATCTCTGAGGAGGGATCGACCTGGGCTGGGCTGGGCTGGGCCTGGATTCCTCCTTGGGGCTATGGCCCGGGAAGACCAGGGAAGTGGACAGGGGTCAGGTGTCCCTCGTGCTTAGCTGGCTCCCAGCCTAGGGGACAGACAAGCTGGGAGCACGCCCTGGCTGAAAACTCCTGAGCACATCTCCAGGGAGGGGTGCTGCTGCCTCAGCCTGGGAACCCAGCCACGTGCTCTGAGCACCCAGGGCTTTGGGACCAAGCCTCACCCAGAGGCCCCCTAGGGAGTAACAGCAGGACAGCAGCATGGCCCCCTGTCCACTCCTGTCTCTTCCACCTTCGTGCCCCTGAACTGACCATCAGCGTTGGGGTCTGGAGTCTGCCCTGGCCCACCGTGCTGTTGTGATGGGGCAGGGGACTGAGATACGAGGCAGAACACCTGGGCCTACACCCTGTGCCTTCCTGCCCGTGTTCCTGGGTGAGTTACCTGGCCTCTCTGGCCTCAGCTCTCCTGCGTCTAAAGTACGGAGCTGGGGTGGACGCCACAGTAAGAAGTCCCGTTACCACCTCAACAGGATCCAGGTGGACAGATTAACCCCCCCACCCCCCAGCTCCCCCCCAACCACCAGGTCGCCAAAGAAACGACACTACCCACCCCCCCGTCCCGCCCACATTAGCCCAAACGAACCACACAAGAAGGGCTGTTGATACTCGGAGCTTTTAATTGGTATCTTTCCCCCTACATTTGAGGAAGAAACAAAAATGCCCCACAAAGACCTTCTTCAGCTATGGAGGGGCACGGGCAGAATGAAGGGCTGAGGAGGGAATGGGGGTAGAGGAAGAGCTGACGGTGGGTTTCCCCAAAACTTTACCTAGTGGTGTGGTGGCAGACCTGCACAGGAAGTCCAGAAACAGAGGTCACCAACAAGCTGCCGCACACCCAAACCGGTCCTCCCAGGCCACACCTAGAGCCTCTCTCCGGGTCCCTGCGGCTCCCAAGGCCACCACCAGATGGGAGCATCGAGCAACATTCCTTTTCCTTCCCAGGCCTGCCTCCCCTCTTCCCTCCTTTCTTATTCCTTCACCAACCCCCTTCCCTGCCTGTTTTTCCTCTTCCTTTATTTCTCTTCCCACCAAAACAGATCCTGGGGCTTCTATCTGCTTTATGTCCAAGGAAGCCAGTGGCAGCTGAAAGCACGCTGTCTGTTAAAAATGGGATTTTTGACAGCGGGGAGAGCCAGCCATCGGTCTGCTTCTGGGGGGGCCCTGGGGTCTGGACATTTGTGTACATTCACTATGAGCTGGGCAGTGACTAACATCTCTCTGTGGTCCTAGCACCTGGCACCCAGTAAGTATCCGGAAAATGTCCACTGAGTTGGATTGAACAGAACTGAATCAATAAATCAACAATCAATAAACCAATCGATAAAGCCAAGGGAGAAGAAACATGAGAAACGTGCTCTTCACCACATGTGCTGTGGTGGCCTCAGAGACTGCCAGGCCAACCTCACCGAAGCACAGGCTGACCACCGCCCAAAGGCACCTGCCCGGCAGCCTCCACTCAGGGCAAGCCTCCCGATTCTCACTTCCCACAATCCCCCCATGAAGTGGTTTCTGCTCATAGCGCCCTGGGGGGCTGTGGGAAATTTGTCCCATCAGTTCCTGGGCCCTCCTTTCCATCCCACCTACTTCTTTTGCAAACCAATTCATTCCACTATTCCTGTGACCATCGTGCAGCCTCCATCTCTAGAATCCTGGCTGGGAGGCTGGCTAGGGGCAGGGAGGCTGGGAGAGCCAGGGGAGGGAGTGGCCAGCCAAGAGAAGCTAAGAAGGCCAGAGCAGACTGGTCGTTAGGAATAACCTGCAGGTGTCTGTTGACTTCTCCTTTTGTCCCCCACAGCTGAAAAGACACCCCCTCTTTACTGAACTCAAAGAATAGAAGTTGATCTAAGACCCTCGGGTGGCTTTTTTCTTTTCTTTTCTTTTTTTTAACATCTTTATTGGAGTATAATTGCTTTACAATGGTGTGTTAATTTCTGCTGTGTAACAAAGTGAGTCAGCTATACGTATATCCCCATATCTCCTCCCTCTTGCGTGTCCCTCCCACCCTCCCTATCCCACCCCTCTAAGGTGGACACAAAGCACAGAGCTGGTCTCCCTGTGCTATGCGGCTGCTTCCCACTAGCTGTCTGTTTTACACTAGGTAATGTATATATGTCCACGTGGTGGCTTTTTTCGGATGCGTTGATTGACATTCCCCTGCTGGCCTAAGACCATCTAATCTGACCTTGCCCAGTTTGCTGACTGAGGGGTGCTGGGGATGGGTCAATGGAGGAAGGTCAGGGACAGGACTGGGGAGGGGCGGAGGGCCTCACTGCAAGCCTGGGAACTCCTTGAGGACGTCACAGGTTTTCTTGTGCATGACCTCGCGCAGCTTCCGAACCCGCCGGGTGCTCGAGGCCCCCACGAAGCTGTCGGGCCGCAGCATGGCCATGCCGCCGTCCACCTCACCCATGATGATGAGCAGCGTCTCGCCCACCGTCACGTTGGGGCAGGGGCAGGTCCAGTCCACGTGGAGCAGAGTGACCTCCAGCGGCTCCCGGCCCAGGAACTTGAGGCCCATCTTCTCATCCTTTAGGACCTCGTCCACAGTCACCAGGGCGCGACCTGAGTCGGGCTCCTCTGTCAGCTCAGAGATTCGGCCCAAGATGACAAAGTCGCTCCGACAGAAGCTGGTGACGAGCTTCTGCCTTGGCTTGCAGGCCCGGCAGCGCTGGTTCCCCCGAGGGAAGGGGCAGGACTCCTCGCAGGCCTCGCGGCTCTCAAAGTTGTTGCCGTTGCCCTCGCAGCCGCCGTAGACAAAGGACTGGCACTGGCCCGTCTGGCTGTTGTAGGCCCAGCGGGGCTCGTAGGCCTTGCAGGGCCCCTGCAGGGGGGGCAGGCTGCACACGGCCAGCGGCCCGCTCACGCAGGCCAGCATGCAGGCCTCGTAGGTCTCAAAGTGGTTGCGGTTGCGGTGGCAGTGGCCGAAGGTGAAGGTCAGGCAGCTGTTGGCCTGGGCGTCGAAGTACCAGCGGGTCTGCTCCTCGCCGCAGTCCTCACTGTCAGGGGGCTTCAGGCACTCGGCTGCGGGGAAGGCTGTGCCGTTCGGGCTGCTCTCCTCGGTGGCCGAAGGCCGACCCCCCCGGACCACCGACAGCGGGAAGTCAGCACGCAGGACGCCAGCGGCGTTGCGGGCCGTGCAGGTGTAGATGCCGGCGTCCTGGGGCTGGGCGCTGTAGATGACCAGCTGGGCGATGTTGGTGACCACCACGTTGCCGCGCACATGGTTGGGCCTCATGACCACGTTCTCCCGATCCTCCAGCTGCTTCTCCCAGGTGATCTCGGGCCGGGGCCGGCCCACCACATCACAAAGGAAGCTCACTGTCTCACCCACTGTGACGGACTGGTGCGCGGGGTAGTTGAGCAGAGCTGGGGCCGCTGTGTCCAGCCCAGGGGTCTCTGGGGGGGCCGTGGTGGGGTGCACGGTGGTTTCGGGTGGTGGGGGGCTGGTGTTGGGCCAGGTGAAGTGATAGCGGCAGGTGACGACAGCCAGTGTGATGCCCTTGGAGCAGGCCTCGGCGTCCATGTAGCAGCGGTTATAGTAGGTGAGGCCGTCGGAGGCACAGGTGAAACTGGGCTCCTTCTCACAGCGGTCTCTGCACTTGCACACGGGCTGGCCGTCCCAGATGTCACATTCGGAGCCCTGCTGCAGACACATGAAATGGTCGCACGTGGCCTCCTTGGGCATGCCCACGGGGCCCTTCTTCCCCTTCACGTCCATGTAGCGGGCCGCCACACAGCTCTTGGTCCCACACACGTTGGGGCAGCACTTCTCATAGGTCTCACACTCCTGGGGAGAGCCAGATGGAGAGGTCTGAGCAAGAAGGAGAAGGAAGAGAACACAGGCTTCCCCCCACACTCCCCCATGGTCTCCAGGGAAGGGAACTAATAGATGCTCACCTACCATGAGAAAACCATTTCGATAATACTAATAGCTAATGTATTCACCCACTATTTGCCCAGCCTTCTTCTAAGAACATTTATATCTGTCAGCTTATCTAACGCTCATCACAATGGGTACAACCATCATTCTCACTTCACAGGTAATGATAACTGAGGCACAGAGAGACTAGGTAACTTGCCCAAGGTCACACAGCTAGCAGTGTGGGAAGAGGAAGGTCACATACTGTAAGAGGGAAAGTCTTCCTACTACCATGAGATGAGATGAGGATGCAGAGACTAAGAGAGGAGCCGCTCAAGTCCACAGAGCTGGGAAGTGGTGGGAAAGGGCTTCAAGCTCCAGGTGGATGGGACTCTGATGAGGTATTTTTCTTCTACATCCTATCGTTAGCGCCGTGAGGTGTCGACTGGAACAGACGAGCCTGCCTTTTTTTGTCTCTTCCAATGGGGATGCCCTGGCCAAATGCTAAGAGGGAAAAGTCGGACACCACGGGGACAGCTCTTCGAGGCCGTCCACATACACATCAGGAACGGCAGCTCTGATGCTGGCCCATGTTCATCCAAAGCCTAGAGGAAGGGCAGGCGGGACAGGCCCAGGACACCAGGTCTGGCCACCGTGGGCTGTGCCAGTTCCAACCTGTGGGACATTGCACGGGGAAATCCACGGGGGAAAAAAGTCCCTTTGTGTGGCAAAGGTCAGCAAGGCCATCAGCATGGACTTGCCAGGCTGTGTAATTCCCTCTGATTCTCTGTGGAGCCACGTACGGCATTAGTTTAATTCCTCAAAATTAGCAACACGCTCTGGGGCCGACACAAACAAGGATTTCACGTGGTGTTTTCGCTGGGATGTGGGCAGTGCCCCTAATCCTGAGCCCTGCTCGTGGCTCTGGGAGCCGCTCACCACCGGGGCTGGCCTCGTGCGGCTCCAACTTTCCCTTCAGCCCCTGCGACATTCCACATCAACTAAGGGCTACGTGGAGCCCGCCTGCCCGACTTGTTTACTGTTTTCCCCTCTCGGCTCAGAATGGGGACTTTGTTTTGCAGCCCTTGCTTGGCATAGGCTTCTAGGCCACACCAGGGAGGCTCTGGGACAGGGATGGACAGATCTCAGAGCTGAGGTCTGCGGGAGAGGGACCCGGCGAGAGGGGGAGAGGAAGAGGGGGCTGAGGAGCAGAGAACCTGCTCCTTGCCGGAGGGCCCTTCAATTCCTTAAAGACTCTGGCCCCGGAAGCTCCTTCAGGACTCAGAGGTCCAGGAAAGCCTGGGTCTCTGGGGACCAGGGGAAGGTATTTCTGGGCACAGAAAACCTGGAGGGAATTTTTAGAACAGTTTTTGCTTAAGGGCTCAGAACATACCCGTAGGCTGTCCATATCCCCAGCCCCATGGAGGTGCCTCCTCCCCAAGACACACAGCATCAGCCAGAGTCTCACTGTCTCCGAGCCGCACCTGATTTATCAGGCCAGCCTGTGCCAGTGGAACAGCCTTGCCCGCAAACGTGGCCAACGAACAGCACGACCTCAGCCGGATGGGGACGCTCCCCCCTCCCTAGTCCTTACCTTCCTTTCCCTCGGCTCCGCCGCTGCTCCCTGCCAGTGAGAGGCCTGGATCGTCCCGTGGGCACTGTGAGGGACAGGCCGCTCTCCCCAGGGCCAGCCTATGCTCTCGTAGGTTACATGCATTCGGCAGACGGAGCATCATGGTCTCCCATGGTCCCTGGGGATGACCAACCCAGCCCGAGCCCCAGGAGCTGCCAGACTGGCAGGACGCATCTCTGCCCAGGCGGGCGTCAGGTACCAGCAGGAGCTTCACCCCATGGGGAAGTGACGGGAACAGCCCTCGGGCTCAGGAGCTGGGAGGGAATTGCCCTAGAACCAGGCCTGCCCTGAGTGCTGGGAGGCGCGAGGGATTTGGCAGGTTGAAACCTGGTCTACGTGCCCCCTACGGACACCCAGAGAGTCTGTTCAGATCCACTCCTGCCCACCCTCCCCATCAGCCTGCTCTGATCTAAGGGTCAGGGTCCAAACCCCCGGGGAAGTGGCCCAGAGGCCAGATGAAGCCTCAGCTCTGTGGTCAGATGGCTGCGGGGTGCAGGCCCACCCTCCCCTCCCTGGCCACGGAGCCTTGCGCTGCCTATTGGGGGTCCTGAGTTCCACTCTCACCTGTCGACAGGCCGCGGGTGGGTCACACCAGTCTCTCTGATGTGCCTGGCATAGTGCTGGCTCAGAGCAGCCCTCCGCAGACATGAGACCAGGAATCCGAAGATTCCCAGCCCCTGAGAAACTCTGACACCACGCCCACCTCTTCTTCCAGGCATCGAAGTTAGACAGACATCACACCCTGTTTATCTCCATGTGGCCCGGGGCTGGGCTCCTTCACGTTCCAAGTCGTTCCCACCACCCAGCTCCCACTCTCCCTCGCTAACAAGACCACGTGGCCTATCTCAGGCTTCCGGATTCACACTCACCTGGTCCGTCTCACACTCCCGCTTGCAGGTGCTCTGGGCATCCACCCAGAGGTTGGGGTTCATGTCGTTGGGGCAGATACCAGCGTGAGAGTATCGGATGGGCGGCAGTGCCAGGCCTCGCGGGGGCGCCCCCAGCAGCAGCAGCAGCAGCGCTGCCATCTGTCCCCAGCAGGACCGGGAACAGCAGCACCCCGGGGCCCGCATGGTGGGGTCTGCGGCGCCCAGAGACCTCCCCTGAGACGGCGCCAGGGCTGGGGCCCCCAGGGCCTTGTGCTGTTCGGGGGGCTGCCGACACCTGCCCTGCCCACCCCAGCGGGCCTCCTCGCCGCTGCTAGGGCTGTGGCTGCCGAGGCTGCCTCCACCAGGTCTGTGGAGCCCGCCGGGCTGTGCAGCCTCAGATGAAGGGGGCTCCCTCTCCGGAGTGTGCAGGGAGAGAAGCTGCACGGGGGCCAGAGCCTGGATTTACGTCCTGGGCGCGCCACCCGACTGGGAGCAAGCTAACCTGACGCCTGTCACAGGCAGGCTGCCGGCTCCTCTGTCCTGGGGCTGATCACAGACTTGTTGCAGAAGAGGAAAAAAAAGCTGGAAGCAGTTTAGGCGGCGTATCTGGCACGGTGGGACACCTGCTTGTTTTTGACTCCAGGAGGCCTTTAACCCCTTCAGGGGCCAGAAATGGCATGTGCTTTGGGGGAGCTGGCTCCGGGACACGCAAGCTCACTGTACTGCACCAGGAGGCGTGCTTCCCCTCCCCCTACCTCTCGGCCGGGCCCCCTCCTCCCCTGGGCCACCTCCGAAGAACACACACTCGCTTGTTACAAGGAGGGACCTGCAGCCGCAGGGTTAGCATCGCCGGCCCGATAGTGCATCTGAGAGCAAATGACGTGGAAAAACAACAAGTTCACGGCCATTCCAGGGCGGGCCTGAGCAGCCTGTGTGCTGTGTAAGCTGACTCCCACCCCAGCACCAGGTCCCAGGGTGGGGGGCGTGCGGACAGCTCCCTATCTCTCTGTCCCGGCAGTTTGCATCTCAAGTTCCAACTTCGGGGAATTTTCCCCAAATCATTCCAGAGACACATACCAGATATGCTCCGGCTCCCCCGGCTCGGGGACGAATCACATTCCTACTCCTCGACTGACACGCTCCCGGCTCCAAGAGAACCTATGTGGTCACAGTGTCTTGGGACAGCGCTGGGCAGCCCAGCCGCCTCGCTAACGACCATGAAGGCTGCACTCAGGGAGTGCCAGTCAGCTCTCGTCCCCCTGATTTACTTTACGAAGGAGAAGGTCACCCCCGGTGAGCAGCGGTAGGACGACTAATTGTTGATATTTACTGGGGCCTTAATGTGTGCCAGGCTGTGTGCATTGTCTCATTTAATCCTCACAACAAACTGTACCTTCATTTTAGATTTGAGGAAAAGACACACAGAGAGTGTAAGCAACTTGCCCCATGTCACACAGCTACGTGACCCCACCATTAATGCAGGGACACCAGCTTGTGGGGCCTTTGCAGAGCACCCCTCCCCACCCAGCTGTCAAAACTGCTGTCGATGTGCAGCCCCAACTCTGGTCTTTACAGGCTGGACAAGAAGTTTGTGAAACATCAAGGGCTATATCTGTGGAGGGGACAGGAAAAGAGCCAGAGCCTGCCATGGAATGGGGAAGAGAGAGATACCTTTTCAAGACCAACTGCAAAGGATGTGGGGAGCAGTAACCGAGCTGCTATGTCCCAGGGGCAGTCGATGGGGTGGGGCCCCACTTATTTCACAGATGGGGAAACTGAGTGCCGAGCCCTGACCCGCTCTCCCCCTCCGGCTAGACCTCATCCTCCAGTTGGCCTGTGAAAGGGCAGCGACCCTCTTTCCACCCTGCAGGCTTTGCTTCTTCCTCGTGGGCAGCGTGTTGCCTCCTCCCTGCCTGAGCCAATTCCTTCCCGTCGTGTGGGTCATTCTGCAAGATCTGTCTTTTCTGCTTATGTCAAAGAGTTAATGAAGGGTGTCAGATCCTAATCCCCTAAATTATTGGAATAAACTTCCCTCCGAGGCCGGTCCCAGTAATGAAGCCAGACAGCGGGCGGCGCCGGCTGCTTTGAATTCCCTGTAATTTCATAAACCCGTGTTCCAGCTGCCCAGAGTCGGGCCTCTGCACAGCACTTGGTGAACATGGTTTGTGCAGCCTCCTTGGATATCACAAAGGGAAATGGACGGTGACACACTTCTGAGCAGGACTTAGAAAAATTGTCACAGCCCCATTACATGAGACAGGTATCCGGGGAGAGGAGGCTGATTTCTGGGGAGTCACTTGAGACCATTAGGAAGCGGGGGAGCAGGGAGGGGTACAGACCAGAGATGGTGGTGGGGGTCGGAAAAGCAGGGAACCTTGTGCATCCTACCCGCTCCTCCGCCCAGTTTGATCCTGTCGAGAGCCATGGGCCTCTCCCTGCCCGGGCCCCACTCCTGGCCATTCTGCTCGGAGAACTCTCAAAACAGCACTGGGGAAGAAGGGGCCCTAGAACACTCAGCTCTCCCTCTCAGCCCTTCCAAGTCTCCCACCAAAACACAGCTCAGAATAATAAATAACATCTGATCAGGCTTGGCGCCTACACAGCACTTTCACCTACATCGTCACGCTGACCCTCACGCCAGCTCCGGAGGGAGAGAGAGGAAACCGAGTCACAGAGAGGTTAGGTGGGGCTGCCTGGGGCCCCCGAGGCTCACGCCTCCCCTCTCTGACCCCTGTCCTGTGCTCTTCACACAACCCCATGCAAGCTTCCGGCCCCTCCAGAAAGGCCCCCGCTGGCTGCCCCACCAGCCCAGCTTGTTTATAAGCTGTTCTGGGAGTGCTTTGAAGTCTTCTCCTCCTGGGCCCTCCCTCCCACGGTCCCTGGATCAGGCTCCCTCTGACTCTGTCTCCCTCACTCTCTTCTCTGGAGGTTGGCATGGAACCCACGCTCACCAACTCCCTGGGACCAAAGGAGGGCTCAGCTGTCCGTTCCCACCTACGCAGGCCTCTGGGGAATGGAGATGGGCTGGGTCAGCCTGAGCAGGGGCCTGAACTTGGGGGTTTCCCCTGCTTTTCACCCTCCCCAAGGACATCAGGCACAGCTCCGTCAGGAAGAGGGCTGGGTCCTGACCTCGTCTCAGAAGAGCCCCACCACTGTGGGAGGGCAGAGGGCCCATGGACCCTTCACACCCTCCAGGATGGGTTCAAGGCCTACTCTAGGTGCAGCCAGTAGGAAGTCACCCAGGACAGTGAACTCCGGGTGACCCTTGACCTCAGGTTCACCATTAGCTGAACAACTCCCGAACCGCTAGAGTATTGACAACACACTGACACTGCTTCCTAAATGGGCCAGGCCTCTCCCCTCCAGACACTTCAGCCATAAACGTGGAGGAGGCACCTGGAGATCTACAGGGACAGCATCTCAGATGCCACGTCCCTCATGCACAGACCAAACCTTACCTCTTGAAGCGACTCCTCCCTCTCCCTTCTTGATGTTTTTCAAAGCACCTACTCTGTGCTAAGTTGTGGGTACCTAGGGATAGATGGCAGTCCTCATCCACAGAGAGGACACAGTCTTGGCCAGAAAACAAACACGCAAAAGCGTAAGAGTAGTATTCGCTGTCTTAGGGGTCCTTACAAGTGCCGGGGAGCAGAGAGGAGGGAGAGGCCTGGGGTGGCTGTTGTGCACATGCGACGTGGGCTGGGTCTTGAGGCCTGAGCAGGACCCTGTTTCCTACACTTCTCCAGGGACAGGCCTGGCCCAGAGCACGCCTCCTCGGCCAAGGCCCTCCCTCCTGGAGTGCAGGCCTCCAGAAACAGAGTTGAGAGGGAAGTACGTGGGTTTAGGAGACAGGGTGGGGGTGGGAGCCGCAGGTCTGGCTTCCGCTTGGAGTGGCCCTAGCGTAGTCAAAGGGCAGCCCATTCTGGTCCATCCTGCTTGGGCCCCCAGACCTGAGGCAGCCACACTTTCACCCAGATGGATGGGGGAGGCCAACCCCCTGGGAACCTCCCTGCCCTGATCCTGGTTATTTAAACATATCTGGGGAGGAGGAAAGATTTGAGGAGCAGGAATTGGGGTGCTGGGGAGAAGGAAGTCCTTAGCGACAGTGCTTAGATGGGTTCTCAGAAGGCCGGGCAGCCTTGATTAGTCAGAGTCAAGCCAGGGAGTTCAATAAAGCCGGCGGCTCATTACCCAGCTGGGGACCCCCTGCCCGAGCAGCCCAGGGCCTGGGTTACATTACAGGGCTGTGTGAACTCTCCCCTCGGAGTGAGACTGCACTGGCCTTGGAATAATTATGGGGCCTCAGCAGATGGTGGAGGCGGACGGGGGAGACCTTCAGCTGTGGGACACGTGACCTGTCAGCATCTGTGCAGAGCAGGACATGGGAGGGTCCACGCTGGGCCTCGGGGGAGGCAGCACTGAATCAAGGTCTGAGAATGATGGAGTTGGCTGTGGCAGGGCCTAGCCAGTGCTCTGGGCCAGCCAGGCCTCCTTTACAGCCCTGCCCAGGCCAGGGGGCCTGCTGGTGGGACCAAGTCCCTGGAAGCTTGAGTGCCAGCGTCTAAACGGATCTGTGTGTCGTGCCGCAGAGCAGGAGACACATCTTCTGGCACCTGTGAGTCTGTGAATGCCTTCCTGGAGCAGGTGAGCATCAAGGAACTCGGGAATTTCAGCCACCTCACCAGGAGGCTCCATGGCGCTGAGGCTGTGCAGAGCGCAAGGAGTCAGGGCACCCCCCTCATCACCCCCCCTGAGACCCCTTCCCACTCCCTCCCCTGTGATCCCATGTGCCGAGACTCCTCCAGCTCCGCCTTGACAGAACTGGCTTCAAGTATCCTCCGGCAGCTCTCGGCCAAGACAAACACGGAGGGAAGAAGACGGAAGGCCGCGGGGCTCCACCTCTCCACTCTGCTGGGGAGAGGGAGGGCCTGGGGGTCCAGCAGGAAGACTAAAACGGGGCTTGGCCCCCCTCCCACTCAGCCCTCCTCTACCATAGAAGCTTCCCTGGCCACTCAGCTCTCCTCGCTCCCAAGCTCTCTGCCTCACTGTCTCCTCCTTTTGGATGAGAGAGGAGTGAGGAGGTCCCAAACGTGGGTCTCCCTGCTCACCCACACGCTGCTGAGCCAAGGGGGCGTGTTTTCCAGAGTCAAATGCAGCCCCGGCACCCATTCCAACAGCACAAAACGTGCAGTGACCAGGAAACAGGCCTCTTCCTGACCGCTATCGCGAGACCTCTGGCTTAAAGATGGCTTCCCCACGTTCATGATGCCGGCCGAGCATTTAGCCTGGACCACCACGCACTTCCACTTCCATGCCTTCTCCAGTCTTATCGCTGCTCCCCTTTCTCTCAAATTCTGGAAGCTGCCACGTTGCTCTTTCGATCTTTAAAATCTTCACACGGGCTTTCCCTTTAGTCCTCGCCATGGACGCCTTCCCTTCCCCTGGCTGGTTCCATCATCCCCCGGTCAACTGCTTCCCAACCCGTCTTAGAAGCTGCACCTTCCAGCAGGCCTTCCTGACCTCAGAGGCTGAGGGAGGCCTGAGTCACCTTGGGGGTTCCTGGTATAGTTTTTAAAATGAAAAAGCAAAACAAAAACTGGGATACAAAACCTGTGGCAATGTTTAAATACTCGACCTGGTCAGGACGTGTGTCTGTGCCTGTGTAAATGGTAAGCTGTTTGGATGATAATGTCAAAACGCACATTTGACGGGGGGAGGGATAAATCAGGAGTATGGGATTAACAGATACACGTTACCATATAGAACATAGATATGCAACAAGGATCTACTGATTAGCACAGGGAACCACATTCAATAGCTTGTAATAACCTATAATGGAAAAGAGTCCAAAAAAAAAAAAATATATATATATATATATGTATAATGAATCACTTTGCTGTACCCCTGAAACTAACACGATATTGGGAATCAACTATACTTCAATATTTTTTTAAAAAAAAAAATCCGTACAATGGAATATTACTCAGCCTTAAAAAGGAACGAATAGTGCCATTTGCAGAGATATGGGTGGACCTAGATATTGTCATACAGAGTGAAATAAGTCAGAAAGAGAAAAACAAATATCGTATAATATCGCTTATATGTGGAATCTAGAAAAATGGTACAGATGAACTTATCTGCAAAGCAGAAATACAGTCACAGATGTAGAGAACAAACTTACGGTTACCAAGGCGGGAAGCGGGTGGGTGGGATGAATTGGGAGATTAGGACTGACAATATATACACTACTATGTATAAAACAGATAACGAATGAGAACCTACTGTATAGCACATGGAACTCTACTCAGTGCTCTGTGGTGACCTAAATGGGAAGGAAATCCAAAAAAGAGGGGATATATGTATACATATGACTGATTCACTTTGCTGTACAGCAAGAAACTAACACAACATTGTACAGCAACTATACTCGAATAAAAATTAATGAAAAACATATCCACATTTGAGGCCCCTTGCGAGTACAGCCTGGCCCAATGGCCCTCCTGGGATTGCCTGTGATACACCCGGGCATAGCTTATGTGGTATTGAAATTACTTTCTCCTCATCTATTACCCAGACTGGCCTGTGAACTCCTGGCAAGTAGGGGCTGTGTCTGGTCCATGGTTCCAGCAGAGAGCACACACTGAACCAATGTACGTTGGAGGAATGAATGGATGGTCCCATCAAGCTGACAGTGTGCTTGCGGGCAGGGGTGAGCATTCCTGGTGTCTGTCACACCTGAGAGAGACTAGTTAGTCCTAGGACAGGAAACTGGGGCTCCAGAGACCAGCTTTAGTCAGGCAAGGGAGGATACACCCATCCCTGGGCCCATCAGCCAACTCTGGGCAAAAACGAGCCTGGAGTCTGCAAGGGGCAGGCCTGGACGGAGGGGCTGGAGAAAGCTTGGGCAACACGTGGACAGCCTTAGGGATAGAAGGAAGAGGCCCAGTGGGACCCACCACAGCTCTCACACTGCTCTTCACGTATGCACCCCTTGGCTTCTCCCCAGGCCTCCACGATGTTTATTTAACAACTGAAGAGCTCCTATTCAACCATGTTTTCTCTGCTTCCAGAGTGATCTTTTCAAATTCCAAACTTGAAAATGTTGCTTCCCTGATGTAGTGGGTTGAATGGTGTGCCCCCCAAAAGATAGGTCCAAGTCCTAATGCCTGGAACCTATGAATGTGATCTTATTTAGGAAAAAGGTCTTTGCAAGGAGGATTAAGCTAAGGATCTTGAAATGAGACCATCCTGGATTATCCAAGAGGGTCCTGAATCCAGTGACAGGTGTTCTTAGAAAAGCAGAGGAAGGCTGAGACACAGAAGAGGGGAAGGCCATTAAAGACGGAAGCAGAGATTGGAGTGATGCAGCCACGAGCCCAGGGATGCCTGAGCCACCAGAAGCTAGAATAGACGCGAAAGGGATTCTCCCTGGAACCTTTGGAGGGAATGCAGCTCCACTGACGCCTTGATTTAGGGCTTCTGGCCTCCAGAACTGAGAGGATAAATTTCTGTTGTTTTAAGCCACCCAGTTTGTGATAATTTGTTATGGCAGCCCTAGGACACTTATACACTTGCCTCCAACTCTTCCACGGCCCCTCCTGGTCAGGATTCAATGGCCCGGGGAGCCCTCAGAGATCTGCCCCTGCCAGCTCTCCAGCCTCATTGCTCACCCTGCATGTTCCAGCTGTACAGAATTACTGATGGTCTCCGAGCATCCCACCAGGGTGACCAGCCCTCCTGGTTTGCCTGGGGCTGGCCTGGTTTTAACACTGAAACTTCTGCATCCCAGGGAACTCCTTAGTCTTGGGCAGACTAGAATGGTTGTTCCTGTTTTTTCCATGCTGTCTATATCTTAGTTGAGGCCGTTCCCTCTGCTTAAATTGTAGAAGAAACTCTACTTCAGGACAAGACCAAAAAAACTGCCAACGGGGGCAGGCCAGAGGTGAGAGGTGGACCATCTATACCTTGGGGAGCCCAAACCTAGACCACACAGTGAACCGTGAAGACAACATTTACCTTGCCAGGGACCCAGAGTCAGCTGGCGACAGAGCCTCAGGCACCAGCAGCAGTGAGGGTGACGAAGGCCCAGGAGGGGTTGGCAGCCCTGGTGTGGCTCTAGCCGCATGGGAAACGTCACCGTTGGCATGGGTGCGGGTGAAATGAGGCAACGGTCCAGAGGAGATGGCTGTGGAAGGGAGTCACTGCGTGGATGCTGGGTAAGGCGGGCCACAGGCAAGGCTTTTTGGCAGGAGGAGTCCAGTGGTCCTGAGGGTTAGAGACAAGCGGTCAAAGTAACTGTCAACTAGGAGTGCTTTGGGCAGCATTTAACAAACCCTGAGCAGCTGTGGCTTCAATTATTAGGAGTTTAATTTTCTCACAGGACAAGAAGTTCAAGGCAGCTTGGCTGGTTCCTCAAGGTCCTGGTTCTTATCTTTTCTGTCACCCTCAGCACGTGAATTTTGGCCTTAATATCCGATGATGGCTGCTCCCCTAGATACTTCCTCATTCTGGACCCAGATGAGGGGGAAGGGCCAAAACCCTTGGAACTGTGTCTGTTTATGCAGGGAGGGAAGACTTCCTAGGAGGCTCAGGACACAGCACTTTGGCCAGGACCGTGTCACATGACTCTAGCTACAAGGGAGTCTGGAAAGGTGATGGTTCTAGCTTTGCAACAAGGAAGAAAGGGGTTGTGATTGGCTTCTGGGGGCGGTAATCCACAACATCTGCCACAGGGACCATTTCTAGGACCCAATGGCTGGTTAAGTGTCTCATCCTTTCTTTTGGCTGCGTTGGGTCTTTGTTGTGGTGCACAGACTTCTCATTGCAGTGGCTTCTCTTGTTGCAGAGCTCGGGCTCTAGGTGTGCGGGCTCCAATAGCTGTGTCTCGTGGGCTCAGTAGTTGTGGCGCACAGGCTTAGCTGCTCCGCAGCATGTGGGATCTTCCTGGACCAGGGCTCGAACCCACGTCCCCTGCATTGGCAGGCGGATTCTTAACCACTGCGCCACCAGGGAAGTCCCGAGGTGTCTCATTTTTGCAGCTCTCGGTCTTGTCTGTACTGTAAAGCAGTTCCTGCTTCTAGAATTGGAGTCAATTGACCTGCGGGACAATGTGATGTTAAGTAAAGATGGGTGAGGGGAGGATTCTGAGACTCCTGCAGTTCTGTGGGACATCAGTGAGCTATGATACAGCTGGACAGCCCCACAAGCCTCTAGAAGCTGGCAGGGTGCTCTGCGCAGTGGTGAGTGTGATTAGTTTTGTCATGTAGGGCTTGCTGATGACTGCAATCCCCAGGGAGAAGCTGGGCAAAGGGGTGACCTGGGGAAGGGATATTTAACTCACCTACCGTGACAGTGAACATCTCACAAACTGAGCCCTGTCCTAGGGAAGGAAGGGAGGCAGGTGTCAGGTGATGCCAGAACTTTGAAGACGAGTTCAAGTCTACTGCCCCAAGTCTGGACCAAGACTGAATCCAGACACTGAGGCGAGTGGCGGGAAGGTGGTTAGGTGGGAGGGTGAATTGTTGTACAATTCACAACATACCAAATATTGAGACGATGCTGGGAGGTGCTGGGCCAGTCCCAGGGAAAGGGAGTTGTCATTCAATGATCATTCCTCAGTACAAATTGATTTTATGCCTGCTGTGTACCAGGCATTGTATGAGGCAGTGGAGATACAAACCAGGAATAGTCTTTGACCTCAGGAGGCATAGTCTAGGTAGAGAGAAAGGTGTGGAACAGCTCATTATATAGTCAAGAATCCAATTACAGCTGATGCCTGCTAGGAAGGAGTCCAGGGGGCCGGGGGGCATCCAAGGAGGGGAGGAGTGGGTCAGTCAGAAGAAACAGGGTCTAACTGAAGTGAGGAGAGCCTTAGGCAGATCAATGGCAATTCTGGTGTGGCTGGAGCCCAGAAAGAGAGAGAAGTAGCTGGTGGCCCAGGCTGCAAAGGAAGGCAGGGGTTAGACCCTAATGGGCTTATAAACTGTGGTGAGGGGTTTGGACTTAATTTTAAGGCTGGACTATGCCACTGGGACTCTGAAAGGTGGCGAGTGTCAGATGTGGAAAAGAGGCGATGGGCAGGAGGGTGAGAAGCCCATACTTCTCATGTGGGCCCCGGGTTACTGTCACACAGGACGGAGGAAGGCAGACTCTGCTTGCGGGCCAAGGCTGGAGAGGGTAATGAAGAACTGAGGACACGCAGGCTGTGCCTGGTTCCTGGAAGTAACCGCTGGCTGGCAGAGAAACGGTTCCGTGGAAGCTTTGACTGACAGGCCAGGGGCTGCCCTCTGCCTTCTTTCAGTTACTGAAAGTTATGTAGGAAGGAACAGAGGGGGAAGGGAGACGGGGAGGAGGAATAGGTGCTGCCCCAGAAAGTGAAGAAGAGAGATTTTCCACGCAGGAAACTTGCCTGGGAGAATATAAACAACTGTTGAGTTTCATCACAGCTTTCTTCAGTCAGCTAAGGCTGGTAAAGGGCCACAGGTTTTGAGTGACTCAGAGGCCAGACACCTACCGGACCTCACTGAAGACTTTCGTGCCCAGTGAACAGTGGGACTTGTTTTAGTCAACTCTGTACAAACCTGTGAACTCATTCTACCAGATCCAGAAGGCCGGAGGTCAATGCCTCATTAGCACAGAGCTGCCACGACCTGGCCCTTTTAGTTCCTCCTAAACTACTCCGTGACTTGCTTCCCTGGAGTGTGTTCTCTTTGTTGTTTTACTCTTTTACAGAAACTGACGGTCAGGATGGTCTCAAAGTAAAGACACCCAACAGGCTTTGGGCCACTAGAGCAATTGAGAACTGAAGCCAATAGCAGAAGCCTCGCTCTACTCCACAGGGCAAGAGGGCTGGTGGCATTGAACAACAGGAGGCAGGTGCTACAGAAGGGGCTGAGCTGAACCAAGCCCAATTTTATTTTATTTTTTTAAGTTTTATTTTTATTTATTTATTTTATTTGTTTATTATTTTTGGCTGTGTTGGGTCTTCGTTGCTGAGCGCGGGCTTTCTCTAGTTGCTTCGAGTGGGGGCTACTCTTCACCGCGGTGTGAGGGCTTCTCATTGCGGTGGCTTCTCGTTGCAGAGCACGGGCTCCAGGCGCGCAGGCTTCGGTAGTTGCGGCGCGTGAGCTCAGTAGTTGTGGCTCACGGGCTCTAGAGAGCAGGCTCAGTAGTTGTGGTGCACGGGCTTAGCTGCTCCGCGGCATGTGGGATCTTCCTGGACCAGGGCTCAGAACCCCGTGTTCCCTGCATTGGTAGGCAGATTCTCAACCACTGCGCCACCAGGGAAGCCCTCAGCAAACATTTTTAAGGAGCTGTTGTGTGTCCTGTGCTATACTTTGAACTGGGGAGATGGTGGAAAATAAGACAGTTGTGGCCTCCATTTTCTAGAATTTTAAATTTTGGTGTAGGTTACAGAAACGAGACAACTACACAAATGAATATCAGTGACAGATGATGGAGGGTGCTTAAAGGAAATATGCAGGTGGCTGACCGTGGGCGACAGGGCCCGGCCGCTCTCCCTCACTGGTCCATGGACTCCACCTGTGAAGGGTGAGAAGTCAGCTGGAGGAGGCTCTGAACACCTGGCCGGGCAGATTCCAGGGGAGAAAAGTAGGGGCAGGATCCCTGTTTCCAATGTAGGCAGGGGTCAGGGAAGGACTTCCAGAGGAAGTGATGTTGAGGCTGAGCCCTGAAGGATGAATCTCACGTAGCCGGGCAAGGAGGGACCAGCACACGCAAAGGCTATGCAGAACGTGTGAGGAGCTGGAAGACAGCCAGCGTGGCTGGAGAGGAGCGAGGCGACACAAGTCCGAGAGGGACTTGACTCAGAGGGGAGGATCTGTGGCCCATGCCAATACCACCACCAGGAAGGAGGCCCCGATTTTACCTTCCATTTAAAACATGTTTCCTTTGCACCTTGGATTCTGTTTGGGGCAGGTGTTGGGTGGGGAATTTGAGAAAACAAACATACGAAACAAATCCAGTCTGTGCTGAGTGAAGAGTAGACCGCAGGAGAGCCGTTGGCAAGGCACTGCCTGCAGCAGATGGAAAACATACTACATATTTGAAATCTCCTGGGAGCATGAAAGAGGTAGGTGGGGGGAAGCTGCTACCCACTTCACGGCAGAATGGCTGGGGACACAGCTGGACACAGAGCAGGGGCAGAAAATGGGCCAGGCCCATCTGTCAGGAACTATGAGGAGGACTTCCTGCCAGTGAGGGGTCCAGGGGCGGGTGCCTCTCTAATGTTGAGCCCGGCTGGCAAGCATCATGGCTGAGGGCAGAAGGGTGCTGTTTCCGACTCCAGGGCAGCACAGGGAAGCAGGAGTGAGCAGGAAGATGGAGAGGGGGCAGGAGACACCTATTCAGGGGGGCCAGCCCTCCATACCTTCAGGTTTCAACCCACAGGCAGTGGCCTTAAGCCTGCCTGCTGCCCAGTGTAGCCTCAGGTAGCCAAGATCAGAAGAGGCAAAGACCCCACCACTGAGGGCAGAGAGCGTTAGTGTGTTGGGATGAGGGCTCGATGCCTGAACCCTGTGACTAATCCACTCCCCTGAAGGTTTCCCAGAGAGGGAGTGGCACACACAAGACACAAGTGCCAACGGGACCAGCACATTCATCAACCTTAGTCTTAAGCGCTTAGTGTCTGAGCCACTGCAGAGACTCTCCAGTAAGACAGGCCCTGACTGAGAAGGGGGCTCGGGTCAAGGGCCTCGGGGCTTCACCTCCCAGCTTTCCTCCCCAGGGTTCAGGCTTTGGGGTCAAAGCTGGCTGACTGACCGAACCGCCAGTCACACGTGGAGAAGGTGCACCAGGAAGAGAGGATAGCCGGGCCTCTACCAGCTCACCCATCACTGGGACAGTGGCTCCAGGTCTGGCTGCCATGAGAAGAGAGAAGAAAGGGAAAGAAGCGGACTGCTTTTGTGGGAGAGATGGCGTGGACAGAGGGTGCATGTCAAGGCCTTTGAAAGTAGCCCCATCCATGTAGTAAACTACTGGTGAATACATGTTCTTGGAAGCGCCCAGTGAGATGAGCCCCCTCCTCTCACCCCCATCCTCTCTGTCTTCCATCCTATTACAACCACACCGGTGTGTCGGGTGCCCCCCTTCTCTCCCCTTCCACCTTCTCAGGAACTTCCTACCATCAATTATGTCTTCTCTCTTCCAAACATCCACCACCTCCTCTTAACTGGGTCATTTCTATTAGCATCTGGACACACTCAAGGCTCTCCCATCCTCAACAAATAACGAAATCATTCCCTCCACCCCCACATGTTAGGGAACCATTGACCAAAACTGCCCGCCTGGGCCGGCACGATGATAAACGCTTGCCTGAGTTGTTTTGCAACAGGAGGTTCCAAGAATGTGGTGCTGCCCACCAGGAGAATGCGGGAGGGGCCAGAAGAGGAGGGAGGAGATGATATGTCCTGCGAACCTCCCAGAAATCCTCACGCCGGAATCCATCTTGGCTGAGAGATGCGCGCACCACCAGGGAGGACCCTGAATCAGACCGGGTACGGGCCAAGCAAGATGATTGGCCAGAGACAACCTGGAAACTAACCTCATCACCATAAAACCTGAGACTGTGAGCCACGTGGCAGAGCCTCTCCTGGGTTCCCCTTCCCTGCTGCTCTCCGCCCCGGCACCTCTTCCCAATAAAGTCTTTTGCTCTGTCAGCACCTGCGTCTCCTCAGACAACTCACTTCTGAGTATTAGACAAGAGCCCACTCTCGGGCCCTGGAAGGGATTCCCCCTTCCTGCAAGACACATACCCCCTCCATAGACAACACTCATCTCCAAAGTCAGTCTATACTCTCTGTGTCCATTTTCTCACCTTCTGAGTCCTGACTCACCTCTCACTCTTCTGCACACTCTGATCCAGCTTCCCACTCATCGCTCTGCCAACACACCTGCAGCTGAAGCCACCAGCGGCGGGCACAGCCCTACACGGCACACGCAGACCCGCTTCTTTCTATCTCTGCAGCATGTGGCCTGTTGACCACTGCTCCTAGGCTAGGACCCCTCCTGCTTTCCACCCACTTCCCCGGTAGCTCCTCCCCAGACTTTGTTCAGCGGGATGTGTCCAGGCGGCCTCCTTGGCCCCTCCCCCCATAGCCAGGGCTTTCCAGCACGGGCTGCACATTAGAGTCACCTGGGGAGCTTTTAAAAGCTACCAGCACCCGAGCGCCCCTAATTAAAGCAGAGTCACTAGAGTGGGGCCAGATGTGGTAGCTTTAAAAGCTCCCAAGTGATTCTGAAAGTGCAGCCAGGGTTTCAAGTCATTGCCCTGGGCGTGAAGGAGGTCGCTGTGTCCATCTGGGTACCAGTAGCCTTCAAAGCCCTATCTGCAGGCTCTGAGACATCCAGAAATACCTTTGCTTCCCCAAAAAAGGCAACTAGCCAGACATCATCGCATAGCGAAAACTGATTCCTCTCAGCTTTTGTAGAAGCCATGCCGGAGTCTAATACGCTTATTGTAATGCTAAAGTCACACGGTTCCTCCTTTTGTCTATATATAATCTGCATCACATTTCCATAATGAACGAATGAGGGAAGACGTTTCCCTTCTGGCCTACGGAAGACCTTAGTAGCACATCCAGAAGCAGGTTTATTATTTTTATCTCTTGAATCATGAATGAAAAAATTCTAGAATGCTAAAATGCCTATGACTGAATCATGATGCTTTGGTTCCATTCTCTGCTTCTCTGTCTCTCACAAGGAAAAAAAAGTCACTGCTTTCTGCTTCCTGATGCCCTGGGAAACAGTCCTGCCCCTCCTGCCAGTGTCACTCATCACACTGGAATATGACTAGATGTCTCTCCAACCAGACTCCAAGGCCTTTGAGGGGAGGGACCATGCGTTAGTCACCACTGCACCATCCATGCCTACCATGGTGCCTAGCATAGGGTAAAGGTTTGCTGAATGAATGGATAAAACTTTACGGAATAAGCCACCACTCTGGTTGGTTTTCCTGAATAGATTCATAAGGAGGAGACGCGAGCCCTCAGCTTCGAAGCTATCACTGGAAGGCAGACTTGTACTGTCTGCAGATAGTATAGGCTCCTCCTCCGGGCATAAACTTGAAGGAGGGTCTTGTAGAGAATGCCAAGCCTGGCACGCATGAGAGTCACTTGGAGGGCTGGTGAAACCTGTCCTGATCTCACTGGGATAAGGAACCTGTCTTTTCACACACTTCCACTGGCTGCAGACCAGAACTGGGGGACAGTCTGGCACTCCCCAAAGGCAAAGTTTCCTTCACTCAAATATCTGGAAAGAAAACTGAGGGAATAAAACGCTGAAGCAGGGCTTCCCCGGTGGCGCAGTGGTTGAGAGCCCGCCTGCCGACGCAGGGGACACGGGTTCGTGCCCCGGTCCGGGAAGATCCCACATGCCGCGGAGTGGCTGGGCCCGTGAGCCATGGCCACTCAGCCTGTGCGTCCGGAGCCTGTGCTCCGCAACGGGAGAGGCCACGGCAGTGAGAGGCTCGCGTACCGCAAAAAAAAAAAAACCAAAAACAAAACATTGACGCAAGGAGATTCACAAGTAACCCAGGTAGGAGACAACTTTCTGGGGCAAGACTTGTCCCAGCGCCCTTTGCTGGGGTGGGGAAGCCCCAAGTGGGCACAGAAGCGATGCTGCAGACGGTGCTTACCCATCTGGCAGCCCCCCTCGCAAGCCCCCTGGGGGAGAGTGAGTGATCTGGGTGATTTGAGTGATGGCATATGTGGGGCTTAAAGGCATGGGGGTTGAGCCCAGGGAGCAATCTGATTCTCCCAACCAGACCAGCCGCCAGAGCCCTCAGAAGCAAGAAGCACCACTGTGCTTCCCGGTCACCCTTGACTGTGATCTGTGTCTACCCACAGGACACTTCCGACTCAGAGATGAGTCCCGCCCCGCCCCGCCCCACCCGATTTTCCAACACCAGCTGAGTGTCCTACAACTTAATTCAGTTCTGACGCTAAGTACCCGGGGTTCGCACCACACAGTAAGGCTCAGTCCCACAAGATTGCCCCCACTTCAGACGCCAGTCACAGGTCTCGGACCACCAGGACTTTTGACCAACCAACTACAAACTTAAGGGGTTCCCACAACCCCCTCCTCAGGTTCGATAATTTGCTAGAATAGCTCACAGAACACAGGGAAACAGTTTACTTATTATCGCCAGTTTATTGTAAAGGATGCAACTCAGGAACAAACAGAAAAGATGCATAGAGCAAGGTGTGAGGGGCCTGCATATCCCTCCCAGCACTTTGGTGAGCTGGAGGCTCTCAGACACCCCCCACCCCCCCACCCCCACCCCCACCCCCCACCCCCGCCCCCGCCATAGTTTTTATGGAGATTTCTTTATGCAGGCATGATTGTTCAGATCACTTCCTCTCCCCTCCTAGGAGGTTGGGCTGGGGCTGAAAGCCCCACCTTCTAGTCAGCCTTGGTCTTCCTGGCCCCCAGCCCCTATCCTGAAGCAAGCTGGAGGTCATCCCTCCCCTGATGCTATCCTGAGGCTATTCCCACTCCCCCAACCCCCCACCCCCACCCCGACCCCTCCATCCCATCATCTCCTTAGCCAACAAAAGACGCTCGTCACTGGAGAGTCCAAGGAACTGGGGACTAGGACCCAATGTTATAACAAAATCTGCTTCTATCAGCCAGGAAATTACAACGGTTTCAGGAGCTCTATGTCAGGAATGGGGGACAAAGTCCTAGAGAAAGAAACGTGGTGGGTGCACCTTTGGAAGGAGTAGGGACACCCCAAAGTGTCTCTACACCCTCAGTCTCTGCTTCCTCACCTCTCCCACTCAAGGCTCTTCACAGGCCGCCAAGGGCCGCCCTGCTGCTTACACCATGGGTCTCATTTAACCATTCCACAGGTGTCTATGGAGCACCTGCTGGGGCCAGATGCTGTGCTAAGTGCCCTGTGGCTGAGGGTAGAGGGCAGAGGAGCCTCTGAGAAACCAGAAGATGAACACAACTGACTGGATTTTAGAGACCAAGGAGGTTGAAGGGGAAAGATGTTTCCAGGGAGATGGACCAGAGCCATGGCAGACAGAGCTGCGTGGTCCATGGTGAGGAGGAAAACCCGAGTCCTCGCTTCTTCATCCTCTCTGTCCAAGTGACCGCCTAGTTACCTCTAAGATAGCTGTTGCCTATTCAGTCCTCTGTGTCCTCCTTGTTCCGAATTTGGCTTATGAGACCATCCACCCAATCCCTGGAACCTGCGAGTGGTACCTTATACGGCAAAAGTTGTTAAGTTAAGGATCTTGAGAGGAGGAGCTTCTCTTGGATTTTCTGGGTGGGCCGTCAGGCAGTCACGTGTATCCTTATAAGAGAGACGCAGATGAGAAGACAGAGAGAGTGGAGAAGGCGGACATTGGGATGATGCAACCATAAATCAGAGAAAGTCAACAGCCACCAGAAGCTGGAAACAGGAGGGAACAGATTCTCCCCTTGAGCCTCCAGAGAGGGGGCTTGACTTCAACATGACTTCTGGCCTCCAGAACTGTAAGAGAATAAATCTCTCTTGTTTAAGCTACCAGATTTGAAGTGATTTGTTCTGGCAGCCACAGGAAACTAATGCAGTGAGAACCTGCTCCTTTCCTTCCAGGGTCTAGAGGCTGCCTGCATTCCTTGGCTCACGTCCCCCTCCTCTATCCTCAAAGCCAGCAGCGCGACATCTTCTCTCCTGTCTCACCTCTGCCTCCCTCTAATAAGGATGCTTGTGGTTACATGGGGCCCACCTGTTAATCCAGGACACTGTCCCCATCTGAAGATCTTTAACTTGAGCTCATCTGCAAAGTCCTCTTTTCCATATAAAGTTACATAGTCACAGGATCAGGAATCAGGACACGAACATCTCAGGGGGTGAGTGGGGAGGAGGGGGTGTTATTCTGTGAACCACACTCAGGTACCCAGCTTCAAGGTGCTTTCTCCAGGGGTCTCTAGAACTGTGCTTAAGTTCTTCTCTTCTCACCGGGAGACTCGGTCCTCTCCCTCCACTCCTGCTCTGGAGGCACCTGGGGCTCCTTTGAGGTGGGTGGCAGAGATGCTCAAGGGTCTTCAAACTTTCCAGCTGCTTCTCCAATCCCTGGAACCCACAGCCCTGAGACGCACCCCTCCCTTGGCTGCCTCCCTTCCACCCTCCCTCAGCATCCTCACTACCACACTCTAATTTACCACAAACTCCAGCCACCTCAGGGTCCACAACACACCTTGGCCTCCTGTCTTACAAAGGTCATGGCCGTGCTTCCACAAAGCTCACTCATAACCATGTCCAGAGGCAGCACCTAGTGAGGGCGTAAGTGGTCCACGGTCAGTAACATCACCCAGGACAGGACTGTCAACATGGCCCTGTCACATTAGCCCACAGTCAGCTGGTGTGTGGTCAAAGCAATGCTGAGTGAATGAGAGATTCTGCCTCGATTTCAAGTGTCACCCTTCTTTGGAGCTGCTATGTTGTTCCTAAACACCCGGGCCTCCTTTTTCTCTCCATGACAGATGCTGTTGCCTGACCGACGCCTCCATTCCCCACGTCTTCCTGCTGGCTGAAGCCCGATTTGGTTCACCCTCTGCTGTTCAAGGAAGCAGCCGTGATCTTCAGGAAGGCTGGGCCTGTCAAGCCCCAGGGGCATGAATTTTAATGGCTCCAAAACGGGTCTCTTGCCAAGAGACTGGTTAGGCGCGCTGGGCAGGCGAAGCAATTCCAGCCAGTGAAACATGGCAAGTTGGCTTGAGGGGGGGGTTTCATTTTTAAAAGGAAGCAAAGATAAAAAGTTGCATCCCTCTGCCTCTGAGTCTGATGGTCTGATGCCTGGACCTACAGAGTCTGTCTTGGGAGTCCAGGAGAGCCAGGCAAAGGGGTGGACAGAGGAGACAAGCCACCAACCTGTGTCCCTGGGGTGGGCGTCCAGCGAACTTACCAGTCCCGGACCCGCCCTCCCGCCAGGCTCCCCCCTCTGCATACCCTCCCGCGCAAGGCCTTCCCTGACCCAAGTGCCGTGGGTGGTTTCTGCTCCTTTTTGCTCGACGCTCCCCACCCGTGGCCTCTTGGCATCCTTGCAACAGCTACTGGTTTAAAGGAGTCCACCCCACGCTGGTTTCTGGCACCACAGTCGCCCCTCTGTCCTTCGACTCCAAGGTGGGGCGCGGGGGGCAGCCACAGTGAAGTTCCGCACAACAGTCACCAGGTGTATACACAGGCGTGATGTATACACGGGGGTGAAACGGTTAAGCTCGGCTGCCGCCGCGGGGGTGGGAAGGGGATTAACTTGGAGTTGACGGCTACCTGCACACTGGGGAGGCCTTTTTAATCCTCACTCAACTGGAAAGTTGTTCTCCTCCTGCCCCAAGCCAGGGTGGTCCACACAGCCCTCCTGTGGCTGGAAGTGGTGCAGAGAGACTCCCCGCCCCCAGGTCACTGGAAGCCACACACGGCAGGGCCTGGAGGCCGAGCCCACCCTGATGGGTTAGGAGGGGCGACCCCAGAGCGTCAGAAGTGCAGGGGTAGGGCTCCACGGACTTGGCATCGGGATTGTAAGAAAGGGAGGCCGGGAGGCTGAGAGTCTGCTCAGCCGGGGATAGAGGGGAGGGTCTGTGAGTAACCCAGGACCACGACAACCAAGGTCAAAGAGGGGCCCAAAGGCCAGGACCGGATGTGGCACTGTGCTCGCACTCCTTTGCTGGGCCGCCACGGTCCCTTCTCTGGAAGTATTTGGAGGCAAGCCCCAAACTGCCCTCCTGGTCACCTGGAGTTGTGTGACCACCTCGTGTGCTCGTCTACTTAGCCGCGCAGCATCACGTGAGCGCGCGTCAGTCACTCTCCTAGAATCACCGGCACTGAGTCCCCAGGAGAAAATCGTCAGCTATCCCTGACCACACTCTCCCTCCCTCCACCTTCCAGTCAGTCACCAGCTCCCTGCGAGTCCACCTAGGAAAACACACACACACATACACACACACACACACAAAGCACAAACACATGTACATATGTGTGCTTCAATACCCAATACCCACGTACATACACACATGCACGTGGACAAAAATATACACTCACAGCTCACGAACACAAGAGCCACCTGGGGTGTTCCTCAGAAGTGCAGCGTCCTCCACCCCACCCACCACGCCTGGGGAACTGGGAAGCCTCACAGCAAACACGGCTTATAGACGGGACTCCGGAGAGCCTGGCATTGTCGTTTTCCATCCCAGCTACCAGCCGTGACTCACATTTCAGGTTTCTAAATTCCTACTAGACACTGACCCTCGGCCTTGTTGCACTGGAACCTCTGATCCTCCCTCTTCCCTCACAATTCAGCCTGTAGCTCTGGCTCCGGGTGCTTCTGGCTACTGCAGAGGCACGAGCCCAGGAGTGTGCCACTCCGGCCATGCTTACCTCACCCTCACATGCAGATTTTTGACGCCTCTTGGAAACTACCGAGGTCACTTGGCTGAGCAAAGGGGAGACAGCAGTGGATGCCCCCAGCCAGGAATGACCCCTTCTGGCCGTTCCACAGGCTATCGTGCCCCTGGACAGCCTCTCTGGGTGTGAGAATCCGCTGGAGGCCACAGAGTTTAGGCATCTCTAACACCCAAGGCAGAGGTTCTCACCCTTAGTGTGTAAGAGTTTCCCCTGCACCTTTCTAGGTCCCCAGCCCCACCCGGGGGTCTGACAGAGCTGGAGCTGGACAGGCAGGCGTGTGGTAGGCGAGGGTGTGTGGTGGGTGAGAGTGTATGGTAGGCAAGGGTATGTGGTGGGCCAGGGCAGCGAGAGAGAGAGGACAAGAGGGTGGGTGACTTCTGTGGTTGGAAAGAGGCCGGGTTTGGCCTAGGCAGGTGCTGTAGACGTGATAGGAGGAGCCCGGCCAGGCCCTGTGGGGCACAGGACACCAGCGTCAAATGGATGGGAGAGGGGCCAAGACCATGTCCCTTCTCTGAGGCTCCCAGTATGGTTTTGTTTTTTTTTTAACTCAAGAAATACCACAATAATGTGTATAACTGAGTCACTTAACTGTACAGCAGAGATTGGCCCAACATTGTAAACCAGCTATACTTCAATTTTTTAAAAAAAAAATTAAAATGAAAGAAATACCAAAATAGGGTTTCTAAGACTGTGACATATTTTAAATGTTGTATTCATTAAATTAGTGTTTTTGATGCACACACACACAAGCAATGAAATATTTTATTTCTCTGCCCCCGAAAGTAAACAGACTGATGTAGTTTTGAGTGATATAAAATATCAGGACCTTTGCAGCAAAAAATTAATTTTGTATTTTGAGTAAGACAGAATATTCTACTGATTACGGTTTAATGATAACCCTGTGTCACTGTGTGTTGGTTTCCTGCGGCTGCTGTAACAAATTACCACAAAACGACAGCGACTTATTCTCTCACACACTCTGGAGGCCAGAGGTGTGAAATCAGTTTTTACTGGGAGAATCCATCCCTCGCCTCTTCCAGGTTCTCTTGGTTTCTAGCTCCCTGGCGGCATCGCTGTGATCTCTTTTCTTCTTCTGTGGGAACATCTCCTGAAGTTTCCCTCTTATAGAAATACCTGTGGTGGCATTTAGGGCCCACCCAGATAATCCAGGATAATCTCCTCACCTCCAAATCCTTAGCTTAATCACATCTTGCGCCATCTAAGGCGATATTTACAGATTCCAGGGATTAGGACCTGATTTCTTTGGGGACCATTATTCAGCCCACCAAACACTGATAACATGTAGACTTAAATCTTTTAAAAATATCCTATACTAGGGCTTCCCTGGTGGCGCAGTGGTTGAGAGTCCGCCTGGGTTCGTGCCCCGGTCCGGGAAGATCCCACATGCCGCGGAGCGGCTGGGCCCGCGAGCCATGGCCGCTGAGCCTGCGCGTCCAGAGCCTGTGCTCCACAACGGGAGAGGCCACAACAGTGAGAGGCCCGCGTACCGCAAAAGAAAACAAGAAAACAACAACAACAAAATATATCCTACAGTAGACGGATATTCACTCAACATTTCTGTATGTTTGAAAATTATTATAATACCATATTGAGAGGGAAAAAAGAAAAAAATATCCTACACTGAAAAGTGCTATGCACAGATAATTCTAGGACCTGTGAACACAGTTAACTCACACAAGTGCTGTGGTCCAGGGACATGGCATCAATTTAAGGCTGGGTGAGAACCTTCAAGTCTTGCACGTGCCTCTTTGCTTCTGCACAAACAACCTGGCCTAGAGGGAACAGCCGGGCTCTCCACGTGAGGTCTTCTAGAGATACAAGGGCCAAGCCAAATGGCACTCCAGCGACCCCACCCCATGCTCACCTGAGACAGGTCCCAGCGCTGGTGTATGGTGGACCTCGACCTCCCCAGGCAGGGAATCGTTTTGGAGTCCTACTCACATCGTCACCTGAGACTTGACGCTTCAGGGATTTGTCTGAAGGAGGCCTATCTATTCTTACTATTCTTACTGTACTGAATTACACATAACATAAAACTTACCATTTTAGCCATTTAACAATGTACAGGGCTTCCCTGGTGGCACAGTGGTTAAGAATCTGCCTGCCCATGCAGGAGACTTGGGTTCGATCCCTGGTCTGGGAAGATCCCACATGCCGCAGAGCAGCTAAGCCCGTGCGCCACAACTACTGAGCCTGTGCTGTAGAGCCCATGAGCCACAGCTACTGAGCCCACGTGCCACAACTACTGAAGTCAGTGCGCCTAGAGCCCGTGCTCCGCCACAAGAGAAGCCACCGTAATGAGAAGCCCGTGCGCTGCAACAAAGAGTAGCCCCCTCTCGCCACAACTAGAGAAAGCCCGTGCACAGCAGTGAAGACCCAACTCAGCCAAAAATAAATAAGAAATGGTAATTTAAAAAATAAAAATAAATTTAAAAAAATAAAAAGAATTGTGCCTGGAACTTAGCAGCAATAAAACACATTTGTCATTATCATCACCATCATCATTATAAATATCAAAGTTGTAAAATCCATTTTAGATAATTGAGTGAAATCATAAAGCATAAACAGTACGGGATGCAGTGACGGTTCATGACTTATGCCTACTGTTGATCACTTCAGACATAAACTGTGAACCCACTAGATTCTTTTCCTACTACAGTTTTCTACTAGACTAGGTTCCTTTGTTTCACATGCAGCTGACTCTTGAACCACACAGGTCTGAACTGTGCTGGTCCACTTATACTGTGATTTTTTAACAGTAAATACTACAGTACTACATGATCTGCAGTTGGTTGAATCCACAGATGCGGAACCGTGGATGCGAAGGGCCGACTAAAAGAGTTTTAACTCCTCAGAGGTCTGGCGCCCCTACCCACCACCACCCCCATTGTTCAAGGGTCAACTATACTAAGAAAGTTGAGCAGGAAAGTAATTGTCTGCTGTTCTTCTCTGCAGATGTTGGTTTCTGAATTTTAATGAAGCTAAGCTTTATTTCTTCCACCGAGATCCTGCCCCAAGCTGCCCATCGTGACTCAGGCCAAACCCCACCCTCCTGGCTACGTGCTTGCCAAGACAGACCCGTTAGAACACTTCCTGGGGCTTCTCTGCTGAGGCTTTCCCCTCTCATGTGATGGGGCTGGAAGACGTGGATGCAGCTGCTGGAGGATGGACACCCTGACTCAGCTTCTGAGGTCTCAGAGACACCCCGGTTGATGTCACTCTCTAGGGCTTTCCTCAGTGTCCTTCCAACAGAGGCTCCTGGTTTCGTTTTAACTAGTTTGAGTAGACTTTCTGTCAAAGATACCCAACATTCCTAGTGTTCACCAGAGACCAGAGAAACTCCATCACTGTTTTCTCACCGCTACAGCCAGCCCCTCAACAAGGAGAAATGTCCAGCCTCAAGGGGCAGAACCGGGCCTCCAGAAGCCGAGAAACCCATTCAGCCTGTCTCCTCGGTCTTCTCTGAGCCAGCGTCACCTAGCGTGCTGCCCTCTTTGCACCGGTGGGGCCACAGGATTACCATAGGATCCAAACACAGGTGGACCGCCTCTGGCGAAATCTGGTCCTAGCTGAGGTCAACATCCCAGATAGAAGCAATTAAGACCACCTTCAAGGGTGGACAAACCACTTTCCAGGAGCCTGGCTCCCCAGGGTGGTACTTCAGACCACCAACAGCCCAGTCATGCAAGGCAAGTGACTTGGCTTGTGACTAGTGAGACGGGCACTGTTCTCCAAGAAGTTCAGGTTCCGCCTCTGATACAGGCTGGGAGCCCAGACTTCTGAACAGGTGTCAGAATAGCTGGAGATGGAAGCAAAGGGAGCCTGTGGCCTGAAAGTTTATGGTGATCTTATTATCAGGGTAAGTTAATGCTGCAGTAGACAAGCCCGGATGATAATGGCATAAACACAGTTGAGTTTATTTCTCATTCACATGAACAGTCCCAGGCAGGTCCAGTTCTGGCGGCTGGGGATAGAGCTCTCCATGGGTAAATTCTTCAAATCCCTGGGCTCTGTCAACTTCAACACCTGCTTCCAAGGTAACAGTAACGAAAGGGGAGAGGTCATAAAGGACCATGCAATGAGAACGTTTTTTTATAGTTACGGCAGGCCTAGAGAAGTGATCACATTTCATGGGCTAGAACTCAGTCACAGGGCCTCATCTAACTGCAAGGGAAGCTAGGAATGTAGTCTGGCTCTGTGCCCAGATGAAGAGGACAGCCACGTAGAGAGCAGTTAGCATCCTCATGGTGGTCGTGGACGTGAGGTCACCTGTCATGGTGTCTGTGCTCTGCACTTCCAGAGCCATCTTGCAGGCTCCATGGGGGTGGCTCCCCAATTCCACCAGCTGGGGAAGGCTGCCTGCTCAGTGCTCACTCATCAGGGGTGAGCACCAAATTACCCTCCCAGATTCTGTGCCCCACCCTTCACGTAGGACCCGGTCTAGCACTTGGGACCCTTGATCCTGACCCAAGACTGAGAGCCCTCCGGCTACCATGGCAAAGATTTCCAGATGAGCCCCCACCTGGACTCGCTGCCTCATGGCCCTACTGCCGCTCTGAGATGCCTCCTGAGATGGCATCCTTCATTCTCTTCCTGGACCCTTGACCCTACCGACCCCAGCCACTGACACTCTCTCCACAAATGACCGAGCCACCTAAAGACGCAGTTCCAATCCCAGGTTGAACAAGCACTGTTGCCCGTCAACCACTCACCACCCAACAACCAGTGACCAAAGAAAGCGTCTCACCCACGTCCTTCAGGAGCGCTGAAAATGTCCGATTCCCTGCGGTGATCTTTGGAACTGTGTCACATTCCTTCCCGTCCCCAGTCGTTCTTCTTGTGAGGCCGGGAGAAGCAAAGGCTGAGTGACGGATTTGCTGGGCTGAAGAGAGGCCAGCAGAGCCCAGGCCCCCAACTCCTCCTCACTCAGGGAGAGGAGAGAGCTGGCAGTGGGCACACCAGGTGCAGCATCTTCTCGCACGTGGTCCTGCCACCCCCGGATGCCAGGCTGGCTCCACTCCAGCCACCCACACCAGTGACCTGCTGTCTCCTCGGGGTCGCCCACCCGCCTCCATGTGGGCTTTGGACGCAGCCGGGCCTGAGCTCCAGCATCTGTGCCCCTCCTGAGCAAGGCCTCGCCCGTATCCAGGCCTCAGGTTTCTCTCCTGGGGTCGCTCCAGGCATCTTCTGCTGCGGCAATGCCTCCGGACAGCTGAAGAGGCCCTGGGTGTCGTGCAAAGAGAACAGGAGGAGATCAGACCAGCCTGCCCTCGATTCAGGTGCCACCTCTTCCGGCCGTGTGACTCTGAGCCAGTTCCACCCAGCATCTCTGCTGCCTCCTTTCAAAGTACGGATCCCTGCAGGGCCATGGGAGGCAGTTAATGGAGGTTGGCAGGGGTTCTTCCCTCAGGCTCCTGGGCCACCTCAGGAGGTCTAAGGAAGTGCTGAGGCTGGGGTCACATGGTATATGCCTGCTGTCCGCATCGCTCTAGCAGAAGGGCCTTAGCTTTTGTCTGGTCCTCAGAGGGGCCCATGAGCCCAAGAAGTCCCTCACCCAGAGCCCCCCACTCTCCCCACTTCGGGCTGAGCATCCTTCCTGGGCTCCCACTGCCTCGCATCTCGCTCTGAGCTGCATTCACCGTGTGGCCTTGTGGTGACCCATCTCCCGTACTAGGACTCACGCTGGGCCACGCTTGTACCCTGCGCCTGACCCTGGGGTTGTTTGCAAAACAGGGTCTTAACAGGTTCCTTCTCCACCTACCATAGTCTTTTTCATCCGGAAGCCCTACTACCCTCATCCTCCCCCTTCACCTGCCTTTCGAGCAGCAAGCAGTGGTGTTCCCCAGAACACGCCCCCTGCCACCCCTCCCCTTGCACTGGCTCCTCTGACCCCACAGCTCCCACTAGGCATTAGTGAAGGTGACACCAGCCACCCTGACACGCATACCCAAGGTTTCGCTGGCTTAATGCAATAGAGAGGTGTTTCTGCATAGAAGATGCAGCTGGCACTGGGTTCCACAAAGTCACCAAGGGTCAGCCCCTGTCTTCTTTACCACGCGGTTTCCATGGTGACCTTGGGCATCTACAACCAGCCAGGGGCCTAAGAGGACATGGAGAACAGTGTGGAAGGAAGGTTTCTTGGGTTTTTATTTTCTTGGGAAGTGACAGCTGAAGATGTCACTTCCACCCACCTTCCTTTGGCCAAAACACCATCTGTCTTAGTCTACTCGGGCTCCTCACAGGTCTGGAGGCTGGGAAGTCCGAGATCAAGTCTCCGGCAGATTGGGTGTCTGGTGAGAGCCCACTTCCTGGTTCACAGCCAGCTCGTCCTGCTGTGTCCTCACATGGGGGAAGGGGCAGGAGAGCTCTGTGGCCTCTTTTATAAGGGTCCTAATTCTATCCATGAGGACTCTACTCTCATGACCCAATCACCTCCCAAAGACCCCACCTCCTGAAACCATCACACTGGGGGTAGGATCTCCACATATGAATTTGGGGGGACCCAAACATCCAGTCCATAGCACCGCCCATGGCCACAGCTAACCACAAAGAAGGAGGGAGATGTGGTCTAGGGGTGCACCTGGAAGCAGGGGGTTAGGTGGAGCGAGCCACAGACTAGTCCCTGCCCAGGCTGCCCCTCTGGTCACTGAAGCGCCGTTCCTCTCTTTCTCTCCCACATAGAACACGCTCTCACTCCTGTGCCCTCACTTCTTCCTGGGACCTTGGCCACACCCTGGTACCACCAGGAGATGCACAGTTCTCTCTCCAGGTCCAGTGTGGTTCCTTGTGATCTGGAAACCAACAAACTAAAAGAACAAGTTATCTGTGTCCTTCCCTCCCCCTGCCCCAACACACACACACACACACACACACACACACACACGCACGGACACACACACACACACACACCATCCAGTGGCAGGATGTCCACAACACACACCGCAGTCAGGAGAAGAATGGAAGGTGAAGAGCAGGCTGTGATCACAGCAACTGTGAAATCCAGCCAGACAGGCGCTGGGAAGGTGGCTGCCAGGAGATTCTGCCCCGCCCAGTGTCCTCCGCGGTCCCCGTTCCCCCTCCAAGGGCTCTTCCTGCCACTCTGCTCCAGCAGCCTGTTTGGAGTGGGTGTTAGGGCAGTGCCTTCCTTGGTCACTGCTTCTCTCCTTCAGCCTGCAGCTCCCACTGGTAAAGGTTCTGAGGCCTGAAGGTGGTTTTAAGGTCCAAAGGAGCAGAGATTTTTTTTTTTTTTTTAGTTCAGGCTTCTGGCTTATTTGACAGGACGGATCCCTCAAAATCTGAAAGTCGGGCTTCCCTGGTGGCGCAGTGGTTGAGAGTCCGCCTGCCGATGCAGGGGAGACGGGTTCGTGCCCCGGTCCGGGAAGATCCCACATGCCGCGGAGCGGCTGGGCCCGTGAGCCATGGCTGCTGAGCCTGCACGTCCGGAGCCTGTGCTCCGCAACAGGAGAGGCCACAACAGTGAGAGGCCCGCGTACCGCAAAAAAAAACAAACAAAAAAAACCCTAAAAGTCTCCTCATCTCCCTGCTTCCAGTCAGTCTCAGGTGCCAGTGACCACATGCAAAATTCATTTTGAACATGGTTCTCCAGACTGGTTTTTGGCTTCCTGCCCTCAGGCCATCCCTCTGGATGTACTAAAGGACACCGGAGGCTCACAGGCCAGGAGGAAGGAGCCCCTCCTTACTCTGACCTGGCTCAGGGCCGAGGCTTAATGGGCCTTCGCTGCTCAAAGGGCTGTTGAATACGACTTCCTTCTGTCTGCATCTACAAGCAGTCAACTTTCCCAACCAAGGCCCCAGGTTTCTGGAACCTTTCTGTTTCACTTTAGTCTTGCTCGCAAACCAGCCAGTTTTTGCCTGGGTTCATCTTATTCCTCTAATACCTTGCTAAATACTGTCTGTGACAACCAAGGCTCTCTGTGACAATCTGCTTTACAACCGCCTGCTTCCCCGAGAATGAGGACAGGGGCTTGCTCATCTCCAGCAACTGTCCTACCACAGGTTTTGCCGCCGCAAAGCACGGGTCTCCACCTTCCCGGACCCGCAGCGGTCTCCTCGCCACCTCCCCCACCGACACAAACCAGGGCCATACATTTCAGATTTTCACGACGGTTTTTAACTCCGGGTTTTAACCCCACTCCTGGGACCAATTTCTGTCCTAAAGGAACACTAATTCATACAAGAGATAACCGCCCCCACCAAGTTTCATTTGCTAAACACACTATAGGTTTATTTTTCACTCGTGTTAAAAGGCAAGCTAGGCAGCAAATGACCAGGGACCTCCGTTCCTTGCGGTCATTCAGTGACATAGACATAGACGTGCTCTTCTCAATACACGGCTTCTGAGGGAGACGCGGACACCAGAGCCCAGGCAGCAGATTAGAAGAGAGCAGAGGTTGGCCTGTGTTTGTACACGCAGTTTTATTGGAACACAGTCAGACCATCATCTACATATTGCCACAGCTGTTTTCATGCTACAGGGACAGAGGCGGCCCTTCTGAACCATCACAGAGGAGGCTGTGTGGCTCACAAGGCCTAAAATAGTTACTGTCTGGCCCTTTACAGAAAAAGGCTGCTGACCCCTATGGTAGGGGACTGGTGACCAGAATGGATGGGATGGGCCAGGTCTGCGAGTGGCATCAGCCTTCACTCCATTGGCCAGAACCCAGCCACATGGACAGGGCCGCACAACTGTAAGGGAGGCTGAAAGTGTGTTCTCAGTGCGGCCCCAGAAAGCAAGGGAAAGAGGCAGAGTTACCATCCAGGCTTCCTCTGCCACAAGCACCCTCCAGGCCCTGGTAACCTCAGACTCAGCATTTCTTCTTCCCAGTCCACCTTCTTTCCTAAACTTCAGATTCATATTTCTAGCAGTGTGCCAGACTTCTCAAACAGAACTTGATCCTTTTTTTCCCCCCAAATCTGTTTCTCCTTCTGTGGTTCATAATTCAGTAAATAGTTCATCATTCACTCAAGTGCTTAAACTAGAAACCTCAGGATAGGCCATGACCTTCCCAGTCCCTCAGTCCCATACCCACACTCTCCACGTGCATTTGAACTTATGTCTTCCAAATCGTACCCCCCTTTTCTCTGCACCCTGCCACGGCTCTTGTATTCGCCTCCTAACTTGTTGCAAGGACCCCAACCACCCCTGAACCTTGCATACAATGGTCTGAGTCCACTTCTTCAAAATCTAATCGGCCTACATTGCTCCCCTGTGTGAAATTCTTGCTGTCCCCAAAGGACACAGGCAGGTCACCTGAGGTCTGCCTTCTCTGCAATGGCAGGGCTGAGAGGGGAACTGTGGCCTGTGAGCCTTCAGAGACTCCATCCTCCACTCCCCATACTTTGCAGGATAAAACTCCAGGAAGCACAAAGAAAATTCTTTGCATAGCAGAAACTCTCAAACCAGTACAGAGGGTGCAGCCCCCTTTCCAAACTCTCAGAGAAGAATCTTGCTGTGGGCTGAGTAGTTTTGTTCTGCAGGGACACAGTCATGCACCTCTCGCGGGTTCTCTGTCCCTGTGCCTCTCCATTTCTACCTGTCTGTTCGTCAGAGATTCCTAATACCCGGAGCTTGGGAATGAGGACATTTCCACAGGGCCTCCTCCTCCAGGACAAAGTCCCTCCCAAAGACCCCCGAAGATCACTCCTCTTCTCTCCCCTCTCCATGACACGGCAGCCTCTTTGGGGGACAAAGAGAAGCAAAGTGGGGCTGCGGTCCTCCTCAGGAGTGTGAGTGGTGCTGGGTGGCTGCCTGGGTGACCACCCTGCCCAGGTGTGACTGCCCCAGCAGTCCCCCTCCACCACTGTGCTCTGTTTCCTTGTAACACGCATCCTTCTCTGAAACAATCTTATCTTTTACACGTGTTTGCTTATTCATGGCCTGTCTCCCCCACTAGAAAGCAAGGTACCAGATCAGAGTGGTGACATTGTCTCTCTCTCTGCTGTTTCCCCAGCGTCCAGAAAAGTGTCTGGCTTATCCTTGGTGCTCAGTAAGTTTTTGCCGAATCAATGAAGTGGCTAGTGACCCTCTAAGGCCTCTTGCTTCCCCCACACAGTAGAAGGTGGGGGACCCCTAGACCCCACACCTTCCTCGGTCGCTCTGTCCAAGTTCCAGAGACCGTCTCCTCCCAGAGGACATTTGACGTCTAAAGCTGAGTTCCCACCTGGAACTTCCCATCTGAGCAAACAGCAGCTCCATTTCCCACTTGTTCAGACCAAAGCATCAGCCTTCCTTGACTCCCGCCTCCCTTTCCTCCAGTGCATCGGCAGATCCTGCCGGGACCACCTTCAAGGCGGATCTGACCCTGACCCTGACCCCCGCCATGGCCCCATCACTATCACCGGCTCTCTCCTTGATGACTGCTACAGCCCCCCCACCCCACCCTCCCGGGGATCCCCACCTCCCTTGCAGGGCAGCCTTTTGGAAACATAATTCAGCCCTCTGCTCGCCACCCTCTTACAGCTCCCTTCACACCTGGAGCAGAATCCAGGTGCTCATTAGACCACAGAGCCCCACGGCACCCCGGTCATCGCCACAGGCTCAGCGCCTTCCTCCCGGTTGCAGGGCCCGGGGCCTCTCGCTGCTCCACAGGCTTACCCGGCACCTCCTGCCCCAGAGCCTCTGTGCCTGCAGCTGCCCTGCCCCGAACCTGTTTCCCCACACACCCCGTGGCTCGCTCCCTCCCCCATTAGGGCTCTGCTCAAACATCTCATGGCAAGGCCTCCCGTCGCTGCTCCACCTCCAGCAGGGCCCCTGCCTCGTTTCCTCACCTCCCAGGCCTCACGGTGCACTTCGTAGCGCTTGTGTCTATTGATGGTATGTCATCGCCTACCCTGCAAGCTCCCAAAGGACAGGGGCCTGTCACTTTACGTGCCGCTGTGCCCTCAGCGTCCAGAACAGGGCTTACCACACCTCAAACGCTCAAGAAACAGTTGTTGAATGAGAACAGAATGGTGACTGAAGGAGGTGGGTCCCTGTGTGGGGGATGGGAGTGGGGATCCGGAGCTCAGGTCCCTGGTCTCAGTCAAGTGCACAAGGGCCCTAGTCCTCGGCCCTCCTGGCCTCCTCACGTGTCCCGTCTACGGTCCTAGTGCCCCTCCCTCCGACTGTGGACTCAGTCCTGTGACTGGTCAGCAGGCTGTGAGCAGAAGAGGCACAAGTGCAGAGCTGTGCATTTCTGCCTCTGCCCTCCAGTTCACCACGAGAACACGCCGGGGCAGGCCTGCGGCTGATGAGGGACCCACAGATATATGTGCAGAGAACATTCTGGGCTGGGCCGAAGGAACAGCCAGTGCAAAGGCCGGAAGGCAGGAGCTTGCCCGGTGTGCTCGAGAGACGGCAGGCTGGCTCTGCAGCCCAGGGAGGGAGGGACAGCCTCAGGGAGGCCACGGTGGCCAGAGCACAGAGGACTTTGCAGTCCCTTGTGAGACTCGGGCTTTTTCCTTTGTGAAATGAGAAGCTGAGGCAGGTGTGACGGTTTTAGTGCTGGTGAGAATAGATACAGGAATGTGGCAGAAGCGCGGAGACAGGGGGCCAGAGGATGTTGCAGTGATGAGCCCAGGCTGGCCACCATGGAGGTGGGGAGAAGAGGTGGGATTCTGGCCACTGGGAGGTTAGAACTGGAGGATTTGCGCAAGGACTGCAGGTGGGGGTGAGCCCACGGGAGGAAGGGGGTGTTCTGAGCTGAAGACAGCATGGAGACCCTGCCCGAACGCCTTGGCATCCCTCCCAGAGGCCCCCTCTCCCCCTTCCAGCTGTACTGGCCCTTTTTCCATTCCTCAGACACGTTCAGTTCTCTCCTGCCTCAGGCCTTCGTCACTTGCTCTTGCCCCTTCTCCCTTGCTTTGCCTGGTTAATCCTTGTCATTGGGGTCACGGCTTCAAAGCCCTTCACAGAGACCTTCCCAGGACCCCCACCTATCCCTATAGATGATCAGTTCTGTTATTTTTTCTCCTCCCACCCTGCCCTTCCCCTTTCCAGTGCTCATTGTAATCATGTACATAGTCCTGTGTTTACTGGTTTAACGTCTGTCTCTGCTGGATTACAGAAAGTAGAGCCCCCTCCCAGCCAACCTCCAGAGACAGGCTGCCTGCATTCAAGTTTTCTTTCCTCCCGTTTAAACCCATGCACATGTGAAGCTACTAAACCATCCATCCTCAGCTTCCTCCTTGGAAGGATGGTGGTAACTAAGACCCAATGAGATCGTCGATGTAAAGCACTTAGCTCAGTGCCTGGGACATAGTTCAATACATGTTAGCCACTACACTAGCCATGGTAAGAAGACTGGTTTGAGAACTATCTAGAAGCGCTTAGCCTGTTTACATGACTTAACCAGATTTGGCAAGCTCTCTGAGTGGTGTAAACAAGCAGCGCTCCAGGTATCAGGCTGCCTAGAGGAGGCAGGTTTGAAACTGCCCCTTGGCACACGCACAATTGGGGAAATAAAAGAGATGTATGGCGTTTGTTGTTTTCCGTTGCTTAGCAACCAAACCCGGGGTGGGTGGGCGGATCCCTAGACAGGCAGGAGGCAGGGTTCCCCTAAGGAAGCCGGGGGAAACCAAACTCCCTCTCCCAGATGCCTGCACAGAGAGCTTGGCCACTCAACCTGAACACATCTTCCCGCCTGGGACCAGAACACCGATTGAGGGTCACAGAGCAGCTGGGACCATTGAGGTGTTTCTCCTCTGATGTTGGGGGCCCAGCAGCCAGCGGCAGGGGGTGACCGTGACGTCAGCAGGTCCATCCTCACTAGTTCCGCCCGTGGCTCTACCTCCCAGCCTGCTGGGTTCCTGCCCAGTTGATACGCCTGGCTCTCCAGCCTATCTTGTGATGCTATGGGCCACCCATCATCCTTCCAGAAAATTCCTTTTAGGCTGTAGTTCACTAGACTTGTTTTCTGTTGTTTGCAACCAGGGATGCTGGCTTGTCTGCCCTCCAAACAGGCCGAGTACCAACCCTCAGGAAAGCCCGATCAGCCCTCACCCTGGCTCCACCCTACACATCACCAAGAGCACAAAACTTCCCTGGAGTGCCGCAGCCACGTGTCAGCCTGCACTCAGAGAACCCGGAAGAGAGGGTAAAGGTGTCGCTGGCTATTTGGAAATATCAACCAGGCTTCTTTCCTAGGATGTCATACCACCTTGCCCCAACGCAGATGGCAGTGAGGGTGTCCCCAGGACAGGGCTGTTCCTGAAGAACCGGAGAGAAGCAAAGGGAGCTAAGCCTTGAATACTGAGGTCCTTGCCTCAGTCAAAACACTAACCATGAAGGAGCATTCTCTTCCCACCCAGAGAATGGGCTGGAATGGGGAAGCACAGAGCTCAGGGAGGAAGCAGTTTGCTTCCTGGGTGAGGGTGTGAGGACACCACCCTCTCAGAATACCCAACACATATGTACATGTAAAGAGACCTGGAGGTGTGGCTTGTCTAGGCAGAGAGGGCTGGAGATAGCCCCCGCTCCACAGTTGCCCACAGAAGTGTCTGAGAGAGGGTTCTGGGCCCAGAAGAGGCTGAGGGTCAGCATGATATGATGACAAAGGAGGCTGGATGAACCACAGGCCCGCTCAGTGAATGCTGGCAGTTGTGGGCAGCAGCAGGGATGGAGGCCAGCAAAAGATGGTCCGTGGGGCCAGAGCCCATCTTCACTGATGCCAGCAGAGCAAATGAGAGTGACCAAGATCAGAAGCCCTCTCCCTACTGACAGCACTAGCTGGAACCCCAGGGAGAAAGGAAGGCAGAAACAAAATTGGCCTGAGGGAATCCTGAATTCTTTCAGAAAATGCTTCCACACCATGCAACATGGAAAACTGAGATGGAAATTAAAGTCAGTTATGGAAAGTAAAAATGTTCACACATCTGACTTTGTGGCCCGCGAAGTTTGTACCTACTGCAAAGGCATCCCACCCGCAGGAACCCCACCACGGTCACTGTCCAAGAGAGCAAAGGATGGACAGCCTGGAGAGCTTTCAGGAGATTTGTGGAGAGAGACACTAGTAGGATTTTGAAGCCTTGGTAAAGTGACTTGTTTTTATTAGTGCCTACTGTGTGTCAGGCTCCATGCTAAACACTCCATGTATTACTTCTGAGAGAGGTGGGAAATTATTCCCAGGTGAGGAAAGTTCAGCACAGAGGTATTGAAATGCATTGGGCTGATTTCCCACAAGACAGCTTAAATCACGGTGGCTGCAAAGATGGGCTCTTTGGGTAACTGGGAATGCTGCTCTGGGGCTTTAAACCCGAAGGTGGTTTTGGGAGAGATGGGAGGACTGGGAGGGACGAGGTTAATTAAAATGCCGAGTTCTTGGAGGGAACTCAGGCAGGAGTGGGGCGGCCCCTGGTGGACATCAGGGGAATGGCAGCTCGGTGGCTCCGACCTGACCCGCCAATGGCCCTGGATGGGAGGAGGGGGACGGGGAAAGGGAAAGGGCCCGCGAGGCTCCCAGCGGGTGCTGAGAAGAGAGGACCACGTTTTCTGTGGGGTCTGGACTTAGGCCCTCAGCCTGGTGACTGCAGTGGCTACTCCAGGGAGGTGTGGTCTGGGGAGGGGCATTATGTGAGGACAGAGAGGAGGAAGGAAGTAACTTTGGCTGAGCGCTGACCATATGTTCAGAAGAGACATGCTGACAACAATGGCATACACTTTAGAAACAGGCAAGGACGCACAGGCACATGCAAATCAAAAGAAAACCAAGGTCATGACCTGAAGATCAAAGCTGAATTCAACTCAGAAAGAAATCCATAGGACAAAGCAGATCTCTTTATAATGCTGAAGGGGGTAAAATGGGCACCAAATAACATAACATAAAAACAGAGGTATATTGGGCTTCCCTGGTGGCGCAGTGGTTGAGAGTCCGCCTGCCGATGCAGTGGACACGGGTTCGTGCCCCGGCCCGGGAAGATCCCACATGCCGCGGAGCGGCTGGGCCCGTGAGCCATGGCCGCTGAGCCTGTGAGCCATGGCCGCTGAGCCTGCGCGTCCGGAGCCTGTGCTCCGCAACGGGAGAGGCCCCAACAGTGAGAGGCCCGCGTACAGCAAAAAAAAAAAAAAGAGGTAGGTCTATATAAATCTGCTGTTCTTCAGTAGGGGCAATTTTGAGAAACCTTGGTATACAGTAACATGGAAAAATACCCACAATTAATTGTTCAATTAAGAAGGAAGTCCAGAACCACATTTATACCATGATCCCATTTTTTTCCCTAAATATATTTATGCTGGTGTACACATAGAAAAAATATTGGAAAATTTATACAGAACTGCTCATTCACTCATAATTCTTTTATTCATTCAACAAACATTGAGTACCTTGAGGTGCCAGGCACTGGTCTGTCCTATGTGCTGGGCCCCTGCCTTTGTGGGAACTCAGGGGATTCCTGGGAGGTGCCCAGGAAAACTGAATTTTCTACTTTCCAGGCTTTTGAGGTTTTGACCTTTTTATTATTAACCAGAAGCATTATATTACTTTGTAAATAAAAAACAACAAATACCATAGAAACCAACCAGCACATAGAAACAGATAGGAAGAAGCAAGTCAGGGCAGGGAGAGTCCCACAATTCACAGCAGCAGGTAGGCTGGGCAGGTGATGGGACTCTCAGCTGCCCTTCTGCCTGAATCTCCTGAAGTGAGGAAGACACCCACAACCCTAGAGAATGAAAAGCAGCAGCAACACACTAGGGAGAAGCCCCACAGACGGCAGTGAGGATTCTCAGCCGCTTGAATTTTGTGGTGTAGCGGCACCATAAGAGACAATCCACCACCCCAACAAGTTATCCTAAACTCAAATCTCCAATCTTGTTCAGCCGCCCTGGGACTCTGCTTACCCACCCACCTTGCAGTTCCAGCACCATAAGGTGGTTAATAGCCAGCATGTCTGTTTATAAGTCAGCATCTTGCTCAAGGGAGCCTTCTTGCTGATTCAAAGACCAAAGAAAAAAAATCATCTGGCTACAATAGTGCCCCCCCCATCCCCAGGAAGCAAACAAAACAGCTGAGGGAAAGTGGCGCTAGCAGGTGAGGGGTCTTTGGTAAACAGAACTGTCCCTGAAGAAATGGAGGCCCCTGTCCTCTCCTGCCCCCTAGTGGTAACCCAAGGTTTTCATCTGGATTGGCTTCTCTATGGACACCAGGATTCCATCAAGCAACGACAATAGTAACAATTGATACAGAGCTCTATTTCACAGAACATATTTTTTTATATTCTATCCTTGCAGAACAGATGGAATCATTATCACCCATTGTATAGATGAAGAAACTAGGCTCAGAGAGAGTTAAGCAGATCACCGATGGCCCTGCATTCACAAGTAACCCAGTAGTACTCTTCCTCCAATGCCACCCTCCCTTCCCAAAGCTGCCATTCTTTTTATAAAGCCAAATTGTATTTTCAGCTGGGTCTCCAATCCTAGAAGGCAGTCTGAGGGTCTGCTAAGGGCCAAGTACTATTTAGTGGGTTCACAGTCTTGTCTCCCAGGAGCAAGTGTTTCCTGGAGCAAGCAGCCAAGTTGTTTTTGCCTGGTCCCTGTACCGTTAATCACAGAAACAGGGAAGTGTGTTGGTTTCAGTCTCACTCTTCATTGAAACCTCAGGTCTATTCAGGCTCAGTGGTGGCACTGGGCCTTCTGGGGGTACCAGGAGCTCTCAGCTGTCTTCTCCAACCACACAGGTGTGTGTAGGAGGCTCGTGAGGCTGCCCTCTGAACCACTTGCCTCAATACTTTCCTCAGTCATTAAACGTGTTTTTTCCTTCTTTCAAAGTAATATGTGCAAATAGATTTTTTTTAAATAATAAAAAACTTACAGAGGAGGATCCCCAAGTTTAGGAAACCAGAATCTTTTCTATCAGGCAGTAGGCCTGCCTGACCTTTGTCCCAGAGGGAGACATTATCTTTAGTATACTGGACAGTAAAGAAACCTGCCCTTTGGGAATTCCCTGGCAGTACAGTGGTTAGGACTCAGCGCTTTCACTGCCAGGGCCTTGGTTCGATCCCTGGTCAGGGAACTAAGATCCCACAAGCCACGCGGCATGGCCAAAAAAAAGAGAAAAAAGAAACCTGCTCTTTGCTCTGGAGAGAGACACTATCTCTAACTTTCAAGGTTGTTCACTATACAAATATTCTTGAACAAGTCCAGACAAAGACAGCCAATACCTATGCTCCACTAACTGCATGTGAGAGACGCATATAGAATTAATCTCCCAACAATTAAAAAGGCCTACTAACGGGCTTCCCTGGTGGCGCAGTGGTTGAGAGTCCGCCTGCCGACGCAGGGGACACGGGTTCGTGCCCCGGTCCGGGAAGATCCCACATGCCGCGGAGCGGCTGGGCCCGTGAGCCATGGCCGCTGAGCCTGCGCGTCCGGAGCCTGTGCTCCGCAACGGGAGAGGCCACAACGGTGAGAGGCCCGCGTACCGCAAAAAAAAAAAAAAAAAAAAAAGGCCCACTAACTGATAAAGCTAGAACAATAAAAGAATTCCACTCTGGCAGGATATAAAGCTCTCACACTGTGCCTGCCCCCAGTCAATCCCGGACCAGGTACCAGACAACTAGGGGCAGCCCTGACACCACAGAGCCTAATGAAATGACACAAAGTGGCCAATCCTACACCTGCTTAGCCTGATTACCCTACCTTTCAAACTTCCCATGAAAGGCTCTTGTCTACATTTTCCCCTCATTCCTTCTGCCTCCTGGCCGACCCTGGTGCCTCTCTGTGTGGCCCTGTGTGGCATGCCATGTCCCCTTCCTCTTGGGAACTGAGTAACAAACCACCTTTTTAACATCAGTTGTCTCCTAATCTGCTGGCCTCACCATACCTCAATGATAATAAAACCTAGATTTTAACATTTCATCTCTTACTATCAGATCGGAAAAGTTACAAAACTTGACAACACTGCTGGCGAGGCTGTGGGGAAACAAGTGCTCCCATGTGTGGCTGGTGGGAGTGCAAAATGGTTAAACATTCATGGAGGGAAACTTACTAGTATCTCCAGATCACTGTTTAGTGAAAAAAAAAAGCACAGTAGAAAAGAATGTTTACACCACCTTTTCTGTAAGAAAGGAATAATAAGGAAATATACATGTATCTGTTTTTCAAAAAGAAACACAGGAAGGATATGTCAGAAACTGAGGAGATATTTTCCTGCAGGGGATAGAAGGCATGGAAATGTCGAGTGACTCATCTCTAAACATAAATTTTTGTATAGTTTTGACTCTTAGAATCATGATAATGTTTTATATACTCAAATTATCAGTAAGGATTGGGAAGAACCCTAAAATGCAACTACAAACAATCAACCCAACTGTATTTCAAGTAAGCAATTCTGGAACTACTTGGTCTGTGTAACTGTCAGATTGAGCGAATGAGTAAATATATTAAAGATGTTAGGAAAGCCAGATTTCCCACTGTTGGAGAAGAGAGCTATAAAATGGAACTGGAGAAAGCTAGGGAGAACCCTTTGGTTTTGAAATGGAATTGGAAGTATCAGTATGAACTTGTGGTCTTAAATATATATATACACAGAAATATGTACAGACAAATGCGTGTATGCGTGTTCCTAGTTCTGTCCACTAAAAGGGTCTAGAAGCATTCTTCTTGGAATCCGCATAGGAATGCGTACACCGATTCCCCACTGAAAGGAAATGTGGCTCCTTGGAGAAATGACAGAATCCAGGGCTGGGGCAGGGAAAGTACAAGTTGAACACAGAACATCTTGATGTACCAGGAAGTAAGAAAGTGCTCATAGAATGATGGGTACGTGAAAGGATTACAGGATATGGGAAACAGCTGTAAGCAGATACTGTACATAATTGGGATAATCTGAGCATCAAAATAAATAATGGTAATAATGGATTATAACTCATTGAATAAAACAAGAATCCATGAGTCCACACTGATAATAATGAATGAATGAAGGACTTCCCTGGTGGCGCAGTGGTTAAGAATCCACCTGCCAATGCAGGGGACACGGCTTCAATCCCTGGTCTGGGAAGATCCCACATGCTGCAGAGCAACTAAGCCCGTGTACCACAACTACTGAGCCCACCTGCCACAACAACTGAGCCCACATGTCACAACTACTAAAGCCCACGTGCCTAGAGCCTGTGCTCCGCAACAAGAGAAGCCACTGCAATGAGAAGCCCGTGCACTGCGTCAAAGAGCAGCCCCTGCTCGCCGGAAACAGAGAAAGCCCACGTGCAGTAACGAAGACCCAACGCAGCCAAAAAATAAATAAATAAAAAAAATATATATACATATATATATAATAGATAAATTTATTTTAAAAAATAATGAATGAATGAGAAGGAAAGCGCTTTCTTACAATAGGATACCAAATTAATGTAGAAAGAATAATGGAACCAGAGCATCACCATTTTGCAATCATCACAGTAACAATCGATTGAAGTCAATATCCTCAGTGGATTCTGGAAACTAAAGAGTGAAGATTTGAAAAAGAAATAGGATATCTGGGGCTTCCCTTGTGGCACAGTGTTTGAGAATCTGCTTGCCAGTGCAGGGAACATGACTTCAATCCCTGGTCCGGGAAGATCCCACATGTCACGGAGCAACTGAGCCTGTGTGCCACAACTACTGAGAACAAGTGCTGCAACTACTGAAGCCCGCGCACCTAGAGCCCATGCTCTGCAATGAGAAGCCACTGCAATGAGCAGCCCGCGCACCACAACTAAGAGTAGCCGCCACTCGCCGCAACTAGAGAAAGGCCGCGTGCAGCAGCGAAGACCCAACACAGCCAAAAATAAATAAATAAAATAAAATTTTAAACAAAGGATATCTGTACGGTTTCACAATATCTCCCCATAAGTTACATATTAATTACAAAGGGAAAAGGACACACTTTACAATGGAAAAACCTGGCGGATACCTCCTTTCACAAGTGATTAAAGTCACCATTCCCTAAGATGGAACAAACCAAGATGTGCCTCCCATTATAATGCACTAGGAAAGACATAGCACTTTCGTGCTATTCCTGCCAAAGCACATAATTTGATCCTAATCACAGTGAAACACTGGACAAACACAAGTGAGGGACAAACAACAAAATAACTTGCTTGGACTTTTCAAAAATGTCAATGTCATGAAAAACAAAGAAAGGCTGAGGAACTTTTCTGGATTAAAGAAATTTATGAGACATGGAAATTAAGTACAATGCATAATCCTGAATGGGATCCTGGGCTAGGGAAAAAAAGCTAAAGAGGATATTGTTGGGTTAATTGATAAAATTTGATTATGGACTGTGGTTTAGCTAAAGGCATTGTATCAATGTTAGATTTCCTGATCTTGATCCTTGTATCTTGGATATATAAGAGAATACCCTTGGTATTAGGAAATACAGCCTGAAATCTTTAGTGATAAATGAGCATGTCTACAACTTACTCTCAAACTTCCTGGGGAAAATGTGTGTGTGTGTGTGTGTGTGTGTGTGTGTGTGTGTGTGTGTGTGTGTGTGTGTGTGTGTGTGTGTGTGTGTGTGTGTGTGTGTGTGTGTGTGTGTGTGTGTGTGTGTGTGTGTGTGTGTGTGTGTTATACACATATGCACGCATATATACCAGGGAAGAGAGAGAGAATATTAAAGCAAATGTGACAAAATGTTAACCATTGGTAAAGGGCATATGTTCTTGCAACTTTTACGTAAATCTGAAACTACATCAAAATTAAAAGCTATACGCCGACCCCCACACAAACGCTGATATGAAAACAGAAGGGCCCACTAATTGCCCAGCATAATGAATGAAAAAACACCCACACCCAGGCCTATGTGGCTGCCTCCCAACAAGCATTTTGCTCTTGCTTGTTAATGGGTCCTGATTTTTTTCTTTTTTTTTTTTTTTTTTGCTGTACGCAGGCCTCTCACTGTTGTGGCCTCTCCTGTTGCGGAGCACAGGCTCCGGACGCGCAGGCTCAGCGGCCATGGCTCACGGGCCCAGCCGCTCCGCGGCATGTGGGATCTTCCCGGACCGGGGCACGAACCCGTGTCCCCTGCATCGGCAGGCGGGCTCTCAACCACTGCGCCACCAGGGAAGCCCTGGGTCCTCCTGATGTTTAACATTAGACTTTTTACACTAGAGCATGTAATATTTTTATTTAAAAAATTTAAAAATAGAGGAATTCCCTGGTGGCCTAGTGGTTAGGATTCCGGGCTTTCACTGCCATGGCCCGGGTTCAATCCCTGGTCGGGGAACTGAGATCCTGCAAGCTGCACGGCACGGCCAAAAAGTAAATTAAAAAAAAAAAATTAAAGAAAAGAGAGGGTCCCCCAAAAGAAGAAAAAGTGAGGTTTGTGGAGAGAACACGTGCATAAGTGAACCAGTGAATGGGGAGTGGGCGAGTGAATGGACAGAGCAGGCTAGCGACGTGGGGACGGAAGAGGCTCCCTCTCGAAGCACAGGCACTTTCATCTCTGCCCTCGTGGCCCCATCCACCCAGGTGAGGGGTGCAAGTGGGCTCTGTTTATGGCTGACACACCCTAGCAGCTGGGCTGGCCAAAGTGCATTTTCTTTCCCTCCCTTAGGAGGTCAGGCCAGGCAGACCCGTGCTGCTTCCTCCTCTCTGCCGGGGGGGCGGGGGGGGGGGTCTCCTGCATTCTTGGCAGATGGGCACCAGGCATGCTGGGGAGGCTGCGTCAGGCTGGCAACCAGGTGGCCCACATCTAGCCCCGGGCCTGTGCCCGGCTGCCCCTGTGACTATCAGGGAGCACTTCCCTGCCTTGGGCCTCCGTTTCCCCATTTGCACCTTAAGAAGTCTGGTCAAATCAGTGATTCTCAACTTTGGCCACACATTAAAATCAGCTGGGGAGGACTTCCCTGGTGGAGCAGTGGTTAAGAATCTGCCTGCCAATGCAGGGGACACGGGTTTGAGCCCTGGTCTGGGAAGATCCCACATGCCACGGAGCAACTAAGCCCGTGCGCCACAACCAGAGAAGCCCCCGCGCCTAGAGCCTCAACGGAGAGTAGCCCCCGCGCAGCAACGAAGACCCAACGCAGAAATAAATAAATAAAATCAGCTGGTGACCTTTTAAAAATTCCAGGGCCCAGATTGCACCCCAGACCAACTAAGTAGGACTCGTCAGAGGGTAGGACCAGGCACCCGCAATTTTTAAGGTTTTGCAGGTGATTTCAACGCACAGCTAAGTTTGAGAACCTATGGGCTCTGATCTCTGAGGTTCCCTCTAGCCTTATGATGCTGAGGCCCACCCAATGCCCTGTCCTGTGACACTGGAGGGTTAAATGATATGGGAGAGCCACCCCGAACATGTGAGTTCCTACCTTCAGCCCTTTGAGACAGCAGCCCTGCCCAGGACTTTGCCCAGCCCCATCCACCCTTCAATGAACCTCCTGCTCCAGCCCCTGCCTCCTCCATTTCAATATTTGGAATCAGGGATTCAGGATCCTTGCCAAGGCGGAGTCCCCCCCAGGTACAGGCCCGGGTGTTCCTGCTTTCTTGTCACTCACAGATGCTGAGGAAGGGGCTGGGAGAAAGGGGAGTGAGAACTGGGGAGGAGGGGCAGTCTGTTCAATCCGAGATACTGTTTGGCTTTTCTCATCCCTTGAGGTAATATCTGCTAACCTTTTCCAAGGAGGGCTGTACCAGCAAAGCCTCCCCTCCCAGGGGCCCTTGGGTAGGTTAGCCTGCACTGCTTCCCCATAGACACAGCCCGAGGAGAGAGGAGAGACCCTTGAATTTCAGTCCCTTCCTTCACTTGCAGCATCCTGTACAAATTAAATCATACAACACACCTGAGCCTTCGTTTGCCTACCTGTAAAATAGGTCGACCCTGCCCTATCTTACCAGCCAATGACAAGAACATATTGTTTCACTGCAGATAGATGCGCTAAGGCTTTAGAACATGTTTTTTATTTGATTGGGAGCTCAGCATAAATGCTAGAGGGGCTGCTGATCTGACAGACCACAGAGCTGACCCATGGCTGAACCCCAACAGGACATGAGGGAGAAGTCTTTAATTCCTGTTTCCAACATGGTCCTCAAGGATAGGGGAGGGGCCCGAGGAAGGGAGGAGCAGGGTGCCCTCCCCCAGTCTGCCCTCCCCCAGTCAAGAGCAGAGCAAGTAGACCAAGGGTCCTTTCAGGGGGAGGCAAGTATCAATAGCTGTAAATTAATAACAGCAGCCAGCAAACACTGGTGCTCACTGAGTGCCTGGAGGGGTTGTACTTCGTTCACTTTCTCATTTCCTTCTTACAACCTGTGAGTTGGAGATTATTAATCCCATTTTCCAGATCAGAAAACAGGCTCAGAGAGATTAAGTAACTTGTCTAAGGTGTCACTGCTACTAATAGCATAGGAACAACAGATCCAAATCTGCCCGACTTCAAAGGGCATGCCTTCTGACCTCTAAGAGGCCCTGTCCATCCACAGGGCATCATGACCCGACAGATTCATCCGAGAATTAAACGCTTTTACACGTGGTAGGCCAAGCTGGGGGACATCTCACGCTCTGTGTGGGGTGAGCAGTGAAGGTGTGCGGAGGGCATCATTCCAGTTCAGGTACCTGGGGGGCTGAGGCTCAGTGGCTGCAAGGTTGTCTCCCAGCCCAGGGCAGAGCTCCCTCCACGGCCCAGAGTGGAAGGGCACGGACTAGACTGCAGATCCCTGCCCCAGGGGTAGGGACATTATTTCTGTCCTGGGAGAGGGCTGCGCTGAGCGAGAGCATCTCATTTCTGGGGGAGCATTTAGCAGTGTGGAAAAAGCACGGTTTAAGCCCTAAGCAGGACTGGCTTCATGGGCCTGAGATCAGAGTAGTTGTGCAGGGCCCTACATGAAGGCCTCACGCTTGGGATTAAGTGCTCTATGGTCGCTGGCTCGAAAATTTTAATATTTAGTTTGTTCTGTAAGTGAAATCAGACGGGACAATGGAGCATGTGCTGGGGGACTGGGAACTGGGAGCTGTGGTTCGAATGTGTGGTCCCACTCTCAGTCCATCGTGCTCTAACCGCTACCACTCCCTCATTCTGCTGTCACCTTCGGCCCCTGGCAGCGACTCAAGCAACAGGCGGGCAAGGCAGGGCTTGCTCTGAGGTCCACTGAGCAGGGAAGCGAAAAGGGCTGGGGTCCCTCGGCCACCCCCATCCAGATACCACCGTGTTCAGGTGCGGAGGGTGCAATTCCCTGGGTAGCCATTTTGCACTGGGCCCCACTTAATTAGTAGGTCACATCCAGGTGCTGCCATTTCCTAATGGAGCAACTCCAGCAAGTTACTTCACCTTTCAGCACCAATTTTCTTGACTGAAAATGGGAATAATGTCTACACCCCATAGGATTCTTGTGAGCACAATGAGGTTTCTGGTCCCTCCCCTCCAAAATGCAAGTCTGATTATGACAGCCTCCTCCTGAACCCTGTCTAATGGCTTGGCATTGTTCTAGAATAAAGGCCTTTCGCCCATACCAGTACTGTCCAATTAAAATGTTATGTAAGCCACATATGTAATTAAAATTTTTCTAGTAGCCACATTAAAACAAGACAGGTGAAATTAATTTTAATATATTTACTTCACCCAATATATCAAAACTATTATTTCAACACATAACCAATATTAAAAATGAATGAATTTTACATTTTTTTCTAAGTCTTTGAAATCCAGTGTGTATTTTACACTTAAACGCACATCCCATTTCACGTGACTAGTGGCTACAGACTGGGTAGCAGAGGTCAGTGGACAAACCCACAGTCTGGCGCACAGGGTCCCTCCCTGCCCCCTGCCCTGCAGCCATGCTGAATTGCTTTCCTTCCTTCTAAAGCGCCACTGCCTCCCCGCACAGGGCCTCTGCTGTTCCAGGGCCCTGGAAAGCTCTTCTCCCTCTACCCTATGGATCTGCTTAAGCCTGCTCATCCTTCAGAGGTCAAACACTTGCCCCTCAGGGAGATCTTTCTTAACTCCTTTCCAGGCTTTCGCACTTTGGTGTATCTTGCCCTTGCCATGCCAACTGTAATTTCACATTTGCTTGAGGTCACTTGATTAATATCTCTCTCTCCTGCTAACTTGTAAACGCCAGGACAGACACCACTTCGGGTTTTTGTTGTTTGAATCATCGATTTCCCCAGGGCTTAGCACAGTGCCCAGCACAGAGCAGGCTTTGGTTGAGAAAACTCCTTATAAAGGGACTCTTCTAACTGTATAACTCTGCTAAAGAACTGGAGACACAAAGCTCTCAGTGCCGAATATATTTAAGCAGAAACGAGTTAAGTGCACAGATTATAAATATTTCTTCCTCAGATTACATACCATTCAAAATTACTGTCTCAGTTCCTTTTCATGATTTAAATGGTGATTAAGGAAAATTACTCTTCAAGTCTGAATGTAATTACTGCCCTTTTCGTGGCAGTTCTTCCTGTAAGGAGGAGCTGCCGCAGGGCAGCGAGTGGAGATGCGGCTCTATCGCCCCTCGCCTAACTGGCAGATCTGGAGAGCTAAATGCTGTGCTGCTGCTCTCTCAACTCTCCTTCTCCAATTCTTTCTCAGGTGAATATACACAAGAAGGCGCAAATCAACAGTTGCCAACTGACCCAGGTGACAATGCCAAACCTGATGACATCTGCCTAGGTGAGGTTTCGGCCCTGACACCATGTCGCAAAGCCAAACTCACCATCTGGCTCCCTCCACCTTCAGTCGAAACTGCTCCTTCTTACAACAGTTAAGCTTTTTTTGTTTTGTTTTGTTTTTTTGCGGTACACGGGCCTCTCACTGTTGTGGCCTCTCCCGTTGCGGAGCACAGGCTCCGGACGCGCAGGCCCAGCGGCCATGGCTCACGGGCCCAGCCGCTCCGCGGCATGTGGGATCCTCCCGGACCGGGGCACGAACCCACGTCCCCTGCACCGGCAGGCGGACTCTCAACTACTGCGCCACCAGGGAAGCCCAACAGTTAAGTTTTAAGACTCACTCAATGCCACTGTCCCAGAAGATGGTAGAATTATCCTATTTCTCAGCCTACCTCTCACCTTGAAGTCCCAGGTGGTTATCAACAGAATGATTTACACTCTTAAGAATACAGAGCCCCAGGGCTACACGTTTCCTTGAAGCTTTACAAATAGCCAACAAGGCACAAACAACGCCTATGTATTGCCAAGGGTGCTGCATATCACCCACTGCATATTTTAAATCCTAGCCTGGCTTCAAACTGCAAGCCTTTTGGTGGGTATGATGGGGCATACACCCCAGAGCTTGCCCAGCATTCCAATAAAAGCTTCAGATAATTGTAAGTTTATATTTGCCTATAAAAGCTCCAGATCTACTTATTATTCAGTTCTTTTGCTGTAATAATTGATGTTGAAAGGCTTTTAAATGAATGTTTTGTTTCTTTTACGAATAAATTTGTGGGTGATCCAGAGCTGGTGCTGAAAGTCAGAATTCAGAGCCACAAAGAAAATGCATGACTTCACTCAAGTTGAACTGGATAGACAAGAGCTGAGTTACCAAAATCTACTAAAAGTGAGCTGCTGTGAACTGGGGATTAACCCTGAGCAAGTGGAAAAAATCAGAAAGCTACCAAACACACTACTCAGAAAGGTAGGGTTTACAAGTTTCTAAATAGAGACTGGGCTCTAGGTGGGTAAAATTATGTCCTGTGAAGCCAATCACTAGCTCCTGCATTACTAATATGAAAACAAAATCCAAGACACTGGAAATTCCGGCTGCAGGACAGCCAAACACGGTAACTAGGTTATTTTCAACCTGGTGCTTCTACAGATTTGCATACGTAATTCATCAACCCTTTTAAAATTGTCTGAATTACAACTAACACCCACATTTAAGACCCTAGTTCAACATGGCCAGCCTCCAATCTCTACAAAACTGACTGGTCCCCAGGACAGAAAATACAAACCCATTCTTATCTACTTAGCAACAGTCAGCCTTTGCAATCTCAGGAAACAAAATTTGGGGCATTTTAATATATTTTCCTGATTCAAAATACAAATCTCACTTTTTAACTTCAGAAGAAAATTCTCATTTCTTTGGGCATTATTTTTTTTAAAAAAGCAACTTTCAAATGCCTTTAGCGGGGCTTCCCTGGTGGCACAGTGGTTGAGAGTCCGCCTGCCGATGCAGGGGACACGGGTTTGTGCCCCGGTCTGGGAAGATCCCACATGCCGCAGAGCAGCTGGGCCCGTGAGCCATGGCGGCTGAGCCTGCGCGTCCGGAGCCTCTGCTCCGCAACGGGAGAGGCCACAACAGTGAGAGAGGCCCACGTACCACAAAAACAAAAACAAAAACAAAAACACGCCTTTAGCAATTCTTATTGGTGCCTTGGCTAACAGTATATTCTTTGTAAACTAAAAGTAGTGGGATGATCATACTTTATAGTTTTTTGTTTTTTTTTAATGCCCTGGCCTAAAGTTTTTCTTCAAATTGGGACTTATTCCCTTTGGAAACCTGCAACCACATGGACTGGGGGAAAAAAAAAAAGACACACGCACACAGAAAAAACAATTCTAAACTGCTGACTTAGTTTACCATGAATAGACAGAAAACAATGCTTGGCCAATATTATTAAGCCTTTGTATCCTAACTTCACATGTATTTATGAACCATTATATAATTTCTTTTCCATATTAAGGACAAAGACATTCTAAGACTACGGGACTTTCAAGAAGTAGAACTAATTTTAATGAAAAATGGAAGCTCTGAACTGATAGAGCACACACCATCTCTGTTAGAGAAGCCCTGCTACAACAGCAATGCTGCAAAAATGACATCTTAAGAAATCCCAGAAACAAAAAACTGGAATTAGTATTTTGTAAATAATGAAGCTGGATGTATGTACCAGTTCGCTAACTTCACATGTGTACTTATTACATTTCCTTGTTTGCAACTTCTCTGGGCTGGGAGAAGAGTACGTTCAAAATGCTTTGACAAACAGAAGTATAAAAAAAAAAATTGTAAGTATGATACTTATCAACGCAAGTTTAGTTTGTAAAGTTGTACCCCAATCCTGATCAGGCATAGGTATGCACTCCTGAGATTCAGTCAGGACAAATGGCCAGGGTCTGTTCACATGAACTCCATTAAGGGCAGGGTGAGCTGATGAGCTGGGAAAGCCAGGACCCCACTTGCCACACTGGTTCAAATATCCCAGTTTCTAAAACCATCTCTTACCATCATTTCCTTTTTACACACTTTTTAACTTACCTATGACTTAACACAAGTCATCTTTGAGGGTACTTTTAACATACAACTTGCAGAAAAGCCAAGGCACAGCATACAGCACTGAACTCTATTAAACAGGTGAAAAAATAAAACCAAGCTGGCACCCTCACTAACTAGCTCCAAGGTGGGTTATGATCACACCCCGTGCTAGGTTCTTCCCTACCACACCACCCGGAATCCTTCTGGGTCAACTTGCTAACTTCTAGTGCTTGTTACCTTGGAAGCCCTCATGCCTGACTCCATTTACCAACTTCCAACAAGACACACCACACTGTCACTTCTTTACACACCCGTGTGAAATGATCTCTAATCCTCATGGAACTGAGACCTTAAGGCTGATCTTTAATTACCAGAGACCTTCTGGGCAAGCACAATGTCTTGTCTCCTCCAGCACATGAAATAGGCCACTGTTCTCTCACCTCCAAATTCTTCATAGGTCACCTTTGATGAAGGGCGAAGGGACACTGAGGCATTACATCAACACATCGCAACCAATGCCAACAAAGTGGAAAATGTTCAGATTAGGGTAAAGTTTCAACCACTTTCCCCTTAAAGAGCAAACATTATTTAAACACTTCATGGTATTCGTATTAAGAGTAGAACAAGGACAAAGAGCGGCCCCTCTGAGGTGACAATGTAACTTGAACAAAGGGAAGGACGTGCTGACAGGTCAGGAAAATGGCTCTTCTCACCTCAGCAGCTCCCCTTCCTGGATTGGCATAAATCTGACAGAAAAGCTTTCTTGGAAGCTGCTTACACAGCAGAAGCAGCATCAGCTCCCTGGCGGGCATCCAAATGAAAATAACATCAAGATAAAAATAATGTATCACAAAGAAAACATATATTTAGGCCCTGTTTCTAGCTTTCGAAGACTACAATTAAGACCCTAAATCTGGCACTTGAGAAGCAGTACCCTTTACATCTGCTACTCACTGAAGATTAATTTCATGAAACACATTGTTTACGTATGTTTAACTACTTACTACCTTCACCAAGACCTTTTCCCATTTTTTAATTTAAATTTTATTAAGAAATATCATACATACAAAACCACATACACATACAGTTTAAAAAAGAAACCACCCACCCAGCTTCAGCAATCACCACCAGTTCCTCTGAAGGCTCCTCCTTGCCCTTCATGATCTCCCTCCATCCCTCCAATGTACTGAATTGTGTTAATCATTTCCTTGCTTTCCATTTACCATATATTTAACGGCCTGGTTTTGACCTTCACAGAAACGGAACCACCGTGGATGTATTCTTCTGCAACTTGCTTTTTTCACCATTGAGACTCCTCCTTGTTCACATGTGCAGCTGTAGTTCAGTCTGACTTCTGTGTAATTCCTCTATAGGAATACACCACAATATTTATCCAGTGGACTGTTGGACGTTTGAAGTCTTTCCAGTTTGTTTCCATTTCCTTTTCTATTACAAACGATGCGGTTATGACATTTTTACATCCATCCCCTGGCACACAGGCATAGGAGTTTCTCTAGGGTATGTATCTAGGGGTGGAATAGCCACAAGAAGTTATGGCACAGTTATGCCAAACTGTTTTCGAAAGCTGTTGTTCCTAAACGTTTTTAAAGCTGTTGACAACTGATCTATTTGAGATGGCTGAGGGGAAGAAACAGATCAACTATGAAACTCTCAAACTGCATTTTTAAACTAGAAAATTAAAAAATCTAATACAACAATGAAAAATACATTTAATTCTCTTTTACTCGAAATGTACTTTTGAAAACTGCTTGTTTAAACTTGAAATTCCTATCTCCTATGTCTCAAATGTCTCTAAATATACTGAGTGAGAACAGCAAGATTCAGAACGTACGCTATACTATCATATACCCTAAAAGATTCACACATAAATGGTTACATCCCTCACCCCCACTTCCCCACAAAAACCACTTGGAAAAACAATTCTTAACACTAGTAGCTCCTGTAGAGGAGGAAGAGAGGGACAGGAGCAGAAGAGAGACAGATCACTAAACACTTCTGTTGTTTTTCTGAACCATATACAAGCATTACAATTGTCACACAAATTCTTAAAAAGCAGTCACCTGGGGTTCTTTCATAAACTAAAAATCAGTCCAAACTCAAACCTGAAAACCAACCCTGAAGTCCCATCCCACAGAAAATATACACAATTCTCAAGTATTTTTTTTTGTATCATGCACATTTAGAATGTTTAAAAACATTCGCACAGCTCATCTACAATGCATTTTTAGAAGCAAAGAATGTACACAAGCTCAAAAAACTTTCACCCTAAATTTTTGTTTTAACATCTCTAGAAACTTTTAATCAGGTAGCTGCACTCAACCTACATACGGTCAAAGTGTTCCCAGACCTTAGAAATAGGGCTGGTTATCCTCTGTGACACTAACTATATTGAAGGAACCAGACAGATCACCTGCAGGTGAGTAATGCTATAAGGAAAGAAGGTAAGCGTCTCTAGGCTGGCAATATGATTAGCTCAAGAAGGCAAGAAAGGTTTTAATTTAAATTGAAAAATTACTGTATTATGATCTGTTTGAAGAAAAAATGTCTTAACAAAAAGGGCGATGATGCAGTGTCTCTACCCTGCAGAAGGGAGGATGCCAGAACAGCAGACTCAATTACCACGTCCCCTTGAGAGGCACAATGGAAAGTAAGCTACCAGACCAGTACTACAGTTGACCAACTAAAAGTTCATCCAATTTATTTTAATTAATAAACTGTTCTTTATCTTTTAGTGATACATGCATAAATATTTACAAATTAAATGTCTGAGACTTACTTGAAAATCACAGGGGACACACACAAAGAGTAAGAATGGCCATTGAGTGATGGACTTTCATAAAAGTTAACTATACTTTCCTACTTTTGTGTCTTAAATTTTCCAAAATTAAAAAACCCTGATCGCTGATTCCAATCTTATCAAGTAATCTTCTGGTTAATAAAAATTGGCTCCCCTTAAAGGCTCTTCAAAGAGATGCATTAAGCCAACTGACAACTTTTTGGTCTACATGACAGAAATGTGTATTTCTTAGTGTAAATTAGCACATGGCCTCTATACTGGATTCTGTGAATTTGGTTAGTAAGAATAATTTCCTCTTGAGCCTGATAATTTTGGGTGTTGGGTGTGACCCAATTTCTAGATCTCCACAACTAAGGCCAGACCTTAGCCATGGACACCTCAAGGGACCAGGCCTCCCCCTCAAATCCTACATTAGCTTCAACAGTGATCCATACAGATGAAGACGATGAAGACTTCATGAACTTGTTTAGTGTACTTCATTAAAGTCAGTCAGCTACTGACTCTACATGAGGCAGAGCAGAGCAAAGCTGGCACTTTAATACCCTCATGGTGACTAAGTACCTTAATACTTAAGTAAATTTCTTCTGTTTTTAACACTTAGTAATAGAATAGGAATAGAATAGAATAAACTATCACTTTATGACCTTTATTCCTACAACCAAAATCTTGTTAAACTACACAAGGCAGTGCTTGGGAGGTGGTCGACTTTGTATTAGACTGATTCCCATCTTACATTAATCCTCACATGAATCATCTCTGACAAATTCAGAGATAACCCATCCATCTACTGCCGCATCTCCAGGATTAGCTAGGTAAGCCAGGAAAGCTCCGTCCCCATAGCATTCTCATACAAAACCTCTGAAGTGGCAGCTTCATTATTTCCCAAAGCTTGGTGGAGGGTATTTTAGTAAATTCTGTAGCCTATTATTATGCCTATTAGAATGAATACAGTGGCATAAACAGTAAGGTAGCGGACCACAAGGCAGAGACCTAGATTCCATGTGCTAGTTTCTCCACCAACATGGAGCCGTAAGTCACTGGGTGAGTCATGTAATGCACTAACTCAAGTTTCCCCACCTACAAACTGACGACAATATCTGAAAATTATAAAGCACAGAGAACTGCCATGGTATATGTAGCTGGAGCTACTATTTTTACACAGTCACAAGCTGGCTGTAGGTAGAAACGTGCTGCCAAATTTGCTGTACACGACCCCCCCACATCCCCATTACCTTAAGCATCAGTTTTAAAAAAAAAAAAAACCCTTGTTATATGTACCATACACCCCATACATAGAAATAAATACATTTATAATCCAACAAGACCAGGTTAAAAAAATCTTGATACAGGATTTTAAGACCAAAAACTAGTTAAAAGTTCTTGAAATGCTCTTCTACATCATTATTTCATAGCTGAAGGATGATAGTGTTTGTCAGAAGGACATTTTGAATTTTCTACTACTAAAGAAATCTCTCAGGGATGTAAAAATATATTCTAGTTCATTGTATATCTTCGTTATTAAAAGCATAATTCAAATGTATTCATAACTACCCCAAACTGAAGCACCATTATTTAAAACATTTAAACTGTGGAAATTCTATAAAAATTAGTCTTAAACAGAACAAATCAGATAAAACTGTACACCAACATCTCTAGTAACAGCGTATCTCATATTTAAAACAAGGGACTAGTTCAGAGTCAATAACTTTATTAGAAAAAGATTAATACTAAAACTTTTCAATGACAGAGACAAATTTGTAACAGAAAGTCAGAGATACTTTATTTTCACTTCTAAATCCAAAGGCTAGGTATAGCAGAGTTGTAAAAATGGAATCCCACTTAGTCTGATTCACACAAATACTAACGTTTAATCTCGTTTTCAAAGTCCAAGAATGAAAACTTGCAATTAAACACTGAGCAAGCCACATATTTAGGTAATATTTCTTAAAAAGTCTTAAAGAAAAAAATATGATACAAGACCTAAGTTTTCAGTGGCATATATATGCTATTAATACATGTTCTGAAATCTGGTAGGTCACATCAGTCCTGAATTAATTTTTAATAAAAAAAAACAAAAAAACTAACTGAGCTTTATACTTTTTCTATGCCACTATAGTTTTCTTTCACCTCATTTTAATGTCGATCTTCACTTTATGCCGTTTTCAGTTTTCTTCCAAAAATCTTCGAACAGTATTCCTACAAGGCAAAATTTGGGGAAAAATGATAATTAGACAACATGTAAAAGGCAAATTTTTATGACTAAGTGGCCCAGTCATTAACTGCTAATTAATATATGTATATGGAATGTTTGTATTCTTTTAAATTATCAAGGCATCAGTGTGGTCTCTTAAAGCCATATGCCTGTGTATGCCTGCCTATGTGTGAATGGCTCACACAAATTTAACACTATACTGCTGTCCTAGAAAAGGAATGTCATCGACAAATCAACTAATTGGTACTTCCTTTCATTAGGAATATTTAATCCCATGCCACTAGCCCAAAGAATGAACAGTTTCCAGGTTTTAAGAACTCTTGTAAAGCCTGACTTTTAATAGTTCTTTAAAAACCCAAATTCATTCTGTATGGTTCATCAGTTCTTTGTATTTCAGTTTGAAGGTGGCTGTCCTTGCTATTCACTGCTGCTTTAAATGTATCAGCCAGTGATTATTCCTATTATACCTATGGCTGACTGCAAATTCTCCTACACAGTAGGAAATATTAAACACATACCTCTTAAAGACTTGAGAATTGCATTGAATGTAACAAGGCGAATAATATGAAGTGTTTATTGTATTTAAAATTCTTTAAAGATATCTAATTCTGGGCACCACTGCATCCCTACACACAGTTGAAAAAAAATTCCATTCTGTTAACATTTGATTATAAGTTTTCACGCAATACACAAAAAACCCCTCTGTGCTTCTTGTAAAGAACAAAAAAGATACACAACAGTTAAGCGTAAAGATCACAGGCAATAGCATTCAAACATGGATGTGGGTAGAGAAAGGAGTACCTGGCATGAGTACCTGCTTAGTTTGACTGAATCCTTGATTTTTAATTTGGCTTTTCATGGGCCGCTCACAACACCAACGCTGTGTGAGGTATGGTAGTCAGCTGCAATAATTCATAAACCCTACACTTCCATCAATCCAATGCTACTGGCTCTCGAGTTACAGAACAAACTGCATTAGAATGCAAGGCAATAAAGCAAAAAACTAGAAACATCCTTGACAAAGAAATACTAGCAGTTTAATTAAAACAAAGTAGTCCAACATGTGCCTCAGAAATATTTAAGTTTATAAAGCATATGTCTCTGCCAATGTACCAACACAAGATGGACTTAATACCAAAAAGAAAAAAAAAAACAGTTCAACCTTTTTATTAAAAAAAAAACAAAAAAAAACAAAAAAAAAAACAAGAAATGACAGCAAAATCCCTAAAAAAAGGATAATTAACTTTTCAATGGCGACTACATTACAAACGTTGGGTAATAATTTCCAAAGAGGCACACTAATGGGGGGCACGAGTCTGCTACAAAATAGCTGAGACAAAACAATGTACCTCAAAATGTTTTGCAGGACTACACTGTCTTTTCCTTCAGAAGATGCTTTTGTATGTCTTCTTACTCGGCTTAGTTCCATCTTCATCTGTGCATACTTACGCTGCACTGTCAAACAGTAACAAAAAGCCCTAATCAAAGTGAGAAACAATACACTTACCTCTGTCTGATCTGAGGTCTTATCAGATCAGTTTTAATTGGACTGAGTGTCACCTTCAGATTTAATGTCTTCACTGGTCCCATTGACCTCATTCTTAGTATCACCTTCCTTTGATTCAGTGTTTGTGTCTTCACTCTGTTTTTCTCGACTACTGGACTTCACACTACTTTTTTTATCATCAGATCCCCTCTTTTCTGCCATAAAAGAAGACATTGATCGTGGATTTTAAAGTAAAATACAATACATACATAACGCTTTGAAAAGTGAAAACAATTGAGAGATGAAAAGACAATCATTTCCTATAGACTGCAAGTAACAGTTTGATGAATCTATCAAAGGGATAAAATTTGTAATTTATAAAGGAGAGAGAGGGCAGGACAGGGAATTAGAGAAAGCAAAAGGTAAAATCGTGGGCAAATTCTCTCAAACTGGTGAGAGGTACACGTAACACCAAGTCACTGCAGAATCTAAAACTTAAGTAGATTTCATTTGGGGTAAAGAACATCAAAAGGCAATGGGAAAGGTATGAAAGATAGTACAAAAAAACTGTGTTCACATGAAGTAAATTAAGTTAAAAAAATTAAAATAGTAACTGCAAAGGTGAAAAAAGGTGAACATTTTATAGGCATGTTTCTCCAACTATATATTTTTAAATGCAAAAGATGACTTATACCTACATATATTTGAATACCCAAGAGGAACAAGCCCAACAAAAGAAAGTGGATCTTAAATCCCATTCCAAATACTGAACTTCTGTGTTTTGCTAATAAAAGTAACGTATGTGCCATCTCAGAATTGTTTTTCCAAAAGGAGGAATTAAAGTTCAACTCAGCTGCAAATGAAGGATGAAAAAAAAAAGTCAACTTTTCCTTCTGTTTTCTTTGGAATGGTGAAACGCCAGACTAGAGGCAAAAAATGGTACATGGAGCAAGTATTTTGTAGCTTTTTCAGTTCCAAGTATTGCCTAACAAAAGATTTCTACAGAAAATGTTAAAGCAAACTATCAACACAAACCTTCTGGAAAAATTATTTTTCCCCTTAAAACTAAGTTAAGAATAGCTGGTCTAGCAGAGTACTTCGTAAGACAGAAAGAGGTTTTAAGAGAAGCGGAACCCTCTAAGATTCTAGACAAAGTGTTAAGACACAACATTAAATAACTGGGAGAGGGATGGTAATGAAAACAAAATATGGTATGGGGGTGGGGGGCACTCATTCAAAGAACGTAAGAATTGAAGATCTTATGTGAAGGAGCATATTCAGTCCATAACACTTGCAAAATGCACGAAGCAACGTCCAAGTAGCTGACTGCAGGACTTGCTTCACGTCTGTCTGTCCACTTATGAGAACTGCGCCAGTACAGTGTGCTCTAACTGACCTTGTGGGAAAGTCCTCCCTTTGTGCCTTATGGGCTTCTCCGGTGCACAGGTAGCTTCAATGAGGAAGAGTCGTCTTGTTGCCCCGTAGAGGACTAGTAGTCAGTCCAATAATCTTATCTTCTGCCCTATATAAATATGGTAGATCTTAATAGTCCTAAGGACATCCACAAAGTGTGGTGGACTTCAGGGCTATGGATTAAAAAAGGAACCTCTCTTGACAAAGAGAGCAACCTAAATTGGTTGGTGGTTAAGAAAGATAGGTTTGTGCAAGAAACCACTTTTCATTTGTGGAGTCAGATAAAGTGCTTTCATTACAGCACATGGAGTAGTGAGCTCCCTCTTATTCATCGCCATTATCAAATGCTTGCTACTGCTCATATCTGACCTCAAAGTTCAGGCCTTCAGTTATTTATACAGGAGTGCCTAATTGGCCACACGGTATTTTCAAAAGCCAATAAATCATGTCACTTCTATAAGAGATCCCAACGTTTAAAATAAATCTATAACGGCATACCCAATCTTTCAAGATGGACCAGATGCAGAGTTTTCTCTGAATCAAGTCTTCACTCCTTCCTCCACATCTCACCAGGAAAATCCCTGTTTGTCCATAATCTAAACACAATGCAGCTTATTTTACTTAAACAAAAGTTTGATTATATTCCACGATGTCATCATTACAATAAGGATCAGAGTTTAGCAATTCAACTCATCTTTTCTGCTCTCTCTAGAAATTATACAAACTGTTTTTAAGTCAGACCAGTGACATTTATTGCTCAACTTTGATCCCAGATAGTTATGAAGGCTAGCTAGCTTTTGTCCCTGAGAACCAATGCAACTATTTTAAGTGTCACAAATGAGGATACAGCAAAGAGCTTTAGTTCTCAGAGAGAAGTGATTAATTTTATCTCTGACATCCTTATCTGGCTCTTGAGAGTTGACCCATCATCCCCAAAATATATTATACAGAAAGTCTTGCAAAAAGATTGGGTGAAGCTTTCTTAAAACTTATATAGTCAGTTAACTCTGGGTATCAATTGCCTTTTGAATCACAAAAGTAATTTCTGAACTTAAATGGCAAATACTAAAGCTCACAACAGCAAGTTTTAAAAATTACCCTGTTCCCTACTTTTTAACATTTGCTCCATGTTGTAGAAAAAGTGAATATATGTAAATATTTTTAAAAAGAGAAGGTGCACTTATCTGAGGAAAAATAAAAGACAACAAAAAAAAAAATCCATTGTTTGTGCTGCTAGTTTCCTAACTCAGTTAAACCCCACAAAAACCATAGACTAGTTTCATAAAAGAAAATAATGAGTATCACATACACATCTAATACAATAAATTCAAACAGGAGCACACATATTATGTTGGTGATCAAACATGGACACAGATAGGCAGAACAGGATGGAACAAGCAGAGCCAAGAAAATTAGAAATAAGCCCTTTCTCTCATTCCTGAAAACCATGCAAAGCAGAATAGCCCAGTCAATACAAAATGACAGACGCACGAAGAATCTGAAGAAAACGCAGAAAGGCAACCCTAATGATTAAAAGAATTATCGTTCAATGAAGGCTAAGTTGAAAGATGAGAATATCCTTGTGAAAACATGCCAAAGACAAAATGAAAAAGTCCATTAAGAGTGCACAGTGAACCAGATACTGGAATGCCACAGAAAACCAAAGGAAAAAGTAGAGGGGAAAGAGCATGTTGCTTCAATAAAAAACACGGTAAGACACATGTAAGGCATTCAACTACTGCAAACTTAGAAGTACTGAGTTAAATGAATGCTGTACATGAGAACCAATGCAGTAATGTACATTTACTCTGCAAGACATATTATGGAACACTGCAGCAAGTACCAAAAAAAAAAAAAAAAAAAGTTGCCAATAACCAAGAACTCTACACCTTAATAAGGCTAAAAGGTAATGCAATACTTGGAAGAAACTAAATGATAAGCCTTCAAGTTATCAATTGAAGGATGTGACTTTAACATGTTCTAAGAAAACACCAGGCCAACTGTCATTCTCACAAATCAGAGCAGGAGAGGGAAGAATAATGCTTGTCTCCTACTGAATGGTATTCATCATAAGTGAAAATGAGTATAGCTTGAAGTGGAACTCTGCCTGTGTCTGAAGAAAAGTGAGTCGGTGGGGAGACAAGAAAGTGAAAACATTCTCTTAATAAATTAAATTCTCATAAAAACTAACCTTTCTCCTTGGATTTTCTATCTTGTTCTCTGTCCCGACTTTTGCTCCTGTGCTTATATGACTTTCGATCTCGGCTTTTTGATCTTCTTCGATCCCGACTACGAGATCTATGCTTTCTTTCTGACCTATCATGGCTTCTGCTTCTTCGTCGATCTCTGCTTCTTAAATAATTTGAAACAAAAGGAAAGCAATTTCAGCTGATATTACAGTGATAAAAAACCTTGAAGAATTACATACTGTTGAATAAATAACAAGATTAAAAGCAAAATTTACCCTTAAAGGCAAAAGAATAGAATCTACTATTAAAACATATTTACATTAGAAATCTTAAGAACTGAAAATTGAAAATCCTTCTAACTTCAATTTTTCAAATAGGTAGCCCTATCCAAAATAGTTTATAATTTAAATGTCTTGGGCTTCCCTGGTGGCGCAGTGGTTGAGAGTCCGCCTGCCGATGCAGGGGACACGGGTTCGTGCCCCGGTCCAGGAAGATCCCACATGCCGTGGAGCGGCTGGGCCCGTGAGCCATGGCCGCTGAGCCTGTGTGTCCGGAGCCTGTGCTCCGCAACGGGAGAGGCCACAACAGTGAGAGGCCTGCGAACCGCAAAAAAAAAAAAAAAAAAAAAAAAAAAAAAAAGTCTTCTCAGAATCAATAAGAGAAGCACTTAAAAGACCATCCAATACACTGACTTCCTAATAAGACTGCATCAAACCTCCTTAGACTGCCTCAGAAATAGCAATGAAGTTGCCTCGAAGATGGACTCGTTCAGATTCAACTCTCATAATCCATCCTCACACTTACTGAGACTTAAGAGGGTCAAGTACCAAAGAATATCACTAGTAATTACTACTGTTTATTGCGCACTCACTATATGTCTGGCACTGTTTCATGTGTTCAATATACCTGCTTCGCCTTCTTTCTCTACTTCGTGATCTTTTGTGGTCCCGAGACCTGCTGCATCTTCGGTCAGAAGTTCGGCTTGAGTGACGACTCCTTGATCGACTCCTCTTTCTTCTTTCTCTGTCTCGAGCCCTTTCTTTTTCTCTTTCTTCCTCTTCTCTTCGTCTTTTCCTCTCTCTTTCTTCCCTTTCTCTCTCCCTTTCTTTTTCTCTTTCTTCTCGTTCTTGTTTCTCCTTTTTTAAACGCTCATCACGATCAGGTTCTTCAGTTCTTTTTCTCAATTTTTCCTAAGGAAATAGAGTTTGATTTTTTTTTTTAGAACTATATAAAGACACTGTCAAACAATGGCTACCTAATGTGAAGCATTTTTAGACCAACTTATGGAATTTGATGCCCTAAAAGTGAAATGGAGAAATCTCAACACCATGTATGTACACAAGATATTATTTGACTAAACCCTCAGGAATATTCTTTCTCCCAAATTCCTGGCACTACAGAGTAAAAATAATAAAGTGCTTTGCTAATCTAACGAATAGCAAAGCATTATAGGGATTATCGCTACCTCAAATACCACAGTCAGCAAAAATATCAACGAGAGATTTATATCTCTGTGTGATCAATTTTTAACCATATTAAAATAAAGTACTAGCTATAGCTAAAATACATGTTTATAAGAAACTTACTTTTAATTCTTCTACAGTAGCTTTAATTTTGGCATAGCCCATGTGCTGTTTTCCCATCAAATGGTCATCTACCCGGGACTGGGCATCTCCCACTATCAAAAAGGCTCCACACACTTCACAAACTTCCATTTGTTTTTCTTGGGCAGCAAAACTTTCAATTGTCTGAAATGATAAATCAGTTATTATAAGAATATCTGAGGAAGACAGAACAAACAAATCGCCCCAAAAGTACTTAACATTTAGAACAGATTTTTAATTTTGTCAACTGCTACTTTCCACTTCCCCAAAGCCATAATACTGAGCAGCAACTTTTAGAGAGAGGAAGCATGACAGCAGCAATCAACTTTCCACATCACCCAAGAAGTACTGAGACCCCATCCCTCAACTCCAACAAAGAAAGAGCTACCTATACCACCTCGAAAAAGCTACCTATTTTAGTCTGAATTCATTTCTCGCTTGGTTCAACAGGTTAAAAGTGTGGACTCCATATTAAAAATGTTTTTCAAAATCATTAAGGAATTGAACTCACTGAGTATAATCTGAACATATCCTTTTAATATTTGGGAACCAATGACCAATTATATTCTAGCATCAATATCCAAAACATGTATTTTGTACGTACAAATACATAGACTGATACAAAATACACTGTACCAAAGGCATATCAAATACATTGACACAAAAACACGTATCAATATCCAAACATTATATTCTCTAACTGAAAGTTAAGAAAGTAGAAGGTATTATTAAGAGTATAGCAATTCTGCACTAAGGTAAATACAAACTGAGTAATTTGTTCTAACAAAAAATAAATAAAACCCAGGCCTAAATCAATTCTTATGATCTAAGGCACAGGTTGGCAAGCCAGCGGCTTAGAGGCCTGTTTTTGTAAAGTTTTACTGGAACAAAGCCACATCCAATCGTTTATATATTGTTTAAAGCTGCTTTTGTAATATAAGAGCCTTTATATTACAAATCTTGTGACCTGCAAACCTAAAATATTTACTACGTGGCCCTTTAAAATAAAGTTTGCTAACATTAGAAAACTGTTCTCAAATCAGAATAGATCCTAGTAATTCACAGTGAACAGCCTGGGTAAACCAAAATGAGGTTGCTACTCACCGAAGTTGTGGACCTAAGCAATTCTCTCTCTTCTTTTAACTGTTCAACTAATTTCATCATTCCCTGGGCTTCTTCTACTTTTCCTTCAGATCCTAATTCTTCAATCTAAGGGGAATTTAAAAAGCAGTCAGGATATCTTTCTAACCACACTATCCAAGTATTTTTCTTTTTACCCCAAGCTTCATTAGCATTTAGCGGTTGTTTTGGGTCTTTTTGTTTGGTTTTGTTTAGTGAAGCCTGCATTAATTATGTATACTTGACAGGAACATAAACAGCAAATTTCTAAGGTGCACAATTTCATAAGGTTTGACTCCCATGAAAGCAACACCACCATCTAGATAATAAACATATCCATCACCCAAGAAGGCTTCCTCCTGCCCCTTTGCTGTATCTCCTCCCAAAGCAACCCCTGATCTGCTTTATGTCACTATAGATTAGTCTGCATTTTCTAGAATTTTATTTAAATGGAACCATGCACTTTTTTTTCCTTCTGTAGGGCTCTGGCCTCTTTCACTCAACCTAATTATCTTAAGATTCATCCACACAGTTACATGTAATTAATTCCTTTTTATTACTGAATAGTGTATCACACTGTATATAGATCGGGGTCCCCAACCCCCAGACCAAGAGTGGTCCGTGGTCTATTAGGAACCTGGCCACACAGCAGGAGGTGAGCAGCAGGCGAGCTTCATCTGTATTTACAGCTGCTTCCCTATCGCTGACATCACCACCTGAGCTCCACCTCCTGTCAGCATTATGGTGAGCTGTATAATTATTTCATTACATATTACAATGTAACAGCAATAGAAATAAACTGCACGATAAATGTAATGAGCTTGAATCATCCCGAAACCATCCCCCCACCCCCATCTGTGGAAAAACTGTCTTCCATGAAACCGGTCCCTGGTGCCAAAAGGGTTGGGGACCGCTGGTATAGATACATCACATTTTTTTTATCCATTAACCTACTGACACATGAGTTCTTTCCAGGTTTGTCTGGGGTGTTACTTGCCTAGTATGAATAAAGCCACTATAAACATCGGTATACAACTCTTTGTGTAAACATATGCTTTCATCTCCCTAGCAGTGTAATGGCTCGCAGTGCCTCTTTTAACTTTTTAAGAGAGAAACCTTTTTCCAAAGTGGCTGCACCATTTTACATACCCCAACAGCATAAGATAGTTTGCCCAGCTCTCCACTAACACTTGATATGGTCAGTCTTTTTAATTTTAGCAATTCTAATAGGTGTTCAAAAAGCATCTCACTGTAGATTTGTATTTCCTAATGTCTAATGACATTGAGCAACTTTACATGTATTTATTTGCCGTCCTTATACCTTCTTTGGTTAAGTGTCTACTCCAAGTATTTTCTGACATTAACGCACACAATTCTCACCTGCTGCAGGAGTACATCGATTTTATCTGTTAGAACCTGAATTTTTTCTTCATTTTTGCCTGTTGGACCAGCTGCCTAATGGAGACAACAGAATGTATTATCAACAACTAAAATACAGAGATAGACGTTCAAAATCTCACATACCATCCCTACTATTTTATTTAATAACTGAAACGCCGAATCACAAGGACAGTAACTCAGTTGCCTCAATTTTTGTTAATCAGCTGCATATTCTGTCAGTTATTTATATCTAAGATCAAAACCTTATGATTAGCAAAATCAATATTACATTTACTAATAAAGACTGAAATTTTAAAAGAATACAAAGTAATGAATGAACCTGAACACAAGTTTCAACACTAGGGAAATCTCTGGGTTTCCAGAGAACAAGGACACTTTACAAAGACTGTAAATTAATTTCATACTCACCCCAGATGACTGCTGGTTTTGAGATAATGCCAAACGAGCATGGCCTCGTCTAATTCTACGTTCTACTTCTGCAAGTAAGCTCTGTAAGTATCGAAGAAAATCTCTCTCATAGCCAACTTTCATAAAACGAGAACTCTTCTCATACCTAATAAAAATGAAAACAAACAAGCACTGCTTTCCTTCCAAATCTTTCTTGATTACAACTCTCATATTCTATCTTAACTAATCTCATGGACTACTGCGTTTAGACTGAAGGCGTAGGGAATTCCCTAGCGGTCCAGTATTAGGACTCTGTGCTTTCACTGCTGAGGGTCCGGGTTCAACCCCTGGTCAGGGAACTAAGATCCTGCAAGCCGTGAGGAGCCATCAAAAAATAATAATAAAAGAAAAAAAATAAAACACAAATGTGATATAGAAAAAACTGCTTAGGCTTATTCTTGGCATACAGTATGTACTCATATGGCGATACTACATAAAGCTGCATCACTTTGTACCACCCCCAGCTAATGAAGAGGACCTCTGTCCAACATTCATTTTACACGGATTTCAATTATTTCTTCAATCCTTGTCCCCTTAAAGCCAAATAATGATGGGGGTGGGGGATGACCCCCCAAAAGGTAACTTACTGTTTTCGCAGATTTTCATCATGAATTTTTTCACAAGGCCCTGAAAGAACAAGAAATATGAAGGTATAAATTATTGAAGTTAACTTTTCTCTTGCTAAAACAAAAGTTCTTTTTAAAAAAGGAAAGAAGATCCATTTAATCACTGAGTAGTCTGTAGACACCTAAATTAAGCCTACTGAATCATGAAGCGACATACCCAAGTAAGCACATGAAAAGTGTTCTCCTTAGTCTTCAAGATGAGTATAACACAGAACTACGTAAGAGAAGAAAAAAGAGGGAGTAGGAGGAATGAAAAAATTGTTCCTTACTGCCACCAAGAAGAAAACTGGGATGAGGGCAGACCACTGGTCTGAACCACCAGCGCCATTTTATTAATTTCGAGTCTCTGTGAATAGTACAAGACTAGCACCCTAGTCCTACCCCTTACCATCTCCAAAAGGCAACCAATTTTGACCCTTTTAGTTGTATCTTCTGGAATTACCTCCATATTTCTAAATTTTATGCTTATTTTGCTTTTTCTTGGTTTATCCTAGGCATCAAAAATTTAGGTTAAATAAACACTCAGTGCTTATATTTTGATTATGCAAGTCCTACATTAACTGCTGAGTCAAACAAAAGGTGCATTATAATGACACTTTTGATAAACTTACTGGAATTCTTTCTTTTGTTTAGTCTTTTCTATGTCTCTATTTCCAAATTCATCTCAAACACTTTAACTCAGCTATAAGAAACTATCTCAATACCAATGACCCTCAAGATTCAAAATATATCAGATAATCAGCTTTATTTTCTTCCATGAGCTTTCTGTCCTGCTTCAGCCTGGGCTGCTTTTTTCCTAAGCTCACTAATAGAGTTGCCATCCTTAGAAATTCCTTTTCTGGTCTGTACTGAAGTTTACTGGATCTCTTATTTCTCTCCTTGGTTTACGCCCATGAGTTTCCAGAGAAAAGGTGGTAGATAAGTTTGTTGAGACCGTGCATGTCTGAAAATGTCCTTTTGTTTGGCTATATAGCTAACCTAGGTAAAAACATTTTTTCATTCAGAATCCTGAGGGTGATTCTGCAGTGTCTTCAACTTCCAGTGTCATACTGACAAATTTGAGGCCATCCTGACTGATAATCCTATGTGCCCCACCCTCACGCCTGGTGTTCTGGAATTTCACAATGGTGTGGATCTTTTTTCATTTGTTGTACTGAGCTCTTGAAGGACTCACTCAATCTAGAGGGTAAAGTCCTTTAGTAATGCAATATTAAAATTTCCTCCCTTCTGTTTTCTCTATCTAGAACTCTTAATTAGCTATTAGAGGACTGGACTGATATAATTTTTTCAAATTTTAATTTTTTATCAACATTCCACAAATTAATTTTATCCTCAAAACTTTCCCCTGATTTTATTTCAGATTTCTCTAGTTCTAATTTCTAAGAACTCTTCTTAGTTTTTCAAAACTTCCCTTTTAATACAGCATCCTATTCCTCCTGATATGTTCTCTTATTTCTCTGAGGATACTGAATTTAGTTACGGCTTTAAAATTTTTTTTCTTCTGTTTTCCCCCATTATCCACCATATTCCACTAAATTCTTTTTTTCTGTTGGTTTTGGTTAATCTTTTGTGCTTGAAGGTTTTCTTCAAATGTCTGACTGGTATTCCTTGGCTGGCAAAACACTTCCAAAATCTGACTCGAAGTTGGTATGCTCAGGCAGGGTTTGTCAACTAACGGGCTTTACCATAGGAAAATCGGGCAGCAAGACTTTCTTTAGGAGATTCCCCAAGGGTCAGTACCTGTAGATCATTTCTCTGGAACTGTTCACTTTCTCTAAAGAATCCTCTTCTCTTCTGCCTGGGGAAAAACATCTGGCTGTATCCTTCTAGGAACAGGGCAGAGGAAGGGAATGGGAAAACCTCACTATTGAAAATACAGACTCATTTTATCTCTTATAGTCTCATCTTCGTTCATTACTGCCCTATCCTGTATCTCTACTCCCAGTATCTAGATACATCCAGCCCTAATGTGCTCTTAATGTTTTAGGGCAAGCTGTTAATGTTTCTAGAATGATACTAGTTATGTACCATCCTTGGGAGAAGAAAATGATCAAATTTTTTTTTTGCATTTTGTGGCTCAAATGAACTAGTCTCTTTACCCCAATTTCTTCAGAACATAACCCCCGGGGTCTCCTGGGCTGTAGGGGTGGGAGACAGAATCACCAGATGCACAGGTCTGACCACACAGACTAGTGGTTCTCAACAAGGGCAGTTTTGCCCCCAGGGGTATCTGGCAATGCCTGGAGGCATTTTTGGTTGTCACAATTGGGAGATGTTACTGGCATCTACTGGGTACAGGCCAAGGATGCTACTAAACATCCTACAATCCACAGGACAGCCCCTCCCACCCCCGCAAACAACAGAATTTTCCAGGTAAAACTGTCAAATGTCAAGGTTGAGAAACCCTGAACTAGACTAATCTCTGGTTTTCAGCCCCATGATTCAACTCTGCCTTCTATGGTACCTGATGCCTCCAAATCCTGAGCCTGTCCAGGGTTCTGCTGATCAAACTCTTTCTTCTGTTTAATATCCCCTTCTGCAGGCTTTTAGGGTACAGGTTTCTCTGCTATTCTTCCATCCACTTGTCATCTTCCAAAAATGTGCTGACATCTCTAATGTTATCTCGACTCTTCCATTTACACCTTTTTTGTTTTTAAATTTTCATTTTAGTGGAAGGGTTTCAGGAGGGAGTGGAAATAGATATGTATATTCAATTAAGCCACCATGTTTAATTAGACTGACATTTATTAATACATTCAAAAAACTAAGCCAGGAAAGAAATTACTTTATCAACAAACCTTTAAGAGGAAACTTCTTTTCAAAATTATAAAGTATCAGTTTCTCTTTAATCATAAATTCGATAAAAGTTACACAGAACACTTACTTACCAAGATCAGAACGAGTGTTTGTGAACAATTCCGCAGGACAAAAGCCACAGAGATAATATTTACAAACCTAGTGAAGAAAAACAAAGGTAATTTAACTTTTTGAAATTGTTTGGTTTTAGAACTATACCAGAAAAGGGTGCCAAATAACTATTTTCTCATTTCATGATCTTCATCTTTCAACCAAGTAAGTTTAAGAATAATTTCATTTGTTAAGCCATTTAGTTAGGTAAATTAATGACTTTCAGACTCCTGGATTCCAGTACAAGAAATGCAGGACTGACAGTTACCAGCATTTTCTATTTCTATAATTACTTCCTATTTCTAGTACAGTATTAGAAATCACTGCCCTACTCCCAAGCAACAAAAAATATTGGATAAAGACATCCAGAAAAAAGATAACTTTTTATTTTTAATTAAAAACACACTGTTCTTATTTTCCTAACTTTGTTAAAGACCAGAACCAATTTACAGACTAAGACTTGGAAATCACTGCCTAAATTCCAAATAACACTTATTTAAAGCAATCTGGTTCAGTATTTTCACTTAAAGAGATCCTGTAACAGGCCCTAAGGTGTAGTGGATATTTTCACACACGCCAGCACTTTACTGAGTAATTTCTATGGTATGAGGAAGAATTATTAACATGAAACCGACTTTTAATTCTCTCTCATTGGTACTTTTGTAACTCCTTCAGATATATTCCGAGACTGCTCTATCCTATGTTTAATTCTATAACACTGCAAACCAAAACCTGTTAAGCAAAATTCCAAAATATCTCCCTTCATATAACCCTTCATTGTTATTGGGTAAATTTTCAATGTACAACTATAACACATGATAGAAAAGGTCTGCTAAATTTAAGATTGAATGAGTTTTTTCGAGACACTTAGAACTGGATGTTAAATCTGAAATAGATTTAGATTGTTTTTTGCTTCAAAGGTCAATTGTTTTATACTTGTGTGAAGCAATGTGGTTCCATAAGCTGTGTCCAGAAGAACGAAGGTCTTATAAAGAAAGGTCTCATAAAGAACAATGAGATTCAAAAATCATGTCTAAACAGATTTAGTTTTATATCAATATTATCCTGTTATATGTAGCCATGTCATAGTATCTTTGTACCATTTTCTTTTCTTTAGAAGTTCTAACACTCGATTTTAAATTATTAAAAAGGCTCTGTATGACCACAAATAACATGTTGGCGAGGATGTGGAGAAAGGGGAACCCTTGTACACTGTTGGTAGGAATGTAAATTGGTGCAGCCACTGTGGAAAAACCGTATGTAAGTTCCTCAAAAAATAAAAATAGAACTACCATATATGATCCAACAATTCCACTCCAGGGTATATATCCAAAGAAAACGAAAACACTAATTCAAAATGATACATGCACCCCAATGTTCACAGCAGCGTTATTTACAATAGCCAAGATATGGAAGCATCCTAAGTGTCCATCAACACATGAATGGATAAAGAAAATATGGTATATATACACAATGGAACACTAATCAGCCATGAAAATTTGCCATTTGCAACAACAAAGATGGACTTGGAGGGGATTATACTTAGTGAAATAAGCCAGACAGAGAAAGACAAATACTGTATGCATTTGTGGAATCTTAAAAAAAAAAAAAAGCAAATTAGTGAATATAATAACAACAAAATAAAACAGACTCTGTGATATAGAGAACAAATGGGAAAAGGGAGGGGCAAAATAGAGGTAGTGTATTAAGAGGTACAGACTATGATGTATAAAATAAATAAGCTACAAAGATATATTGTACAGCACAGGGAATATAGCCAATATTTTACAGTAACTGTAAATGGAGTAAAATCTTTAAAAATTGTAAATCACTATGTTGTACACCCGAAAGTTATATAATATTGTAAATCAACTATACCTGAATTTTAAAAGGGCTCTATACATGCAAATGTTTTAAAATACTATATACTTTTCTAATTATTAAAAAGTCTGATTTGTTAAATTTTGCATCCACTTTAAGTGTATCAGCAAAATACCAATGCCAACATTCAGTTTAAGAATCTCTTTCAGGGGACTTCCCTGGTGGCACAGTGGTTAAGATTCCGTGCTCCCAATGCAGAGAGCCCAGGTTTGATCCCTGGTCAGGGAACTAGATCCCGCATGCATGCCGCAACTAAGAGTTTGCATGCCACAACTAAGGAGCAGGCGAGCCACAACCAAGGAGCCCGTGAGCCGCAACTAAGACCCGGCACAACCAAATAATTAACTAATAAAAAAAAAAGAATCCCTTTCATTTGGGGGAAGGAGGACAGAGACAAAGAGGGTATGCTACTTATTTTTCAGACTATTAACCCTGGTTCCAAGGGCCCAAAAATTATTTAACAAATTTCCCACAATTTTAATAGTTATATGAAATAGGTTAATAATAGTTATTACCAGCATTTACCATTACTTATAGCTACAAATTATATGGTTTTAATTATATTATTTAATTTTAAAACTAAACTTGGCATTCAGCCCTCATAAGTATAAAAGTTTACTATCATAAGTATGAAAGTTATTACTATCACTATGCATTTTGCTTTCAAGTACATATGTAAATATAAGACTACTGTTCATTAAAACAAAAGGAATAAACATCTCTATGGTCCCTCCTGACTCTTAAATATAACCAAATACAAACTTGAGTATTTCTAGGAAGGAAATCTTTTTGGAAGTATTTCCAAATAGTACTTATAGAATTTTAGTTTTAATAACATTTATCACCAAAATCAAACTGACCTGGGTCTGAACTGGGATTTACCACATACTGTATGACTTAAGTTTTCTGTAAAAGTGGGGATGACTACTAACTTCAAGGTTTGTCATAAAATGTGTAATAAATTCTGGTTTTTAAAACTAAAATACCTCTGATTTTCAGAGCTATTTAAAGTTTTATTCTTAGGACTTCCCTGGTGGCACAGCAGTTAAGAATCTGCCTGCCAATGCAGGGGACACGGGTTTGATCCCTGGTCCAGAAAGATCCCACATACCACGGAGCAACTAAGCCCATGCGCCACAACGACTGAGCCTGCACTCTAGAACCCGCGAGCCACAACTACTGAGCCTGCGCGCCACAACGACTGAAGCCTGCACGCCTAGAGCCCATGCTCCGCAACAAGAGAAGCCACTGCAATGAGAAGCCCGTGCACCGCAACGAAGAGTAGCCCCCGCTTGCCGCAACTAGAGAAAGCCCACACGCAGCAAGGAAGACCCAACACAGCCAAAAATAATAAACAAATAAAATAAATAAAGTTTTATTCTAAACTCTAAGTCTTATTTATATAAATAGTTTTCCAAAAAACAGTACATTCTAAGTGGTCAAAACTCTAAGTCTAAATATACTACGTCAGTTTTCCAATAAAATACGTGAGTGAACACACTTAAATCTAGTAAGTACTGTATGGAATTTTAATTTTAAACGGCATTTAATTTGAAAAAGTAGAAAATGACACTTCAACAATCATTTAACACTATGTGCTAAAAACGATGCTTGAAGTATCAATACAAGACCATGTTAAGACTCACTCCTCAAGAAGCTCGGTTTAGTAGTGACACAAAAACTAAAATGTACATGCATCACTAGAACAGACAGGAATTTAGTCAGGAATGTCAAGTGGTGAAGCTTGAACTGGTTAAGTTCAGAAGTGGAATGACAAGACATTCTAGGCATAAGGAAACATGAAAAGACAGACATAGCAGAGTATGAAATAGGCAAGTTGAAATAGGTATGCTTGGAGAGGCAACATACTGCAGAGTTTGAAACGTGGCCGCCACTTTTCAACTGTAACTCTGCCTCGTGTCCTCAATACAAAAAAAGGAGACAATAAGTATTTCACAGTGGGATTGTAAAATTTAAACTCTCCATTTACTGAATTGGGAGAAATGAGCAAATAAGTCTGGTTTTTTAAATACTACCCATTACTTTTTAAAATGTCTTTAGGCACTATGTAGATCAAATAAGGCATGCCAGCAGGTCTACCTATGATTTAGTCCAATCATTCCATCTGAGATGAGAAACTGAGATCAACCACATGACCTGCCCTGAAGGCATCTAGCTACTTACAAAACAGAGTTTAAAACCTATTTTCCTAATTCTGTTCTGTGTGCTCTTTCCACTCTCCAATTCTCCTTAAGATACTGTTGTAAAGAAATGGAACATCAACACATTTGTTATTCTACCCAATAAACTCTAGCTACTTAGACTGCTTCTTTTAACCCTTCCCAGGGATTGAGGATGTTTAACTAAAAATATTAACAGTCTTTGACTCAGCAAGTCTTTACTAAATGTCCATCATGGACCTAGAAGTCTGATAACCAAAGGTGGCAAGGGGGAGCAGAATTCTCATAACATAATTGTGATTCTCTTGATAAATTAAGGTAACACTAAAGACCAGAAGAGTTCAATCTCAACAGCATACTTTTCACTACCACTCAAGAGAATGCAGATACAACCAATCTTAGGAATGTGACTAGGAAATTTTAATTCCAAGTTTCCATCACATTAAACAAAGTCAAACTGTCAAAAATTAAAACAATATCTGAAAATAAAATTCAAAAAAATAAAAACCTGGCATTAGATACTCTGTTGGGAAAAGGAACATTCCAAACATTACTAGAGTTGTGGGACAATTTCGCAGCATCCATCAAAATGACTAAGTAAAATATGCATTTAACTTAGTCATTATCTTTCTAGGAATCTATCCTACAAATGATTCAGCTACATGTATGAGAACATTCATTGCGGATTGGTTGGTAATGGTAAAAGAATTTGACATAATCTACATATCCACCAGGAAATAGTTAAACTAAGGTAGATTTTTTTTTTAATTTATTTTTGGTTGTGTTGGGTCTTCGTTGCTTAACGCGGGCTTTCTCTAGTTGCGGCGAGTGGGGGCTACTCTCAGTTGTGGTGCGCGGGCTTCTCATTGCTGTGGCTTCTCTTGTTGCAGAGCACGGGCTCTAGTCACGCAGGCTTCAGTAGTTGCAACACGCGGGCTCAGGAGTTGTGGCACACAGGTTCTAGAGCACAGGCTCAGTAGTTGGGGCACACGGGCTTAGTTGCTCCGCGGCATGTGGGATCTTCCCGGACCAGGGCTCAAACCCATGTCCCCTGCATGGCAGGCAGATTCTTCCTTGCACCACCAGTGAAGCGCTAAGGTAGATTTACATGTACCAATGAGGAAAGATTCCACAGTATAAGTGAAAGTTGTTAAGTATATATTATAATTTATATAACATTACATTACTATATGACAACTTTCACTTCTATATCTGTGTCTGTAAATTACTAGGAAAGATCTGGAAACATACATACAAATTTTTAAGCTTTTCCAGGGGAATGTGACAATAGGAAGGGGAGACAAGGTCAGACTTTCGCTGTTTACTTCTAATTTTAATCTTTTATAGTAAAGCAAGTTTACTTTTGTAAAAAATCATTTTAACAACTCTAAATCAGAGGGGACGTAATAATAAAATCAATTCCTAACATAGTAATTAGTCATGGTTCACTTTTTTATTGCCTACACAAATTTCTTGTAAAATTTTAATCAATTTTCCACAGCAGCTGAGATAGTAAACATCTCTCTCCCACTAAGAAGCCTTCAATTATTTCCCAATGTCATTTAGTCCCAACTTTTAACAAGGCTTATAAAAAACATTCAAAACAAGGTTCCTGCTCATCTATCTACACACCTCCTCCCCCAACAACAAAAACAAGGGCTTCAGCTCTAATACCATTCACAATTTCTCAGGCCTAAGATTCTCTCCAGCCCCTAGTAACATTTGTCTTCTCTCCCTCAGGCTAACTCCTACGAATCCTTTAGGTCTCAGTATTTAAAGTCCACTTTAAGAGGCCTTCCCCAAGTACCCCAGTCTGGGTTAAGTGCCCCTTTCATGTGTGCTTTTCTAGACCCTCTACTTTCCCCCATTGTGCTACAAAAGCCCATTACTCCTTCATAACTGCTACCAAATGACAGTTCTCTCAGGGAAAGTGCTGCATCTATACTATTCGGTTGTACATATTATAAGAATGATACATTTTTGTGTCATTCAAAATAATCTGTATTATTTGTATCATCCAAAGTAATTATAGGAACTTCCTCAATTTACAAGAAATGATCAGAAAATTAAACACATTTCATAAAACAATGAAACACTGTATACTAACATAAGCTACTTTCTCCCCTTGTGAAGAAATCAAGTCTAATGAGATACCAGGAATTCCCTGGAAGTCCAGTAGTTAGGACTCCGTGCTTTCACTGCTTGAGGGTCCAGATTTAATCCCTGGTCAGGGAACTAAGATTCCACAAGCTGCACGGTGCATCAGAAGGAAAAAAAAGTCTAATGAGACAGAGACAGACAGACAGACAGAGAGAGAGAGAGAGAGAGAGAGACAGAGAGAGAGAGAGAGAGAGAGAGAGAGGGAGGGAGGGAGGGAGGGAGGGAGGGAGGGGGAGAGAGAGAGACATGGTTTCCCAAAGGCAATCAAATATTAAGGAAATACCTTAATATTTTCAGTCTGATAATAATATTGTGGTTATTTATTTGTCGTGCTCCAAGGCATGCAGAATCTTAGTTCCCCAACCAGGGAGCGAACCTGATGCCCCCTGTACTAGCAGTCTTAACCACAGGAATGCCAGGGAAGTCCCAGTCCTTATATTTTAGAGACAGATAATGATGTCTTTAAGGTTGAAATGATAGAACTGCTTCAAAATAGTGAAAGAGGTAGGACATACAGAGGAAATAATACTGGCCATCTGTTGATAATGTGTCTCACTGGGTATGGTTACATGCAGAGTTCATTCCACTATTCACTTCTGTATGTGTTTTGGAGAGAAAAAAGCAAACAGCAGTTATATACACAAAATATAGGCTGCTGGCAATTCCAAGAAGCCCAACACTTACCATGTACTACAGAGTGTGGCAGGAGATGTCTATACTTCTGACAGAAATAACATTTTGGTGACTATGAATTAAAACTGTCTAGTAGGGCTTCCCTGGTGGCGCAGTGGTTGAGAGTCCGCCTACCGATGCAGGGGACACGGGTTCTTGCCCCGATCCGGGAAGATCCCACATGCCACGGAGCGGCTAGGCCCGTGAGCCACGGCCACTGAGCCTGTGCGTCCAGAGCCTGTGCTCCACAACGGGAGAGGCCACAACAGTGAGAGGCCCATGTACCACAAAAAAAAAAAAAAAAACTGTCTAGTAAAATACCTGTAGATGCCATGCGGTATATTTACTCATTTTTTGCTTCCAATTTCCTTCTTAGATTCTGAATCCTTTTTTTTTTGCGGTACACGGGCCTCTCACTGTTGTGGCCTCTCCCGTTGCGGAGCACAGGCTCCGGACACTCAGGCTCAGCGGCCGTGGCTCACGGGCCCAGCCGCTTCGCGGCATGTGGGATCTTCCTGGACCGGGGCACGAACCCGTGTCCCCTGCATCGGCAGGCGGACTCTCAACCACTGCGCCACCAGGGAAGCCCTGAATCCCTTTTTTAGATGTTAAAAGTCACAAGTAAAAATGTGGACAGTAACTTAACTGTTTTTTCTTTTCTAAACAACTTTCAGTGTCAGCGACAGTATCTGCTAACATTGTGAAAATTTTAGAAAAGAACATTTATTTCAATTCCCTTCATAAATTAAGCCTTCATTGAAAAGAGGGCACACTTGAATTTGAAAAATTATGAACAAAGTCTCATTTTACATATTATTAGAATCAGAGTTAAGTCAACACTTAATTTCACTTTTGGGTTGAGATCTACAATATAAAATCCTCAATTTGAACTACAAAATTCTTTTTATATACATAATAATAAAAGCTCCAGACCAAACTTTACAATTCCCTACAATCTCAACTCTTCAGATGATCAGAAGGCTACCAATGCCTTCTCTATCAAACGCTGAAATCTTTGCATGTGAACACTAACCAAAAGGTGCTCACACTAGGCAGGTAAAATCATATGCTTTCCCCATTACCCTGGTTGTTTAGGATTAACAAAGCAGAGCAAACTGCTTAACGCAAAAATACTAATCTCAAGGAAATGTAAAATATTAATCAATGAGGGAGGAGGGTGTGTCAATGAATCCTTGGAACAGTATTAAAGCTGATTTGACTTGAGTTGAAAACTACTTTAGTTGAACACTACTTTCTCTCAGATCCAAAGGTAACAATCTACAAAAGTTGGAAAGGCCTGTAACGTAAAGCACTTTCTCTGATAGTGGTTACATACATCTTTACAAATAAATGAAAGGTCAGTAATTTGCATCACAGAAGCATCCTTCACTTAAAAGTGAGTTTCCCCCAAGTGCTTCTAGCTCACAATTAAAAACCTAGTATTGGGCTTCCCCGGTGGCACAGTGGTTAAGAATCCGCTTGCCAAGGCAGGGAACATGGGTTTGATCCCTGGCCTGGTAAGATCCCACATGCCGCAGAGCAACTAAGCCCGTGCACCACAACTACTGAGCCTGCGAGCCACAACTACTGAGCCCGAGTGCCACAATTACTGAGCCCGAGTGACACTACTGAGCCCAAGTGCCACAACTACCGAAGCCTGCGCACCCAGAGCCCGTGCTCCGCAACAAGAGAAGCCACGACAATGAGAAGCCCGTGCACTGCAACGAAGAGTAGCCCCCATTCGCTACAACTAGAGAAAGCCCACACACAGCAACGAAGACCCAACACAGCCAAAAATAAAAACAAATAAATTTATTAAAACAAACAAAAAAACCTAGTATTGACACTAAGGACGTGGGTCAGGAAGCAGTAGTTCACAAGCTTTAGAATGCATAAAGATGCCATTTTAAAAAGTGCAGATTTCTGGGGCCTTAATGTAGACCTATCAGAATGGGGGTGGGTGGGCGCCCGAGAAGTACAGATATCTGCATTTAAAACAAATTCCAAAGATCAGTCTGATGCAGACATCTAGGAATTTTTTAACACTAAGGTAAAGCTTCCATTTCATTGTTAAACAAAAGAACCCCACCCAGCTGAAATGGCTTTCTGCATCCAGTGCAAGTGTGGCAAAGAAAAATTTCCAGATAGAACAGGAATACAAAAATATTTGGGGGAATTCCCTGGTGGTCCAGTGGTTAGGACTCCACGCTTTCACTGACTAGGGCTTGTGTTTGATCCCTGGTCAGGGACTAAGATCCCACAAGCCTCGAGGCGTGGCCAAAAAAATAAAAAATTGAAATATCAGGTTACAGTGATGGTGAAACCCTTACAGTACATACTGGGGTTGTCTATTCCTCCAGGATTTTAGCACTAACAGCCAACAACATACGCAAATGACCTGGAAGTGATGCCACGAGCTTCCCCAGCTTTATAAAACTCTATAGTAATTCCTGCTTATTTAGAAGAGGCCACACGCTGGTCTACACCAACCTTTCCTTGCAGACAAGAATCTGAAACACCAGCAATTGACTTTTTCAAATCCCTGAATCTAGAATGAAGTGCAACTTGTCATTAAAGGCATAAAATATTTTAACAGCACCACAAGTTTAAATCAGTGAGAAGCACTAAAAGGAAAAAAAAACCCTGAAAGGAAAACAGATTTATTGAACTAAGATGACATAAAACTTAAGTTGCTTTTCTGACAGCCTCATTACTTATGTTATAAACCCAGCACATGTAATGGAATATGGCAATAAAATACCACCAGGAAAAAAAGTTTCTCCACAACACTTGTTCAAAACCAATTAGGCACAGACATAGGCTGCTCCAGTTGATGAGCAATCAAAAGGAATTTTCCCTCTGTAATTCAAAATAGATAAATGTCCTATTTGCCCATCAAGTGAATCATAATGTTCATTTTTTCTTTTTGCAAAGCTTAGATTACTGAGTGAAGTGGTAAAAGAAAAAGTTACTTCACTGTGACAAAGAAATGCCTAGAAAAGAATCAAGGCAAAAAACACAGTTACTCTATGAATTCTACCACAACACTTCATACTACTGTGGAATCAGGCAGCGCCCACTTTAGTCAAACGCTTATTTTTTAAGGTACTGAAAAGACTTGTCTAGCACCAACTTGTTTTCCCGCACTGCAAGAGAAATTTTATTCTGACCAAAGCCTATGTTTAAAATGAGTAAGCAACTTCAAAAAAAAGGCATATTTGTTTATTCCTTCATATTTTGATTAGTAATTGCCTTTAAATTATCTTGTTTGATGACAACCACACGTAAAATTAAATTCTACATCTACTCTTCAGGTAAGACCTAAAACAAATGTTACACACCGTATTCAAAACACTAGATAAACATCAGGGTATTTGCAGAGAGCCAGTTTCATAGAACTGTGGAAAGTGAACAAGACCACAAAGATTAGGTTTAGGATCGCCATTTAACTTGCCAAAAGACCTTGGGTGAGCCTCTCAAGTCTCATCTGTGAAACCGGGTTTATAATTATTTACCTCTACAGGGTTAAGAGAATCAAATGAGTTTCATGTGAAGAAAATGCCTTGACAATTATCTACATGAATGGCTTACTAGACCGTACTGCTATCAAACAATATTTGTAAATCACGGTGAACCCTACCAAGTTATGACCTCTTTTAAAATTTTATTTCCCCATGTAAGCGTCGAAACTGAACCATTACTGAAATAATATACTGTTACGATTTTTACCACTAATGCTGGCCAGAAATTTCAGTCTAAATACGTCGCTCAGCCCAAATAACGGTAGAATTTGCCCTTTCCCCTATTTCACAATGAAGTGAAAACTCCACAGCCTATAGATGTTAAAAAAAAAAAAAATGCCTTCCTTTCCCGCCTTTCCCTGCCTGATTAAGGTGCTTTTCAATTCTGCCAAGGGTCTTTTTGACTTCCTTGATACTTAAACAACAATAAATCATCCCTTATCCTAGGATCCAGGAGGACTCCTCCCTCCCGGGCTATCCTCCCGGCTCCCTCCGGCCACGGGGTCAGACGCTTGACCCCGGGGCGGCCCGGGCCCCAAACCGCGCCGCGTCCCCGGCAGGCCCCAGTCCGTTCCACTCCCCTCCCCCACGGCGCCCGGGCACAGGCCCAAGGCCCGCGGGACTTACGCTCTCGTGGTCCCACCGCACGTTGCTGCGCTTCTCATCCGGGGCGAGGTTTCGGTCCCGGCCCATTAATTCATCCAACAATTGCGCGGCCGAAATCATGGTGCTTTCCTCGGGCGACTGCTCCCACCAGCCCTGGCACCCACCAAAAAAAACGCCGGCGACACAGTCGCCAAGCTCTCCAGCCCGCTCCCGGCCTAAAAGCCTGCGCTAAACAGGAGCCGACAAGACAAAATGGCCGCCGCGCGGACGCCTTCCCAACATGCCGTGCGCGCGCGTGCGCCCACGGGGACACGCCCAGGCCTGGGAGGCGAGGGCGGGCCGCTTCCGCCGGCCCGTGGGCGGGGCCTACCGAGGCCTGAACTCCGCCCCTGCTGAGCCGCACCGCCCCGTTCCGCGCAAAGCGAAACCGGAGGCTATTCAACGTGGTAACGCGTGCTGCTTCAGGCTCCGTTAGTCCCGCGCTCTTTCACGGAAATAGAAACATATGTCTTGAGGCCTTAACACCGCTCCGAAATGGAGAAAAGGGTAGCGTATCCTTTTGTACCACGCGGTGCTCTCGGTGCCATCTTGCAGTGGAGGAAAGTTAAGATAAGCACTCGTTCCATGTTCCGACTCCTTTCTCCTAGTCTCTGCGCTTGCCGCCTCTTTTCCCTGGCTTTCTCCTCCCACCCCGACTCCCCTAATTCACAAGGTGGAAAATCAAGGCAAGAAGAGATAAGGTGGTTTCTTCTCACGCAGAGTATGGGGAGGAGTTTGCCTCTCAGTCTGGAATTTTTTTAAATTATTGATTCATTTACTGAACAAATATCTTGAGTACCTATCATGTACCAGGTAAACGCTTGAAGCTAAGCTCTGAACCTTTCAGACACGGTCTTTGCTCCCACAGACCTTGAGGATTAGTGAGGGAGACAGTCACTAAATAAATATATCAATATAAATTGTAGTAAGTACTCTAGCACCTTTAACTGTACGGACTCTAAAGACAGATCGCCTGGGTTGGTAATCCCAGCTCTGCCATTCTGCCTTCCTTTCCCCGTCTGTAAAATGGGGCTTATAGTAATAATGGTCCCCTAAACACATAAGATGTTGCTGTGACGATAACACAGGTAAGGCATGTAGAACAGGCCCAACACATTTTAAGTTTAATCATTAGCTATTATGATAATGAGGAGGAGAAAGTAGGGTTCTGTCCAAGAGTAAGAGAGGTCTCTCCGTGGAAATGACCTAAGGCCTAAAAGATGATGGCTCTCCAGCCAAGCAAAGTGGACAGAAAAGAATTCAAAGCAGAGAGAGAGTAGCATATACCAAGGTCATTTCATTATATGAAACGATGTTCATCATTATTTTAAATGAACCTAAAACTGTCAGGATACTCATTAAGTGGCCTAAGGATAGCAAGCATTTGAGAGATGCTGCTTTAAAGGGGTAGAGAAGGAACCATAGGATACTGTGAAAGGGAAGCCAAAGATGTAAGAGGAAAATCTGAAGAGTATAAAGTCAGGGAAGATCAAACAAACAAACAAAAATAGAGAAACTGTTTCAAGAAGGTGAAAGTGGGCTTCCCTGGTGGTGCAGTGGTTAAGAATCCACCTGCCAATGCAGGGGACACGGGTTCGATCCCTGGTCCAGGAAGATCCCACATGCTGCAGAGCAATTAAGGCTGTGTGCCACAACTACTGAGCCTGTGCTCTAGAGCCCGTGAGCCGCAGCTACTGAGCCCACGTGCCACAACTACTGAAGCCCGCACGCCTAGAGCCCGTGCTCTGCAACAAGAGAAGCCACCGCAACGAAGAGTAGCCCCTGCTCACCGCAAATGGAGAAAGCCCGCGCACGTTAACGAAGACCCAATGCAGCCAAAGATAAATAAATAAATTTTTTTTAAAGGTGAAAGTAACCAACATTGTAGAAAACTGCTGAAGATCTGGCATGAGAAGACTGAAAAGGATCCACTGGATCCGCAGTTGGAAGTCAGACTGAAATGGATTGAAGAACGAAGGAAAAATGAAGGAGTAAGATGGCAGGTGGACCACTCATTTTAAGAAGTGAAGCAGCGAGACAGGGTAAGAACTGAAAGGAGGTATGGGTCAAGGGAGGCTTTTTTAAGATGGGAAATTAGAATATGTTTAGTGTTGGAGAAAGTAGAAGATAAAAGAAGAGAATAGCTAAAGTTCCAAATTCTTAAGAAGGGAAGGTGATGGTTTAGGCTCCAGGGCACATTGGCCTTTCCTAGAAAAAAGGACCTTTTCTCCACTGAAACAAGAGAAGAAAAAAGAAATCAGTTTGTAGATGCAGCAGTGAGATGAGGGAGTTTTTAGCTGATGGTTGCTGTTTTCTCAATGAAGCGTTTCTTGAAGGTTCACCACTGCCACAACCACCAAAAAGGAAAAAAAAAAAAGTACATATCTTGAACTACAAACAGGACTTATAAAACCTGAGTGCAAAGTTACAGTTTCTGTTCACTAAAACTTTTTTTTTTTTTCTACATCACGCAGCTTGCAGGATCTTAGTTCCCTGACCAAGGATTGAACCCAGGCCACGGCAGTGAAAGTGCCGAGTCCTTACCACTGGGCCACCAGGGAATTCCCTAAAACTTTTTAATCTAATTCCCTCATTCATTCCACAAACTTTAATGGTGCATGTACTTTGTGCCAGGAACTGGGTTAGTGGCCAGGAACACAGATAGATGTATACGACCTGGTTCTCAGGGAGCTCCTGAACCATGGAAGACAAAAATGTAACAATAACTTGAAATAAAAGGAAAATACTGTCCTTTGGATCTCAGAGGCAAGAGCTCCTACCCCGTCCCACACTAGGCTCTCTATGGCTCTCTTTTTCATAGATTCTGAGGCCAGCCACAGTTCAGTGTGCATTACCACTGCAGATAATGAATTCATTCATTTATCTTTTTCATTAATTCAACCAGTGCCAGCATCATCTGCTGGGCATCAGGGATTCAGACATAAAAGTAGTCTTTTGTTTTTTTGGCCGCGCCCCTGTGGTCATGTGGGATCTTAGTTCCCCGACCAGGGGAATCAAACCCGTGCCCCCTGCGGTGGAAGCTCAGAGTCCTAACTACTGGATGGCCAGGGAATTCCCAAAAGTAGTCTTTATGAACAAATCACAATGCCCAGTTTACAGATAACTTTTTTTTTTTTTTTTTTGCGGTACGCGGGCCTCTCACTGTTGTGGCCTCTGCCGCTGCGGAGCACAGGCTCCGGACACGCAGGCTCAGCGGCCATGGCTCACGGGACTAGCCGCTCCGCAGCATGTGGGATCTTCCCGGACCGGGGCACGAACCTGCGTACCCTGCATCAGCAGGCGGACTCTCAACCACTGCGCCACCGGGGAAGCCCTACAGATAACTTTTATAGATTATATGAGTTGGTTATTTTCTGATGCTGAGATGGAAAACAACCTTATCAGTCAGTGGTCTCCAGACCCCGTTCCATGTATGTTACTAATGCAAAGTGTCATGGACTGAACTGTGTGCCCCACCACACACACACACAAATTCATATGTTCAAATTCTCAGAATCCACAGTAGGATCTCACAATGTAATTCCATTTGGAAATAGAGCCTTTAAAGAGGTAATAAATTGAAAATGGGCCCCAATACAATCTGACTGGTATCCTTATAAGAAGAGGAAATTTGGAAACGCCAGGTAGGCACACAGACAGAGGAAAGGCCATGTGAGGACACAGTGAGAAGGCAGCCATCCGCAAGCCAAGGAGAGAGGCCTCAGGAGAATCCAAACCTACTGACACCTTGGATCTTGGACTTTTAGCCTCCAGAACTGTGAGCGAATAAATTTCTGTTGTTTAAAGCCATAGGTCTGTGGTACTTTGTATGGCAGCTCTGGTGAACTAATATAGAAATGAAGCCACAGTTACTACTGCTTCCCAGTCTTCAGTGTGGCCCCCATGACTCCATCCTCCATCTGCTTTGCTGCCTCCATCCTCTTTCTAAATGTAAATCCAGTTGTGTCTCTTCCCTGCTCAAAACCCCTCAATGGTTCGCCATCTAAAATTTAAACACCACAAGGCCATCCATGATCGGACCTGCTTCTCCAGCTATTTGCTACTGCTCCCCCCACACCTTGAACACCCCCTCTTCCTATGACATCACACCACGTTACACTGCTCCAGACATGGAATGCTCTTTCCTCACCCCAGAAACGTCTACCCATCTTCCTCAGCTCACGGCCCAAGCATCACCAGCTCTGTAAAGCCAACCTGGACCCTCATTCTCCGCCTGCCACACGCAACTCATCATCTTCCTTGTGCCACCATTTTACCTTGTACATTTTGGGGTTTGTCACACGATACTGCAAATATCAGTCTTTTTCTTTCAAATAAAAGTTTCTCCCTTTCAGTCTGGCGGCAGCCATCAGTTTATCTCAAAGGTAAGCCAAAACAGGCACTTACAAGTACATCCAGGAGCTGTGGAGGAAGAGTCGATGTAATGCGCTTTCTTCTCAAGGTGTGCTTTTGGCCGTACTGCCAGCTCTCTGCACTCCACAGGGCCCTCCACCCCACCCAGCCTGATAAAGCACGCAGACCGGGATACAAGGCCAAGCAAGGTTACGTCACATATCAGATTCCTGTGAGCCGTGCTAGCTGCAAATGCCCAGTTCCTAAGGGTGCCAGCTATGGCAAGCCTAATTATCATGGTGTTAAACCGCTAAAGTTTGCTTGAAGCCTTCAGTCTATTGTGGAGGAGTGAGCTGGGTGCCACCATGTGGCTCTGAGAGTCCTGGATTCACACTGGGTTGGTGAAAATTCTACACACAAATTCTTTGAGGTTACCCTCATTGATCCATTCCATAAATCTACCAGAAGAAATCCTGACACCTAGTGGATCACCAGTCCAGTCCACAAGTACAGGTAGATGTGAGGGCTGACATTGGCAGGTTGAAAGAGCTGTAGCCTTGGAAAGGGCCACAAGTTCCGCCACACCGCTGGTGGTTCTCACCATGCAGCTTGGAGATGGTACAATACTCTCCAGCTCCACTGTTACTGCTAATATAAGTAATGTTTGTGGGCTTCCCTGTACCCTGTGGGTACAGTGGTTAAGAATCCGCCTGCCAATGCAGGGAACAGGGGTTTCGAGCCCTGGTCCAGGAAGATCCCACATGCCACGGAGCAACTAAGCCCAGCACCACAACTACTGAGCCTGCGCTCTAGAGCCTGCGAGCCACAACTAGTGAGCCCGTGTGCCACAACTACTGAAGCCTGCATGCCTAGAGCCCATGCTCCACAACAAGAGAAGCCACCGCTGTGAGAAGCCCGCACACTGCAACAAAGAGTAGCCCCTGCTCACCTCAACTAGAGAAAAGCCCACGTTAAGCAACAAAGACCCAACACAGCCAAAAATACAATTAAAAAAAAAAAGTAATGTTTGTGAAATTCTTACCTAATAAATTAGGATATTCATGTCTAAAAAGTGTTTTTTAACGTCTCTTAAAACTAGTTGTCTACAGATTGTTTCATGAATGCATTGTCAAATTATGAAAGCTAAAGTGCAATAATGTTTGAATACTATAAGTGATGGTATATCTTGTTTCTAATAAGAAAAATACTTTTGTCTTTGCTTTATCCTTTTAGGAAGTTTACATGTCAGTGTTTAAAATGCTGTCTTGTACAATAGGTGTAAAATACGTTATGTAGAAGAGGAGTGCAGAAACTAGCCATGCACATGTTGGTGCATGTGATGAAACCGACAGCTTTACTGGAGTGATGCAGTGCTCTGCTGGGTTACTCTCCAGTGGCTGTTTTATGGAGTTTGGCAAGGATCGACTTTTTTAAAAAAATTAATTTATTTTTGGCTGCATTGGGTCTTCGTTGCTGTGCGTGGGCTTTCTCTAGTTGTGGCGAGTGGGGGCTACTCTTTGGTGCGGTGCGTGGGCTTCTCATTGCAGTGGCTTCTCCTGTTGCAGAGCACGGGCTCTAGGTGCGCAGGCTTCAGTAGTTGTGGCATGCCAGCTCTAGAGTGCAGGCTCAGTAGCTGTGGCACACAGGCTTAGTTGCTTGGCGGCATGTGGGATCTTCCCGGACCAGGGCTCAAACCTGTGTCCGCTGCACTGGCATGCAGATTCTTAACCACTGTGCCACCAGGAAAGCCCAAGGACAAACTTTTAAAATTGGATTTTGCTTGGAAATGTGAAGGATGTCCTAATCCTCTGTCATGATCATATGCAGAAAAGTCATGAAAGTTGACTAGGGTCTACATTTTTAGATTCAATCTAATATTCCATATCTGTGACTGCTGCTTCCGAAAGGAGAAAAGTTTAAAAGAATGCCACCATTTTTAAGAGAACTGAATAAACATGTTGCAAGAGGATTCTCTTACAAAAGAAACAAATCCTGGTTAACCTAAACAAAATTGCCTTGGTCCCCACAGTACCACTGAAGTTCACTTAAAAGGCAGAGGCTCCTGACTCAATCCCATGACTCCACGGGATCTGTAGAATACTGAATTTTATGCAACATAGTAATGGTACTTCTACTGGCATATACTGAAACTGATGGAAATTGAACATCAAGTAAATGAGAAGGGAATTATAAACCTTAAGGTTTGTAAGCTAGTAATGCTAGGATTGGGAAATTGATGGTCATCAGATACCTTTCAAGTGTGGGAGGATAGAAAAAGTCAGCTTTGATCAAAATTGTAAATACTTTATCTGTAGTGCTAGTTTGTGACCATTTTACCTTTGGCTAAAAATTAAGGTTGGCTTTATTTAAAAGTAACATCATTGCTCAGTCTAACAAGTGTTAAAAGTCATCTTGGGTTAACCCAATTTATCCATTCCCGTAAGGCTACTGAGAAAAGTCATGTAGTTGCTGTTAATGCAAGTTCATGGTTTCCAATTTAACTACATTTTTTTCATTCCTGCTCAACCTACCCTCAAAAATCCTTACCTTTCTACAAACTTCCAAGTCACCAATTATGCCTTCTTTAATAGTCAGCATACCACCACACCTGTTTGCTTCCCATCTTCCCGTAGTCCAGGCTTAGTTTACCTGGGTGAATTTGAGTGTGTAGGAAATATGGAAGAGTAATTGCCCCAATTCTTTCCAATTCTGGTTTTGCTGACTTAATAGGTAGTTTAATTTTGAAATCGAATTGCTGGTTTCCTTGAACCAATCTTTCTCCTATTCTCGTCAGGTCTTTTAAAAGACTCACTTAGGGAATTCCCTGATGGTCCAGTGGTTAGAGCTCTGCACTTCTACGGTGGGGGGCGGGGAGTGGGGGATGGCAGGCAGGGCTCAATCCCTGGTCAGGCAACTAAAATCTTGCAAGCTGGGTCTTGAGGCAAATCAATCAATCAATCAATCAATCAATCAATCAATCACTTAAATGATTTCCATAAAATAGGTAACAGGCTCACAAAACCTCTTGAGACCTAAATTCCTTTCCACTCAAAAAACAAACAAACAAACAACAAAAGTTAAACCATACATTTTGTGTGTAAAGGTTGTTCAACTAAAGGAATAAATGTCTGTTAATTTCCTTTTCCTTTTTTTTTTCCGGTACGCAGGCCTCTCACTGTTGTGGACTCTCCCATTGCGGAGCACAGGCTCCAGAAGCGCAGGCTCAGCGGCCATGGCTCATGGGCCCAGCTGCTCCGCAGCATGTGGGATCCTCCCGGACCAGGGCACGAACCCGTGTCCCCTGTATCGGCAGGCAGACTCTCAACCACTGCGGCACCAGGGAAGCCCTTCTTTTCCTTTTTTTGGCTGCCCCACTCAGCTTGTGGGATCTTAGTTCCCCGACCAGGGATCAAACCCGGGGCCCAACTGGCAGTGAAGGTGCCAAGTCCTAACCACTGGACCACCAGGGAATTCCCTAAATTTTAAAAAATAAAAAATAAATAAGGGACTTCCCTGGTGGTCCAGTGGGTAAGACTCCGCAATCCCAATGCAGGGGGCCCAGGTTCGATCCCTGGTCGGGGAACTAGATCCCACATGCATGCCGTAACTAAGAGTTCGCATGCTACAGCTAAAGATCCCGCATGCTGCAATGAAGATCCCGTGTGCCGCAACTAAGACCCAGTGCAGCCAAATAAGTAAAATTTTTTGTAAAAATAAATTTATTTATTTATTTTTGGCTGCATTGGGTGTTCGTTGCTGTGTGCGGGCTTTCTCTAGTTGTGGCAAGCGGGGGCTACTCGTAGTTGCGGTGCACGGGCTTCTCACGGCGGTGGCTTCTCTTGTCACGGAGCACGGGCTCTAGGCGCACGGGCTTCAGTAGTTGTGGCACCTGGGCTCAGTAGTTGTGGCTTGCGGGCTCTAGAGTGCAGACTCAGTAGTTGTGGCACACGGACTTAGTTGCTCCGTGCCACGTGGGATCTTCCTAGACCAGGGCTCGAACCTGTGTCCCCAGCATCAGCAGGCAGATTCTTAACTGTGCCACCAGGGAAGTCCCTAAAATCCTTTGTAAGGAAGGGAAAGTTTACAAATAAATCCTTACCAAGAGAACGCACAGATTTTGATCTGCAGTAACTACCAAGTTTTTTGAACTGCTTTTTTAAAAAAGAGGCCACTACCTACTCCTCTGTCACACAAATTGTGCTAAAGGGCCCAATTCCAGTACTATGTACATCAGCTTCAGATGGAATATCATGCTGGATCTGAGAATTAAAGTTTAAATTGGGGGACAAATAAAAATGTAAGCTCAAGCAGAGTTCCAGTTCACCATAGGATCAATTTAAGTGTGCAGTCAGTTTATATTCAGTACCACCTGGTGTGCACTGTGTGCTGTGTGAATGACTGTATCATAATAAACAGATTTGGGTTTTTCTTAAACAGTAGCAAGAAAAATGCTTGCTGTGCAAATCCTGGGCTGCCCCAAGAGAGGCAAATGAAAACCCCATGCCTAAATTTGTCTCTTCCTATTTTATCTCCTCTCTGCGTTCAGACCTTTCTCTTTTTCACCCCAGGGTTATTCCTTAACCCTTCCGACCCCATCTGCAATCTTCCATCCTGTGCCACATTGGAAGATGTCTCCCGGGCGCCTGGGCTCAGCAAAACAATACTTTTCTTTTTCTCGGGCTGGGTAGTAAGGCAGTGCCAGCCCAGGCTCTGAGCCTCATTAGATTGATTAGGCAAAGAAGTCAGGCAGAATGCTGTTTATACTTTGCACCGTTCCTCTCACCAAAGCCTCTTTGGTGTTCTCTTCTTTCTTTTTTCCTTACATGGCCTTCACGAAGAGTAATTAATTAAGATTTAAAAGCAGTAATAAATCACATTTTATAGACTCTGAGCACAATATATTTTTCCTGAAAGCCAATTTAGAAGAAATCTCTAAAATGAGATGTAAAACAACAGCAATTGAAATAAATAATCGAACTGAAAAGTCCCAAGCACTGTCAAAAGAAGAACCGTGTACTCTATCTCTGCAATAACAGGCATATAATAGGATCGTTTTCAGCCCATTTCCCCATCCTGCCGGGCAAGAGTTGGTTCAGATGAGGAAAAAGAGCCAAACAAACCGGGGTGGGGGTGGGGGGGTGGGGAACACCAGTTATTTTTGATGCCTGGTAAACAGCCTGCGCCAGGGGATAAGGCTTTTCTGGCTCTCAAATACCCATTCTTCCCTTTCCTTGTGTCTGTCCTCCTCCCTGGAAGCTGCGGGGTAGGGAGTTCTAAAAATAGTCCGTGAATCACGGCAGATAATATTGTGCAGCTGTTACATAAACAGCCAGCCCGCGCGGGCGCCGAGGGTAGGAACGGAAAATATCTGGGTCAGGGTTGTCACTCTGAATAGGTTCCCCCGGAGCCGGCCTGCGGGAGGCGCGGCCGGGAGGAGGCTTGGGCCCACGGGCCGGGAACAGCAGGGGAGTGGCGGGCGGCCCTCGGCGGGGTAGCCGAGGCAGCTGGCCGGGCGCGGGCGGCGGCGCGAGCTGGGCGGACGTGCTCCGCGCGGTCTCTCCATGGCGGGGAGCGGGCCGCGGCGTCGGTGGCGCTGACCGGCCGGGACTGGGCGGGCGGGCGGGCGGACCCGGGCGGGGGCCTGGGGCTGAGGGAAGATGAGCGCTCTCCTGGAGCAGAAGGAGCAGCAGGAGAGGCTGCGGGAGGCCGCGGCCTTGGGGGACATTCGGGAGGTGCAGAAACTGGTGGAGAGCGGGGTGGATGTGAACTCCCAAAATGAGGTCAACGGCTGGTAAGTGGGGAGCGGGGGAGGCCTAGGGTCAGAGCACCCGGCCCGGGCGCGACCTCGGCCTAGCGCTGAACCCGACGCCCTCTAAGGCGTGGCCCGGCGCTCCGGGTCAACGAGGCTGTGCGCTCTGGAGGCCAGACCTGGCCCCCTCTGCCTCGGTTAGTCAGCGGAGCGTCGTGTCCAAATCCCGGCCCACGTGGTCCTGCCCCGGCAGCGCCCACCCGAACCCTGGCGCCCGCCGTTCCCCCCTCCCCACCCCTAACGTCACCCTAATTTGATGCTCACCCCAGTTCTAGTCTGGAATTACTATGAAGAGCACGTCTGTGCAGAGCAAAAAGCATAAGCAACTGAGGAAATGTGGATCTTATAAAGTAGCACGATTTCTTTTCCCAAGACTAGGGGAAAAAATCACTTGCATCCCTATTCTGCTTCTCTGTTGTCTCACTGCAGCAGTGATTTGCTACTACCTAGCTGCCTGTTGCAGGAAGACCCATTCATTTATCCTATGGAGTGTTTGCTTTGTTTTCTTACAACAGTTTCAAACATGGGACTTCAGATGCCTGCATGCAGTTGAGTCCTTTCCAACTAAATAAGGCATCTCATTTTATGATGTGCTGGTGGTCAAGTTTTAAGTTACTGAATGTGGTATTATTCTGCTCTCTTCACATTTAAATTTTAATTTTTTATTTGATCCAGGTAATGCTTAACCAACCTATATTGCTAGCTGAGAGTTAAAGTGAGTTTGCAAATGTTTTATTTTTTAAGGTGGAATCATACAGTTTGAAACTAAAAGGGACATTGGAGATGGGTTCAACTTCAGAGAATAACCTGCCCGAGGTCACACAACTATTAATATAAAAGCCAGGACTGGAGTCGCAGTTTCCCGACTTCCTCACAAATCTATCTACGAACTTACCCTAAGGAAAACAGCCTGCGTAGCTGTCCAGAAAGCGAGGAAACAGTAGAAACTGCTTTTTTGTTTTGTTTAAAAGTGTTTGCAAACTAGCTTGCTTTTCTCTGTGTGTGCCATTTCTAGGATTGCTGTGTGGTTCACAAGCTGTGAATCATTGTTTCGGCACTGGGAGGCAGTGTTGTGTAGAAGAATAAGCCTGGTCTTTCCTGCAGGTTCTTCTCCATTCCTGCTTAGATATACAACCTTGCCCGAGTCACTTCATTTTCCAGTTATTTCAGAAGAGTGTTGTGAGCATTTACGGAGATGCAGCATGATATAAACAGCTAACATTTATTGAGCTTGCTCCGTAGTGCAAACAAGCGTCCAGGTGCTTTATGTGTATTATCTCATTCACAACTACTCAGGGACATAGCTATTGTTATCCTCTCCATTTTGTAGGTGAGGATACTGAAGCCCAGAAAGATTAAGTAATTTTCCCAAGGTCACAGAGTTTACAGTAACTGATGGAGCTGGGAAACAAACCCAGCATCTGCCTCCAAACCAAACTTCCTCTTTTTTTTTTTTTTGGCCACACCCAACGGCATGTGGGATCTAAGTTCCCCGACCAGGGATCGAACCCACACCCCCTGCAGTGGAAACATGGAGTCTTAACCACCGGACCCCCAGGGAAGCCCCCAAACCATACTTTCTTAACCACATAGTAGGTGCTCAGTGAACGTAAGTTGGTGGAACTATGAAGAGACTTTCATAGATTTAATTGGGGGAAGATGTCTAATAGGACTTCAAATGCAACATGCCCAGGGTTGAGTTCCTGGTCGCCCTAATTGTCCCCAGCCTGCTCCTGAGTCCTCATCTCAGCATCTGAGGTGCACAGGCCAGAACCTTTGGTGCCCTCCTTGCCTTCTGTCTTTCCCTCACACCCCACATCCAGTCAAGCCGCTAATCCTGCCAGCTCCACTGGCAGCGGTGTAGTTAGCATCTGACCATTTCTCACTAGCTCTACCACTACACCTCTGGTGCAAAGCCACCATCATTCCATCACTTGGATTAATGCAGTAGCCTCCTAACTAGTCCTTCTACCCTACATCTTTTCTCAGCACAGCAGCCAGAGGGATCTTTTCTCAGCACAGCAGCCAGTCAGATCATTTCATTCTGCTCAAAACCCTTTAATAGCTCCCGTCTCATGTTGGGTAAAAGCCCACAGGGTCCTACAGTTTCGACTCCTTGTCCCTGCATCCTCTGTCTTTACCTCTAAGCCTCACCTCCGGCTTTACCCCCTTGCCCCCTTCATTCTGCTCTCCTGGCCTCCTTGCTTTTCCTGAAAACACCAGGCACAATGTTGATTCAAGGCCTTTGTGTTTTCTCTTCCCGTTATTTAAAATGCTTTTGTCCCCTCACCTCCTTCAGGTCTTAGCTTAGACGTCCCCTTAATGAGTCTTTCCTTGGCCCTCAATTTAAAATTGAGCCATGCCCCTTCCCTGTCTCTGGCATTTCCTAATCCCTTTCCTCTCTTTATTGTCCTTGTAATACAGTCTCTGTGTACCATAGTGTTTTGCTTAGTTGCTGACTGCCTCAGTTTTCTCATCTGTAAAGTGGGAGAACGTTGATAATAGTAGGTTGTTTAGAGGATTAAATGGGTTGTTTAGAGGATTAAATGAATTAATATATGTAAAACTTTTAGAACAGTGTTCCGCATGTAAAACATGTCTGTGTTAACTATTTTTTTCTTTTTTAACTATTATTTTTTTATTAAGCAGTGTGCTGGGTAATGGGATATAAAGGTTATCCTCAAAAAACATAGTCAGCAGCATAGAAAAGCAGAATGGTTACTGCTTTCAATTCTTAGCTGCTCAGTAACCACAATTTCTGCACAAATGAAATTTGTGCCTCTGGTCTGAAATACTTCCCAGCACTGAAAGGATGCCCAGTGCCTCTGGTCTGAAATACTTCCCAGCACTGATAGGCTATTCTGACTGCAAATTTAAAGCTTAAAGAGTTCACGTTCAAAGATAGAGCTCCCACATCAATTGTACTTCAAGTGTCATGCATACCCCTTTGCTTTAAGGAACAAGTATAATAGCTCAGGAAGAAGTTGAAAATATTGCCTGGCTACAGTGCCTGTCAGTTCTGGCCACCCAGAGCTGCACAGGTCTGGACTATAAATGATGATCACTCAGGGTACAGGGCTGTGGGGGACGTGCTGTGTTGACTTAACTCCACTTTACATGGTGATGCTTTAGCTAGCTGGTTTGTCCCCAAGTGTCTCAGATCCACTGGCAGTATATTTCTTCCTTCACTCTCAAGCTTGTCGTGAACAAGTGATTTACTACTAGCAAGTGAGCACTTTATTTCCAAAAGGGAACATATTTTTCTCATCATGCTCCATTCATTTTTGAGTGCTTGCTTATCATTATAATTATTCATTTTCAGGCTTTCAAGACATCCACACACAAACACACTCTCAGCTGTAGTTTGGCCAGAATCAAGGATATGTGGGATCCTTCTATTCCAAGTAATGCCCACCGTGTCCTTGGTTCACTCATTCAGCAAATATTAAGTACCTGTATATTCAAGCAGATACTTCCTTACCCTCACACAGAGCTTATATTTTAGAAGTCCATATCAAGACTCTTCCCTTATTTTCCCCAAATTGGCATTCTTTTCATCATAGAGTACCTTTTAAAGACATCTGGATAATCTAATTCTAATGGGTAATAGTTTGGAATGTCAAATATCACTCTGAAACATCAGTGGAGTTGCTCCCAGTCAGCCAGACAAGCTGGCTTTCTGTAAGTCATAAATATTAAGGTGCCCAGGGCAAATCAGCTTTTTCCTGGAACCAAATGTACTTTCTAGATAGTTATATTTCTCAGGTGGGTGACCTAATCCTCAGTATTGAACTTATGTTCTATTCTTTACCATATTTATATTCGTCTATAAGCTCTGAAGATATTTATCTCAGTTCAATTAGAGAGTTGGTGAGTGAGGACATTTCAAAACGGGAGAAAAGTAATTTCCTTCCATAATAACATTCAGGTTTGGCAACTGGGGATGAATTTCGTAGCTCTATTAAGTTGGAGTATTGGCTAGCATGTTATTCTGTTTCTGTGCAGTGTTAAGATAATAGCTCTTTAGAGTGTGCATAATCCCTTCCTGTGTGTACAATAGTAAATAATTAGTTTTACTTAAATAAGTCTAATACTTCAGAAGAGTTCTCAAAACTTTTGGCTGTTGATGTACATTTTTGAAGTGCTTTAGGAATTAAAGTACGTGTGTAGTGCCTTAAACACAAGGCATGGCACATGTACTTTAATTCCTAAAGCACTTGAAAAATGTAGCCTTCTGGAGAGAGCTAGAGAAGTGAACTCTTAAAAATGGAAATTTGGAAATCCTTTGTGTGTGTGTGTGAAGGAGAGAAAAGGAAAGAGGAAAAGAGTAACTGAGATTCAGACAGGAATCTGCTGTAGTAATAATTTTAGTGGCAGAGCAAGCTGCCGATGAGAGATGGTTAGTAGCCTGATAATATTTAATCTTCAAGTGACATTTGGTGCATATGAAGCAAGTTTCCATAGTCTCTTAAAAGGAATATGGCCATGTAAAAATATATTTTAAAGAGACTGGTACAATCTAATGAGCGACACTGATAGAGTGAACACACAGGATATCAGTAGAGTTATCTAGCCAGCCAGGCAGCCAGCCTTCTGAAAGCCATTGAAATAAAGCTCCGAGGATAAATCAGCTTTTCCCAAGGGCCAGAAATGAAACTGAAAAATAAATTTTAAGCATATTAAATATTTCGATCATCTGCTTTCTGAAAAGAGAAGTTAAGATTACCAGCCTGATTTTCTGGTTCTAGCTGAACTCTAACACGCTTGTATGTATTTATTTACTGGTGTGTAGAATTTGAAATCCCAAATCACCTCTCCACTTTTTAAATCACTCTTTTTTTCTTTTCTTTGCCGTAGGACCTGTTTACACTGGGCATGTAAACGCAACCATGGTCAGGTGGTCTCTTACTTGTTAAAATCGGGAGCTGACAAAGAGATTCTTACCACAAAGGGAGAAATGCCAGTCCAATTAACATCAAGGAGAGAAATTAGGAAGATTATGGGAGGTGAGTCTGTGTTTTGAGGCAACTTTTGATTTTGTCAACCTAATTTAAGACTTATGGTATTATTGTATATATTCTTTTTTTTTTTTTTTTTTTTTTCCTGCGGTACGCTGGCCTCTCACTATTGTGGCCTCTCCCGTTGCGGAGCACAGGCCCCGGATGCGCAGGCTCAGCTGCCATGGCTCACGGGCCCAGCCGCTCCGCGGCATGTGGGATCCTCCCGGACCGGGGCACGAACCCGTGTCCCCTGCATCGGCAGGCGGACTCTCAACCACTGCGCCACCAGGGAAGCCCTATTGTATATATTCTTGATGCCAAACAGCCAATCTGTTTGTATCTAAAAACAAGATAGTCTTAACTGTGCCAAGATAATTATTCCATACTGTTTCTGGAAAGGTAGGCATTATAAAGTTTTGGTTTTTTATCTGTAAACTTTAAGGTGATAAAAATGGTAACGATAAACGTGCAGTAAACACTGATCAAAATATTTGTTGTATACCAAAGGACACTAGCTTTCACAAGATACTCTTTACTTTGTAATTTTTAAAGGGCTATGTAAATGTTCTGTGTTTCCGTCTTTTTAAGTGGAAGATGATGATGATAACCATGACGACCTCCCTCAGCTGAAGAAGGAGTCAGAGCTGCCCTTTGTTCCGAACTATTTGGCCAACCCAGCCTTCCCTTTCATCTATACCCCTGGGTCGGAGGATTCAGCCCAGCTGCAGAATGGGGGCCCCTCCACACCTCCTGCATCACCCCCTGCAGATGGCTCACCTCCATTGCTGCCCCCTGGGGAACCTCCCCTGCTTGGGGCCTTTCCACGGGACCACACCTCTTTGGCACTGGTTCAGAATGGGGATGTGTCTGCCCCATCTGCCATACTCAGAACACCAGAAAGCACAAAACCGGGTCCTGTTTGTCAGCCACCGGTGAGTCAGAGTCGCTCCCTGTTCTCTTCTGTCCCGTCCAAGCCACCAATGTCTCTGGAGCCTCAAAATGGGACGTATGCAGGACCAGCGCCAGCATTCCAGCCATTTTTCTTCACCGGAGCATTTCCATTTAATATGCAAGGTAACCTCTCATCAGCAAACAGCCTCTGCAACAGGGTGGGTGGTGTCCAGAGGTCTAGTGCTTTACTTCCTGGTTTTCTGAGGAATGGGGGTGGGATTTATTTATTTTGCATCTGATTATAGACTTACAGAAAAGTTGCAAGACTAGTATAAGGAACTCTCTTTACTCAGATTTACAAGTTATCTTTTGCCCTTTTACCCTGAACTACTTAAGTGTGTTTTTCTTAAGAACAAGGATAGTCTCTTACATAATCACCATATAATGAGAAGATTTAGATCCCACATGCCGTGGAGTGGCTGGGCCCGTGAGCCGTGGCTGCTGAGCCTGTGCGTCCTGCAACGGGAGAGGCCACAACAGTGACAGGCCCGCGTACCGCAAAAAAAAAAAAAAGAAAAAAGAAAATATAACCTTGACCTAAAACTATTCTCTAACCCATAGTTTATATTTAAATTTTTGTCAGCTGTGTCAGCAATGCCCTTTGTGGCTATCTTCACTCCCTCTACTCCTGCCCGCCTCCCAGGATCAACCATTGCATTTGCCTATCATGTTGTTATAGTCTCCTTTAATCTGAAGCATTTCCTCAGCCTTTAGCTATCACTTTAGACCTCAGATTTTTGAAGAGTCCAGGCCAGTTATTTTGTAGAATATGATTTCCTTTCATTTTTTTCTCTGTTTATTAGGTGGTATTCTACTATAAAGAAGGGCTTTCCCTTCTCCTCCATTTGAACTCACTGATTCTTATTTTATTTATTGGGTTATAATGCATTAGTATCATTATTTTGATGTTCAAATTATGCCAGATTTATCCAGAGGGAGCCCCTTGGAGCTTGTTCTTGTGTCTCTTGGACATGCCCATCATTCTTGGAGCACTTCCTTACTTTGTGGTACAGCAAGATGTTTCAGGCTCCCTAGTATAACTTTCCCCGCCCCAGCCTTGGAATCAGCTGTTTCTCCAAGGACCCCTGGTTCTTTCTGGTGGAGAATGGTATTCAGGAACCAGAACGTGAACACTAGGTGTGCTCACTGCTGCTAGCATCATTTCTTCTAGGCTCACTCAGAGGACCGAGTTAGAATAGAAAGGAAAAAGCAAGCAAACAATAAAGAGCAATTGAATGATGAAAGGAAAGATATAAAGTAAAGATGCATGTACCTAGGAACATGACTTCAAAGCATTCTAGGTTCTCATTTAATTGTTACAGCAAACTCATCAACTGGGTATTATTATTTACATTTAATTTAATTAATTTATTTATTTTGGCCTCCCCGCACAACTTGCAGAATCTTAGTTCCCCAACCAGGGATTGAACCTGGGCCCTGGCAGTGAAAGCGACGAGTCCTAACCACTGGACCACCAGTGAATTCCCATTATGTACATTTTATTTATTTATTTTTTAAGAGTTTTTTTCTTGGCTGCCCTGCGCAGCATGTGGGATCTTAGTTCCCTGACCAGGGATTGAACCTGCGCCCCTTGCATTGGAAGCATGGAGTCTTAACCACTGGACCGCCAGGGAAGTCCCTATGTACATTTTAGAAATGGAGAAACTTAAATGCAGAGAGATTGGTAATTTGCCCAGTATCACATATCTAGTACATGATAGAGCGGGGTTATACGCGTTTGTACCACAGTCATTCAAGGTTCAAAAGGTCACAAAAAGTAGAGTTGAAAGCAGCTCCCACAATTTATGACAAAAGCAACAAACTCTCCTTTGGTATTTTACATCAGCGATCTCCAGCCTTTTTGGCACCAGGGACTGGTTTTGTGGAGGACGGTTTTTCTACAGACTGGTGGGGGGAGGGGGAGAATGGTTCAGGTGGTAATTCGAGCAATGGGGACCCCCAGAGAAGCTTTGCTCCCTTGCTGCTCACCTCCTGCTGTGCAGCCCCGTTCCTAACAGGCCGTGGACCGGTATTGGTCCATGGCCGGGGGTTGGGGACCCCTGTTTTAAATGAAAATTAGAAAATGAACATATGCTTCCTGGATATCAAGCTGCATGCTGACCTGAGAGGATTAGTAACGTTAAAAAAAAGAAAAAAAAAGGCAAGCAAACACAAATATATGTACTTTTTTCTGTATTTCTGTATCTACTTAATCTAGATCTTTTAAAAAAATATTAAAAACTGTAAATTAATCCTAATACCTCCAATTCCAGTCAACACCACAGGGTATAGTCTAGTCTTACCTTTCTTTTTCCATATCAGTAACTCCCTCACTTTCTGTTTTTGAGGACCTGTTACTGTTGTTGTTGATAACAGTGGCCCATGGGTGGCGTGAGGGATTCATATATAAGGAGCAAAGCAGACCCACTAAATGCGCATGGGTGCATGGCTTGGGTCATCGTGGCAGCCAGGCTCAGAATTTAGGAGCAGACTGCTTAGATCCCAGAGCCACGAATAATGCTATTTGTTCACTCTCAAAGCCAAAATTCCTCCCTTATTAAGGTATACTGAATTCAAGTCATAGTTAGACTTTAATTTTTATTAGTAGCTTATCTTTTTGCTCTTGTACTGTCTTTACTGCAAGGATTTTCATATCATAAATATCTTTAGATCCACAATCGTTAAGTCTTTATAGAGTAACTCTTGTACCGTTGTCTTTCCCGTGCCTTCTTTTCACCTCGCTTCCCCTTCCCCTGCTTATGTGTTGTTTGATACCCAACCCATTCTCAAGCCTTTACCTGCTTCGCTCCAGCGGCAGAAGTAAACTGGCCTTCTGTATGGCTGGGATGGTTGTCTGCCGTCTCCCCCTGCCGCCCCTTTACTTTGTGAACCACAGTCTTAGATGTAGGGAGGACAATGCAACTGCACCAGCAGAGCCAGAACTGGGCCTGAGCAAACCGTGCTGTAATATTGTGCTTTGTTTTCTCATTGGGTGGCACAGGCCTTAGCACAGGCCATGATTAAGGGTAACCATCTTCTGGAAAAGGTCTTAAATTACATCGGGTTACTATGCCAGAATCATGCATTAACATTTTTCCCCCCTTTTCCCTAGAGCTGGTACTCAAGGTGAGGATTCAGAACCCATCTCTTCGAGAAAATGATTTCATTGAAATTGAACTGGACAGACAGGAACTCACCTACCAAGAATTGCTCAGAGTGAGTTGCTGTGAGCTGGGTGTTAATCCTGATCAAGTGGAGAAGATCAGAAAGTTACCCAATACTCTGGTAAGAAAGGTAAGAAAGGTCTGTTAAGTGGTTGCTTTTTCCATTTGGAAAATACCCAGCTTCCTCCTTGGGTATGTGAGTCATAGCTGAAGAAACGAGAAGAGAATAGAACAAGAGCAAAGGGTGTTTTTCCATTGAGCTTTCTTTCCTCTACTGGGCCTATAGAGACATTGGCGTTTCTGAAAGTGGTAGGATACCAGAGAGAATGTTCTGAATTTACCATTCACAGGTACCTATTTTTGGTTGTTTCTCTTTAGTGATCTGTAAGGATTACCTTAGTGCACTATCACATGTGCCTTGTGTTTTATAACATAAGAACCAGCCTAAATTATAGTGCAAATCTACATAGATACATGTGTGGTCCTCCCAGCATCTCTGGGTTCCCTGAATGTCAGGCTTCTGGCTTCTCGGGGCCCCTGAGGAAAACATCCCTGCACTGCCTCTCCCTTCGAGGTGTGCTTATCTTGTAGCATCTGCTGTTAAGGCCTTCTACCACTCCAACCCAGTTCACGCTCCTGGGGAATTTCCTGCACTATCACTGGTATCAGCACAGCACACCAAACACATAGAGACAAGCGGCTCCTCTTAATCTGTTTAACCTATTTTTGTTTTAGGACAAAGATGTTGCTCGACTCCAAGATTTCCAGGAGCTGGAACTGGTTCTAATGATAAGTGAAAATAATTTTCTGTTCAGAAATGCTGCATCCACACTGACTGAAAGGCCTTGCTACAACAGGAGAGCTTCAAAACTGACTTACTAATGCAGCAGGGACTTTTATCACTGAGTACTGTGACAGTGTGCATCACCTCTGGGCCAAGGACAAGCCATTGATCTAAATGCCTTGGATGCCCCGGAGGGCCCCTGGTGCCACTGCGTCGGATACACTAACATCGTTCTGCCAAGGTAGGAAGCCCCTGACCCCGAGCAGCGGTGCCACTCTTCCGAGCCTCTTGGTGCACAATAAACCTATTGCTGGAAGCTGTGAACAGCTGAGAAGTGGCCTGGAGAGGCAGAAGCCGACGGTTCTATATCCAGTGTGTTTTTTGTGCAGAATGTAAGAGAGTTGTCTAACAGAAGCTGAGAGAGAGCAGAGCCTATTTCTAGCTAGTCCTGTTGACAGTGCACCCGAAGGGCCGGGAAGCGCTTCTCTTGGTGTTGCATGTTCACGACTCTCCAGAAACGTGAACTAGAGAGGAAAACTGGGGAAAGCACAGGTACTGGACATAGGAATCTTGGTGTGACTTGTGGCTGTGAGGTTTCACATAACATAGTTATAAATGTTACTCAGGTGAAAATTATTTAAGAATACAGTTACCTAATTGTAAATATGCTGTTAACCAAAAGAGCTTCCCCTCCCTGACTTTTTCCATTGTAAACACTCGACTGCTTCTGTCTCTAGATTGCCATTGCCTAGACAGTCATCTCTGCATTAACGCCCCTTCGTGGCCACTAGAGGGCTCTCTAACGCCTTCTAAAAGAGCAACAGCTTTTTTTTTTTTTTTTAACTGAAGCGATCCCTGTCTTCGTGTTTCTGTTTAATTGCACCGAAAGAGAAGAGCACAAACATTGCCAGTCCATGTTCTCCACTTTCATTTTCCACTACAAATGAAAAGCAATTTTCCAGACTGAATCCTTTGCTATTTTAAAGGTTATTGTGGGAAACTGAGCTAAAAGGAGTTAGCATCTTTATTTTTGTATCAAAGATAAAGATTATTTTGAAACTATTGGGATTTTTACACAGCTCTGAAATCTGTTGCTTTTGTAAACAAGTTGTTTGATCTTGGGCATCCTCCACAACCACCACCAACCCACTTAACAAAGTCAGTTGTGAGTCGGCCAGGCTTTGTTCTCAAAACAAACAAATAACCTGATTAAGCTCTTGAGCATGGCATAAGAATTTTTCTAAAGAACGCATTTAAGGATTCTTTTCCTTCCCTTCAGTGTCATTAATGTTAAAAAGAAAAGCTACTGTCTTGTTGAAATAAACAGCTTAACTTTAGAAACAAGAATGAGCACACTTAAACAGGAGAGCAGGGGTTTGAAGCCAGCTGTTGAAGAACATCCCTGCTGTCTTAAGAAGCTTTCTCCCCATAGTGCCTATTGTTTCCAAAGAAACTTAACTTCCTAACTGTGTTAATTTTATTGGAACACTACAGATTGAGAGAGAATGTGCAGAAGATGTCAGTGGAAGAGAATGTTGTGCTAAGCTAATGGCCTCCTGCTGCTGCTTAAATGCTGAGCTGTGGTTGAGGTGTTTTCAAGGCCAGTGTGGAGTCACTCTATTCAGTGACTTAATTGTATTACAGCAATTACCGATGGTGAGTTACTCACCCTTGTGCAGTGTTTGCCTAACAGAGTGTAAAGGTTATTTATTACTCACTTTCTCTGAAGTACTTTAAAGAAGAAACTTCCCTTGTGTTTCAACCAGTCAGAAGATAGTCAGTCCAAACAAACTAACCCTTTTTTTCCCCTTACCTTTGAAAAAAGTTACAATTTACTGATAGTTAAGGCTAGTTTTATCCTGGAATAAATAAATTCAGTATCAATTCATGTCTAAATCATTGGGGTTAATACTCTTCCAGCCATCCAGATCAATTAGAAATTCTTGGAAGCTGTTGAAGCCCCTGGCTGGGAGGTGGCCTACAGAGGAATAGCTCCAGGGCATTTCCCGGGCTTAGAAATGGAGGCCGCGGGAATCTCCAGTGAGAGATGGGCCCTGCCCCGCTCTCTCTTCTCCCTTATAAAGTCCTCTGTGGTCAACTGACTCTTGCGTATGGCAGTGAATTAGACTGCACAGCTGCTGGTAGGTGAGTTTCAAGTCTTAATCTATGCATTCAGAGAAATATTTTTATATGCTTTGTGTAATTTATAACAAGGATTTTTTTTTAGCTTTGTTAACTGTGAATTCGCCCCTCCTCCTCCACTGCATATTTAAAGCATGTGCTCACACTGTGTGTAAACATTCACTGAAGATTTTTCTCTTCGTGAACTGCTGACTGTTCAAGCATAACAAGTATTATTAAAATTAAATATTAACTGACCAAACCCACATTCTTTAATTTTGGCCTCCTAAACAGCACTATACTTCTAATAATACGGGGTTCAAATTGTTGGACAGTTCCAGGGAGAAAACCCTCTGGAGGAAGACTAGGAGGGACCGGGCCCCAGCTGAGCCGCCTCCCTCCGGCTGCTGCGGTGGCGTGCACGCCTGTCAGTGGCACCGGAGACGGATATCTTGTGCGGGGTCTTCCTCTCAGTTCACAGCAGTCAGCTTCATTTCCCCAGAGTAGCTGAGCCAGCTAGATGGAGGCCATCCTCTGTTAACCACATTTTTTGATTATCCTATTTACTTTACACAACTGAGCCTCCCCTTCGGGCTGTCAGCACCTGTCAGGGCCTCAATGAGCTCAGAGGCAAACTCCCAAGACAGGAGAGGAAATACAGCCTTACACCTTCAGATCTTTAGCTGAGAATGATGCCGAATGAATCTGCATTTCTGTTGGTTTGGGGCAGCTAGAGCCTCCCCAGCCAGACGTCATGCCAAATCGGCCCGATAAATCAGGGAGCACAGCAGAGACCTTTTCTTAGCTCCAAGGAGAGGCAGAATAATTTGGGCATTTGTGCTTTCATACTCGCTTTATCACAAGGATGGAAGTCTTCTTCTATGCACTCATAAACATCCTGGGCAGAAACAGCCTGCCAAAAAAATGTGATTAACCTTTAACAAATAGTCCTGCAGCACAGGCTGGCCCGATGCGTATAGAAAAATCAGATCAAAGGAGGCATCTCCACACCTACTGCAAACCATTTAGGGTGGAGGAAAAACAAAAAAACCATCACCCACAACCAGTCACATGATACCAAGAGTAAAGTTTGAAGAAATGAGAGTCAGAGGAGACCAGAAAACTTAGTAAGGTAACAAAGAGAAGAGATCCCTTCCAAATAGAAGGCCATGTGCCAGGTAAATTCTGACCTGCAGAAAAATAAACACTTCATTGGCTTGCTCAAAAAAAGCAAATTTAATTCACTCCCTCATCTCATTGACCAGCCCGGGACTGTCAGGAGAGGGGGCAGCCTCTGGCTGCTCTGTGTTCCAATATTCACCTTCAGCCACAGTGAGGAAGATGCATGACTTGGAGACCTCACTGGTGACGGGGACCTGTCCGGAACAGACTGTTAAAGGGGCGAGGGAATAAAGCACCACGCGTTTCTCATCCCCTAGAGCAGCGGTCCCCAACCTTTTTGGCACCAGGGACTGGTTTCGTGGAAGACAATTTTTCTATGGATGGGGTGGGGGGATGGTTCAGGCGGTTATGCAAGCGATGGGGAGCGATGGAGAGCAGCAGATGAAGCTTTGCTCGCTTGCCCACTGCTTACCTCCTGCCGTGCAGCCCGGTGCCTAACAGGCCATGGAGCGGTACCGGTCCACGGCCCATGGGTTGGGGACCCCTGCCCTAGAGAAGCAGGCGTAGTGGTCTGAGGGATGACATAAATGTGAAGGTGTTCGGGACTTCCCTGGTGGCACAGTGGTTAAGAATCCACCTGCCAATGCAGGGGACACGGGTTCGAGCCCTGGTCTAGGCAGATCCCACATGCCACGGAGCAACGAAGTCCGTGCGCCACAACTACTGAGAGCCTGCGCTCTAGATCCTGCGAGCCACAACTGCTGAGCCCATGTGCCACAGCTACTGAAGCCCGCGCGCCTAGAGCCTGTGCTCCACAACAAGAGAAGCCACCGCAATGAGAAGCCCGCGCACTGCAACGAAGAGTAGCCCCCGCTCGCTGCAACTAGAGAAAGCCTGCGTGCAGCAACGAAGATCCAACGCAGCCAAAAATAAATAAATTTAAAAAATAAAATGAACTTAAAATAAAAATGTGGAGGTGTTCACAGCAGCTTTCCCAGGAGGCCTCGGGTCAGATTTCAGGGGTTTTATTTCTCACCTTTTTACAGTATCTGCACAGCAGCGCAGGAACTACTGGCAATTACCCAGTGAATTTTGGCTGTGAAGACAATATTTCTAGCCAAAAGTTCTTGGGTCTGAAGTTTTCAGATAATTCCAGCCATGTAGATGTGTATAAAGGTAACCTCCATCTCTCCCTCCTTCCTCCCTGCCTCCTCTAAAGGTCCTAGCCCCCAGACCTTGTGAACAGAGAAAGGCTACATTGGGGTGTATGTATTGTTGACACGTAGCTTTATTTTATCAGCGCTCCATTTTTAATGGATCCAGGCCAGCACCCCAGAGTACCAGACTCAGTTCCTAGGGACAGCCTGACCTGGCAGTCTTCTGTTCCAGAAGGAAAAAGCTTTATTAAAAAAGAAAAAACTTCAGAGTAGAAAATATGAAAAATCATGGGGGTAGGGAGGTCATGCCATGAAATGATTGAAAACAGTACAGTGTGGAAATAACACCACATTGGGAATCAGGAGACCTGGGGACTAGTCTGGGCTCTGCCTCAAATTAGCTATGACTTTGGGCATGTTATTTGCCTCTGGGGCTTCACCTCCTCACCTGAAGCATTTAGCATGGTTATCCTGCCAGGCACTTAACAGGGACAAAAACCTGACAAATGCCCCCAGCGTTTGCTATTAAGTCCATTCTGTAGACATATCTGGTGTCCTTAGCCTTCCTGATGAAAACCAGGAATGTCCAGGAAGAAATCCCAGAAATATATTTTAGGCAAGTCCAGCATCTCTGGCCATCCCGTAGAAGATGCCTCTGGCTGCAATGAGGTTGGTTGGAGAATCAAATTCAGCTATTGTCCCTTTGTCCAGGACCAGGACCCTAGCCAAGGAAAAGAAGTGGTCAGGTCTCCATCAGCCCAGATCTGGTTTCATGGTCCAACCCTGCCCTTCTGGGTACCGCTCAGGCCCCGCAGTGACATGCCAACCCTCCCACTTCAGTCAACCCACCCAACACAGTGCTACACCACATATGCACGCTTGCAAGGCTGGTTATTTTAGCCACTCCGTTTGCTGTCCTGGCAGATGAGACAATTTCTGGGATCAAACACAAGGTCCGATTCATCTTTGTTAGTCGGGGCTCCGAAAACCTCCCCTAATGAGCCCTTCCCTTCACCAGGGTCACAGGGCCTGTGTGCTTCCATCTGCTTTGTGCCAACTCAAAAAGGCACACGGCGGGAAACTGGGCTGCAGTGAGGCCGGATGCTGGCATCTGGGGCTTTGGCTGCAAAGCTGGCTGCCGCTGATGGGTGGATCTCCCCCCGCCCACACACACACACAGTCAAGCCTGGGCCTGGGATTAGAATCTCTTGCCAACTAAACACAGGGTGCACCTGGTGCAGGGCCAACAGGCTGGCTCCCAGGGTGAGGCAGGAGCAGAAAGGGCTCTCCCAAGTCCCGGGAGATGCTCCTCAATAAGAGGGCCTGGACTGCACCCACTCTGTTTCCCCACCTATGGGGCTCCCAGAAACGTGTCCTGGGAAGATGTGCGTCTGTGGACATCACAGCCTAGCCACTGCCGAAACTGAAGCCCAGGAGACTGCCCCCCTCGCTTCAGTGGCTTCTCATTGCCCTTAGGGTAAGGACTGAATGCTTTCCCATGGTCCTCAAAATGCAGCAGAGTGAGGCCTCTTTCTCCCTGTCCTCTTGGTTCTACTGCCCCTTCACCCTTTCTACTGCAGCCTCTTGTGCCCTCCTACCTCAGGGCCTTTGCATGTGATGCAGCCTTTTCCTGAAAGGCTGCTGGTGAAAACCATTTTCAGTTAGGCCTGGGAAGAGATCCTCTCAGTCCAGCCCTTTCCCTTGTCTGGACCCAGGGCCCGGGCCTTCCTGCCCACCCTCCCTTCTCCCAGTGGGATCCTGGATGGGAGTGGAGGCGGGGTGGGTGTGGTAGGGATGGAACAGACACTTAGCATCAGGCATTCTCAGCTTGGTTCCCAAGCCCCTGGGAGCTGTGTGGGGAACTTCTGAGAGAGGGTCAAGGTCTGCCCATTGCCCTGTCCATGTATCTCCCCACCTCCCCATGCCCTGCAGGTGTTTGTTTTGTGAATGAAGCCTGCCCTGCAGGTGTTTGTTTTGTGAATGAAGCCCTGTTGATGTACTCCCACTATACTCCTTCAGGATAGATTTGCTGCAGCCTCCTGCCTCTTCCTCACTCTGAGCTCCCGTGTCTCCAGGGGAGCCAGCCTGGCAGGCCAGCACCAGCTGGCTTCCATCAGGCTTCTGAGTCACCCAGCCCCTCCCCTGTCCTCCAGCAGCACACCTTGACATTAGGCACAGTGAGCAAACAGGTCACATTTTTTGCCTTTTGGCTGAGTGAGCTGCCTCCCCAACGAAGCCATAAGATACCATGAGGAAGGCTCCTTCCCTAATCCTTTGAGAAGCTGGTTCTAGTGAGGATTATAAAGGACATTTCCTAGGATCACCTGCACTTTTTTTTTTTTAACATCTTTCTCGGAGTATAATTGCTTTACAACGGTGTGTTAGTTGCTGCTGTATAACAAAGTGAATCAGCTATACATATTCATGTATCCCCATATCTCCTCCCTCTTGCTTCTCCCTCCCACCCCTCCAGTCACCTGCACTTTCAATGCTTTATTTCATTGACTCCTTACAACAACCCTGAGAGAGAGAGAGGTTCATGGAGGTTTTGTGAACGGCCTAATGTCATACAGCAGTCAGCAGCAGAGCCAGGCTTGGGACTCAGCCCTCTGCTTTCCCACAGCAAAGCATCTACTCCGCACGGGACCCAAGCATTGTGCACCTTTCCTCAGTGGCTTCCTGGTCTGTACGTCTACCTCACAGGATGGGAATGAGGCTCAAATGAAGCCATGGCCATGTGGGCATTCTGGAAACAGTGCTCAGGAAGTGACAGGATTTGGCCTGAAGGGTCTGGTTCCCCTCACCTCAGTATTAAGAGGTGGGGGAGAAGTGGCCATGCCTACGGAGCCCCAGTGTGCCCCTTCCCCATGTGTTGGTAACCCCAAAGTGTCCCTTGTGTCTCAGAAAGCATCACTGTGCCCCCGGTGCCCAGATAACCCACACTGTTCTGCGCCCCCCCCAAACCTTAGACGACCCCACGGAGCTCCCATATCCACATATCCAGTAACCTTAATCTGCCAACCACGGCCCAGGCGACCCCACCAGGCCCCTCCCTGCTTGGGTGCCAGTGCCCCACCTGGTGTAGTCCATGATGGTGTTGAGCCGATGTGCGATGGTCAGCACCGTGCAGGGCTCAAACTGGGTGTGGATGGTGGCCTGGATGAGGTCATCCGTCTCCAGGTCGATGGCGGCTGTGGCCTCGTCTAAAACCAGGATGCGACTCTTGCGAAGCAGGGCTCTGGCCAGGCACACGAGCTGCCGCTGGCCCACGCTGAAAATGGGGAAGGCAAGGTATCTCTAGCTGGGTGCCCCCAACCTGACCCCAGGCCTCATTCCCCAAACTGTTTCTGTCTCCACTCCTTCCCAATGGCCCAGGGCTGGCTCTCTGTCTAACCTCTCCCATTTCTGCCTTAGCCCAGGACTCCTGGAACACCGAGTTGAGGTCTGGACACCACAGGGATAATGAGGGGCCTTGCGGGTAGAGCCAGGACTTAACAACATTGTGAAATCCCCAGTCTGTCTCTGGCACCCCTGGTCTCTTCTTCCTGTGCTTTCTTCCCTATCCTCACTCCTCAACCAGTGTCACCGTGTTTCTCTGCTTCTATCTCTCAGTCATTTACACCTTAGTAATAACACACTTAAATGACTCCTCCTGGATATTTGCACACATCATGTTATCTTGCTGAGTCTAATATCGCACAATTTAGTCAGCTTCCGCCCCCACGGGGAATATAGGTCAGGGTTCCGTTGTGGGAACAAGGAAGGGACAGGGCAGAGGAGGCTATGGGGGGTTCCCCGTGTCTGGTCCCTGGGAAGGTGGAGGAGGGGTGGAATGCATACCTTCCACCTCCTGCCTTGGAAGCTGGAGCTAATGAACAAAGAGAGGCTGTGTTCCCAACCACAGAGGCTGCAGCACCCTCCACACCCAGGGACAAATACCTCAGCCCTTCCCGCAGGGGTGAGTCACTACAGCCCGAGTGAAGGCCAGGCTCTCTCCCCGGCCTATTCCCGCAACTAATGAAGGTTTTGGCAGCAGAATGAGCCGCCAGATAGAGCTCAGGGCTGATTTATGGTGGGACTGGCACAGGATATAGGTTATACTTAAAGTGGCTACAAGCTCAGGGAGGGAGGAGGGGAGTGGATTTCTGTCTCAGATCCTGGCGGATGTGGGGACGGAGGGGATGCTCTGGGGAGAGGTGCTCATGGCAAGCCAGGACAGGAGAATGGACCAAAACACAGCTGTGGGGCACAGGGTCTGAAAGCCTAGGCTCGTCCGCCAGCCACCCCCAACACGGCTGTGTAAGTGAAATCCAGGTACTGTGCACATTCATTCCTGCAGGGCTGCCTGGGGAGGCGGGGGCATCCCACCAGTGGCTATGATGCGGCAAGGAAAGTTTTGGGGCAGAAGCTCCCACTTCCCTGAGTCCTTGCCCCACCCCTTGCTAGCTGAGCAGCTTTGGGCAAATAATTTTATCCTCTGGAGCCTCGTTTCTGGCCCACGGGACTGCAGTAAAGATGAAAGGAGACAGTAGAGGCCGAAGTGCCTTGAACACTATTAAGTGCTGAGCAAATGTACAGGTTTTTGGTTTTGTTTTTTTTTTGGAGAAAGTCCAGTCCGTAGGTATGGACCGAGTAGAATAATACAAATAGCTACATTTCTCAGGAGTATATCCAGTCTAAGTGCTTTCCATTTCATCACAATAACCCTAAGACTGCTCTGTCCAAATGATGGCCACTAGCCACAGGTGACTGTTGACCACTTGAAATACGACAAGTCTGAATTGAGATGTGCTGTACGTGTAAAAATACACACGGGATTTTACACTTGAAAAAATGCAAACTGTCCGTAATAGCTTTTGTATCAATTACATGTTGAAATGATATTTTAGATATATTAGGCTACATAAAATACACAATTAAAATTTATTTCATCAGTTTCTTTTTTTTTAATGTGGCTCTTAGACAAATTTTATTTACACCTATGTGGCTCAAAGTATATTTTTATTGGGCGGCATGGTGCTAACAGGTATGGGACTGTTATTATCCCATACTCCTTTCAGAGTAAAGGAAAGCAAGGCACAAAGAGGTTAAGCGGCTTGCTTCAAGTCACACAACTAACATGGGTACAAGTGTCTCAAGCCTTTAGACTCAGTAAGAAGTGGCTCTGGGCCTCCCTGATACGTGGCACAGCGACGGGTGATATAAAGTCTGGGGCTATAAGGAAGCAAAGAAAGGCCCAGAGAGCTCACTTTGCCCACTTCTAAACCACAAACAAAATTGCATCCACCTTGGAAAATATATAAGATTTCTCTAAAGCTCTGTAAGTTTCCTCTTATCTGCTCCACAGGTTCAGTCCACAACCCCTCCTCAGGCCAAGCACAACATTGACAATCTCACAAGAGAGGACCGATTAGGGCTTTGGAATCTGCCAGGCATGTCTTCTCCCAGCTGTGTGACTTTGGCCCTGCCTCAGTTTCTCTGGAGCTTGTGTGAGGAGTCAGTGAAGTAGTGCACAGTGCCTGGCACACAGAATATGCTCAATGCAAGACAGTGCCCCCTGAGTTCACTCTGGCTGAGATGGGGGTGGGAGGGCAGGAGGCGGCTGGCCTGGATTTGGTGTCGTTTGATGCTAGACCCTCTATAGCGCTGCAGAGTGCTATTCCTGACCCACCCACCCACTCCCAGCTGTTACCTGAGGTTCTCCCCGCCCTCGGAGCACTGGAAGTCCAGGCCTGCCGGCTGGGAGCTCACAAACGTGTGCAGGTGGGACAGCTCCAAGGCTCGCCACATGTCTTCCTCCGAGTAATTGCCGAAGGGGTCCAGGTTCATGCGCAGGGTCCCCGAGAACAAGATGGGGTCCTGGGGACAAAGCAAGGCCTCAGAGGGAGGCAGCTCAGGCCCCCTAGAGAGCCATGGGCCCCGAGGCCAGGGAACAAGAAAGGGGTTGAGGTGGCGGCATTCCCACTCTGACCCCAGCCCTCCAGGAGGGAGGCAATGGCCAAGGAGATAGAAAAACGCCTGTGGGGAAGTGATAAACCTCAGCTTTGCCAACCCAAAGTCCTCCACTAAGGCAGAAACCTGAACCGCTAACCTGACCCCAAAGTGTCCAGTCAGAAGAAAAAAATACCCCAGAGGAGTCAGAAAAAGTGAAATGTAATTCAGAGCTGTGAAACCAGGAGGCCAGGATAGAAGGCCTCTGGGGTGGGCTGTGTGGAGGGGCCTGTTGTTCTGCTGGTCCAAGAGGTCAGAGGACAGGGTCTTATAGGGCAGGAGACATCTGACCCTTCCAGACCCACGATGGGGGGCCGCTCTGTGGCTCTGCTCCTGCTGTCCTGCTCTCCAGCCTCCCAGAGAGGGGTCCCAGTCTTGAACTCCAAGCTACAGAACGGGGTGGGACCTGCCGCCAGAGTCACAGGTCAGTGTGGCCAGGCCACACCAGGCTGCTACCTGGGGGATGATGGTCAGCTGAGAACGCAGGTCATGGAGCCCGATGTCGGCCACGTTGAGGCCGTCGATGAGGATGTCGCCTTCCGTGGCTTCCAGGATGCGGAACAGGCAGAGGGTCATGGACGATTTGCCAGCCCCAGTGCGGCCCACGATCCCCACCTGGAGGCAGTGGGGGGTCGTCAGGGGGAGGCTGGGGTTTAGCGGGGCTGTTGCCAGGACTTCCCTGGGAGGCCAAGCAGACCCTTGGGCTGGGCCCCTGCCATCCCACAGACCCACGCTCCCCAGGGAAAAACCCGCCCCACACGCACCTTCTCGCCACCTCGCACTTGTAGACTCAGGTCCTTCAGCACCAGCTCCAGGCCGGGCCGGTAGCGCACAGAGTAATTCCGGAACTCCACCTCACCCTGCAGTGGCCAGCCCACTGGTGGGCGGCTGCCCTCCACCACCCAGGGGGCCTGGCCACCGGGGGAAGACAGGATCCTCATCATGGGGGGCACCTCTTCCCCAGCCCAGCCATCTCCCAACTTTGGTCTCCCTCCCTCCCCAGGCCCCTGCCATCCTCACCCACTAGGGACCCTGGTGGGGAGGTCCTGGTGCTCATGTGACCCAACCTTGTGGTTCAATGTCTCTTTATCCCTCTGACATTATTCCCCACAGAGCTTTGCTCTCCCCATTCCCCTGTGCCCCACGGCCATAAGCGGCCCCTCCCACCTGCCCTCGCTCCCCCTTTCACCATTTATTATTGAGTGGCTACTCCGTGACAGGTAGTGGGGTCAACAATGGTAAACAAGACAAAGTCCTTGTCCCCACGAGGCTTACATCCGAGTCTAGGGGGCCATACTGTTGACAAATAAGTAAGTCTACATAATGTCAGATGGTGATGAGTGTGGATAAGTGCCTGGTGTTGCTATTCTGTACAGGGTGGTCAGGGAAGGCTTCCTGGAGGAGGTGATATTTAAATAAAGACCTGAAGGAAGTGAAGGAAAAAGACAAGTAGATATCTGGGGGAAGGGCATGCCAGACAGAGGGAACGGCAAGTACAAATACTTCCAGGTGTGATCTGGATCACAATGACAAAGGTGAGAGGTAGGAGACAAGTAGTGGATGGTCCCATCACATAGGGCTTTGCTGGCCATTTTAAGGACTGTGTTTTTTTTTTACCCTGAGTAAGATGTAGGGCCATGCACAGAGGAATAACATGATTTGGTGTGTTTTTAAAGGATCTCCCTACTGCTATTTGGAGGAGGGAGAGGGGAGGGTGTTTTGAAATGGGGGGGGGGGGGTCAGACTGTCAGCAGTCACAAAGCAAGGCAGCCAGTATAGGGAGACCGCTCTCTTGAGGAGGTGTCAAAGGAATGGACAGTAGGGTTGGGGAAAGAATTTTTGAGAATGTGGAGACGAGATCATGTGTGTAGAGAGGGGATATGGGAATGCTAGGCATGAAGAGGGAGAATTTGAAGATCCCAGAGAATGGGGGATGAGGGAATGATAGGGGATGCCTGGGGAAGACAGGGGTAGATGGGGGCCCCATGGGCAGGAGAGGCCAGGTTGGGAGGAACAGGTGGGGTGGGGCTCAATGGGGGCTGACAGGGCAGGAGCTCAGGTCACAGAAGCCATGAAGTGCTTTCCAAGTAGGAGAGAGGGGCTATTTGTCTGAATGTCGCTGAGCGGTTGCATTAGATGAGAACAGAAACGTGTCCCTAGGTCAGGAAGTGGGAAAATCATTGGTGAGTGGGTTCAGTGGAGTGATAGGGCCAGAAACCAGGCGACAGGGTGATGAGGCAGTGGGGAGAGCACTGCAGACCATATTTTAAAGCCAGTTTCACGACAAAGGAGAGCAGAGAAATGGGACATAGGATACGGGGGAAAGGGAGGGTTGGTTTGAGTGTCTAGAATGGAAGCTACAAGAGCTTATTTTCGCGTGTGGATGGGAATCATCCAACAGAGGGAGCAAGATGGATGATGTAGCAGATGGAGGGTGTGATTGAGGAAGTGAAGTCCTTGGGTGGCCATGCGAAGAAGTAGAGGGAGTGGGCTTTGAAATGAGAAGGGAAGAAGGTGGAAGGGACACAGGCAGATTTGAAAGTCTGGAGGCAGGAAGGCTGAGGGAGTTCACATCTTGTAAAGCCGTTTTCTCACTGAAGCGTTAGGCAAGGTTGATGACTGAGCCTATGATGACCGATGACTGAGTCATTCGGTCGATGACTGAGCACAGGGAGGAGGGCATGTAGGGGTTTAAGGAAAGAGAATGGTCAAAACAGAACTTTCTGAAAGTGGGAACACACGCTTCTTGGAGAAGCAAAACAGGAACACCCAGCCGTGGTGTGTGGTTATAAACTTGAAGTAAAATCAATGATTTTCTCCAGCAACGTTTTAGCAGCTGAGCACCGGCATGTTTCAGAAGGTAGACAGATGGGCTCAACTGGGGTGAGGATGACTGAGAGAGAGAAGGGCAACGTTTGGTAACGTTGAGAGCACTGGCACTGGTGGAGCATAGGATCCAGGCTGGATGAGCTCGTGGACAGAGGGACAGAGGCAGGACACGGGACCGGAGCGTCCCAGGGAGGACAAGGTACTGTGACCAAGGAGGGCTTGGAACAACGGGAGCTGTCCTCTCCCACTACATCAGGAATTGCTTGAGGGCAGACCTTGTCTTGCCCTACACCTCCTCACATAGACCTCTGGTTGACACTCAAGAAGGGTTGAATGAATGAATAAATGAGGAGCCACCTGAACAGCTGGCCTGGGGGTGTAGAGATGGTGGGTCTCCAAACACCCCTCCCTGCCCCAGGCTCATCCCGTACCCACCTCAGTCTCCGTCTTGGAGTACTCTTTCACTCTCTCCACGGCCACAATATTAGACTCCAAGTCTGATATCGTTCGTATCATCCAGTTCAGAGCCAACGTCACCTAGCCAAAGGGACTGGGTCACAAGCGGGGCAATCTCTCCTCCCCCTGAAATGGCTTTGGGAGGAGTTCAGACTCCTTGACTATGCTCCTATCCTATCCCAGCTATGACCCAGGTGGGCCTGGGCAAACCCACAGATGTGCCACCTGGGGCTCAAATCACGACTGTACCTCAGGCAGTGACAATGCAGACTTAACAAAAGGCCGCCCAGCCCAGTGTTTCTTAAACTTTAATATGCACAAGAAAGATTTCCCAGGGAACCTTGTGCAAAGGTAGCTTCTAATTCAGTAGGTTCGTGGTGGGACGCGATATTCTACGTGGCTAAGAAGCTCACAGATGATGTTGATGCAACTGGTCCTTGGACCACACTTTGTGGGTCAAGGAGCCTTGATAGACAACGCTGAAGCCAGAGCCCCAGGTCTACGGTATCAGAATCTACAGTTTAAATCTCCAGGTGATTCACATGCACATTAAAGTCTGAGAAGACTGACCTGTCTGGACTGTCCTTTGTTTACCAAACGTTCAAGACTTGAGTCACCTGAGGCATTGCAAATGGGATCTGCTTCACAAAAATTCCATCTGCAGTTATTTAATGCTTTGACAATATAGGCTGATATCAGGGTGACCTTCCCAGGCTCCAGTTACCTGGTCCGTGTACTTTCTCTGCAGGCTTGTGAAATGAGGTGTATTCCACCTCTCCACATCCCTGCCCCCGGACCCCTGTCAGGGTTGACCTCTAGATCTTATGCAGGCAGGGCAAATTCTATTTGTCTCTTGGGGCCAAGCTCCAAGATAATTTCTCTAACACTCCAAGGTAGAGACCTCCTCTGGGCCTTCCTCCACTAAGGTCTGTGCACCCCACAGTGCCATCCCCTGCTGGTGGGAGTGGCTCTCCACACTTGACTGGGAGCTCACAGTCCCGTGGAGCAGAACCTGTGGCTGGTCCCCATTTGGGGCAGAGCGAGGTGCTCAGGAGATGCTTGTGAAACCTGTGTGGCCTCTGCCCCAGTGGTGGCCCTGACCCAGGACCCAGACCTCTGCGTACCTGTAGGGCATAGGACACAGACAGGCCCACCAGCCCTGGACTCAGGCTGCTTCTCCCAATCACAGCAAAGAGTGCAGTGAAGAACACGACACAGTTGCCCACGAACTCCACTCGGACCCCCAGCCACCTGTGGGGATTAGGCAAGGAGGAAATGGGGCGGATGCAAGAAGGGGGCTGTTTAGGGGGAAGGAGGGGCTTGGACCCAGAACACCAGGGTCTCTCCCGCAGACACTGGTGGAAACTCCTGGGAGGAGCAGGGGCTGAGGGAGCTGCTTCTGACCTGTTGGAGGCGATGTAGGGGTAGCAGCTCCTCTGGTTGGTGTCCACCTTAGCATCACTGATGGCCTCGAAGTCCTGGCTGCGGCCATAGGCCCGGATGACGCTGGAGCCGGTCACCGTCTCCAAAAAGTGGGAGTAGATGGGTGAGCGGCTGATAGACTCCAGCCGCTTCAGTTGCCGTGACGTGGCCACATAGAGGCGCTGACAGAGGATGGAGAAAGAGCTTGGAGTCAGGACCGTGGGGCCCCGGCTCAGTCCAGCACATCCTCTGGACCCATGTGAGCCGCCTCCCCGTCAGTTCCACTGCCCCATAAGACCTTGTTCCCTTCCTCCTGCTCCGCTCAGAAGAACCCAAGACTTGGGGGCCTGATACGGCTCCACGAACTCATCGCACCCTTCCCCTCTGGTCAGCTCTGCTCACTCTTCCAGGCCACTTTGTCCACGAAGCCTTTCCCGATTGCCTCTCAGCTCCTGACCCCCTCACCTCTGCGAGGACCTAGATTATCGCACTGACTCTGCTTTGCCTCCTGTCAGTGACGATGCCTGTCTCCACTTAGGGGCCCCAGCAGTGTGTTCACACAATCAAAATTTTGCAAAATTTGCAAAAATAAGATAATTTTGAAAAAAAAAAAAAAGATAATTTTGTATTCTTTTTCTTAAAGAGCCTCTCCCCGCCCCACCCCCCAGTTGTTTAAACTTCAGCCCCACAAAAACACAGTTCTGCCTCCACCTTCCATCTTCTACCCTGTGGGCCCCAAGATGGCCAGGGTCATGTAGGATTTGCATCTGAGAGTCCCCCGTCCCAGCACAGAGCACAGTCTTCACACACAGGCCTAAGCTTCTGGCCACCTGTGGGTTACCTTCATGGACTGATTAATTAATGGCAGGATAGGGGCTCAGCAACACAAATGCCTTTTATAGGTAGCTGTATCTGAATGTCATCAACTCATCCATGTTAAAAATATGTACGTAAGTTTAGATATATCTAAAAAGAAGGGAAGGATAATGTGTCTCAAACTGTTGACAATATTTAGCCAGCAGGAAGGAGTTCTAGGGCCAGTCACAATTTACAAGGATTTCATTTTATCCTATCAACAACTCTGTGAGGTAGGCTCTATGATTCTATTTTACACGTGAGGAAAATGAGTTTCGAAGAGGTATTTACTGAACCAAATCCAGCTGTGAAGCTGCGGGGCCTGACCTCCCTACATCCCACCACTGGTGGCCCCCGGGAGAGCCCCGGCCACGCAACGGCCACGCCCCCAAAAAGCCACGCCCACCCACTCAGGGCACACCTGCACCAAGAGGTAGAGGACAGCCAAAGGCAGGATGACCACAGCGAAGAGTGGCGTGCTGGCCACGATGACCACGAGGGTGGAGATGGAGTTGTAGAAGGAATTCAGCAGCATGAGGATGGTGGGAGCCAGAACCTCATCGATGATGTAGACGTCCTTGGAGAAGCGGTTGAGGATGCGGCCTGAGGGCGTCGTGTCGAAGAAGGACTGTGGCGAGCGCATCTTGTTGTGCAGCAGTGCCTGGTGAAGCAAGCGCGCAGCCTGGACGCCTCCCACCGCCATCATGATGGCTGACAGCATCACCAGGAGCCCTGGTGGAGGAGGAGAGGCGAGCTCGTTCACCTGGGCCAGGTGGCAGGCATGCAGGGGCAGGTTCCGAGATGGGGGATAGCCTCGGTGAACTAGGCAGGCTAAGAGGCCCAGCATGGCTAGGATGAGCTAGACAGGGCCAGAGGCAGGTAGACTGCTAGAGTGGGTTAGGGAGTCCCTGGGGCTGCGACAGTGGAGAGAGATTCAGAGGCAAGGGCGTGGTTTGGGGGACCCAGCAGCCCAGAGATGAGGAAGGGGCCACCGTAGCCCCTTCTAGGTATCTCTGCAGGCTCACCTTGCAGAATTCCCAAGGCGGCGTAGACGCCCAGCCTCTGGGAGGTGTTGTTCTGCTGGCCGTTCACCACAGCCTCACCGGTCCAGGCACTGAGCCAAACGTTGGCCCCAATGGCAGCTGCACTTTGACCCCCGTGCAGCAGACAGATGGCCAGCATGGCACAGAGCCCCATGGCCCTGGCGTAATCCCAGAACACACTCAGCTTCACCTGCATGGCCACAGCAGTTGCACAGAGGACTCCGGTGAGCCCCGGGACTGCTAGGGGCCTGCCCACCCTCTCCATCCCTCCCGCCCAAGCTACTCACAGTGCCCATCTCCACCTTCTCCTCCTGGGTCAGCACATGGCTCGCCTTTGCCTCTGTTGCCTGCACTACCTTTTCTGCCGCACCCAGGCGCCTCCTGGGCACAGGCCGACCCTGGCCCTCTCTTTCCAGGGACATGGCACTCAGCTGTCTGCGGAGGCAACTGGTCAGGCCCAGGGAGGAGGCCTCCAGCACAGCCACAGACAGAGCCCCAGGAGGAGGTTCAGGCTGCAGCCGGAGGCCTGGGGTGTGTCAGGGAGAACGCCCACCTGCGCCCCCCGTCAGGGCTTGGGAGCCCCGGTACCGTCTCCCGGGGGCTGAGAGCTCCCAGGTGCTCACCTCATAAACTGCTTCTGGACCTCGTATGTCACTGGCTCATGAACCGTCAGGTCTGTGTGGTTGCTGAGCGGGTCCTCAGTCAGCAGCACCTCCTCAACCTCTTTGTCCTCCAAGGCTGCAGCGGGGAGGCAGAAAGGAGAGCTTGGCTAGCTCACCCCGCAGGCCCCTGGTATGCCCCGCCCCGCTCCAATGAAGAGGCCTGAATGGACAAGCCAGAGGCGAGGTGAGAGGTGAGCAAGAATAACAATAAAAGTAAATGACGAATTTCGTGTTGGAAAGAAAAAGGGTGGCAAGAAAGACTTAGGTCAGACAGGAAGAAAAGCGTCCCATCAGGGACTACGTAGAAGGGGGTTCGAATATCAGGGTCAGGAGCTTGGGCTCTAGAGTCAGACCAGCTGACCTAAAATCCCACTTCCGCACCGCATGGGTTTAGGCAGGCATGAAAATGGGGATAATAATAGTACCTACTTCATTGTGTCCTTGTGAGGATTAAAGGAAAGAATGTGTGTCAAGAGCTTGCAAGGGGCATAGCCCTTAGTAAATGCTCGAGACATGTTAGCTGCATATCCGGAAGTAGGAGAGAAAGCCCAGGAGAAGGTCTGTGAGCCAGCCGGGAGCCTGGGGCTGGGGAGCCAGGACTGGACAACAAAGGGGTCTCAATATGCTCCGCGAGGACAGGGATTTTTCTGTTTGTTCATTGCTGTCTCAGCGCCTGGAATAGCGCCTGGACATAGTAATTGCTCAATAAATATTTGTTGATAAATAAATGACTTTTCCAAGCATTTGCACATTTACTAAACAGTTCATCTGTGAAACAGTTTTGCCGTACAAGCTGGGCCTGGGCCCTTAGGCCCTTTTGACACGTGAAGGCAGATGAGGAGGAAGGGCTTGAATCCATCCACTTCACTTTCCCTGCTGGTGATGTCTGACATCACGCAGACGGTCCAAGTTCCCCAGAACCCCCCTTGTGAAACACTGGGCCTGTCCACAGACACTCAGAGGCTCCAGGACAGGGGAGATGCTGGGAGGGCAGGGGAATACGGAGGGCCAAGAATGGCAGATACCGGTCCTGCTGTCAGCCTCCTGGTGCCTCTTGCCCTCGTCAGGTGCATAGTTGCGGAGAAAGTTGGCGAAGGAGCCGTTGCGCTGCAGCAGGGCCGCGTAAGTGCCAATCTCAGACACCTGCCCGTCAGCTAGCACTATGACAAAGTCCGTCTGGGGCAGGAAGCTGATGCCATGCGTCACTAGCACCCGTGTCTGGGGAGAAGGCAGCAGGCTATCACTCCCACTGCCCTCAGCACACACCCCTGGCACGGAGCGAGTGTGAGGTGCCTGTGTGCTGGCAGCGCGAGCAGATACAGCATGGACTCACCCCGTGCTCACCGCAGCTGGCTCAGTGCCTGAGGGGCACCGTCCCCCACCCCCGCCCCAGGTTTCCCCCACTGCCCAGCCCACGCTCCTGTTCCTCAGGCCCTCCATACCTCCAGGTCTCACCCGAACCCCTTGGCCTCCCACCAGTCTTCTCCTGTGGCCCTAGACCTCACCTTAGCCCCCTTAGCCTCTGGGAGGACTCACCTTTCCTGCCAGCACACCTTCTGGCCCAATGACTTGGTCAAAGATATGTTTGGCCACGTGGGAGTCCACGGCTGACAACGGGTCATCCAGCAAAAAAATGTCAGCATCACTGTAAACAGCTCGGGCCAGACTGACCCGCTGACGCTGGCCCCCAGACAGGTTAATGCCCTGGATGGGTTGGAGGAGGGAGGTGAGAGGTGTGTATTGGGTAGAAGGGAGTCAGGCCATCACAAGGGGGACAAGGGCTCTGTCTATTGTCATTCAAAAAGGCAGACCTCTAAATTCACATTTCATATGCCTGGTCCTGTACCTGGGAAGCTCTAAGGCCATGGAGGAAGGGGTGGTGGCTCTCAGAGTCCTCCCAGGGCAGGTGAGGACATCGTGCTCCCGCCCAACTGGTTTCCCTGCCTTCCACCTTCATACTCTGGGAGGCTGGAAATCCCCAGGAGGTCCTTAACAGAACTTTCAGTCTCCCATCAACCATACGGTTCACAGATGACTTTCATAACAATTATCCCATTTGGTCCTCTTGTCAGTCTTTCCAGGGAGGTATCATTAGCCCCACTTTCTAGATGAAGAAACTAGAGCTCAAGACGTTAATGACTTTGTCCAGGGTCCCAAACTATTAAGGGCAAAAGCAAGGATGGAAACCCAGCATCCACCCCAGAATTCACCAACCCTGAGATCATTCACATACCAGAGGGGAGGTAAGTTCACTCCTTAAACCCATTACGCAGAAACTGAGGCACACAGCAGCAGGGCTGGGCCTAGAGGGCAGACCCCAGAAGTATAGCCTGCTTTCCTACCACCAGCTTTCCTCATTCCCTCTGGAACAGGCCCAGCTCTTTGGGGGTACCCTGAGAAACTGACCCCTGGGTAGAACAAATGTGGGTTGGGAGCTGGAGCTGCTGAGAAGCAAGGGGTGGACATGGAAGCTGTAGTGACTGAGACGCATGAACGTTCCTGCATTCAACCAACCAGTCTTTCTCCAGTGCTACTATGTTCTGGGCACTAAATCAGGCTTGTGTGTGCGAGGTCAGTGTGGGTCCAGGAGAGATGGGAAGGAGGAGTTGTATCGTAGATCAGGAGGTCTACTCTGGGTTCCTATAATCTCGGACTCCTACTTAAAAATTTCCCATCCCCACTGCCAGGCTCAGGCCCCCATTTCCCCAGGGCACCACGAGAGCCCCCTCACTGGTTCCTGTGCCTTTGGGCCCCTCCACACTGCAGCCAGGGCAGCTTTTCAAAATGCAATTCCTGTCCCTGCTTAAAACTCTTCACTGACAAGTTGAACGTCAAGGTAAAAAATGATGGTAATGGATTATAACACGTTGAATCAAATAAGACTCCATGAGCCCACGTTGATATAAAAAAATGAATGAATAAGTAATAAGTCAACTAATAACTATAGAAGGAATGGAGTTAGAAAATCAACATTTGGCCAACATCATAGTAAACACTGACTCAGGGAAAAATCATCAATGAAAGTTATAAAATGAAATCATCAGTAGACAATACCACCTCAATCAAGAGATCAAAGTTAACATTGTCAGTAACGCATGAACTGACATCGTGTGCCTCCTGATACGACGCACCAAGAAGGACACAACGTTACTTCTTTGGCTTTTCCCAAAAAAAATATATTCCGAATCTAATCGTGTTCAAATTGAGAAACATTCTGCAAAATAACTGGCCTGTACTCTTCAAAAGTGTTGATGTTCTAAAAGACAAAGACTGAGGAATTATCCAGATTGATTGAGAATAAAGAGATATGACAACTAAATGGAACTCATGATCCTGGATTGAACCCTAGACTAGGAAAGAAAATAGCTAAAAAAGACATTACTGGGACAAATGATGACATTTCAAATGTCAGACAGTCAATTAGATAATAATACTGTATTAATGATAAATTTCTTGATTTTGATAACTCAACTATAGTTATGTAAGAGGATGTCTTTGCTTTGAGACACTGAAATCTTTAGTATATAAAAAAAGAGGTGAAGCTATAAAACTCAGAGGAAAACACAGGGGAAAAGTTTCATGACATTGGACTTGGCAATGATTTTTTTGGATAAGACACTAAAAGCACAAGCAACAAAAGTAAAAATAGAAAAATTGGATCACATTAAAATTGAAAACTTCTGTGCATCAAAGGACACAATCAGCAGAGTGAAAAGACAACCTTCGGAAGAGGAGAAAATATTTGCAACTCATATATCTGATAGGGGGTTAATATCTAGTATGTATAAAGAACTCCTACAACTCAACAACAAAAAACCAAACAACTTCAATAAAATCTGGGCAAAGGACTTGAACAGACACTTCTCCAGAGAAGGTATACAAACTACCAATAGACACGTGAAAAGATGCTCAACATTACTAATCACTGGGAAATGCAAATCAAAACCTCAGTGAGATACCACCTCACATCCATTAGGATGACTACTACCAAAAGACAAAAACAAAAAACCAAACAACCACCCCAGAAAACAACAAGTGTTGTCCAGAATGTGTAGAAGTTGGAGACCTTGTGTACTGTGGGTGGGAATGTTAAATGGTGCAGCCATTATGGAAAATAGTATGGCAGTTCCTCAAAAAAAAAAAAAAAAAATAGAATTATGATGTAGCAATTCCACTTCTGGGTATGTACTAAAAAGAATTGAAAGTAGGGTCTTAAAAAGATCTTTGCACACCCGTGTCCATAGCAGCTTTACTCACGATAGCTGAAAGGCGGAAGCAACCCAAGTAACCATTGTTGGATGATTGGATAAGTAAAAGTTGCTATTTAATGGGTACAGAGTTTTAGTTTTGCAAGATAAAGAGAGGTCTGGAGATTGCCTGTACAACAATGTGAGTGTATTTAACACTACTGACTTATATACTTAAAAGAATTTCTAAGGTAAAGATTTATGTTATGTATATTTTGCGACTGTTAAAAATTAATAAATTAATTAAAAAATAAAAACTTCCACTGATGTCCCATGGTTTTTAGGGTAAAGGCCAAAAGCTTAATCAAAGTCTTCAAGGCTCTACCTTACCCTGTTTCTGCCACACCCCTTCTAACCTCCAGTCACACCAAATTGCACAGAAATGCCAGTCCACCCACCATCCCTCGGCTTTCAAAGGTTTTCCATCACTTGGTAAAAGCCACAGTTCTTACAGTGGTCTCCAAGGCCCAATGTGACCTGGCTGCCTGGACACCTCACTGACCTCATCTCCTCCTCATCCCTGCTCATTCCACTCCATCCACATTGCTCTTCTTGCTGGTCCTTAAATGTCCCATTCACACTCCTGCCTCAGGGCCTTTGCACTTACTGCTCTCTCTGCCTCAAATGTCCCAGACAGGGCTTCATGTTCGAAGATACGGACCACTCCCTCACTTTGTTCAAGTCTCCGATTCTCAGTGAGGTTTTCCCAAAGCACACTAACAATACAACCCTGCACATACTCCTATATCCCTTCCCTGTTTCATTCTTTCCCCCTAGCGTTTATCTAATATTATAGATTTTACTGATTTACCTTGCTATCATCTCTTTCCCCCAGTAGAATGTAAGCTATATGAAGGCAGAGATTTTAGTCTGGTGTATTTACTACTGTATAATATTGCCTGGCATAAAGTAGGTAGGTAATAAAATCTGATGAATGATGAGAGCTTCTTCCTTAGCTATTAAGATTCAGCTCAAAAGTGATGCTTTTCCTTATGCAGACCACCCCGTGACTGCCTTCCAGTACCCCGCACAGGCCTTCCGCCTGGCCCCCAGGACATTCTACAGCACCTATCTGTTTACAAGTCAGTTTCCCCCAGTAATAGCTCTGTTTCACCGGCGCCTAGCACACAGCTAGGCATGATACTACATGAATGTGTGAATGAATGAATGAATGAATTCATATCTGGACCTGGGCTGGATTGAGGTGGGCAGCTATATGTGCTAACTGCCCAGAGGATGAAAGAGGAGCCTACCTTCTCTCCGATCTCTGTCTTGCTCCCACCAGGCAGCACCTCCAGGTCAGCTAGCAGGGCACAGGCCTCCAGAGCCTGTTGGTACCGCTTGGGGTCCAGGGCTTGGCCAAACAGCACGTTTTCCTGAAGAGTGCAGTTCTGTATCCACGCCTGCTGGGGCACGTAGGCCACGGAGCCCTGGCCAAAGGAGAAGGTTACCTCGGGGTTTGCCCAAGGCCTGGCCAAGCTTCCCTTCCCAGGAGTCCCTGCCCCTCTCACCTTCATATACACCTTGCCTTCCAGCTTCTCCATCTCTCCCAGCAGGGCAGACAACAGGGAGGACTTACCACAACCCACAGGCCCCACCACAGCCACTAGTGCCCCTTTTGGCACCTGGATATCTAGGCTGGGGGCAAGAAGACAAGTAGCCCAGTCAGAGGAGGAATCAGGGTTGTTTTTGTTTTTTGGTTTTTTTTTTGCGGTACGCAGGCCTCTCACTGTTGTGGCCTCTCCCATTGCGGAGCACAGGCTCCGGACGCGCAGGCCCAGCGGCCATGGCTCACGGGCCCAGCCGCTCCGCGGCATGTGGGATCTTCCCGGACCGGGGCACGAACCCGTGTCCCGTGCGTCGGCAGACAGACTCTCAACCACTGCGCCACCAGGGAAGCCCTGGAATCAGGGTTTTGGTCCCCCACCTTGCACCTGGAGACCCAAGCCCTCCTCCCTTTCAGACACCACCCTGGCAAGCTGAGGCTCTTCCTGCTTCTCAGGCCAAAGACTGAAGCGTGAGAGTGGGGTTGGGTTCCGCTACTGATCTGACCTTTGGCTCACTTTAGGCAGCTGAGGAGGGAAGGGGAAGCTGGTACCTGTGCAGGGTGGGTGGTAGGTTCTGGGACCAGGTGAAGGTGCCACTGTGTATGGTGACAGTATAGCCTGGGAGGACAGAGGTGCACAGCGTCAGGGGGCCCAGGGCAAGGCGAGGAGGATCCCTGGGTGGGGAGAGGTGTGGGAAGCCCTAGGGGGAGGGCAGGGAATCTTGTGGGGGGGGAGGGAGGGGAGACAGGAAGTCCTGGGGAGGAGCAGGGGGAGCCCTAGGGAAAGAAGGTGGTGGGGGAGGCCTGGAGAGGGACGACGAGAGGAGAGAAAAGAGCCAGAAGAGGAAGAAGGCGGGCACAGAGTGAGAGCAGATACGAAAAGAGGATGAAGAAAAGGGGGTCACAGGAGAAAAGTTAAAAGCTTGGAACAGAGAATTTTCTGGAGCAGTGGCTGGGGCAAGGGCAACCCAGGTAGAGGCTGTCTGGACCTGGGGTGATGGTCTTTCTTTCCACACACTGGGGGTCAAGTTCATCTTGGCTCAGGAAATGCTGGATCCGTTTCAGAGACACACTGGTCTGCATGCAGAAGGGTGCGGGTCAGCCCGGGGAGCTGTGCTCTTCCTGTACCATCTCCTCTTACCCTTGCTGGCCCCCAACTTCCTGGGTGAGACTGGGCCCCCTGAGGGTCCAGAGGCTGGCGCTAGGGCCCCTCCCACGACTGAGTCTTGGCTGGCTCCCACAGCCAAAGACAGGGTCCAGGTCGGTAACAGGAGGCTGTCTCCAGAACTTGGGTTTCCAAGGACCTTACCTGACTTCCTCTGACTCCAAATGGCCCCTGACTCTAATGACCTCATTCAACTGGGAACAATTCTTCATAATGCCAAATGGCCCTCCCCCGATTCCAGTAACTCTCCCTGATTATCCCCTGACCCTAAGTGACCCTATCAACCTGCCCACACTCCAGCAGAACCCCCGGCCCTATCCAGCATTACCTGGGCCAAGTTGCTGATTAACTGGGGCAGCATGTTGAGGGGAATTTTTAAGATGTTGAACAGGGACACGGACACAAAGGCCTTCTCAGCATCCAGCACGTTGTTCTTGTCCACGGACACGTACATCCCGAGGGTGGTCAGGGTCACCTGGGCAGGGGTGGGGATGGGTGTCAGGGTGGCGTCTGCAGGGTCCAGGGGCCCAGGCCGGCCAGGCAGGAGGCGGGACGCCAGCCCAGGCAGGGGCGCCTCACCAGGAAGGGGGTGCAGATCCAGATGAAAGTGGACGTGGCATGGAGGTAGGCAGCCTGGCGCATCAGCCGGAGCTCCTCCTGCCGGATGTCCTCCACCTGCTTCAGGAAGCTGGGCTCCCAGGCGTACAGCTTCAGCACCTTGATGCCGCCCAGGATCTCGCTCATCAGCCTGATGCGTGAGTCCTTGAGTTTCATTTGCTCTACCTATGGAGAGTGTGGAAAGTGCACACCCCGAGCCCCTCCCCAGACCTCCACCCACAGGGGCTCACACTTTCCCTGCACTCACACACACGGCAGCCGGACTGCTCACCGTTCCTCCCCGCCTGCCTGTGCTGCACCCCAGCCTGGAACGCCCAGCCCGACCTACCCTCTTCTCTGCTGGACAAAATCCAGCTCCAGTCTCAGTGCCCCATCACTGACCCTCACAGGCAGCACCCTCTGGCCCTTCTCTGGGTTTCTAAGGCACGTTCTCACAGGGGACCCTGTGCATGTATGTTGCCTCAACTCGACGTGAGCCTAAGGGAACAGATCCCTTATTCCTCTTTGTTCCCCAGTCCCTATAACCCAGGGTGCAGCACGCCAAATCAATCTATTCGTTCACCCCAATTTATTGAGTGCCTATTATGTGCCAGGCCATGTGCTAGATGTAGGGCAGATAATGAAGAACAACTCAAGGCCCTGGCCGTCGTGAAGCTGACAGTCTGATGGGCGAGGTAGACAGGAAGCAAACAACCACCTGAATAAATGCTTACTAAATTATTACGCATACTCCGACGGGAGTTACAGGATTCTGGGAGAGAATAATGGGGTAGGGACTGGGAAATCAGAGTTTATGCTGGGAGGTGAAGGAAGGGAGGGAACTGGGCAAGGAAGGAAGGGTGAAGCACATTCCAGGGAACAGTACGTATGGTAGCCCAGAGGTATTCAGAGCTTGTTGATTTGGAGAAAAGAAAGGCCATACTGGATGAAACTTGGCCATATCCCAGGGGGTGAGGGATTGAAAGGTGAGCAGGGGCCTGGTGGGTGGCGGTAGGGAATTTGCCATTTATCCTATGTACAGTGGGAAGCTAGGGAAGACATCAGGAAATGTTTGCAAATAAATAATGAGCCTTGGTTCCTCAGCTGCAAAATGAGAATGTTTCTAAAACCCTCTCAGGGTTGGGGGCTAGAATAAGCTAAGGTTTGTGGAAGTGGCTTGGAGCCGTCCGTACTCGGTGAGCAAGGTAGTTGTAAAGCCCGGGTTAGTGACTGCTCTCCGCCGGGTACCTGGCCCCTTAAGGCTCCAGGCAGGAGCGGCGCAGTTGCTGGCACCCACCTGGAACGCACGCATTTTCACAGCCACGGCTCCATTGAGCGGAATCAGCAAGACCATGAGAGCGACTCCAGCCAGGACAGAGGGACCCAGGTTCTGAGGAGGCACAACAGATTGACTAGACAGACAGACAGAGTATATAGACAGAACCCAACAGGCAGAGGCCTATTGACCTGAAATGCAGGGAAGGGCAAGAAGCAAAAGATGGTGGTCAGCCAAACAGATGGACAGCAAAAAGCAGACACGCAGATAAAGCCAAAATGATGAAAACATTTGCAAAAACAGCCAGCCAGCAGATAATGACAAGAGATAGGGACAAACAGGCAGACATAGAAGGGTGTCCAGACACACAGGAAGGCAAATACAGACAGGCAATGACAGTCAGAGTCACACCCACCTTGCCTCCAAGTCCCTCTTCCCTCCCCTGGGTTCTGTGAGAAGGATTATCACACAGGCCAGAAAGACACCAGCATCCTCACAGTCCTGTCCCCCACCCCTCTGCTGACCCAGAATAACCCTCTCTTTTCCCATCTGAAGGAAGGAGAAGGTCAGAGGAAGGGGGCAGAGATCAGGGTTCAAGAGTCACCTGCCAGGACTTCCCTGGTGGCGCAGTGGTTAAGAATCCACCTGCCAGTGCAGGGGACACGGGTTCGAGCCCTGGTCCGGGAAGATTCCCACACGCCGCAGAGCAACTAAGCTCATGAGCCACAACTACTAAGCCTGCACCCTAGAGCCTGAAAGCCACAACTACTGAGTCCATGAGCCACAACTACTGAAGCCCGTGCTGCGCAACAAGAGAAGCCACCGCAATGAGAAGCCCGCGCACCGCAAGGAAGAGTAGCTCCCGCTTGCCGCAACTAGAGAAAGCCCGCGCGCAGCAACGAAGACCCAACGCAGCCAAAAATAAATAATAAATTAATAAATAAACTTATTAAAAAAAAAAAAGAAGAGTCACCTGCCAGAGGAAGTACACTGCCAGGATCATCTGCAGGGGTGCTGACCACAGCAGGTTGATGAAGGGGACAACATCCATGAAGCGCTGGGCGTCCACTGACATGAGGTTAACAATTTCTCCCGCAGTGGACTCACGTTTGACTGAATTGGTGATGACCAGAGCCTGCAGGTGGACAGCAGGGTGATGGACTGGGCCCGCGAGTCTCTCCAAAGCTCCCCAGGGCTGGCCTCCCCAGCCCCCCATGCCCTGCTCCAGCTGACCTTCCTATAGATGACACCTATGATGCCGGTGCGAAACCTCAACCCCATCACAAAGATGCAGTGGTAATACTGGTGTAAGATCAGAGTCTGCGTCACGGAGCACACGAACATCAGCCCGGCCACCAGAAAGCCCCACCAGGCGGGGGCCGTGGGGTTTGAAATAAATCTGATCAGGACGCTGGAAGGTGAGGAGAGAGGCATGAGGGTGGGCAGGGCTCCCCCAGTCTACGCCCTCTACTGCTGCCCTCCCCTTTCCCCTCAGCCTCCACTGTGCCCCTGCCTCTGAAACCTCTCAGGGGGAGGCTGCCGGCCCTCCACACCCCCACCCAGACCAGGGGGACTTGGCGCAGAGCTGCCTCAAGCCCTCCACCCTTACTCCTTTCTGCCTCCACCTCCTTTCCTGCCTACCATGGCCCCCCGCCACCCACCCCTTTATCACCCTCTGGCCACCTGCCTCACCGGCCTGCCTTTCTTGCCTCCTTGGACCATGTGGCAGGAAGCAGTGCAACATGTCCATTGATTACACTTTCCTGCACCTTCTTCTGGGCTGCCGAGGGCTCTGAAGTCCACTGCGTGACCACACAGACCCTCGCCCCTCAAATCCACCCATCTCAATATCAGCGACCTCCCACGCCGCCCCGTGACCTTCTCCGGGGCCCTAATCTACTTCCTCTCCCGCAGTCCTTTTCACCTCTTATCCTCTCACCTGTCCTCACCCCCCACCTCTCTCAGCAGCTGCCCACTTAAATCTTCCCACTGAGAACTCCCCGCCAGCTACAAACTTCCCTGCAAACACTTGCCCTCTTCCTTTCGTCCTGCCTCAGGACAGGAGGCGTCCTTTCAACTTTCCACGCCGGGTCCTGCCCCCCAAGCCCTGGATCCCACCTGCCTCCTCAGGAACGTGTTTCGTCATTGGCCCCCTTTTTCTCCTGGTCTTCAGTATCCTCCTTTCCACTGGCAGCTCTGTGCCTTGGCTGACTGACATGACCAAGTCTCTTCCATGTCAGGACAAACCTCCCCTTGGCCCCATGGAGCAACCTCCATAGTCATGGCCAGGCTTCTGCTGCTGTGGGTTGGGTGTAACTCCCCAAAAGACATTTCAAGTCATAACCCCTGGTACCTGTGCATGTGACCTTATTTGGAAACAGGGTCTTTGCAGACGTAATCAAGTTAAGATAAGGTCCTATTGGAGTAGGGTGGCCCATAATCCAGTGACTGGTGTCTTTATAAGAGAAAAGAGAGGGAGGTTTGCACACAGAGACACAGAGGCAGACAGACAGACAGACACACGCACACAGGAGGATGCCATGCAAAGATGGAGGCAGAGATCGGAGCGATGAGTCTCTAGGCCTAGGAATGCCAAGGACTGCCAGCCCCACCAGCACCTGGGAGGCGTGGAACAGATTCTCACTCAGAGCCTCTAGAAGGAACCTACCCACTGACACTTTGATTTCAGACCTCTGGCTTCCAGAACTGTGAAAGAATACATTTCCATTTTCAGCCACCCAGTTTGTGGTACTCTGTTACCCTAGAAAACTAAGAACCTTTATAGGAAGTTTCTAGACCTCCACTGGCCCCGTCTCCACTGCAGAAACCCTATTCTCAGGCCCTTCCCCTGTGTCGCAGCCTCTGTTCCTGGCAAAGTCACCCACAAACTCCACGTTGCCTTCCTCAGGCTCTATTTTACTGGTCAACTTGCTTCACTGGACACCACGCCTTCCCCCATAAGGGTTCTCTGTGCCCTGCTCCACAATCTGGGTTCTTTTCCCCACTTCGTCCCCCCACACTAGTCTTCTGCTCACCCATACCTGTCAGAATGCCCTAGGGCTCTGTCTGGGGCCTCTGCACGGGCTCTCTGGGAGAGGTTAGCCAGATATGGGACCCTGGGCTTCCACCCGATGCCTCTGCAAATGTGATCTCCAGCTAGCTGGGAATCTCCAGCAACTCAGGTCCAAAATGGCCAAGATGCCCCTCACCTCCTTGCCCAGGGCCCAGGTCTCTCTTCCTGCTGAGTTCACCATCTCAGCAAAAGGTCCATCATCCTCCAGCTACCCAGGCCAGAACCCAGGTCACCTTTTCCCCTCCCTCTCCCTGGCACCAACACTCATTTCCAGAGAGTAGCTCCTGAATCCTTTCTCATTCCTGACCTGGACTTTCCTTGGACCTGGTTGGCCCACTTCCATGTGGCCACCCTGCCCTGCCTCCCCCACACTCCTGGCAGGGGATCCTTCCAGAATGAAAACCAGACACCCCTCCCTGGCTTCAAATCTTTCAAGGATTTCTTTAGCTCTCCCTCCCTCCCTTTGTTGTCCTGCCCCTCACTTTGGTCACCCACACCCCCGCCACAGCATTCAGAAGCACCTGGAGTTCCTGAGTTATGCTGTTTCAGGCCTTTGTGACTTTGCACCTTCCCCTCCTTCCTCACCTAGTCAGCAAATTGCCTGTCTTTCCAAACTTGATAAGCTCTCTGGCTGGCAAGTGTACCCTGCCCCTTCCCAGGCTGGCTTCCTTGCTCCTCTGGGGTTTTTTCAGACACATAAGTACACCTCCGCCCACACTGTGCTCTAATAGATTTACATATTGGTTTCTCCCACAAGACTTTAAGACCATATCTTAGTTATCTTTGTATACCTAGTGTCTGGCACCAGGGGGCTCAAAATATGTTCACCTGGGGGGACCTGGGGGCTCAAAATATGTTCACTGAATGAATGAATGCACAAATGTATGATTGGAGGGCCAAAGGATTGAGGGCTCAGCTGCTAGCTCCTTCCCATCCCCTCATTTGAGAGCTCTTTCTAGCCCAAGCCACTCACGTGATAGATGGCGGAGCCTATCATCTGGAAAGAGCATCGTAGATGGAGTTCAGAGCCCTGGACTCAAATCCATCTTTCCCAGCTGCGTACCCTTGGCCAAGTCACTTCACCTCTCTGAGTTCCTATTTCCTCATTTTCTGGATTGTTTTTCGTTTTTCTGCTTCCTCGTTTGTAAAACGGGAAAAGGGCACCTCTCTGTAGGTTTGTCAGGAGGATTTAAAGAGAGAATGTATGTTAATGTATACATCAGGGTACCTGGCAGTTGTACTTAGTCCAGATAAGTTGGATGTAAATGGGGAAATGAGGTGCAGAGGCTCTGCCACTCGCCAAAGGTCGCACAGAAAGTGGGGATAGCCCCTTCGGTTCCTGGTCTGGGGCTCTTCTCTCTACCCATTGTCCCCGAGGCCGGCCAGCCAGCCAGCCCCTTGCCCCGGGAAGGGCTGCGTGGGAGGGAGCGTGGAGAGAGACCTCAGCAGCTGCGGGTTGATGAAGGACAGCAGGTCCTGGACCAGCTTGAAGCACATGCTGAGGAGGAAGCTGGAGCCAAAGGTGGCCATCAGGGCCCGCAGGAAGGGGGGCTCCCGGGCCTGGGGCCGGCCCCCCAGCAGCACCTCTCCCTCGCTGGACAGTCTCTTCCCAGAAGCCTCCGCAGCCTGGTGTCTGGTCCGGGGAGGAAGGAGCAGTGGGTAGGAATGGGCACATGGGCTCCGTGAAGCCAAGGGCCACGGGGGCTGGGGAGGACCAGGTAGGAGGGGGAGCTCTTCGCTGGCTCTCAGAACTGGGAGGGGGAAGGACAATGAGACTTTCCAGCTGAGAATCCCCAAGTGTCTTCAGGTGCTAGAGGATATACGAAGGGGTGCCTTAACTGCTCCTCAAGGACTATACACCCAGCAATTCCCAACCTGTGGCCCTCTCCATGCCCCGCCCAGGGCTGGCTCCAGGAGGATGCTGACAAGAAGGGAGACATGGCCAGGGCTGGCTAGTGCCTAGTCACTGGCAAGCTGAGCAGGGAGGGAGTGGAGGCGGCATGGAGGGACAGAGAGGGGGTGCAGCAGGCAGCCTGGGGGCCATTAGGCCTTCCAGAGGCTCCAAGCCATGAGCCCAAGGCACTGCTGAGCAAGTCCATGTCCCCGGTTCCTTCACAGCCAGTCGGCCATCAGAGGCTCAGGCGGAACCAGCATGGGATTTCTGGGCCCCAGGTTGCGGGTGGAAGGGGTTTCGGTCCTGGGGGGCGGGGCGGGGGAGGACGTGGGTGAAGAAGGGCTCAGAGCCTCAGCTTCCTTGGCTGGGTAGTCGGCCACAGACAGGCTGCCAGCGGGCAGGCCCTTAGCCACAGGGTCATCTCTTCCAGCCACTGCCTCCACGCAGGAAGCAGGATTGAGAGGGGGCGCTGGCCTCAACTTTCCTCCCCCAGCCCCTTCCCCTCCTGAGGGAAGTCCCTGGCAGGGCAGGGCAGTGGTGAGCGCTGTGGGGCCAGACGGCCGGGTGTGGATTCTGGCTTTGCCACCACCAACTAGGGGACCTTGGGTGCCTCATCAAACCTCTGTGCCTCAGTGACCTCATCCGGAACACAAAGGCAACAGAACCTGCACAGTAGCTGTCGGAGATTAACCGCGTTAGTCTGCACGATGAGGACAATGCCTGGGACGGCGTAAGTGCTACGAAAGCGTCAGCCATCCTCCAGCATCAGTAGCGCTGGGAGAGCTGACCCCGGCCTGAGCTGCCCACCCCAGGGCCACCTGCACCTGCTCTTCTCCCCACGCCCAGCCATGATCTCCTGGGTCTACCAGCCTCGCCTGCAGGAGACCTGGGCTGTATGAAGGGGTGGGGGTAGGGGGCGCGGGGACGGGGGAGGAGGGGCGCCTCACCGCGCCGCCCGCTCTTGCTGCTTCTTCCTCTCCTCCAGCAGCCTCTGCACCACCACATGGGAGCGGTCCTCCTTGTTCAGGCACCAGAGGTCCCACTCCTCCAAGGGCCGCCGGTAGCCGAGGATGGCCAACCTGGAGTGGACAGGCAGCACCAGCCTGGGTCAGAGCTTAGCAGCCTGGGGACAAGGGTCTCCAGAGAGGAGGGTGTCCCTAGGGAGCTGTGGCCAAGGAAAGTGTTCCTTTATTCGCACAGTGAGCAGGATGGGGGTCACTGCCTCCTACCCCAAGTTCCTACTCCCAGCCCTTTCTCACTCCTTCCCAGATGCCCCACTGACTCCTGGGCACTGATGACAAAATCCATGCTGGCCGCGGCCCTGGGGGATGACAAGGCCTGCTGGATGGAGCCCCAGCTCGAGGAGCCTCCTCAGTACAACATGGTTGACGGGCTGTCACCCAGGTCACAGACACAATTCTGCTCTAGCTGCTCTGAGGGGCGCCCAAGGAATGACAGCTGCAAGCTCCTCCCTGACCAAAGAGCTGGGAACTAACGGTCTCCTTCTAGGACCCTAGGCCTGTCCCCACGGCCTGGAGACACAGGTCTGGCCTGTGCCCTGGGATCAGAACTGGACCAGGACCGGCCTCTGTACTCAGCCCCCAGCCCACCCTCGCCTGCCCCACGCCCGCTGGGGTTCACAGCTCCTCAGGCCCCTGGACTCCTGGCCTGCTCCCCTTCCTCTTTCTCATCCCCCAACTCTCCGTCCCCATTCCGCCTCCCCTGGGCCCCCAGGCTTGGGGAAGAGCCAACTCACTTTGTAAACCACCAGAAAGACAGGCGGGAGAGGAAGCCAGCTCCGGCCTCGGGGCAGGGGTTCTAGAAGGTGCAAGAGTGGGGCAGGGGACATCAGGAGGGCACACCACCCTCTCTAGGCAGAGCAGAGGGAGGAGGGTGCCCCGTTCCTTCCTGCTCCAAGTCCCAGTGTGCACACTGTGGAGGTGACATGAAGATGGAATGAACTGGAAGGGATGGGGGATGCTGGTGAGGGCTGGGCTGAGGGGTGGGCTGTGGCACCCCCACCCCCACCCACCTCCATTAAGACTCACGGGGTCGATATTCTTGGGGGAGAAAAACGGTGGCTTCTCCCTGGAGCACGAGAGGACGAGGGCAGAGAGCACCAGGGCAAAGTAGATATAGAAGGTGGTGAAGCGGAAGGGGTCTGAGATCTTGCCCTGGGGGAGAAAGGAGAGCAGCATCAGAGCTTGGGAAGCCCTGGGCCTGCAGCCCTTGCCCCAAGGAGTCCTTTGGGGCACCAGACCCCTCTGGGGTAGAAGTCAGCAAAAGTGGGTACCTGGGTCCCCCTGCCCAGAGGCTTCTGAGAGACGGGAAAGGTCATAGGGGGTCCACTGTCCTGTGGAGACTTGCCCTGCTCATCTACATCACCTTGTCTAACCCTCCCTAACAGGTAGGAAATCTCATGATTCTCAGTCTGCGATTGAGGAAATGAGACTCTAGATGACTCAGGAATTTGCCCAAGATCACAAGGAGTAAGTGGGTTGTTCCCAGCCTGTGCGCCTATGAATATACTTGACTGCCTCCTCTTGAGATGGAGAAACGGAGACACTAGATTGATCCCCAGTGTTCCTACCACGCCCGCGCACCACTGAAGATCCAGAGGAAGGCCAGGAACTGAGGGAGGTGGGAAAAAAGGGAGAACAAGACGACGGGATTCCAGGAAACCCAGAACCGTTCGTGTCTGCGCACCTGCTCTCACTGAACGGACATCGTACTCGGTGGTGGCTGCTACGTTCCCACGAACAGCCAACAATGGCTGCATCTTGCTGCATTCCCCTGGGTTACAACGGTCCTCACCCGGCTCACCAGTCTGCTTCTCAGCAGAGGTACAAGAAGTAGGGAATGACACAAAAAGGACTGAACAGCGGAGGAGGGAGCCGGGGAGGGGCAGAAGAGAGGAGCCTGGGACCCAGCAGTGACCTTGAGCTCTGGGGACAATCCCTAGACAGCAGGGGACCTGGCAGGTTCCTCTCTTCCGCTTACCTGTGCCAAAGCTGAAAGGATCTTGGAACGGAAGGGGATGATGCCACAGACCACACACAGGAACCAGAAGGTGACGAGGACCCCCGAAGACCGAAGCCCCTGCAGCCGCTCATACTGGATCAGCAGGGTGGCCAGCAGCTGTGCAGGGAGGGCAGGGGAGGCTGGGCCGGAGCACGCACATCTGGACCTGCCTCCATTCCTCCCCACGCCACATGGCCATACGTTTCTGGGGTTACCCACTCCTAAGGTGTCCAGCCTTCTCCTCAGAGCCCACGGTTCCCCCATCACAATCCCACAACCCACTGGAGATCCTCCCCAACCCAGATTCCCTGGTCCCACACTGACCATGGTGACCCCCACCACCAAGGGGGTGACAAAGAAGATGGGGGCAGGGGCCCAACCGTGGACCAGGCCATGGAAGGAGTAGAAGAGGTCAATCCAGGAGACACACCACAGCAGGACGCCCAAGGCCTATGAACAGGGCACATGTTGGGGCCTCCATCCCCAAAGAAAGGGATGGTCCCCACTGGGGAGGAGCCTTTGCTCCTGAAACCAACAGACCTGCCCAGGTTTGCCCCCAAGGGCTGGGCTGGGCACTGGCCAGAAGCTTCTCCAGGGTGGGGAGCGCATTGCTGGAGAACTTGACTGAACTTCCCCAAGCAGAGATTATCTGAGCCCAACTGGCAGGCTGAGCACAGGGAGGGTGAGGCTGGGGAACCCAGACCAGTCCATGAGGGTGGGGAAAGGGACCCATTAAAAGGAGACTCTCCTAGGTCCTGGTCCCACCCGCAGGAGAGCCCTGAGCCGCTGACCGTCTTGAGCCTAGAGAGGCGAGAGAGAACGATGTAGCCTTGGTGGCGGTGCCGCAGGTAGAACAGGTAGCAGGGCAGGGCAGCCCACAGGTAGACGCAGGGGACCCAGGCCAGCACGGAGTTCTGGAAGCAGGGAGTGAAGTCCGGGCTGTCTGTGTGCACGGACAGATTGGAGTCCTGGGGACAAAGAGAAGAATTCAGGGGCAGCCTGTGCAGCCCTGGGCTCAGGCTCCAGGGAGGGGGCTGGGCCAGAGAGCTGCCCCATGCGCTCCGGGGGTCAGAAGGTGTGTGAATATGAAGGTCTAACTGTGCAAACCAGCAGGCATTGTCCCGAGTGTGAGCTCTTCCAGGAGGCTAAGGGCGCTCCATTTCCTCATATTTTCTCTCTGTCTCTCTAACTGATGTCTAATTTAAGCACGATAGACTGCACCCATTTGAAGTGCACAATCCAGTGAGTGACAGTCGTACACACCTGCAGAACCGCTCCCGCCATAAAGACGGAGAATAATCCACCGTTCCACGAGTTCCTTCGTGCCCCTCTGCGGCCCATCCCTCCCAGGCAAACACTGGTCTGCTTTCTGTCGTTCTAGATTTCCGCTCTTTTATTTTAAATTAATTTTTAATTTTATCAAAGCAATATATGCACAGGGTTGAAGAGCCCACTTTCCCTCTAAGGCTCTCCCAGGGAAGGGATAGGGAGCCTCTCTGAGCTTTCGTTGCCTCTCCTTTAAACTGGGGGCAGCCATCCCTGCCCCACCTACCTCCTCAGTGGGTGTGAACTCAAAGGAGCAAGGGGATGTGGAGAGAGCTTTGTAAACAAAGCTGGGGTGACCAACCGCCCCAGTTTGCATAGAACTGCCCTGGTTCTAGCACTGACAGTCTCGTGTCTTGGGGAACCACTGAGTCCAGACAAGACCGCTTTTTGTCTTTGCACCTAAGAACTTTTCTGGAAAGAGATGGGGGAACACATTCAAACACATATTTTACCAAGACGTTCCCTCAAGGCCACCGATGAACTAATCTTTTTTTCCCTTCTTGCAAAGTATTAGACTGTCTTTACAGAAACTCATAAGATATAAACAACTAAAAAAAAAAAAGGGACTCTCCTGGTGGCGCAGTGGTTAAGAATCCACCTGCCAATGCAGGGGACACAGGTTCGATCCCTGGTCCAGGAAGATCCCATATGCTGCAGAGCAACAAAGCCCATGCGCCACAACTACTGAGACAGCGTTCTAGAGCCCGCGTGCTGTGACTACTGAGCCCACGTGCCGCAACTACTGAAGCCCGTGTGCCTAGAGCCCGTGCTCCGCAACTAGAGAAGCCACCACAATGAGAAGCCCACGCACCGCAACAAAGAGTAGCCCCTGCTCGCTGCAACTAGGGAAAGCCTGCGCGCAGCTACGAAGACCCAAGGCAGCCAAAAAAAAAACCCAAACCTCACCCACAATCCCATCCACCTAGAGACAACTCAACACCAGAAGATAGAACCCTCTACCTTCTAACCGCCAGTTTAAATAATTGTCATTTTTATTTTTGTCAAAGTTATAACATGCACACAATTCTAAAGGTACATGAAAAGAAAATGGTACCCTGCCTCATCACTCCCCACCCCTAGTTTCACTTTCCAGGGGTAAGTATGTTCAAATATGCTAACTTGTTCTGGTAGCTACTTCCATGATTTTTGCTTTTAATATCATTACATGACCTACCACTATTTGATAATCACTCTTTTCTTTTGTTCTGAAAGTTAAAGCTGTACCTCTCTTACATTCTCTCCACTTGAACTTCCTCAACTTTCCATGTAGAAACATAACAGGCTTTTGTTAAATAAATATTCACAGTTCACACTTTTTTGACTATATAAATGTTGTTCACTACGACTGGCTCTACGCCTTTCAATACCTGTGTGATCTTAGGCAAGACGCTTGACCTTCACCTCTCTGGGCCTTAGTTTCTTCCAGGGTAACACTGAGATGATAACATTTCCCACGAGGCCCCTCCCACCTGGCCCCTCAGCCATCAGCCTAGCCCAGGCCCCCACCTCTTCCCGAGCAATTTCCACGGGGTTCTGGTCTCTTCCCTTCCATGCCCTATGGGCCCAGATGGCTGCCCACACTCTCCTGGTCTTCCCCTTCCTCCCTGGTCTTTCCTTCTAAGTCTCCTTACTGGTTCCCCTGCTTGGCATCAGAGTGCCCCGGAGCTCAGTCCTTTCCTCTTCTCCATTTCCTTTTCCATTTGCACTTACCCCCAGGGCAATCTCTTCCAGTCTCACCTACATGCCAATGACTCCCAAGTTTATCTCTCTACCCCATCACTCTACATATCCCCAACTCTAAATCCGACTGCCGACTGGACATCTCCACTTTACACATCGTACAAGAGCCTACAAGGCCCCTCACAGCGTCCCTTCCCGCCAACCTGTGACCTCTCTCATCGCCTCTCCTACATCACTCCAGCCAGTGGCCTCATTGCTATTCCTGAACATAACAGGCGTGTTCCTGCCTCAGGGTCTTTGCACTGGCTGCTCTGTCTGGAACGTTCCTCCCTTAGACATCCATAAGTCTTTCTTTCTGATTGAGGCCTAGGCTGACCACCCTGTTTCATATTTCACTTGCACCTTACCCCCAGCATTCCCAGTCCACTCCCTTAACCTTTCTCTGCTTTTTCTTTTCCCTATACCTACCACCTTCTAACATGCTACATAATTTAGAAATTTATTATGTTTTCTCTCATCTCTTTCTGCTGGCATGTGTGTTTCTTGAAGGAAAGAATCTTATTTCATTATTGATGTATCCTAAGTACCTAGAGCAGTGCCCGGCACATAGTAGGTGCTCAGCAAAAATTTGCTTAAATTACTTAAACATTTGTTGAATAAATGAATAAACAAAAGGATAATCTTACACCCTGCCCCTAAACCTTCAGTGGCTTCCTACTGACTAGAAGACAAAGTCTAAGCATGGCATTCAAGTCCCACAACTGGCCTTGAACTATCTATCTACCTACCTATCTATCTATCTATGTGAACTATCAAACTATCTATGTGCCTGAGTTATCCCACCTTAAGAAAATATTTCATGGAGTGGTCTGCACACCCTGCTTCCCTTTCCTCAGCCTACCCTCACTCTTTAATCCCATCTGAGTCAGCCCTCTGCCTCCAAAGCACCTGCCCATGGCTGCGAGATTCCTGAAAGGCAGCGTTGTGCCCCTTGCCTCATGGCCCCAGACCTGCAGGGGCTCCTGCTGCCCCTGGAGCCAAGTGCAAGCACCCCTCCTTGCCTTCCCACTGCTCCCGTCCCCCACTGCCAGACTCACTTCACTCTAAATCTGCTCTGAGAGTCTCACTCCTACACCTTCGCTCAGCCTGGTCCCTATTTCTTCCACTTGTCAAGATCCCTACAGGGAAGGGCGGTGGGCCCGGCTTAGGACCCACCTCTCCCATCTTGAGCACGCTTCCTGCTCTGAAGTCAGCACCTAACAACGGAGCCGCCTTCTGGAGTACGTCTTCCACTTGATGACGCTCTGATAAAGGCCTGCTATGAGCCAGGCGGCGGGGGTGGGGGGGAGGCACACTCGGAACAGACCCGTCCCTGCCCCTGGGGAGCATGAGGTCCAGGCACATGCTTCTTTGGGGCGTTTCACTCAAGCCCCGGAGGGCAGAGGTTGTACTGTGTACATCTTGAATTCTAGAGCCGTGTACTCAGTAGTCGCTCAAGCGATGCGAGCCTAGGACCAGAAGACTCTTGCTGAGCGCTGGGCGCATGGCCCTGGGCTGGGCACAGGGTCACAGAGAGGCACTGGGCACATGGCCCTGGGCTGGGCACAGGGTCACAGAGAGGGGTTACTCTGTAGGCCTGATCACGCTGCACCAGGAGAGAGGAGACAGGTGCCCTGGCCCATATTGTTTTCCTCTTTAAAACATTTCTGGGCTTCCCTGGTGGCGTAGTGGTTGAGAGTCCGCCTGCCGATGCAGGGGACACGGGTTCGTGCCCCGGTCCGGGAAGATCCCACGTGCCGCGGAGCGGCTGGGCCCGTGAGCCATGGCCGCTGAGCCTGCGCGTCCGGAGCCTGTGCTCCACACGGGAGAGGCCACAACAGTGAGAGGCCCGCGTACCGCAAAAAAAAAAACCCACATTTCTTAGCCAAGTATAGTATACTTACAGAAAAGTACACACAGCTTAAGTATACACCTCAGTGAATTTTCACACACTGAACACGCCTGTGTAACTAGAACTAGAATCAAGGAACAGGACATTGCCAACCCCCAGAAGCCCCTGTTGTACCCCCTCCAAACCACTCCTCATCCCAGAACACTGCTCTGAGTTCCAACAACATGTGATCTTGCCCGCGTGGGACCTTCCTATAAAGGAAATCACACATTTCCTGGGGCTTTCATGTGTGGCTTCTTCTCTCCGCACTGCGTTTGGGGGTGTCATCCCTGGCGCTGAGTGTGAGTGTGGATTCTCCCTCCCCATTTCTGCTCCTGGTCCGTTGTATGAACGGACCCATGCACCTATCCATTCCACTGTCAAGGGGCAGCTGCACCCTGCTTTAACGCTTGGCAAGCCCATTAATCCCATCCACTTAGTTGCCATCCAGATAGCTGGCCCAAGGCCACCCCCAGCTCTGACCATCTGGTCTTCGGGTCTGGAGTGAACTGCCAACCTCTCTGGGCCCAAGCTGAGCTTCACCTCCTACAGAAAGCATTTCTGGGGCACCCCAGCCGCCAGCGGGCTTTTCCTTGCTTTATTTTGTATGTTCTCAACAGCCTGATAAGTGACTATCAGCTGAGAGTGAGCAACACCCCTTATGTTTCAGTAGCATTTTATTATAGCACTTACGTGGTCATTATTCCAAAAGAGAAGACGACGAACAATGTCAGGCAAAAGAAAAGGCAGGCTCCCCCCGCTCTGGCAACAGGTCCAAGGACACCTGGCAGCTGGGAGCTGGGACGGACACCCAGGCCTCGTGGCACCGAGCTGGGGTCTCTCCCACCCTGTGCTGCTTGGACCTGCACCTGTGAATACATCCTCTCTCTACAGCAACGTGAACCCTTCAGGATAGACACTGGGCCCTACTCTTATTCCTCTCCTCTCCTGCCCCGCAACTTCCAGCTCCCAGCACAGGGCCAGGTATGAGGAACAGCCCAGATTGACCTTGTGAGTCAAGGTCTGTGCGTTGACAGACAAGGGAGAGAGTGTATAGGTAGACGGGAGCCTGAGTTCAAAGGCACAACCAGGAATCACCGCTTTCACTGGGTCAGGGTCAGGGCTCTCTGAGGCAGGCAGGGAGTGGTCCCGAGGAGAACCAAACCCTGATGCAGAGGACCCAGCGTGGGCTGCCTCTTTGGAGACTTCATCTCCCTGAACCTCAGTCTCCACACTAATGGGAGTAATGACAGCATCCCAGCCAGCTCCCCGCAAGGGGGGAGAATGAACAGCAAAGCACCTTGACTCCAATAGGACAACACTGGAGGAAGCAGGTGACTGAGCAGAGGCTGCCGGGACCTTGTTTTGGTTTCATAAACAAGTTCCACTGTGGCAAGAGTCAAGAGGTCTTGGGAGGACCAGGTGACGGCTTTGACCCACAGGGAGATCCGGCCTGGGCTCCTTTCCTTCAGATACGCATGTCCCAGCTGGGCAGAGCCCTCTCCAGGAGACAGTGGGTACCTGTCCTTGCCTGTGTCCTTAGACTATTGACCTCAGACTGCTCGCAAGGACAACGACAGGACACGTCACGCACAACGTGTTCAGAACGGAAATCCTGCCCGTCCCCCCTTCTCCAACCTGCCCACCTTGATGCAGGGCAATGCTTTCCTTCTCCCAGAATCCTCTGAGTCATCGTTTTTTTTTTTTGCGGTACGTGGGCCTCTCACTGTTGCGGCCTCTCCCGTTGCGGAGCACAGGCTCCGGACGCGCAGGCTCAGCGGCCATGGCTCACGGGCCCAGCCGCTCCGCGGCATGTAGGGATCTTCCCAGACCGGGGCACAAACCCGCGTCCCCTGCATCGGCAGGCGGACTCTCAACCACTGCGCCACTAGGGAAGCCCTCTCTGAGTCGTCCTTGATTCTTTCTCCTTCTCTCACAGCCCACACCCAACCTTTTAGCAAATCCTGTCCACTCTACCTTCAAATTATTAGGCTGAACGATATGAAAGGGCTACATTCAACTCTTTTTAATCTATAAAAAGGCATCTTCATTTGGATCTCCCCGATACATCCGGGATACGACGGCTTCTCTCCACCCCACACTCTCACATGGACTGTGGCGTCGCGCCTTCTCTGGCCTCCCTGCTTCCACGCCCGCAGCTTGCCTAGCGGTCTCCTCCAGCACAGCAGCGGGAGGCAAGTCCTCATGAAACCTAAGCCAGACGTCTTAGTGATGCACCATGTCACTTCTCCGGTTAAAACCTGCCAAGGGCTCCTCATTTCACTCATAGTAAAAGCCAAAGTCTCCAAGGGGGCCTCGAGACCCTCATTATCTGCTCCCCTGTCTCTCTGACCTCAGCTTCCCCGCTCCTCTCTCTCATTCCACCTGCCTCCTGGCCTCAGTGTGGTTCCCAAATGTCAGGCCCGTGCCTGCCTCAAGCCAACAGTGCTGTGCCTCGTGCCCTGGTCACCTGCAAGCTTGTGCTCGGACCTCACCTTCTCGTGGAGGTCCACCCTGACCTTCTTAATGAAAACTGGAACTGTAAGCCCCATCGTGCTCCTGCATCCCCATCCCTGCCGGCCTGTCCTATTTTCCCCATAGCCCTTATCACTTTCTAGGATAGTATATAATTGAATTATTTCTCATGTTTATCGTTTTCTGTTCTCTCTCACTGGAATATGTGTTCTGTGAGGACGGGTTTGCTCTGCTGACCAGCGTACTCCCCATTGCCTAGAACAGTTCCTAGCACAGACACAGCACTCCCATGCATTTGTTGAACAAAAGAAAGAAAGAATGAGTGAACAAATAAATGAAAGTCACCCTCCAAAGCCCACTTCTGCAGATGTATGCCCAGGAACTCGGGATGCTCTCTCTTTGACACCAAGGCATGTGAGGGGCTCTCTGACCCAAACAAAGCTAATTGTAAATGACACAGTTGGTGGAGGTCACTTCCTGGACCCCATGATACTCCCTGCAATCCCACAGAACCCGATGGGTGACCCCTTCTCAAGCCACTGGCCCCCAATTCCCATTCCGAAGAACAGGCAGCGGCACGCTCGGAGGGCCCACAGCCCCTCCCCCACTGCCACCCACACAGTTTCCATGGCAACAACAGCTACCTTAATAACGTGATTAAACAGCTGGATGGGGCTGATAAGGTCTGGCACCCAGAATGGACCACACAGCAGGGGCCCCTTCATAGGCACCAAGACTGAAATCCCTGCAGACCCCAGCAGGGGGCAGGTGGCTGTAAGGACCCCAGAGCTCTCTGCCCCAGCTGGGCCACAGCGCCTTCAGGGACTTCCCAGCCCCTGGGGCCCCAGGCTTGTTGATAGCCTCTGTCACGAGAAGAGTAATGACTTCCTTAATCCTGTGGGGCGGGGAGAAGGGATCAACTGACAAGTTCATTTATCTCAGCTGAAATGGAGGTGCAGAAAGGGCAAGGGCCTGTTCACATGTGCTGCGGCTTTCGGAAGGGCCTGGGGGTGGGGGTGGGGGCAAAAGCCTGGCTCACAGCCTGGCCTGCGCGTCTGCTTCTGAAAGGGGCCTTGCCAGCCATTAACAGCTTTGCTTATTTGAACACCACTGTGTTCCAAGATTATTATTTAATGTTCACACCAGCTGAGACTCGTGGCTGGAAAGTGACCGGCCCCAGTTCACCTGGGCTGACGCCAGGACTTGAACCCAGGCCGTGTAGCTCCAGATTCCCAGTCCCCGTTAGGGCTCCAACATGACAGCCCACCTTGGAGAGAGAACACGTGTCCAGATCATCTGAAATATTAAAAATCTTTCGGCCATACAGCCTGCCCTCAAATCACCTCTTTGCTGCAGTTCTTTTCATAGAGCTCAGGGGAAGGGTTGCCATCACGGGGTAACAGACTAGCTGGCGTTCTGGGAGCCACTGGACTAGAAACCTGAGTATCCAGTTAGAAGGAGAAATCCAAGCCAGGGTTAGGCCCCTGTTAGCACCCACCCCCAGCCCAGCACCATCACCTGGCCCCAGCTCTGGAAACAGGAACAGCTCCAGGTGGGGCAGGGGAGGGGCCCCATCACACAGCAGTGGCACATCCAAGTCTCACCCCCTCTCTCAGGATCCTGCTGCACCTGTTGCCCCTGGGACAGCCACACCAGGGAGGGGTGGACACAACTCAGGTGCTCTGATCCTGCCTCCTGGGCGGGTCAGCTGGCAGGCCCCGCTGGGATCTCCCTCCCTGGCTGGCCCCACGCTCCAAGACCATTTCCTGGTCAGGGGACCAGCAGGCGGGCTTGGCAAAGTGCCCTCCCAAATGCCACTTCCTTGACTCACTTCCTTTCCTAAGTCTCCAGCCCTCCAGACCAGGTCCAGGGCAGTCGGGGAGCAGTAGGGCTTGGGAGAGGTCAGCCTAAGGCCACAAGGGACAAAATCTTTCTTCCAGAAGCCAGAAGCTCAGAGGCTCAAAGTGGTCTAGCACCAGCTTTGTTGCCCCAGATGGGATGGAGAGAAGGGATTCTAGTGGTCCTGGCCTGGCAGGGAGGACTGGGTTCCTGGTGGGGGTGGGGTTTGGTGTCCAGGAGGCTGAGGGGTGTCTGCCTCCTACCCACCGGCCTAACCTCAGGGGCCCTGCCTCTGCCAGTTTTTTGGTTAGGACCTTTGGATTTCTGAGCCGAGTCAGCCTCCCAGGAACTTCCTGGAGCCCGTCAGATGAAAACTAATTCTGCAAACAGGTCAAGACCTCCCGAGGGCAAACAGCCCCAGGCCCTTCCTCTGTGAACTCTCTTCACCACTGGTGCTGCCCAACTCCATTGCTCAGAACGGAGTAATCCTCCAGGCAGGGGGCAATGAGGTGCAGCAAAGGGACACTTCCAACTTCTTTGTTCTAGAGGCATCTCTGGCTCCATGATGGCTGGGCTGTTTGATCACAGTTCATTCTCTTGCAATTTATTTCCCATGAAACTCCCAAGCATAATCAGAGATGTTGGTATTCCACCCCAAAGTGGGTAGAGGTAAGAGAGAGAGTCAAAGAAAGGATAAGTCACTCACTCAGTACACAGTGTGTGTGCGTGCATGTCCGTGGGTCCCCTGGGGCTCCTGCCCTCACATTTAGCTGGGGCTGAGGTGGGTGGATTTAGCCACAAATTCCCCAGCAAACAGCTGAAATGGGAGCCCATGGCCCAACAGCCATGCCAGCCCCTTTTTTGTAGGTCTTCCCAAACCTAACATCTCCTTCTAACCTCATATCTCTTTCTCTTTATTCCTCTTCCCAGGAATATCATGACCTGTCACCAACAGAGAGTTTTAAGTTCTCAAATCATTTCACATTCCCTATCTTATTTGATCTCCACAACAGTCTTGTGAGGTAGTTAAGAGATGGGTTATTTCCCCATTTCACAGATGGAAAAACTGAGGCTGTGAAGATGAGCTAGCAAAAAAGCCTTGGTAGGGACTTCCCTCGTGGCGCAGTGGTTAAGAATCCACCTGCCAATGCAGGGGACACGGGTTCAAGCCCTGGTCCAGGAAGATCCCACATGCCGCGGAGCAGCTAAGCCCGTGCGCCACAACTACTGAGCCTGCGCGCCACAACTACTGAGCCCATGCATCACAACTACTGAGCCTGCACTCTAGAGCCCATGAGCCACGACTACTGAAGCCCGCGCGCCTAGAGCCTGTGTTCCACAACAAGAGAAGACACTGCAATGAGAAGCCTGTGCACCGCAACGAAGAGTAGCCCCCGCTCGCCGCAACTAGAGAAAGCCCACGCACAGCAACGCAGCCAAAAATAAATAAATTAAAAAAAAAAAAAGGCTTGATAGAGTAAACGAGTGGCCCAGAGGGGCCTGAATCATGTCCCCCTCCCCTACCTTTTCACCCTTGGCTCAGGTATCTCCTGGCTTCCCTGAACTACTTCCAACAAGGTGGGTCACCCACAGGCCCCTAAGATAAAAGGTTCAGGGCCAAGTATACCTGAATAATATACAATGAAAAAGAGACGCAAACTAGCACAGCAGCAATGAGTAGCCCTGAACTCCAGGCATTTGTGGTAACTGAGTTAGAGCTAAAGTTATAGCTCCAGCCTCTGGGCTTCAGACACTGCCTCCCTTGTTTCAGCTCTGCAAACCCTCAGAGGATGAGCTGGGAACCTTCCTGGTTTCTTCCCACTCCACCTCCAGTCACCAGCCACACTGGGTACAGCCTGGAACAGCTTTCAGGAGCCAAGAAGATAATGTGGAAGATGGAAGGTGCTTAGACGTTGAGGTCGGGAAGAGGAGTGGTCAGTTCCCTTGTCATTTGAGGTATCCACGGTAGACAGTCATCCCTTGGACCTAACATAGCCGAGCCTCCCACGGACCCTGAGGTTCTCCGAGGAGGTACACACAGCTCTTGAGCAACAGGAAGTTCAGGTTCGGGGAGTCCGGAAGCCCAGATGTTCACAGTCAGGCACTGGCAAAGTTGGAGCCATACCTCAGGGTCCTGTTTCCCAGTCCAGCACTCCGTAGCTGATTGTCATGTGACCTTGACAAGTCCATTCCTTCAGTTTCCCCAGCTCTGTGATGAGGGGCAGGGCCAGCTGCTCCAAGCCCCCAAGCTCTGACACTCGATTCCACAGTATCATGGAAGGGTAGAACCAAAGGATCTCTAAGCAGAGAACAGGGAGGGAGTCCTGAGTTCCCCAACTCCCGGTCCCTCGAAGCCTGTCCCTGGACAGTCCTAAGCTCTCAGGGTTAACTGTCCACCCAGGAACAGGGGGCCCTTGCACTTGAGGCTTGGGCACATCTGCTCCCTTAATTTACAAGTCCTGCGCCTGACCACCTCGGACACCGCGACCACGCTGTAGCCACATCAGCCAGGCTCAGGTGGCAGTGAGAGGAAGTCTACTCTTGAGCCAAAGGGACAAACTCTGGACGCTGGCAGCATGTGACCAGGCCAGGCTGGATGACAGACGGGGCTCCTGTGGCGACAAGGGCAGCCTCAGAGAAGTTGCACCATCTCTGATTAACCATTTAGTGACCCAGAGAATAACAGAGATCCCTGGGCTTCCCTGGTGGCGCAGTGGTTGAGAGTCCGCCTGCCGGTGCAGGGGACACGGGTTCGTGCCCCGGTCCGGGAAGATCCCACATGCCGCGGAGCGGCTGGGCCAGTGAGCCATGGCCGCTGGGCCTGCGCGTCCGGAGTCTGTGCTCCGCAACGGGAGAGGCCACAACAGTGAGAGGCCCGCGTACAGCAAAAAAAAAAAAAAAAAGAGATCCCCAAAGATATTTTTTACAGGTATTCCATTGCCCCACATTTCAAAAATTCATGTAACCCCCCTCAGTACAGCCCAAACACAGCCCAAGAGTGGGGTTCCTGACTGTATACACACACTTATGTACACACATGGGCACACACACATGCACACACAGCCACACAAGCACCCACCCATGGGTAACACACACTGGGCACACACAACACCAAGCACATATGTACGAATACTTGAAATGGCAAAAAGATGTAGAGATTGGGATTCTGAGGCCCTGGATTTGAGACCAGCCCATGCTGGGCAGCCCCCGGACGATCACCGACAAGCCCCTTGAATCTGAGCTCATCTGTGAAATGGAGACGCACCACCACTTGCCTCCCAGAGCTGCAGTGATGGTCACGGGAGCTGCTGTGAGTAGATTCTGAAGGCTGTAGGAAGCTCTTGCGCTGTCTGCATGGACCGCACTCACTATGCTGGGGGTCTGGACTCAGCAGCCTGAAAAGTAGCCTGATGTCTTAGGAGGGACTTGGCGTGTGCGTGAAAAGGCCTGCTTTTCTATCCCAGCTCTGCGCTCCTCTAACTGGCTGACTTTGAGCAAGTCTCTAGGCCTCGCCTTCCCCATCTGTAAACGGAGAGGGTGGGACCAGGAAATCCTGCTATCCTATACCTGTAAGGGCCTGCCTGCAGAGTGAGGTCTGCCTCTCCTTCCTGAGGCTGGTGCAGTGAGGATCACCTCCTCTCTGGTGGCTCTTGCCCAGAGGAAAGAAGGAACCTCTCCCAAGCAGGCAGGAACCGTTTAAGAAGGGGGAAGCCCAGTGGAGCCAGGCTCCCAAAGCACCTGGTTGACCGGCTGTGGGAGTGGGCATCCAAGTCCTAGTCTACGGGGCAGGCGCTGAAGTATCATCAGGATCTAGTAATGGGGAAATGCCACTTCTGCACCCTGCGGCCAGCCCCAGACAGGGACTGCGGTGAGGCGGCAAGTGCGGGCACCTTCTGAATTCAGGGTGCCACCCACCAAGCCCTCCAGGAGCCTAGTACTTGGCTTTCCCAGGCTCTCCCACGTGGCTGGGGAGGACAGGGCAGGTCCTGAAGGCCACTAGGGACCTGGCTCTGGGCGGCGCCACCAGGCCCCCTCCTGGCATCACATCGCCCCCTCCCCGGGTCTGTCTAAGGGCTCGCCGGTGCGCGCCTTCAGTACCGGGACACCTCCTTACCCAGAACTTGGAGCCGCACAGAGCATCCATGGGGCCGGAGCTCGGCCGCGAGGACAGCGAGCACGGTCTCTACCAGCCCGGGGGACAGACCTAGACCCCGCCCAGAGCCGCCTCCAGCCCCGCCCTCCGCCCCGGCCCGCCCCTCCAAGCCCTTCCCCCAGGCCCTTTGGGTCGAATTGAGACAGCGCCTCTAAGAAACTGCGGTTCCCAGACGGATTTTGGGACAGTGGCGGCGGGCCATTGACACAGTGACAAGCCCTTCGGGTGGCCACTGGGCCGCGCCGGAGAGATGCCCCGGAAAGATGAGGCTGATAGGGCTGGAGCAGGGTCTGTTTCCAAGGGACACACCCCGCTTCCCACCGCGCACGACTCTGCGGGGAGTGGGGGGCGGGTGGCCCCCAGGAGTCTAGGGACATGAAAAGGGACTTAGCAAGACTCCCTCCGTGAATAAATCCTTGTCACGTTCATCTCTGAATGTCAGTCTCCCCATCTGTGAAATGGGAAGAGCTGTGTGCCCAGAAAATCCAGAGGCTACCTCTGCCCCACAAGTTGTCCGGGAACTGGCAGACACCAACACAGAAAGTGCGTGCGTGTGTGTGTGTGTGTGTGTGTGTGTGCGTGTGTGCGTGTGTGTGTGTGTGTGTGTGTGTGTGTACACCTAAGGAGGGGGGGATGGGAGGGGGTCCCAGCATCATCCAGATGGTGGCTTCCCATGATCCTCTTAAACTGCTGCCTGCCTGTGGTTCTGTCCCTCCCTGATTTTGTACCTGCTGCCCCAGCACCACTCTCTGCCTCCACTTCCATATCTGTAAAACAGGCATAATCATAGTACCTATGTCACAGGGTTGCTCTGAGGATTGAATGGGAAAGGTACGTAAAGCAGCAGGCGTATCTCCTGGCACATTCAGTAGGCATCCACCTTGCGTTGGTTTCCTCCACTTCAGCCTGGTAAGGGTGGGGGATGGGCAGGTAAGGCCCCAGGAAACGCCCCACATTAGCACATTCCTCCTGAGACTGAGTCTCCACATCCCGCATCAGTAACACGGCTTTGGGGTCAATGGCCTCCTTCTCCTGCTTGCCACAGCTTGGCCATGCTGGGACCGCTCCCTCCCTCCCTCCATTTTCCACTCCCCCAGTCATCCTCTCTTCCCTAAAGGGATCCCAGAAGCCAATTCACCACCCCTCTCGGGGTTGAGAAGGAATCCCCCGTTCCTCCGGCACCTCTTCCCCCGGCCCAGCTCTCCTCTGCCCTTGCCTCCCGACCTTGTTCTTGTCTGCAGGGTCTGCCCAGGTGATCCCTTCCCCGCCCTCGTTCTTAAAACAATGCGTTTTCCTGCTTGGCTGCTCAGCAGCCGGTGTGGGTGGGTGCCAGGAAGATAGCACAGAAGCAGAAGCCATCTCCTGTCCCTCTGGGCAGGCAGGAAGTCACCGGAAGGAAGTCTCTTCAGCCATGGGCTATCAGAGCAGAGATCTGAGCCCGGCATGAGGTGGGGGTGGGAGCAGGGTAGACAAGGCTCTCCCTTCCGCAGGCAGTGGACTGGGGGCTTCTCCCCCACCACTGGGCAATCCTCTCAGCCCTTTGTCTGCACCCCTGCCCTCCACTCACCCAGTCTCCCAGCCCCCTCCGTCTCTGAGCCAGACTCTATAGAGCTTTCACACTCTTGTAGCAGTGTGTCTTGGGTTATATTTAGTTGCGAAGAATCTGTCTTCTCTGCCAGTCTGTGAAGTTCCTGAGGGCAAGGATTGACTGAGTCACCTCCAACGCCCCCCCACACTTTGGGGAGAACCTTAGTATACTGTGTGACGAGCCCCTTGATGTCCCTGGGACTCATTTTCTTGAGCAACTTGGACAAGATGCCATCTAAGGTCTCTTCCTGCCCTGCTGATCTAGGCTTCTATGGGGAGCAGCTGGGAATCTTCCACTAACCCTTCCTCGAGTCTGGGGCTAGGACGCTTGGGTCCTGTCTTCAGCATTGTGGCTGCAGCACCTTCCTCTTTGGCCCCAGCCTTCTCATCTTGCTACCGGAGAGCCACGCCCAAGCCTGCGACATTGGGTGGGAACCTCCGAGATCGTGGTGGGAGACCTGGCAATCCTCGCCTCCTCCCGTCTCGTCTCTCTTGAGGCACTCATTGGGAGTTTGTCCTTCCCGGCCCCTCGCGGAATGTGGCCCCTTTCACACAGCCGTTGAATAACAACTACGCTATTCCTAGGACATTACGGTTTTGGTTGTTCTCAACAGAGCAAGAAAAGTGAGGCCCTGAGTTGTCTTATCCTGGCAGAGGCAGGATGAGCTCCGTGTCTCTGAAGGCTGGGCTATCTCCATGCATCCTCGGGGCAGGATGCATTTCCTGTATCCTTAGCTGTTGCACTCATGCCCCGCCCCTCTCAAGACTGCTTGGCGTACTCTCCTCCCTGTGCCTCACCTCCCTTTCTGCACCTGACAAACGCTACTCATTCTTGAGGATTTTACTCAAACCCCCCTCCCCCAAGCCCTCCTTGAACCTCCCCCACCCCAGTCCTGGGCTAGGGGCCCTTCCTCTGCACAGCCCTCCCTCCCTCCCTGTACTCTGTCACTGATTGTCTTGCTTATCTCCCCCAAAAGACTGCAAACCTCTTAAGGATAGGGACCATCTTAAGGACAATCTTGTTTATCACTGTATCCTCAGCACCCAGGACAGTGCCTGGCAAAGTTGGTCTTTAGAAAATGTTTGTTGACTGACTAAACAAGCATCCTGTGTCCTTAGAAGAGGTCATAAGTAGCAAGGCCACTGTAGCATTAGGTACAGTCCCAGCAGTGGGCACTGTCCACTCTGCTTTTGAGTTTTCAGAACAAAGACGTTTCCAGCTTGAGGGTCCTGAGAGGAGCCATAAAGACCTGTGGGTTGGCCGGCAACTGACATCCCCCAGCTTTAATGATCCCAGCCCCATCCTCTCTCCTCGAATGACTGCAGCTCCACACAGGACGCACACAGACTGTGCTGCCTCTCCCCTGCCAGTGAGCATCCCCGGGGAACTCAGCATCCTGAGTTTCCTGGCAGAAAGATGGAAAGATAAGATAATTGCAAGCTACAGTTTCGAGCAGGAATGACAGCAGAGAGAAGAAAGCAGAGCAAGTGGGGGTCAGGGAGACCCAGGGACAGGAAATGCTGCAAATGGGGAGAGTCAGGTGGGAACTGACAGGACGGGGGAAGGGTGTGGAACAGTGAAGGCTGCTAGCTCTCCCCTCCACTCACCTCCTGGCTCCTTTTACCCCACGGCTCCTTGAAGGTCTGGAGTAGCTCCAAAGCGGCCCCCAGCTCTCAAACGCCAGCTCTCTCCTCTTATGCCGTGGGGCGGGGCCTCTTTCCTCCAGACCCCAGCCTGGTGGGGCCTACATCGGCCCCACCTGTGGCCTCTGCAAGGCTGCCTCCTGCCCCCAATCTGCGCTTTGATCTGATTTGGCAGGTGTGTGAGCACTGGCTCCCGTGCCTGCTTCAGGAGTTTTCAAAGCAAGAAGAATTAATTAGCACCGTGGGCCACGGCCAGCATCTCCCACACCTGGACCAGTTAATTAGCTCCGTGGGCCACGGTCAGCATCTCCCACACCTGGACCAGTGCTAAGACACACAGAATTCTGAAGTTCTTAGCAGAATTCCCTCATCGATGCTTGCTGGAGCAATCACCTCCTTGGCCTGTCTTGCCGTGTCCTCAGAGCAGGGTGCCAGCCCACAACTAAATTCGCTTTTGAGAGGTAATTCCTCTCCTGGCAACCACTGTCCTGGATTAGTCCTGGGTCCACTGGCTGTGGGCTGGGATCACTGGGCACCATGGGCTCAGCACTCCAATGGCTGGGATTCCCCACACACAGATGAGTCCTTCACTGGGCTCTGCAAGCCTGTTTCCTTCTACGGGGGCTGCACACAGCACCTGTCTGCAGAAGGTGTCCATCAGTGTTGGTGTCCTCTCCCTGGCTAGGTCCCTCTACAGAAGGGGCACCAGGGTGGCACCAGGTGAAGGTGCCTTGTTGCTGCCACCTGGTGTTTGATGCCCTCACTGCACTGCTGTTGCCAGCTCTCCACCCACCTCCCCCCCCCACCCCCCACAGGAAAGGTGAGAGGAGGTCATGGGGCACTGGGCTGTGATGGGTGGGGATTAGGGGTGACGATGGAGGCGAAAATGTTTGAAAAGTGAGAGAGGTCTGGGGGGGGCAGGGGAGAGGACAGAAAGAAATAAGGGAGGGGGTGGGAGGAGGAGAAGGAGAGCAGGTGCTTTGAGGTTCAAGGGCAGCATTTTGCCAGGGAAAGATGGTGCCTGGGAAACTTGGTAATTGCAGAGTCAGACTTGGCCATCTCTTGGTCAAGCACCTGGAGCTGAGGGACACCTTCTCTTGTGCTCAAGCCTGTCTCCACACAATATGGGCTCCTCTAAGCCTCCGAGGACACCAAACTGGGAGCTCAGGAGCACATTTCCATGAACACAAATGTGACTGCTTTGGAAAAGTCCTCCTTGGCAAGTCGTTTTGTGATCAGGACTCCTAACACCATGTCCCATTCCTTCCACAATGGAAAAGAGGCTGGGGTAGTGTGAGGCCAGCTGTCTGGCGGTTGGCCAGGTCAAGATTCAAAGCTCAGCTCCACCATTTCCTGGCTGTGTGATCTTGGGCAAAGTCACTTAACCTATCTGAACCCATTGCATCATGGGAAGATGATAGCCGTGGTACTTCCCTTGCTAGGGTATTGTGAGAAATAAGGGAGATACTGCAGACGAGCCTCAGATTTGTTTTTAGCACCTGCTCTGCTCGCTCCGCTTCCTAGTCCCCCCGCCCCCAGGTAGACCTTTTCCTGGAGTCTTGAGGTGGAGGAAGCAGAAACAGGCAAGCCCGAGGTGGAGGCCTGCAGCTGTTAACACAGTTCCCTCTGAACCCACAAGGAGGAGGCTGAGAGCAGAAGTGCAGCGTAGATGTTCTTACCTCCAAAAGCCCCCACATCCCTGAAGCTCCCGGCCAGTGCCAGCCCTGTCCTGGAGGCCCTAATCCAAGACCTGCTGCCTCCACCCCAGCCTCCTTCAGATGCCTTCACTCCCCACCGCTGATGTATCCTAGAGCAGAATCAAATAACCATCCAGACAAGCATCATGAGGTTAGTATCCTTGTTATTATTACTACTGTTAATGAGATTATTATTTCCACTTCAAAACCCTTTTAATGAGACACAACAGCTTCCATCATTGATAAAGATTTTACATTTTTGGTGGAGAGGCCGCAATTCTCTCCCCTCAGATATCCACATATCCACTCCTCTGAGGAATCCTCAGGGCAGAGGGTGGTTCGGAAGTCTGGGGTGGAGGGGAGCGGGTAGCAGCCCAGTTCTCCGGCTTCACCTTGACCCAGAGTCCTCTAACCATTAGATGAAAAAAAAGACCCCAGAGCATCCTCTCCAAATTTCCTACCCTCATTAAGGAATAGACAGCTACAGAACGTTACCAAAATATAAAAGCTTAATCTGCAGACCCAGGTGACACAACTCTAGGAATTTTGTGTAGATTTGCTTTTCTTTCGTTTTTTTTTTTAAGGAAGGCAGTTCCTACTGCACCCTCCCCTCCCCACCCGAGGAGGCCAGAGGAAAAGCTTTCACGCTATTTCACACCCTCAGAGGATAAATCCAGGTGTTTGCTTCAAGGAGCAGTGTCATTTCCGTCCAAAAGAGCAATTAGAAAAACTTTCACCAGCTTAGAAAATACTGGGTGGGACAAAACTTCCGGGGCCAACCATCCAGTAGCCTCCCCCAACTTCCCCAGGATCCCAGGTTCAGATGGGGGCTGTGGGGGAGGGCTTCCAAACCTAAGCTGCCTTTGAGGTTTCAAGCGTCCTGGGGTTTGAAGGTGCTGGGGGTAAGGGGTAAGGGTGTTCAAGGGGGTGGGGTTGAGGTGGATGTTTGGGGGTAGCTGGCAGGGACAGAACGGATGAGTCTGTGGTTGGTGCCCTTGGCACCAGGGTTTCAGACAAAAGAATATTGCCCATGGTAGCCCAGACAGGAGGTTCTGGGCTGTGCCGCTGGCCCCTCCTCCTCTCCCCTTCCTCCCCTCTGCCTGCTGGGCTGCCTTCGCCCCCTCCCTCCTCTGGGAGCTCCCACTGGGCAGGCAGCAGCAGACCGTGTAAACTCCTTGATGGTGCTCATTCATCACCCCCCAGGGGGCCAGCTCCCCACTCCAGTAGCCTGGCTGCCCCACCCTATCAACTCCACTGGGAGGTCCTGGCCCTGGCCCCCTCCATCTCAGCAGGGAGCAGCTCGCTGTTTATATAGCTGAATCCCTTTGGCAGCCTTGATGGGGCAGTGCCCGCAGTGCCAGTACCGGTCAGTGCCCCCCGCCCTCCTCACGTCACCCGGGCTGAAGCCTGAGGAAGGGAAACCCAGAAGCATTTGCCTCCTTCCCTGCACCTCACAAAACCCCATTGCCGCAGCTGACGCGCCTCCCCCAGCCTCAGTCGGCCCCATTAACCAAAACAGCTTCATTATGCCCATTTCCAGCTTTCGCCGTGGGGCTGATAGCTGTCAGCAGAAATAAGAGTTAATCTGGAATCACTCACATTCGCAGAGCTGCCTGGCTAAGGGGAAGAGATAAACCTTTGACAGAAGCAGGAGTACACTCTGCTCATCGGGCCTGCCACCGGCAGAGGGGCTTCTCTCCTCCCTTACCCCTGGGAGGCCAGGCGGCAGAGGGGCTTCTCTCCTCCCTTACCCCTGGGAGGCCAGGCGGCAGAGGGGCTTCTCTCCTCTTACCCCTGGGAGGCCAGGCGGCAGAGGGGCTTCTCTCCCCCCTTACCCCTGGGAGGCCAGGCGGCAGAGGGGCTTCTCTCCTCCCTTACCCCTGGGAGGCCAGGCGGCAGAGGGGCTTCTCTCCTCCCTTACCCCTGGGAGGCCAGGCGGCAGAGGGGCTTCTCTCCTCCCTTACCCCTGGGAGGCCAGGCGGCAGAGGGGCTTCTCTCCTCCCTTACCCCTGGGAGGCCAGGCGGCAGAGGGGCTTCTCTCCACCCTGGGAGGCTTCTCTCCACCCTGGGAGGCCAGGCGGCAGAGGGGCTTCTCTCCACCCTGGGAGGCTTCTCTCCACCCTGGGAGGCCAGGCTGCAAGATTGCAGCCCTCTGGGGAGAGGCGTGTAGCATCTCTCTCTCTCTCTGGCGCGCGCACACACACACACACACACACACACACACACACACACGCACACACACACACGCACACAGAGGCAGCTCTGACCCTTCCCTCCCCACCACCCACTCCCCATCTCCAGGAATCTCTCTCCAGTGCCATCTGGAAATGCCTAATTCTGTCCCTTTTGCTTTTACTTTGGACCGTGATTAACTTTTTATTTTGGAAAATTACTTTATTATAGATATAGATATAGATATGTATGTATGTATATATAAAAAGGTTCCATTTCATTTGTAAAATCTTATTTTTTTCTTTTTTTCTCCTAGAGAAAATGATGACGAGGTTAAAGGAAAAAATAAGTTACATTACAGTTTCCAAAATGGTTCTCGCTCTCCACTGAAGATGGGCCCCCACCAGGGCTGTAATGCACTCCCGGTCCCAGCTTGTGCTTTGCAAGAAGAGGGAATATAACTAGATTAGTTATTTTAGGTTAAAATAGCCAAGAGACAGACGCCTTCGCCTCAAAAATATTCTGAGACACATAAAAGCAGGAGGAAACAAGTCTCTTCAGTCACAAAATGTTGTACATCCCGCAAATACTAGATTCAATTAATTTAATAAAATAGAATATACATAGAGATTCTGCACAAACGTATTGCTTTCTCCCAACAGCTCCTGGTGTCGGGAACCTCAGCTCCACTGGGCCTGTCTCTCTCAGCCTGGAGCAGGGTGGCCACGGCTGCTGCTTTCAACTCTGGAAATTCCGCTTGCCGGTGCCCAGGGCCACTGAGGCGAGGAGGGTGTCCATATGGAACTTTTCAGGAGTATAGCCCAGGAGGAGGAGCTACGATTTGGCACCCAGTGGAGAAAGGTGAGTGGGAGAGTAGGGCAGGACTCAGGGGTCCAGGTCTGCTGGGTCAGAGGATAAACCAGAGAGACTCAGCACGTCTTTCTTTGGGGGGGGCGAGGCAGCCATGCTGTCGGGAGGGCCGGAGGCCGAGGGTTCCTTGGAGTCGCTGGATGGAGCCCTCCGGCGGAGGCAGACACCAGGGCTGGGTGGGGGCCGAGGGCCCTGGCTCTGGCTCTCTGGGGGTTCTATGGAGATACTGGGCGGGCTGAGTTTCTTCTTGGGCCGGCTCCCAGGTCCCCCAAGAGGCTGACCCCTGAGGCTAGAGGAGCCAGGGCCCAGGCGGGGCTGGGAGCCACTGTCCAGGCAGCTGACGGCGATGGAGTGCCTCCTCTGTGCATCCAGCCAGGACGCAGGCCGGCGCGGGCAGCTGCGGGCCTCCACGCTGTAGCACTTCTTGAGGTCCCGTGGGGACGGGGCTTCCTCCTGGCTGCCCACAGGCAGGAGGTCTCCCGAAATCCAGCTCAGCTCCGTGTCCAGCTCTAAGCTGCTTCTGATCTCTGATGGGCCCTTGCTCCACGTGGGTTCTGGGCCCGGGCAGGGGGCTGACGGGGGCATGTGCTTCGAGATCTTGCTCTGGCCGTGGGAATGCTGCTGCGCCTGGGCGCTGGAGCGGCCCCAGAAGGAGGAGGCCCCGGCCAGCGGCGGGGAGGGCCCGCTCACCTCTGACAGCAGGTCTTCCCTGCTGTCCAGGCCCTGAACGTCCAGGGAATCCGTCCTTATTGCTGCCTGTATGGGGTGGGGCGAGGGCTCAGCCCAGGGGCTTCCTCTCCCCTGTGAACTGTCCCACTTGGCAGGTCAGAGAGCCCCTCCTCCCCCGCTCCATGGAGTTTCAGGCAGGACCACCCTAGGCAGGGGTACCAGTATCTGCTCTTGTTGGGAGATGCGGGTCATACGCAGTCTGACCTCTGTTGTCCACTGTGCCCCCACCCCCACCCCCCAGCCTGCAGGAATCGCTCTGTACAGATCCAAGAAAGCACTGGGCCAGCTCTGCTCCCCAGCTGTTGCTCACAACACCTCCCAGCCTCTGCACAGGCTATTTCTTGGGCCTTACATACCCTTCCCAAATGGCGAGCATCCCTTGACTGCATGGGCTCAGGTACCCTGTGATGTAATACCCGCCTCTCTTCACCCCAAAGTAAAACTGACCCCTTCCTCCTCTGCTCCCTGCTGCACCACACACGTGAGCACCCTGTGACCTGCTGCTGCAATGACCTGATGGGGTGTATGTCCCTGCTGTTATACCATGCGCTCCAGAGGGCAGGGGCTGTCTCATGTGTCCATGTCCCCGGTGCCCGGCCATGGAGGCTGCTCAGCGAATATTTGCAGAAGGGATGAGGACAGTTCCTGCTCCCCAGATGTGCTGGATTGAGCAGATCCTCACGTAGCTATCCTCACACATGAGGCACACATGGCGTGGGTAGTGGCCTCGTCACAGTGGGGGCAGACAAGCCTCACCTGGCTACACGAGCTTCTGCTCTGTGCCCCTGGAGTGTGGGCTCTGGAAGGTAGGCGCCGGGCTTGGCCAAAAGTGGAGACATCTAAAACGTGCCTTGTGCCCCTTAGCTAGGTCTAGAAGTACAGAGAATAGGGAGGCAGCTCTGCGCCACGGAAAGGGAGTCCAGAGACCAGGTTCTACCTCCAACCTGACGTGTGTCCCTGGACAACCATGGCCCCCTCTGGTCTCCGGGCCTCCTCGGCGAAACAAAGGGGGGGGTGCAAACTCCAAGAGGACACAGACCACTTCTGCTTTGCCTAGAACTGTGCCCCTGGCACCTAGAACTCAGCCTGGCACATCATTGGCACACAATAAATGTTTGCTGGGAGAATGAAAGTGGCAACCCTGGTCACCACCAACAGCCTAGGATTCCCAGCAGAGAGACCAGCCCCGGTCCGTGTCCACCCTCTACACCTGCTCACCTGGCGCCTGAGTGGCCTCTGAGCCAGAGGGGAGCGGGCTGGTGGGGGCAATTTGGGGATGGTGCCCCACGTGGGAGCACCATGGGGCTGGAGCAGGTGGGGTGCATCTTTGGGAAGCTGCAGGATGTAGCTGGTGTCTGCTGGCTGGGAGTGAACGGACAAGACAGAGCCTGTGAGGGAAGGGGGAGGGGGAGAGAGAAGAACTGGAGAGTCAGTGTGCTGGCTCCCACCTGAGTCCCTCCCGTCCACTCTCCCCACCGGGGCCTCTACCCTCACCACCCAACCCCCACCCTGGATTGAAAGCCACTCCCCTCAGGCGGGGGCTCCCTCAGCGGGGGGCTGGCTGACCCCTTCAGGCTGGGGGCTCCTCAGGGGTAGGAGAGACCTCTTTGTCTGCCTCAGTACCCCTACTTCCCGAGGACAGGACTGGGCTTAAGCAAGGACGGATCTCCTGGTGTGAGCCGAGCTGGCCTGCCCCCAGCCTTGGTACCTGACTGAGCTTTGGGGAGCCCCCAGCCCCTGTGTCCCAGGGACCCCTCGGCAGTGCTCCCATCCCGGCACATGTAGCTGTCATTGGGCAGAGAGTGCGTTCGGCTGACCCCAGACTTCCTCACAGTCAGCAGATCTGGTCTCAGCATGACGGGCACCTCCTCAGTGTGGGACTCCATCTGCAAAGGGAACAGGGGAGGGAGATGGGAGGAAGAGGGGGCATCCAGATTGGGTAACTGAGGCAGAGCTTGGCAACAGTAACCAGAAGCCCACCCCCACCCCACCCCCCCGGCCAAGGCCCTGGCCCCCATCCCCTCCCTGGACAAGATGGTGATGGGATGAGTGTGGTCGGGGAGAAGGGACAGACACATGGAGAGCCCCCCATACACAGGGAGGAAGGGGGTAGGAGGATGCCCTGCCCCCAGAAAACTATTCATACTGCATCATCTTGGAGCTTTCCACAGGGGATGGCAGAGGGGTGAGGTGTCCAAAGGAGGGAGAGCAGCCCCCAGCCCCCAGCCCCCAGCCCAAGAGCTCATTCTCAAGGCCCCATTGAGAGTCTCTGACGCTGCACAGTGGAGAGTTAAAAGCTAACAACAGCCCCCCATCCCGATCGCTGTGCTGGGGCTTGGGGAGTAGGGGAGGGCCTTCCTAATGAGCAGGAGACAAGGCAGCCCCGGGACTGCCTGCAGAACGGAGGCTGTTTCACCATCCAAGTCCTAAGGCAGCCCCAACACCCAGCACTGGACAAGGGCGGGGCTCACGTGAGCTGAGTGACGGCTGAACACTAAGAGTGTGTCACAGCTGGTTCAGCCCCCTCCCCACCTCCCTTTAATTACACAGTGACTCTGGCAGGTGGTGTGTGAGGAGCAAGGCCTGGGTACCATGGGCTCAGGTCCTCCCTTCGTGGACAGACTGGGGATGGGAGTGGATTTTTTTTTAATCTATTTCAAAGAAAGGCGATAATCAGCCTTTGACCCCAGCTGGAGGGAGACAAGGCTTGTTCCCAAGAGATTTCTGCATCACCTTGTCCGTTCCTGGCTCTCAGAGAGGCTGTAGGTTCGTGTCCTGATGTGGGCCCAGCCAGTTAAGTAGCCCCAGAAGGCCTGAGAATGGCTGTGTCAGAAAGCAGTCTGGATCCTTTACTTCCTCTCTCAGCCCCAGGCTCCACTTCTGCCAACCACTCCAAGACCCCCAGGAACCCCTAAGGTCAAGGCCCTGCCCCAACAGAGCCCCGCTGTGAGGAGGGGCCCCCTGTCCCTCCTTAAGTCCCAAGAGGAGGGGGAAGACAGGAAGGAGGGGGCTGCCCACAGTCAGATGGGGACGGGGGAACCGGGCAAGGGTGGAGAAGCTGTCAGAACACAAAGAATCGCCCCAGGACGTGGGGACACACAGGGACAGTGACGGGGAGATAGGAGCGGCCCCCCAGGTGGAGAAGGGCATGGTGGTGGCAGCAGAGATGTGGCTCTCACCCACTACGTGGTGGTGAATGGCTCATGTTGGGGCAAGGGGGGAAGCGGAGGTGGGAAGGAGGGGTGCAGGGAGGGGGAGGGCTGGCTTGCACGGGGCTCCACATACAGAGACCAACTCTGCCTCCAGACGGGCCGTTTGGTCAGCTGCCTGATAACACCTCTGATCTGAGCTCTGCCACTCCTGGGCGTCTGGATTAACCCTTTCACAACTGCTGCCCCTGGGCCCTTCCGGGCAAGGCCCCAATTTAATCTTATCTAATTGCTTTGTCCACCGTGGGGAACCTGAAAGACCTAGCAAAGCCTAGAGCACTAAGTGTTGCCTCTGGGTGGGGCCTGGTGTCAGAGTGAGAGGAGGGGAGGGAGCTGGAGCCCTGCAGCCAGCCCGGCCCCTGGGGAGGCAGGGGGAGCAGTGGGGGGCTGTGTGTATATACATTGCTCTCCAGGGCACTAAGTAAGAGTGTGTGAGTGTCATCAGGCAAAGAGTCATCCGTCAGAGCTACAGAGCAGGACAGTTCAGACACAATCTCTGACGTCAGAGACAGAGCCTCCGTCTCAGCTAGAGGGATCTAGACAGGGAGAGAGATGATCAGGCATAAGAAACAGAGACAGTGCACATTCTCGTGTGTGCACGCACACACACGCACACGCACACACACGCGCGCGTGCGCACACAGAGCCCCTCCTCCCCGTCACACAGCGCAAGGAGAAAAGGCCTCCTTTCTCTCTCCCCACCCCTTTCCCAAGTAAACTGAGAGCGCCTCCCCTCCTCCCCGCAAACCCCTGCTCTGACCAGAGAGGCTGCGCAGGCAGCGAAGAGCCAGGGCAAACACTGACAAAGCAGGAGACACAGAAACGTTCTGAAGATGCCCCAGGAACCTTGACAGCCCCTCCCACACTACCACCCCCCAGGGAGGGAGCAGGGGGAGGGAAGATCCAGGAAAAAAATGAAGACAGGTCCGCAAAGCGCCTCTCTGCTCCCAGCACAGACACAGCAGCATGGGGGGGGCGGGCAGTGCTGGGGACAAATCTGCCAATCTGATGACTGCTTCCTGACTATTCTCTCTGCTTCCAAAGCCCGGCAGAACTCGGCCTCCCCCCAGGTTCTGGCGTCTCCCCTCCTGGGCCCTCCTCTGCCTGCCCTCTCCAGCTTAGGTTCTGGGAGGCGCTCTCCTCCCGCTGGTCTGAACTGGGCACACTGGCTTGGGCCACCACAGCGTCTGTCTGGCTCACCCGGGATCTGCAGCCGGGCTTCAGGGGGAGAGCGGGGCCCTGCCTCCCAGATGAGCTGACTGCCTGGTCACCTTCTCAACACCCTGCTCTCTCCCAGCACCCTTCCCCACGAGCTTCCTTCAGGATGGGAGGCCTTGGGAAGGGACTTGCTTTCCCACTGATCGTTCTAGGTCGTTGCCAGGTTCAGGTCCCTATAGTCTATCTGAGGCTGAATCCCAAAAAGAGGTCAGGAACCCTAGAGGCGAGGTCCCTTCCTAGTTGAGGATCGCCATCCGTTTCTCTGATCAGGCTACGGGTGTCCCAGGCGCTGGGAACCGGCTTGCCCGCGCCGTCCTCCATCATGGCCCGCGGAACACTAGGCTTTCTACCTCCAGCTGATACCTGTCTCCTTGCTTCCGCTCTGGGTCTACTGGGGGCTCTCCTGCAGTCCTTGACCTAGTGGGAGGGTTGGTGGGGTGCACCTCCAAGTGGAGGGGGTCAGAGGCGGCCAGACAGGTCCCAAGAGGAGAAGGAAGAGGACCCCAGAAAGCAGATCGCAGTGAAATGGGATTGGGGGAGAAAAGTATGTGGTGCTGTGGGAAGGGGTGGGGCTTGGGGAGGAAGCCAAGTCCTATTTCACACGAGGTCCCCGGAACCCACTCCCAGCTGGAGCCTTCCACCCACTCTCAGGACCAGGTCAGAAGCCACTGGCTACGGATAGCACCCATCATGCCCAGCTGTTTCCTTAGCTTAAAAAGCCACCAAACAGAGGACTGGGGAGGGGGAGGGCACTGGATACGGAGAAGAAGGAGACTGTGTTCTAAAACATGTCCCTCAATGGGTCCCCTGGCCACCTGCACTCTCCCCCGAAGCACCTCTCCCCTGGATCTGGTACCTCACTCCCCCTACCCCCTAAGGTCCCACTGCCAACGTGTCTTCTGCTCCATCCATCTCTTTTCTTCCAGGTTCTTTCTTACAACTGCCCTCTCCAGACCCCTCCTCCAAGTATCCTTCTCCCTCAGAAGTCCAATCTCAGCATTCCTACCTTCCAACCATGTGTTCCAGAGGTTGATCTCAGCCTGAAGAAGCCCTGGCTGCCTCCTGCCAGGCCCAAAGCGCAACTGAGGCCCTGAGGCTGTTCTTTCCCCAGACACCCAATGGGCAGGAAACACCCTCCCCGACCCCGTCCCAAGAAGCATGGCACAGCATGGTACAGCCCAGCACAGTCAGGAGAAGGGGCACAGCACAGGGACACAGTAACCTGTGGGTTGGAGCCGCCCAGGCTGCGGGTGGGAGGGAAGGCAGAGGGCGGGCCTCCTGGGCCTGCCAGCTCGTCCATCAGCTTCAGCTCCCCCTCCAGGGAGCCCTGGATCAGCAGGGATATGGTGTCAAACAGCTGTCTGTCCTGGGGAGGACCAGCCCATAAGGGGAGCCAGAGAGTCAGGGGCGTGGGGGTCAGAGGAGCAGTAACGGGAAATGTCATGGCAGGGGATTGAGAAGAGTCAGAGAGAGAGAAAGAGGTCACACGCGTGCACACACACGTACACACACACACGCACGCACACGCACACACACAACAATAACAACAAAGAGACAGAGAAGGAGGAGGGGATGTGGAAGGTGGGGAAGAGAGAGGTGTGGGAGGAGGAAGAAGAGATGGGAGATGGAACATGAGAAGAGCCCACAGGGGGAGAAGGAGGAGGAAAGAGAAGAGACCAGGGGAAAAGATTGAGAGATGGAATCAGGCAGGTTGAAAGGGGGGGAAGGAAAGAGGTTTGGCAAAATCAGGGCGAGAGGGTAAGAAAGAAACAGGAAGGAAACAGAAAACAGCCTTGAACCTAAGAGCCAGGAAGGGGAGCCCGGGCCGAACGGGAGGCACCGGGACGGATGAGCCAGCACGTGTGCCAGTGGCTTGCCGGGGTGGCCCCACGCTGTGAGCGCAGGCAGCCACCTCTGGGGCTGGGCGGGGGCCTGCTCACCCCTCCACATGCAGGCAGGGGGTCAGACGACTCAGGACGAGCCCCAGGGTCTGCTTGCCGCCCGCTCCCTGTACACCACCCAACCACCGAGCCGCTGAGCACCCACGCCACCGGTCTCCGTCCCACACCCCCTTGAGGCGAAGGGGGTGTTTGCTCACCATGGGGTGCTCCAGGGAGAAGTGGGAGACTGCTTCAGCATGGGCTGCAGCCTGTGGGGCCCCAGGCTTGGGGCTGCCAGGGCTGTCGGGGCCCTCGGCCCCAGGCCAGAGGAAGGGGCTGCCCGGAGGCGAGGGGGCCTGTGGGCTGAGCGGCTTCATCTCCAGCTCCAGCTCAGCCTCCAGTTCGGCCTCCTCCTTGGCCTCCTTGTTGCTCTCCTCCAGGTGCTTCATCAGCACAGCGATCACCACGTTGACCAGCACAAACTGGGCTGTCAGCACGAAGGACACGAAGTAGATGGGCGAGATGACCGTGTTGTAGCAGGTGGACTCCTGGTCACAGTCCCGGAGGGTGTCCTGGGGAGGCGGGTTAGAAAGGTGAGGTTGTGAGGACAGCGGACAGAGCCATCCTGGGAAATCAGGTCTCTGGTGTCACGGAGCTTTGCAGGGGGAGAAGGAAGGGCAGGAGGAGGGAGTGACGGTGTCCTGTGGGCAGAAGAGTACTAGACACCGTCCTGGGAAGTGTGAGTCAGAGCATGTCCTGGGGAGAGGGAGTTCCAGAGTGTTCCGGCCTGGGGGACAGAAGGTTACATGCTTTTATTCACATCCAGTTCATCTTGAGCCAAGAGGTGGGGCTGTCTCCTTGGGGCCCGGGCCAGCCCTGGGAGGGACCTCGCTGCGGTGGGCTCTCACCTTCATAATGCCATTCCAGTTGTCACCTGTGGAGACTCGGAAGAGGGTCAGGAAGGCCATGCCAAAGTTCCGGAAGGTGGCATGGCGGCCCAGGCCCTCGCAGGGGTGTGTCTCGTCACACTCTGGAGGAGAAGGGAAGGGGACAGAGGCCCGAGTTAGTCCGGGAGCTCCTGGGTCTCCAGCCCTGGCTCCTCTGCCCTCCCTACCCCAACTCACCCAAGTCTCCAAAGAGCTCCACGCCCAGAGCTGCAAAGATGAAAAACAACAACATGAAGAGAAGTCCCAGGTTCCCCACCTGGAAAAGAGGAAAAGAAATGGAAAAGGTGCCACTGGATCTCCCAGCCAGCTTCCCTGAGCCCCCGCCCCTTTGGAGAGCACCCTCTCCTTCCCGAGAGGACCCTTCCCACCCACCCCCGCCTCCCAGCTACCTGGGGCAGGGCCTGCATCACTGTGTCCAGCAGCGCCCGCATGCCCACAGCCATCTTCAGCAGCTTTAGAACTGCAGGACAGGACAATGTCGTGAGCTGGCCCCTCTGGGTCCCAGGTCACACAGCTGGTGGAGCCAGGGCCGGGCTGCCGTGGCTTCACCCCCACCCTCGGCCCAGCTCCCAGCTTTCCCTTCTGGCAGAGGCTGGAAGAAAGGCTCACGGAGCCCACACCCACCCCGTCCCTAGCGAGGCAGAGCTGAGCCCTGCCATCTCCCCCTGGGCAGGTCACCCTGGGAGGGTGGCCATGGTGGGCAGGCAGCCGGGCACTGACCTCGGGCGATACGCAACACCCTCATGATGCGGATGATGGTGGGGTTGATGGGCAGTGAGGCGTTGACCTCGATCTCCTCCAGCGTGATGCCCATGATGGACAGCAGCACAATGGCCAGGTCCAGCTGGTTCCACCTGAAAGCCCAGGACACAGCTCCCTGAGGGGGGCACTGCAGAGGAGGGGGCAGGCGTGGCAACACGAGTGGCACGTTCTCAGCCACAGAAAGGAGAGTGGAGGTCAGCCTGTCCAGCCTTTCCATCCTGCAGAGAAGCGGTGGTTTATCTAGTCACACAGCCAGTCGGCGGCACAGGTAGGGCTAGGACTTTAGCTCGAGGGCCTCTGCTTTTCGTTTTTTATCTAGCATTAATATGGTATCTGCTCTGTGCCAAGCACTATTTGAAAGACTTTACAAATAGGAACTCACAATCTTCACAACTCTGTGATGTCGATACAGCTATTATATCCCATTCTATGGATGAGGAAACGGAGAGCGATTAAGCAACTTACCCAAACTTACCCGCTTCTAAGTAATGGGGCCAGGATTCAGATCTGTCCAGGCAGTCTGGCTCCAGTCTAAGCCACACTGGTTTTCAGTTGTCAGTGTCTGCAGGCCCTGCCTTGCCAAGCTTCCTCCCTTCCCTCCCATCCCTCAGGCCCTGGATATACCCCCACCCCCAGCCCGCCATCAGCCCTGGGTAGGCCCTGGAGTGCAGTCTGAACCTCCGGAGTCAAGAAAGGTCTTCAGGCACTAGACCCTCCGGGGCATCTCCCCAGGAGAACACACCCTTTCGCCCACTCCTCTACTCCCCTCCCCTCTCTTTTACCTGTCCTGGAAGAACCGTCGAAAGCCAAAGGCCACCAGTTTGAAAACTGACTCCAAGACGAAGATGACAGTGAAGATGTAGTTGCAGATCTTCAGAGCCTCGTCCAGGATCTGGCAGGGATGGAGGCAAGATGCAGGGTCTCTTAAGGCCCAGGGACGATGCCTGCCCTGACCCCTCTATCATTCTTCCCAGATCTGGGAGACAAGGTGAGTCTAAGGGGGCCTTTCATCTCTTCCCACCATGATGGCTGACCATTGGTCACCACTCTAGGGTAGAGTAGGGTTCTCATTCACATGCACGATCCAAACTTCATGTTGAAGGATCTCTCTCCTTGAGGGTCAGTGAGGAGATCACATGAGAATGTGCTGGAAGGCACAGAATGCTAGAACTGGAAGGGGCCTTTTGCATTATCAATTCAATGTCCCTATTTTACAGATGGGAAAACTGAGACGTGGAAGGCAGCTGACGGAGGCTTATTTGAGAGGTGGCAAGATCACAGGGGAGGTTTGGAGCTGGATGTTCACGAGAATTTCAACTCCAGAAGGGCAGGCACTGGTCCGCCTTCTTTACCCTCAAAGGTCCAGTGCGTTTAAGATACTCAATAAATATCTGCTGGGTGAAGAAACCAGGTCCTCTACTTCCTAGCTGTGTGACCTTGATCAAGTCAACTAACCTCTCTGAGCCTCAGTGTCCTCATCTGTAAAACCAAGATGAGACCGATCTTCAGAGGGTCACTGCAAGGGGTACAAGAGGACCCCCTCTAGGGCACCCAGCACTCGCCGGAGGCGCTCTGGCTCAGGCTGGGTTACATTCACCTGGCAGGCCCATGGCTGGAGGTGGGGTCCAGATGGCCAGTCACTTGCTCCTACCTGGGGCTGCTGGTAGTGCTCCATGGCCATAGTGACCACGTTCAGCCCAATGACACCCGTGATGAAGAGATCCAGGTAGTGGCTGGTACACAGGTGGTGAACGAGGAGCCGGAAGCGGGAGTAGTCCGAGTAGTAGGGTTTGCACTGGGCCTCTGGTGGGGCAGTGGGGCAGGGAGGGGGGAACAGAGCAGCCATCGGGCCCTGCCCCCTGCGTCCCCTCCACCCACAGTCCCTCACAGCCACCAGCCTCCAATGCCAGAAACATTCCAGCGTCATCAGCATCCTCGTCCTCCACGCACTGCCCTTTGGGGGCAGGGCCAGCTCTCTCAGGGTCACCCCTCCAAGCATTTGCTCTACTGGCTGCAGTTGGGCAAAGAAGGGGTCAGGACATGCAGAGCTCCCCACCCACATTAGACACCAGGTGAGCCCCCTTCCCGAGGCAGCCTCCCAAATCCAGCAGCCCCTCGGAACACCCTCAACTTGATGTTCTGCAGCAAGGCCAGATCAGTAGATGAAAAACGACCGGTCTTATTGGACTCAGGGGAAGCTCCGTCAATGCAGAGGGGAAGGCTCTCGCTCCCCCACCAAGCTCAGCCTCTCGAGGGGAGCAGAGGAGGTTACACAGAGCTGGGATTTGGAGATAAAACCGGAGATTGGAAATTGGACATCCTGTTGGCTGGCTGCCCCAACCCACTGAGAGGGCCTCCGGGGGCGGGGGCAGGGTCTGGGCCTCCTGAACCCTCACGTGGGGGAGGGAGGAGGGGCGGCCACAGGGCTCTGCCCTGGCGCACCTGAAGGGCTCACCCAGTTTCTAATGAGGCTGTACCCAGCCTGCTCCTGGGGGCCGGGGCAGCTTCCCCTGCAGGCTGGGCTGGAAGCACTGTCTGAGATCTGTCAGAGGCATCGTATTTCTCTCGTAATTAGTGAACCACTTAGTTATAAAAATCATGGTGCCAGAAGGTTGACCTACTAAAGCAGGCAGAATGAATCTGGGGGCGGGAGATTACAGGGGGCCCTTCCTCCACGTGTGAGGAAAGGCCATGCCAAGTTGGGGATACATGTCATCAGAGGCAGCTGACAGATTGGGTCCCCAGGCAGCCACAAAGAAAGAAGAGGCGCCCCGTGGGGAGGCTTGGGGCAGCCTCAGGTCCCAGACAGCCCTTCCCCCTCAGGAGGTCTAGGGCGGAAGCCAGCGAGCCAGGGCTGCAGCCTCTGAGGACTGTGCCAGGGGCGGCAGGAAGCTTTGGGCTCAGGCCAGCTTGGTTATAACTGTCCTTTCCCATGCAGGACTATTAACAGAGAGGTAAACTGAGGCGGGGAGCGGCCTGGGTGGGCCCCCACCAAAGGCCAAAGGCAGAAGAGTACCCAAGAGCTGCCCGTCCAGCCTCACCAGATGCCACGCACCAGCATCGGCCTTGAGGTGTGGATAACCGAGAGGCAGAGAGCCCCAAGTGTTCTGGTGCACCGTACGGCGCGTTGGGCCATATTTCTGTTTCCAGAGATGGGCCAGTCAACCGTGGCTTTGTTTGCTCAGGCAGCCCTCCCGGCCCCCAGGGGAATGGGGGTGGAGCGGCTGGGGTCAGGGGACAGCAGGAGGCCACAGGTCATCCACACAGCGATGCTATCGTGGAGGGTGACTGGGCGAGCCAGCCTCTTCCTTCCTTCCTTCGGTACCCACAGAACCAGAGGGCGCTAGGCGCCCAGCGTTGCCTAAGCAGCTGGAACTCTCTCTCTGCATTGACCTCCATAAGTGCCGGAAGCACCCGATCCCATTATGCTAAACTAGGGATGGAGAATTAACTGAAATGTTTGAACACAATTAGGTTAGAAAGAGTGGCTCATTATTGGCCCCGTTATTAGCTGAGACAATGCAGAGGAGAGGTCGGGAGAGTCCCCCCCTCCCCTGTCACCCCAGTCTGACTGTGTTGGCAGCCCCAGGCCAGATGGAGCTGCTCTCACCACCTCCTGGCCTTGCTCTAGGAGTCTGAGGAACGGGTGGAGGCCCAGAGGGAAGGTGGGGGCAGGACGACTGAAGCAGGGCATCTGTTCACAGCGACCGGTCCCAGGCCCTTGAGGTCTGTCCAGAGCCCTTCTACCCTCGGCCTGGACCCCAGACCAGCAGGTGCCCAGGCTGCCAGAAATCCCCCCATTAGAGCACAGGTCCAAAGAGTACCAGGGCCGACCTGATAAGCGTCTCCTCCGCCAAACCCTTTGCTTTACAGCGGGAGAGAAGGAGGCCCGTCAAAAAGTGAGCTATCTACACATTGGGAGGCAGCAACGAGCCGGAACCTGAACTCCCAGCCCCAGTCCCTCACCAGCTGCCAGGAGGGTTTAGACACAAAGCCTTGGGGCTTTGGCCCGGAGGGTGCCCTCGAAGAGTTTGCCCGAAGGCTCTTGTTGCTGGGCTCTGAATGATGCCACGCCCCTTTTGCTCCCGGACCTCGGTTCTACAGGCAAGCAACTGGGCTCAGAGAAGAAACTGAGAACCCCTGGGAGGAGCCTCGGGTGGGTGTGCTGCTCTGACAGCTCCAGCTGTAGCCCAGGAGGGGCCTTGACCAGTGGTCACTGGCACGTCGGCAGCCCTGGCCCCATCTCCCTGCCTCCTACCAGTATGAGCCGCCTTAGGTGGAGAAAATACCAGAGTCAGACAGCGGGGAGAAGGGCACCCCTAGGACTGCCCAGCCCCCAGTCAGGGGCGGGAGCAGAGGAGAGGTGCAGTAGGGGGTGCAAGACTGTGAGTGAGAACCACAGGCACAGTGAGTTAGTAGGGGTCCCCGGGAGCGCGAGGCACAGCCAGGGCGGAGGGTTTGCAAAGGAATGTGGTGGGGCTAGGAGGAAGGCAGGGGTCACTCCCAGGGACACAGGCCCCCATGACAGAGGCCACCTTCAGCTGCTATAGCCAGGCCCGGCCCGATCAGTGGGTCCTGACGGAAGGAGAGAGGGTGAGTGGAGGTAGGTGCCCCAGGAGGCCGAGGGGAGCAGAGCTGGTGCTGGAGGCTGAGTGATCGCTTGAGGCTGCCTTGCTTGCGCGGCAGCCCCGGTCTCTCCTTCCACCTGGAAGCTGGGCTGGACCCAGGTGTCTGGTCAGGACCATTTTCCTGATAATCAAAGACTCTTCCCTTCTGCCTTTCCCTGGGATATGTCTGCTCCGCCTCTGCTGGGGGCAGCACAGGGTGGGAGTGGTGCTGGCAGGGGGGTATGGTGCACGTGTTTGATTCCAGCAGCCCCGGACTGGAGGGTGTGATGTCATCCCCATCACACCGTTGGGTAGACGGAGGCACTATCATCGCCACCCGCTGCGAGCTGATTGGAGATGCAGATGCTCGGGTCCTACCCTGGACCACTCTGTGAGAATCTCTAAGGTGGGGCTCAGTGGGGAATCTGTGTTTTTATATGTCCTCTGGGTGATTCTCAGGCACGGTGAAATCTGAAAGCTCTAGTGTGGACCACACAGAACACAAGGTTTGGGAAAGAAGAATATGGGGTGATGTGAGCCCTTGTTTGGGGTCTCTGAGTCTTCATTACCAGCTGGAAGGGTAAGACACTGTTGTAACCAGTGTACATACCTGCCTGTGCCAACAGGAGCATGGCAGAATACCCCCGGAAGCGGGGGTGCAGTGTGAGAGTAAGGAGAGTGTTTAGCATTAAGTGGGTATGTCAGGAGAACGGCCTCGGGGGCCACGGGAATCTGCACGGGTTGATTCTTGGGGGAGAAGCCTCTGTGGGCCAGCCCTGTGGTATCCTGGCATGAGTGTGGTATGTGCAGACACGTCAGCCTACAGACCAGGTGAACCCGTGAGGGAAAAGCTGAAGGCCACGTCCCCTCACCCTCCTCTCATTCCCTAACACATCAGGCACTCACAGTACAGCCTGACTCTGGGGTGTGGGGCCCAGGCAATCCAGACACAAAGCAGCTAGAGCCTCCTGAGCCCACAGCTGGTCTCTCAATGCCAAACATCATAGCTCAGCACCGCGGGGACAGGAGATATCGACCCACCCGGGGCCTCAGGGGTGACCTCTCAAATGGCAGCTCAGGGGGTCCCCTTTGATCAGGCAGCCCAGCACCACAGGGCAGCGTCTGCTGGAGTCAGGCTCCTGGGAGAATGCGGAAAAGTGGAGAAAGGTACAGCCCATGGTTCCCAGCCTGGAGTCCCAGTCCCTCAGGCGCCTGAGGAGGCAGCCACGTGGGGGTCCTTAGGTTCTTCTCAATATTTCTAAAGGCTTATAAGAAATCAGATGCCTGTGCTAAGACCCCACAAGCTAATTTAATGGCAAAATGGTCTTTCTTTGCTATCGTTCAGTGCGAAAGCTTCAGCAGCTCAGAAGCTCTGATTAGCAATTAGATGTGCCGTTGATTAATAAAAACGGTGAAACAAAGTCATAATTGAAGTGCTCTCAACTTCAATGACAGTCTTTTAAAATCTGTTGGGGGAGATGACAAGGGGGGCCCACGGGGATGAACAGGTTGGGAACCGCTGGGTGGAGACATCAGAGGGTGTAACGAGGCGCCACAACTCTGTCACAGATTCTCAAAACCTCTGAACCTCTGTCTGGGGGCCGTGTTGGGAGAGCAGGGGCCAACGGACCAGGGGAGGACAGGCAGAACCAGGAAGGCCTTCCCAGGGACACGGCTCTCAAAGAGAATGACCCAACTCACGCCCAAATCTTTGGCTTTTGGGGGAGAAGCATGTGGCTAACTCGGGCCTTTGACTCCTAATTCCTGCTGTTCGTAGCGATGACGTGGCCACTGCAATTACTTGACCATTAATGAGTCTGTTCAATTATTCATCGTTACATTTTTAAAACAAATCCGCTCCTTCTCTGCTCCTCTTATCCTGTTTGCTCGGATCAAAGTATCCCCTTCAGACATAAGGAGGCAGGAGAGATTGCCGCTCTGATAATCGAACAGTGTGACCTGGGAGGAGGTGGCAGGGGGCTGGGAGCTCGGGCCTCGGAAGCCTGGCCAGACAAGGAGCGTCCACCAAGAGAAGCTGGATGGAGGGGTGTGCTAAGGCCCTCACCTCCTGTCCAGCTAGCACAGGCCTACGGGATGCCATGGAGCCCGGCACCCCAGGGACCCTTAGCCCTCACCCTGAGAGGACAGAATCAGTGAGCCATGGAGAGGGAGCAAAGAGGATGCCGGCACGCATGAGGCGGGCCTGACTGCCCGGGCCACACCCTGGAACCCACAACCCCAGACGCAGTACCTGGCGCCGCGCTGGCTGAGCTGCCGGAAGCAATTACATCGTCCAGCATTAGATCTAAAAGAACGAAACACGACATCGGTCACTGGCCGGACCAGGTGGGCTGGGCAGGGCCCCCTCAGCAGCTTGCTCCCCCTGGGCTCTGACCCTCACTCTTCCTGTGAATAGGGCGTGCTGAGCAAGGGCGGCTCGTCCTGAGCGCCAGCCCCAGACTCGGGCACAGGGCACTCGAGGAAGCTGAGCAGTTCGGCCAGCTCATCAGGGTCACAGGGGCAGGGAGTCGGAGGCATGGGGAGGGGAGGAAGCCTGTCCTCAGAACAGATGTCCACTCCTACCCGTGCTGCGGCCTCAGCAGCACCTGAGAAGGCTGCAGACCCCGGAAGGGGAGCCAGCTGGTCAGGCAGGGCCACGGGTGCCTCCTGCCAAAAGAGTTCCATCTGCAGTTGTCCTGCTGAGAGGGCAGACTGCCAGGAGGGGCGGCGTGGGAGCATGGCTGCCGGGGGCAGTACGCCTGCTCAGCCTCAGCGGTCCACAGGGAGCCACGATGGGGCCCCTAGCCCAGATCTGCTGCCCAGAGGCCAGTGTCCCCGCCCCGCCCACTGGAGCAGCCCCGCCTCTCACAGGGAGCGTGGGCTCCGTCCCACCCAACCTCCCCCACACCCCCCTACAGCCCTCCCCTCGCTCCAGGTGCCTTCACAGGTGGCAGGAGATAGAGCCAGGGGCTGAGGGGGGCACCGCAGCCCCCGACCCTCTTGGTAGTACTCACATTTCAACAAACCAAAGGGAAAACTCAGAGCACCTCAGGGATCTTATCGGCATAAGAAAGACGGTTGTGAAAGGGTAGAGAGAGGAGGGGAAACCCACAGACCAAACAGAGGCAGACACACAAAGGCCTTGAGAAACCCACACATAAAGACACTTAGAGAGACGTGGGCAGTGACTGAGAGAGAGTCCCACAGATTGTCGAGTACCAGACAGAGAGGCAGGAGTCCTGCAGACGGGGAGGGGAGCCAAGTGCAGACACATCTGCAGACACACGGGGAGACAACAGGACCCGCACGCCTGTCACCCCTCGCGTCCTCCCTGGAATCTGGGTGTCTTTCGCTTAGCCTCCGCCCGCCCACTGGCATGAGAGTGTGAGGAGGGAGGGGGTGGGGGCCTCACCCGGCCAATGGCAAGAGATATTGGAGATCCAAGGTGAGGGGCTGAAGGGTCTAAGTCCAGAGCGTCATGACCTTAGAGTTCCTGTGACCTCAGACCTTCCCTGAGCTGAGGGAGTATTTTTGTACCGCTTGGCAAAAAAAAAGGACAGTCGGGAAGCCAGGGAGTTTTTCTGGAGATAGGGAGGAAGGAGGGGTCTGGGGTTTGCTCACGCCACGCTCCATCTGTAGGTTCTGCTGAGGCCTTGCCCAGCAGCTACAGACACTGGGTCGCCACAGGATGAAGATGCTTGCTCGCCAGCGCTGGGGCAGGCAAGGCTGGCACTTGGGCCAAGCCCGGGGTCAATGGGCACTGGCACGGGGCAAGGCGGCAGGATTTTCATCCCATGAGGCTCCTCTCAGAGTCGAGCTGGGAGGGACTGTGCATCAGTTCCCACCTGGCATCATCTGGGGAGCACAATGCTGAGACCGGGAGCCCCGCAGCGGGGTAGCTCCCCTGCCCTCACAGGGCTGAACTGGTCTGCTTCATGCAGGCTCTAGAGGCTGACATGCTCTCGAGGGGAAGGGGGAGGGGAGGGGGTGGGAGCATCTTCTCCCTGCCCCAGCCCCAGCCCCTAGCCCCTAGCCCCCTACAGTCGCAAGGCCAAGGTCAAGTACGACTCAGAGAGATGTGGAAAGACTACCGACCAGCCATCTGCTTCTCCTTACTCCTTCTCTTTTTCTCCAATCTCCGTAGACGCTTCTCCTCCCGCCGCCGGGCCTCCTCCTCCTCCTGGTGCTGCCGACACTTGTGGAAGTTCTCCACCACCACGCCCACGAACATGTTCAGGACAAAGAAGGCCACGATGAGCAGGAACGAGATGAAGTACAGCAGCATCCAGGGGTTGTGGTTCATGATGGGCTGGTGGGGAGCAGGAAGGACAAAGTGGAGACATTAGCGCAAGGTAACTGTCACAGGTGCTGCCCTACAGCCTGCGTTCCTTAACACAGGGCCTGCGCACTCAGTTACGCAGACCCAGCAGGTGATGTAAAGGAATGATGTGGGTTTGGTGTTAGGCAGTAGGGAAAGGTGGGGACTGTGGCTAAATATAGAGAGTGGATGTTCTATCCAAAAGGGGCAGCTGCTTCTTTGATTCAGCTGACTCCTGCCCTTCAGGAATTCAAGCCCAGTGTTTCCAGATCTTTGGACTTCTCCTGAGCAGGCCCAAATCCAGATTTTCATGTAAAATTTGTCTTTTTTTTTTTTTTTTTTTGCATTACGCGGGCCTCTCACTGCTGTGGCCTCTCCCGCTGCGGAGCACAGGCTCCGACGCGTAGGCTCAGCGGCCATGGCTCACGGGCCCAGCCGCTCCGCGGCATGTGGGATCCTCCCGGACCGGGGCACGAACCCGTGTCCCCTGCATCGGCAGGCGGACTCTCAACTACTGCGCCACCAGGGAAGCCCAAATTTGTCAATTTCTAACCGCTTCCCACTAATTCAAAAAGTTTTAAATCTGTTGCAAGCCAATGAAGCATGACCGGATTTGCCCGCAGGCCACCAGTTAACAGCCTCTGCTGTCAGAGGTGATGCCTCCTGGATGGCGTTTTGCCAACCTGCCTTGCTGTCTTTCTGTCCAAGCCTACGCCCATCACACCTGGAGTTGGCCCACGGTGAGTGACCTGAGCGCAAAGATGGATCCTGCCCACCTCAGCCCTACCTGCTGGTCCACACCGACAGCGTCCAGCCCATCGTACATGATATCCACCCAGCCGTCCTTAGAGGCCAGCACGAACAGGGACATTAGGGCCTGCGGGGGCGGGGGGAGGAAAGGACCACTTGAAACCTAGGATGCATGACCAAGCCACCCACCACTTCCACCCAAAGCACCTCCTGGCAGTAGCTCGGGGGACCCTAGGCCTTCGGAGTCGCGCTCCAGGCCCCGGGAGCGCTCTCTTTCCCAAGTCTCCCTGGCTGCTCTGAAGCCGGAAGAGCCGTGGGAGACGACCTCAGCCAGGTAGAGCAAGGGACCCCAGAGTCCTGGAAATCCGGAAACCAAAACCAGGGTGGGGCGGGGAAATAAACCAGCAACGCTGAGCGAGCTGTTTCATTTTCTACATTTCTGTTTCTGTGAATGTGGAGTGAGAAATAGAATCATCTTGACAATATGCCTGCACCTTGTACCATGCTAAACAAATACACACCTCATCGCACTGTATCCTCACTGCTCCCCTCCAAGGGGATCCCATTAGGACCCATTCACTAGCTGATGAGACAGAGGTGGGCCAGTGCCCTGCATGCATCACTAAGCATGGAACTGTGTCCTCCCCAGACTCCTGCCACCACTCCCACCTCCACCAGCCTGGGGCTCACCTGGCCGAGGTTGTCAAAGTTGTACTTGTGCCGGACCCACCGGTAACTGGCCTCAGCACAGTCTGACTTGTTAGTGATGTTCCTGGTGTCCTCGCCCTGGCACACGAAGAACTTCCCTTTGAAGAGCTGAACACACACATACCCGGAGACAGAGAGAAGTGAGCTGTGAGCACAGCAAGCCCAGACCAGCCCTGGGGCTTAAGAGCTCTGGGCACGCCCTGGGTGAGGGCCAGGAGCTCGGTCAGGTCAGAGAAGCCCTGACAGGAGCCTCCCCTGCAGGCACCCCTTTCTCGGGGCTCCTTGGAGCAGAGGCCCTGGAGAGGAAGGAAAGGTCCTTGGGGAGGGCACTGGGAAAGCGTGGAAGGAGGGGAACGGTCATTCACTTTCTACAAAGGGGGAGGCCCGCGATTCTCCAGGTGGGGCCCCTGGACCAGCCTCATGAGCACCATCTGGGAATGTACTCCAAAGTACAAATTCTCAGGACCACCCCCAGCCCAGTGAGGCAGGCACTCTAGGGGAGGGCCGAGGGATCTGGATTAATGGACCCCACTTAACAGATGAGGAAAACTGAGGCTCAGAGAAGTAAATTCACTCATTAAGGCCATACAACCAGTAGGTGGTGGAAAGGGGGCCCGAGCTCAGGTCTTTCCGACTGGAAAGCTCACCCTCACTCCAGAACAGACAAGGCTATGACTGCGGGGAAGGGATTTGAGGGACAGGAGGACCAGGGGGCCTAAGTAGGCCAAAAGTAAGGGAAGGGGAAGGGGCACCACGCAGCCCTGGCAAACGTACACCAGACTGGTCTCTAGAGCCGGAGGATTCGAGGAAACACAAGAATACCCCGTCCTCAGGGCAGAGTGGATACCCCAAGGAGCCAAAGGAAGGGATGGGGTGAGGGTGGCCACCCAGGAGCTCCCTCTGGCCCGACAGCAGCCATCTACGCTGCAGCTGAAACATCTGGAGCCTGGGGCGAGGCGGGTGCTCCGGAAGAGCAGGACGGAGGGGCTCCCCTGGCTCCCGGAGGCGCCGGCTGAATCCTGCAGGCAGCTCCCTTTCTTTTTCCTCCAAAGCCAAGTTCCCTCCCTGGGACAGAGGCCAAGTTTCCCCAGCAGCCCCCACTTCCTGCCTCGTCTGGGGTCTGCACCCGCCTGCCTGCCAGCTCCCTGCTAACCTGGCCCAGCTGCCTGGGCCCTGGATCCCCGGGCCTGGCCTGCAGCCCACCCGCTCCAGCAGGGAAGGAAGGGAGGGGATCCCTGAGCAGACTGTGGGCCAAGGCCAGCGTCTGCGCTTGGAGTGGCGCGTGAGAGGGCAGAGCGGCAGCCTGCGTGGGCACTGGCCAGAGCCCGAGGCCCTGTCCCCTTTGTGGCCTCTTCCAGGTTCCCAGTTTTCTCCAGAATGCCCAGGAGGCAAAGGGGCCTGAGGCCTCGGGCTAGGAGGGAAGCATCCCTATTTATTCTTCTCTGGGATAAAGGTGGCGGCGGCACCTGGAGCCGCAGCACCCCGGGGCCAAGAGGAAGGCTACTCCTCAGGTTTCTGCTGACAGCTGGCCCCAGACCCCCACAAACCTGCACCCCCAGGATGCCAAAAATGATGAAGAAGGCGCAACAGATGACCACAATGTTGCCAATGGGCTTCAGCGAGGACATCAGCGTTTCCACCACCAGCTTCAGCCCCTGTGCCCGACTGATTACCCTGGGGAGGGAGGGAGGGGGGTAAGAGGGGTTCCCGGCTCAGACGCTCCCTTGCCCCTTGCCCTGCTTGCCACTCCCTCCCATCTTGGCTCACTTGTCCCCATCCTGGGCTCTAGTGGAGGGAAGAGGTTGACACTCTGGGCTTACAGTGCAGACACCCCCCACCCACCCCCAGACCTCCACCTCCACTGCCAGGATGTCAAAGGATTACCTGATGGGGCTGGGGTGCTGATTCAACCCAGGGATGCAGTGTGTTGTGGGGATGGGGAGATAAACTTGTGCGGAGCACGTAGAGGGCAGGCAGGGACGGAAGGGGTGGGGAGGTGGGTCATCACAGCCAGGAAAACCCTCGCTGGTCAGTCAGTATCCACCCCGTTCACGTTCCCACCCACGGAAATTCCCGACTCTGGGCGGGGGTCGGGGTGACTGCCTTATTGGTGAGATCCCCTGCTACAAGTGTTACCTGGACCTGGCGGGTAGTCCCTGGGATTGGGGGGGGAAAGAGGGGGAAAGCAGGAAACAAAGTCTGTCACTTCACGGGGAAGGCCAAGTGTCACCCCTGAGGGTACCACCCGAGGGAGAGCTGCAGCTGAAGGATGTGAGGGTCCTGCCTATGGCCACTTGTACTGTGCCCTGCAGGAGTGTGTCACGTGGCGGGGGTCACTGAGGGGAGTGCTCGTGGAGGGAGACTGCTGGGGCCGCAGTTAAACCCAGTGAGAAGCGGTGTCTGGAGTGGGGGACAGGGCTCCCTGTGGGGTCGCAGGCAGGAAGCAGGGGCAGGTGGGGCGCTGGCCGTCGGGGTGTGCCTGCCCAGGGCACCTGAGCGGGCGCAGGGTTCGCAGCAGCCGCAGCACCCTCAGCATGCCGAGGATCTTGGTGCCGCTGTCGGAGACCATGGACACCAGGATGTCGATGATGGAGATGAGCACCAACAGGCCATCCAGAACGTTCCAGCTGCTGCGCAGGTAGGCCTGCTCCCCGAAGCACCAGCCCAGCGCCACCACCTGAGGACGCCCGTGCGTCACCGGCACCGCCGCCTCCCTGCAGTCAGTCCCCAGCCCTGCCCTCCATTTGTGACCCAGGCTCTCCACCCCCACCGAGCGCCAGATGGCTCCAAACCAACGCCGACCCCACGTCACCTTCACTGTCATCTCAGCCAGAAAGACTGCGGTGAAGATGTAATTGGAGAGGGTCAGGAAGATGCGTTCCTGTAAGAGAGAGCGGGCAGGTGTCGCCACTGGGACCCCCTCCTCGGGCCATGTCTGCTCTGCACACAGAAGCCAGGAGCTGCCTCCAATGTCTGACTCAGAACGAACCCCCCCACTCTCCCCAGCAAAGCAGACAATCTCCTTCCTGCTCTCCCCCCCGCCACTCAGACACACACACACACACACACACACACACACACACACACACACACGGAGAAGGCGTCAAGCCCCGACTCACTTGCAGCTCTGGCCACAGTCCCACTCTTGCCCCTGAACAGAACTGCCCCCCCCACTACCTCCCGGAGCGGCCTTGAGGGGAAAGTGCTTCCCACCGCAGTGCTGTCATCTGAGCCCCGTATCGCAGGCCCTATTCATCAATTCCTTTCTTAAAACTGGAGCAGGATTTAGCTTGATCTCTTGACGCCCCATCCTACTCTCCTCTGCTCCACGCACTCGCTTTCCTGCTGTGCCCCAGAAATGGAGCCGCAGGGCAAGCTGGGGGCCTGAGTACAGGCTATGCGTCCCCAGGCACCATATTTATGCCAGGCATAGGGTGAAGCAGGGCAGGAAAGAAGGCGACCCAATCCCCTGATATCTGTGGGCTGATTCCATCGTTGGGTGGCCAAGAGAGGGGTGTAGAGAGCTGGAGAGGCGGCGGCAGGCAAAGTGTGAGTGTCAGAGGGAGTGAGAAGCAGCGAAAGGGGAGAGGGAGAAGCACGCACGTGACAGAGCTAGAGATGGAGGGGCTGAGTGGGAAGGTGGGGGAGAGACGTGGCCACAGTGAGCTCTGAGGCAGGGCCCTGGGCAGGAGGCAGACGAGGGGGCCAGTGTGACCAGCCACGTTTGCTCCAGAGGTGGGGGTCCCCGGTGCTGTGCTCTCTCGCCTATTCCCAGGCTGGCCCTCCACTCCCCAGGCTCCCTTCACCACCACCACCACCCGCCCCCCACACTGGCCTGGCTGGAGCCCACCCTAATGGAAAACAGAAGCCCCAGAAATGTCGAAAACTGAATAATGGTATGCGAGGCAGCAAGGAGGGGCGGAGACCACCTCCAAGCTAGTGGTGAAAGATGCCAGGAGGGGCAGCAGAGCCCCCCACCCTTCTAGGACCTGGATCGCTGTGGGGCGACAGGCTGCGATGCCAGGCTGGGGAGAGACAGCTCCCAGGACCGGCTGGGCCCATCCTGAAGAGGTCAGGCCCAGGGGAGTATGTCCAGACGCGCCGGCCCGTGGCCTCTCCTCTCCTTCCGAGGAGGACTGGCAGGTTCACAAGCCAAGCAGAAGTGACCAGCGGTCCTCCAAATGCCCCTGAAACCCTACTTGCCTGTGACCTGGCAGTACCCTGAGGAGCAAAGGGCAGCTTCCCTCCCCGACGTGGCACCGCCAATGGGGCAGGTTGGGCAGGATGCCTCCCCGTCAGTCACCAGGTCCTGGAGACCCTCTGCCACTCAGCCCGGCCAGGGCCAGTCTCACTGTTGGCCTCACCATGACACTCACTGACTCACATACAGGCCTCACAAGCCCCCGGCGCATGAGAGCAGGCCGTCTGCAAACAGCTGGGTGCCACGAAGCTCACTTTTCCCCAGGCGAGGAGAAAGGCCCACTCCCCCAGCTGGCTGCTGTGTCACAGAAGGGAAACGGAGGCCGGCGGGGGGCACAGGAGGCATCCTGGGGCATCAGTTGCACGGGTCAGAGTCAGAGAGATTCCTGGCTCCCTGCCTCTGTGTCTCTCCGGGCCTCCCTGCCCGCCTGGCTCGCTGCGTGCGTGCTAACCCGCTAATCCGGGAGGGCTGGGCGCCACGCAGACGCTCAGAAGCCGCTGTGTCAGCCCCAGTGACTCACAGCACTGTGGGGGTCGATCTTGGGGCGCTCCATGGCGATGGTGATGCAGTTGAGGAAGATGATGACGAGGACCACATGGTCGAACATCTTGTGGGTGATGATTCGGTGACACAGCAGGCGGAACCTGCTCCGGGACAGAGGCAAAGGCTGAGTCAGGGGGAGCAGGAGGGGGGGACAGCAGTAAGGGGCACTGCCCCTACCCGTCCTGGGCCCTCCCATCCCCAGGCCCTGCTCTCATCCTCCCCCACGTCAGGGGACACTTCTAGCATCCCTGGGACGGAGCTGCAGGAGAATTTCCCACGAGAAGGAGAGGTTGGGGTGCAGGTCAGGGACCCTCTTGCTGACCTTGACTGAGGAGGGAAGATGTAGGCAGACCAGGAGTCTCGCTCCAGGCAGCAGGCAGGGAGCCGGGCCCGGACCCACGCTCTCATCCTTTCCCCTTTGCTCTGTAGAAGGATGGGCCGGGATGTGAGCAGGGCCATGCCTCCAAGTTCCTGATCCCTGGTTCCTCAGCGGCCCCGTGGCCCTCACGCCTGGTCTACCCTCTCCACTCTGGCCCAGCCCTATGCCTGGCTTCTCTTCCTGTATTCTTAAAACCACCGCAGCATCTCCCCAAAGCCCCCCTCAGCCCCTGAGCATGCCTCACTTCCTTCATCTCCCCAACCCCTCGCTTCCCCCGGGCTCTCCTCTCTTCCCGTCTCTGCCTCCAGCCCAGCCCCCAGCCTGCATTCCCTCCTTCCCTCCCCGGCGGCCTTGGAAGCCACATCAATTATCAGACACTGTCCCCATCACAGCTGCCTGTTCGAAGACACACCTGGCATGAGGAGACACTGGACCTTTCTCACATGCTAACCCTGGGGTCCCAGTTCCCTGAGGCCCATCCCCAGGGTTAACGGTGGTGGTGGTGGGGGGGTTGGGAAAAGGGTGAATGGGTAAAAGTGGGTGTGAGATCAAGGCTTGTGATGAGGTAGAGGTGAGAGAGGGGACAGAGGAGGGTATCAGTTTGGAGAGATGAGTGATGGGTCTTTCTGAGTCACAGTGGGAGGGCCATGAAAGATTCATACGCATCTGCCCGAAGCCATTCTTATCCACCAAGGATGCAGAGCTGCAGACCCAGGCGTGACAAGGATCTGGGGCTTGGTGGGACGGGCAGAGGGAGAAAGGGGCTCTTTGAAGCCTGGCTTCAGGGATGATAGCCCTCGAGATCCTTGGGGCGTGCTGGTAACTCCCTGAATGCCATACAACTGGGAGGGGGTCGTCCAGTCCTGCACCAGGTCAGGCACAGCTCCCCTCACTCAAGGTCAGGGGTGAGAGGTCACTGTGCCCACAGGGGCCTCACCAAGTTGCCCTCGTCATCGCCATCGTCCCCATCCAGTGGGGGATCGTCGGGCCGCAGGGCCCGGGTCAGGCGTCCTGGAGCTGACTTGCCGTTGCAATCCTGGTGCTCAGAGGCTGAGCTGCGGCCACTGGCTGTGCGGTGCAGCCCGGGCACCTGCAGTGTGTCTGGCAGGTCAAAGGAGCTCTTAGCTTCCCGCTCCAGGGAGCCCCTGCGGCGGCGGTCGCTGCCCGCTGGGCTGGCGCGCTCCTCTTCCGAGCTCTCCTGCTCATCCTGGCTCTCCCGGCCGTCGCCCGACAACAGGGACCTCCGCTCCCCACTCGGGCTCCTCCGCTTCAGGCTGGGGGCGCGGCCCAGGCTGTTCCGGCTGGAGCGCCTGCTAGTCCAACGGCTCGCTGCGCTCCAGGGACTGTGCGGGGAGCTGCGGGCGCTCGGCTGGGGGCCGCACGGAGGAGAGAGCGGTCTCAGCCAGGGCCTCACGGCCCCACGCCCCTTCACATGCATCCCGGCTCCCGTGAGCCTCTCTGGCCTCACATCAGGGACAGAGGTATGAGCAGGAGCCCTGGACCTGGATGCCTGGACTCACACCATCTGCGCGACCTTGGGCAAGTCGCTAACCCTCTGCGTGCCTCAGTTCCTCATCTGTAAAAGCGATATGACCCTAGCACCTGTTCCTCATTTAGGTGAGTGGCAGCATCAAATCACAGTGAGAGCGTGGGCCCTGACACCAGCCTCCTGGATTAAAGTGCTGGCTCTGTCGCCTGCTCACTGTGGAGCTTCCCACAGATCACTTTGGCAATCTGAGACTCAGGTCCCCGTCTGAAAAATGGGGATGATATTGGTACCTACCAGATGGTTGCTGTGAGGACCTCGTGCATTAAGAACACTTATACGCAATGTCTAGAACAGCGCCTGGCACAGAATCAGTAACTGGATGGGGTTTGCTATTATTAAGATGAGGCATTCCCTCCCGCTTTACAGAGGGAAATGAGTCTCCTCCAAGGACACTCGGGGAACAGAAGAAATAGAATCAGAACTCTGCTCTTTTGCCCCCAGGGCCAAGGCTCCTGTGCCTGCCTGCATCACCAGCCCGCTGACGCCCCCTGGGCCTTATCTACGCCGTGGCTCGGGGGCTGTCTCCCCAGGCCTGCCCATTCCACCTCTCTTCCCTTCTGATGTCTGTACATCTCCCACTGTCGGGCCCCCACAGGCACCCCCTACCGGCGACTTCGTCTCGTGGGGTGCCCCCGGTTCGGCCGACCCACTGCTGCTGGCGCGGCGGGACGCAGGACCCACAACCTCGGCCAGGCCAGTGCTGGAGCTCTTGGGCAGCGACATGGGTGTGGCGGCCGTGTGGATGATGAGCGGGGGCAACAGGCTCCTCCGCAGCTCCGGGTGCTCTCCCAGAGACACCACTGCAGGGGGAGAGACGGAGAGACCCTGAGTCCACTCAAGGCTGGCCTAGAGCCAGGGGCTGCCCCCGCAGAGAGATACTCACAGGCCAAGCGCTTCTTCCTGTCCCCATCGCCATCCAGGCTGGGCGAGAAGAAATCGGGCTCTGACTCGGACTTGGTGGCGTCTCCCTAGGGTGGGAGAGCAGCGGGCCATTAGGAACCTGGCCGGGCAGGGGTTGGTAGGGTGGACCGAGGTCTCCCTGTCTTCACACGCACACACCACATATAGGCCACAAGGATCCAGCAACTACGGCACGAGGCATGCACTGGCTCAGGCCAGACCACCCAGGCTCGGGGCCCAGGGCTCTCAAGGGCCTGTGATACCTCAGAGAAGCCCACGGCTATCCCCAGAACCCACAGCACCACCATCATGGCTGGGACTGGCTTCAAGAATGGCTGAGGGGAGAGGGGATAGCCTGGCAGGCGGGTGGCACAGGCCAGAGGGAGCTGGGTGAAGTAGTCACTAGAGCCTCATTTCCAAAGGCCACTTGTGCCCTCTGCCTTGCCTCCATGGCTGCCCTCCCCTGAGCCTCAGACCCAAGGCCCCAGAGGAAAACTGAAGGACCCCAGACAGAGCAGCTCAGCCCAAGGACGCGACTTCAGTCCCTCTGCTTCTTCCCTCCATCTTCCCCAAGCCCCCACCTTCTCCCCTGGCCCCGTTTTTACCTCTCTCCCTGGCTCTGGGACAGTTTTTTCTTCCTCCTTAGCAGGTCAGTAGGCTCCCCAGTAATTACACACTTCTCCTTAAGAAGTTATTAAGAAATACTTGATTGCTACTTTTGATAAGGACATAAATATTGCGTAATTGGCATCTCAGGGGATCATTTTCATTAACTCAGTTTACATCCCTAACGAGGCCTTTAATTATCAAGTGGGATCTCCAGGGGGCTGCTTGGGATGTGCAGCGCCATGGGGTCCCATGGCAACCCTGGCTTTGCCCGAATTCTGGTGCCAGTGCAGGACACGGCAGGGCACAGGCTCAGTGTGGGGGCCAGGGGAGGAGCACGCCCGCGAGTACCTGCTGGACCTTCTGGGTGGTCAAGGGGCCAGAGACACAGAAGTAGATTTTAAATTCTGGTACCTTCTGGCAAGAGGCACACCCACCCCCACGTCCTCCAAAGCCTTGTTCTGAGCTGAGACAGCTTGTGGGGTCTCCACCAGAGGCTCAAGGCGAGGAGGAGAGGAGAGAGATGGGGGAGCACACGGTCTGCGGCCACAGATCCCGACTTCGCTGAGGCCCGACGACCCAGACTCCTCGGGGGCCGCAGTGGAGGTACACACATGCGGTGTACCACACACGTGCACACAGAGGATTCTAAGTCCCTTCCTTCTCCGGCCCATCCACTGGTCTGGTGGGACGGATTGGCGCCCTTTGCGGGTGAACAGGGCAGAGGCAAGGAGGCCCTCCCCTCAAATGTCCTCAAGGGGGAAGGGACTTAAAATCAAAGCAAACCTCACGACACCAAGGACCACCATGGCCACCACAGGTTGCACAGCAGCTGAGCGTGAACACAAGCACAGACACGGAGGCAGAATGGGGGCATGGGGCACGGGGGGCATGCCGACTCATGATCGCATACCTACCCCCTGGGAGTCGACAGGCAGCTGAATACAGCTTAACTGTCCACTCGCATCTTCCCGTTTGCTGATTTCCTACAGGGAGAGGGGGAGGCAGGGGACGGGCGCTGGTTACAGGCGCCGGGCTTTCAAACAGCAGCAATGTTGAAAGAGGAGGAAGAAAAGGAGGGGTGCAAACCCAACAGTGGGGGAAATGAGACATGGGGTGGGGGAGGAGAAGAGAGGGAACAGTATGGCCTTCCAGAATTCAACCACAGGCCCTGGAGCCAGAATGAACCTGAAGGGTGAGGGCAGAGGCCACAGAGATGGCAACAAGGGCAGGGAAGGAGACCGAGCCCTCCATTAATCCTAATAATACCAGCTATCGTTCCCTGGGGGCGTGGCAGGCATCGCACAGCTGCTGCGTTGACACTAGCTCACCTCCTCTCCAGGTGGGAAGGAGGCGCAGCGAGCACCATCTTAGAGAAAGCGCCTGAGGTTTGGAGAAGTTAAGAAAACTGCCCCAAGTCACACAGAGACCGAGAGATGCATCTGGGCCTCGTACCTGGGTCTCCAGCTCACCTTTCACTGGCTCTGAAGCAGCCGGCCGGGGAGGGTGGGAAGGAGGGGTGGGTGGAAGTCAGAGGTGGGGGAGGAGACAAAAGCCCGGAGCAAGCACAGGCCTCTTCACTCCTAACTCCAAACCAGATGCTCCTACCAAGACGGGGTGTGACAAGTGACACTGGGATGATGGCTACAGTGTTGTTTGATATCAATCAATGGCCTCACACAGGGCCTGCTGCCTGTTCATTTAATTAAGTGTGCAGATGATAAATATAGAGGGATTCAGGGCACCGCCCCCTGCAAGTCAGAGTATAAACAGCCCAGCTGGCCTGGTCCTCTAGGCGGCCCCCTCCCACCTCTTGGCAGGGTGGCAAGGCCAGCAGGGGGCCACCCTTGAGGCCTCCTGCCGGTGACGCCCAACAAAATGGGGGTGTCCACTGCTTCCACTGAGGTAGGTTGCCTCGTTTGTAAAAAAGCAGGTCATCACACAGCGGAAGCCAGCCTCTTCTGCCAGGTGGCGGGGCTCCCTCACAGCCACACGTGTGCCCCCTGAAACGCCGTACAGCTGAGGGCAGGTGCCTCTGGAGATGTCCAGGCCACTGGCACTGAGTGACCAACCTCTCCCCCGACTCAGGGCTTCACAGGACAGTGAGAAGCTGGTCCAGCTCCTCACACGGGCACTTCAGGGCCATGCTGCTGCCCACCCCCTTGAAGAGGGGTTGATCCTGAAATCCTTTCTCCGTCATGCCCCGAGTGGGACTCTCTCCCAGGCACTTGTCGAGGAGGATGTGGCCCCAGGCCCTGGCCAATCCCTCATGCTGGGGCAGCCACAAGCCCCCAGCAGGGCCAGAGTGACCAGGCCAGGCCCAAAGGCCAGGCTGCTCTCCATTCCCACACGCAGCCTTTGCCACTGCCTAGCAACCAGGCCGGCTCAGCGGCTCTCGGTTTAACAAGGTGTCTGCTGGAAGGACCAGTGATGGGGGGCTGCTGCCCGTGCTGGGCATTTCCAAGACTGCCGAGCTGGCTGAACGGCCACTTGAGGGCGGGAGATAGGCTTGGGGTGTTTTCCATTTCCACAGAGTTCCACAGGAATTTTTCTGCGAGAATGTTAGCTGTCAGGAACTGTGGTTTGGAAGAGGCTGAAGGACCCCTGTCCCCACTCAGCTCCTCTTCCCACAGGCCAAGAGCAATGGCCAAGTGGTGGGTCTCCATACAGACCTTGGTTCTTGTGGAAGCACGTTGGCACCCTTAACCCTTCAGGCCCCAGGGAAACCCCAAATAAATGTCCCATCCCAGGGAGAGCACCAATGTCCCTCCCTCCCATCAAGAGGCCCAGCCCTCACCCGAGGCAGGGCCTGCCTTCCTGACCTGCTGCCCTCCCTGCCACCCAGCGGGGAGGAACTGCGATAATGGGTAACTACGGAATTACAACGGGAGGAGGCCAGTGTGGGAGAGTTACACCCGCACCCACCAGCCCAGCCCAGCCCACGGGGGAACAGCCTTTCCTCGCAAGGCTGGGAAAGAGTCAGAAAATAGATTTTTGTTTTTCCACCGTGTGCTGGGTATTTATAGACCAGGCCGCAGCGGGAGTTTCCATCCGGGTCACTCAGAGAGAACTGGACCGAGAGCTTCTCCACACCCGACCTGGAGCATTTCTAGGTTGAGTCGACCTGCCCTGTGCTAGGCGCTGGGATGCTGGGCTGGGCCTGGGGCTTGGGTGGGAAGAGGGGATGAGCTAAGGGAGCAGAGCGGGGTGCAGCCCTTCAGGCAGAGGCTGTGTCCTGGCAGGGCAAGGGCGAGATCAATGTAAATCAATATTAATTGATGACGCTGCCTGTGACGAAGGTGATGGAGACTGGGCTGGAAATAGGATGCTCATCTCTGTCATGCCGGCAGCTAATTGGGCTCATTTCTCACCCTGGGCAGCTCAGCCCTGCCCGGGCGCCGGTGGCATCTTCACCAGCTCGGCCAAAGCTCAGATGACTTGCTTGCAAGCTTCCCCCACCCCTCGGCTAAGATGGGTTCCCTCCAGATGTCCCCGAGCGCACCTGTGCTCAGGGATCCAGCTGCACCGTGGGCCAACACTCACCCCGTCCAGCTCTCTAGGGACGCACCTAGCCGGCTTTGCGGGGGAAGCCCACTCGGGACGCTCTGCCGCAACGACCACCGGGTCTCTCGAGTGCCGAGGGGCTGCCTGAAACCCAGAACTCCCACTCCTAGTTCCCCAGCCTGGTCTGAGGGGCACATCCTGCAGAACCTCCCAGGACACCACAGATCCGGCGGGGCCGCCGATTCCTCCTGGAAGTGGACGGCTGAGGGCAGGGGGTTACCTCTGCCTGGAAGCCCTCCACCAGAATGGCAACGAGCAGGTTGAAGAGCACGTAGTTGCCAAAAGTCATGAGGGCAATGAAGTAAAGGGCAGCCCAGGACGACGTGGAGGCCATTCCGTTGTAGAGCACCTTGTTCCAGTCCTCCTGGGTCAGGATCTGCCGGCCGAGGATGGGAGTCAGGGCCTTCACCGGGGGCACCCCACCACCCTGTCCACCCTGCCCTGTTACCCTGGCACCTGAAAGACAGTGACGATGGCCCAGAGCAGGGAGTCAAAATTCTTCCGGTCCGGCAGCGTGTCCCCATCCCTCTCAGAGGCAAATTTGCAGCCGAAAAGATGCATACCCAGGATGCTGAAGACACAGGAGCCACGGGATGGGGATCAGGGACCCGGCGAACCCCGCCCCCAGGCCCTCACCCCGCTGGCGCGGATGCCGCACCTGCCTCACCTGAAGATGAAGATGAAAAGCATGAGCAGCATGCAGAAGGTGGCCACGTTGTCCATGGTCTTCATGAGCACCACGAGCTGCCGCTGCAGCGCCGGCAGGAAGCGCACCAGCTTCAGCACCCGCATCAGGCGGAAGGTCCGCAGCACCGACAGGCCGCCCCCCTGCTGGCCCACGATCTCCCACACGCTGCAAGGGGCGGGGGAGGGGCGGGAGGCCTGAGCCTGAGCCTGAGCCCGCTGCTTACTCACCCTCCTCCTGCCCCGTCCTTTAGGGGGGCCCAGGAGCACCTGAGGGGCTGGGCTGACCAGCACTGAGCAAGCGGGCCACAAGGGGCCCTCGGGCCTCCAGGCAGGAGCTCGAAGGTCTGGGCGACAGCTCCAGCCCTCCCCACCTCCCCTCTAGGCCAGTCCTCTCCCTCAGTCGGCCAATGCCGCAGCCTCAAGTTATGGAATGTTTGCTTTGTTCTCTTCTAATGAAATCTAAAGCCAATTCCAATAAAGCAGTTCTTCTGGCCCAGGGCCTGGGGGGTGTGGGGGGCAGTGGAGCGCTTTCCCAAGGTCTCGGAAACCCTAAAGCAAGTTGCCAGCATCTGCGACAGTCTCCAAGCGCTTTGTAAGCGGGGACAGCTGGCTGGGCCTTACACCTCCTCCAACTCCTCTCCAAAGCCAGCTCCCCAGTCCTTGCCCACCCCAGGTCTGCATGGGGTCGAAGACAAGGAGTGGAAACGAGAGCAAAGACTTCAGAGGGGCCCAGCCAAAGCGGATAGGAGGCCACGTTCCGCGTGAGCAAGGTGAGGCCTAGGGAGAGGGTGGAGCGCAACGCTGGGGGCATGGAGAATCCTCAGCTGGGGGAGTGTAGAGCCTGTGGGTCAGTGGGGCCTGATTCCAGATCCCTCCACCCCAGAGGAACAGGCTGTGTGGCTCCTCGCCCCAGGCTACCCCGAGGACATTTCTCAGGCAAGAGGCAGCAGAGGGGCCGTCGTACCTGATGACAACAATGACACCGTCGAAGATGTTGTAGGGGTTCTTGATGTAGCCAAAGGGACCGTACACGAGCAGCTTCAGTAGCATCTCCAGGGCAAAGAGGCTGGTGAAGACGATGTTGCTGATTTCCAGGGCGTTGGTGAGCTCCTCAGGCTGGAGGACAGGGTGGGCATAAAGCAGCAAGGCTTGTCCCTGAGCCCTTCATCCCAGTCCTCCCAAACACCTGGCCACATGGAGAGGGGGAGAGGGGACAGCAAGCCAGTGGGTGGGAGTGGGCGTGTTGGGAGAGGGGAGTGGTGGTGCTGAATGCTCAGGCTAATGGGGAGGACCCTCCCCCAAAGGGTCCATGAGAAAATGCACTCAGGGGTGGCCACTGCACAAAGCCCCCAGCCCCTGGCCATTTCCAGCTCTGAGTCTCAGACCCTGGGGCCACAGGCTCAGGGGAGGCCTGTGCTGCGGGTTCTGCCCACCTCCCACTGGGTGCTCCGAGACCCATCCTGTCCTGTGCTACCGTGTCAGCTCAGCAGGCCCAGGCCAGCAGTGCACTGATGCTGGCCGGTACCAGAGGGTGATTGCCAAGACCTCACACACATACGCGGTCACACAGCCACACGCAAACCACACGTGGACTTGGCAGCGCGCTCTCTCGGACAACTGTTGAGACGTTGCTTTCTTCCAGACACGCACACACTGCATACAGGTACACACAAACACACACACATGCACACATGCACACACACATATACATAAACACACGAACAAGTATACACACGCAATACCTGCGTGCATGCACACAGAAGCACGCACACACAAACACGCTGATGAGCAGAAGGGAGACCCCAGGAAGGGTTGTCACAGATGAGGTGGCACCTGGAGCTGCTACCCGAGTCTAGGACACCCAGGTTAATTCTCCGCCTATCCTGTCAACTCACTGTGTGACTGACCTTCGGCAAGATCCTAACCTCTCTGGTAATTACTTTTATGCTCCTACCCGGGGTCTGGGATTGGGACTGAGGATACAACCTAGAGAGGTCATCAGAACTAATGACAAACTTTACTTCATCTGCTATTCCAGTGCAGAATATTAAGTACCTCCTCCCTTTTAATATTAAGTACCTACTGTATAATCCACCAGGTACTGTAAAATCCACCAGGTACGCAAAAACATGCCAGCTGTGCTCCCTGCCTCCTAGGAGCTCAGAGTCTAGCTGGAAACAAGTTGTACACACACAAAACAGCTGAATAACCACAAGAGACCTTAGATGCTTTGGTGCCAAAGGAAATTATCCAGACAGTGAATCCAGGAGTCCAGGGGAGAGAAGGTGAGGGAGGAACACACTGGGAAAGCCTTCATCGGGAGGCAGCACTTGAAATGAACTCTGAGGGTGAGTGGGGTCTCTCCAGGCAGAGGGAAGGGGAAGGCATCACAGGGTCGAGCCAGGGAATGAGCCATGTCTGGGTAGAAAGGGAGGGGCCTGGCCAGGCTGCAGGCTGCAGCTGCAGAGTGGAGCCCACTGCCCACCTGATGAGGTGTCTTGACCACCCAAAAGCCCAAGATCCGTAGTAGCTACTCAAGAAGTTTGAATTAAATAACCAAGTGAAGCCCTCAGTCCATCAGACACCTCCCCCCATTTACTCAGCTGCCTCATCTGGCCGGCTGCCCAGGTAGGTCACCCAAACATGGAGCCAGGCCCTGGGCACTGCCAAATGTATCCTAATGGCCCCAATATGTGTGGCCAGCCTGGGTGGGAGGGGGTAGAGCTGGAAGACAGGGTCTTCTGATTGACTAGCAGGTGAGGGGCATTTGGGGTCTCAACAGCTATTTAGAAGGAGAGAAGCTCTCAGCCCACGGATGGATTCTCTCCAAAGACAGGTCTGGGGAGCAGGGCCAGGGTCAGCAGGCGGGGCCGAGAGCCAGCTGTCCAGAGAGCGAGTGGCTGTCGTGGGGGCCAGTGTGGCATGGAGCCCGTTGCTCCAGCAGATCTTGAGTGAGATTTTGCTCTCAGACTGTGAGTGGGGGCTTGCCACCTGACCTAGCAAATAGGGTTCACAGGGAGACAGGACCTTCGGTCCCTCCAGCGGGAGCACAGTGCAGGTGGTGGGGAAGGGGCCATGGTCGGGACAATTAAATCCCAGAGCTCAGGGACTTCCCTGGGGGTCCAGTGGTAAAGAATCCGCCTTCCAATGCGGGGGACGCGGGTTTGATTCCTGGTCGGGGAACTAAGATCCCACATGCCGCGGGGCAACTAAGCCCACCCGCCACAACTACTGAGCTCATGCGCCTCAACGAGAGTTTGCGTGCCGCAAACTACAGAGCCCACACACTCTGGAGCCCGCGTGCCACAACTAGAGAGAGAAAACCCGCACGCCACAGCTAGAGAGAAGCCCGTGCGCCACAAAGAAGACTCCGCATGCTGCAACTAAGACCTGATGCAGCCAAAAAAAAAAAAAAAGCCCAGGGCTCAGACCCTCCTCCTGGCTAAGTGGATCTCCCACTTTCTGCTCCCAAGTGCAGTCTGTTTCAGAAAGCCATGGTCAGTGAACCTGCCTCCCTGTCACTCTGCAGGCTGCCCAGTTGTCCATCCTTGGACTGGATAAAGATTGGATTGGATTGGTAAGCACGGGCCACACTGGTGCGATGCTCTGTGGGTTCCCAGGCTCAACGTGTGTCTCACCTTGTGCCATCCACACAACAGCCCCCCCCCGCCACCCTCATTTTGCAGATGAGCACAAGCGGTCATAAGATGGTGCATGACCAGCACAAAGTCATAGGGCAGAGGGAGAGCCAGGGAGCGGGACCCAATCCCCCCTTCCTCTGAGTCCAATAATACTAGGCTGTCGGGATCCAAGAGTGCAGTGAGGGGCCTGTGAACCCAGACACGGGGGTGGGCTGAATATATAATGTGTCTTCTTACATACATAAAATTATATTTCACATGAACGTAGATGTATGAATAAAGAATGAGTTTGAAAGCATAACTGAGGTGCATGTATAATGGGTGAATTTTACGACATATAAATTACACATCAAAAAGAAGCTGTCGGAAACAAAAATTACTAAAGTAGTGAAAGCACTATAGCTTTTGCTATCATGTATTCACTTAATTAGGGAATGCTTAAAGTACAACTACTACCAGGCGTGTGGAGGAGGGGTGTTCTCACCGTTTCCTGGCATTGTCTACAGGGCTTACGACAGTCTGTACCTGAGGGCTCACAGGTACACACACTCACCCGCCAGCGCACCGACCAAGAGCCTCATCAGAAGGATGGTGTGGGCTCCCCCAAGGCCTGCGCGTCACTGCCCTCGTAAAGGGGTGGCGGCAAAGCCTGGAGCTGCAGCTCGCCCAGCCAGCCTCCAGGAGGCAGTGGGACCCAAGAAGCAGGTCGAAAGGAGGGCCTGGCACTCTCCCCCCCTTCCCCCACTCCCGCCTTCCCTCTCTCTCCTCACTGCACACACTTAGGGGCAATGCCTACTCCCTTCCAAGGCTCCGGTATCCCCCATGATCCATGGGAAAAAGTCCTCCTCCCCCAGACAGCCAGGCCTGTCCAAGTTACTAAATTGGAAGCTGGGAATGTTCTGCAAATGCAGGACGAGGACACAGAGACTCAATCTTAGCAACACCGTTGCCCCAGGGACCAGAGCCATGATCACAGCCACTGCAGCTGCAAAGGGACGGGGTGGGAGCCAACTTCTCCTAGTGCCCTCCACGGGCCCTACACTGCTACTACCTTCCTCCCAGGAGTTCATTTCCTCCTTGCTCACACCAAACAAGGGAGGGATGTGGGCTTCCTTGACGGCAGGGAAACTGAGGCTCTGAGGTGCGGTGACCTGATGGAGGTCACACCGCTCACTTAGAAAGGTGCCTCTGCACGTCCCTCCACACCTGTCCACACTGCTGCCCCCGCCACACACCCAGACAGCCCACACAGACTCACACAAGCCCATCAGGCTGCCAGGTAGTCCCTTCTCTGGTCTAGACTGCATCCTCCCTCCTGTTCACGAAGGTCAAGGCCCAGTGGGGGCTTCTGCGAGTGGAGGCCAGGCAGCCTGAGCTTCTCCCACCCAGAGGCCCCAGGCTCTTCTCTGTGCTGACGCTAACTGTAACTCTCCCATCTCCCATCTCCCAACGCTTCCCCTCCCGTTAGCTTGTCAGCTTGGAGTAACTGGGCCCCTGGTAAGCTGCTCAATACTTCCCAGCCCCAGGACCCCCCTGAAACCCAGAGCACCTCCATCCACTAACCCTTAAAGCGCTCATGGTGTGCACAGCACTGCTAAGAGGTGGGGTCGAACCTGAATGCAGGAGGCCTGCCAGCTCGGAGACTTTGCACCTGGGTGACCTCAGGCAAGTCCTTTAACCTTGCTGGTTCCCAGTGGCCTCTTCTATTAAACAGGGTAACACCTCCTTGTGACGAGGCTGCCTTGCCAGATATAGGAGTTAAAGCCTGTGAACACACCCAGGCCAGAGTCCTGCTCAGGCGGCCCCGTGGGCACCGACAGTGGCAGCAGTCCTCACATGTGGCAGGACAGAGAGCCTGCAAGGCCGAAGCTAAGCACCACGTGTGGCAGACACAAGAAGGGCCCCAGGAGCTCAAACTGGCTGAGGTCAGTGGGCCAGTGGGGAGGAGGCAGCGGGAGGAGAACTCTCGTGGAAGGCATCCCCGGCCAGAGCGGCGTGAGCAGAGGAGCAGAGGAAGGAATGTGCAGGGCATACTCCGGGACCAAGGATCAAGTGTCTGCCCTGGTCAGAGGGTGGGAGGGACCACTGGGGAGCAAGGCTGCCAGGTAGGTGGGGCCCAGCCAGAATGGCCTTGACTCCGCTCCACGACTTGACTCAGGCTGGACTCGCCTCTGCCCACGATGCTGCCGTCGAGGCTTCTGGGGGGAGGGGGGAGAGGTGCAAAGCAGTATATTAAGAAGATTAATCTGCTGCAGTAGTGGCAGTGTGCGGATGGCTTGGAGAGACAGAGATGGAGACCAATTAGGGGATACTGCAGCGGTCCAGGCGCGAGGCCTGAGAGCCAGCTCTGGCAGACAGGGATGTGCCTTTTGCAGGGAAGGTGCAAGGCGGGGACAAGCCAGACCAGACCTGAGGGGAGGCCTGTACGAGTCACCCCAACCCTGCCAAGCTCCACCTTCGCCCCCCATCTCCTCAGCTGCCACCTCTTCCACGGACCCTGAAATCTCTGCTCCCCAATTCTGGCTCCTCAGCTCACCTCACCTCTGCCTTTGACAGTCCTGCCTGCTGATTCCACACCCAGAAGAGGTGGTGCAGGTGGGCCGCAGTGATGGGGTGAGTGTCACTGGGTCAGTGGGGCCTCCCGCCTTCTCCTCCTTCTCCAAGGAGGTGTGGGAAATCAGGGCACGCCTGGGCGGCAGGAGGTTTCTAGGAGACCTCACAGGCCTCATCACACAGGCCTTGCTTTTCGCCGTCCCCCTGGAAGCACTCTAGCTTGCAACGTCGCCTCTCAGCACGTTCTTCTCGCCCCTCATGCCCGCTGGGCCCATTGTTAGGTGTCACTGTGCTCCAGTGCCTCGTAACCAGCGGCACTTGAGCCCCTCCCCGTGGTCTCCTGTCAGCTCCCCAGAGCCACCCCAAGGGAACACACAAGCCAGGTAAGTGCGAGGCCCCCACAGTGCCCGCTCAGCTTGCAGAGTCGACCCAGAGCTCCTGTGACTTAAAATTTTGGATGTGTGGCCCCTGCCCCTCACTCGCCTGCACAGTCTCTCGGCCCAGCTGTGGTGGACCATTTAGAGGCTGCCCTCAGGCCACAGACCTCAGAGGGCTCCTCCTGTCTTGCCAGCTCCCGCCCAGGTAAGTCCCCACCCCCTCTGCCTCTCTGCTGCAGCTGTCGAATTGCTGAGCTCTGCTAGTCAGGAACCTGTGCTGACTGGACAGGAGAATACCCTGCTGGGGGACCAAGGGCTCCTCTGTGCCGGGATTCATCTTCCTCTATTGTCGGATCTCCACCTTTCACCCCCAAGAGCTGCCTCAGACACTTTCCCTCTCCTCGGCCCCCATCCCCACTCCCAACCTGGCCTCCTGCTTCTTGGGGCTCCACTTCCTGCCCCCAGGCAGCCGTGTGTCCTGCAACCTACTCACCTCTCTTCCCTCCTGGAAGGCAGCCAGCCCCTCCTCCACCCCACACCCGCCCACCATGCTCCCCTGGAATTCATTTCATTTCATCAGTTGTCCCTGTTTCCCTCACTTCTCCAATATCACTTCCCCTGCCTAAAAGCAGGAACCTTCGCATAGATCTGGGCCTATTTATGCCTGAACCCCAGGCCCCACCACTCCAGCTCTCTCCAAGAACCCTCTTCCCAGCCCTCCTCCTCCGGATGCCTGGGCAGGACCTGAGCCTGCTGCAAGCCCCCCCTGCCTGATAACTACCTCCCTCTGCTTCCCTGACCCTGTGTGGGCCGCCTCCTGCCCTCTTAGGGCTCTTCTCCCTCTCCCGCTGCCTTTCTCCCCTCAGGCCAACATTCCTGAGTTCAGCAGAACCCACATCCCCCCTGGTCTCCCACACCCCCACCATCGCCCCATCCTCCATCTCCCACCTCTCCAGATGTCACTGGGGTGTGGACAATGCAAAACAATCTCCTTCCAAGCCTTGGTTCCTCACCCAGAGAGCCAACCTGTCTGACAGCCTTCCCAGGATGGCCCAGGGCCAGCTCAAGGGCGGCAAGTCCAAAACAAACCCTCTCACCTCCTCTCCCAAACCTGCTCCTTTCCCGACCTCCCAGCTCCATCCCTCTCCAGGATTCAGTTTTGGAACCTAGGAGTTATCTAGGATTTATGCCTGCCCTTCATCCCTCTAGCAGCAGGTGCCCGGGCCCACAGACCTTGGCGATGGAATGGCTGTGCCCCCACCCGCTCGTCCTATTCCCCCTCCGCCATACTGGGGGCCCTCATTGCCTCTGATCTGAACGATAGAAATAGTCTCCCGGTCCCTCCCCCAAACCAGCCCACACCTAACTGGAAGCTCCAGCTTCCACAGCACTGCTGGACTCACTTCACTGCTGCTCAGACAACTCGGGGTGGGGTGGGGGAGGCAACACGACGGTCCTTCAGAGCATCCTATGCCCCCCTGTGCATTCCCAGGCCAGGCTGCCAGAATGCCCCCCCAGCCCCTCCACCGGAACCCTCTGCTCCTGGCCTCAGCTACCAATCCCACTTATCTTTCAAGACCACCCTCAAAAGCCACCTCCTTCAGGAAGTCCTCCGAAATCCCCCATCTGGGCGTAAGCATCTGTCCTCTGTCCCCAGAAGTCTCCCTTATGGCATTTGGCAAATTCATCCGTGAAGCAGACTGACTTTTCTGCTGGAACCTAAGTTTCTTGGGTGCTCCTGGCACCGCCCCCACCCCATTCTATTATTCTATTCTAACGTGCTGTGCACAGGAGGTGCTCCCCACATTTGCTGAATTGGGGGAGTCTTAGAGCCAGATGACACCTGGAGGAACGTGAGCACCCCTTTTGCTGGCCATCTCCAAAACAGCACCCTTCTCCCTCCCACCTCTGGTGGACCTTTGAAAGTCTGGGACCAGGGCAACTGTGGAAGATCATCCCCCCAGGTCTTGCTTGGCCCTCAGCCCCAGCTCCTCTGCCTGGAGGCCAAGGACTCCTGGGAGGCCCAAGGAACAGGACAGGTGTCTGTAAACCCCTGTCCTCGAAGGCCACACTGGGGTATATCCGTGCCTGTGTCTATCTTCTGGGAAAAGGGTCCCAGCTTTCAGCAGAATCCAGAAGGAGCCCGTGAATCCCCTCAAAGTTAAGACCTACCGCATCTAGACTCTCCCCCACCCCACCCCACCCCACCCCACCCCCAGCTTCCCTTGCCCTGAACAGCTGACTTCACTCACTTATAAATAGAAACGCTCCCTGGACGTGTATCTAGAGTGTCAGGATGGGGAAACAAGCGGAATCATCACCTGCCCTGTCCTCCCCTGGCCTGAAAGGCTGTGTATTCAGGACCCTCCCTCTCTCTCCTCTGCAGGCCAGGAGACCACTGGGCTGTGTGCCCTCCCCACCTCCCCACATGCTGTTGTCCCTCTTCTAGAATATGAGGTTGGCCCCTGCCCTCAGCAGCCCCAAACCAGGAAGGGGGTGATTAGGAAGCTCCTGTGTCCTTAAGACCCCATTCTGGAGGGGCCTCGCCCCCACGCATACTCAGGCAGGGACAGGTTCCAGGAGACAACCTCTCTTCTGTGCTCCAACAGCATGCTGGACGTCCCACGGGCACCTCGTATGCAATGCCCTCCAGCCCAACTCTGCACAAGCCCCAGTGCTTGCCCCTGGAGCAGAAACCTGGGTGTCATCCTCGCCGCGTCGTCCCCACAGATATCCAACTGGTGTTGAGGTCTACAGATTCAGCTACCTGCCAGCTCTCCCCGGCACTCTTCTCTCTGTCTCCAGGGACAGAGATGTATGAACTGGCCACACCACTGCAGTAGCCCTCGGGTGGGCCTCCCTGCCTCCTGTCTCCCTCTCCCTTCTACTCCCCACGTGGCTTCCGGAGGCCTTTTCATAGAACAGAAACACATATCATCGACCTGCTTAAAACCTTTTGGGGGAACCTGTCACCTTCAGGATAAAATAAATCCAAACTCCTTCCTATGCCTCTCAGGACCTAGCTCTGAGTTTTTTTCCAAACTCATCTCTTGTTACTTGCCCATCCCAGCCCCCACCCAGTGCCCTATTCGTTCTGAACTCCTTATAAATCTCTTCATTTTTTGTGTCTGGTGCCTCTGGCCCTCCCCCATGCTGTGCCCTACCCTCTACCCTTCACTAGCTACTTCGCAATCTCCATTCAAACTCAGCTCTTAGGTCATGTCCTACTGAAGCCCTCCTTGAATCCTTTCCCCAGTCTGGGTCATGGGTGACTCCTCTGTGCCTCCTTTCCAAGCACGTATTACATCAAGTTAGTGTGACGTTTACTTGTCGGTGAGGTCTTGGAGAGGAAGGACAGAGTGCCCCGGCCCAGCGTTGTACTGGAGCGTCTGGTTGTGCACCTCTCTTCCCAGCCCCACATGCAGTGACATCACATTGGTAGCTTGAAATGAGCCATAGTAGAAGCATTTACGCCATGGAAATTGGCAAATCCTGTAAACACCACAAATCAGGACAATTTTTTCTTTTTAAAGGGCTGGTTATTAAACATTTATCAGCATGCCACTGCTTAGGCCCAACTCTGATGCACAGAAAATGTGTGTGGAATGGATGGATGGATGGATGGATGTATAGTTCACAAGCTCCCTGTTCCAGGCACCGCCCCCTAGTGGGTGGGGCACACACAAGCCCACCCTCCATCAGATCACACTTCCTATCTGAAGTTATATTCTTGCTCCCTCCTCGGAGTCCTGTGTCTTTGTCCTCCTCACCAGTCTCTCTGCACAAACTACCTGCCACTTCTCCGCCAGCTGGTGGGTTAAGGGGTGGGAAAAGCAGGAGAGTGTGGACAGCATGGGGCCCACCTCGGGCAGCATGGGGTATGACAGAATGGATGCTACCTTGGTCAAGAGGTTGGTAGAGAGCAGCAGGTTTTCCTGTTCTAGACAGGAAAACCGAATGATGGGTAAGATAGGTGACAGTGGGAGACGACAGGTCTGGAAAGGGCACCAGCAACGGGCTGGGCTCCTCCCCCAGGGAAGCACCAGCAACATCCTCTCCAGTGTCCAACACCAAGATCGGTGGATACAACTGCCTCATGAAGAGCACTGCAGGAAGCCATGAGCCTCTGGTCCTCGCCTCTGAGCGTCTGCAGACGCTCTTCCTTGCTGTGTCTCTCAGCTCTCTTGCTCAACTGGCTCCTCCTCTCCTTCATCTGAGGCTCCACTGGAGCCTGCTCCGTCTATCCTTGTTTACATCAGGGTCTTGGTCTGTCTTTGGCTCCCTCTCTGTATCTGTCTGTGTCACCCCTACATCTGTCTGCGTCACCCCTACATCTCTGTGCCTCCACCTGTCTCTGTCTCCTCCCCGTGAGTCCCATCTCCCTCTCTATATCTCTGACCTTCTTGTCTCTGTGTCTCTGCCTTCCCGTCTTTTTATCTCTCTCCCCTTGGGTCTCCATCTTGCTCTCTGTGCCCCCATCTCCCTATCTCTGTCTCTCCCTCCCTTTCTCTTTCTGTCTCCCTCTGTGTATCCATATCCTCCTCTGTGTCTCTGTCTTTCGGCCTCCATGTCTCCTTGCATCCTTCCCTGCTCCCCTCAGCCTGCTCAGGCTCAGGGACCCAGATGGCGGGACATTCATGCCGCAGCGCCTGCAAGCACAGGGCCACGGCTGCTTCTGGGATTTTCTACCGCTCCCAGCCCCAGAGCCTGCCGGGGCCGCAGTCAGTCCTCTGCCTGGCCTGCTGGTGACTCTCACTCACCCCTATGGGGCCCTCGGCAACCAGGTATTGGGACAAACTCCTCCCTGGAGCAGACATTGTGCCACCACTGAGTGGGGACTCCCTTCTGCTGAGGACTTGGGAGGCTGTCCCCCGCTTTCCTCAGGAGCTTGGATAAGGAGATGTTGCAGGTACCATGACTGCTTGCTATGACTTCTTCCCCAAGGGGGTGTCCTTCCTGATGTCTAACTGAAAGCCCTCTTGCTGCAGCTTCATCTGCCCTCAGTCTCTGTGACTCAGCTTCTTTCCAGCACACTCAAAGCCGCCACCAGCAGCCGAGGAGGTGCCCCGGGGGGAGGGGCATCTGACCACGGCCAGAACTGGGGTAAGGGAGAGGAGGCTGGGATTCGGGCTCGGGAGCTGGCGTAATGGGAGCTTAGGAGCTGCCGCCACCTGGATTGCGGCAGTAGAAAATGCCGCCACAACCAGCCTGACAGAGCAGAGCACCTCTCCCCAGGAGGCTGGCTGAGCAGGCGTGAGACGCACACACCCACGCGCCATGCGCCCAGACACAACACGCCCACCAAAGTGCCGTACTCCCCACCTGCTGACCCTGCAGCCGGTGTCCTGCCCCGCCTCCACCTCACCTCCATAGGAAAGGAACAGGGTATAGCCGGCTGGGTGGGGGTCACTGAGGCAAAAGGAAGGGGCGTCAACATGGTTGATGGCGATGTGGGAGGGGCTGGGGTGCACCCGGCTGGACAGGGCAACTGGGGTAGGAGCTGAGTGGGGTGGACGGTAAGGGAATTCAGAACCCCCTGAAAAGTGAACATCGCACGTTTGCTCCAGCCGGGCTTGGACCTAGGATACCCAGCCTCGACCCAGACCCACTCCCGGCACTGCCCCGTGGCCACGCCCAGCGCAGCCCAGGACCTGCCCCATGGTTGCCCCACCCCTGCCACACCCTTGCGCGCGTGCGTGCATGCGTGCGTGCGTGCCCACTCCACACCCTCTGGCTCCACGTGCCTGTACCCATTAGGTTGGGGCAGTACCTGGCTTCGGTCGGCACCAGGGAAGGTCTGGCAGCCCCGACCCTCCCTGAGCCCCAGGACAGTGAGAACACCCAGGGGAGAAGAGCACAGAAGGGCCTGTGAACCGCAGCACCTGCCTGCTGGCCTCCCTCGTTTCCCGAGAATCTGACAAGGGGGTGACCTGGAAGGCCAAACTGGGGGGAAGGGCTGCCTTCTGAAAGGATTCCTGTGGGGGATGAAGCCAAGGCCGGTTGTGAGGCCCCACGGTACCTGCTCCCACCTCCAGTGTGGGAGTGGGGTCAGTGGGGTTCCCCAGGCCACCCCTTCTGTTCTTGCACAGCTCTGCGAGAGAAGACAGCCTCCTCCCCCTCAGAGCAGATCCCATTGCCTGCAGCCGTCAGCTCCGCAAAACAAGCCTGCTTCCTCTTCCACATGACAGCCCTTCAAATATTTGAAGACAGCTCGCCTGTCCCTGCTGAGCCTCCTCTTCTCCTGACTAAACATCCAGGTTCTTAGAACGATTCCTCAAGCGCAATGGTTTCAAGTCCCCTCACCATGCTGGGAGCTCTCTTCCACCTAGAGCCGCCCTCCCCGTTCACAGCACGGCTCCCAGAACAGAGGCCGAGAGCAGATGGCCTCCCTCCCTACCCCGCCCAGGGGCAGGCTCCAGCCCTCCACTCCTCACCTCCACCTGCACAGCCCCCTGCTGCCTCCAGTCAATCACACCCCTAATTACTGAGTCCGGTGAATGCCCGGGGGCCCAGCCCACGCCCTGTATGTGACTTGTCCCTCCAAAAAGGCCTTGCCCCCATCTGATGCTCATCGCTCATTTAAATTCTTTAAAGCCCACCTCCTCTCAGAAGCCTTCCCAGATGAAACACACCCAGCTCAGACCCTGCCCCTGCCCTGGGCAACCTCCACACTCAGAGACTGTATGACATTCACTGGCTTTCACGCTCCAGAGAGACCCCCGCATGGGTGCATCTCCCTCCTGTCCTCCTCCCTGTCATGCAAGCTAGCAGCATGGAGAGGAGACCGAACACGGGGTGGGAGGGGAGGAAGGCAGAGGGTCCCCAGCCCAGGGACCGTGCCCTTGCCCGTGTCCCTACCTGCTCGTGGTATTCGATGCCCATGCTGAGTGTGTTGACCAGGATAGCAATCATGATTCCCCGACCAAAGTACTTGCTGTCCACAATCTTCCGAAAGGTGTCACAGACCAGCCTCCAGAAGGCCAGCACAGAGTTGGGCTCCACGTCCAGCCCCAGGCTCCGTCGACGCCAGCTGTGGGGATTCTGGCGGTCACCGTGCTGGGCGTCCTGTGTGAACTCATAAACTGCCTCGCTGTCTGAGTCAGGCATCTCGTGGCCGGCGAGCTCCACCTCCCCTGCCCCAGTCCGGACACAGTAGGGACAGCTGTCTGGGCCACAGGCTCCACTGTCTGCCTTCAAGCAAGGGCTGGAGATCTTGCAAGAGCTTTGGCAGGCGCCTGGGACAGGAGAGTAGAGGTTAGAGACTCCAGGGTTTCCAACTTGGGGTCACCCTTCCCTCAGAGTGTGTATAAAATGAGTGGGGGAGTTTGGGATTCTTTCAATGATGGGGGTGCTAGGCACTTGGTGGGCAGGGGTGCTGAATGACTTGCAATGTGGGCAATCCTGAGTAAGAGAATGCCCCCAAATGCCAATAGCATCCCACTGACAGTCACTGCTGGTTGTCCTAGGGTTCGTGCCGTTGACCTAGGAGCCTTCAGGGAGGAGCCTAGACCATCTTTCCTTCCCAGGGAAGCCAGCCCTGCATTAACACTGCTTTAAGTAGCATTTTCCAAGGGTTCCTTAAGACACACACCCATACATGTGTATTCATGTATGTTCTCACACCAGACACACGCACATGTGCACTAGACACACACTCGCATACATGCATGTACTGTGTACACACGCATACAATTTATGAGTCACACACACACAGCCAAACACAAGTGTGCACAGACCCATACATACCACACGGTGCACGCGTGCCAGGCATGTGCACACATGGGCGTGCACACACCCCAGACAAGAGCACCACCCCGTGTGCACGGACAAGCACCTATACACATCAGACACGTGTGGACACATGCACATATGAACACCAGACATGTGCATGCAGACGGGCACATACACACACCAGACACCTTCATGCGCGCGCACACACACACACACACACACACACCCCAGACTGCGCATGTGCACAGTGACCTATCCCAAGACGCCAATGTCGATTTAAATACAGCTTTGACCGTAGACTGTGAGAGCCGAAAGAAACCTCAGCGACTACCCAGAGAAAGCATGGATTTGAAGACGCCTGGCTCGGGGCCCAGCCCTTCCGCCTGCATGCAGGAGGACATCAGTAAACACCACTGACAGCTGTGATGGTCCCAGCCCTGCCTTTTACACAGAAGGAAATAGAACCATGCGTGTGTGCGGCTGGCTGGCGCCCCTTGGCAGGGTAGTAGAGGAGCTGGCACGAGAACCCTTCCCACTGCGTTCTGTGGCGGCACCTTCCTGTCCCAGCCCACATTCCCACAGAACAGCCCACAAATATCCCACTTCTCCCACGTGCCACATCCTTCCTGAAACACAGGGCCTGGGCTTCGGCTACAGCGAGTCTGTCTGTGGAGGAGGGTGTGCCACCCTGCCTGACTGGGGGATGCCCCCAGGGGCAAGCAGCTCCCTTCCCCTCGACACTGGGTGTTCCACCCATCAGCCTAGCAGCCCCTGAGGACCTGCTGCACCAAGCCCCAGGTCTCCCTATGGGGACGGAGTGACACTCATGTTTACAAGAGCGCCCTTAGCACGGGACGGACGCGGTGCTCACCACAGTCACACACCATTTCCCCTCTGAACCTGCAACGAGGACTATAGAGCCTCAGAGTCAGAGGGCCCCGACTCCACCCCTCACCAGTGGCACGGCCTCGGGCAAGTCACACAACCTCTCCGAGCCTCCTTTGTCTCATCAGTAAAATGGGGATGATAAGGAAGTTTATCCCTTAAGCTGCTGAGAGGCTCCAGTGGGGTTTTGCCTGAGGAGCATGTGACAGGCACACAGCAATCCATCACAACTGCAAACAGCACAGAGCAGAGCACGTAGCACGTGCTCATTACACGACAGCTGTTGTTATTACTACAGTGTAGGAATTATGAGTCCCGTTTTAACAGATGAGAAAATTAGGGCTCAAAGAAGCGATGTGACTCGCTGAAGGTCCCAATGCCAAGAGTGGCAGGATGGGAATCCAAGCCCTGTCCTTCTGACTCCAGACGCCCCAGTCCTGGCTGGGACGGGATATCACCCGGTCCCTGGGTGAGGGGCACCAACGTGCCTCCACCCAGAGTTCTCACCTGTACTCTGCGTCTCCAGCAGCTTGTGCATAGAGCTGTAGGGCCTGGGTGGGATGTTGAGGCTGGTGATGGTGGGGGGTCCAGAGGTGGGCGCCACCTCCATTAGCGCCTTCTCTTTCAGCATCTCTGGTGGAGGGCTGGTGTGCATGGTGGGGTACACCTTCCCACTGCCCACAGTCCTGCCCGATGCTTCAGACGGCGACCTGGGAGGGGGTGCCTGGCAGCGGACTGGCTCCAAGTGGCAGTCAGCATGGTAGAAGCTGTGCACAGACTCTGCACCCCCCGGAGGGCCCCCGGAGAGGGCGAGTGTCGAGGGTGGTGGCAGCATGAGCCGGCGAGATCCATTAGCATCCTTGTCCTGGATCTGTGGGCTGGCCCGGGGGACCCGTAGCGTCCCGTTGCCCAGGTGGTAGTGGTGGTGATGGTGGTGGTGATGGTGCACCAGGTGGTGGACAGACGGACGGCGGTGGGAGCGAGGGCAGCTGCCGCTGGGCTGGGGCTCCTGGCTCCCGCGGGGAGCTGGGCTGCTCAGCAGCCCGGCCCGCACGCCCGCTGCCCGGGAGACCTGGGCCAGCCTTCGGGCTGCTTTCCGGAGGATGTACACGAGGTACTTGAGCAGCTCCTCATAGCAGCTGCCCGGCTCGGAGAAGCTGGCCAGGGTGCTAGCGTTGGACAGGAACCGCACCCGCTGCTCCCGCATCAGCTGGCTTTCCCGTTGCTTGGTCTCTGAGAACTGCGTGGCAATCACCACCAGGCACAGGTTGATCATGAAGAAGGAGCCCACCTATTGGGGTGGGGACAGCAAGAGGAGACAGCCTAAAGGACAGGGAGCCACAGTGCCAGCCACCGAGTACAGAGTGATCCCTGTGGGCCAGGCGCTGGGCTCAATGATTGTCCAAGCATCATCCTGTTTTATTTTCATAACGATCTCAAGAGGGGACACCTTTACTGTCTCCATCTGACAAGTGAGGAAACTGGGGCTCAGAGAGGTTGAGGAATTTGCCCACGATCATTCAGCCCATGCACAGCAAAGCTTAGACTTGAACCAACCTCTATGGAATTCCAAGGCATTGCTATTGATCATGAGGTTATCTGGCAAGGATATCTCCCAAACTCCCTGCCCCTCAACATGCCCATCCTCCGAGATTCTGGACACCCCCTCCCCAATTCCCATTAGGAGTTAGGTAAGGCTGTGGAAATGAATGCTATCTTGGGGCCGTGGGGTTTTCACATCGGGTTGAGCTTTTGAGATCTTGGCAAAAACATTGTTCACAAAACTCCTGCTTCTAGCCCCAAGTCTAGCTGCGTAAGCTTGAGTGCGACCCTTAACCATGGGACCTCGGTATCCTCGTGACCACTGGCCTTGGCCTTTCCCCTCCCCCAGCTGGGTAATGGGCTGAACGCTGAACCCTGCAGACTAGCCAGCTTGCCACTCTGACTTGGCCACACTCCCCCGTCTCCACCTCCATGCCTCAGTTTCCCCCGGGCTTCTGGGGTGGCAATTGCTTGGCTAACAAACCGGAATGAAGGTAATGAATATTTATGGTGACAAAGCAGATTTTTTTCCCTAGCTTGTGTCCTAGTAATTATGATAATTAGCTTCACTAGTGTGATTCCAGAGAGCTGTTTGGAAAGATTTTTCATGAGGTGTGTGGGAGGGTGGAAACAGGCCCCTTACCTCTCTGTCTGCTTCCTTCCCACTCCCCAAGCCCAGGGAGAGCTGAGTGGTGAAAAGATCCCGTGAAAAGGTCATGAAACCACTTCCCAGAGGTGCTGGCCTTGCCACCCAGGTGACGGTGGGGGGAAGGGAACAGGCCCCTACGCTTCCATACCAGGGATGGTTGGGGGTGGGGCGTCGTTCTTCCTCAGGGACACCTCCCACTCACCGAGAGGTCTTTATTCTGACTCTCTGGGGGCCTGCCTAAGTCCTGAGTAGATCTTAGTCTCTTTCTCTCTTTCAGATTTCTCTTTCTCAATATCTGTCCCTCTGTCTGCCTCTGTCATTGGCCTCTTGGTGACATGGAAAAAGGGCTGGATTTGGAGTCGGTGGCCTGGGGTTGAATTCTCAGCTCCAGTGACCAAGCCCTCTGAAGCTCAGAGTTCTTATTTAGGAGATGCGGCCACAGTCCCTGCACCTGCCACCCCACAGGGGGCTCTGAGGATTAAGCAGGCAGCAGACGTGACAGCGCACTTCGGCAGCGACGCTCAACCCAGCAAGACTAACCCACAGCACATGCAAAGCACCTGACGGGGTCAGACAAATGAGGAAACGTCAGCTTCCTCGTCTGTAAAACGGAGACAACAACAGGCTCTTGGTGAGGATTAAATGCACCAGCACATGAAAAAGTGCTCAGAGCAGGGACTGGCACATAGTAAATGCTCAATAAATATTAGCTATAAGTGGTAGCAATTAAATTATTAATCATGAATGGTAGTGATTAAATATTGCTACTTTTTGCCTCTGTCTTCTATCCTCATAAAGTCTTGGAACTCTGAGCTGGAACAAGAGATCCCACAGTGTTTCTCAACACCAAATGATGGGAATTCGGGGTGGAACAGTTCTTCGTTTGCAGGACTGTCATTTCAGGGTGCCTGTTATCTACACCCCACCCCCCCAGCAAAATGCCGGTAGTGCTCCCCTAGTTCTCGTAAAAAACAGGACCACCCTTTGCCATTTCCAAAGGCCCCCTGGGAGAGGCGGCATCACCCTGGGTTGAGGACCACCCATTTTAATGATGAGGAAACAGATGCCCAGGGTGGGGCTGGGGGGCCTCATAGGGAATGACTTGCCCAAGATTTTAAGTGGTGGTAAGTGATAGCCCTTGACCTTGGATTACCTCCTGACTCCTCATGACAGGTGCCTTCTGCCTGTGTCTCTATGGGACTTTTCCTGAGAGCTAGAACTTCAGACCAAGCAGGTCCCCTCTCTGGACTCCCCCCACCCATTTCCCCAGGATGCCCCATCCCCACAGGGGCCTGAGGAATCACTCACGATGATAAGGAGGATGAAGTAGATGAAGTTGTAGAAGGAGTGCGCGTCCATTACAAAGTACATGATGTCGACCCAGCCCTCCAGCGTGATGACCTGCGGAGGTGGCAGAGGGCAGGCTGTTTCTGGGCCCCCTAAAGCCTCCTGCGGTCTCCTCTGGAGGCCCTGACCCCATCCCAACCCCGAGGACAAGCACTCCAAGCCGGGACTGTGTTCTGGGGACTCTCCCAGCGCCCAGGCGGCCCCACCTGGAAGATGGCAATCCAGGCATAGCCGATGTTGTCGAAGTTGATGGCGCCCTTGAAGGGGTTGTGCTCCCCTGCAGAGCAGTTGGTGTAGTACTGGTTCCAGTTGACACAGGTAGTGTTGCTGGAGCTGTTGTAGGCCTCGTAGTCCAGGACACAGGGCGGGCCGCCACCCCCGTCCCCGCGCAGCGTGGGCACACTCCTGCAGGAGCGCATGCCGTTCTCGCGAGGCTGGGAGCAGATGAAGGGGTTCTCATCCTCGTTCTCGGTCTGGTAGTAGCGCTCCAGGTCCACGCTCAGGGGGCTGCGGAGGAAACAGGGATGAGGCTGAGAGCAGGGTTCTCGGGGGACAGGGTCCAGGCGGGGAGAGCTGGGTGGATGAACTGAGGTACACAGGGCGAGCACTGGGAAGGGGCAGGGATGCATGGGTGCAGATGGGGTGCGCCAGGAGCATGCAGATTGAGGGTGAAACTCCAGAGTCGGGACGTGGGAAGTCTCCATCCTAGAGCAGAGGTTCCCAACGTGGCTGCACTTTAGGCTCACTGAGGAGCTTTTAAAAATCCCCACGCCCAGGCTGAACCCCACACCCACGAAATCGAAATGGGCAATGGGGAGAATGAAGGCCTTGCCGTTGTTTAAACTCCCCAGGTGACTCCAGTGTGTAGCCAAGATTGATAACCAGATATGTCACTAATAAGAGAACAGATATGTCACCAGCAACAGGAACTGAGGGAGGTCCCAGCCCCACAGCCACTCCCAGGTCACCTCCCGGCCCATGTGCCACTCACAGGCTGAAATTCTCGGGCAGGAAGCATCGGTTACGAAGCAGCCCTGCCCACAGCTGGACGCCAACGATGCCAAAGATGAAGAAGACGAAGAAGCACAGCAGCAGGACGTTGCCCAGCATGGGCAGCGTGTCCAGCAGCAGCGTGACGAGGATGCGCATGCCTGTGGGGGCAGAAGCCACGCTGGGGGTGCCAGGCTAGCCGGGCTAGGCTGGCTGCCAGGGACCTGGCAGCACTCCCAGAGGGGGCCCACCGGGGCCTCTGAGGCTGAGACAGCCCGGCTCAAGCTGGAGGGAGACCAACAGACACTGCTAACTCTGCAGGCAGCCCTCGCAGCCCCTAACCCCTACCCACTATCCCTCTTGGCCTGCCCACACCAGTCAGAGCACAGTACCACCAAGGATGAGCAGAGTGGCCGCAGTTTCCAAAGCATTCTCCGGCACCGCATCCCACTTAACTCTCCCAGCTTCATCACAGAGCTGATATCACCCCAATTTGCAGATGAGGGTTGAGGCTCAGAGAACTAACATGACTTGTCCAGTACCACAGAGCTGCTAAGTGTAGGTGCCAGGACTTAGACAGGCTCTCTGCTTCCGCATCCCACTCCCCAATACACACACACACACACACACACACACACACACACACACACTCCCACCCTACATCCTAATCACCTGACCTTTCTAAGTTATAGACGCCAAAGTCATTGGGGAAACCAAGGCAGAGAACTCCAGCAAGGGCGTTAGCAGGCAGGAATTTCCCTTTGAGAGCCAAGCCCTCCGCAGGGGCCAAGATGCCCTGCGCTTCACCATGGTGCTGAGCCCCTCCCTGAGTCTAGTATGTGCTTGGTCCAGACCCTCACATCAGGACCTGAGGACACACAGGTGGCCGTCAGTTAACAACCCCTTCCACAGGGAAAGCCAACACAAACATGCCCCTAAGATGCTGTTAGGGATACTGCCCTCCCTCCCCACTCCAGATCTAGGACATCTAAACTAGCCCCCAGGCCACCAAACCCTTGTCAAGCACACAGACCTCTGGTGGCTAGTTTTGACCCCCAAAGTGACACTTGTGGCCCCCTGACCCCTCCAGGGAAAAAGCTTCTAAGCAGCTGCTAACTACTGCTCCTGGTGACCGAAGTGGCCCTGCCCCGCCCCTGCCACTCAGTCCCTCTCCCCTCTCCCCTCTCCCAGCCCCCTTCAGCTCCTCTGTGCTCCAGCTGAGATCAATTCCTCAGGGTTTGCATTAAGGGAATTACACCGAGTAGTTAGAGGTCTATAAATCTGCCAGCGATCACCTGGGGCGCGAGAGGAGGGAAGACATGTCCCTCATCTGGGGTTCCTGTTAACACCAACAGACACCAACGCCTGGAGGACACACTGAGCAGCTCTGCCCACCCAGACACACACACACACACACCCCACAGGCACACACACAGGCACACACACAGGCACACATGCACACGCAGCAAAGGGGGCTACTGCTGCATCAGACACTGAGCCCCAGAAACGTGCCCCCACCCACCCCACTCCTGGGACGGCAGCAGAGACCATCTGCAGCTTGTGTAGGTTGGGGAGTTGCAAAGGGGGCCTGAGAAAGGGTGGGGGGCGGGATGCAAGGGGAGCTGGAGCTGCCAAAGCCTGGCTGGCTCAGAAACTAATGCGGTTTAATTTAGATAATTGTCCCAGCAGTCAGTTGCTGCAGAGGCTTGGAAGGGTGTGGGAAGAGGAAGGGGACACAGCGGGAGGATGAGGTGTGCAGCGGCCTTGTCTTGAGAGAAGTCATGCTCTGTGTGGCCGGTGCTGTCTCACCAATGAGAACCAGACCGCGTGAGAGGCGGTTCTGGCTAGAAAAGGCCCTCCCACTTTGCACCCACTCCTCCTGGCCTGCCAGCCTCTCCACCCTGCTCCCACCGCCCCCATTCCACCGGAGGGAGGGTGATCTAGCCGAAGGGAAGGGGTCATCTGAGACATTCCTGAGACTCTGACCTAAAATCAGGCTGAAATGAGGGGGAAGGGCCGCAGCCCGGGTGGGGGTTCCCTTAGGCTCCAGCGACCCAGCTCCCCACTGAGCCCTTGTCTCAGGGGGCCTGCCTCAGTGTTCCAGGCCCGCATGAGGCCTGTGAGTGGCCAGGAGGTAGGGGTGGGGTCTGAGATTCCCATATCTCCTCTTGGGGTTCTCCGCCCAGGGGCCGAGGGCTGAGGGGTCACTCACTGGGCACCCGGTTAATGGCCCTGAGCGGTCGCAGCACACGGACTGTCCTGACAGCTGAGAAGCTGACGTTCTGCAGGTCCAGCGAATACTCCAGCATCCTGCAGGGAGGGGCCCAAAGGGAGGCCCTTTGAGTCTGAGGCCGCCGTGGGGGTCAAAAGAGGTCAATGAGGAATCCTGCTGTGGTGGGGCAGGAATCCTCCCCTTCCACCAAGGGACCCTGAAAAGCCAGCTCTCTCCCTGGGGGCAAGGCCACCCCTATGCCAAAGACAGACTCCTTATCAGAGAATGAACAGAGGAGGGTGTGGATGCAGGGGCCTTGGAATTCAGAGAAGTACTGGCTCAAGCACTACAGGACAGCCCCGGACCCTTGGTGGACAGCCAGGGAGAAAGTCGCACTGTAGATGGGCTGGGGGAGGGGGCCGGGCCTAGAACTGGTCCTGGGGAAGGGACCAATCTGATCCGTCGCTCTCCTGCCCCAAGCCCAGGCCCTCACCCTGCAATGACGATGAAAAAGTCAAGCCGGTTCCAAGTGTCTCCCAGGTAACACTTTTTCCCAAAGATGCCCAGGGCCACCATCTTCACCACCATCTCCACAGCGAAGAAGGCAAAGATGAAGTCGTCAAAGGCCTGATGTGGGGACAAGAGGCTGCTGAAACTGAGAAAAGGGTGGGGGAACAGCCCCCTACCCCACCCCCACCCCCTCCTCTGGGCTCAGGGCCTCTCGCAGAGCAGGTGTCAAGGTTATAAAAATCAGAAGCTGCCCCCTCCTGCCCCCACACACATGCTCACCTGCAGAATCCGGCAGCGCTGGGAGTCACAGGCGATGTCTTCACACGGCCGGAACATGCCCAGGGTCACACAGTTGAGAAGGATTACCAACATGCTGATGCGCTCAAACCAGGTACCAGGTGGTCAAGGAAACATCTGGCCAGGGTGGAGTTGAGCCCGGGCCCCCACGCCCTGCCCCAGCACCTCCCACTGCTTGACCTGCCAAACCCCATCTGAGATGTAGCCAGGTGTAGCCGGCTAGTCCCAGCTCGGGTCATCTCACCTCTGTTCCCAGCTTCCTCTTCTGTAAAGTAGGAAAAGCCACAAATACGCTGACTATTTGCACAAGGCATTTGGGGGATGAAATCGATCGTGCCTGTGGAAATGCCAGGCACCGAGAGTTTGCTGCTGAATCTGAATCTTATTCTCCCTACCTCACAGGGAAAAATGTGAGAAGCAAATGAGATAATGTATGTGAATGTGTGACACAAACCTAAAGTCGGATTATGCTTGCCTTACAGTTTACCAAGCACTTTCACAGCATGTCACATCGGATGCTCACAACAGCCCCGAGAAACATCCGGGCTAGATCACCTTCTTCCCCGGAATCCAAGGAAACTGAGGCCCAGAAGTCGTGTGCTGAAGGTCACGGGAGAGACCCAGAGGAGACTGAGTTTTCCAAGCTTCTGATCGGGGATAGCAGCTTCCATAGCTGCTCAGGCTGCAGGGAAGGGGTTGTCACGACCGCACTGGCCCCAGACAGACAAGCACCACAGAACTGGAGCCTCAGGCTGCCTCTTCCCCAGCCAGCCCCTGGCCTCTCAAAGCCCTCACATGGCCTCCAGACACATTCACACAGTTAAATAATGAGGACCCACTACGCACCAGGCCCTGTGCTGGACATAAGCCCCCAGCCTGTGCAGAGCAGACAGTACCCTGTATACAGACCATGCCACCATCACACCTTCTTATGGCTTCCAGCAAAGCCCCACCCTCGACCAACAAAGACTCTGTTTTGCAACAAGGGGGAGAGAGGGGTCTTTCTAAACCCTGAGTCTTTCCACAGAGTGGATTTCATTAAGGGGCTCACTTCCAGCCCATCTACAGGAGAATGTAGAAAATGGCCTCTGGACCTTAGAAAGTTCTGGGCACCAGACTCACAGATAAGTGACCAAGCATCCTGTTTTCTCAAGGAAAACATGAGAGGGTTGGGGAAGAGTAAAGAGGTTAGAAACAAGCAGAGAGTGGGGGGCCAGGGGAAGGAGAAGGCCTTGAGGATGGAGGTAGGGAGGGTGTCATGGCAGCCCACAGCGCGACCCACCAAGCCAGACTCAGTGAGACAGAGAGCGCCCAGCGCAGATGGAATCTTCCTGTCATAACTCCACTTCTAGAGTGAGAAGGCTTTGGCCAGGGACCCAAGGACTCACCTTGAAGCTGATCCCAGCCATACCCCATCTTTGTCCTGAACCTCAGACCACACCCCCTCTCCGGGAGCCCACACCCAATCACCTCAAAGCCCTTCTACCCCCTCCTGTCACCCAGGCCCTTTTCCCTCAGACTCACATCCCTTCCCACCAGCAGGTACCCTACATTCCCAAGGCACTACAATTTCCCTAATCTTACATCCTCACAGGAATAAGAGTTAAAAAAAAAAAAAATTCTAGGCTTTTGGGGTAAGTTGATGGAAGGGGGAAATTAAAAGAGCTCTGTTTCCATGGAGCTGTTTTCCTCCGTGGAGCCGGAGCCCAGTGGACCTATCCCCAGAATAAGGGTCAGCCAGGGGTCAGCCTGGAAAAAAGGGGACAGGGAGGGAGCTCCTTTGGGACCATCGTCTGAAAAGGGAAGGACACGATTACCTTCAAGAACTGGCCTGCTTTCCCCAACCTAGGCCCCTCCTCTCGTCTATAGGGAAGAGGGTTCTGGAAGGGACCCATATGAGCAGATGTCCCTACATAGGGGCAGGTGGGTAGTTCTCCTGGGAAGAGGGGCTCCCGGGACACTGTGTGGGCCCCTCTACTGGCAGTGTCATCTGTGCCCTTGTCTCATGTCCCTCGCTGAGGCACGGGCACTCTGTTACACCCAAGCCCCTACAGAGCCTCGAGTGGTGCCTGGCGTGTAGCAGGTGATCAATACACGGGAAGAGTGAATGAATGAAGAGTCAGTCAGTCAATCAGCCTCCCTGCCTAGAAGCCAGATGCATCTCCCCATTCATGTTTCCCTACCTTGTTTGCTTCAATAGTGATGAACTGATGATGAGTAGGGGTGGGGGGAGAAGTGACACCATAAAGGGGCTGTCCCTCTGTCTGTCCCCACCTGACACATGCTCACACTGAGGCTTTTTATAGCCAGAGTCTGCCTCCAAACAACCCCACCTCCAGCTCTTGACCACAGAAGCCCCTTCTCAAGAGCCCTCTTGGCGATTCACCTTACTCCCGGGTACATCCTGCCACTCTCACCTCTCCCCTTCCCCTATAGGTAAACATAAATGGACAGGGAAAACACCAAGGCACAGGAAAATTTGGGACAATCTGAATGAAGGAATAATTAATGGGGGGGGGTCTTTCACCCTTCTCAGGGTAGGGCTCATTTCCTTGGGAATATGGCCGTATGTCACTGTGCCATGTTCCTCTGTTGCCATAACAACAGGAAGATGTGTCACCAGGTGGTGTGGATTTGTTGCCATGGTAATTAAAGGGACCCCCCCCCCTCACATATGGACTCCCCTTACCCAGGCTGCTGTCTTGTCCTCACACAGGGAAGGGTAAGCGGGGAGACTCACAGGTTATCAGGTTGGGGGGGAACCATGTGACAAATCCCCATGGCAACCAAGGGAATGGGGGACATTGGTTGCCATAGTGACTATGAGAGACCTGTGCAGTCACATGTCTACTGTTGCTATGGTGACTGTCCGGGCTGGAGTGGATCCCAAAGGGGGAGGTGGGTAGGAGAAGGGAGGATCTTTCGTCTCCCCACAACCCACCATCAAAAGCAGAGAAAAAAGGAAATGGCAGGGTGAGGAACCCCACTTCCATCCCTCCTCCTCCTCTCCCTCCAGGAGAGAGAACTAGAGCATGTTATCTGAGTACTTAGTCCTCTCCGTGGGGCTGTATCTAGAGCCCTTGCCTAGTTGGGCAGCTATAAGGGAGAGGAAGGTAGAATGAGGAGGGAGGAGGGCTGGACCACCTCCAGGGGCACAGGGGCTCAGCACGACTGAGAAGGGAAGCAGGCCCCCCAGCTGTCCCATTCTCTGCTAGGAGCCTGCTAATCCGAGACCTAAGAGCGCTGAAGAGGTAAAGGGCCTGGACCCAGGAGTCCTGGCCTCCTACTACTCGTTGGGAAGGTGGGGTGCTTGCCTCATTCACCCCCGGAGAGGCTGGTGTTTATGGGATTCAGCATTCCCCAGAGTGGGGTGAGATCTAGGGGCTCAGGAGGGGGCTCCTGCTAGGGAGGCTGAAAAGGGGATTCCCCCAGCTGAGCACCCGCTCCCCCCCCCAACTCCCACAATCCTGTTTCCCGGTGGTCTGCCCGCTGCAGACCGCTCCAGAGTGTGGGTGTGTGGGGAGGGAGGCTTCCAGCTGAACTGAAAACTGCAGCCCGAAGAAAGGCAGCCAGCCCCACCCAGAGACAGAGACGAGAGACACAGAGACACAAGAGAGCTGGAATCTTTGGGAGGGGAAATAGGCCAGAAAGCTGATTCAAACGTCTGTGACTCTGTGTGTGTGTGTGTGTGTGTGTGTGTGTGTGTGTGTGTGTCTGCGTGTGTGAGCAGTTGTGTCTGTCGCCATCCTGGCTGAGGCAGGCAGGGCGGGGTGAGAGCTGGGGCGGGAGCAGAGGCAAGGGGTGAAGGGGGGCTGTGCGGTGGGGGTAATCCCAGGAATGGCTCCAACTGGCACTCTCCAGGACGGGGAGTCCCCTGACAGTTCGGTGGAGCAGAGTGTGTATGTGGCCGAGAAGGAAGGTGGGCCTGGACAGAAAGAGGGCCAGGAGGTGTTCTGGCTCCCTCAGCCCAGTTCAGCTCTCCAGCCGCAGCCCTTCTCCCCAGAACTCCCTCTGGAGAGCCTTGGGTTTGAAAATGAGAGGAGGGAATTGGTGAGGAGACAGGAAGAACACCCCCCTCCCATTTCCTCTGAGGACCAAAATGGAGATCTCTCCCTAGGTAAGAGAGACAGGGGAACTTGGGACACTGGGACAGTGGCGAGGAACGCTCCGGAGTCCGGGTGCCCCCTCCCCTCCAGACGCACACTCTCTCAGAAACACACAGCGATCACACACTCACACTCACTTCTGGAAGCCATTAGGGCTCCTGCTGTTCAGGCCTCCCCTTCTCCTCCCCCCACTCCTGGCAGGCTCCCTTCTCCCCCTCTGGCCCCCTTCCCACTCCCCCTCTCGGCATCCCAAATGCCAGCCTGTGATTTCCAAATGAGAAAAAGCTGTGCTGGGCTCGGAGCTTGGAGAAACTCCTACACAAACTTCCAGATGTGACACAACAGCCCGGGAGGGAACGCTCAGGATCTCCTTCCCGGGAGGGGAAACGCACTCCCTCACACTTGAAGAAACACATACTGCAAAGTCCAACACACTCCCTCCCCTATAGCCTGGGAGGAGGGGCCTTTCTGACTCTGACCATGAACCCCCAGTCTCTCCAGTACCACTTCCGAGCCCCTCCTTCCTTTTGCTGCCATCCCTCCCTCCCCAACACACACACACACACACACACACACACACACACACACACACACACACACTCACTCACACACCACTTCCCACCTGGGTCTAGATCTCCTCTCTAGGAAACCTGGTTTCTTAAAGAGGCTAAGAGAGGAAGGGGCCGAGAAGCACGCCAAGAAGAGCCTAACTAGCTTCAGTTAGTTGAGGGGAGGTGTCCTCACGTCCCTCAGGCCCAGAGGTGCAGCCAGGGGAAGCCTCGCAGATACCAAAAAGAGAGAGGGAAAGACTGAGGTCCAAGAGTCAGTCCAGAACCCCTCCGGCGGTGAAAAACATAGGTTCCCCTTGATACATGGGTGTGATGAGAGTGGTGAGGGCGCATCTGAGGCAGCCCCGTTGCCAAGAAATTGTTCTCCACCCATCCTCAGCCAATCCAGGCTCAGCGGGCTGTCCAGACCCAGTGATGCTAAGGCCCCTTACCCCAGACTCCCACCAGCCTAGAGGTAAGCCTGCTCCCCCACTCCCAAGGTGAGCACTGGGCCTCCACCTCTCTTCTGTCATTCCAGCCCTCTCCAACTGCCCCCCTGCCAGAACACCTCAAGGAAGGAATCTGACCCCAAACCATCCACTAGCACCTGAAGATAGAGCAGGTGGGGAGATGCTAGCCAAGAGGTCTGTGTTGTTTTGGAGGGAAAAGAGAGAGGAGGTTTCTCTACACACAGTCCCCCCCCACCACACACACACACCCCTGGGGGGCTCCTGAGAAGGAGGGGACAGGTCTGGTGCTTTTTAACGTTCATGGAGAGGGTGGGTGATTAGCCGCAGAGAGGAGGGATGCCCTGAGCCTGTTCTTTTCAGAGACATTTGTTCCCCATCTCTACCCCTGAGAAAGTGGCCTGGGGTTACCAAGGGGGTGGGGGGGTGTGGGGTGTGGGGGGATGGGGGTGGGCAAGATGTTCCAGCTCAGCTGGTCCACACACCTTGGAGGCAGCCCTCTATCTCTGCAGCTCAGAGAGAAAGGAAGGGCGGGGGATGGAGACAGCGTGCGACGAGGGGAGCTTCCTAAAGACCCACAGGGTGTAGAGGATGGGGGTTGGGGGGGACCCAAGCTCACATCCCTGCTTTGCGCACTAGAGGCAGCAGAGCTGCAGAGAGTGAGGGCGGTGCCAAGCTCCCCCCACCTTCCCCAAAGCAGAGTCCCGGTTGGGCTCTTAGGGGTTACAAGGGAGACCCGACATCTCCCACCCTGAGTCCAAAAGAGCCTCTGAGCTGGGAGGAAAGTGCCAGGAGAAGCTGTCAAGACCAGGGAAGGCAGCGTAGCCCCCTCCCTTCTGGCAGTGGCGGGACCTAACGCAGCCTGGAGCTAGGCATTAGTCAAGCAGTGCTTTGTGCTAGGGGCTAAGGGGGAGAGGCCGTGGGGATGAGGGGGCTGGGGTCTCCCATGCAATTCATGACGGGGCAGAGGATAGAGGGCAGTGCTAAATCTATCTCCCTGGGATGTGGGGCTTGCATTCCACAAACCTATCCAAGGAGTACACATGGGGTGCTGGACCCGAGTCTTCCCCAGTGAACCGGCTCAGAGTCTCACTGTCCCCCCAATACTTTCTTGGAAGGCTGCGGTCTCCCATACCTGCTCTGTAATCAGGCGGGAGCACTGCCATAGAAAGGGGATGGGTAGCTTGGACCGGCTTAATCCCATCCCCCGCTTGCCAAAGCTCCTGCCAACCTTTCCCTCCACAAGAAAAAATGTGGTATAAAACTCCCCAACCCAACCTTAAGCACCCCGCATTGAATAAAGAACTGGGGGAAACGGAGGCACTCTAAGCATTGGGAACCTACTGAAAGGGTCTCTACCCCGACTCTGGGGGCAGACGGCTTTCCTCCATCACATCTTTTTCTCATTCTGCACCCCTGACATCAGCCGCCGCCGGAATCTCCTCATTGTGCCTCCAAGCCGCGGGGTGGGGGTGGGGGGGTTAGGACCTGGTCCCCGCCCCCCAACATCTCCCTCAGGGGCAGTAAAAACGTCAGCCTCAAGGACCAGGTCGGGGTGGGTGCCGGTGGGGTGGGGTGGGGGAATCAGACCCTAGAATCCACCGCAAACTTTGGAGCTGGGGCAGGAGGGAAACCCAGGAGATTGCGGTCCCCCCCCTCCCCCGTCCCCGCAGCTTCCTCCCCACCCCACCCCCCAAACTCGGAAACCAAACCCAGCTCGCTAACCGGCGGCGGGCGGAATAGAGCTCCCAGGCTCCCGAAGCTCCCCACATCTGGAGGATGACGACCCTCCCCTGCCCACATCTGGAGAGCATCCAGCTGCACACCAGTGGGGCGCGTCTCCTCTCTTTTCCTGGCCTGGATCCCAACACCCCAAGGAGGACTGAGGTGTGGGTACCGAGGTGGGGCTCGCCTGGGGTATCAGCCAAACCTGCTCCTGTCTCCGCTCCTACTCCGAAGCCCCCTACCCTCCTTTGCAGCCCCCCTCTCATCTGCCCACCTTCCGGGCTCACTTCTCCGACTCACCTGGCTTTTGGTCCCCTCAGGCGGCGCGGCCCGCCCCCCTGCGGCCCCCCAGCCCGGCAGTCGTGCCCCGGAGGATATGGGTTACAGACCGTGCGGAGACACCAGCTCCGCGGGCGGCTGTCCTGGCTCAAGTAGAAGAAAACCACCGGGGCCAGTGCAGGGTACGGCAGCCCCTCCGCCTCGGAGTCCACGCTGCCCGGGTCCTTTTCCGCCGACCCCGGCCCTGGCCGGCCCACGGCCCCCGACAGGTCGTTGAGCTGCATGAAGCCCCGGGGCTGTCCTGACTCCTCGGCGCCCGCTCCATCCTCCTCCTCGTCCATCCTCTGGCCAGCTGGGGCCCCGGGCGGTTTCGAGAGGGGCAAGGGGCGCCCCTCAGAGAAGGTGTCCTCACGCAACCGGGGGGCCCCGGCGGGGGCGCATCTGGGGAGCTCTAGGGCGCAGGCTGAGCCCCCGGGGGGGCCAGTTCAGCCCAGCTCCCCCTGCCCGCAGGGGCATGCTGCCCGCGGGGCGCCGGGTCGCAGGGAAGCCCCGCCCGGCGCGAGTCCCGCTTCCCCAGGGCTTCTGGGCCCCCCCGGGCCGGCTCCCCCTCACTTTGTTCCGGCTTCTTCGCTTCGCGCCCAGGCTCCGGTCGCCAGATTCGGCACTACCTTCGGCGAAGCGGCCCCAAAAGGGGGAGAGCGAAAGGGGGGTGGAGGGTGAGGGGGGCCGGGGAGGGGCGCCCCCTCTTCCCGCGGCGCAGCTGGAGCAGGATCTAAGGGGTCAGCATCGTCCCGGCTCCGCGCCAGCGGCGGCGGGGGAGGGGAGGAGGAATCTCTTTGGGGGTGGGTTTGGAGGGGGTGGGGGGCGGCTCCCTTCTCCACCCGGCGGCGGGCTCACGGTCCAGGAGGGGCGGGGAGGTGGTGGGGGGCCGTCCCGGGCAGGGGTGGAGGCGGAGATGCCGCCGCCGCAGCCGCCGCGGTGGCTGCCGCTGCCGTAGCTGTCGCCGGCACCACTGCCGCCTCCTCCGGCCGAGACGCGGAGCGAGCAAGCGAGAGCGGCGGCGAGGAGCCCGGCGCACACCACAGCTGGATCCCTCACTCCAACTTCAAGCCTCGGCCCCGCCTCTCCCCAGCCAGGCTCGCAGCCAATCGCCGCGCGCCGCCGGCCCCGAGCCGCACTCCCATTGGCCGGCTGCCGTGGCAGTGCGGGCGGGGGCACCGGGGAGAGAGCCACAGCTGGAATCCGGTTCCCACCCCAAAGCCCGGGACCGCCCCTCTCCCCTCCCCTTGGCCCTGGTGTCCGCTCCCGAAGACTGGATCCAATTAGACGGCTACCCAGACCGAACCCACTTTCTTATTGGCCAGTGGGGGCTCTGGGACTCCTCTGGAGGGAGCCCCAGGGAATCAGAGTATTTGGCGCGGGGTCCTGGGATAGCGCCGCCGGCCCCCGGGCATCCTTTGTCCAAGACCCCAGAATTGGACCGCAGCCGGAGGGCGGGGCTCAGCTCTGGGCGGGCCCGGTGCAGAAGGAAGGCAGACAGCCCGGTGTGAGGGGTGTGACCAGGGTCCTAGAGCGAAATCCTGGGTCTCTAACCGATTAATATCCCACCCTGGAGTTTGGCCTGGGAGCGGGACTGAGGAAGGGGCGAGCGGAGCGGGAAGTCCCGGGGGTAGGCCTTCAGGCTGGAGGAGGCTGGTCTTAGGAAAACGGGCGGAGCCCAGGGAAGGCTGAGGCATCAAGGTCTGGGCGTGGCCTCCACCAACCTCTTGAGTTTGTTGTTGCTCCTCCCAGGTCCATTTCTGCGGCTTTGACCCTAATCTCCTAACACTAACCCTCTGACCCTGATCTCATGTTGACACTCCTGAGCTTCAGGAGAGGGCTTCGTGCTTGAACACGTGGCCCCAGGCAGGTCACGCCGGCCCCAGAGCCCGGATCTCCAACAGCAGCTGCGGAGCAGAGGGATGTTCCTGCGAGGGGACCTGCCAGGGTCTCGAGTGTGTGGGAGGAGGTAGAAGCATAGATCTGGGCTTTGCCGACTCTGAACCTGCAAAGTTCCACCAAGCCCCCACTCCGTGCCTCAGTTTCTCATTCCCGAGTTCCAAAATAGCTCATGGGGAGGCTGTCCGCAGGACAGGAGATTGGCGGGGCTACTCTCCTTGCACATCTCCACCCTACCAGGAGCTGGTCCTCGATGGTCTGCTGCTACCCACGCGCGCGCACGCACGTGGACCCCGGCCCTCCTCCCGCCTCTCCTTCCTGAGTCCCCGGGATCTCTGCGCCCCAGCTCCCTCTTGCCGCCAGCTCTACCCCTAAAGGCTGTGGGTACCCGGGAGCGGGGTTCTGGGCGCTGGGGTGAAGTGCGGCGGGGAGGGCATCCCCACCTCTGCGGGAGGTAGACACAGCGGAACCAAGGAAGTCAGTTCCCTCTCCTGAGACTTCGGGGCCACTTACGCCACTGAGGAGAGGCAGAGGGATGGACCGGATGACCTCCTACACCCGCCATCCCCCCACCCCCACCCCCGACTCCCCGGCGTTTTTTGCTCCCCTAGGGCTGCGCCACCCACGGCTCCCGCCGAGCGGGGTGCGTGTCTCAGCCCCCTCCCGGGCGGGTTGCGGGGAGTGCAGTAGGGAGGGCAGAGCGGTTTCTGCCTCCTAGGTTGCCCTTTCGCCAGATCCTGCGCCGAGTTGTGCAAATGAGGCCGGGCTCATTTGCATTTCATGCTAATGAGCAGTTCCCTTAAGTGCCTTTCTCTCCTGGCGGGAGTCTCTGCCCTCATTCCGCGCGTGCCCGCGCCAGTCTTGAACTTTCAGTGGTCTTCTGGGAGAGGGGCCTATTTATGGTTTGCCCTCGTGTCTGACACCTTCCCTCTCGCTGGTCCGCAGTCTGCCTAGTGGCCTGCCCTTCCCAGACAGGATCAAGAGGCCCCACGGCTGGCACCGTAGGTAATGACTCCAATCATTCCCTCTTAACAGAGGGGAAAATGAGGCCAGAGAGGCTTGCCCAGCCCAAGGGTCAGGTTTCCTGATGGTCAGCAGGCCCCACACCTTCCTCCACCATCCAGACCACCCCCTAACCCCAACCCCCATCTCTGGGCTGAACCCAGTTCTAGAACATACGCAAAAAGGGGGGCAGATACATGCACCATCTGAGCAAATCATCCCAGTGCTCAGGGCCACCTAAGGCACCCTGACCCCTGTGCGGGACACCAGGAGATTCTGATATCCCTGTCAGAGATGCTCACCGTTGGCCTGAGTGGAGGAGGTAAGGAGGGAGACAGGACCCACGAAGAAGGCAAAGGGAGCCATGAAACCATCTTTAACTCCCACCCTCCAAGTCTCAGCTCTGACATCAGCTCCTCAGGGCGGCCTCCTTTGAGCAAGTATCACAGTGCCTACTAAGTGCCAAGGTGCTGAGGACACAGTACTAGATCAGACCAGAGTCCATAACCTCAGAGCACTTGGCCCAGCCCGGGCTTATGTCTGTATTTGTAGGAAATGGTTCTCTTCCCCTCTAGGCTCTGTATTCCCTGAGGGCAGAGGCTATGTCCATTTTGCTCACCAGTTTGGCACACAGTAGGTGCTTAATAAATCTCTGTTAGATGAATAACTAACCTCAGGCAGACAGGGGGAATGGGAGGGATAAGAAATTCCTTTCTTTGGGCCGCAGCTGGTCTAAGAGTTGTCTAAGATCTCCTCTGATTTTAGGGGAGAACACCCATATAGGTCCTGATCCACCAGCCCCTCCAGCCCACTCCCATTCACACCTCCCTCACAGCCAGGACGGCTCCCTCAGGAACTAAGAGAATATTCCCATAGGTGATGCTCTCTGCTCAGCAATGATACGCTGTCCTACTTAGTCAACTCACAGCCTTGGGAGTTGGTGGCTGGGTGGGAGCTGGGAGTTGGGTGGTATTTTTTAGATAAGGAAACTGAGGCTCCAGGAGGTGATGAAATTACTTAAGTGACTGCCCAAACTATGAGGCCCTGTCTCCAATGGCCCTGGCCCACAGTTCCTCCAGGACAGTCCTACCAGCAGAACAAGAGGGACCAGCAAAGGAGAGGACAGGCTGAAGACTTAAAACCCCACATCTGAGCAAGACTTACGCTCAGCCCTGCCCTCTTTAGAAAATGCAAGCACTCCCGAGAGAACTAACCCTTTAAGGCCCTAACTCCTTCCTCTGAACCCATTTACTAAATCCCATTGTCAGGCGCATGCCTGATACCAGGGGAAGGAAAAGAGGAGACACAGAGCAGAAGGAAGATGGGATGGAGGGGCAGAAAACACCAAACGCACCCTCCTTCACAGCTGGACCTCCTGGGGGATGAGGAAGGCTTAGTGGTCTTTACTGCACGCTGAAGACCCCAGAATGAATGAGATATGTTGAACGGTTTCAGGCCAGGCTCTTACCCTCTCTGAGCCTTGAACATCTATCTATCCATATGAGGCCAAAGGTACCTGCCTTGCCACCTCATTCATGAGGGTCAATGGACAAGAGGGCTTTGCAAACTGCCTAGACCCTTCCGAAGCCAGGGCTGGGGCTGCCAAAAAGGCCACCTGTGCTTCACCATGCTGCACCCTCCCTCCTTACTGCCCACCAGATCAGGCTCTGCTTGCCCAGCCCCCAGACTTCCTGGCCAGGCTGAACAGGGTCCAGCCAGCAAGGGGACAGCTGACCTTGCTGGCTGGAGCCCTAATCCTCCCCAGATGGGCCGGTGGCTTGCATCAAGGGCCCAGCTGCCCAGACCCGGGTCCCGTTGACCGTATGTGGCTATGATTGACAGTATGCAGGGGGTGGCTGTGGTCCTGAGCAGACCTTGGAGTGATTCAGTCCAGTCTCCCAGCTCCTTCCAGCCCGGCTCCTCCCCACTGTTGATGTCCCCACAAGCAGTGGCCCCGTGCAGATCTCATCTCTAGCGGCCTCTTCTGGCTCTCTCTACTGCTTGGCTCTGGGGCTACAAGGGTACCTAGGCTCATCAGACCCCCAAAGGGCCCAGGGTTGGGGGTCAGCCCCATTATCCTACACTTGCCCTTCCCAAAGCATGCTTCCCAGTCCCCTCCCCCTGGTGAAAACTAGATGGGGGTTCCAGGGCCTATGAAGATGCTGGGTGCCAAGGATGGGGCTTGTGAGTATCTCCCAACATTGAGGGAACAGGAGGAGATCACAGGAAGGCAGAAGCTTTCCCTAAAGCAGGAAGGACTCAGGTTTGGAGAAGGACTTCCACCCCAACAGATGCTGCAAATGAAAGAAAACTCTTTCCCGGGACTTAAGTGAAGGCAGGCGGATGGACCATATGACCTCCTGCAGGAAGGCTGGGAGCTGGACGGATACCCCAAAAGAAGTGTCCTAGGTCCTGATAAGAGCAGCTCCCATAATGGACCAGAACATATGCAAATTCCATGAAAAATAAAACCTTATATGAAGCATCCCCCTGCCTCTTCCCCAGCTTAAAACTGGAGGAGACAATGGGAAGGGAGGGCAGGCCCCTTTCTTAACCCTGCCTGAGGGCAAGGATTGGCCTTTCCCCTCCCGTGCAAGTACACACCCACACCACTGGTGGTCATTACTGGTCCCCTGACCCCAGCTTCACTCAGGTTGCAATGACCATAGAGCGGGGCAGAGTCAGCCTGGTGACCTTTGAAGGTGAAAAAGGAATCCAAGGAAGCAGAGGGGGCAGCTAGGGGCTCCCAGAAAAGGGGACCTGGGCTGCTGGCTCCCATGCTGGAGCCCGAGGTCCCTCTCTTATAAGCAAGGCTGAGGCCCTGAGGTTCCCGCAGGACGCTGTTAGGTTTATTCCAGGGTAAGTGGGTGCCCATGGTGGGGCAGCGAGGACGGCCGAGGTCACCTGGTGACAGTGTGCTCAGGGGTGGCCGCAGGCTCTGCGGGGCCCTGCAGGGCCTGAGTCTCTGGCCGGCTGGGAAGCTCCACCTTCCGCCCCAGCCCGAGGTGGGGGAGGCAGTCACTGATGTAGCAGTTTCCGTAGTTCACAGGGCTCGGTGATGGGTATCGAGCAGGCCTGGTTCTCACACACGTAGGCAGTGGCCTGGTCTTCTAGCCGTCGCAGGGTACTCAGGAAGGGCAGCTGGCGGCACAGGAAGCTCGAGGGGTCCCCATCGGCCAGAATCAGCACCTGGGAGAGTGGCAGAGAGGGTCACCTGGGGGCACTGGGACACCGGCAGGGCCCACTAGTGGGTGTCTTCTCCCCAGGCCTTCAAAGGAGCCGGAGATACTGGGGAGCTGAGGAGGGGAGGGGGCCCTGGCAGGGGAGGAAGAGGGTGGGGCCAGGCTCACAGACCAAACCTTGTTAGGGATGTAGATGGAGTGGACACACTGCAACAGAGCCTTGGTGTCCTTGGCCTGGGGGTCTCCACAGATCACGATCTGGCCAGAACAGAAAGGTAACTCCAGTGACAGGTGCAGAGGGGCTGGACCCAGACCTGCCGGGGCTTCCCCATCCTCCTGCCAGCCACCCTATATGCCTAAGAAGAAATGGGGACTCAGCTCAGCACCCCCCAGACCAGCTGCCAGGAGGCCGCATCGGATTCACTGCTCAGCAGGTGAGAACACGCACGCACGCACACACACACACACACACACACACACACACGAGGCAGAGATATATAGACAAACATGCAAATATAAGCAGGCTAGCCTGAACACGGGGCACACACACTCACTCACACCAGCGCACACTCAGAAAGCCAGGCACACAGTCACAGACCTCCACTCCAGAGTCATACACACCAGAGGCACACGCACAGCAGTAACACACATAGAGACTTACACACAGACAAGCATACGTCTGCACGCACTGTACCGCTGACCCAAATACACCGACACACAGAGAATCACAGAGGCACACAGAAGCCTCAGAGAAACACGTCAGCAGCCACAGGGACCCACAGTTAACCCCTTCCTCTGACAGCCCCAGCCACAGGCCCTCACACAGGCACCTGTCCGTGCCGGAGGCCTGCTTCAGACACACACTCACACAGACTCCCCCATCTGCACTGAGCAGCCTTACAGACATTCCCTCGGAGACACCTATACACACACTCACACAGGGCCACACATTCATGGACCTGAGCTCTGGGGACAGCCCCTAGGACTCCACTCCATGTCTCTATTGCAGCCCCAGCTCCCCTCCCACCCAGGGTCCCGGCCCAAGTGCCCCACCTGCTTGAGGGTCTGCTGATGGGCTGAGAGGGCGCGGACCATCTCAGGCAACGCCACGGGGACACGGCGCATGCGCTCAGAGAAGGCGGCCAATAGGCACACACACTTGTGCATCCAGTCCTTGTGGCCCGTGAAGCCGTGCAGCCGAAGCAGGTTATGGGCCGACACGGAGTTGGCGCTGGGCTCCGCACCATCCTGGTCTGCAGGGTGCATGGGGGGCAAGCGCTGAGAGGGAGGGTCATCGGGTCCCAGGACCCTGCTCCAGGACTGTGGCCAGGGCAGCTGGAGGGATGGGGTAGAGGAGTCCCTGCCTGCCAGCTCACGCCCCAGGTCTGAGAGTGTAATGCTGACCCCAGCAGTTACTGACCCTTTGCGCGCTCACACGCATCCTCAACTCCACCTGCTCCAGGCTGAGCTGTTGGCTCCCAGGCTCCCCGATCTCCCTGCTGACACCTCCATCGCTACCCCTCCCTCCGTCTCCCTCACCTCCCACTTTTAATCCATCGTGAACCTGCAGGGTCTGTGACCAGAATAGATCCAACCTGACCATTTCTCCCATCTCGTACTTCTACCTCGTCTGGGCCTTTGCTGATGCTTGCCTGGACCAACGCCACTAACGGCTTCATACCTGGCCGCCCTGTTTCCCCTGCCCCCATTCCCTTCTCCACCGTCGGTCCGAGTAATAGTCTTAAACCCAAACTAGAGCAAATCACAACCCACTCAAAACTCACCAGAGCCTTCCACTCCTTGCCACACCTACAAGACCCTGCAGGGATCCAGCCCCACCTGGGCATCCTCCCCTCACACGCTGACCTCTGCCCGCCCTGTCCTCCAGGGCACAGGCTGCCCACTCAGAGCCTCTCACAGGCTGTTCCCTCCACCTGAAATCCCTCTCCTGCTCCTCCAGGATCACACGGCCCCATCTTGCCCTCCAGCCCTTGGTTAAATGACTCCCCGGCTCAGCTGGGCCCCACCGTTGTTCTCAGGGCCCTTTCATTCAGCTAACGTTTATTGAGCACCTAATTATGTACCAGGCCTGCGCTAGATCCTGGGGATAAAGCAGTGACAACATCCTGCCTCCAAGACACTTACATTTGAGTGGGGGGAGAGACCATTAACAGACCAGAGGCATCAGGTGATGCTAAATGCCACTGAGAAAAGACAGGAACAAGGTACCTGATGGGCAGCTCCTACTTCTCCAAGGCACTCACAGTTTTAACTATGTATTTGTGTGTGTGTTTTTGCTTTAAACGTTACCATCTGTTAGTTGTCTCCCTTACTGAACAGTAAGCTTTGTGAGGGCAGGGATGAAGCTGGCCTTGTTCAATCTATCTAGGCATGCCACACTGCCACTAAGCATGCTCACAGAATAGCTACATCAATCTTCATGTCAACCATGTAAGGGAATGCCAACGTAGCTCCATTTTGCATATTAAGAATCTGAGGGGACTTCCCTGGTGGCGCAGTGGTTAAAGCATCCGCCTGCCAACGCAGGAGACACAGGGTTGAGCCCTGGTCCGGGAAGATCCCACATGCCGCGGAGCAACTAAGCCCGTGCACCACAACTACTGAGCCTGCGCTCTAGAGCCTGCGAGCCACAGCTACTGAAGCTCATGTGCCTAGAGCCCGTGCTCCGCAGCAAGAGAAGCCACCGCAGTGAGAAGCCCACGCGCCACAACAAAGAGTAGCCCCTGCTCGCCCCAACTAGAGAAAGCCCGCACGCAGCAACGAAGACCCAACGCAACCAAAAATTAATTAATTAATTGATTCGTTAAAAAAAAAAAAAAGAATCTGAGGCTCTGAAATGCAACGAGACCAGCCCAATGTCACTCGGTTAATGAGTGGTAAAGCTGTGAGCCCAGGAGGGCCTGGCCCCTGCCCATGCCGGCCCTCCACCACCACACTGCACTTATGCCTCCCCCAGGAAAAACCAAGCCCCGGTTGGGTCCAGGACCCCGGGCCAGCTCCACATCCTCACTGACCGTCCTTCAGACGCAGGGGCAGGCCAGCCCCCAGCTCAGCCTCACTGCAGAAGTAGCCGCCACCCTGGGAGTCCCAGAAGAGCCTGTCCTGCGTGTCCTGCAGCCGCAGAGCCCACTCGAGCCACGCGCTCTCCTGTGAAGCCTCGTACAAGTCCAGCAGGCCCCGCACCACGAAGGCGTAGTCCTCCAGGAAGCCCCAGCAGGGCGGGTTGCTGGGGGGACAGGCATTGGGGAGGAGACAGGACAGGGAGAGAGGAGCTTTCACAGAGGAGGCCCTTATCACGTGCTTTTGTTTAACCCTCAAAATCTAGCTCTTGGGTAGGCCCCTTTAGCCCATTTCCCAGATGAGCAAATGGTCCCAGGGAGATTAAGAGCTCATAGTGGGCAGAAAGCAGAGCCAGGACTAGTGCCCACCCGGAGAAGAGAAGAGGGGAAGAGAGAAGAGCATGGGATGCCCAAGGAGGCAAGCCTTCCTGGACTGTCCGGCCCCCCACCTGTGCTCCACGGTCCCCCCAGAGCCTGCATAGCAGGTCCGCATTAGGCGGCCACTGGCCACGTCAAACATGTGCCGCTTCAGGAACTTGGCACCACTGATGGCGTAGTTGATCAGCCTCTCCTGGCCCAGGACAGCCCCGGTCACGGCAAAGCCAGACACCATCAATCCTGGAGGTAGGAGACACGAGTGGTTGTGATGCCGGCTGGGGCCCTCCCAGTATGTCCATCCCAACCCCCCAAGCTCTGACACCTCCCTGGAGCAATAGGGTAAGCGGGTAAGAGTCTGAGCTCCAGCGCCAGGCAGAGCTGGGCTCCTGTCCCTGTGTGGGACCTCGGGTGGATTACCGTAACTCTTGATTACCGTAACTCTCAGTTTGCTCATTTGTAAATTAAGGACAATGAACCTGATAAAGGAAGAATTACTGTTTAGCAGGTGCCTGTCATACATAAGGGCCCTTATGAAGGACAATTCTATAAACGGATCAGGCCTCAGACAGCCACCCCACCGTTCCAGGCCGCCAACATCTTGCTGTCCAGGTGCGGCTTTGGCCGATGTTTCCGGGCCTGGAAAAGCTTCTCGAGGCCTGAGCTGAGTAAGGTCCGTACGGCCTCCACTTCCAGGCCAAAGCGGGCAGCAGTCAGCTCCAGTGAATACCGGACGGTCAGCACGCTCTGGCCCTGCAGCTCCCCCTTTGGGTCCTGAGGAAAACAGCCCTTGTCCGAAGGAGTCCACTTGCCTATCTGGCTCCAGGACCCCTCCCGTGACCCAGCTGTCCTCACCTGACCGGGGCTGACGTTGCCGGCCTCCGTGAGCCCATAGTGCTTCATGAGGAGCTGGCCCGAGGTCAGAGGCTCGGTGGTGCCCAGCACGGGCTCAGGGAGGAGATGCTGGACCTCTTTGGCTGTCCACACGTAGAAGGCACCCTCTTTGGGCCTCATGCCCCGCTCCGGGGGCGAGTCCCCGTCCTCTGCACTGTAGAAGCCTCCAGACTGTGGGGAGGGGAGACTTGGTTGGCCCCAGCCTTCAGGGCAGCCAGTGGAGGCCCCGAGCCCTCCCGCAGCCAGACCCGCCTGCCTTAGCGGACACACACCCGGTGACTCAGGTTCCGAGCCACGTACTGCAGGATGCCTTTGGCAACTTCAGAGTAGAACTCATCGCCAGAGATCTGATGGGAAGGAAGGAGGCTGTAAGCAGAGGGAACTAGGTACAAGGGGCAGTCAGCGTTCTCCCAGGAAGGGAGGGAGGGAAGCTGGGTAGTGGGCATATGAGAGGGAATTAGGGGTGAGGTTAAGGGAGAGCCTCAAGTCACCAGGAAAGCCCTGCAAAGGGGCAGCCAGGCGTTAGGAGGACAGGCTGGGTCTCTGCTCTGGGCTGGGATCAGGGGTCACCTGGAAGGCCTGTGAATAGGCCACCGTGAGCTGTGCCTGATCGTACAGCATCTTCTCAAAGTGGGGGACGTGCCACTGGCGGTCGGTGGAGTAGCGGTGGAAGCCCTGTGCCAGGAGGAACGTGGGGCTGGAGGCCGGTCCCAGCTGCTGTCCCCACCCCGCTGCCGCCCGCTGCCCCCTCCAGGGAATGCCCAGCCCCCCCTCACCTGCCCCACATGGTCTCGGATGCCCCCGTTGGCCATCATCTTCAGGGTGTGCAAGGCCATCTGCTGGGCCCGAGCGCCATCCTGAGTTAGCCGATGGCTGAGCCAGTAGGAGAACAGGAAGCTCAGGATCACTGCAGACACCGAGAGCAAGCGGTGAGAGACCGGGGAGGACAAAGGGGCCGAGCTCTGGGTGATCAGGACTTTGGCCAGGCTAGGCTTAGGGGTTCACGCAACAGGCAGTCTCTCTGGACAGGCTGAGGGTCAGGAGGTCAACCCACAGGACAGGTGATCGTTATCTAGGTCAGTATTAGAAGGTCCCTGCTAAGACCACAAGTCAGGGCTTCACTAGATAGCTACTGACAGACAGGCTGGGCTCAGGAGGTCACTGGCCAGACAGGAGAGTGGGAGGTTGCTAAGCAAGACGAGAGTCAGGAGGTCACTTACTAGGGTAGGCTTCAGAAGGCCAGGCCGGGGCTGGAGCGGTCACGGGGCGGGGGACACTGACCTGGCGTGGGGAACTTGGGGGCCTCGGCGAAGCCGCCATACTCCTCGTCGTAGCTCTCATCCAGTTGCTGGAAGCAGCGGCTGTTCGTGGTGGCAGCGGAGGGTGGCAGCTGGCGGTCACCCATGCTGATCTCTGACCGGGCCAGCAGAGCTGTGGTGACACGCTGGCTGGTTTTCAGCAGGGGACTCTTGTTCTGTTTCCACTATGGGAGGCAGGGGCAGACCTGGAGGTCAGCACCGGGTGGGGGCCCTTGTTCCCTCACCCTTGACCCCCCGGCCCCCCACTCCCCAGCGCACACCCACCTGCTCCCGTATCCTCATCAACACTGTGCGGAAGCCAACTCGGGTCAAGCCATCCTCAGGGGGAAAATAGGTGCCCCCCACAAAGGGCTGGAGGCTGGGAGTCAACCACACACTCATGGGCCAGCCCCCACCACTGCTGGTGGCCTGGCGGAGAGAGGGCCAAGGTGAGGGGAGCGGCCCCACGCGCACGGGCAACCGCCCCTCCAAGGGAAGAGCACGCACCTGCACAAAGGTCATATACGCTTTGTCCACGTCGGGCCGCTCTTCCCGGTCAACCTTCACACTGACGAAGTCCTCACTGAGCAGGCGGCCAATCTCCTCGTTCTGGAAGGACTCCTCCTCCATCAGGTGGCACCAGTGGCAGGTGGAGTACCCCACTGGAATGGGGTCACGGGGCCAGGGGGGACCAGTGACTGGTCAGAGGGGGGCCAGCCAAAGGGCCGCGGCTGAGCCAGAGAGGCCCTGGCCTGTAGATTCCTGGGAGGCCCCCAGGCCCAGGGGACCCTTCCCTGATCCACCACCACTCCCCTCACCCAGCCCAGGGAAGGTGGGCGCAGTACCTGAAAGGAAGATTGGCTTGTTTTCTTTCCTGGCCTTGTCGAAGGCTTCCTGCCCCCAGGGGTACCTAGGCCCGGCAGGGTGGGGCATCACTCACTAGCCCGGGCAGGGGTGGGCAGTGGGGGGGTAGGAGGGGTGAGGGTCCAGCTGCCCCGGGAGGGCATCAGGAGAGGGACTCACCAGTCCACAGGGTTGTAGGCATGTTGCAGGAGGTACGGCGACTTCTCACTGATCAGGCGGTTGGGGACTTTCTGGGGTGTGGACCAAGAGCAGTTAGTCCGGCTCCCCTTCCCTCCAGCCGACATGGGCACCAAACTACCGACCGTCACGCTTCGGTTCTTGTCCTGGGAGGAGCTACCCCTGTCGTGGGCAGGCAGGTCAGGTGAGGAGTCTCCACCACCTCCCCCTACACCACCCCCAGAGGCCCACCTGACCCCACCCTGCCCTCTGGCACCCCTCCTGGAGCCCCCTGTTCCCAGTCCAACCCACCTTTCTGAACCACGGGGGAGACGGTGGCCTTTGCGCTCCCCCTTGTGTTTTTCGGGGGGTGAGGAAAGGTGGCTCATTGGGGGCTCCCTGCCAGGTTAGTCTCCCCCAACCTCTCAGACCTGGCGGTGGGAATGGTGATGACTGTGAGGTCAGGGCGAGTCACAGTGAGTGGAATGGTCCTTCCGGCTCCATTCTCTTCCCCTCACCGGGCCCCACCCCAGGGTGGCTGGGCTGGAGGTATCCCTCTGGCATGCCTGCCTGGGTGTGATCTGGGCAGGGAGGCTGCCGGCTGCTGGGTGTGGGACTGGGCCAGGTGAGGGGCAATGAGAAGAAACTCGGCATCAGGGACTCCCTCACTCAACATCCACCCACTGGGCACTTCTGGGGGGCCAGGTCCTGTGCCAGACACCCCATGACCCCCAAAGAATCAGAAACTGGCCCTGATCTCAGGGGGCTCAGCCTGGGACAGTGGCACTGTAAGGCAGGTCTCAGAAATGACAGGTCCCTGCAGCATTAAGGACTGTGACAGGCCAGCCCAAGGTGCTTTTGGACAAGGACTCTTGGCCCAGCACTGGGGTTCAAGGAGGGCTTCCAGGAGGTGGTGTCAGAACAGAGTCTCTGGGGCAAGCTAGCCCTGCAGCTGGAGGGGAGGAAGGGAGGAGGGGGTTACTGTCTGGGCCAGGTCTAGGGAGCGGACTCGGGGAAGTAGGCACAGGGTCGGGGGTGGGGAGGTGGCCGGGCAGGCACAGGGGACCAGCGCCGGGAAGACTGGCCCCGGGGCCCCGCAGGCGCAGCGGCCCCCTTGCCCGCGCGTATCTGCGGCTTGCGGCGAGGCCCGGCGCGGAGCGGGTCAGCAAGAGGCCGCGGCACCGCCAGGCCCGCGCGCCCTGCATGGCTGCTGGCGGCCGACCGCCCGGACGCCGCGGACAGGAAGGGAGGGCGGGAGGGAGGCTGCGAGGGGCGGGCCCGGGCACCCGACAAGCCGCGGGTGCGTCTTCGCGGGGACCGCAGGCCACGCGGCTGGTCTCCGAGCGCCGCCCGGTGGTCGACTGAGGGACTGCAGACCGGAGAGGGGGACACGAGGCTGTACACAAAACTGGGCCGTCCCGGCTGGATCTAGACCAGCTGTGGCGGTTAACCCTCTTGAGTAGAAGATGGAGGGCTGTGAGGATGCCAGGGCCGTGGAAAGCTCTGAGCCGCCTGTCATTTTATCCAACCCTAGCCCGTTTTACAAATGAGAAATGAGGCGAGAGGCAAAGGTGTGGCTTGTCCAGGCCCTCCAAGCCAGGAGCTTCGCCTTTGCTCTGCCCACCCCCGACTCCCCAGGGCCGCAAGGTCCTGCTCAAACCCCACCCCCTCCAGGAAGCCTTCACTGAATAACAATAACGAGCCAACTTTATGTACTATCAGGTACTTTACACATGTCTCATTTGCTACATTCAGTCAACATTTATTGAGTGCCCGTCGCCTACCAGGCACTCTGTTAGGTACAACGGTGGGCAGAGGGAGACCAGGCTCCTGCTCTCGTGTTGCTCACAGTCTGATGAGGGAGGCGGAAGCCAATCAGACAACCTGGCAAATGAATGTACAACCACCCACTGTGAGAAGTACCATGACTAGGTATGACAAGGAAACTGGTCTGGTGGGAGAGACGAGGAGGGAAGGCCTCCCTAAGGAAATCACATTTGTGTAGCAGCCTTCGAAGAACAAAAGGATGGATTCTGGAGAGGGCATGGGGAAAATGCTGGGGAAGCAAGAGGAACAGATGTGCAAAGGTCCTGTGGCACAGCAGTGAGTCAGGGCTGAGGAACTGCAGAAGCCATCATGGCTGCAGGACAGAGAGCACAGGGAAGAGAGATGGTAGATGAGGTTGTGAGGCTGTGGAGGAGGAAGGCAGGGGCCAGGTCTTGAACTGTCAGCAGGAGTTTGGTTACTGATGAGAGCAGAAGAAAGCTGTGGAAGGGCTTTAATCAGGGGAATGAGCCTGCATTTTGGAAAGGTCCCTCCAGCTTCCTGGTGGAGAATGGACTGGAAGGAGACAAGAGTGAAGCAGAAGGGTTCAGAGGCCATAGCAGGACCCAGGGGAGAGCTCTGGGAGGTCTGCACCAGGCAGAGGTGGAGATGGAGAGAAGGGGTGGACTTGAGGTCAGTGGGAGAGGAAACATCGTCAGCATTGTCTATAAGGGAGAGGGGGGTGTCAAGGGTGAAGTGCAGAGTGGGGCTGGTGCTGAATGGGGGGCATTTGCTGAGGAGGGGGCACAGGGAGAGACTCAGATCATGGGTTCATGAGGTCCGTTTGGACAGTTGGTTTGAGATGTCCTTGAGATGTACGTGTGGAGATGACAAGGCTCTGGAATGAAGAGGAGGGGCTGGTGGGAGAAAGGAATCAGAGTGGCTGCTCAGTGCAGACAGTGTGGGATCACCCAGGCTGACTGCAGCGAGAGGAGAGGCACGGGCTCAGGCCTGGGCTTGAGGAGCTCAGAAGTGCACCCGTGAAAGACACAGAGGGTCATGGGAAAACCAGGAGAGGGTGTTGTCCCAGAGGCAAAGGGACAGAGAGTTACAAGGAGGGAGGGTCAGACTCCGGAGAAGCCAACTGGGATGGGACAGAAAAAGGTCCACTAGCTTCAGCAACGTGGAGGCCATTGGTGGACTTGGCAGGTGAGTTCCAGGAGGTAATGCCGACAGTAGAAGCTGGTTGGAGTGGGTTGGGGTGGGGGGAAGAAAGGGGACATAGAGAGGAGGGGCACTTGATGCGAGGGGAAAGATGGAAAGACACTCTCAGGCTGGATGAGATTAATTATGGCAAATATCACAGGGAAGGAAGGATTCAGTTGAGAGAAGGCATCTGTTGATGTGGAGGAGAGAGACCTCTGAGAAGCTGGGATAGTGGAGTGACGGAAGGGTTGGCAGGCGGGAGAGGCTGGTGTGTGTGCTCCCCGGACAGAATGAGGTTAGGATCAGAGAACAGGAAGCCTGGCTTTAATGTGGAGGAATTCAGGATGATGACGAGCCCCAGAGAGTGACCAGGGGTGAGAGCAGCTGAGAGGTCAAGGGGTGGCGAGGTCATCTTCTTGGATAATGGAATCACATAAGATTGAGCAACATCTGGATGAGAAGACCATGAGCCATGGCACGGGAGGAATGAGGTGGAGCGCAGCCCCAGGCGGGAGGAGGCAGGACACCAGGTGGCTCCAGTCTCCAAGGAGGGAGGGGTCTTCCAGGAGAAAGATGGTCCAGAGCAAAATGGGGAGCCAGACTACCAACCTCCTCTCGGTGGGAAGCAAAACGGCACCCCTCGGGAGTCCTTAGGGATGCGGCGTCCACAGGGAGAGCCAGTTTAGAAGAGGAGGACCCAGGCTGAGGAGGGGCGAAAGGTGGGTCAGTGACCAAGAAGGATGGCGATCTCCCAGGTTTGTGCAGAAGATGGATGGGTCTGGGTACTGCCTGGCAAAACCAGGAATGAGAGGTATTGCAGGTTCATTCCTCATGGTTAATCTCTGAACAGGGTGGATCCTGGGCTGAATGGACACTGGCCTGGGAGAAGCCACACAGCAACCTCCTAAGGAAGGAATTCTTGTTCCCATTTGACAAGTAAGGAAATGGAGGCGCAGTCATAGAGAGGTTAAGTAATTTACTCAAGGTCAGGGAGCATAACCACTTATTACTAAGTGATTATTAAGTGCAAACCTTAGAGCAGTTTTGAACGCTGTCGGTCTGACTCCTAAGTAGATGCTCTTGTCCACTCTGCCTGTAACAGGTACAGTAGGACTGACTCCCTCCAAAAAAACAAAGCAGCTCCTTTCCCCACCCCCACCTTAAGAAGGAGACCAGCACTGTGTCCTCCCCCACCAACTTTGGTGTTTCTGGCCTATGGAAGGCCATTTTACCCCAGGCCTTTGGCCTGCTGCCTTCAGAGCCAGACCCTGAGCACGGAAGACACATCAGTGCCCAGTGGTTGGAGAGCATTGAGTAGAAGAGAAGTGAGGGTCACCATGGTGGCCCTCAGAATGAGGTACCAGGCCCTGCTCCTCCCCTTGGTTTCTCAGACCCCACACAAGCCCCGCAAGAGGGATCATGGCTGAAATTGAGTTTCTTGCCAGTCCTGGTGAAAAGACGAGAGGAGTAAGAGCCAGATGTAAGGTGATTCAGTAAAACAAAGGATCGTGGGGGCTCTTGGATCCGGCTTGCCTGCCCCACTGAGCTCTGAGCTCCTGGAGGCTGCGGGCTTAGCAACTCTTGAATCCCTCCCAGAGGAGCCTAGCACTCTGTCCACAGCAGCCAGTCAGTATTTGTGAATTAAATCTGGGGCCCAGGGTGCGAGCTCAGAGCCGTGGAGCCAGATCCCCTGACTCTGAATCGCAGCCCCACTCCGCTAGCTTTGTGACTTTGAGCATGCCATTTAACCTCTCTGAACCTCACCTATAAAGAGGGAGCAGGGCCAAGGGCTTTGCACTTGATCTAACGCTCTGCTGCTCCCCGTTTTGACATTCTTAACCCAATTTTGAACAAGGGGCCCCCACGTTTGCATTTTGCACAAATTATGTAGCCATTCCTCAGTGGGAGTAATATTATCTACCTCAGAACATTGATGCAAGGATTAAATGAAATAATCTGTCTGAAGTGCTTAGCACGTAACGAGTGCGCAAGGGAACAATTGTCTATTGTCCCTTGCTATTAGAGCATCCCCCGCGCCGATGTGTGATAAATGGTTGAATGAATGAGAGTCTGGGGAGCATGTGGAAGCGAAGGTGCCAGGCTGAGGGTGCTGTACAGGAAGTGGGAGCATTTTTGTGCCCCACATTGTGGAGCAGTCGTTCCCACGGCAGCCGGTGATTCGTGCTGTGGTCCGGGCCTGGCCGCCACGCCCGGCAAAAAGTCCACTTGGTGAGACCTGAGGACGTGGGTTCCAGTCTTTATTACGAGGCGTGGTCTCGGCCCCAGTGAAGTCGTCAGTGGGATGCGGAGGCCAGCGAGCAGCATCTGCGCCGGCCTCGGGGCGGAGTCTCAGCCTTCCTTCCTTCCCGGGGTGGGTCCTGGCGTGGCAGCCCCGCCCCACTCACGCCAGGGGGCGTGGCCCAGCGCCGTCCACGTGGGGCGGGGCCTCACGCGCACGCGCCGGCCCGCCGGAGGCGGGGGCGTTGCTCAGAGGAAAGGGTTGGTGCTGGCCTGCGGGGGTTGGTTGAGCAGCCCGGCGGAGCCTGAGATGGGCAGCAGAGGCTGCGGCAGGCTCGCAGGGGACGGCGGCGTGAAGGCGCGGGCTTGGGGGAAGACGCTGACCGAGGCGGGGAGGGTCACGCTGGCCGGCACGCTGCTAAGCGGGAGGGGCAGGGAGGCGCTGTAGGTCATGGAGCCGCCGACCGGCCCACCGGCCGCCAGGCCCAGCGCTGGCGACCCGGTGCGCATCTGGTTCAGGGTCGGCCTGCCCTGGTCGCCCCCGCCGAACGGGTTGGTGGGGGATGGAGTGCTGAAACCTGCGGAACGAGATTGGGTTGGGGGACTTGGAGCGGGCCAGGGCCACATAGCCCTAAGTGGGGAAGGGGCAAGGTGGCCAGATCTGGGGTCTTAGAAATAGGGAAGAGCTAAGATTTTAGGGCAGGGTCTGGGCTGTAAAGGAAGAGACGGAGAGAGAGCAGGGGACCCCAGTGTTGAGACCCAGCAGGGACGAGGGGGTGTCCTACCTGTTAGGAAGGGGTTCCGGGTCTTTGCAGCCTGGGGCGCCTTGACTAATGAGTCAAGGTTGACCAAGGAGGAGGCCGAGGGCCCCAGGAAGGACTCAGGAGTCCGGCGCGCTGGGGTGTCCTTGCTGGGCTGGGTTAGTGCTTCCCCCAGCACATCCAGGTCAAAGGCATCTGGCTCCTTTGTGCCATTTTGCTTGGAACTGGGGTCGGGGTCTCCAAACAGGTCCAGCTCTGGAATAGAAATGATAAAGCTCACTGGTAGGGAGAGTGAGTGGTCTCTCTGAGAGGAAGAAGGCAGAGGCCAGCTCGGGGTGGGCCCCTCCTTCCCCAGAGCTGCACATTCCCTGACTCCTGCTTACCCACAGGACTGCTGGGCTTCCCGGAGGGCAGGGCCTGGGCACACTCTAGCCCCTCCTTGGTCTCTGTGGATACTGGAGGCTTGGCAAATGGGTCAAAGGTCGAGGCACCGTCCAGCACTAGCCAAGGAGGAAAAGGGAGATGAGATGGGTTGGCAAAAGGGCAGGCACTGGGCTGATCCCTTTCCAGGCAAGCTGCCCTCTTAACACAGGATCTCTTGCCCCTTGGCACTGGAGGTAAGGGGACCCAGCATCCCCTCAGCCACACCCACTGGCCCTCCACTTACCAGGTGTGTTGGAGGTCTCCACCAACGCCCCCCAGGGGTCGGCCCCAGTGTTGAGGAGTTTGTGGCGGGGGGAGTTCTGTGCCCAGGAGTCTGTGGGGGGTGGTCCAGCAGGCGGCACTGGGGTCCGGCCCCAGGGCTCAGAGGAGGAGAGCATAGGGGGCAAGTTCCAGGGTTGGCTCTGGGACAGGATGCTTCCTGAGCGGACTGGAGACCAGGGGTCTGCCGAAGGCCCCCAGGACGAGCCACTGGGCTCTGTGCTGGGCCTGAGACCTGAAATGGGGACAGCACAGATGTGACCCCAGGCTCACTCAAATCCCCAGTCCAGGGCCTTCCCAGTTACCCAGAGCAATGTGGGAGGCCAAGGGACTCATTTCACAGATGGGATGCTGACTCAGGACTACCCAGCAAGCTGGAGCCCATATTCAGCAACTTATTCCAGGATTCTGCACCCCCAGGGCATAGGCAGCTCAGGCCACATTCCCAGTCAGGGACAGGCTGGGCCAGGAAACCCAGGGTGACCAGAAGCAACAAGAGAACGTTTCTGAGTTTCCCACGAGCTGAGTTCCTCGGATGTGCCCCCTCCCTCACTACAACCCCAAGACACAGAGGAAGCTGAGGCTCGGAGAGGTGCAGTGCTTGCCCAGTGGCCCTCACCTGTGGGAAGGGGATGCCAGCAAGTGGCTGGGAAGGAAGGGGCTCTCTGGGGCCAGCCTGGGAGCCCCTTGCAGCCCTGCATGCCCACCTGGGATGTCCCATGGGTCCGCAGAACAGTGTGTGGAGGGCAGGGCCGGGGCTGGTGCGAAGATATCCACCAAGTCCAGGATGGAGGACTGCTGGGGGCAGAGGCGGCCATGCTCAGGAGAGGGTGGGACCTGGAGGAAGGGCGGGCCCTGACCTGTCATCCTCACTCCAGCTCATTCTCTCCTTTATTCATTCCACAAACATCTATTAATGGTCCCTCGCCTCTGCACAGTGCTTTCCAGTTTATGTTTCCTCATCTGTTTAGTGTCTGATCTTCAGAACAACCTGTGCTGTGGGTAGGGAAGATGGTGGGGTGCCCATTTTACAGATGTGCCAGCTGGAGCCCAGAGAGGGGAATCAAATTAGCCACATAGCCAGGGAGAGGCAGAGCTGGGACAGAAGGCAGGCCTGCCCGACGCTTTCCTCAGCTGTCCTGCCCCTCGGCCCATCAGTGGTAAGAGACATTTTATGATGAGCCTACTTCTATAAGTCAGTGTCCAAGAAACATTGGCCACAATGAGCATTGGCAGAAAGGGTACAGAGACACCCCAGGGATAGCACGGACAGCTTTGGAAGGTCGCCTTGCTACCAACAGCTACCCACTCCTCCCTCTTGGAAAGTGTGTGTATGAGCCCAAGATGTTTTCAGCACCATAGGCCCGAGGCCACCCCCAGTCTTGACCCACAGTATCATATGATCCTAGAGTGTCAGAGCCAGAACTGTCCAACAAGCCCACTGTACGGAGGAGGAAACTGAGGCCAAGACAGTGACAGTGCGGCCAAGTCATTAAGTGGCAGCAAATCCAGGAACCTCAGATCAGGATTCTCTGCATCCCACTTTGCCACCAGTTCAGTCATCAGCCCATGCATGACGGGACTTGGGTCTGCTAAACCCCCTCCACCCCTATTTTCATTGAATTAACATTACTTAGTGCTCACTAGATACCAAGCACTGTTCTACACTCTTTACAGATATTTAACGCAACTCATTTCCCAGGCTCTGCCAGCCCACAGCCCCCAGTGCCCTCTACCTGGGTGGTTTTCAGCTTCTCCTCCTCTCTCTCTTCTCTTTCGGGCTCTCTGTCCCGACGACGGTGGGGTCCGGCCCCAGCACCATTCGCCACAGGGGAGTCATCTCCCCGCCAGGACCTCACCTCCTGCAGAAGGAAAGCGTGAGCAGCCCAGGCTGGACTTGAGGGGACCTTGGCTGGAGTCAAGAGTGTAGGGTGGGAGGCGCCGAGAGGTCGGGGGCAGCAGGACCACCACGGGGAGGGGGAAGAGCCTAGTTAGTGCCCGCGTAGCACCTCCACCAGCAGCAGCAGCAACACAGGAGGCCCGGCCCACTACCTTCTGCTCCTGCCGGCTCAGGTGCAGAGCCAGCTGCAGCTGCAGGTCCTCGTCCCTGTGGGAGGCTGGGGGGACCGGCTGCGAGGGAGGGAGAGAGGGGTGAACTTGGCCCAGTGTTCCCACTCCTGGGCCGAAGGGCAGCATCGCCCTGTGCCAGTAAGGGCAGTGGAGAGAGGAATGCCCACCCTGAGTGGGTGTGGGCAGCCTGCCCCCAGACAGCAGTATGGGTGTGGTCTTCTCCCTGCCCGAATCTGGATCTGAGATGCAGTTTAAAAATCAGGAAGATTCATCCTTCTCTTCTGGGTCCCCTGAGTGCTCTCCAAGCCCTGCTGTGCGAGGCCAGCTGTGTCCTGCCAGGTCTGCCTGGATCCACAGAGGCGATGGCAGAGAGGAGGCTATCAGGGAGGCTGTCCCTGCCCCCCATAAGGACAGCTGATGGGGGGGCAGCATATTTCTGTGTCTCCTAGGAAGGTGTCTGTCAGCACACTCACCCCTTCCCCTCCATGAGGCGATAGCAGGCCCATGAGACAAACGGTACTGCCAACCTACCACACACACACTACCCCTTCCAGGCCCAGCTGGAGAGGACTGGGGGTGGGGAGACAGACCCCACCCCTAGTAACCCAACCCAAGGCACACAGGTGCTGTGCTGTCCTTGGGAGCAGGACTAGGGCTTTGGGGACCAGAGTAGGGGAGCCTAAGAATCAAAGGTGTGGGGCATCCAGGCACCCATCCCTCCTCCAGTTCCCTCCGCCCCCCGGCTGCCCCAGGAGGCGCCTTACCTTCTCAGCCTCCTCGCGGCTCATGGCCAGGGCCAGCTGCAGCTGCAGCTCCTCTTCTCCTGATGTCTGGGGCCGGGCCTGCTCTAGGTCGGAGGTGTAGCGGGGAGATGAGGAGGAGGCTGCAACGACCAACCATCCGTCGTGGCTTCCGTAACCACATGGGGACCCATAGGCTCCCCTGCCCGCCTCTTGCCGGGAAGCTAAGGCTCAGACAGGGAAACTGAGGGGGAACGGAACAACTGGCAGTCGCGGGCCCCAGAGGGCCAGGCAGTGTGCTCGGCACTTTCTCTAAGGTTTCCATTCCACCCCGATAAAGGAGCCCAATCCCTCCTTTACAGATTCGCAACGGCTCTGAGGGGTGCCTGGCTAGGGTCCTGCAGCAAGACTTGAACCCAGGTCCCCTGACTCAAGTTCCTGGACTCTTACAGCTGCGCCCCACCCAGCTTGGGGTCAAGTGCGGTGGGAGGGGGAGAGGTTCCAGTCACGGTCACAGCTCTCCAGGCTCTCAGCCTACTGTCAAGGAGGGTCATCCTGAGCGCCCCCAGATCAGGAAAGTGCCTCCCTTCGAGATAGGAGAGCTGAGAATGCTCTGCAGCCGCCCCCGTTTCCAAGGGCAGGGCCCTCGAGCGGGGGGATCAAGGAGGATGCCCTTAGCAGCACCACGTGCTGTGTGTCTGTGCACAGGGCCGAGGTCTCACTTAATTCTCAAATTGAACAACTGAGGCAAACAAAATTATCCCTACTTTACAGACGAGGAAACTGAGGTCCAGAGAGCTGGTTGTCTAGATCACATGGCTTGGAAGGGGCAGAATAAGGACTGCTACTCCAGAGCCTCTGCTTCCGCCACCACGCCCCTACCAGACAGCGAATTAACGGTAACAAACCTATAAATAACATCATTGTTCGCGCTGACTTGTCGGGCACCTACTACGTGCGGGCCTTGGGCCTCGCATGTCAACCTCTTTCTCTCACGGAATCCTCACACATCCCTCTGAGGTGGGGATTCTTATCCACAGCTGGGGTCACAGAGCCAGGGTCAGAACTCGGGCTGCCTCTCTGTCCCCAGCCACGCCCTGGGCTCACTCACAGTTGTAGGAGGACGGGGAACCGCGGGCACGGCTGAAGCCCAGCTGCCCGCTGCCGATGCCCGTGCCCTCCAACGCCATGCGCTCCTTGGTCTTGAGGGCGTGGGTTCGCTCCTGCCGGAGGCGCTCCTCGTCCTTGAGCAGGGCCATCACCTGCTTGACCTTCTCGCGCACGTTGACGCCCTGGTCCTTGCCATCGCGGTCGATGTACTGGAAGTCCTTGAGCGTCTGGATGGTGTAGAGGTTCTCCCGGCACTGGTGGGCCACCCGCTCGGAGCCTGTCTTGAGCAGGTAGTCCAGCAGCGTCAGCGCCTTGTACACGTGCCGCCAGTTCTTGCCGCTGTCATTGAGCCGCCGCCACAGCATGCCCATGACCTCGGCAAAGGCCACCGTGTTGAAGGTCAGATCGGCAATCTCCGACATGAGCGAGCTGGGCGGACCCCACGGGTCATTGCTAGTGGCCTCGCGCACCTTGATCTCCGCTTCCGAGTAGTTGTGCACGATGTTCTTCACCTGGCGCCGCAGCGCTGATGTCGTCATGGCTGGGGACTTGGAGATGGGCGGCCCCCGCCCCAGCCGCAGGTGGAGGGCCGAGGAGGGCCACCGTCGTCGTCGTCGAGAGGTCACGGTCTCCAAGGGTGGGCCGCCGTGCTCTCAGCAGGGCGGCTGTGTCCTTGGCTTCCACATGGGTCTGAGGAAGAGAGGGCCTGGAACTTAGGAGCAATGGGCCACCTTGCTGGCCACTCAGCCAGCGACTAAAGCCCTGGCCAGGGTGTCCCTGCCGCCAGGAACAGCCTTCGGCAGGCACTCATTTTGTTTTTTTATTTTACTTATTATTCAGCAGGTACTTGTAACTTTGCATGCTCATTAATCTTTACAATCACACCTACAAAGACATTATTATTATTACCTCCGTTCGAAGATGGGGAAAGTTTGAGAGAAAGATTAAATGACTTGTCCAAGATCACAGAGCTGGTGAATGCGGAACCAGGATTAACCCAGGTAGACACGCTCCACAGTCTTTGCTCTTAGTTTAGGGACACGAAAGTGACCCCCCAGGAATGCCTACTTGTCTTGCTTCTACTTCACTACCTCTGTTTCTGCTGGGATCTGCCTTAAGACCTATCCTTTCCAACTTCTCCATCCTCACTTTGCTCTCTTCTTATACTGTTAATTTTTTTTTTTTTTTTTTTTGCCAGTACGCGGGCCTCTCACTGTTGTGGCCTCTCCTGTTGTGGAGCACAGGCTCCGGACGCGCAGGCTCAGCGGCCATGGCTCACAGGCCCAGCCTCCGCAGCATGTGGGATCCTCCCGGACCGGGGCACGAACCCGTGTCCCCTGCATCGGCAGGCGGACTCTCAACCACTGCGCCACCAGGGAAGCCCTATACTGTTAATTTTTGTAGCTTGATCCATTCAACACCAATTTCCTGGGGACTCCTCTGAGCCAGGCTCTATGGCAAGCATAGAGTGCAAGCCTCGGCCCACACACATCCACTTGAGAGGGTGCAGGCAGTCACAGTCCAGCATGGGAGTGCAGAGGAGCACAGGAGTACCCAAGCTAGGAAAATCAGGAGAGCCTTCCCAGAGGAGGTGACGGCTGAGCTGATCTGAGGTTCGAAGTGAAGAGTGAGGAGGAGTGAGGCAGCAAGGCAAGGAAGGAGCATCTGGGGGAGGCTGCCTCCCAAAGAGGACCCATCGTACACACCAGAGCACTGAGGCCAGAGAGGGCTATGGCGTGCCCATAGTCACACAGTGTGTAGGTGGCAGAGCTGGGACTAACACCTGGGTGTCCAGAATACGAATCCAATTGATTCATCTGATTGCTTTATTGCCTCAGTCCCACCTTCTCAGCCAGAATGAAAACTCCCTGAGGGCAAGGCCAGTCTGGGCTCCCCAAACCCCCAAGGCCCTGGGCACGTGGTAGACCTCTGATCTCCCAGCTGAGGGAAGATTAGAGCCAGCCCACAGCCTCAGGACCAGGCCATCAGCTAAAAGCACACCCAGGCCCAAGACAGAGAAAGGTTCTCCCAGGGCTCTACCAGAAACCAAAACCCGAATCCCCCTGCCACCACCATTCCTCTGGTGTGGAGACACACACACACACACACACACACACACTCTCTCTCTCTCTCTCTCTCTCTCTCTCTCTCTCTCTCTCTCTCTCTCTCTCTCTCTCGCTGGACCTGGCCTCCACCCAAACCCCCCACCAACAGCAACCATGGAGACTGCACCTCTCATCTCTACCCTAGGACCCAGCAGGAGTCAGAAAGAGCCTGTCGACCCCCGCCCCCCATCTCAACTCTCCCTCCAGCCAGCCCTGCTAACCTGGGCTCAGTTCAAAGCCTTGGAAGTTTTCATCAGGGCCCACGTGCCTGGGAGAGCTTGGGCCCAGAGGGTAGGACCTTGTGGGGGCACAGACGGGATGGAGAGTGCTGGCTGAAAGCGGGCTTACCTTCTCTCTGCTGCCTTTCTGTCCCGGCAGTGGCGGGCCTTCTGTGGGATGCCACAGCCAGCACTTGTTTAACGCCTGCCCTCTCCCTCACTAGTGACTCAGACCTGTCTTTACCTCCCCAGCCTGTGGGCTGGCGGGTGGCAAGAGTCAAGGTGAGAAATAATTGTGCCCTAGAGCCCACCGAGCGCAAGCCCCTCCCAGCACTGGCCACTGAAACCAGCAGAACTAGTCGGGCATCCTGACTCCACCAGGAGCCCTACCAGGGCCGCCCTGGCCCTCCTAACCGGCCGGCATAGTAGAAGGGGGCCCTCAGTGTGGGCCCTGAGGCTCTGCCTGAACTTTCTCCTAGAAGGTGGGAATGGAGGAGGCTTCTCCACACGCCTCTGACTGAGCTGAGGGAAGGGAGGGGTCAGAGACACCGGGACGCCCCGCCCCCACTGAAGTGTAAGGGGACCAGGTAGGGAGGAAGAGAGGGCAGGGTGAGGCCAAGGGAGCACCGAGGGGAGGGAGAAGGAGAGGAAGGAACGCGGGAGGGGGTGGCCGGGAGAGCTGCCAGCGGTGTTATAAGCAAAGGGTTTTATCGAACACAATATGCCCAGAAATAAAAGGGAGTGAAACAGAAACCCAGCAGCCGATAAGGCGGCAGTGGCAGCGGCGGCAGCCGGGCAGCCGGGTATGGAATTACTGCAGTGACCTTGAGCCAGACCCTGTCAGGTGGAGGGAAGGACACTGAGAAGGCCAGGCCGAGAGGCCAATTCAGAGATGGGGAGAGGGTGGGGGAGGCGGGAGGCAGGAGGCAGGAGGGTACGGGCTGGGGGATGGGAGAAGGGCCAGCAGGGGGCGGGGCAGGCCATGGCGGCAAGAGCATCCGCTCTCTCCGATGTTTGGGGTACCAAGAAGAGCTTTACAAGGGACGGGAGACTGCTCTTCTCAGGGCCCACAGCGCTGGCGGACCTGTCAGGACTAAGGCAGCAGATGGCATTCCCAGAGCGGGGATTCAGGGAGACGGGAGGAACCCAGATATGTTGAGTTGCGTGCATGCGTTTACCCAGAGACTGTGCCCCCGTGGGCCCGCGCCCCTTCCCATCCTCTGCTAAGGCGGATCTAGTGCCAGGCCCTTCCCCCCATCAGGTCCAGCTTGGGCAGTGGGGGGAGTGGCAGTGCGCTAACTCTTGCTGCAGGAGGGACAAGAGGAGTGACCCTAGCTCTAAGCTTAAGTCAGCCCAAAGGTGGATGTGTCTTGGGGGCACTGGAGTTGGGTGGGGGCTGTCCTGAGGCTACAGGAGCAACAGGGGCTGAGGAGGAGTGGGCAGGAGTCTGTGCGGAATGCCACCAAAGATGCTAGTCCCAGGATGGGGAGCGAGCCCTAGGAGGCCCCCTTCTTGGGGGCTGTAGGGAGGGAGGGGCGGCAGGCAAGATGCCTCCAGGTTCCTCTGTGACCCTGCCCTTCTCCCGGGGACCTGGAAGGGAGACTAAGCCCCAAGCCTTTCATGCCAGGCACCACAGCTGATGACGGGAGCTTACCTCCAGTGCAGGCTCCCTTGGCCCCAGCCCCGGGACCACGAGCAGCCTCTGCAGTGACCCTCCGACCTGCGCAGCAGGGGGATGGTACAGCCTCGGGAGTATCCCCAGAGCCATCCACCACGGACCCTCGTCCTGGAGACCAACCCTCTCCCAGGAGGCACAGACCCCTCGGAAGGGCGGCTCAGGGTCCCCAGAATGGGCGGCTGCTCTGCCTCCTGCCTGCTTGTCTTCTGGACGCCAGACAGCACTCAGGAGGAAAGTTGCTCAGCTGGCCAGGCAGGTCTGCCTCAGCAGTAACAGGACACAGGAGGAAGTGCAGGGCACGTTAACCCCTTCCTGCTGGCCAGGCAGGCAGCACCTTCAGAGGTGGGAGGCCTGCCTGCTGGCTGTCCCCAGGAGGTGCAGCTCTGGAGCCAGTGCTGGTGACCCACTCCCACTCTGCGGTGAGTTAACCCTTCCTCTGCCTCCTCAGGGGAAATGAAGGGTGGGGAGGGGAGGCTCCAACACTCACCCCACCCCTATATTCCTCCTCTGAGCCAAGACCACCACTCCCTGGGGCTGGCCCTTTGGTGGAGTACTGCCTTGTGTGGGTTTCCATCTGGTCCCCTCGGCAACCCTGAAGGGTGCATCAGGACTTCAGGCACAGCGCCCTCTCTGCGTCTCTGACACGGGATCAGATCGGAATGCCCTGCTCTCCCCAAACCTCCTCCCATGTCTCAACTGGAGGATGCTTGAGGCCCATGAGGTCCTTATCAGAAGCACCAAATGCAAAACCAAGTGGGTAGGAGACTGTAGCCACTCTTCAGGTCTCCCCCTCTCCCTTCTGCTGCATCAGCATTGAAGGCCCATAAGCCCACCGTTAGCAAAGTTGTTCTTCAAACTCTGGGAGCCTGGGGCCCACTCTGTACAGGCAGCCTGGCCCAGAATGATTATTACTGACAGAGGAGAATTTATGGTGCTGAGTCTGAGCTGACAGCATGTTTCTTTGCAAGAGTCATCTCTCATCCACTTCATATTTCTCTGAGCAAGGGAGGGAGCAGAAAGTCCAGAGGCTGTTTTTAAGGTAGAAAAAATGGCTCAAAGAGGCCAGGTGGCTCGGCATGGGGAGGGGGATAAGCAGGCTAGAATCCAGAATAATTTCTGGCTGACGACAAAGGGATCTGGCCTTTAGGGTTTAAGGGTGTGGTAGCATGATCCTCAGGGACTGGGACGAGGCCCTTGGACCCAGTGGAAGTGTGAGGACCTCAGGGACCCAGGTCCCATGGTGTCTAGTTCCCCTCCTAGTCATACACTGTGTCATTCTTGGTGATGACACTTTGGGAAGACCTGGCTCCAGGAAGATGACCCCAAAAGTGTAGGTCAACAAAGGCCAGAGGCAGGGGCTACGAGGGGTGATGCTCTCTGTCTTGTCACCTGCTTCATTCCTTGTCCTGCTGCCAACTTGCTCTTCCACTCCTCATCCCACATATCACCTCCCCAGCTGTGTTTCTCTCTCCTCCTGTTGGATGGCTCCAGGAATGGGGAGGAGGGGAATCCAAGGGCAGGTGGGACATGGGAGGACCAGGACCTGACTTCATCAAGATCTGACATTCAAGGGCTTCCCTGGTGGCGCAGTGGTTGAGAGTCCGCCTGCCGATGCAGGGGACACGGGTTTGTGCCCCGGTCTGGGAGGATCCCACATGCCGCGGAGCGGCTGGGCCTGTGAGCCATGGCCGCTGAGCCTGCGTGTCCGGAGCCTGTGCTCCGCAACGGGAGAGGCCCGCGTACAGCAAAGAAAAGAAAAAAAAAAAAAAGATCTGACATTCAAGACATGGAGGCATAGGGAAGTGGTAGGAACCTAAAGGTTCTTTATTGATTTGTTTTTTAAGCAGTTTCGCAGAAGGCAGCTCAGGCATGCAAGTCAGGTGCAGAGACGCAAAGGCTCCTTGACATTCTCTTTGGGGCTGAGCTCATCAGCCAGGACCAGTAGGTCGGTCACCAGGGCATCCAGCAGCCCATAGACCTGGAAGAATGGGATGAACATCACAGGCAAAGGTTCACTCCCTGGAAAGCACCTGCACGAGGGAGCATCCCCCATGCTGCGAGATGGATGGACACATCTATACAAGAGGGACAGCTGGAGAGGGGGACAACTCAAGTTGTGTAGATAAAACTAAATTTTCTGTAGGACTTTTGTTTTTGCAAATAGATTTTTTTTTTTTTGGATGCGTTGGGTCTTCATTGCTGCACATGGGCTTTCCCTAGTTGCGGCGAGCAGGGGCTACTCTTTGTTGCAGTGCATGGGCTTCTCATTGCGGTGGCTTCTCTTGTTGCAGAGCATGGGCTCTAGGTGCACAGGCTTCAGTAGGTGCAGCGCATGGGCTCAGCAGTTGCAGCACGCGGGCCCTAGAGCATGTGGGCTTCAGTAGTTGCAGCACGTGGGCTCAGTAGTTGTGGCTCGCGGGCTCCAGAGTGCATGCTCAGTAGTGTGGCACACGGGCTTAGTTGCTTCGCGGCATGTGGGATCTTACCAGACCAGGGATCGAACCCGTGTCCCCTGCATTAGCAGGTGGATTCTTAACCACTGTGCCACCAGGGAAGTCCCAGTTTTATTTTTTGAACCAGTCTGGGGCAGTAATCCTGCACTGCCCCTTGGACATATGGGGACATTAGAGCCTAGGGTGGTTAAAGGGGCAATTCCAGGGAGGCCCAGGGAGCAGTGCCCATTTAGTCCCTTGAGGTGACCCAGTTCTACCCTGGCCTCCTGGAGACCAGCTTTCCTTCCAGTAAGATCACAGATCCACGTACTGAAATGTCTCCAAGACTGTACCCTGTGGTGGAGCTGGACCACACAAGCCTCAGCAAGTTGGTTCTTAATTTCAAAAAGCCAAGCAAGAGACTACCCCACGGGTCCTCAGAGCCCTATGATTACTTTCTAGACCCCATGGAAATCCACACATCTCAGTGATGTCACCAACAGCAAATGGAGCTTCTGATTAAATGTGATCTGAGCGTTAGCACAATGCACAATACAATCTCGGCTACCCAGCTGTCCACACCAGAGGAAGACAAAGCATTGCCATTAGACTCCTCGATATATCAAACATGGCTTTGTGGAGCTCCCCTCCCAAACCAACAACAATGACAAAGAACAGAACACAACACATAGGTGAATCCCTAAGGACCTCCTGCTTAAGAACACGTTTTATAAAGTCTCTCCAGCGTTTCAAAACCCTTACACTTGCTGGAAATTCACTCTACATGGTGGTCACCCAAGGAACACATCTCCCAGATGCACCTAACAGAGAAGAAGTGGGAGCAGCAGAAAGGAAAAGGCTTCTGCTCTGTCCCCCCTAGAATCTATTTCCAAATGGCAGCCGGAGTGATCTTCTAAAGCATGAGTCGGACCACATCACTCCTCAGTTCAAAACACTGTGTCCTCACAGTGGCCTACAGAGCCCCACATGACCCGCTCCCTCTTGGTGGACCCTCTGCCCTTCTGTCCTCCTGGCTCACTCCCTCTTCTGCTCATAGCACTCTTCCTAGATGCCAACATGGCCACACTTCCCTTCCCTTCAAGTCTTTGTTTGATGTCACCTTCCAATGAGGCCCACCTACCCCGACCCGGGGCTTCCCCATCCCCCAGCCCTGGTCTCTCTCTTTTTCCCATAGTGCTCATCACCTAACATACCAGAGGTGTTACTTATTCATGAGGTCTGTCTTGAACACTAGGATGCCCTTCACAAGGGCAGCTCTGCTTCCATCACAATGCAGTAGGCCCTTACTGTTTGTGGGATAAACAGAATGAATGAGGGAGCCAGGGAGTGGAGGAAGGTATGCAGGGCAGGTGTGAGTGAGGGGAGGGCTGAGTGCCAGGCTCTTGCCCTCACCTCAGTATGCAGCCTCTGGGTGTATTTCTCCATGACCAGGGGATCTATGGGTTCCTGAGCCGGGATGATGATGTCAGGGGCAGGGTCTTCCAAGGGAAGCCTGTCCCGACTTGTAGATTTCATCGGTTTCTTGTCATCCTTTGCTTTGTGCTTCTTGCTGTTTAAATGGTCCTGCTTGGAGAGACAGAGACATGCCCGGCCTTCAGTAGCTCCTGGGGGAGGTCCAGGACTTTCTCAAGAGCAGCTTAGTGGGGAGCAGGGGCATCACGCTGGCGTGACTGCCCACCTTCCCCAGCCCGCGCCCCCAGGCCCAGACGACGTGCTACCTGCCTCTTTCCCAGGTGGCAGCTTGGCTCCCTTTTTATCATCTTTGTCTTTGATTCCCAGCTGCTTCTTTTCTTGAGATGGCCCTTTCCGGTCCTCCTTCCCCACTCTCCCGGAAGTCACCTTCACTTCTGTGACAGGAGGTGACTTTCGATCTGAGGAAGGTGAACGGAAGTCAAATGGCCTGTGGCCTAGCTGCCCCCACAGGCAGGAACTGGGAGAGCAACGGGCCCTGGGCCAGCAGTGCTCTAGCTGTTTGAGAGAATCCCCACAGACTGGGAGCAAGGCCCTGGTTCCGGTGCATGACCTTGTGGAACAGGACTGTAGGCCAGGGGTGAGAGGCCCAGGCGCCGGTCCCAGCTCCACCCTTTCCCCATGTACGGGATGGCAAGTCATCTTGCCTTTCTGGGACTCCACCTGTAAAACGTGGGGACTGAACTAAGGTGATCGTTAGGGTTGTTTCTAGGTCCCAAATTCTGGCAGCTGATAAAAAGGTAGCAGGAGGCCTACCCCATGGGCCAACCTAACGGAGGTTCCACCGGAAGCATACAAATGGCTGAGGTGCCACCGCCGCCCGGGCAGAGGGATGGGAAAGACTACGCGGAGGTGTGGCTGCACAGTGTCTGACCTGGCGCTTCTGGCACGTGCAAGTAGATGGTCTCCTTCTCAGGCAGGCCCAGCAGAGCCCTCAGCCACAGGGAATGGCTCACCAGGCTGTCAATCACATCTCGCCACAGCTGCAAACTAGAGAGCAAGATATATTGGAGAAAAGCCATCGTCCCTCATTCGCCCTTGAACCCGTAGAGGCTTGGTCCTTCCCTTCCAAGGCACTGGTGCCAGGAACTGCCACCGAAGCACCATGCCTCTGTCCAGCCAGCACCCTCACTGGCACCCATGCAAGTGCTGGGATGGCGATCTGGCTTCCCTCGGGTGGCAGCCAAGAAAAAGTGGCCCAAGGATAAGGTTAGATCAGTCTTGAACGAACTCCATCTTGAAACCATGGCTAGAACTGGATCCAGTCCCACTGGAGGGGCTAGACTCGCAAAAGACTTCCAGGACAAGGTTCCTGGGGATGTGTTCTGAGGGCCTTGCAAAAGCCCCCCCAGGCCTATCCAAGCAAGTTGCAAACAGGCGATGGGAAGGCTGGCGATCAAGTGAGGCTTTTCATGGAATAGGTCCGCTTCTCACTGCCCTCTGCTGTCGCCTCTGCTCTCAAGGAGCATTCCTCTGCTCATTGAGAAGGAACAAGGGAAGAAGGGGGGGAAAGGTCTAGGTGCTTACTCTGCTGTGACTCCTCCCCAGAGGGCAGCTGGCATAGGGAGAGCAGCTGTAGGGGCTGCTGCAGCAGCTGCCGGACCGTAGCGTGTGTGCAGCATCTTTCAGCAACCCGATCTCAAAGAGAGCTCAGCCCCCTTGAGTCCTGGGACAGCTTGCCCAGAACCCCTGGCCACACGCCCCAAAGGGGAAGGGATGGGAGCAGCCCTCCTGGTGGCGGTACCTACCACATCTGGTACAGGAGGTCGGACTGCAATGGCCGCGGTTCCTGGCACAGCTCCAGGGCCGCTTTGTTGAGCCTGATTAGGGCGTCTTCTCTCTGGTTCTCCTCAGGGAGTGCCACCACTACCTGGCCGGTCAGAGGTACCATGGGCAACCGTTCTGCCCAGGACACCAGGGGCTCCTGTGTCCTCTACTAACAGGTGCGGTGTGGTAAGGGCAGGTGGCCAGGAGGGGATGCAGCCATGGAGAGTCTGTCTGGGTGCCTTCTGTGGGAGCCTGGGCCCTCCCTCAGAAATCTGTACCCATGAACCCCTTTCCAAGGTTTGCCAGGGTCAGAGAAGGAGTCCCTCCTGCACCACAGTGGCCTAGGCACCCGACATGAAGAGAGATGACCAAGAGATTGCTTTCTCTGGGCCCTTAGAAGGTTGGTTAAGGCCCTTAGAAAGCTGCCCCTGAGCTGAGGCAGCTCAGGCCAGAAGCACCGGCACCTGGCTATGCCTGGGCCCTTCTCCACCAACCCCCCAGGGCTGGGGAGGCACCTTTCTGAAGTCCTCCAGGCAGAGGTTCCACTCTGGTGGGGGAAGGCCATCCAGCTCCTGGGAGCTCCGGACACTCTGCAGGTCTGGGCTCCCCTCCACCTCCATGATGCTCTTCTGCTGAGAACCCAGACCAGTCTTCTGGGACCCAACAGGATGTCGGGAGTCCCTGAGGGCCTCACTCTCCTGCCGGGGTGGTTGGGGGTCCAACGCTGGGCTCTTAAGGTGCACAGAAGACCCGACCTTCATCGAGGCCGCCTCCCCATAGGCTGACGGGGCCGCAGCAGCCTGGGCCCTGGGGCTGAGGTGCTCTTCCTCGCCCGGCCCGGCCTCCTCAGCCTTGGGGGGCAGGACGGTGTACTGGCACCACAGTCTGTGCAGGTTTTGCACCACTTGGTGCTGGTAATGCAGCTGCAGCAGAGGCAAGAGAAGACACGTGATGGAGAGGCTGCAACATGGGGGACCCAGAGCCCGAGCCAGCCTGCTCCAGCTTCCCGTTCCCTCGAGAGCGCTGATGGAGGAGGCTGGCAGGAACTGCTGGGCCCAGAGGGGCTCCCCACTTCCCTTTCAACCTAAGCATCTCCAACTTAAAGCTTTTTATACATTTGGGCTTCCAAGGAAGATTGAGTTTGAATTAAGACGTTTTTGAAGCTCTGTTATCACCAAGCATCCACTTATACTAGCTAAGTTATCTTGGGCAAATTACTTAAGCTCCCTGGACCTCAGTTTCTCCCATATAAAATGAGGATACAAATAGTACCCATTGGGCTTCCCTGGTGGCGCAGTGGTTGAGAATCTGCCTGCTAATGCAGGGGACACAGGTTCGAGCCCTGGTCTGGGAGGATCCCACATACTGCAGAGCAACTGGGCCCGTGAGCCACAACTACTGAGCCTGCGCGTCTGGAGCCTGTGCTCCACAACAGGAGAGGCCGCGATAGTGAGAGGCCCGCGCACCACGATGAAGAGTGGCCCCCGCTCGCCACAACTAGAGAAAGCCCTCGCACAGAAACAAAGACCCAACACAGCCAAAAATAAATTAAAAAAAAAAAAGTAACAAATGTTCAAGTAAATTGGTGTCTTTAAAAAAAAGAAAAAAATAGTACCCATCTCACAGGACTGCTGTGGAGAAACTGAGTTACTCATGGGAGATGCTAAGAATAGGTCCTGGCACATCAAAGGGTTTGCTATTACTTTCTCCCAGGGCACGCACGAGGGGCAGGGGTCAGTGCTGGGCCTGTACCCGAGGATTCCTGTGGTGGAACAAGTCCTCCTCGGTGAGATAGGCGTCCACAGGTGACTGTGCACGTTCCGGGGTCAGGATTCCCCTCAGCAGCTCCTGTAGCATGCTCTCCACGACGGTGACTGCTTCGTGGGAAGCCAGCTTGTTCTGAGGAAGGGAAGGTGGTATAAGCGGCAGCTCAGGCTTTCAAAATGCACGTGACATCCTTGGGGCCGCACGGTTTGGGCCCTGTTGAGAACGTGGCTTGGCCACATGGTCAGTGTCACAGAAATAGTAGAGGGGCATCTCGTGAGAAAGGCTGGTCCTATAGTCAGCAAGTAAAGCAGACATTACATTTGTCAAAATCACCTTTGTTCACCAAGGGCTGAGCCCCAGCCGAAGTAGCTGGCTTGTGTCGGGGGGCCACGATGAATAAAAAAGCACAGCTTTCTCCAGAATCCCACAAAGCACAGCACCAGATGGCCAGGCCATGAGATGGACTGGGGCCGGCAGACTCCCAGTTCCCGTTGTGTTTGTACTCCTGGGTGCCGGCCCCACCAGTTAAATTGTTCTCTCTGGTTTTGCCTGGTTTTGAAGTCATGCCAGTTAAATGCAATTCCACTGGATAGTACCAGACGACAGTGAACAGATACAGTACCAGCGCAGAGGGCCATGCGTTGTGTTTGTACTCAGATAAGTACTTGCATGCAGCCTGCATCTTAAGGCCCAGTCTCATTTCTTTCTAACGCAGTAGGGCGGAGCGTGGTGAAGCTCAAAGCTGCCCTTTCTCTTGCCTGCCCACCCATCTTTTATATCACAAAGCCCCGAGGAGTGTGTTTTGAGCAAGAGTGTGTTTTTGAAAAATTCACCTCTTGGGCTGTGGGAGAAACAAGATCCCTGCAGGCAGTGCCAGGAAGAACACTAGGTAGGTTAACCTACCTAGTGTCCACAGGGGCCAAGATCCCGGGTCCCTTACCTCCAATAACTTCCTCTCATCCCTAAAGATGTCCTGGGTCAGGGAGACTGCATGGAGATTGACCTGCAGGAGAGCACCTCCTAACAGGGTGGGGTGGGTTCCAAACTCCCAACACTCCCTGAAGATCCCAGCATTCAAAGACTTAAAGAAGAAGGGAAACTTTCTAGTTTCTCCAGGCAGAATCACACCTGAGAGGGACAGAGAAAGAGGTTTTCACCGAGTAGGAGCACTGAGCCCCAAGCCTGCATGTATAAAGTTAACTAAGCCCTGGTTAGGGTGACCAACTGTCCCAGCTTGCGTAGGACTGAGGGCTTTCTTGGGATGTGGGACTTTCATTGCGAAAACCGGGAATGTCCCAGGCAAGAGGGACAGGTGGTCGTCCCAGCCTCAGGCCTGTGCATATGGGTAACTGAACATCTAGAATGCTTCCGCTCCCCCCCCACCCCGTGTTCTGCCTCCCACAGGTGGCTCACTCCCCTGTGTTCTCAAGCGTTCCACCGTTCCCCCAGCTGACAGGAACAGTCAGGCGACAACACACTTCACAGGATGGGAGGGACAGGCGGGAAGAGGGGCTCACACTTGCAAGAGCTGGGCATCAGCTAGACTTTGGCTGCAGGAGGGGTGAGCGGGGCGGCTTCTCCCTGGTACCTTCCCGATTGTTGAAGTAAAACCGCTGCATCCTATTCCTCTTCAGGTCTTGGAAAGAGTCCAGCTGGGACCTCCTCCGCCAGTCATACCAAATGGCCACTGTGCCATTATTGACCACCGTCAGTTCTGAAGATGCTTTCTCGCCTTCTAGAGTTTCAAAGGTCAAGCGGACAGCAATTCCAACGTGCCTCTGGGGAGAGAAGAGGCATGAGAGATGCCTCTGTGGGAGGTCCTGGCCTAGGGTGACCAACTCAGCCTGGTTTGCCGGGACTCTTCCGGGTTTGGCACTGGAAGTCTCCTGGGCCTGGCCGCTCTCAAACAGCTAGGTATCATACCCCAAGAGTGGCTGTCCCTGCCATCAGCAGTAAGGAGAGGAGATGAAACAGATGTTTACAAACACTTCTGTTCCTTAGCGTCTGAAGACTATTTTAGAACCTTCTTAAAGCCATACCTGTGTGAGGTTTGCTTATTTACATGTTCGGGACTAGGTACAAACTGGGCGGCTTGTGACACTCTCTTTCCAGCCTTGTGACACTCTCTTTCCAGCCTTGTGACTTTATTCTGGCTCAAGTTAGCGTTGCTGTTACCATTTTCAGACACATACTGAAAGCATGACCCGATAAAAACTCAAACAGGAGACCGTGCAGGCTCCTTGTGACTGCCGCAGTCACCCTGGGACTGCCCCATGAGGGAGGCCCTTCCAGCAGGTGGGTGAGGGTGAAGGCCGTTTTACCTTGTCCTCTGGGTTGCTGCCTCGGATCCAGCAAGCTGGCTGCCCACAGAACAGCAGAGAAGGGCCAAGAATAGGCATAGGGACCACATCAGGGTAATTGGCCAATAAGTCTCTGTAAGAAAAAGCAATGACTTATTCTCCCTGAGTCTGCCACAGTCTGGCCGCGTGGAGCCCACGGAAATGGTTGCCAGAAAAGCTGGAGATGTGCCCGGCTCTGCCCTCCAGTGGAGCATCATCGGCTCCATCCTGCTCTGTTCCTGTAGTGGGAGGTTCTTGGACATAAAGAGACTCTTCACGCAGAGCCGCTCAGCACTGGGAGAGTCTGGAGGGGCCCCATTTATGAGCAAAGGAATGTCTAGGAAATCTCCACTAGGAGTTGGTTGCTGGAAGAGAACAGATGGCAATAGTAAAGCGAGCACAGGTGTTCCTTAGAATGGGCTAGAGGAGGGGGTGACAGCCACTAGCGAGAGGCTGGAATGGGGGCCCCCTGACTTCAGGGAGGGAAGCTTGCCCTACAATACTTGAAGGTGCTGGGGAAGCCACACTCTCCAACCGCTCTCCCTAGGGCCCAGCCCCGACTCACAAGTGCACTGTGTCTTCAGAGGAGCTTTCCTGGCTCCTTTCAAACACTGAATAGTCTTCCACGGTAACAGTGGAGAAAGGCCGCCCTTTGCCCACCACCTCCAGGCCATCAATATCCTCAGAGAGACAGAGGAAGGAAAGGTTAGCTGACTGAAGACAGGCACCACCCTGAGGGGCTTCAGACTAGGTACAGACTACCAACCTGCTGGCTAAAATCCAGCTCCGCCATGATGCTCTGTAGTTCCTTGCGTCGGTAGATCAGAAACAGACTCCGATCCCAGGTGTAGCGGTACCAAGCATCCTTCTGGGCTGGCAATCCTGGAGCAGGGTCCAAGGACCCTCAGCACAGGCTGCTGTGCCACGCCCCCTTCCCCAACCACTTTCAAGGGCTCTGAGAGCGCCCATCCCAGCACCGTTTCTGAAAGAGCTGAAAACACAGCTTCTCTGTGAGCTGGGCTCCCCTCCTTCTGGTCCCACACCTACTGCCTCAGCAGCCCTGCACAGGACTCCTGCAAAATTAGCTTCCAAACCGTCAAATCTTTGGATTATAATAAAAGTAACAACAGCAGCTACCTTTTATTGAGTGTTTAACAATGGGCCAGAACCTCTTAATACACAGCACGTCTCATTTAACCCTCTCACAACGCCATGAGTATTTTACAGATAGGGAAACTGAGGACCAGAGAGGTTAAATAACTCGCTGGTGTTCACAAACTCAACACAGCTGGGATCTGAACCCAGACAGTCTGGCAGCCTTTAAAGCAGTGCTGCCCATTAGAAATACGATGCAAACCACAAATGCAAGCCATGTATATGTAATTTAAAATTTTCCAGATGCCACGTTTAAAACGATTAAAAAAAACACAGATGGAATTAATTTTAATAATACAGTTTAACCCAATATATTAAAAATCTTATTTCAACACGTAATCAATACAAAAATTATTAATAAAATCTATTTTTTCGGGGCTTCCCTGGTGGCGCAGTGGTTGAGAGTCCGCCTCCGATGCAGGGGACGCGGGTTCGTGCCCCGGTCCGGGAAGATCCCACATGCCGCGGAGCGGCTGGGCCCGTGAGCCATGGCTGCTGAGCCTGCGCATCCGGAGCCTGTGCTCCACAACGGGAGAGGCCACAACAGTGAGAGGCCCGCGTACCGCAAAAAAAAAAAAAAAATCTATTTTTTCGAACTGATCTTCGAAACCCAGTGCAACACTTACACTTACAGCACATCTCAGTTCAGACCGGCCACATTCCGCTCAGCTGCCACGGTGGCTCAGCTGCAGTAAGGACAGCACCGCCCTAGAGCCCAGGCTTCTGCCTGCTCCTCCCACCACTGCTACCGCGGTCTTACTGAAGAGAGGACTGAACCTCCGCACCACAGCCCTGATCTTTCCCCCCTAGCCAGTCACATTTACAGCCCGCTCCTCACCCATCTCCACCTGGATGGAGCGGGGCTTCCTGACGTGAGTGATTGGTTCCACGAGGCCACGCTGAGTTTTTGTCTTCGTCATTACCAGGCCCATCATTTCATCTCCCAGGTATTCCGGTTGACTCCAGAACCCACTGGTCAATTCACAGCCCTGGTGATGGAGGACAGATGAGTCAGACCACCTGAGCACCTTGGAGAGAGGCTGGTGGGGAGCCTGGGAAGACAAGAGCTCCACAGACTACAGATGCTCCCTCTGGGGGATTCGCACTGCCCTGCCTGAGAGCAGGAGAGAAGCACCCACTTTCTTATTTTCAGGCTGCCCTGTTGTACGTTCACCTGGCTCCAGCCAGGGCGGGTTGTTCCAGGTACTGACATACCAGAACACAACACGGCACCCTGGGGCGACTAAAAGGCGGAGCCTCAGCTTTTAGGAGACAACACTAAGACGAAGACTATTCTCATAACTTAGTGCCAGTGGTATCTTTCTCCTCAAACTGACTAACAGTGACCACCACGGGCCGAATTGCTTACCTGGCCAGTCCCTGAACGATCAGTAATAGGACCAATAATAGAATTTAGTAAAGACCTTGAGGGCCTAACAGTGCTTTGCACTGGATAGATTTTTTTTGTCCCCAGCTGTCCAGACCCCTCCCACAGGGTACCTGGGAACGCTGTCCTTACCTTCCCATCAGGCCGTGTTGGCAGTGTTCGGTCAAGGAGCTCCCGTTCTTCCTGGATCTTCCTGTAGGTCTCCCCCATGTGCATCAGCAGCTCGCCGACTGGCTTCTTCAGCCGTTCTAGCAAGAGAGCCAAGAATGCAGTCCCGCCACCAAATCAGAACAAACAGGGGCCCGAACTCTCTGCACTGATCGGCTCCAGTCACTGGGCTGATTTCACGACCCACTAAGAGCAAGAAGCGCTTGGGAGTACTCAGCACAAACGTGACCAGCCTGAATCCGGGTTCTGGAGGTGAAGGGAGAGAAAAAACACAGCGGCGGAGCCTTGACGCCACGTGAGGCCAGGCAGGAGCCCTGTCCGCTCTGCTCACCACTGAGGGTTTCCTGCTGCTTCTTCCGAAGGGCTATGTGGCGCTGCCAGTTTTTCAGAAAGTTGTGCTGAAGAGGTGGGGCCCAGGGAGGATGTGCCTTCTCTTCTTTTGGGGCTTCCTGCTTCGGCTCTTCTTTAGCTGAGATGAGGGTCATCAGACAGGGTGGGGTGTGGATCAGCTCAGCCAGCTGAAAAGAGCAACATGAGTGTGGAGGGCAGGGGAAGGCGCTGAAGCGGGGCGGAGCAGACTTCTCCAGGCCTACATCCCTGCTGTCCTCCCGCTCTGCTGAGTCCCTCCTTTCCAGGGCCCCAAGGTAGCAAGTGACAGAAAGCAAATCGCAGAACAAGGGGGGCTTGGAAGCTGCTGTCAGTCCCCTCTCGCCTAGAATGGGAACGCTTGTTCTAAGATTGTGGTCAACGTCCTTTAATGTGTCTGTCCTCCTCACAGCTGGTGTTGACACCCTCACCTGCTGCACGACTGAGTCATTTTTATTGGACCCCAGGCCTTTTAGCACCTGACCAATCAGAGATTCTTTGCCTGGAACCAGAGAATTAAAGAAACTGAAAGACAGACAGACTCTCCATGTGGCCCTGGGAGCTGTGGGGAGCCACCTTCCTGCACCATGTGGACTGAGGAGGAGAGCAGGCCAATCTTTCGAGAAGGGGAGATAAAGCCGGGGCACAGAGGAGCAGAGGGCAATGGGGGAGCGTGGGCCCAGTGTGACGGGAGCCAGACACACTCTCGCCTTGGGGCTCCTCAAGGCACTTCTGTCTCCTTATAGTGAATTCCTGACTTCAGCTGAAGCTAGCCTATGTTGGCTTCATTATTTGGGGGGAAGGGTCACTTATCACCTCAGATTCTGAGGCCCAGAGCTTGGACTCTCTCTGTAACTCCAGTCCTGCTGGACTCTGCCAGGTGGTAAGACCGCAACGACATCAGTGACTTCTCTCCCCCAGGCAGCTCTGTACAAACAAACCTGGGTGTTCCCTCGAGCAACTGCAATTCTCTTAAAGTCCTGGAGACTCCCCAAGATGTGGTGGGGCAGGATCTGGTCACTGCCATAGAGGATGTCACCTGGCCCTGGGGGTAAAAAGAAGAGGGGGGAAGGTAAGCTATAGCCAGCTGGTATAAACGATTCAAGAGGCTACTCTCTGATGAGGACCCGGCATTCTCTCCAGGATGACCCATGAATTCAGATGCCAGGGCCGAGGCTGGGCATACCAGAGTAGTCCAGGGGCTTCGTGGCTGCATCTGGAGTAGCAGGATGTGCTACTAAGTGGCAGACCTTCTTCCTATGATCCTTGGGTTTGAGTTTACGGATGATAAGTTTCTGGGTAATTGCAGGTTTATCTTCTGTTTCAATAAGGCGAGGAATATGTTGCTAAAAAGAAATAAAACGAGGAGATTCCGCATGAGATCAGGAGGAGGAAAAACACCACCCTTCTCCTCTGTCCTAATTCTTGGTGGAATTCCTGAAGGCGGACAAATCTGTTTCTCTAGATCTCTAGATCTGTCCATATGTTCTGTCGAGGACATGCCTGTGTAACAGCTATGAGGCTTAGTAACATCCTGGAAAAAAAAATAACATCTCATGCCTCCAGATAGTTCGGGTGAGAAGTGGCTGCCTCTCCCAGGGAAAGCAGGGGGCTATCCACATCTGTAACTTTGCTTCTTAAACTCACTGTCCCTTATGTGAAATGGGGATGGTAGCACTTGCCTCTATGGGAAGCGAATGACTTCATTCTCTCTTCCCTGTGGTTCTATATGAATCTTAGAAATGTTAAACAAACAACATGGTAAATTCCTTTAGATGCAAAAGTGAACAGATTTATGTTTGATGGATTTTTCCACGGAATTAGACACTCCCTCTGAGTAGGGAGGCAGTGGACAGACAATGGACATGGTTGAAGTTCTAGACAGCCCAGGTGGCAAGGAGAGGTTCCTGCAGGAAGGGATCCCTGGACTTCATCCTTACCTTCCTCAAGTCTTCCTTCTTAATGGCTAAGGCAAGAATGTCATCTCCTTGTAGGACATTGCTAACAGGTTCAGGTTCTTCCTGAATGGGGGGTGTGGGCTGTTCAGGTACTTTTGCCCGCTTCTTTTCTGAAGAGGAGCAAAGTTCAAGTGCTTAAAAATAGATAGATATTAGCCTTCATGGTGGGGGTGCAAAGCTAGCCACCTGGATGGACAGCAGAGGCTGCCAAGGTGGCCTGGGGAGCACTTTGCTGGGGTGACAGGAGTTCTCTCTTGTAGGTCCCCCCCGCCACCACAGTGACCGAGGCTTCTGTAGCTGGAACTGAGATCAGAAGACGTTCCATTCCAGGCTGTGCTACTTATAAGCTGGACAACCTTGGGTACATCACTTAACCTTTTTAACCTTTTGTAAAAAGAGGACGCTGGACTAAAGCAGTGGTTCCCAAATATTCGTCAGGTGTCTGTCTCAGAATCTCCTGGGGTTTTACAAATACAGCTTCCTGGCTCCTGAGCTTTTAACGCTCCCTAGGTGGCTCTGATGCACAGTGCTCTGGGACAACTGGATGAGATGCCTTCTTACCCTCCCATCCATTCTTCTGGGTGAAGGCATTGAGCTTCCTAAGACACTGATGAAAATTCAGATGCTCTGGGGAAAGCAGAACGTTTACCACTGACCATTTACTTCACATTCTTTTTTTTTTTTTTTGCGGTACGCGGGCCCCTCACTGTTCTGGCCTCTCCCGTTGTGGAGCACAGGCTCTGGACGCGCAGGCTCAGCGGCCATGGCTCACGGGCCCAGCCGCTCCGCGGCATGTGGGATCCTCCTGGACCGGGGCACGAACCTGTGTCCCCTGCATCGGCAGGCGGACTCTCAACCACTGCGCCACCAGGGAAGCCCCTACTTCACATTCTTCATTTAACAAATACTGTTTAAGCATCTTCTACACGTCAGGCACTGTGCTAGGTTTTGAGGATATAAGGCAAAGTCTTAGGCTTCAAAGAGCACATGCCCATGGGAGACAACACTGTCAAACAGACTGAAGTAGGGTGACTATGGGAGCATCCAGGGGACCCCAGTCTGGTGGGTGGGGTGGTCAGGGAGGGCTTCCTAAGGAGGTAATTAGACTGAGAGCTGAAGGATGAAAAGAGACAACGGAAAGAGAATGGAGAACAGGAATTCCAAAGGGCATAGCATGAAGAGGCCTAGAGGCAAGACAGAATGGAGCACCTGGCTGGAACTCAAAGCATGTGTTTTTAAACAGCTGGAGTGCAGCGAGGTAGGAGGCAGGAAGCAGCGTCTGGAGAGAAAAGGAGGAGCCATATCACTAAGAGCTTAGTGAGCCACGTGAAGGACTTCAGTTTTTAGCCTGTGGACCATGACATGGCAAAGAACGGATTAGGGGGTGCGAGACTGAGCGCAAGATTATCGAGGAGTCTGCTGCGGTGGTGAACTGGTTGGCGGAAGTAGCTCATGGGCCTGGAGGAAAGTGGAGCCATCTGAGACTGTATCTTCCATGCGCCACGCCAGAGCACGGTACGGAGAACGCACGGGGCGGAAGCAAGTTTCTTCCCAACGAGGACACATTCCCTGCCTTCCTTCCACAGAGGTGGGTTAACAGTTTCAAATGCATCTCGTTCCTCTGGCTGGTATCCTCCTGTCTGCTGCCCTCTGGTTCAGAAAGCTTTGATATAAGGCCCTACACAAAATAATCAAGAGAAAACCTAAGCACTGCCTTTAATGACTTTAAGACACAACTTGGTTTTGTCCACTGTTTCTCACAGTATTCTAATTTTTAAGAAGCAATATCATTAAAACATCAACGCAGGTGTTTTGGTTACCAAAATCAAACTATTTTTTAGAAACTGCCCACATACTCAGTGGCAAAAAAAAAAAAACCCAAGCCAGAATCATTCTAAACATAACTCTAGGGACTTCCCTGGTGGCTCAGTGGTTAAGAATCTGCCTGCCAATGCAGGGGACACAGGTTCGAGCCCTGGTCCGGGAAGGTCCTACATGCAGCAAAGCAACTAAGCCCGTGCACCACAACTACTGAGCCTGAGCTCTAGAGCCCGCGAGCCACAGCTACAGCCCGTGTGCCACAACTACTGAGCCCATGTGCCACAACTACTGAAGCCTGCGCACCTAGATCCCGTGCTCCGCAACAAGAGAAGCCACCACAATGAGAAGCCGGCGCACCACAATGAAGAGTAGCTCCCGCTCGCCGCAACTAGAAAAAGCCCGCGCGCAGCAACAAAGACCCAACGCAGCCATAGACAAATAAATAAAATTTAAAACTAAAATAAAATAAACATAACTCTAAATTTCGCTATCGGCCAGAGTCCACCTCCTCAGCAATGGGGTCAGAGTAAACTCAGGAGCACCTACTAGTCAAGCCACATGGCCCTGTGCACACAAACCCACATGGGGCTAAATGGCTTGACGGCGAGTCCTGGTCCCATCCTCGCCACGTGTGCAGATGCTGACTTAGGTTTTGATCTCTACTTCCCCTCTCCCTTCTACACAGTCACCAAAGTTGGTGGTAGCCCAAGAAAGAATTGGTACTAGTTGAAGGTTCCCTTTTATAGATATTTTGGTATTATTTATATTCTCCAGGAGATTTGCTTCCTCTGTCCGTCACCCTTGCTGGTTCTACATCTTCTCAAGGGATTAAACATCTCCAGATATATGCTTTTTACTGATGGGTGTAATTACACATAATTACCATGTGTAAATTTATAAACCTTCAACATTGCTGAAGACTTCTGAAATAGTCAGTGAAACTCTGGTCTGAGGTTTTTCTAAGATGGTTATATCTTCAATGTAGTGCAATACATGCTCTGCTACTGTATAGTCAGGGAATGGTGCGTTCTAGTTAATATTCATAGAAAGGATATATACATTTTAAACTTCAATTCACCCTAGAGAATGTGAATATTTACTAAGTACTTTCTATGTACTATAAATTACAGAGAAAATGGGATAAAACATTAAGATAAGGCTCCTTCTCTTGAGGAACTGAAAGATGCAGCAGACACCAACACACACCAATCATAACCTAAGAGCCTAAATTAGTGGCACAGACAATAGCTTTGGTTACACATCAAAGAAGGAACAGATGGATGTATATCATAAAGTTAGGGCTCTAAGGAAAGGTTCAGAAGAGCAGCCACCGGGGTCAGAGGCAGCTTCACCAGTTAAGTTAGACCTTGAAGGACCAGAAGGCCTCGCATAGGCAGAATAGCAAACAGAGGTGTTCCAGGTAAGATCACAATCAGAGCAAAGGTGGAGGCGGGGCTGAGCATGGCATACGTGAGGCATGGTGACACAGAAGGCCTGTAGAGGAGGTGGGGGTGATAGTGGGGATGAGAGGAAAACCAGGGCATCACGGCTTTGTAAACTAAGTCTGAAGCATCTGATCTTCCTCCGTTGGCAAGAAGGAGGTTTGGTTCGGAAGAGTGAGTTGATGAAAGCAGCATTTCAGAGTGACTCATCCTATGAGGGTAAGCCAAGTGGACAGGAGGGGCAGAGACAAGTTGGGGAGGCCAGGCAGGCAGGATGATCCTGTGGGGGTCATTTCAGAGCCTGTGGGAGGTTTCCACAGGTCAAAGTATGTCTCACTACTGAACCTGTACAGGGCCAGCTATTTCCAGTTCTTTGGTCTGGAAACCCAAGGGCACTTCGCCCTTGTCCTGACAGCTGTGAGGGGGTCAGAGACCAGCCCCCCTGCATGAGGCAGTCAGATGACACCTCTGCTGGAGCTAGCCCAGGCAGCTGGAAGCAAGGTGCTCAGGTAGGGTGGGAGGGACAGGGTTGGCAGAAGGGGAGGGGGGAGCTACGGAGGGAGAAGAAACCCTATTTTTTCTGCTTCTTGTTTCATCTAAATGTTATTCTTCATTAGTGTTAATTAAGGTCTTCAGGAAATTCTGACCTCACAGTTGCACCAGGGGAACCAAGGGAGGGGCTGTCCCTACCTGGGCTGAGCTTTAACTGATGGTGGAGAGGGATCTGGTACTGCTGGGAGTCTTCCCAGTTTCTTAGCAACTACAGCAGGGAGAAACCTAGGAGTCAAAGGGCTCAGGTCCCTAAACAGGTTTAAAGTCACAATATTTGCTTGCCTTTTTGCTATAATTCAGAGTTTTTGGAGAAACACAGCGAAAGATTACAGTTGTTGATTAACTTTATTATATTGGGGGGGGAGGAAGTATTGCCTACTACATTAGAAGCTTCCCCCAAGATATTTAGGAGGAAAAAGGTACCTTGCATGCTTCTTTCTTTCTTCACCTTAATGCATGTCCTTAAATGAAGGGCTATTTATTTTTAAATTATTGTTTCTGATTTTATTTTTTTTAATTTTTAAAAAATTTTTACTGAAGTATAGTTGATTTACAATGTTGTGTTAGTTTCAGGTGTACAACACAGTGATTCAGTTATACACACATATATATATAATTTATTCTTTTTCAGATTCTTTTTCTTTATAGTTTATTACAAAATACTGAGTATAGTTCCCCATACTATACAGTAGATTCAAGGGCTCTTTAACAAACTAAATTTCTTCTTATTAAAAATAAATATGCAATGAAACAAATCTTTCCTTGATTTGTTTACAGCAGAAAGTTCAAATCTGATAAGATCCCCAGAAACTAGGTAAGCAGGAGGCAGCACCTAGGAAAGCCCTTGACTGCCCTGGGGAAAGAAGACCAGCTATTTTTCTCTCTTTCTTTCTTAACTGTTAAAAATTATATCATGAAAGAGCATCTCAATGTAGCCTACATTGGACTTTTATACTATGAAGAAGCATTAAATAAAGGCATTTTTCCAGGCCTCCCAGGGAACCCTACTGTCTCCAGGCCTGCCCCCTCCTCACACTGAGCTCGCACCACAATCTTAGGCTGGGTCTCCCCAAGGCCTGCAATGGCATGCCGACTTTCTGACCTAGCATGTAAAGCCAGTTTGTGGTCTGGTCCCTGATCACCTCTGCAGTCCCCTCTGGCTCCTTTCCCCCTTCTCCACACTCACCACCTCTGCCCTGGCCATCAATGTCACAGTTCCATGCCTCAGCTGACGCTGCTACCTAGACTTGGAGAAGCAAATCGCTTTTTTTTTTTTGACTACCCATAAATGTCATCCTCTTCAGAAAACTATCCCCCCTAACTCCACCATCCAAGGCTTGGGTCAGGTGCTCTGATCCCCCTTAATAGCTATAGGATCCTATATCACAGCCTTTATACTTGATAGGTTTCTCCTCCTCCGTTTCCTGAGGTCTGGGGTCCCACAGTTACCACCGATAGCGTTGTTGCCCAGCACAGTGCCCACACACAGGTATAGGGCACGCCTTGTCCCGTACCCCATTCCCGCGTGATCTTTATCTCCATCCTGGTGTCACCCCTATCCTCCAGGCCCCGTGTCGTGAATCCCAAGAACCCCTGCCCCTGTCTGGTTTTCCTGAGCTCCCAAGGCAGCCAGCGCCAACCTTTCACGCTCTCTGGGGCCTCCAAGAATCTGTTTGTAGGTATTCTAAGGCGGGACTCCTTCTTTAGAGACTTCATGGTGCCGCCCGGGCTGTGAGCGTGGCCCTGCGCCGCCGGGACCCGGAAAAACCGGGCTGTGCCGCAGCTCCCGCGACCCTGCGCGCGCCCGCCCAACAGAGGCCTCCCGGGCGTCCATAGCAACCAGCGCCCCGAGCGGGGACGCGCACCCACCGAACAACTTGGGCGGAGACTGCTTGGAAACCACCTTTCTCATCTTGCCGCGCCCACACGCCAGCCGCCGGCCGCTCTTCTGGCACTGACCCTGAAAACGCCCCAGACCCGGATCGTGACGTCACAGGATGCGCCGCCGGGCGCCGACAAGTCAGTAGCCAGACGGGCGGGGCGGAGCCAGGCGGGGAAGGGGCGGGGGAGGGGCGGGGGAGAGGCGACTCGGGGGCGGGGGAGAGAAACGGAGGAAGCAAGTAGGGGCTCCGCGACCCTCTCGGCCGTTTCCCGCTGCCCCCGACGCCCACCACGGCCTGCAGCCCGGCTCCCGCTGTCCCTCGGCCCCTCCGCACAGCCACCACGGGATCTAGCCTTTCACGCGGTGCGGAAAACCCCTGATTCCCCCCATGGACTTCAGTTGCCCGGTGGCCCCTGCTTGTCCCCTACACGGGCCGGGTGACCTGCCCCGCCCACCAGTTCCCAGAAGAGCCAAGCTTTTACCCCGACTTGGGGACTTGGGGCCTTCTCACGCTGTCTGTTTCAGTCCTTGGAGATGCCGCCCTTGACCCCCAATTTAAAGTAGCCTTCTTGGGCTTCCCTGGTGGTGCAGTGGTTAAGAATCCGCCTGACAATGCGGGGCACACGGGTTGGAGTCCTGGTCCCGGAAGATTCCACATGCCGCGGAGCAACTAAGCCCGTGAGCCACAGCTACTTGAGCCCATGTGCCACAGCTAGTGAAGCCCACGCGCTTAGAGCCTGTGCTCTGCAGTAAGAGAAGCCACTGCAATGAGAAGCCCGCGCACCGCAACGAAGAGTAGCCCCCGCTCGCTGCAACTAGAGAAAGCCCACGCCTGGCAACGAAGACCCAATGCAGCCAAAAATAAATAATAAATAAAATAAATATTAAAAAAATCTTAAAACAAAGTAGCCTTCTCTGTTATCTCAACTTTATAAATGCACCCAGTATATTTTTTTCCAGTCCTAACGCATTCTGGAATTATGATGTTTGTTTAAGTGGTTGGCTGCTGTCAAGCTCTCTGAGAGAATATAAACGCTGTGAGAGCAGGGCTGGCTTGTCCTTTGTCCCCATCCCAACTCAAAGTTTAGGACATAGCAGCGGCTCAGAAACTGTGTGCGGAATAATGAAGGGGCTCTAGAGCAGGACAGAACTGGATTCCAATGTCAGCTTTCCCTGTTTCCTAGCTGTGTGTTCTTGGGCCAGTCCCTTGACCTCTCTGAGCTACAGTTTTCTCACATAAAATGGAGGTCATAATGCCTCCCACACAGGGCCACTGTAAGGGTTAACTGAGAGTATGCATTTAAACTACCCAACACAGTACCCTCCATAAACTGTAGGGACGTCTCAGTCAATTCTCAAAATCATGCCAGGGTTGGAGCGATGGTCTGTGTACCCATTTTACAGATGGAAAAACTGAGCTCCACCAAGGAAGAGTATATAGAGTCAGTCGACTAACCAGAAGCACAATTTGAACCTGGTTCTCCCAAGTCCAAGGCGAGGGCTCTTTGGACCCTGTCTCCTGGGACATTTCTGAGCTTTGCTGCAGTATACCCCAGACAGAGGAGGAGCTAGGGAGGATGCCAGCAGGGCTGTTCACTCCCTGGGCTCCCTATGTGTTCTCCACTACTGGGCCTCTCCCAGGGGTATAGCCCCTTCTCCATGCCCCTGTAGACCTTCCCTCTTATGATTGACACATCCTCCACAACCAGCCCCTCCTCTCCTGCTCTCAGTGACCTAGGCACCAACCTCCTTCCACCCTCCAGGGAGTCCCCAGTTCAGTTCACTTTATGAACGTTTACTGAACGTTTATGATACTCCAGGCTGGGGACTGTGTCATCTGGGCCCTCCAGGAAGCAGACACAGATGGAGATAGGAGTGCAAGAGGTTTATTGTGAGGAGGGTGGGGGAGGAAGCAGGACCAGGCCGGGAGAGCCTTAGACTGTGTTGCAGAGCTGACAAAGTCTTGGCCAACCCAGTGTGGACATCTGGGAAAAGAATGTTCATTCAGAGGTTGTCAGCTAACTGCCCTCCTTGCAGGAGAACAGCAAGCCCTTTCTTGAAGGGAGATAGGACCAGTTCACATCCATGGCTGCCACTGGAACTCTGAGATATGGAGGAAAGTAAACATCTCCTCTTGTTCTTAGGAGCTTAGGGTCCACTCTAGCCAACAAGACAAACACTCATGAAACTCTTATCCATGCACTCAGCTTCCGGAAGGTCTTGGAACTTTGGGAAGTTACACAGCTTGTGGGTAGCCTGGCTGGGAGTGGGAGAGAGGCCTGGGGGCTGTTCAGGGAGGGTACAGTGTAGGTTAAAGGACAAGGGAAGAAGGGAGCGGGAGAGGGGCGTGGTCAGGCAGGTACATAACCTGGCAGGGCTCTGCCACCAGCCCCTGAGTGACCTTGGGCAGGTGCCTCCCCTTTCTGTGTCTCCATATCACCATTTTCATCATGAAGTTATCGGACCAGATCTGAGCTGGTTAACCTTTTGAGAATCTGATGAAAGCTAGGAAACTTCTCCCCAGAAATGCACATTTGATTTTTTTTAATTGTGGTAAAATACATGTTACATAAAATTCACCATTTTAATGAACACAATTCAGTGTCACTTAGTACAGTCACGATGTCATGTAACCATCACCATTTTCTAATTCCAGAACTTTTTCCTCATCCCAAAAGAAACCCTGTATCCAGTCACTCCCCATTCCTCCCCACCCCTCAGCCCCTGGCAACCACTTATTTACTTTTCTGTCTTTTTTGATTTGCCTGTTCTGGATATAGTTCCTATAAATGGAATGGTACAATATTTGGCCTTTTGTGTCTGACTACTTTTACTAGGTATAATGTAAAGGTTCATCAGTGTTGTGGCACATGTCAGTACTTCATTCCCTTTTATGGTTGGACAACATTTCATTGCACAGGTATACCGTACTTTGTTCATTCATTCATCTGCACGTTTGGTTTTGCATATGATTTTGCACTCAGCTCCAGGGATTCCTGAAGTTCACTCGCGTGGCCCTGGCGTGGGGTGGGCTGAGTTCAGGGTGCCTTAGAAAAAGAGTTGGGCCATCTGAAGGTGGGTTTCCAACTCTAATGTATGTGCTCATGGGCTAGGGATTAATCACAGTTTGGGAAAGGCAGGATGTAAGTGCTAGGCGAGCCTTCTTAGGGGAGTAGCATTTGAGGTGGGCCGCTGAAGACAAGAGTTCAACAGGCAGGTCGGGTGGCAGGCACTCCACATGAGGACACAGCAGGAGCCAGTCCCAGAGGGGATAAAGCACAAGTTCAGGGGACAGTGTCATTTAGCCACTGCAGTCTCCTCCTAGCACGGCAGCTCTGAGCAACCTCCTCAAGCCCGGAGAGGAGGAGGTGGCTGGTTTGATAGAGGACATGACGTCAATTATTGCTTCCTGTCTCTGTTTATTTCCACGCAGCCAGGTGCCAGGCCTGTGGGCAGCTACTCTTGCAGAGGCTAAACGGCCTCCCTAAATGGAAAGTGTGTTTCTTCCACAGGCTGCATCATCCCTTTCCAGGGACAGCCGCCCTCCCAAAGCCTGAGGCTGCAGCAGTCTGTCTGAAGACCCTTGCATCTAGCTCACCCCCTAGTGCCTCCTAGTCCATCCTAAAGCTTCTGTCTTACCTCCACACACACGCCTGTCCCTGTCCCCTATCATCTGCATCGCCCCCCTCCTTACATCTGGCCTTCCCCACACACAGCTGGTTCACTCTCCACATCCATCTCATTCCCCTTAAAATCTGGCTGCCCCCTTGAACGACTCATCACACCACTCCCCTTCTTACTAGAAACTTGCTCAGCTAACATGCAGCAGGAATCTCACATACTTCTTGGCCCTGAAGCCAGGCCACAGCTGGACACTTCCCAGGATGAACCGACTTCAGCTTCAGGAATGATGCTCAGACTCCGGGCACCACCTCCAGGCTCAAATTGCTCTTCCTCCCTTCTGGAGAAGGACACAGGGGAAATGTTTTGGAGGCCACATAGAATAGGGGTTAGGAGCAAGGAGTCTTTTGAGTAAAACATGGGTTTGCATCTCAACATTGCCCCGTCCTAGGCCATCTGTCTCCTCTTCTGGGTGGGACAGTGCTGGTCTCACAGGGTTGCTGTCACCCTCTAATATCTCATCCTGTTTTGCTATCCTTAGAATCCTTATCCCAATTTCTGCATGGTCTGTCTGTCTGCCCCCACTAAAGCGTAAGGTCCAAGGGAGCAGCAGCCTTGCCTGGCAGATTCAGGGATGTATCCCAGTTCCTGGAGTGGTGTCTGGTACATGCAGGCCATCAGTAGAGGATAGGGATGGGGGAAACCTAGAGAAACGTCAGTGGGTTCATGGTAGCTGCCTTCCAATACCTGAGGGACAGGAAGAGAGCCTAGCTCCTCCAGAGCAGCAGCGCTCAAAGGCAAAACCGTAAACCACAGTGACACATCCCTGGGAGGTTTGCAGCACGACTTGCCTAAGAATCAGAGCTCCCTCCTCGTGCGGGAGTCTCATCGCAAGCCCTGGGACCATCTGCTTGGGCTGCTGTTAAGGACGTGTCTGAGATGGATGGACATCGAGTTCTGGGGCTTGGGCTGAGCCTCTCCGCCAAAAGGAAGGTTCTCTGCCCGAGCCCCCATCCTTTCTCCTTGTGTTGATCAGGAGAAGGCTGCTTGCTAGGGACGGGATCCGGGCCCAGGGAATGGCTCACCTTGGGGCCTTCATCCTCTAGATTGTGGGGGTACCTGCAGAATTGCCCCATTCCACCAGTGAGGACACTGTCCTAGTGGCCCATGGCCTAGAACTGGGGCTGCTGGAGGATGAGGTAGGAGGAGGCTGAATTAAAAGCCCTGGGCCCGAGTTTCTTTCAAGCTGTGCAACCCAGGCCCTATGCCTCCCCCTCTGAGTCTCATCTACTCCCTTGCAGAAGGGGCTCAACAATGTCTTCATTGACTTCCCAGGATCAATACGAGAAAAAAAAAAAAAAGTGTGTAAGTACTCTGAAAACTGTACAGATGAAAGGGATTCTAGTTAAGGCCCAGAACCCTCAAACCCACTAGATAATTTCTCTCTTCGACGGTGCAGTAAGCAGGATAATGGCTCCCCAGAGATGTCCACACCCTTATTGCCAGAAGCTGTGGATTTGTCACCTCACAAGGCAAAAAGGACTTTGCAGATGTGATTAAGGATTTTGAGATGGGGAGATTATCGTGAATTATCCAGATAGTCCCAATGGAATCACAAGGGTCCTTCTAAGAGGGAGGCAGGAGGGTCAGAGTCAGAGGAGATGTGATGATGGAAGCAGAGGTCGAAGTGACACGGCCATGAGCCAGGAAAGGCCACAGCCTTTAGGAGCTGGAAAAGACAAGGAACAGATTCTGTCCTAGAGGCCCCAGAGGAACACAGCTCTGCTCACACCTGATTTTAGCCATTTCAGACTTCTGACCTCCAGAACTATAATAACTATTATATTATATTATTATATTATTAATTATTATATTATATTATATTATTATATTATTATAGTCCTGAACTATTCAGGACTTTTTTCCTTTTGTCTATGTGGACCAACCCATAAGACCTGTGGAGTTTAAATGGCAACTAACCTTACTGGGGGTTTATCATGGACTGGGCAGCCTTCTAAGCACTTTATGCGTACTGACCTCTGTTTTTAAAAATTGAGATATAATTCACATAAAATTTTATATAACATAAAATTTACCCTTTAAAGTGTACACTTCAGTGGTTTTTACTATATTCACAAGGTTGTGCCACCACCACCACTGTCTAGTTCCAGAACATTTCCATCACCCCAAAAAGAAACCTGTATCTATCAAGAGTCACTCCCCACTCCCTTCTGCCTTCAGCCCCTGGCAAATACTACCCTATTTTCTGTCTCTATGGATTTGCCTGTCCTGGACACTTCACAAACAGGAAATCATACAATATGTGGCCTTCCGTGGCTGCTTTCTTTCACGTAGCATAATGTTTTCAAGGTTAAATCCACATAGCACATATCGGTACTTCATCTCTTTTCATTGCTGTATTGTAATATTTCACTGTATTAATATACCATGCTTTATTTATCCATTTATCAGTTGATGGGCATCTGAGTTGTTTCCACATTGTGACTATTGTGAATAATGCTGCTATGAACATTTATTTGGATATAAGCTTTTGTGTGGACATATGTTTTTTAACTCTCTTGGGTACATATCTAGGAGTAGGATTGTCGGGTCACATAGTAATTCTATATTTAACTCTTTGAGGAACTGCCAGACTGTTTCCCACAGCAGCTGTATCATTTTGTATTCCCACCAGCAGCGTGTGAGGGTTCCAATTTTTCCACGTACTTGCCAACACTTCTTTTCCTTTTTTAAAATTATAACTACCTTAGTGGGTGTGAAGTGGTATCTCACTGCGGTTTTGATTTGCAGTTCCTTAATGGCTAATAATGTCAAGCAGCTTTTCATGTGCTTTTTGTCCATTTGTATATCTCCTTTGGAGAAATGTCTATTCAGATCCCTTGCCCATTTTTTAATTGGGTCGTTTGTCTTTTGGTTGTTGAGTTGTAGGAGGTCTTTATATATTCTGGATATTAGACCCTTTTCAGATACACAATTTGCAAATATTTTCTCCCATTCTGCGGTTTTCTTTTCACTTTCTTGATAGTGTCCTTTGACACACAAGATTTTTTAATTTTGATGAAATCTAATTTATATATTTTCTCTGGTTGTTTTAGCTATGTGTCCTAAGTTCTTGAAAGTTTACAACCACCATGTGAGGTAGAGCACTCCCATTTCACAGTTGAGGAAACTGGGGTGTAGAGAGGTGAAGCACCTTGTTCAAGATTAAGCGGCAGGGCTGAACACAAGCACTCACACTCCGGGACCCGGGCGGGAATCATTCACCGCTCCTGCGCTCAAACTCAATTTAAGGAGTAGGATCCTTAAATTGTCCCTGGACCTTCAGACCTTATTCAAGATTAGGACAGCCTGGGCTTCCCTGGTGGCGCAGTGGTTGAGAGTCCGCCTGCCGATGCAGGGGACACGGGTTCATGCCCCGGTCCGGGAAGATCCCACATGCCGCAGAGCGGCTGGGCCCGTGAGCCACGGCTGCTGAGCCTGCGCGTCCGGAGCCTGTGCTCCGCAACGGGAGAGGCCACAACAGTGAGAGGCCCGCTTACCACAAAAAATTTAAAAAATTTAAAAATAAATAAATAAATAAATAAATAAATAAATAAATAAAATAAAGATTAGGACAGCCTGCCTGACAGTTTTCATAGCTCACCTTTTATTGTTCATGAATTCATCTGAAGGATCAATACAGGGTTATGGGGGGTGGGACACTGAGGGCAGTGAGGAACAATGGCAGCTTCCCCAGTGATGTAAAGCAGCCTCTGTGAGCCAAGGCCCTGCCCGCCTTGTCTCCCATCATGGCTGCCAAGGCCTCAGACAGGGGATCTGGCCTCTCACTTCGGTCCTAATCAAAATAAGAAAGGTCGGCCAAGAAAGTGAGGCCTGTGTAAGCTGGTAAGGTTCAAGGGCAAGGGCAAGCCCCAAGCTGTGTCAGGGATAGCAGGAATGGAGGTAAGGAGGCCCAAGGTCTTGGAGAGGATGAGGTGCAATGGGCACCAGGAGAGGCCTAACCCAGAGGCAGGGGCAAAGGAAAGGCGCACTCTGGTGGGAGTGTCTCCCGGGTGTCAGGGTCTTGGAGGCAGGTAGGGGCAGCCCCACCTGCATAGGTCAGCCACCTGAGGAATGGGGCCATTCCAGTCTGACCCGCTGGGGGAGGGCAAGGAGCACTGGTCTGAGGAGTCACCTAGTGAGGGACATTCCTCCTACTATGGGCGCCACTGCCTGGAGGCTGTCCTGTGGCCCACGCCCACCTGCAAGGTAGCAAGTTCTACGCTGGGCCAGGGGGGGAATTTTCCAGAAGCCCAGGGCTACCTACTGACAAGTTTCAGCATCACAAAGAAATGACAGGTCTCTTTTTGTCTTGTCAGGAACCAGGAATTCTTGCTTGGAACCTCCTTCCTTAGGGCTAGCATGCTCAGGAAACTGTAAATCACGATGAAAACACTAATAGTAATAACTACCACTTTGTCAAATGTGCACTTTGTGCCAGGAACTGCACTAGTCTCTTTCCATCCATCCATCCATCCATCCATCATCTCCAGCCCTACAAAAACCCTGAGGAAGGCATGGTGCCTGCTTTCAGAGGTGAGGAAATGGAGACACACAGGGTGAGTGACTTAAATAAGGCTACCAGCTAGTAATGATACTGGCCCCTCATGGAGGCATTGCTGTAGCAGTCCCTCAGGCCACACCCCAGCAGCCTGACCGCCACCTAACCTCACCCTCCACTTTATGCGTACTGACCTCTGTAGCAGGGGCTACTGCTCAGGCTGAAATGGGGGCTGTGACCCAAGAGGAAGAGGCAGGGCCAACGGGTTTCGACAGACACAGTGGCCAAGGGCTGCTGCCTTCTCTCATTCACTACTCAGAGAGCCCAGCACAGGAAGCAACTCGGACACTGGCTGGTCCAGAGTTTCTGAAATATGTCTGAGCATCAGGCTCACTGGAGAGCATTTAAAAATACAGATCCCTGGATACAGAGATTTGGATTCTATAGATGTTAGGGGGGCCCAGGAATGCACATTTCATGGAACCTCTGGTACTTCTGATGCAGAGCCAGGTTTGAGAACCTGGGGCTGGTCCAACCCCTTCACTAAACAGTCGAGAAAACCCCATCTCAGTTCAGGGAAGTCCTACAGGTGCGAAGCAGCAGCGTAGAGATTTGGTCCCAGGCGGACACAGCCGTCAACATTAGACTGCCTCTCCTGGGAGGAGAAAGCCAACTTGAAAGTTGACCATATTTCTGGAGCCCGGAACTGACAGAAAAAGCCACAGGGCAAAAGATAGACTCAAAATATAAATATCTGAAATTTCTAGAAAACTCACTTCCAAAAAAATAAAAATCTATGAAAGATAAAAAGGACAGCATACTGGAAGCAATACTTGCAGTGAATAAGACAAAGAGTTAATATACTTGTAATTATTTATCTATGTAAACAATTCATTCAACTCGATCAGGAAATCATTAAGGCTAAATAAGCAATTGGCTAAGTGAAGATAAGCAAAGAGCTTACATGTGCACAGAACACAATAGTTAGTAAACAAATATTTAATGCAGAACATTTGATTTGGTTGGTAAACTTTAAAATGTAAATTGAAACAAGGTACTGTTAACACATTAGATTATTTTTTAAACTATATTTTTATATATGTACCTATATGTGTAAATTCATAGGAATGGATTGGGGGGACTTCCCTGGCGGTCCAGTGGTTACAACTCCACACTCCCAATGAAGGGGGCTTGGGTTTGATCCCTGGTCGGGGAACTAAGATCCCGAATGCTGCACAGCGTGGCCAAAAAACAAAAGAAAAAAAAAAAAAGAAAAGTATTGGGAAGTTGTTTTCTGATTGCCTCAATATCTAGTCTCACCCTTTTTTTTATTAACCAAGCCCTTCTATTATTAGGAACGGTAAGGAAGCAGCAAAATGCTTATTACCTGGAATGCAGACATGATGGCTGGAGCTCCAGGGACTATAGTAGACCATGTGGAGATCTTAGGGATGGATGCAATGAAATGAGGATATAGAGCACAAAGCCTGTGTTCTTCATGACCAATGACCATGGGTCCACTATGCTAGCCCTGAAATGCTTTGTCTAGACTTCCTTTATGCGGAAGACAAATACATTTATTTGCTTAAGCTTATGTTACTCTGATTTTCTGTCATGTGCAGTTGAACCTAAACTTAACTGATACACACATCAAACCTATGTGGAAGTGTAAAAGGGACTATGCTATGGTATTGCTTACATTTATTATTACTTTTTACATTAAGAATATATTGATGTATTATTTATAGAAGCATCTGTTTTGGAGCCTCAGTGAATTCAGCGTGAGTATGAGCCCCATCACCTCCTATCTATGTGACCTGGGGCAGTCAATTTCTCTGTAAAGTGGGCATGATAATAACAGAACTTATTGAGTTGCTGTGGTGCTTAAATGAATTAATGCAGATAAAACGCTTGGCACCATGCCTGACTGACAGCTATTACCGTACTCCATTATGCTATCACATAGGCACTGGTGGTGGCAGAACCAATCAGAAAAACCCAGGACGTGTTTTTGAGTTAAAAAAAAAAACAAAACAGGTTGCAAAACTGGCACATGAGTATGATCCCTTTTGTGAAAAATTATTTTATCTCTACATAGATATGTACATCTATGTATCAAGAGATGTCCGGAGGGATGGCTGACCAAATGTCATAGTGGTAATTCCCGGATACTAGAAGCTTTGCTTTCTTCTATATGGTTGAAAAAGAGCATTATTATTTTTTGAGCAGGAAAATTAAAAAAAAAAAAAAAAAAAGGAAAAGCCCCTTGGAAAACAATATCACAAGTCTCACCACGAATCATTAAAGCATCCATACCCTTTGACCCAACCATCTCACTCTTGGGAATTGACCTGAGGAAATAATTCAAATGAAGGAAGAAGCTATATCCATAAAAACATGCACTACGGCATGATTTATAATAGAGAAAAACAGTGAACCACTTAAGTGCCTTACATTAGGGTAATACTTATTATTCACCCATTGGAACATTGTGCAACAATTAAAATGAGAAAGATGATGACCATGTAACAACATGGAAAAATGCTTATGACAGACTGAGAAGAAAAAGGAGCAGAATGCAAAATTACATGTGTCAGGAGCACAACTGGGCAAAGGTCTTGCATGCATTTGGATGAGGACTGGAAGGGAGCACAAACAGTTGAATTTGTTGGGGTCACTAATTGTAGATTTTTTTTTTTCCTTTTTCACTTAGAATTCTGCCTAATGTTTCTATAATGTTCTTCGTATAATTTTAAAAATTGGCTTTAAAAATCTCCTCAGGGAAAAGAAGAGAAAGCAGGAAGAGGAAAAGAGGAGGGAGAAGATGTGGATTCTCCCAGAAGCAGGGTCTGAATGAGAAGAGTTCAGAGGCAATCTGAACACATGGGCACAGTCCCACCTTGATCTTCTACCTGGGTGGCCCCAGAGGCTGCATCCCCTCTGTTCTCTGACTCAAGAGTAATCAGGTGGACCAAAATCGTTGCCTAAGTTAGGGAGACAGTACGTTAGCTGATAATAAAGTGAGGGTTGAAAGTGTTCTCCAGGGCTTCCCTGGTGGCGCAGTGGTTAAGAATCTGCCTGCCAATGCAGGGGACATGGGTTCGAGCCCTGGTCCAGGAAGATCCCACATGCCGCGGAGCAACTAAGCCCGTGTGCCACAACTACTTAGCCTGCGCTCTAGAGCCCACGAGCCACAACTACTGAGCCCACGCACCACAACTATTGAAGCCCGCGCGCCTAGAGCCCATGCTCTGTAACAAGAGAGGCCACCGCAATGAGAAGCCCGTGCATCGCAATGAAGAGCAGACCCTGCTCGCTGCAACTAGAGAAAGCCCGTGGGCAGCAACGAAGACCCAACGCAGCCAAAAATAAATAAATCTATTAAAAAAAAAGTGTTCTCCAGATTGGAAACATTTGGAAAAACTGATCACGCTTGCTATTGACGACCAGCGGGCTGGCAAGGGCATGAACTGCCAGGCCTCCTGTATCCAAACGAGGGAGGCGCGTCTCCTCAGAGTCAGCAACCTCACGCCTTGGGATTTAGCCTAAGCCTAAGGAAATGATCAAGCCAGTGCATAAAAATATTTACATGAGATGTTCGTTACAGCCTCTATAAAAATAAAAAATTAAGCCCTCTGTTTCACCAAAAAGGAATTGGTAAACTAAATTTCGGGATCACCATGCAGTGGTACACTAGGAAGCTACACTAAGAAAATAGGATGTAGATACAAATTTGACATGAAAAAATGCCCACCACATCTGAGGTAGAAAAAGAAGGCTCCAAAGCAAGATGTGTATTTTCCCCTTTTTGTAAGAGTGTCTATCTAAAGATGTTCGCTTGCATGTAAGAATTCCTGCTAAGATACAGACCAAGGTCTAAAAGAAGCTAATCTTTGAATGGTGGGATTACAAACTGGATCAAGCAGTTTAGTCTCAATTATATTGTTGCAGTAACAAACAACCCCAAATCTACTGGTTTACAGCAGTGAGTGTTGCCGTCCCACTCCCGCTCCTGTCTCTAGTGGTCGGTCGCTCCTCTGCCCAACGACTTCTTCACTCCAGGACCCAGGTGGACGGAACAGCCTCTATTTGAACCCTGCAGGTCTCTGTGGTGGAGGAAGGAGATGGCGGACCACCCACTGGCTCTTACAATCTGTGCTGGGCAAGTCTTATGGCCCTTCCCAGGTTCAACGGGGCAGGGATATATAATGGTAAACATTTTGAACAATAAAACAAGCTACCACAAAGTTATTTCATCCTTGTCTTAGTCCATTCAGGCTGCTATAACAAAAATACGATAGCCTGCGTAGCTTAAACAACAAACATTTATTTCTCACAGTTCTGAAGGCTGGGAAGTCCAAGATCAAGGTGCCAGGAAATTTGGTGTCTGGTGAGGGCCTGATTCCTGGTTCGTAGCTGTCTGTCTTCCCTCTGTGTCCTCACACAGGAGATGGGGCCAGGGAGCTCTCTGAGGTCTCTTTCATAAGTGCACTAATCCCATTCATGAGGGCTCCACCTTCATGACCTAATCACCTCCCAAAGGCCCCACATCTGAATACCATCCCCCTAGGGATGAAGTTTCCACATATGAATTCTGGGGGGAACACAAACATTCAGTTTATAGCAATCCTATTACTTAAAGTCCTTTCTTTGCAGAATGCAGTTCTTTCCCAGGAAGTGGATGGTCTCATGGAGATGGGACATGTGGGTGCTCCAGGAGAGAAAATACGGACACTGAGACCAAGCACCAGGCAGAGATGGCAGCTTCAAGCCTGAGGCAGAGGGGCCAGAGAGAGGTCAGGATTTTGCTTAATTTTTTTTTTTTTTTTTTGCGGTATGAGAGCCTCTCACTGTTGTGGCCTCTCCCGTTGCGGAGCACAGGCTCCGGACGCGCAGGCTCAGCGGCCGTGGCTCACGGGCCCAGCCGCTCCACGGCACGTGGGATCTTCCCGAACCAGGGCACAAACCCGTATCCCCTGCATCGGCAGGCGGACTCTCAACCACTGCGTCACCAGGGAAGCCCAGGATTTTGCTTAATTTAAGAGACAGGTCAATCAACCTGACCCACAGTAAGAATAAAACAACAATGTGACAGAAAGTTCTAGATGTCCAGAAGTATTACGCCAGTTCTCTTACTTACTTATATGACTTGAGTCAAGTTAGAGGGCCTCTTTGAATGTCCGCATACATAAAAGGCAAATTAAAATAGCTGTCCTGCTTACTTTACTCTATTTGATTGGGCATGGGCGGGGGGCGCTCAGTCGTCAGCCCTAAAATTGTCAGCACTCTAGGTGGGGAAGGTTTGGGCCTTCAAGCTGTAACCACACACTCACATACATTACATTTCCCCAAATCCTCTCATCACCTCATCATCAGAGTAGCTTGTTCACCGCTCTTATTTGTGTCCGTATGCTTTTCAACAGGACAGGTGAAAAGATGACAACAGAAGTCTTCAGATGGAGGAAGAGAACCCCTTTGACGGATGAGCCCAGGAAGGTCTGGACGCAGAGGGAAGGACCTCACTCCACTTGGTCAGGTCTGGAATTAGCCTTGTTCCCCTTTTTTCTCCTGATCCCAGCCTCTCAGGATGGAAGATGACAGGGCTTCTCAAACCGGCCTGATCACTAGAGCCACTCAGGAAACATTTAAAAACTAGATTCCTGGGCTCCACCTTCCAGAGACTCTGATTCACCTGGTGAGGGTGGGAGGCTGAGTCACAGAAGGTGACCTGTGCCATCCCCACCTGGCTCCCGTCCAGCCCCTCTGCACAGGCCTCGTGTGGTGCCCCAGCAGGGAGGGCCCAGGCATCTCAGGTGGCACGAGCCCTGACAGCTGGGAGAAACCTGAGTGGGCCCAGGTTATCTGATGGCGCACCTGCTCTGGCCCCGTGCTCACATCTTGAATATCAAGATCAGGGGAAGGCTCGAGAAGAGGCTCCCCAGGCAGCACAGGTCACCCCGCAAGCTGCGCAGGGGCCAAAGGAGGTAGTAAGAAAAAACCATTTCCCCTTTCCTCCTCCCAGCCCCTCAGAACCAAATGCACTGCAGGCTTCCACAGCCCATCTACACACCTTTACTGATAACCCTGGAGTTTATCTCTTCACACATCTATCAACATGGTGGCGAGTTCCTCGAGGGCTGGGACAGGTCTTATTCCTCTCTGCATGCCGCTCAGAGCCTGGCACACTATTAGTGCTTGCTGAATATTTCATAAATAAAGGAGAGGGAGTTAACACTTACCATGTTACCACAGGTCAAAGAAGGACTGATATTCACACCCACCAGGCACGTGGGAAATGCACGTGCTCACCTCTGAGGGGTGGGGGGAACCCTATCCTTAGTCACCCAGCTAGAGACTGAGCTTAGCAAGCCCTGATTTGCAAGGGTACTAAATTACCTTTGACATCAGGGCACCCTTTGATATGATGAGTTATGGAGCCTCTTCACAGGAAAATGCCTCCCTCCCCACCGCCCCCCAAACCCTGCATAGAATTTATAGGTATCAGCCCTTAAAAAAAAGGGGAAAGTTCTTTTCTTCTTTTTTTTTTTTTTTTTTTTTTTGCAGTAGGCAGGCCTCTCACTGCTGTGGCCTCTCCTGTTGCGGAGCACAGGCTCCGGACGCACAGGCTCAGCGGCCATGGTTCACAGGCCCAGCCGCTCCGCGGCATGTGGGATCCTCCCGGGCCGGGGCACGAACCCGCGTCCCCTGCATCGGCAGGCGGACTCTCAACCACTGCGCCACCAGGGAAGCCCCGAAAGCTCTTTTTTTAATGGATGCACGCCAGTTAATGAACATAGATCCAATGACAGAGTCAGAAATTAACATTTTGCAACCCCAATCTAATCACTGATTTAGGCAAGGATCATTGATGAATGCTGAGATCGCTGGGCACATGACTGTCAGGAAGGAATCTCAGCCCTAGACTAAGGCTCAAGCCCCCAGGTCAGGATCCCACACTCCAAGAAAAAGCCCAGGCAAAGGATAAGACCACAGTCAAGGCAGGCTCCACATGGGTTTATTAAGGCCGGGGAGAATTACCAGGCTCTGATCTTTCCTGAATTCTCCCCTCTCCTCTCCCTCTTAGCTCCCCCCACCTTCACTCTCTCAAGGGGAAAGGCTGCAGTGGGGAGGGGACTGGGGGGCACTCTGAAGTACTGTGAGGCTCCTGACGCCCAAACATATCCTGGCTACCGAAAGGGAAGAGGCAAGGCTCGCTCTGATCTTTCCCACTGTTCTCAGAGTCCGGCAGGCTGCTGTGCTGGACATCCACGACCTGTCCTGGACTGTAGGAGCAGGAAGCCTGAGAGCTCTATTTCTCAGCATCTCTTGCCAGCCAGGATTTGTTTAGAGTCAACTGATGAGAGGCACCCACAGAAACCATTCCTCCCTCTCTGGCAGTGGTGGGTACACTTGATGCCAGTTCCCAGACCAGAAATGTCCTCCCATCTGCCTCACTGCAGCCATTCCCCTGGGGAGGCCAGGGCTGGGCAGCGACCAGAGCCGGGACAGCACCTGCCAGTGGAGACGGCAGTGTCGCTGGGACACAGCAACATGTGACTATCCTCCTGGCACAGGGGAGGGAGTTCTCTGCTGCCAGGCCTCTTGGAGCCGAGACAGAAGGGTCGGCAACATGGAGTCCAGCACAGCCAGCCCCTCCCAGGAACACCGAAGACCCCTGGAAAAACAAAGAGGCCTGGCTGGGACTGTGCCCTCTTACCAGTTTCAATCATCACCCTCCACCAGTGCCAAGGCCCTGGCACCCACAGGCCCCTCCTTGTCCGTCTTTCTCACCTCCCCCCACCCAACACACCTGCGATCCAGCAGCAAGCGGCCCTGCTCCAGCAGCTCCTGCACCTCCTCGTTGGCTACAAACAGGTCCCACAAGGTCAGCTGGGGCTCAAACTGCTGCCAGTGCTGGGGAGACCAGAAGGGGCAGAGATGCAGGGACCACAAGGTGGGGAGCTGGCGGGGCTATTCCAGGCCACCTGTCTGGGGGTGCAGTGAGGGATGAGGGGTGGGTCCAATCCAACACAGCGATCTCAGAAACTGACTGTCATGCACACCAGGACCAGGCCACTGGACCAGCAGGGAGGTGGGCACCTTCAGTCCATTCCACGTTCAGGCCAAACCCAGGTCCCAGCCAAGCCAGGTCTCCCTTTGCTCCTCCCCTCCCCCTGTGCTGGCCAGAGTACGGTCAGCCCCAGCCAGAGTTCGATGGCTCTGACTTCATCCACAGCGGTTCCGAGCCTGCCTGATCTGTATCTACTGCACTTTCTATCTGAGCTTTCAGCGCTGCTTTAAGAATATTTGAAAACTCTTAATCTAGTCTATTCCCTTAGACGACTGAGAAAGTTGAAATTCAGAGGTGAAGGGATGTGTGCCTAAGGTAGCGGTAGACGGGGACTAGAGCCCGGCTCTCTCTGCAGCCCTAGTCTAGGGTTCTCACCATTGCCTTACGCTGCTCATCACTCCTGCCCATCAGGCCTCTGCTGGAGCAAGGCCCTACCTCTAGCTGCCAGTCCCAGAGGAATGGGAGGTGTGTGTGTGTGTGTGTGTGTCTGTGTGTGTGTGTGTGTGTACCTCTAGCTGCCAGTCCCAGAGGAATGGGAGGGTGTGTGTGTGTGTGTGTGTGTGTGTCTGTGTGTGTGTGTAGAAGAGAGAGTGAGACAGAGTGATTCTGCGAGGCCTAGGAGGAGAAAGCAGCGTGCCAGACCCCTGGACCTCTTACCTGGTGAGTGATCCCCACATCTGTGCGTAGTCCCATGGCCAAAACTTCCTCCAGACTGAAAGAAAAACCAATAAGGGGTCTTGGAGAGGAGACTTGCGCTTCTCCCATTCTTTACACCCTATGCTGGGATGTGCGTAGGGGGGGTTTATGGGGAATCACGCAATATGGGGTGGGGAGGGGGCAGGGCAAGGTGGGAAACAAAGATGTGCAGGTAGGTGTTTCTTGGGGTAGAGCCCTCAGGTGCTCACAGCGCCAGCTCGCCCAGGGGGATGCGCCTCCGGGTGCCATGACCAAACAGCATCACCTCCTTCATCCAGTTGTCAGGCTCCAGGGTCTGGATCCGAGCCTCTCGGGTGTGGCCCCCAGCCCCCTGGGGTACAAATCGCCCATGGGCTCCTGACAACATCAACAACCGCCCCCACTTTAATAGCAGCGAACACTGTGTGCTTGCCAGATGTTAAATCAGTGGTTCTCACAGTGTGGCCCCTGGACCAACAGCATCTCAGATGCCAGAAATGTCCATTCTCAGGCCCTGTCCAATTCCAGAAATTCTAGAATTTGGTTGGGACCCAGCTGGGTTTTAACAAGCAGTCTAGATAATTCTAATGCACACTAAAGATCGAGAACCACAGTGCCAGGCACTACGCCAAGTGCCCAACATACATACTCAACAGCTCTACGAAGTCAACAGTGTTTTTTGCCACACTTTACATACGAGGAAACAGAGGCCTGGAGAGCTTAATAAGTGGCCCAAGAGCACACAGCCGTGACACTGCTCTCCTGAGTCATCCCACCTAAGGTTCACAGGGGACTCACCAGGTCCAACGCCAAGGTACTGACCGCACTGCCAGTAAGTCCAGTTGTGGGTACTAAGCGCCCCCTGTGGGAAGGGAGAGAATAGTCAGTGCAGAGAGAAGCAGGTGGGCCTGTCTCTGCTCAGGGAAGGGCACCTGGTTAGAATGTCCCACCATCTCAGGCTTCGGAAGCACCCTTCTCCCCGAAGAGGGCCTCAGCCTGCCCAGGCCCCACCTTCAGCCACAGGACTTACATTCCGGGCGAAGTTGGAGACCTCATACTGGCGGAAGCCAGCCTCCCGAAGGACTGCCCGTCCCTCCTGGTACATCTCAGCGGCAAGTTCGGGGTCAGGGGCAGGAAGGGAGCCCTGCTGCACCTGGGTGAAGAGGGCGGTGCCCCGCTCCAGGGACAGCTGGTAGAGCGACACATGGTCATCACAGTGCTGCAGCAGTTTCCGCAGCTGCCCAAGCCACGGCCCCACGTGCTGTGCCGGCAGCCCCAGCATCAGGTCCACAGAAACACGCCCCGGGAAGTGGCGCCGGGCCTCCGCCAGCATCTGCAGGGCATCACTGGCTGAGTGTGTCCTCCCCAGCAGCTGGAGCTCAGTGTCATCTAGGGACTGGAGAGAGAGGGTCAGGTGTAAGCACGCAGGCTAGCTCAGAGGGAGACGGAAACACCTGACTGACCTTACTGCAGACACAGATACAGGGGAAGACACAGGACATGGCAAGGGGCTGGAAGGTGGAAGGTCAAGCCAGTAGCAGGGGTACCATTCACTGAAGAGTCACTATATGCAAAGCATTTCTACGCAGCGTCTAATTTATCCTTACAACCCTCCAACATTAGCTCCATTTTACAGACGACAAAACAAGTTCAGAGATGTTAAGCAGCTTGCCCAAAGTCACACAATGGCGAAGTCAGACCTGGAATTTAGGACTGACTCCAAAGCCAACCATCTTTTTTTGATTTTACTTTTTATTTTGAAATATTTTGAACCTATAGAAAAGTTGCGAGAAAAGCTCAACAAACACCTTCATCCAGATTCACCAATTAACATTTTGCCACATTTGCTTTGTCTCTCTCTCTAAATATACACATATATTATTATTATGTTGAATCATTTGAGGGTAAGTTATAGACCAGGGCTGTCTAAAAGAACCATCTGCGAGGATGGAAACGTTCTGTATCTGCATTGTCCAATACAGTAGACACTAATCTCATGTGGCTATTTAAATTTTAAGTTAATTAAATTTAAATAACCACATTCTAAGTGCTTCCTAGCATGTGGTCAGTGGCTACTATATTGGTCAGTGCAGATATAGAACATTTTAGTATAATATGGTAGCCACTGGCCACAGGCTAGTGAGCACTTGCAATGTGGTTATTTATTTATTTATTTTTAAATTTTATTTTATTTATTTATTTTTGGCTGCATTGGGTCTTTGTTGCTGTGCACGGGCTTTCTCTAGTTGCGGAGAGAGGGGGCTACTCTTCGTTGCCTTGTGTAGGCTTCTCACTGTGGTGGCTTCTCTTGTTGCTCTAGAGCACAGGCTCAGTAGTTGTGGCTCACGGGCTTAGTTGCTCTGCGGCATGTGGGATCTTCCCGGACCAGGGCTCGAACCCGTGTCCCCTGCATTGGCAGGTGGATTCTTAACCACTGCGCCACCAGGAAAGCCCCCGCAATGTGGTTATTTAAATGTAAAAAACTTAAATACTGTACTCCTGTACCCCTAAATAATTACATGTGTATTTCCTAAAAACAAGGACATTCTCTTACACAACCACAATCTAATTATAGAGTTCAGGAAATGTAACACTGATACAATCCTGTTGTCTAAGACACAGTCTTATTCAAAGTTGGCCAATTGTCCCTAAATATCTGCTGTAGTAATTTCCTCTTCCCACCCCAATCCAGGATCCAATCGCGGGTCACACATTGCATTCAGCTATCATTGTCTCTTTAGTTTCCTTTAGTTGAGATCCTCATCCTGCCTTTGTCTTTTATGACACTGACATTTTTGAAGAGTACAGGCTAGTTGTTTTAATTTTCTATTTTATTATTATTTTTTAAATTATTTATTTATTTTGGCTGTGCCGGTTCTTAGTAGCGGCACATGGGATCTTTAGTTGTGGCATACGAACTCTTAGTTGCAGCATGCATGCGCGATCTAGTTCCCCAACCAGGGATTGAACCCGGGACCCCTGCACTGGGAGTGTGGAGTCTTACCCACTGGACTACCAGGGAAGTCCCCGGGCTAATTGTTTTCAAAAATGTCTCGTAGGGAAGGAAGCTGCATGGTGCAGCCTAAATAAATAAATTATTTAAAATGTCTCTTAATAAGTCCTAGAGCTCTCCTGTACATCACTGTGTTTATAGTTAGCAATACTGTACTGTACACTAAAAAACTGTTCAGATGGTACTTCGATCTCATGTTACCTGTTCTTACGATACACACACACAGTCTCTTAATTTAGGTGTTTCCTCACAATTAGATTCAAGATATGTAAGCATTTGGGGCCAGAGTATCTCAGAAATGGCGTGTCCCTCTCAATATGTCTCATCAGGACAAAGCCCTGACCCCAAACTCTATGGTAAATGGTACATGTATTTGAAGGAGGGAGACAATACTGGCTATGGAAATATCACGGGCCAACCTGCGAGGAACATGTTTCTCCCCGACTTAAAAACCTTCAGTGACTCCCTTGTCACCACTAAGCGAAACCCCAAACTTCCTAGTATGGTGCTGAAGACTCTGGGCCCTAGCTTGCAGCCTTGTCCCCAGCCTCTCCAGTCACAAGGAATGGCTCACAGGTCCCCCCAAACATGCAAGTTCTTCCAAATCCTGTGTCTTTTCCTCCCACACCCTCATCTCTGGTGGACTCCTCTTCCTCATTCAAACATCATGTCCTTCAGGAAGGTTTCTATGATCTTGTCAGACTGAGACAGCCTTCAGGCTGTACTCTGAGAGCATTTTGTAGAGACCCCCTTTATAAGCAGACTTTATCATGCTGCAGTGATCTGACCACCTGTTGGCCTCCTCCTGGGTCTCCAATCATGTAACAAATCTTTTTCAAGCATCTACTATGTGCCAAGCACACAGTGCTTGGAACACTGTGATGAACACAAAGGCATACACGATCCCTGCCTCACAGGGCTTGTGCTCTACCACAGAAATAGACAATTAAGTACTTACAAAAGCGTCACCATACACTTTTTAGTGCCTACAGGTTCCTGGCACCCAGAAAGAGCTCAATAAATGTTTGCCCGATGAATGAACGTGATCACCCAGGAGAGACATCCTGGGTGCCCTAGGATGAGGTGGGTGAGATGGGTTACCTGGAGGCCAATGGACAACCTGTTGACTCCTGCTGCCCGGAATGCTGCCAGCCTGGAGCCTGGGGCCGAAGAGGGGTTGGCCTCCAATGTGACTTCAGAGTCTGCAGGCAGGTGAGTTGCCTGGGCCACTGCCTCCAGGACAGCTGCCACAGTGTGGGGGCTGGCCAGACTGGGGGTACCCCCACCAAAGAACACAGACTCCACTCTAGGGAAAGAGGATGGAGAAGATGAGACGTGGGGGAGTCCTACGGGATGCCTGCACCTGTCCTATGCACCGGCCACATAATTCCCGAGACCCCGCCTACAGCCCCCAGTACCCACCGCTGCACCCCACTGAGTTGCAGCAGCGTCTGAGCCTCGGTCACCAGACAGCGTCTCATGGCAGCCTCGTCCACACCGCGGGGGATGTACTTGTTGAAGTTGCAGTAACTGCAGCGCTTCTCGCAGTAGGGCCACTGGGGGCAGGGGGCGTGTGAAAAGGACGAGAGATGACCCTGTGCTGCCCTGGCCACTTCCAGGGTTCAGTCGCACACATCCCCATCCCCATTCCTAGGTCAGTCAACAGTGGCTACCGCATCTAAGCCACGCAACTCCCCAAGGGGGTTAGTAAGCCCACTTCAATAGGAGGAAATTGAGGTTCAGAAGGGAAATCACTTGGTCAAGGTCAACGAGATGGTGAGCACCAGAGACTTCAGGTCTCCGGACCAAGACATTTCCCTGCCAGGGAAAGGGCCCCAGACCTCGTCTGGTAGCGGGGAAAGACGGCAGGTGGGCTCGCAGCGCGACAAGCGCCTCCTCGCCTCTGGCCCTCCGCGCCCGAGCCTCCGCCTCCCCTCCCCACTCACGTGGACGTAAAGCGCTGCGCGCTGGCTCCCGGGCGTAGGACCCCGGGGTCCTCCCGCGTCCTCCGCGAGGCGGCGCCTCTGGGCCATCTTGGCGGCCTTCACCCAGCCGCGGGCCCGAACACCGGGGAGCGCCGTGCCGCCCGCTGTGGCGGGGAGGCCCGGTGCGTGGGCCAGGACCCGAGATCGAGACAAACCCAGTGCAAAGCGTCCGGTGTGCGCTGACCCGGGCCGGGTGGGCCGCCCGGGCGGAAGGAAAGGGGCTGCGTGGCCGCGCCCTGTGTCGGAGCGCCGCCGAGAGGGCTCCGGGCCGCAGCGCTACCGGGAGGGCTCCGGGGCCGCAGCGCCACCTGCTGGGCACCGGTGCGCTCACCGCAGCCGCCCGGCCGTCCTTTGGCGGCGGCAGGGGTGCGGGGAGCTCCGCAGCTTTTGGCACCCCGTCGAAGGCGAGTTCCTGGATCAATCCAGGAACTCTTAGTTCGTTCGATGGGTTCCTTCACATTTTATGTGTCTGGTTCAGAGCTGGGCGCTGGGCTATCCAGATGCATAAGGCCAGGGCACAGTACAGGTGCATGAGACAGGACGTAAACCAACAAGAGACAACAGGCAACCGATTTTAATTCAGCACTTGCTGGATACCAGGCCGGTGTGCTCCGTGCCGCGAGGCGGGTCTGTTACAAGGGATGTGGAATCAGTGGGGTAGGACAGGGCACTTGGACTGAATGCTGCAAGAGCAGAAAATCCCGGGGGGAATGGGCTTGGCCAGGAGAGTAGGTTGTCAACTCCTGGGTCACGCCAACCCCAGGCACCTGCTGTGAGGAGTGTCAGAGATGCTGTATGTGGGACAGACAGGGTTCAGGTGAAGGGCTGGACAAGCAGGCACCTGAAGAACTGTCCCGGAAAGTGGAAGGATCATGGGCCTTGGAGTCAGTCACCTGGGTTCCCTAATTCCAGTTGTGTGACCTTGGGCAAGTCACTGAACTTCTTGAGTTTCAGTTTCATAGTTTGTGAAATGGGGCTAATGCCTACTTGACGGTGTCATTGGGAGAATTTCAACAGGAAATGTATACGGATGCACCTGTATGTGTATAATGCCTGGCACTCAGAATACCCTAAACTTATGTTCATTTTCTAAAGAGTAAAGAGGACGCTGCTGCTGCTGGGGCCAGACACACTGGGAGGTAAGGCTTGCAAGCAGACGGAACTTTTCTTTCTGTCTCTGTGACCTGGAAATCGCTGTGCTCAGCTGTTTTTATTTCTTGGGTCAAGCTACAGCCTGCTTTATCTGCCCATCAAGGAGGAAGCCCCAGCTTCACTGAAAATTGGGTTGGTTGGGAGGGACGGGGGAGTAGGGGGATGTAGGATGATAGCTAAAGGGTATGGAGTTTCTTTTTAAAAGGTGATGAACATTTTTTAAATTGACTCTGGTGACGGGTGCACATACCTGTGAATATACTAAAAACCATTGATGTAACACTTTAAATGGGTGAATCGGGTGGTATGTGAATTATAACTCAATAAAGCTGTTTTTTTTTTTTAAAAAAAAAGAATACTTCTTGCTGTACTAATCTGGCAACAATGTGAAAAAATATTGTGTTGGTATCTCAAAGGAATCGAGTGAGGATTAAATGAAGTAGATAATACACGCCGAAGTGCTTAGTACCATCGTTGACAAGGAATAGGAGGTCTGAAAGTGCTTTGGTCTCTTCCCTTCTCCATCCTGTAGCAACTGCCAAGAGAGCACGCCAGCAAGAGAACAGCCAAAGTAAACAGAGAAGCTCTTTATGCCAAATCGCAGAGCCCACGAGGGGAATGTGGGGGAAGGGCAGGGAGGAAGGATCCTCCCCACTCCTTTATTCACAGGTTTAGATGGTGTTCCATCTGCTCTCTTAGTTTGAATTTCTGGACCTAGAGGAAAGGGAAAGGAGTGAGAACCAGGCGTGGGCCTCTGCCAGCTAGGGTGACCAAGCCCAGCTGGTTTGCCTAAGACTGAGGAGTTTCTCAGGTTAAAGCCAGGAGGGTTTGGGGCAAACCAGGATGAGCTGACTAGTTGGTTACCCTACTGCCAGCCTCTCAACAGAATCTGGCCCACCACTCGGGGAGGTATAGGCAGGCCGCCTGACCTTCTGCACCTGGGCCCCGGGCTCCCCTACCCCTCCCTGGTCTCCTTACACACCTTTCCTGAGACGGTGAGGGGGTAGTTTGTGACAAACACGATGTATCGCGGAATCTTGAAGTGGGAGATCTGCAGACCAGAGGGAGATAAAGCATGAGGCTGGGCGGGGTCCCACAGTTGGGTGTAGGGGACAGTGGGCTGACAGGTTGGCAGGCAGAGGGTGTTGGAGAAGTGAGCAACGTCGTGATGCTTGGGGTGGGTTGAGGGTCCCACCTTCCCTTTGCAGAAAGCCTTGATCTCCTCCGCTGTGGTCTTCTCCCCTTTTTTGAGCTGAATGCAGGCACAGATTTCCTCCCCCATCCGCTCATCCTTCACTCCTACCACCTTCCAGAGTCAGAGATAGAGATCAGACATCCCCATCCCCATCCGCGTCCCCTGCTCTTGGGGTCTCACCTGGGCTCACCCGGGCTGGGCGCCTCACCTGCACTTCCTGCACCTGTGGGTGTGTGTGAAGGAAGTTCTCGAGCTCAGCGGGATAGATGTTCTCACCGCCGCGGATGATCATATCCTTGGAGCGGCCCAGAATCTTGCAGAAGCCCTGCTCGTCCATCATGGCAATGTCTCTGCAAGGAAAGCCCAGGAGCCGCCTCTCACCTCTGCCTCATCTGGCTGGCTCGCTCACTCATTCAGCAAAAATTTATCAAGCACCCACTATATGTCTTGCACTACTCTAGCCTCTGGGGCATATGGCATGAACAAGACATTACTTGGATCGTATAGTCTCATGTAGGAGGCAGATAAAACCAAGGAAACCCATACCTATGGCATATTTTTTCTCTCTCTAAACATATCTATACATATGATTTTCATGGCTGGCTTCTTCTTATCATTCAGGTTTCAGCTCAAACGTTTCCACCTTAGAGAAGCCTTCTCTGATCACCCAGTAAAGGGAAGCTCCCCTCCCCACCACAGCCACTCTCTCTCTTAGGACCCTATTTTATTTTCTTCGTGATGTTTATAAATGTCTGAAATGATCTTGTTTGTATCTGTCTCCCTCCACCAGACGTGTGGGAAGTGAGAGCAGGACCCTTCCCAGTGTGCCTTCCGTTGGGCCACCGGTGTTTAGAATCATGCTGGCACATGGCAGGTGCATAATTAGAATTTGTTGAATTAAATGAGTGACTGAATCTTGGCTCAGATTTGGCAGGCACTGTCCCAGGTGCTCTCATCTGTGCTGCATTTGGTCCTTCTGGGAGCCCTATTTGGAGACTATGGTCATCCCCATTTTATACATTTTGGAAACGAAGTCTCGGAGATGTGAAGGGACCATCTTGACACACATGTTCTCCCTGTTCTAGTTCAATGTTGCCAGCTCAGCCTCAGGACCCCCAGCCTCCCCTCGGCAGCCCAACTCTCCGCACTGCCCTGCCTTCTCACCCTGTCCGGTACCACTTGTCCTGTCCAGTTGCTTCCTCGGTCTTCCAGGGCTCACCCCAGTAGCCCAGCATGACGCAGTACCCTCGGATGCACAGCTCTCCAGGTGTGTTCAGCTCTGCCAGTGTCCCCGTCTCCACGTTCACGATCTGGGCCTGGGACCAGGCAGCTTCAGGCTGGGGCCTCCCACCCTCTCACTTCAGGATGGGGGGCCCTCAGGATGGGGGGAGCTTTGCCTTCCTTCCCCCTAGTAATGAATCCCCCTGGCTCTGCCCATCCCCAGGGAAGGGAGACAAAGGCTGGAGTAGGTCCATCACCAGTCCGACCCTGGAGCTGGGCATGAAAGAATAGTTGAGGCCCAGGCCAGGAGGTGCTGAGGAAACAGAGTGGAAAGGAGCTGCTCAGAGGAGGAAGCCTGCGGGGGAGCCAGGCCAGCTGAAGAATTATAAACAATGCACAAGAAAGGGGAGTCTCCTCTTACTTCCCATTAAGCAGTAAATAAAGAAGCCAAAGAGGGTGGCACAGCAGGGCCATGTGAACAGAAGAGATGGCAAACAGGCAGAATCTGAAAGCCTAGTTGAGAAACGAGCCACAGCCAATGTGCAAGGAAAGCTTAGCCTGTGTGCCTCGTGTCTGCATCTGTGAAATGGGGAGAACTACACTTGCCCTGTCTACCTCACAGGTGGGCATCCCAGGGAGTGGCAGTGAGGCTGTCAGACACATGGGAGGGGGCTGATGTCACTGCACACTCACTTCAGGGAGAAGGGCAGTTGGTCCCTGGGGAAGCACTCTGGCAGTGACCCCAGAGGGGCAAGGGCACAAGGGGGGGAGGGGAAACCAGGTACGGGCTGGCATAAAGCACCACTGTTACAGGCTGGGAATTTGAGAGCGAAAGGTGCTCTGGGTCAGCCTTCAAGGTGCAAGGGACCCCCAGAGGAAGAAGCTGCTTGGGAAACTGTTTATGCCAAGCGAAAAGAGGACCTCTGCCAAAGTGAGTGGGGGCAGGTGGGGAGGCAGGGCTATGGGAGGGAAAGAGCTGTGTAGGAAAAATCTCTGTGCCCTGGATCCTCTTTGAGGCTGTTCTGGCTGCCCCAAAACAGACAGTGGGCTTGGCAAAAGCACACCTCAGACAGGAAGGGAGGCTGCGGAGAAGGTCAGCTGCGGCTGACCACTGTTCCAGCTCTTCCCCACTCAGGCCTCAGCCCACAGAGAAAGCCCCAGGCCCGGCAAGACCTTGCTGCTGCAAGACCTTGCTGCTGCGGGCTCTCAGCGTCTTGAGTGAGCTGTTTGGATCTCTAATTGAACGCAATAGACATCCCAGGGGGTGAACGCCAGGCGAGTGGTGGGAGGTGGGGTCTGGGGCCCACCTCTGTGTGAGGCATGATTCTGCCCACACTTTCCGTCTTCTGCTCCACAGTGTCCTCGGTGAAGTTCATGAAGGTCACGGGACTGTTCTCTGTGGCTCCATAAACCACCTAGAGGGTCCAGAAAGGGTGTTTGGAACAGAGCCCAGGACTGCAGCAGGGTGGGGAAGTTACCCTGAGGGAAGGAACCGGGTGGGGGGTGGGGCGGGGAATGGGGAGAGTGGAAAGGCAGTTGAATGGTGGGAAAAGAGGCATCTTCCGCAGAAGTCGGGAGGCAGAGGCACTGGACTTATTGCAGACTAGCTCAGCTAGCAGGGGGCCGGGCTCTCAGTCTTTGTTCTTTCCTGGAGCAGCGTTACCAATGTCCCAGCCTTCTCCACCTCCTCCCCCGGCTGTCTGAGCACCCCCTTCCTGATTTTGGGCCACAACATCCCCTGCCCCACCCTTCCAAGCTGAAGGACCTGTAAACTTGATGAGAAAGCCAGCCTGCCTTGACCAGCTGGGAGCTACGCAGACACAGCCCACCCGAAACCCGGGACAAGTGCCTAGCCTTGGGGTAGGTGCCCCCCAAGTTCTGGAGAGTTTCCTGTAAATTTATTTTCCTCAAAATAAAAATACAGCCAAAGCAAGGATTTAAAAAGCCAGTGGCACACCCCCCCACCCCCCCTTCCAGTGGTCAGAACATCCTAAGCAACAGAAAACCAGCAGCCCTGGAGGAACATCACCAGGCGGTGCTCTCGGCCAACTATGACCCCCATCTAGAGGCGACAGGTGACAGGGGCTTAGGAGAGGGCAGGCCTCCACACCTGAGTGCTGGGTGAAGGGAGAGGGGCTGGCTGCCCTCTGTTCCAGGTTCCTTCCAGCCAGCAAAGACACCAGACATTTTTTCATCCTTCAACCCCACCCTACCCGCCATTTCCTCTGTGTTAGTGGAAATGACTCAGGCATAGCTGGGGTTTGGAGAGACCTGGGGTCTGGCTCCTCCCCTCACCCCCAACACAGACAAGAACCCCTACCATCAGCCCAGAGCTCGCTTTGGGGCCAGAGCTGAGACTCTGCCTGCCCACTCTCCCCTTTCCACAAAAATGTGGACACCGTGGCAGTCACGTGGACACACAGAGACCTGGTCGGCTGGGGCAGGGCTGTCCACAGGATCTAGGGTCGAGAAGCCCAAGCTGTCCGGGGCTGGTCCCTTGTAGCCAGGACCCAGCCCCCTCACCCACCCTCACAGTCCTGGGGCCACTGCCCAGGTGTGGCTTCTGTCAAGTACACCTTGATGCCTCTCTGGCTGCCACTCTGGGAGAACCCCCCCACCAAGGGGTCCTGACCGCTGGGGGTGGGGATGAGGAGGTGGGGACATTTCAGGGAGATTAAGGACGGGGGAGATGGTGCGACTGTGCCTGTGGTCTTCAGGTGTTTGCCAAGCCCTGTGCATTCCCCTTGCCCCCAGTTCCCACTTTTCTGGTCACCTTCAGTCGTGGCAAAGGGGCATAGGCGGTGCAGGGGACAGAAACTCAAGCCCGGGGCTGGGAGAGAGGGGCCAGAGGCGGGGCCAGAGGCCAGTCCAGGGCAGGGAAGAGCTCCCACCTCCTGAGGACTGGCTGCGGGTGCAGCTGGAAGGGGAGCCCGACGCCAGAGAGCCCCATTAAAGCGCCGCCGGCCGGCGACTGCGGCGAGACTCGCTGTCCGGCCCCGCTTCCTCCCTCGCTGGGTCCAGGGCACACGGCCGAGCGCAGAAGGGGGGAGGCGTGGAGGCTCAGACTTGAGCAAACAAATAAGTTCAGGGAAGCCTCCCTCTCTTTGGTGTAAACTCCGGGCCCGGGACACACCCATACCCACCCCGGCGGGGGGTGGGGGTGGGGAGGGGTGGGGGTGGGGAGGGAGCAGAATCCGAGGGCAGGGAGATAGGGGACCACACGGTCCCCATGGTGGGGGGGCCCCTCCCCTTCGAGGGCGGGGGCGCAGCTCCCGGCGGCCTCGCGGCTCCACGTAGGAGCTGGCTCCGGCTGCCGGCTGTGGTCAGGGCCATCGCATAAATAGGGCGGGAGACGGAGCACTGAGGACTTGCCGCTGCCCCCAGCCCCGGCCCCAGGCGTCCCGGCCATGGCCCGCCCGATCGTCTTGCTCAGCCTCGGCCTCCTGGCCGGCCTGCTGCCGGCGCTGGCCGCCTGCCCCCAGAACTGCCACTGCCACGGTGACCTGCAGCACGTCATCTGCGACAAGGTGGGGCTGCAGAAGATCCCCAAGGTGTCCGAGAAGACCAAGCTGCTCAACCTCCAGCGCAACAACTTCCCCGTGCTGGCTGCCAACTCGTTTCGGGCCATGCCGAACCTCGTGTCGCTGCACCTGCAGCACTGCCGCATCCGCGAGGTGGCCGCGGGTGCCTTCCGCGGCCTCAAGCAGCTCATCTACCTGTACCTGTCCCACAATGACATCCGCGTGCTGCGCACCGGCGCCTTCGACGACCTGACCGAGCTCACCTACCTCTACCTGGACCACAACAAGGTGACCGAGCTGCCCCGGGGGCTGCTCTCTCCGCTGGTCAACCTCTTCATCCTGCAGCTCAACAACAACAAGATTCGCGAGCTGCGCCCAGGCGCCTTCCACGGCGCCAAGGACCTGCGCTGGCTCTACCTGTCGGAAAACTCCCTCAGTTCCCTGCAGCCCGGCACTCTGGAGGACGTGGAGAACCTCGCCAAGTTCTACCTGGACAGGAACCAGCTGTCCAGCTACCCCTTGGCTGCTCTGAGCAAGCTGCGGGTGGTGGAGGATCTGAAGCTGTCCCACAATCCCCTGAAAAGCATTCCCGACCATGCCTTCCAGTCTTTCGGCAGATATCTGGAGACCCTCTGGCTGGACAACACCAACCTGGAGAAGGTGAGCTCCTGGCTGCAGGGCTCTGCCCCGGCTCCTTCTTCACTGCCAGGAGGCCCAGGGATCCAGGGCCACAGCTGGGCACCATCCCCTCTCCCCTAAATTTGCCTCTTCCTGTGGCTATCTCCAAGGTGAGGAGCTCTGCTACCTCTGTCCTCATCTTGTCATATTCTCACCCCAAATCCCGCCCTGCTGCCCCTGTCCCTGGTCTCGGCCACTGCCCTCCTAGGATTCCTACTTAGGAACAGAGCTGGGGCTGCCCTGGCCCCACCAATGGCCCCCAGGAGGCATGTCCAGGGCTCCCAAACCCCCTGCTGTGGGCAGCAGCCTGCTCTTCCTGTTGGGCCTTCCACCCCTCCTCCGCTGTTCCCCCCCACCCCCCCACCCCCCCGTCTCCAGTAAAACTACCACCCCATAAAGGGAGGTTTGTTTACTGAGGAGCCTTCCAGAGGAGCTGGGCAAATCAGGCCCACAAAGACACCCTGTTCCTGGTGGGGAGTGTGCTCAGATGGGGTGGGGGGGCTGGGGAGTGAGGAGGAACACATACCTGAGGAAGACCTCCTCCATGCCTCCCAGAGGCCCTGATGGATCCCCCCATACCCACCCCCAGTCCACACACATACATTCCACTGCATTCTCAGGTCCATTTCAGCTGAGTGGGGACAGGGGGCCTGCCCCAGGTTGCAGACATGCACCCATGGGTTCCGTGAGGGGGCAAAGGCAGAACCACTCACCCCTGTTAACCTTTGGCTCAAGGACCCTAGGTATCTCCCCATAGGAAAGACTGGCCATGGCTCACCATGTCCCAGACAACTCACTGCCCTTTGCCCACTCCGGTCACCAGATCCATCTCCTCGCTGCTCAGTCCTTCCTCCTCTGTGATGCCCAGCACCTGGCCAGGTGGGGCTGCCTTGGGTCGGAGTGGAATCCTTCCCTGGGACTAGAAAATCGCTCTGGTGTAGGGGCTCCGGCCAGGAGGTTTGGGCAGGGACCAGGGCAAGGTGGCGGAGATGGTCATCAGAGCAGTCTGATCACCAGGGAACTTCACACCTTTCTCTGGGCCACAGGCACAGAGATGAGGGCAGAATCATACCTGGACGGCAACCAGCCTTCATCTGGGTGGACAGAGTCTGCCCGAGCTTGCCCTTCTTCAGCCCCAGCCACTCCCCAGCAGAAGTCAGAGTCGCCCACCATTGCCAGCGTGGCCTTTCAGTGGGAAGTAGAGCAGGGCAGCAGGGGCTCATTTGGGGCAGGGGAGGCCAGGCAGAAACTGTGACGTCTGGGCCAAGATATGGGCACCAATAGAATGTTTCCTCTGGAGCCAGACAACCTGGCCCAAGACTCCACCGAGGTGGCTCCACAAATAGTCTGGCAGGCAGTGAGGGAGCAGTGAGGACAGAGCTGGGGGACATCCCAGGACCCTGGGGGCTGTGGGGAACCTGGGCCCACTGCCCATCGCACCGAACACTGACCAGCTTCACTGTGTGCCAGCTTGGGCCACTGGGGCCAAACTCTGGCTGCCTCCCCAGCCCCAGTGTTTGTGCAGGAAGCATGGTGCCAGGGGAGGAGGAGCTGGATGTGGTCCTGCAGCTACTGTTGACTCCCTGGGCAAGGGACTTAACCCCTCCCCCGCCCCCCGCCAATTTACATATTGGAAATAACACTACCTATCTCAAAAGGTGGTTGTATGGAGACAACTTAGTCATACTGTGAAACTCCTCAAGGTGCCACTGCTTACGTCCAGGGAACGACCCTGCTCCTCTGGGGCCATAGAGATGGGAGAGGCCGGACACGGGCTGGGGTGCTCACTCGTGCCCACCTCCCTCCCTAGTTCTCTGATGGTGCCTTCCTGGGTGTGACCACGCTGAAACATGTCCATCTGGAGAACAATCGCCTGAACCAGCTGCCTTCCAGCTTCCCCTTTCACAGCCTGGAGACCCTCACCCTCACCAACAACCCCTGGAAATGTACCTGCCAGCTCCAGGGACTGCGGAGGTGAGAAGACCCCCGTGGTACCCCCAGAACACGCTCGTGTGATGGAGTAGAGACACACTGGCCCTGCACTAAGACATCCTGGGCATATGTCCTAGATCTCTACCTAATAGGTGTGGAACCCTGGGCATTTCCCGATTTGCATGAAGATGACAGTTCCAGACTACCTTAAAGCCAAGTCAACCTGGCCCCATAGCTCACTGGCCCTTCCTCCAGTACTCTTACTCTCTTCCCCTACCCCAGCAACTCTCTGTCTCTCCAGGTGGCTGGAAGCCAAGACCTCCCGCCCTGATGCCACTTGCGTGTCGCCCGCCAAGTTCAGGGGCCAGCACATTCGTGACACGGACGCCTTCCGCGGCTGCAAGTTCCCCACTAAGAGGTCCAAGAAAGCCGGCCGCCATTAAACAGGTATGGCCCGGTGGGCAGGTCCCCCATTCCCTCTCTAGAGATTCTGGAAGTGAGGAGGGTGTCTCAGGATACTTCCCCACCATGAAAGGGCGTGCAGACCCTCCACGTTTGCAGGGAGAGGAGGGGAGGACTGGGGCTCCCCCTCTAAGGGGGAAAATGATGCTGCCCAGGACCACCACCATTCTCTCCAAACACCGTCTAGGTTGTTGGAGTCCTGACACCAATCCTCGCCTCACCGCAGGTCCTGACCCAGCCGGTCCTGGTGACTGGTCTCTGCCTTCTGCCGGAGAAACTACTGATCCTCCCACCTCTGACCCCCACCTTCTCCCCACAGCCTTTGCTGATGCACAGAGCTGTCCACACCTAGACATGTCCTGGCAGGGGACGCGGGCACTGCAGCACAAACCCAGCTCCACCGGACGGTGAGAGCTTCATCACGCCTGGCCCCACGGCTACGGCTCCTCTCAGAGAAGCCGTTGCTGAGACCCCCCAAGTCCTTTAGAACCGGAATACGGTGGCCATCAGGATGGCCACTCTTCCAGAATCCTCGTCTCTGCTCCCCTTTCCCTGCCATTTGGAAACAAACATCAGATCCTTGCCCCACCCCTTGCTTCTAGGAAGGGTCTCAAGCCCCTACCCCCAACTTTGCCAGCCCCCGCCTGCCAGGACACTCTAGCCGGACACTGGTGCTTTGCCACACATCCTCCCGTGCTGCATTTCTTCCCCAGATTTCTATAAATATAAATTTATGTATGTGTAATATTTACTCCCCTGTCACCTATCTCTGTGACTTGAGAGCTGCCGATTAGGTAAGACTGTTTTGTCTCACATCTGCTTTCTGGAATGACGGCCAGCCGGAGGGTCTTCCTTGGAGACCCAGGCTGGGCTCCTCCCCACTCCCAGCAATCTCTTCTTGCCCAGCCCCGTCCTCCACTCACCACCAGTTCCTTCATGTTCAGCTTGTTGATGATGGCTCGGATCAGCTCTGAGGATGCAGGGGACCCACCGATCACACCTGAATCAGAGAGAGGGCTGACACAGCTCCCACCTTCTCCAGGCCCAGTGGACCCTCCCTTCACCTACGGCCCTTTTTAGGAAATAACATTCCCTTCTCTCCCCAACCCCGGACCTATTCCTAGACCAGGCAGCTGGCCTTGGGCTGGAGTCTAGGGACACTGGGGATTTTCCTCCCTCCCACCCATGTTTCTACAGTGGCCTTCTTGCCCCTAAATGAAAGATTGGGCACGTATGTAGCTCACTGGGCCAATCCTGGCCTGCCACCCTTGGCCCCATCCCACCTCCACACATGGCTGAGATGTCATAACTTGAGAAGTCTGGCTGGTTCAGAATGTCCACGAACATTGTGGGAGTTCCGTACAGCAAGGAGCCTCTGTATGAGGGAGGTACATCTCAGAATCAGGCTTGGAAGTAGAAGGGAACTTCCTCTTCTCACCACCCCACCTGACCCTACAGTAAGGGCCAAGGCTGCAACTATGGGGAACAGGCAGGAGAAGCTCCTTGGAGGGAGGAACTGGTCCTCGCCTGGGGGTCTCCCACTACCCCGTCTCCATTTCTCCTGGTTGGAGGGAAGAGACATCTTGGAAAGGGATCAGGGCCCAGAAGTGAGGAATAGGAGGGTCTTATCAGCCCACAGATAGCTGTCCACTGATGCCCACCTCTCTCTGCTGATGGCCTCCAGCGCCTTCTTGCCATCAAAGACCGGAGAGGACAGGATGAGGGTGACCCCGTGCATCAAGCTCACCATTGTGCCTCCCACGGAACCCAGGCAGTGGTACAGGGGGCTGGGCAGGACCACCCGTGACTTGTCTGGTGGCTGGAGATGGAAGCAGGAGGCTGGGTCTATTGCAGGGCCCCCGGAAGCCAGTTCCTCTAGCCAGCGGGGGAGCCCAGCAAGCCCCCCACCGCCGGCACGGTGCCAGGGAAGCCCTTGCTGGGCCAGCACCCCCTCACCTTCTGGTGCAGTCTCAGGCGCTCTCCTATCATGTTGGAGTTGTTGACAATGTTGTAGTGGGAGAGCGTGGCCCCCTTGGGGCTGCCGGTTGTCCCCTGACAAGACAAGCAGGTGATGGCTTGGCCTCTTTCATCCCATCTCCTTCCCACCCTGGGCCAGTGCATGAAAGAGCACTGGACTGGGAGTCAGGAGACCGAGACGGCTGCCCCAGATCCATTCATTCACTCAGTACATATTCACAAAGATTTGCCACATGCCTACACGGTGCCAGGTGTTAGGATCCACAGAGGTGGCAAATAAGGTCTGTCCTTATGCCGCTCAGAGAACTCTGGGGCTCACCAGCACATGCCCTCTCTGGACCTCAGTCTCCCGATCTGCTAAATGAGGGGCTCTGACCTGTGGTGGCTCAGTGCATCTGCCCCTGTGCTGGGGACAAGAGGGCCAGGGGAGGTGGGCATGTGACATGGACACCAGGTGCTGAAGTTTTCCCGGGCAGAGCAGACAGCTAGGGCCGGCCCCACTAGAAGAGTGTTTGCTCTCCCCTGATCTCTACTGCTGCCTCCTCCCTCTCGGGGGAGGGCCACATGACGGGCAAGCGTTAGTGTGCCAGCCTGGGCTCGGGACAGGAGACCTCTGCCCTACCGAGGTGAACTGGATGTTGATAGGGTCATGGCAGGACAGGAGCTGCTGGGTGTGCCGGAGCCGGGCCAGATTCTGCTCTTGACTGCCAGCTGCCACCACCTCATCCAGAAGCAGCGTCCCTGGCAGAGGGGCGTCCGCCGAGATGACTGTGGTCAGCTCTGGGAGCCTGGGGGTAAGGGAGCATGGTGAGAGTCGGGGGCTGAGGAAGGGCCCACAGAGATGGGGACGGGATGAGGGGGCCAGGAGGCTGCACGAGGCACGCCTCCCAATCTGGGACACCCCCACCTCTGACTCTTCAAGTGCCCCGGCTGGGCCTTCTCCACCTCTGGACAGATCTGCTTCAGGATGCTGTAGTAATGCTGGGTCTTGAATTGCCTGGGGAACACGAGGGCTTTGCAGCCCACCTGCAGGAGGGGAGCGCCCCACCGCGGTCAGCAGGAAGCCTCAGCCTGGGGATGTGGTGGCGTCCTAACAGTTGCTCTCTTGCCCACACCCACCACCACCACCACGACACACACATGCACCACCCCCAACACACACACACCACCCCCAACACACACACTAGCCTGTCTGACCAACAGCCCACTCTTCCCACCCACCGTCTAAGGAAGGACAGACTCTGGGGGTCACTCACTTGAGCATGGCCCCCCAGCCCAGTCAGCCCTCTATGACAACTGGAAGCCCCCTGTGCCACCAGCTGGCTCCCCCGCCCCCACCAAGGCTAGGAATGGGCCTACCTTCTTGAGGGCATACTCCACCTCCATAGCCTGGTAGGCTGGGTTCACAGACACCTGGTGGAGACAGAGAGGGTACATCATGTGTCCTGGGCAGACTCTGTCCCTCTCACTGCCCCTCCACCCTCAGAGGCAGCACCCTGTACCTTCTGAAACCAGCCAGGCACCAGTATGATTCTGGGGCCAAGGGTCAAGGGGGTTCCCCTGAATGATGCCCCCCCCCCCCACAGCCAGCTGTGCCAGGTAAGCCCCTCCTCACCAGAATGATGCCTGCCTGGGCCGTGGCCAGCTGCATGAGTACCCATGCGTAAGAGTTGGGTCCCCACATGCCCAGACGGTCACCCTTGCGGAGGCCAGTACTCAGGAGCCCAGAAGCAGCTTTGTCCACCTGGTATAAACATGGCGCAAAAGGGTGAGATGCAGGTGAGCAGAAAGGGGCCCATGACTCGCCCCTTAACCTTTGGCCCAGGGGTTCACATCAGAACCACCTGGGAACAAGGGACAGGCAGATACCTAGGCCTCAGCAGATCTGGAGGCGGCTTGGGAACATGCGTAGTTAACCAGTGTCCCAAGAACGACTGATGCAGGAGGCACCTGGGCCACCTCTGCCTCAGTCCTGCCCTCCTCTCCTGACATCCCTTGGGGCTCTCAGGCAGCCCCAGCACCCTGCCCCACAGCTAGGCACCACCCTTGCTGCTCCACCCGGCCAGGGCAGCCTGGGGGCCAGCACCTGCCCACTTTGAGGGTTCAAAGTCAGGACCCACCTCCTCCTTGAGCTGGGCAAAGGTCAACCTGATGTTTTCGTGGTGGACAACCAAGGCCTCTCGGTCCGGGACCCTCTGCGCTGTGGCATTCAGGCATTGCCCCACAGTCTTGTTAATGAGGTGCAACGTGCTGTGGCCCTGGACATGGCTGAGGCCTCCAATGGGCAGGGTGGCGGTGCGATCCATCTCTCCAGAGCTGTGGGGAGAGGGGCTGTGGGCTCAACTGCACCAACCCAGGCGTCCTGGCAACAGAGGCTGGCACGCCCCGCTGGGAGGTAGGCTGCTTACAATGTGTGCGGGATACTCCAGAAGCTGTCTGATCCGCCCCATCCCCAGGGACCATCATCATTTAACTTAGGACCTGCTTTGCCCTTGGGAGATCAAACCTGGAGGCTGACGTCCTGTCGTTAATCAGAGAGAAGGTTCTTTTCCCCAACCTACTCCCCAGTTTCCACTCAGTGCCAGGGGCCTGGAGCCTTGGTGCCAAAACCCTGGAAAGGGAAACTAAAGTCAATCACGCTGATTTGACGAAGCAGGGAGGTGGCCTGTGTGGGCTAGGAATGGCCTCATCCTACACACTGCTTCCTCCTAGTGAAAAGGCCCCTGGGTATGTGTCAAAACCCACAGAATAGTCTAACACAAGGACTAAACCTTAATGGACTACGGACTATAGTCAATAATAACGTACCATACTAGTTCCCTAATTGTAACAAATGTACCACACTAATGCAGACGTTAATAGCAGGGAAACTGTGCCGGGGTGGGGTGGGGGGGTGGGTATAAGGAACTCTATGTTCAATCTGCTCAGTTATTCTGTAACTCTAAAACTGTTTAGGGGGACTTCTCTGGTGGCGCAGTGTTTAAGACTCCACGCTCCCAATGCAGGGGGCCCAGGTCTGATCCCTGGTCAGGGAACTAGATCCCACATGCATGTCGCAACTAAGAGTTCACATGTCGCAACTAAGGAGCATGCCAGCCGCAACTAAGGAGCACACACGCCACAACTAAGGAGCTGGCGACCTGCAGCTAAGGAGCCCGTGAGCCGCAACTAAGGAGCACGCCTGCTGCAACTGAGACCTGGTGCAACCAAATAAATAAGTTAAATAAATGTACATTTAAAAAAAATTAAAAATAAAACTATTAATTACTAAAACTATCTAAAGTCTATTCATTAATTAAAAGCAAAAACAAAAAAAGGTCCCCAGCAGTCCAAGTGTCACAGGCCTAGGGCTGCTCGTGCCTGCTTCGCTGCCCTGGGTGACGGCTGCTGGGCTCCCACCCAGGCCCAGCTGGGAGTGTGGTAGCTCTCAGACCCTGTTCTCATCAGAGAGGGCATGCTCCAGGACCCTTCCAGGATCCTTCCAGGCCTCCTCTGGGCCACCACTGGGTGGTGTGGGCCCCAGGGACCCTTCCTGACGATTCAGTCCTGCAGCTGCTGAGCTGAAAAGACCGAGCCTGGCTTTCACTGACTGACCACTTACGGCTTATGGGGGAGAATTTCTGGGAAGAACAAGGTAGGCAGGGCAGAGCGGAGCAAAACTGGTTTTCCCTGTAAATGGGTGAGGAGACCTCATGTCGCAGGAGGGCGGGTCCCAGTGTGGGCTGATGGGGAGGCTGTCCTGACTTCAGCGAGCTGAGCCACACATTGGGAAGCGAGCGAGCACTGGGCTGGAGTTGGGGGCTTGAGGTCTCATCCCAGGTGTACCACCCGCTGGGTGGGTGGCTGTCACAGACACCTTTGGTGTCCCTTGACATGTCTCCTCAGTGCATCTCTGGTTTCAGCTGCTGGGACAGTTCCTTGCGGTTCTGTCTGCTCAGGGACTCCCTCAAGTCTCCCCTTCTTAGCTGGACAGTTCTGGGAGGCATCGAGTCCCGGGGGGAAGACCCTGGTTGCCTGCACACACCCCATACTGACTTCTCTTCTTGTCTCCTCCGCACTCCCTCACTCCTACTTCCTAGGATCACAAATAAATCACCAGCACCCAAGTCCTTGCTCTCAAGAGAATCCAAGTTAAGATACCTGTGTCTTCATCTCTCTGGGCCTCAGCTTCCCCACCTATAAAGTCTGAGGACTTGGATCAGTGGTTATCCTCAAAGGGATGCTATTTACCTACCTGGGCAATCTTCTCAAAGGGCTGTAGGGAGCCACCTAAGCCAGGTGTTTCCCTCAGGTATGCTGGAGCTGAAAACAGCCAGGTGTCACGGGCCTCTGAAGCCCTGCCAGCAGCCCACACTCAGGTTGACAAACCTAAAGAACTACTGAGGTAGTTCCCTGTGGTCACCATGACACCCCTCAAGAGAGACTGTGTACCCAAATCCTTCACTCACAGGCATACTGTGGAGGGCGTCCATTTTTGCCCCCTGGGAAACACATACGCTCTTTTCTTCGGGTTTGCCAAGGTGATAGGGGCAAGAGCAAGCATGTGGAGAAAACCTGCTTAAGAAGAAAGTCAACACAGAGGAAAGTAGGAGAGATGGAAAGAGACAGAGAGACAAAGAGAGACAGAAACAGAGACAGGAAGACCCAGTGACAGACTTAATCTTGCGATTGTCGAATACCTAGACCCGGTCACGTGTTAAGCCTACCTACCTCTGGACTTTTCACTGTCAACAGTCAATAAATTCCCTCTTTCAATTTAAGCCAGTCTGGGGGTCGGGGAGGGGAAAGCTGAACTCCATTTGCGACAACATGGATGAACCTAAAGGACATTATGCTTAAGGGGAATAAGCCAGACACAGAAAGATTAATACTGCATGATCTCACTTATATATGTAACCTAAAATATGAACAAACAAACAAATTTAAGCCAGTCCGAGTTCGGTTTCCATTGCTTACAACTGGTGAATCCTAACTATATACATTTTTTGCGTTCAGTGGCTTACCACTGCCCTTGAAAGCCTGGCAGGCCACTTCCCAACAGCCCAGCATCTGGATTAGAAGGCAGAGAAATACAGATCTCAGCCAGTTTAATGGTCACATTGTCAACAGATCATTAAAGGTGGGGAGCGGGGGGATCTGCCTGACAACACGGACCCTCTTCTTCTCAAAATGACCCGGAGTCCTATTTTGTTTGGAATCTGGTTTTCTACACATTCACCATGGTTTTCAGTGGCTTCTTGGAGTGTCTAGTTGGCAAATCAACAGGTTGATTAATGTGCCCCCCCCGCCAAATGCAGTTCAATTGCCCTGTGTATTATCTCCTTTATCTTCATGGTGGCTCTGATAGATGGTATGAGAGAGACCCCCAGTAGCCCCTTCTCCCTTAATAATACACCCTCAGATGTTCACCTGGCTATGGCCAGGTGGAATAGAGACCACATTTCCAAGCTTCCCCAGCAGGTGGTCTGGTCCAAGAATAAAGTTCTGGCCAAGGGGACGTAAGGAGAGGTCGTGAGTGCAGGTTCTGAGAAGAACCCTTAAAGAGAAGCACATCTTTTTTTCTTTCCCACTGGCTGTAATGCTGCCCATGACAGTTCTCTTGGACCACATGGTGAGCTTGGGCACCACAGAGCAACAGACAGAAGGGCCTGGAGTCTGACAGCAGGCTCTACCATGCCGGCCACAGACTGGCCATCTCCCAGAAGAAGAAACTCCCATCTCCTAAAACCACGGTGAGAGGGGATTTTTGTGATACACACTAAGCCAATTCTGAAAAATACAGGTGGGAATGATGAACTCTCATTGTACAGGTAAGGAAACTGAAGTGCAGAGAGGCAAAGTGGGCTGCCCAGCTGGTAAATAGCTGAGCCTGAAGTGGAGAGTTCAGTACCACTGCCCCAGCATTACAGCCTTGCCTGCCCAAGCCAGGGAGAAAGGATGGGATGGGTAATTCTCTTCTTTAGGCTCTGGATTTAGTCCCTATCTGATCAACAGAGATTGTCTAATCTCAATTTTATTTTTCCACAATTGTTTACTAATTGAACCCAAGAAACTGGGACTGCGTAGGGCAGGGTTGTGGTGGAAACAGATTGCTCCTTCAGAGGATTGAAGGGTTCTAGAAACACATACCAATGCAATTTGCTCATAAACTTAAGAACCACGCATCGTTTGGAAAGACCGAGTGCAAACACCACTGATTCTACTTCCCTCCTTCCTCAGACACACCCAAGCGCCTTGGTCAAGAAGGGTGGCCTCTTCTTTTTCTACTCTTAAACAAAGTGGCAGATACCCCCATTTAAACCTGAAAAAGACAATAAAGAGATTTGGTTTCAGGAAAAGTTGTTTGCTTGTTTGTGGAAAGTTTAAGGAGTTGGAGCAGGACCGCCAGGAGTCCCAGCTGCTACCAACTCAAACAACTAGAGTAAGCCTTTAGCGACCGCACTGGGTACTATAAAACGCCAGGTGGGAGTGAGTCAGCCAGGCAGGAGCTGGGAGGGAACTGGAGACAAGGTACAGCCCCACCTAAAGCTGTCCACAGAGAATGGGCCTGTGAAAATTCAGGCCCGGGTCGGCTGCCAGATCCGATTTCATAAGAGAAGTCAGGAAACAAAGATTTAAAAAAAATATAATTCTTTTGACCTTTCATCTTTGGCAACTAATGTGTTCACTGTTTTATCCTCAGTGCTTCACAGGGCCTGGAATGTAAGAAGTGTTCAAATGAATGACCAAAAGAATGAATTATAAATAATGCACATAACCCAATTAAAAATAAGCAAACAACTTGAATAGATTTTCTTCCAAAGAAGATATATGAATGGCCAACAAGCACATGAAATGCAAATTAAAACCACAATGAAATACCACTTCACGCCCACTAGGAAGGCTGTAAACAAAAAACCAAAATATCAAGTGTTGGTAAGCATGTGGAGGAACCGAAACTTTTTTTCCGTTGCGGAGCACAGGCTCCGGACGCGCAGGCTCAGCGGCCATGGCTCACGGGCCCAGCCGCTCCGCGGCATGTGGGATCTTCCCGGACCCGGGGCACCAACCCGTGTCCCCTGCATCGGCAGGCGGACTCTCAACCACTGCGCCACCAGGGAAGCCCAAGACTAACTTTTATGCAATAAGGCAGGGCTGCAGGCTGCCCATGAAGTTCATGTGCTGTCCTCTTGGGCAAGCCTCAGTCCTCAGTCAACATACTCACCCTTGTGTGAGACACAGCTCCAGCTAAATGTGCCAATGCATCTTCTAGCTCATGGCAGATGAGAGGCAGGCTCTCCTCTTCCATCTCCCTTGCACATCACCCCAAGATTCATCATTCAACCCAGCAGCCCAAGTACTGCTCACTGATCCATGCACCATGGGGCTGCATTCTTGCAGGGGTGGGGTGGGGGCTCCTTTCCCTAATTTTCAGAAAGACACTAGGCTAGTGGTCAATCTGGGAGTAGAGATGGCAGATGGTTGGGCTGGAGGGGACAACTTTTAACCTGTAATAACTGTTTTATCCTGAAATAAAGTTATTTTTATGTACCCACAAAGATGAGTGACACATTTATACCAGCTACAACATACAACTAGTGTTCAAGAAAATGAAGGAGCTGTTGTGACAAATAAAACCCAAAGAGCACTAGTGAATGGTCATTTTCTTAACTGATGGCCATTTTAATGTGCAGTGGCCACCAAGAGCACGAGAATGACTATGATGTTGAAAGGTCCTCAGCAAAAAATAAGAATTTCGGGGGCTTCCCTGGTGGCTTAGTGGTTAAGAATCCACCTGCCAATGCAGGGGACATGGGTTCGTGCCCCGGTCCGGGAAGATCCCACATGCCACGGAGCAACTAAGCCCGTGTGCCACAACTACTGAGCCTGTGCTCTAGAGCCCGTGAGCCACAACTACTGAGCCCATGTGCCGCAACTACGGAAGCCCACACGCCTACAGCCCGTGCTCCACAATGAGAGAAGTCACTGCAATGAGAAGCCCGCGCACTGCAATGAAGAGTAGCCCCCACTCTCCACAGCTAGAGAGAGCCCGCGCACAGCAACGAACACCCAACACAGGCAAAAATAAATAAATTTATGAAAAAAGAATTTCGACCTAAGTCTCTTAGGGGAAAAAAAAACACCACCTCAAAATAGATCACAGACTGCATGTAAAACATTAGAAACATTTAGAAAACAACATGGGAGAAAACCTTTAGGATCTAAGGCTAGGCAAAGTTTTTAAACTTGACACTACAAGCACGATCTATAAAATTAATAAACTGACCTCATCAAAATTAAAACTTTTCGCTCTGCGAAAGACCCGATTAAGAGGACAAAAAGATGAGATACAGAGTGGGAGAAAATATTTGCAAACCACATATCTGACAAAGGACTAGTATCCAGATTGCATAAAGAACTCTGAAAACTCAACAGTTAAAAAAAAAAAATTCAACTGGAAAATGAGCAAAAGACATAAAGAGATACGTCACCAAAAAGGATATACAGGTGGCAGATAAGCACATGAAAAGTTATTCAAGGGACTTCCCTGGTGGCGCAGTGATTAGGAATCTGCCTGCCAATGCAGGGGACACGGGTTCGAGCCCTGGTCCGGGAAGATCCCACATGCCACGGAGCAACTAAGCCCGTGCGCCACAACTGCTTAGCCTGTGCTCTAGAGCCTGTGAGCCACAACTACTGAAGCCCGCGAGCCACAACTACTGAAGCCCACGCGCCTACAGCCCATGTTCTGCAGCAAGAGAAGCCACCGCAATGAGAAGCCCGCACACCGCAACGAAGAGTAGTCCCCGCTCACCACAACTAGAGAAAGCCCGCATGCAGCAACGAAGACCCAACGCAGCCAAAAATAAATAAAATAAATCTATTAAAAAAAAAACAACAACAGTTCTTTGATGATATAATATTGGGGACCACAAGGTGTAACTGGGCTGCCCAGTTCAGTGGGCCTAGAAGCCACACCATCTCCATCACTCTCTGCTGGGATAGCCCCTTGACACATTTGTTAGACCTGTTCTGAGGCCCCCACTTCTCAGCTTGCCTTTATGCTGCCACACCCAAGAGCTGAAATATTGAGCATAGGAGATCATGTCCTTTTCCCCGTGGTTATCAAGGAAAGCTAAACTGTTTAATGTATAACACACACTTTCATGAATTTTTTGTCAAGATTAATAGGTCACTCCTCCCAAAAGCAACCCTTGATTTTTGAGCAAAAGAAGATAGACACAAGAGTATATACTCTGAGAGTCAAGAATAGACAAAATTAATCTATGGAGATTAGAAATCAGAACAGTGATAGTCTCTGGTTGGGGAAGGGAACTGACTGGAAAGGGGCACTAGAGAAATTTCTAGAACTGTGCTGTCTATATGGTAGCCTAGTCACATGTGGCTCTGGAACACTTGAAGCATGGCTAGTCTGAACTGAAGTGTTCTGTAAGTGTTAAATACACACCAGATTTGGAAGACTTTATGAAATAAAGAATATAAAATACCTCCTTAGCAATTTTTAAAGGATTGATTACCTGCTGAAATGATATTTTGGCTATACTAAGTTAAAGAAAATATATCATTAAACTTATTGCCTATTTCTTATTACTTTAATATGGCCACTAGAAAACATAAAATTCCACATGTGGCTCACAGTATATTTCTACTGAACAGCACTGTTTTAGAGCGATAGACAAGTTTTGTATCTTGGGGTGTTGAGTAATGGGTGAATACATTTGTTAATATTCATCAAACTGCACAACCAAGATTTGTGCATTTTACTGTCTGTAATTATACCATAAAGTCCCATGATCTTTCCACCACCCAACATAACCTTCCTGAAGGAGTCCACAGCTTACAAAGAACGCAGACTACAAAGAACCCCCAAGGTAAGAGCTACAATGAAGATTTTGAGCAAGGTACTCTGTATTGGTGGAAGCTTCCTTTTTTTTTTTTTTTTTTTTTTTTTTTTTTTTTTGCGGTACGCGGGCCTCTCACCGTTGTGGCCTTTCCCGTTGCGGAGCACAGGCTCCGGATGCGCAGGCTCAGCGGCCATGGCTCACGGGCCCAGCTGCTCCGCAGCATGTGGGATCCTCCCGGACCGGGGCACGAACCCGTGTCCCCTGCATCGGCAGGCGGACTCTCAACCACTGCGCCACCAGGGAAGCCTGAAGCTTCCATTTTTAGCTCGAATAAAACTGATGGTGTATATGTGTTTTTGCAGAGAAAGTAAACAGGAAATTATTATTTGAGTCCAGTAAACTCAAGAAGACAGAGGGCCTGAAATACTTGGGGTTAGGAGGCATCCATGCTGCAGATTTTCCCTTGGGCCACTGTTCGGGGCTCATGGGGAAAGTACACAGGAGCCAGGGGTGGAGGCTGATTCAGAACACCTGCCCTTGATGGCATCACTAAGGTGCATACAAGGTTTAGCTCTTAGCTTTCTAGGGTCAAAACCCTCAATGTTTTCTGTTCACTCATAGAGGACTAGAGAAAACCAGAGAGTCCAGAGGTTAGGAAGAGTTCATAAGGGTTTAAGCATAAGTAAGATTTCATACAAGTATGAAGGCTTCCTACTTCGACCACAGCCCTCTTGGATTCAGGGATCCAAGTCTCAAAGCCCAGCCTCCTTAGGAATCACAGAATGTCCACAGAAATACTGCAGAGTGCTTCTTATCCAAGTGGCCTATTTTACAAAGAAACCAAGGTCCGGAGAGGTTGAGAGACTTGCCTAAAGCCATACTGGTCGGGCTGGGCTTGCTTTCCTGTCATTCAGCTCCCAAACCGAGAAATACATGCATGCCAATGAGATTCACAGAACATGATTCCTAAGGTAGAAAAACAGCTTGTTTATTTCTGAAGGGAGAGGCCCCTGGCAGAATTATTGGTTCCTGTCATTTATCAGGACACTCCTCTAGCAAGGCCCCTTTAAGAGATGCAATTACATCCTGTACTTTGGTTTGATCAGGGGGGAAAAAAAGCAGTCCTTTATCCCAACACTCAGCGTAATCACGGATGGGTCTGTCAACACAACCAGAGCAGCCCCAGCTTGGTTTAAGCAGTTACCTCTGCCAGAACGTCTTCCTCCTGCTCTCCAGACAAGGCTCTAAACGGTGGGTCTTGGGGGTCATTGCAGGAATGCGCAAAGCCATTGTTACATAAGTACTTTCTGTCTCATAACTCATTAGCACCAGGCTGCGGGTAAGAATTTTCTTACGCGACCTCATTTAACTCTCACTCTCACGACAACACTATTTACACATAACAAAAGTCTCAAGTTTAACTTAGTCCCAAAGCTACCAGCTAGAAAGTGGTTCTTTTGAACTTAGATCTGTCTGGCTCCAAAGTCTTTGTCTGTAGATGGAATAAATAAATAATGTGGGAGATGTTAGGAGGGCTTCCTACGCAGGGTTCAAAAGAGTTCAAGCACAAGCAAGAGTTTATATCAATACAAGTATACAGCCTTCATCCTTCAAACCACAGACCTATCATTGGAGGGATCAGGCTCAAATTCCAGCTTCTTTAGGAAGTCTTACCTAATCCCATTCCCACCTATCAGATTCTTCCCTGCTTTGATTGACACTCTCCTGGTAGAGCATCCTTACTGCCTTGAATCAGTGGGTCTATGATCCTTCCCTGCAGATCCCTTTCTGGCAAAGAAGCCACTGGAAACAAGTTCATTCATCCTTGTATCCTCCACTGCACCCTCTACAGTAGATTGCATACCTACTGTGTGCAAGGCAGGAGAGGTAACTAAAACCGATGTGTACCAGTCACTGATTACAACGTCCAAATTTATAGTTTATTTTCTATTATTACATTTAGACCGGAGTAGTGAGTAAGGATATCATTACCAAATCCCTTGTTAATCATCTTTGGTAGATTACGGGAAGGGTCTATTTTTCTATTGTGATTTCTACCCAAAACACTTCCTAGCTTAATATAATCCCCTCATATAGGGACAACATTTTATAGTTTCCAGTACTGGTCCCACCTGATTATAGCCATCCCCCTGGAGGGTGGTCCATGAAGCCCACCCACGCCCTTGCACCAACCATCAGCACTGAGTCACTGGAGCCCCCGCTCTGAGGGTTACACCTGATTCTGAGAAGCTTGAGCCACGGCTCTCTCTGTCTTTCCCAGCTCTGAGTGTTCCCGACACCCTGGGCGCAGCTGCCTCACTGACAGCCCCAGGCCAGCGTTAGAGGTCTGAAGGAAGCGCGCTTATTGGAGCTTCATCAGGAATCGCATTGGATTCTGCCCTCCTAGGCTCCCTGAAGCTCCAGACTAGACCATCTGCCTTCCCTGGGGATGGGGTTGTGTGGACAAGGGGAAGGGGGTCTGTAGAGCAATGGGCAGCTTCTGCTTTCCTTCTGGGGAAAAAGGCTGTGGACAACCCTGACTTTGATGGATAGGGGAATGTCCAGAAGATCCAGGGGCTCCATTTAGGGCTGGGCAGAGGCTGACATCTTGGTAACTGGCCAGAAGAGAACCAGGTGCAATGAAGACGCCACTGAGGAGGGAATCCTCTCCTACCTTCAAATCACTTGAAATTCCTACCCAGACCCCATTTGGAGGTTCTCAGGTACCAACTCTGCCCCAAAGCAAAGGCTGAGAAGAGCAAGCCTTTGTCCATCCAGCATGTAGGTAGCATCAGTGACAAACTCCACGGTTAGGTAACATACTCAAGGTCACGCAGCTATAACCCAAAGCAGTCTGGCTTCAAGGTTCTTGCTTTTTCTTAACAGACAGAACTGGGGATCTGATAGGTAACAGGCATGGGGTGTTTGTCAGCAAGAAAGCAGGCTGTATGTGACCAGGTCAGAAAGAGCAGAGGACAGAAGCCCTGGAGCTTTCCGCACCATGGCACCTAGAACACTGACTAGTGATCATCTTGACTTATCTTCTCCCTCACTAGACTACAGGTTCCCCGAGGACTGCGTTCTCTGGCTTTCATAACCACAATACCCGCCCTGTGCCTGACGTGACATACGTTCTCAGGAACATCTGTGAATGCTCGAGACTCTTGAGGGCTTCTTAAGGACAAAGTAGGTGCAAAATCAGGTCAAACCATCACAGTCAGTAGGTAAGGCCTCAAGCACAAGGGAGTGGCAGGAATGGGAGGGAATTAGGCCAAATGCTCAGGAAATCTTTCTCTGGACACATGGATCTCCTCCTGACAGAGTCAGAATTTCAATGAGGCCTGGTGCCCCTACTCTGCAATTGTAGGCCTGTAGCATGTAAGAGACCTGCTTTGTTAACACATAAAAAGTCAAAGGTCAGGGGACTTCCCTGGTGGGGAAATGGTGAGAACCGTTTTCTTCATCAGAATCCCATCTGCTGACCTGCCCTGAGCCACTGGGTTTTCCCAGAAAATTAAGCCTAGTGATCTGAAAGCACTGCATGCTTTCTATCTTCAGAAACCAGCAAGTTCAAAATGTTGTGATCTTGGAGTTCTAGCCAAAGAAGAGGAGTTTGCATCTCCCTCCAACTTCATTTCTTTTTTTTTTGTTTTTTAACCAAGCAGTTCTCTCAGAGAACTTTCGGCTTCTCGTCACTTTTCCATGCCCAGACCTACACTCCACCTGGCATCCAAAACTGTGTCCTGACCTAGCTGGCTGGCAGGGCAGGCTCAGTGGTGCCCAGGCCTCCCCTTGCTGGGCGCTGAAGATAAAAGCCACCACTGATAACATCAGTGGGAGCCCAGCTCTGCTTAATCAACACACTTTCACATCTGTTATCTTACAGGGAGGTAACATTACTTACTGTGTTGCTGTAGAGGCAGCAAAACTACTTGGAAACACATCCTCCACCTGCCAGCCCCCATCCCACCCTCTGCATTGAGGACAGAAGAAAACAGGCCCGGTAGGTAGCAAGGAGCCAAGCGGTGTTTGAGGAGAGGGGAGACTGCTGAGCTTAGTGGCCTAGGGTGGACAACACCGGGTGGAAGATCCCCAAGTTTATCCCTGCAAGGGGTCCAGCTCAGAGGCAGTGTCCTGGGAACAGAGTACAGGCCTTGCCCCTGCCCCTCCCCCTCGGGACAGACCGCTAACGGCTCCCACTTCTGGCCATCAGTGTGCCCGCGAATGGACGAACCTAAAGTCCCAGACCAGAGCCCAGAGTCAGTGCACGGTCCCTGCCAGCCACCAGCCGCAGCCCCAGTCTGCGTGGGCCAGGCCAGCATTTCCTGTTGCCTAGGTGCCAGGTGCGGGGTACCTACTCTCCCGCGTGTGCCGCCCGGAGGTGGGGCAGCCGCGGGCCTCCCAGCCCGAGCGCGATCGGCCCCCAGCGAGGTTCCGCAGGACCCCCAAGATCCCCTCCGGGACACGGAGCCCGTCCCTCTCCTCCCAGGCCGCGTACCTGAGGGGACGGACGCCCCACAACCCCACTTCCTGCCAAACCCGGGAGAGGCCGACCCGGGCCCCCAGCACCCCCGGGCTCCGGGCGCACAGCCTCCCGACGCGCAGCATCCCGACGTAGACAGCCACGGCTCGCCACTCCCGCGTCCCGGCCCGAGTAAACTTTTAAGTGCGCTGAGGCGGGGCGAGCGCGGAGCGCGCGGGGAGGCGGGAGGGTCGCCTCTGCCTATGGGTTGCGGAGGACTAGGTGCCGGCCGGGCGGGGCGGGGCGAGGCGAGGCCTGCGAGGCTTGGAACGTGCGGGGCACCTTCCCCTTGACCCGCCGCCCTCCGCCTCCCACCCTGTTAAAACGGCCCTGGTTTCCTTCTGGATCCGACGTCCCCGGCCCGCAGCCCAAGGCAGGTCTCCCTTCCCAACCACCAGGGGCTTGGGTTTGGGGGCGCAAGAGCGTATTGATTTCCTAGAGGGGGAGCCAGCGGCGCGGCGCGGCGCGGCGACGCCAGACGCGGCCGTCCCCCGAGCCGTGTTGGCGCGCGGGTCACGTGCTGCCCCCGTCCCCCCGCGGGTTGCCGGCCAGAGGCCAGGGAAGCCCGCGCGAAGCGCCCCCAGCCATGCCGGCTGGAGCAGAGAGCCCGCGGGGGAGGGGAGGCAGCTGGGACAAAGCGTGGCGCGGCTGAGACCGCTGCGGCCCGAGTGCTGGCTGAGGACAGACGTCGGCTTCAGAAGGGACTCCATTAACAAATGGAGGGGACCCCCACGTCCCAAGCGTCAGCCTCCCATCCCTCCCCAGACTTCTGCCTTGACCTGCAGTGCACCCTAAGGTGGCCTCAGGCGTTGGAACCTGTCCACCACCCCCACCTCCGCGCCCCAGGCACAATTCCTGAGGCTGAGGAGTGAATGAAAAGTAAACCTCTCTCTCTCCAGACCCTCCCTGTGGTCCTCTGAGGCCCAAGTGTGGTTGCAGGATGGAGAGAAGGTGACTGCCCATCTCTGGACCTAGCTAGGAAAAGACGCACTGGACAGCAGTGTGGCACGTGTGCCAGGTCCGTAGTGTCTCGCTGTAGCCGTGGCCCTTCTTCCAGAGGAGAAGGGGGAGAGAAATACGGGAAGGACCCTGGCAGGGTGGCCTCCCCTCTCCTGACCCAGAGGCAGTGATACACACTGGGCCAGGAAGAAGGGGTGGCTGAGGGCGGGGCTTGGCCTGAGAAGATCTCCGCCTTTATCTGGGAATTTTGGCTCAACCAACCGAGGTTGTGAGAAGGAGACAACGCCGCTCCTCTTCATGAGCCTGAGAGTGACCTCGATCCCTCTGAAACCCTGGCTCCTGGGGAGGGTCCCCACACTTCAGTTGTGTGGGGATGGGCTTGCAAGGGCCTGCCTTCCTTATAGACTAGCTCACAGACTCTGATAACCCAGCCCAGGGAATGTGGGGCACTAGGGAGTATCCCAGGTCTGGGTACCAAGCCCTGCTTGGCAGACTCTGCTACTAGCTTGCTGGGTGACCCTGGGTAAGTCATTTCTCCTCTCTGGGCCTGTGAAGTGAGGAGTGGATACTGAGCTTGCAGGCCCTTGCACTTTCTTTGCTAGTTTGAGGATCCTGGAGGGGGAAGGGTGGGATGAGTCCCTCCCTGAACTTTGCTCCAGACTCAGCTTTCCACACACTGGGCTTTCCTGACTTCCCAGACATAGATGTCGTGGAACCACAGCCACCAGTTTCAAGATATCTCCCCCATGCCAGGCTCTTCATGCCAGGCTCTTCAAGGATGTTATCTCTGCCCTCACAATCAACCTTCAAGGAACAGGCATGCCTTGGAATGTGTCTTTGTTTTTATGGATAAAGAAATTGAGACCCAAAGCGGTTCAGCTACTTGTCCAAGGTCAAGGTGGGCTCAGTAAACACAAGCCAAGGCTCTGTCTATACTCAGTTTGTGGCTTTGGGCAAGTCACGGGGCCTTTCCAGCCTCAGTCATCTTTAAAATGGGACTAATACTAGCCTCACACAGAGGGCTGGGGTAATCACTGAGTACAGTAGCACAGAACTGGTACTCGACCAGTTTTCAGTGATGGGTAGTTTCTTTTTCCATCCTCTTCTTCCTCCTGTGTCTACACTCTGAGACCTTCCTCTGCGTTAGGTACTGCAAACCTTTTTTTTTTTTTTTTTAGGAGGAAGAATTACTTTTCATCTCTGCAAAGCCTTGAGAGCTGTGGTAGGCACTGGTTTCAAGGAAGGTGGGGAGGGCTGGGGGGAAAGAAAAATGGAAATGCCTGATGTGAGAGTTCCTGAGTCCAGGTAGCAGATCATGGTGACCAGAATTCTTGGGTCACTTTGAGGGAGTAGGTAGCTGGGCACATTGGCCGTCCATGCCCTCCAACTTTCCTCCCTCATCCGTCAACCAACTCAGTTCCTCATAGCTCCCCAAGGGGCTTCCTGCCTGATCCGAGCATATCTGCTTGTGCTGCACATGACTTGCATGACTTGCCGGGCTGGGGTTGGAAAGGATTCCCTTTGGACTTGAAGAGACATTTCTCCAAAGAAGATGTATGAATGGCCCACAGACACATGAAAAGGTGCTCAACATCACTGGTCATTAGGGAAATACAAATCAAAACCACAATAAGTTACTACCTCACATGCTTTAGGATGGCTACTATCAAAAAAACAGAGAACAGTAAGTGTTGGCGAAGATGTGGGGAAATTGGAACACTTGTGCATTGCTGGGGGGAATGTAAAATGGTGCAGCGGCTGTGGAAAACAGTATGGCAGTTCTCAAAAAAATTAAGAACAATTACCACATGATCCAACAATTCCACTTCTGGGTATGCACCCAAAAGAATTGAAAGTAGGGACTTGAGTAGACATTTGTACATCAATGTTCATTGAAGCATTATTCACAATAGCCAAAGGCAGAAACAACCCAAATGTCCGTGGATGGATGGACGGATGAACAAGATGTGGTGTATACAACAGAATATTATTCAGCCTTATAAAGGAAGGAAATTCTGACTTACGCTACAAGGGTCAACCTTGTAGCAATATTTAAGGTATGCTAAGTGTGAGAAGGACAAATACTATATGATTTCACTTATATGAGGAGTCTACAGTAGTCAAATTCATAGATACAGGAAGTAGAATGATGGTTGCCAGGGGCTGCAGGGAAGGGGAATAGGGACTTGTTGTAGGGTCCAGGATTTTAGTTTGGGAAAATGGAAAAGTTCTGGAGATGGGTGGTGGTGATGGTTACAAACAATGTGAACGTACTACTACTTTTTGTTAAAAAGCCTTTTTCTTGTTTTATTTTCCTAAGACGGTGTACATGTTTTCTCTCAATAAATTTTTTTATTAACAGCCCAAGGGAGGCCTCCTGACTAGTGGCATTGATCATTTACAGAGACTAGCATGTTTCATGAGGTTTTCAGTGGGTGCCAAGGGGTTACATAGGCCTGCAATCGGCCTCGGAGTCAGGTCTGGGAAGAATCCAGCTCTGCTGCCTTTCCTCTCAATGACCCTGAGCAAAGTTCTTTTCTCTGGTGTAATTTTTCAAAGCTCTCTGTTGTAAATGACTGTTTCCAAGTAGTATATGAAAAATGTCTCTCTCAAAGAAATTTCTTCTCTGTAAGTCTGAGAAGGGAGCTGTCTAATAAGAGATGCAGTAGTCATGAAGGAAAGGTGGGAAAAAAGACACTGCTGGCAGCCACATAAAGAAGAAAAAGGAAGATGAGGGAGGGACTTTTACATAAAGAAGAAAAAGGAGGATGAGGGAGGGACTTTTAATTTTGAAAGAAGAGATGACAGTGACTTGATACATGATGCCTATACTCTACCAATCAGATCCAGTAGCCAGTATCAAAAACAAAACAAAGCAAACAAAAAAACAGGGCTGATAAAACTTGTTCTAAAAACGATGTTTCTGATTTTCTAGCTGAAAGTGAAAATAAGGAACTCGTTCTGAACTGCTGTGTAAAGTAAAATTATTTGACCACAACTGATGATGGCAGACACAGACAGTCATGATCTTAAACAATCAGTATTTTCTTGCTGACAACTCAAAATTGAAAAAACTAAAGAAACTGCAATCCCAGCGGCTGCCAAAAGTTGCGAAAGCCTTGCTTTCATAAAGAGTGTGGTACGAAAATCTTTCTTTAGACGATGTAATTTTAAACTTTTCTTGGGTCAAAGTCAAGAGCTAAAGTCATCTGTCAAGACTTGAATTAGACCCAGTGTTATCAGACCAAATCTAATTTATCTTCCTTTACTCAATCATTGGTTCAACAGACATTCCCTGAGTGCCCACTAGGTACCAGGCACAAGGCTGGGCTCTCAGGCTGCAGATATGAATAAGACAGGTGGGGCTTCCCTGGTGGCGCAGTGGTTAAGAATCTGCCTGCCAATGCAGGGGACACGGGTTCGAGCCCTGGTCCGGGAAGATTCCACATGCCGCGGAGCAGCTAAGCCCGTGCGCCACAACTACTGAGCCTGTGCTCTAGAGCCGCGAGTCACAACTACTGAAGCCCGCGTGCCTAGAGCCTGTGCTCTGCAACAAGAGAAGCCACCACAATGAGAAGCCTGCGCCCTGCAACAAAGAGTAGCCCCCGGGGCTTCCCTGGCGGCTCAGTGGTTGGGAGTCCACCTGCCGATGCAGGGCACACGGGTTCGTGCCCCGGTCCGGGAGGATCCCACATGCCGCGGAGCGGCTGGGCCCGTGAGCCATGGCCGCCGAGCCTGTGCGTCCGGACCCTGTGCTCCGCAACGGGAGAGGCCGCAGCAGTGAGAGGCCCGCGTACCGCAAAAAAAAAAAAAAAAAGAGTAGACACCGTTCACTGTACCTAGAAAGCCCGCGTGCAGCAGCGAAGACCCAATGCAGCCAAAAATTAAATAAATGAATAAATAAATTTTAAAAAAAGAAGACAGGTGTCTGCTCTCAGGGAGCTCACTGTCTAGTAGAGAACACCAACCCTGAGACTGATGGTGGCATGTGGTGTGGCCAGTGCCATGGGAGAAGGGAGACAGGGGACAGGCACCTACCCCAGGTGTATCACCGAAGGTCTCTTAGAGGTCTGAGCTGAGTGAGTAGTGTATTAGTTTCCTAACACTGCTGGAATAAATTACACAAGTTTAATGGTTTAAAACAACAGAAATTTATTCTCTTACAGCTCTGGAGGCCAAAAGTCTGAACTGAGTCTTGTGGGACTAAAATCAAGGTGTTTGCAGGGCTAGTGCTTTCCAGAGGCTCTGGAGAGAACTGTTTCTTGTTGCTTCCAGCTTCTGGTGGCTCCAGGCATCACACGCATCTCTGCCTCCTTGGTCACATTGCCTCCTCCTCTTCTATGTCCAGTCTCCCTCTGCCTTTCTTATAAGGACACTTGTGATTACATTTCGGGCCCACATGGTTAATCCTAAAAAATCTCTCCATAGCAAGATCTTTAATTTGGTTACATCTGAAAAGTCCCTTTTGCCATATAAGGTAACATATTCACTGGTTCCAGGGATTAGGACGTGGCTAACTTTGGGAGCCATTATGCAGCCCACCCCAGATAGGATTGGGAGGCGAAACTGTGGACGGCCAATGGGATGTTTATAGGGGGAGAGTATATAAATGGGAGTGTGGAGAAAGCATACATGAAGGCGGGGAGCACATACATTCTGGAAGTTACTAGTATTGTTATGGGAGTGCTTTTTTGGGAGTAGTGGGAGGCAAGGCGGGGCCTTATGAGAGAGGCAGGCAAAGTGTATAATGATTACGGATTTTATTTCCAGCATGTCCTTAGCTGGCAGGTGGTATGTGGTAGGTACTCAATATATTTTGGGAGATTTGAGTCAAATGAATGACTCAAACAAGTTATATTCTTAGGATGCCTACTACATATTTGTTGGAGGTATAAATAGAAAAAGAATCTCCATTTGGTGGTATTCAAACCCTATGACTAATAAGTGAGGCCTTTCAAGGCCTAGGCAGTATGTCAGGATGCTTCCAGATGCTCGTACCATGACCTAAGCTAATCCGTCTTGCCACTCTGCCACTTTCAACGTACAGACAATGTCTTCTTTCCTGATGGTCTCACCATGGCAGTTCCAGGCATCACACACAGACAGAATCAGCAGAGAAGCATAGCAGCCTTTGATTAGCAAGGAAAGCCTTTCTCTTGAGCTCCCCAGCAAACTCCCTGGGGTTCGATCATTGTTATCCCTGCCAACAATTCGAATGCAACCAGGACGTGGGATAGCCATAGGGCATCGGTGGAAAGAGCTCACTTTTGGTCAGGGTGATCAGGCAAGTATTTCTGGAGGAGGTGGCATCTAGACTGCACCTTGAAGGATGAAAAGGATGGTGACAGTGGAGAGGGAGGAAAGGGCATTCTAAGCTGAATGGCATGAACAAAGAGGAGGAGGTGGAAACATACAAGGGTTGGTTGGTTTTACAGGAATTATTTTTTAAAGTGCCTTCTAGGGACTGAGAACTTTGTGTATTTTTTCCCATTTAATCCTTATTCAAAATATAGCTTCCTCTATAGGTGGAAATTTATGATTGAGGAAATCCAGGATTGGAGAGATTCTGTGATGTGTCCAAAGTTGGCAGAACCAGGACTTGATCTCAAGTTATCTCCAACCTACGGTGATTTTATTCATTCATTCATTCATTGTTTATTTATTTATATTAAACTTTTCTACATTATAATTTATTACAAAATTATAATACATGTGCCTTGTAACCGATGTTCAAGGTAAGCAGGATTAAAAGTGTGTGTATTCCATACCTTTCCCAAGCTCTTTTACACGTGTAGACATATGTAAATGTTTCTTCACCTCTCCCTTTATGTATTTTTTCCAAAAAATGAAATCATCCTGGAAAATTTATGAAATCTGAATAAGGTCCATAGATTGATAATAGTATTGATCAGTATTAACCTGTTGATTTTTATAACTATCCTGCGGTTATATAAGAGTTTTATTTGTACTTGGGAGAGACACACTGTTGTATTTATGGATGAAGGGATATCATGTCTGCAACATACTCTTAAATAGTTCAGAAATATGTGTATATTTCTGTAGTAAAGTGTTAACAGTTGGGAAATTTGGGTGAAGGGTATCCAGGAATTCTTCCTTCTATCCTTGCAACTTTTAAGTCTGAAATAAGGTCAAAGTTTTAAATTTTTTAAAACTGAGATCATGCCATGCATCTTACTCAGTGACTTGCATTTTTTGCCTGAGCATATACAACAAACATTTTTTTTCCAGGTCAATACATGTAGCTCTATGAATTCTCTTTAATGGCTGCATAATGTTCCACAGTGAGGTTCCATTGTGTAAATACATTCTAATTTGTTCAACTACTCCCCTTTTGATGGATTTGACTTTAAATACAATGTTAATTATATATTAAGGACTCCTGTAAGTTTGTATCTGTTTCCACACTCTCTATGTTTTTCCATTGATGAGTGCCCATGACAATGCTATACTCATGGTGACAATAGCCCCCCTCATGGCTATTTTTTTAATTTCATTAAGTGTTCTTGGCAATTCTCATACACTTACCCTCCCATATGAATTAGATTTTTTCCATCTTATATGCATTTTAAGATCACTTTTACCTAGTTCTAAAAACAAAACAAAAATCTTTTTGGGGGCTTCCCTGGTGGCGCAGTGGTTGAGAGTCCGCCTGCCGATGCAGGGGACACGGATTTGTGCCCCGGTCCGGGAAGATCCCACATACTGCGGAGCGGCTGGGCCCGTGAGCCATGGCCGCTGAGCCTGCGCGTCCGGAGCCTGTGCTCCGCAACGGGAGAGGCCACAACAGTGAGAGGCCCGTGTACCGCAAAAAATAAATAAATAAAAAATCTTTTTGGGATTTCTAATTGCAATTACTTTAAATTTGAAGTTCACTTTGGGACGGACTCATTTATAGGAACATGGTTTATCTCTCTACATGTGGAAGTATTTAAAGCAAATCTATGTAAATAAGTAAGCTATATATACAGAGATCATGTGCCTTAAAAAGCTCTTTGGGGCCTTTTTCAAGGGCTCTCTGAATCTGACTTTTTTTCAGTCCACCTCTGGCTGTGGGTTGAAGCATGAAAGGGGCCAGCTGCCCTCAGAAAGGTTGACGTCACTGCATGGTACCATTCAGCTCTTTCCTGCATGCATCTCTCCGTGGGTCCTTGACACACTTTCCCATTTTATTATCCCCGTTCGACAGAAGGCGAAACAGAAGCTTGGAGTGCTGGATCAACCTGCCAGGATCGCACTGGACCTAGCAGTGGCAGCGCTGGCCTGATGCCCAAGGTTTTCCCAGGAAGCTGCTGCCTCCTGTCCTGGTCCTGAGCTTTGTCTTCTCAAGGGCTGTGCTACCTGTGTCCTCTTCGGCAGCTGCTCAGACAACCTCACTATCCTGACACGAGGTGGCACTTTGTTTGAGGAGCCGCAGCGCAGGGCTAGTCTATCGTTCCTGAGCAAAAAGCTGTCAACAGATAACAGGCTTCACTTTCTCATGAAGCTGTAGTTTTCCAGCCTCAGGGAGTGAAAAAATCTTTCTCAAAGTGAAGAGCTGCTGTCAATTCCTCACTCTGCTGCCCTGCTTCCCTGGGCTGCATCTCTGCCTGTCTGAATCTGACCCATTCTTTTTTTTTTTTTAATTTATTTATTTATTAATTTTTGACGTGTCGGGTCTTCGTTTCTGTGCGAGGGCTTTCTCCAGTTGCAGCCAGCGGGGGCCACTCTTCACCGCGGTGCACGGGCCTCTCACTGCGGAGCACAGGCTCCAGACGTGCAGGCTCAGCAGCTGTGGCTCACAGGCCCAGTCGCTCCGTGGCATGTGGGATCCTCCCAGACCAGGGCACGAACCCGTGTCCCCTGCACCGGCAGGCAGACTCCCAACCACTGCGCCACCAGGGAAGCTCCGTCTGACCCATTCTTCAAAGCCCAACTTAAATGCCACTTCCTCCATGGAGCCTTTTCTGATTTCTTCCTTCTTCCCAGGCTCCTCCTCCCTGCCATGCTGGGTATGACCCACCTTCTTCCAAATACACTCACTTGCTGTGACTGTCCTTAAAGAGATAAATAGTTGACTTCTCTGAGCCTTAATTACTTCCCTTCTAAAACTGAAATAATATCTGCCTTTTATATCTGGCTGTTATGAGTTAAAAGAAATAATATACGTAAGTCACAGTCCTAGGCACACAGGACGCTCTTACATATGTTAGTCTGGTGTTATCACACTCAAATGTACACCCGCACAGCCCTGCACATTCACACGCAGATTTTCTCTGTATGTGTTAGGACCCTTATTCTTTCTACCTTCTATAATAATTATGTGTGTAGGTTGCTGGGGTGGGGGTAGGGAAATAGGGTGTAGTGAAAAGAAACAGGATTTGGAATAAAAAATTTGGGTCTTCCCCTCAACCAGCTGTGTGACTAAGGTCATGTTTACTTCTCCCTGAGTTTCTTCCTTCATAAAAGAGAGATAACAAAAAAATGTGCTTCATAGTTTCTTCATGTATCAATACATCATCAGAATAAGACTGGTGTATATGTATAGCTGATTCACTTTGTTATAAAGCAGAAACTAACACACCACTGTAAAGCAATTATACTCCAATAAAGATGTTAAAAAAAAAAGGATGCTCAAGGGCTTTAGAGATTGCCAAGTGCTAATGTATTGTTACCCAATTGCTCTTGTCTATTTCCCAGAAGCCTAGAGCACAGTGCCTTGCTGGGGATGGGGAGGGGTGCACACAATGATTTGTTAAATGAGTAGGCCATGGCACTGACTTCTTTTGGTCTTCATAATTCCCCTCTGAGAGAAGTTTTAATATCCCCATTTCAAAGATAAGCAAACTGAAGCTTGGAGTGGGTAAACTGCCTCATTCATTCATTCAACAGACCCCTGAATGAGCAACTACCCTGCATCAGATTCTGGGGATACAAAAACGAAATCTCTTCCATCACAACGTAGAATGGAGGAAAGAGACATAAAGGTAAGTATAACACAAGGTGGATTATAAGTGATAGCTAGTATTTATTGGGTACTTACTAAGTGCCAGACACTGCTGTAAGCTCTTCATGTGTTTTACTCCTTCCATCCTCCCCAGACTCTATCAGCCAGGTACCATTGTTATGCGTGTTTCTCCTGTACCCATAGATGAAGCATGGTGATTGCTTAAGGATTCATAAACCTCAGGGAAGTTTTCCTGAAGGACTAGTAATTAGCTAGGCAGAGAAGGTGAGTGGAGAAGGCAGGGCCATTTCAGGAGAGGGAAAGGTTTGGAGGCCACCTACTGGAAGCCTCCATAGCATCCCAGGCAGGGGCTGGTCAGGAGGCTGCAGGAGTACGCAGGGCTCAGTGTACAAAAGAGAGTGGTCCATACCCTACAGGTAGTTATTTGAAGGGTTTTAAGCAGAGGAGAGACTTGGCTAGATTTTTAGAAAGATCATCTGGGCAGCTGGGTGGAGGTGCAGGGAAGGGAGAGAGACTCAGAATAGTAATCCAAGCTCAAGCTGATGGTCGCCCGGACCAGGGCTTGGGGCAGTGAGGAGGAGATGAGAGAGAGAGAGGCAAAGTTTTCCGGATCATGATGGTTTGGGGATTGTTAGAGGACAGAGAGCAATTTTGAAGGACACCCCGTTTCGGCTGCTAATCCAGGGGGATGGGGGAGATCTGATGAGGTCAGTTTTGGATGGAGCCCAGGTCTTCTGGCCCCCAGTCTTTTCGCCTCCTGGCGCTGCAAGCGACGACTGCCCGCGGGCGTGCTCTCCCAGCACCAGGGAACACAGCAGCTCGGCTGGCGACTGAACTCGGAGCCGGAACCTCACGCTCCCGGCGGTGGCGGGCGACAGAGGGCGCTCCCGCACACGCTCAGGCCGCTCTGGCCCAGCCCGTCTCAGTGGCCGCGGAAGGTGACGTGGACACGGAAGTGGTCGTCGTCGTGGCTGCACCGGTGGGAACGGGGCGCAGGGCTCAGAGGGCGGCTGGCGGGCGGACGGGCGGCGGCGGTCTCGCACCTGCGGCGGCCGGGGACGCAGGCTTTGTAGGTTGGGTGCGACGAGCGGCTTCTCAGCCCTTCTCTTGCCCGTCGGAGCCGGGACTCGTTCAGCCGGCGTCACCATGACCAAGGCCGGTAGCAAGGGCGGGAACCTCCGCGACAAGCTGGACGGCCACGAGCTGGATCTGAGCCTCAGCGACCTGAATGAGGTCCCGGTCAAGGAGTTGGTCAGTACAGTCCCGCGAGGCCCAGGCGCCCACCCGCGACTGGCGCTGGCCCCTGCGTTGGTCGCCTTCTTTCGCATGCCTCAGTCTCCATGGCTTAAAATGAGGTGGGGGGAGTGGGACTAACTCCCCGGGGGAGGCCGCGTCCGGCCCCAGTTTTCTTCCTGGGATGTACACGTGTCACTTTGGCACAGTTCCAGAAGATGGGAAGGAGCTGCTTGTCTGGCTATGGGCTTTTTACGGGTCAGGAGTGAATCTCCCCCCCCCCCCCCCCATTTCAGGGGCTTTCGCAGCGCTCAGCTCCTTGCCCGACCCAAAGTAGGAGCCCTCAGAGCGCGATTGCTGGATGTATTCGGAGAATGAATGAACAGATGAATGAATGACTTGGTGCAAGTAGGCCTCCGGTTAGACCTGGGTGTGGCCCAGACCTGGCTTTTCTTGGAAGCCAGAAATCCCAGCTGGCTGCCCCAGCCCTGAGGCATGCTTCCTTGAAGAATGTGACATCTCACTGCTTGGTTGGCAAAGTCTCTTCCCAACTCTGAAACTGGTGGGAATCCGCACCATCGTGGCCCACCCCTCCACCCGCCTACTCCCGTACCCCCAACCGGGGAAACAAGCCTGAGGCCCCAGGGACGTTACAAGACTAGTTTGTTGCCAAAGTGGAGTTAGATGGTACATCCCTGCTTTGCCCACCTGGTTCCCCACCCGCATCCCCCACAGTAGCCTCCCTTTGGATGACCTGCACTTTCCTCACTGCCTTTAACGAATTATATTTGCGTTTGGCACTTGGCCCAGTCTTCTCTCTGCCTTGGCTGCGTAGTATGGAGGTTAGAATGGGATTCCCAGTTCATATATCAGCTTCATTGCTTAATAGCTGAGTGCCCTTGGCAAGCTTAGTTATCCTTTAAGCCTAGATTTCCTCATGTATAAAATGGTGATAATTATTCCCGTCGCATAGGGTTGTTGGGAGGATTAAATAAGACTGTAATGTAAAATACTTGGCAGGTAGCAAATGTTGATGCATGTAACTATTACCACGGTGTACTTCCCACTGTGATATCTCAGACTTCTTTAGGTGGTCAAACTTCATGCTTGGGACTTTGACATTTGGAAAGTCCACGTTGGCCCAGTGTCCTTAACTGATATTTGCCTTCTTCCCCGCCCCATGTTTCAGCACAGCCCTAGAACTGCTGTCCGAAACCTTTCACTCCAGGCCTCCGGTTGGGGCAGCATTGCCCCTGGGAGAACGGAAGGGTCAGTTTTGCTGAGCCTCTCCATCCCAAACCCCATGGGAAAACGGAGCTGGGTTGTGAGGGCCTTGATTTCACTCTGCATTCACTCACTTACTCATTCATTCAGGTACGAATCAGCCAACGGGTATATTGAGTGCCTGGCAGACCCTGAACTGGAGAATATGGAAATCACAGAGCTATATTAGACACAGTCCCTGCCCTGAAACCTAATAAGGAGCAGTGCTAGAGAGAATCTTAAAAGTGCTGTGGAGAATTTCTGAGAATCTGGTCTTTTTTCCTTGGATGTTCCCCAGCCACATCCCTACTGTGCATTCTTCTCTAGGTCGTGGGTGACTGGCTCATTTTTCCTTTCGTGTCTCCAGGAACATTATACTTCAGTGCTATTTTTTGTTTTTAAAGGCCTTTTTTTTTTCCTTTGTTGAAAAAAATTTTTTTAACATCTTTATTGGAGTATAATTGCTTTACAATGGTGTGTTAGTTTCTGCTTTATAACAAAGTGAATCAGCTATACGTATACATATATCCCCAAATCTCCTCCCTCTTGCATCTCCCTGCCATCCTCCCTATCCCACCCCTCTAGGTGGTCACACAGCACCGAGCTGATCTCCCTGTGCTATGCAGCTGCTTCCCACTAGCTAGCTATTTTACATTTGGTAGTGCATATATGTCCATGTTAAAGGCCTTTTCTAATCATGGGAACTTTCTGTGGAAAATGCTTCATTAGCAGATGTCACTGAATTGTTCCATGTGTTGATCTGACATTTTGTTCTCATTCCCTTTCCTAGGCTGCCCTCCCAAAGGCCACCATACTGGATCTGTCCTGCAATAAACTGACTGCTCTACCGGTAAGACTGGCAAGCAAGCATGATTCCTTCTAGAGCCCTGCTGCTTCTCCTTCCTGTCTGGGGGAGTTGTGTCATAAGGCATAATTTCAGGATAGGCCTGCAGGCAGGCTACCACTAAAAAGGGCTAAGCCCTTCTGCACACACGGCTCACGGCTCACCACCAGGAGCTATGCCTGCTATCTCCATTTTCATTCGAGCTGGAGCAGCTAGTAAAAGGTAGAGTCAGTATTTGCGCATAGGTGCCTCTGACTTGGGGCCTCCTGGACTGTTACATCACAGTGTGTGAGCCCAAGGCCAAGGTGTTCTCTCTTTGGGTCCTAGTCGGATTTCTGTGGCCTCACACACCTGGTGAAGCTGGACCTGAGTAAGAACAAACTGCGGCAGCTGCCAGCAGACTTTGGCCGCCTGGTCAACCTCCAGCACCTGGACCTCCTCAACAACAGGCTGGTCACCCTGCCTGTCAGCTTTGCTCAGCTCAAGGTAACAATTCATGACCCAATGTTTCATGGCCAGGTGTGGCAGAGGCCTCGGGGACTGAGGGAGTGTGGCTGTGAGAGAGGCCGAGAGGAATACCACCTTGTTGTCACAGCCTCAGACGGCTTTCCCTGCGGCCGGAACAGAGAAGGGCTTTCTTTCTGCTCGTTTTGTTCCACTTTGAGGGGCTCTTTATGTGAACTCGGGCTTACCAGGCTCTCTGCCCCATCTGTTTAGAGTCTGAAGTGGCTGGACCTGAAGGATAACCCCCTGGATCCTGTCCTGGCCAAGGTGGCGGGGGATTGCTTGGATGAGAAGCAGTGTAAGCAGTGTGCCAACAAGGTAAGCACGAGGCTCCCCAGCGGCTCCTTCATACGTTCCCCTGGGACTTGCCTCTGTCGCCTCTTGTTTTCCCCTCCCAGGGCACCCATAGCTGTGTCTTTTTTTTTTTTTTAAAGAAGATGTTGGGGGTACGAGTTTATTAATTAATTAATTTAGTTTTGCTGTGTTGGGTCTTCGTTTCTGTGCATGGGCTTTCTCTAGTTGTGGCAAGCGAGGGCCACTCTTCACCGCGGTGCACAGGCCTCTCACTATCGTGGCCTCTCTTGTTGCGGAGCACAGGCTCCAGACGCGCAGGCTCAGTAGTTGTGGCTCACGGGCCTAGTTGCTCCGTGGCATGTGGGATCCTCCCAGACCACGGCTTGAACCCGTGTCCCCTGCATTAGCAGGCAGATTCTCAACCACTGCGCCACCAGGGAAGCCCCAAATAGCTGTGTCTTTTAAAGCACGAAGGTCTCTGAAAATGTCTACTCTGAACCTGTCAGGCAAAGGCACCTTTGTTTCTCTCTTTACAAGCAGTAGAACAATACTGTCTTCTGCTCTACTGCAGTACTTCTGTTCCTAGAAATCAGGACCTTGCATGATCCAACACTGCACTGTTGACAGTTGTTTATATGGAGCAAGAGGGTTAGGCACTGTAGCCTTTCTGAGTCACAGTTATTGAATTTTGATAATAAAGGTGTTGTTAGTATTTGTAAGTTTATACCTGTAAACAGACACATCCTGGGCACATCTGGCATTTGACTTCAGTTGAGTCATCTGACAGGAGGACGGAACTAACTGGCAGCCTGGAAGGCAAATACTGCCAATAACCTTGAAGGTGCTTTGCATTGTTTCTTAAGAACAGCACTGTACGCATCTCTCAAAAACTCTAGCTACAGTCATTTCTTCCCTCCAGCTTTAGAACAGATTGCTGCTGCTTCAGCTGAGCACCAGATGACTGACTTGGCTATGTTTAGGGGGCGTTGTGAACACAAAAGAGTTAACTTTAAATGCTAGATTAATGTAAGCGAAATGTGTGAATCTTGGGAGTAATGGCCTTTCTTTTCTTATCGTTAGCTCAGGGCTTCTTAGATAGTCTCATCATCTGTGTCACCCACTGTTACAAGAAACCAAGCACAGCATCAGTGCATCCAAGAAGCCAAGGCCACAGTTTGCCCTCAGCTGGGAACAGTACAAGTGATCAGTGAATCCTGTTCTGAAAACTTGCTGCTTTAAGAATGTTGTCTCTTCTGAAGACTAACAATAGCTACCATTGCCTGCTCTTCCTCTGTTGTGCATGCTTTGCATGTTTCATCTCATAACCCTCATGAACCTGGGAAGCAGGTGTTACTTCTCTATCTCTGACCCGAGAAACCCTCAGTATGCAACACCTTTCATTGACCCATTTATTCATTCAACTAATACGATATTAAACCAAAGTTGCTGATATTCCAGTTTTTGACCTACAAAAATAACTTTTGTTGAGTGTAAAGGTCTTTAGTATTCACAGATATTTTCCAGACAAAGCTCCGGGGAGCACGGTGCGTTGGGGACGTGGTGAGAAGCCACGCTCCGGCACCGCTGCCCTCTCCTGCGCACACCTTTAGGCACGTACAGGAGTGGCGTGGGCCAGTCAGAAGGAGGTCACTTGTCTCCAGGAGTTAGTTTAGGTCTCGTCAGTTCTGACCTTGTGGGTGCATAGTAACTAATCAGCTTGGCACATAGAAAAGCACCTTTTAAAAATAATTGGTTAGTTCAGCAGTAATCACCAGGTGCCTACTACCTGCTGTGGACGGGGATAGGTAGACAAAAGCGACCCTCCAGGGGCTCTAGAAGAGCCTCTCCCATTTCGGACTGGGCTGTGTTGTCAGGTAACTAACTCCTGACGTATTGTAGCCAAGCTAAAAGGGGCGGCTCTTAAACGTCCAGGTTCTTTATTTAGCCAGTTTTTACCCCCTAAAGCCAACTGAATGGTTGGTGCTTATATAGAATTCAGAGTTCAGGGTGAGACAGGGACTCTGAACTTGGGCCCCCTCTCCACATCATGCTTGACCTTCCTCCAGATCCTGCAGCCCCTTGTTGAGCGGCCATTTTTTAGTAAGCTTGACCCTGGAGAGGTGCCAGCTGGCGCAGGTCCTGGCTTACTTGGGACAGGGTTCCTTGTGGCTTTAAGCCAGGCTCTTGGAGGGAGTGGCTTTTGCAGACCTGCTCCTGTGTCCCTCTTATGATAGATGTGGGCATGTCTGAAGTTTCCATGAAGTAAAATAATTACATTTGAATACATGTCTGTCCTGCAGGTTGTCTAGTGCAGTAGCGAAACAGAAAATTAAGACAATTTGCTGTGTTCATTTAGAATACTTGAGCTTTTCTTCTCTTATTAATGCAGTCAAGCAACAGTGTTCATTGAGCTCATAAAATGCCTTTCTCTTACAGCTCTCCTGCCTCTGTGCACTATACGTAAGAGGGACAAGCTCTGGCCTAGGAACTCAGCAGACGTACACGCTCAGCTGTGCTACTTTCTAGCCATGTGACATCAGAGCCTGGGTTTTCTTCCTTATTTTTACAATGGGCATCCGGTCAGTTGCTCATCACACCTGTATTGAGTGCTATAACTAGCTAAATGCTGTGCTCACCTGCAGAGCTAAGGACAGTAGTCCCTAACCCTTAGGGAGCTTACAGTCTAGGATTGAGATGGATAAGAAAACTCCCACCAGTGGGAGGAGGGGAGCCTGAGGCAGCCAAAAGAGGTCAGGAAAGTGTCTTAGAGGAAGTGCTGTCCCTGTTTAACACAAAAGTTGCTGGGAGAATTACATGAAGCGATTGTAGATGGCAGGACTCTCTAGATTCCAGTTGGCACTGTGTTTCACAGACTTCTTTCCTGACCGCTTTAGTGAACTGGGCTTATATGGCTCTTCTCTGGCTAAGGTTGGTGCAGTGAGGACACAGGATAAGGTTAACTTCATTAGCTCTGCACAGCTTCCAGGGCCTCTGGTGATCAGGGCTCCTGAAAAGAACAGTCTCTTTTTTGAGACTCCCCGCAGTGATGACAACTGCGTTGAGTAGCTCAGCACCCTCCTCTCCCTTTGCAGGTGTTACAGCACATGAAGGCTGTGCAGGTGGATCAGGAGCGAGAGAGGCAGCGGCGGCTGGAAATAGACCGAGGTAGGTGGCCACCCGCCTCATGCTTGAGGAGCTAGGATCCAGGATAGGAGCCGTGCAGAGCAGTGGGGAACAGCGTGGTGGTAGATGGCAGCATCTCTCCAGTCCTGGCTTCTCCACTGAGCCCCACAGTCATAGTCAACTGCTTATCTTTCTGTATGCTTGGAGGGTTAATAAGTATCTCAAATTAAACATGCCTAACCAGATCCCCTTCAGCACCTTCTGGTGTCCCCCCATAATGGGAAATCACCATCCCTTTAGTTATTCAAGCCTGAAATTGGGAAGATGTCCGTGATTGCTTTCTTCTGTTACTCTGTTACTATGTCTAGTCTATCAGCAGTGGCAACTCCAGTGCCACCACCGCAGTCAAGCCTCCAGCCGGTGGACTGCCACAGTACCTCCTAGCACCATGTCCTGGCTCCATACTTGTGCCTTCTCCACACAGCAGCCAGGGAGATCTTTTCAAAACACAAATCACTTCTGCCGCTATTTGCTTAAAACCCTCTCATGGCTTCCAACTGAACTTAGAATGAAATTCAAACTCAGTAACATGGCCAACAAGGCCCGCCATGACCCAGGCCTGCTTGCTTCTCTGGCCTCGTTCCACACACCAGGGAGAGAGTGCAGTTACCGTCAGCCACACGATCCTCTGTTGTTGCTTGAACACACCAAGAACTGTCTCATCTTAAGGGCTTTGTTGGTTTCCTTTTCCCTCAGGTCTTTACGTGGCTGCCTACTGGCTGCCTGCTGGCTTCATGTGGTCCTCATCTGTTGCCCTAGGTTAACCTTAACCTTTTCAGAACCACTCAAACGAGAAGAGCCAACCCACCTGCCACTCTCTGTCACATCCTCAGTTATTTCCTTTATGGCACATATCACTGTCTTTTTCCCTCTTTGTTCACTTGTTTATTGTTTGTCTCCTTCTGTAGAAAGCAGATGACTTAGGCACTAGAGCTTGACTTTTCTTCACTGCTGTATCCGAGCACTTGGAACAAGGCCCGGCACACAGTAGGTGCTCTGTTGACGAGCCGGCTGACTTCTGAGCCCGCTTGCTGGAGGACTCCCGTGGTTAGAGGGACACGTGTAGTACTGATTACAGGCGGCCCCTGAGATTGGAACCCCTGAGTTGTGACCATTCCCTGTACACGCATGGCCGCTGTGCTGCCCATGTTTACTGTGACCACTGCTGCTTTCGCCTCTGGATGGCACATGTTCTCTCGAGGCTGGGCAGAGTGTGTTCTTGGCATTCTTGGTGCTCAGCTGGAACTTGGAGCTTGTTTGTATGTGGAAAAGCAGTGGAAAGCTACAGTGATAAGAATAGTACTATTGAGCTCCATGATAGTTCAAATAGGCTTTTGAGCCCTAAAAGGACATTTAACCACCATTTGTGGCATTCTGGCTTTGGAAAAATGTGCTTCAGTCTTCCAAATAATTTGGGAATGCATTTTTAGAAACCAGTAATTTGTAAGGTGGGTGCTGTATGTAAACATTGAGCTGTGGAATAAATCGGAATGTTACATAGACTCCTGAGTTGAAGTCTAGGGTACCCTCTGACAAACTAGTAGTCTTGTTTTTTCAGGAAAACATTTCCATCTTCTCTAACCTTGAACCTGAGCGCTCCCTTTTTCTTCCTGCCCTCCCCATGCCACATTCCTTTCCGAAGCTTGGGAAGATGGGACTCCCATAGAATCAACACCTCCCTTGTTTCCTCTCCTCATAGTTGAGTTGTGCAAGGCTGTCAGTGGCTGTGTCTTCTGAATTAGTACCTAATTCTAAAGCAGCATCAGACTCATCACCCATGCCTTTCTTATGCCCCCCACCCTTGTTACATCACCCTAATCTCTGCTGCTTGTGGCTAGGAATCCCTGAATAAGAATCCACTGAGCAAACCCTGAGAGCAGCTTATTGTATTTTAGGGAGGGCTTACTTCCCAGAGAGCAGAAAGACAGCTGTTGCCTTTTAATGTATCTTATGTGATCCACAGCATAAGGGAAGGGAGCCTGAATCCATAATCACTTGAGAAAGCACACTGGAGGTTTGTGGGAGAGAAGCCACTTTTGGGTATACTTTCTCATAGAGGCCGAGAAGAAGTGGGAGGCCAAGCAGCGAGCTAAGGAGGCTCAGGAGCGGGAACTGCGGAAGCGGGAGAAGGCGGAAGAGAAGGAGCGCCGGAGGAAAGAGTATGACGCCCTCAAAGCAGCCAAGCGGGAGCAGGAGAAGAAGCCTAAGAAGGAAGCAAATCAGGCCCCGAGTAGGTTTTTCTCTCAGTTGCAGGGTTCCAGGAGGGGTGTGGTGGGGACATGGCTTAGGTTTCCAGGCATGGCTGAGTGAGCGAGCGAGCGAGCGAACAAGCTTGCAGACCTCGTCAGGTACAGCATACTCTAAGGCCTGGGAGTAACTCAGAGGGTCCACTTACGGGGAATGGGGACCCTCCTACTGCCCCGAATGGTTTGTTTCCCCAGTGTCACATGCTTATGTGCAGGTATTTGGGTCAGATGTAGCTTAGAACGTTTCCAGAACAGGGAGTTGCACTTTTTGTAAGGGTTAGATTCTAAAATCACCCAGAAAGGTGAAGATTGCATATGATCACATTACTCTTAAAAGTCCCTGACGTCATCCGGGAAGTGGACTGAGCTTTTGAGTGTGTGCCGCCGTCTCAGTGGTGCCAGCACTGCCTGTGATTTTCTTTCCCAGTTGGACCCGATCACTCTGTGTGGTGAACACCAGGGGAATCACTTGGCCTGCATTCGTGGAGCCATGTCGTATATAAAACACGTTAGTGTTTTGCCTGAATATGTCCCGTTGGATTTGTGTAGCAATGTGACTCGATGTATAAGGGAGGACCGTATATCCTCTGGGCCAGAAGGGACACCTGAGGGAGAGGAACCCGAGCAGGGAAGCTCTGTGGGGAGGGAGGCCTGCAGGGCCTGTCCCTGCTTGCCCCCGCTAGCCTTGAGCAAGTCGCCCAACCTCACCACCTTTCTGTTGCCTTGTGTAAATGAGGATCATACCTCCTTACAGATTAGTGATGGGATTAAGTGAGAAAAACCTATGACAGGATCATGTAGTTCTTGGAATGTGGGTGTTCAGTCAGGTTTTTAAAAACTTTGCCTAAAAATCTCAAAACCATTTTTTCTTCAATAATTATATTCACTGCAGACAATTTCTTTATATATATCAGAAAATGGCAATCACCTGTAATCCCCTGTTCCCAGCATTAATCACTGTTACCAATATGGTATACTTTCTTGCAGGCTTTCTTTTTATAATAAAAACATTAACAATATTCATAACTTTTGAACCCGTTTCCCCGAATGGGCAGCACTCTACCCACGCTTGATGCCTCCTGATGGGCCCCTCCCCTTGGTCCTAAGGGGCCCGGGTCATCAGCATGTTATGGAGAACTTAGGACCCTGGGGACTGTGTGCTAAGTGAAACATCCAGAATGAGATCCGGTTTTGAATCTACTCCCTGAGATCCAAGGGAGAAAGAGTTCATGTTTCAATCTCTGCATAGCAAAGTTTTTAAGAGCTCAGATGGTCTAGAAAACGTGTTCTCCTCAGAGCTGGGGGAGTTTTCATCAGAGCAGAGGGGTGTAAGTGGACGTGCACGGAGATTAGCATCGACTGCAGAGTGTGCGTCCTTAAACTGACTGGACTTTTTGCCTTCTGTGACTTTGTCCCTCCAGAATCTAAGTCCGGCTCTCGGCCCCGGAAGCCAGCACCCCGGAAACACACTCGCTCCTGGGCTGTGCTGAGGCTGCTGCTGCTGCTGCTGCTGCTGTGTGTGGCTGGCGGGCTGGTCGCCTGTCGGGTGACGGAGCTGCAGCAGCAGCCCCTCTGCACCAGCGTGAACACCATCTACGACAGCGCGCTCCGGGGCCTGCGTAGCCACGACATCCTCCGGTGGGTCCTGCAGACCGATTCTCAGCAGTGAGCTTGTCCTCCACACCTGCTGCCTCCCAGCCTTGGAGCTTGGATTCCTATGGAATTGGGTTCTGTTGGACACACCTCTTTTTAGTGTCAGACCTACCTGCCATCATCACATGGCTGCCGTTTGGTACTTGAGACCTCCTCTTTGTAAGACTTCTTTGTTCCTTAGTCAGGGTTCCCTGGTGGAATAAGGAGAAATAGGAGGTGGGGCCAGTTACCTGCATGCTTAAAAGAATAGGCTTGGGGTGGGGAGAGGACAAAACATAGCCTTTTCTAGTTGTTATACAAAGCTGTATAAAGGCAAGACTCATTTCTACTAAAGGTCAGCTGTCACTACATTTATACTTTTGTGTGTCACAAACCCTTTCTTTCATTCCTCCCTGGGGAGCCAGGGCAGATCAGGAGGCAGTGTGTTATTGGGGACTAGGGGAACACCATACTCAGCAAATCTAGTCTAAATTGGGGGGGAGGGGCATACCTATTTTTTAAGGACCTCAGACATTCAGATATTTTAACAGTCATACAAAATCTCAGGCTGTGACAGGACTTCCAGACCATCCAGTCCAATGTAACACTTGTAGACAGGGAAACTGAGGCCTTCCATGACTTGCCTATGGTCTCCTAGCTGGTTTGAGGCAGAACTGGATTCCCACCCTGGTATCCTTTCTTCCCATCATTTTGCCTCCTTTATCGTGTACTGAGAGAACAAAACTTACACCAGAATTGTCTCTTGGCTGGAGTATAGAATCTTTCACGGGAAACAGATTCACGACCCAGATAGAAATCTCATAGCCATGAGGGTCCTGGGCAGCTCTTGTAGAGTCCTGCGGCACTTTATGTGGCTTCTATAAAATGGGGGTGGTCCAGGCTCCTGGCGTCAATTTGAGAGCATTAATTCCCTGATTGCCAATAAACAAGAAGGTGGACCCTTGCAAAGCCACATTGTCTGTGACAGCTCTCTTACATAATCGGTGTGACTAAATACCTCATAGGCAACCTGAAAACTAAAGCTTCATAAGAGACTGAGGTTTAGAATTGATTCTAGATATAACTACACAATGAAGGGAAATAAGTAGCATCATGGAGTTTAAAAGTGGTACACTAACGACTTGCATGAATAAGGGCAGAACTGTCCATTCTCTTGTCTGCCAGACTCAGCATTTCTTGCTCTGTGGCCTCCTTTGCCTCCTTTCACAACAGTTGGATGAAGGGATCAGAAATGGCCGTCACGGTGCTCATTCACAGAAGACTCCCGATTCCCCAGGGAGAGCAAGAACCTGTCATGTCCAGAGACAGAGTGGGGTCCGTCTTTTCGGCACTAGTGGCCCATGGATAAGACTGACACTTGTGACCGTCCTGACAGTGGAAGAAAAGACTTGTTCTTTTCTCCCTCAGGGAGAGCTCTGCTGCGTAGGCCCACACCTTACCCAGAATCACTACACATTCCTTTGGTCTTCCTCCAAGCTCCAGAGCCATTGGTACAAATGCTTTATTGAAACTAAACACATAGTACATAAAATGAGATTAAGAGAATACAGAAGTCAGCATAGTGATCAGACCTCCCCTGTTCCTTGGCTGCCTGAGGCAGCTTCCGTGGACGGGAGGAAGGCGGGAGCACGTCCAGCCTTGTCAAGCAGCCCGCCGAGGGCAGTTCACTTGTGACCTCAAGATTTGACGCTGAGGTTCTTTTGGATTTTTACAGTTATTAAATACGTGTCTGAGTGGTCTGTCTTTGTTCCTTTGTATTTTGAGGGCTGGCTGGGGCAGGGGTCGGGGTGGTTTGTACGTGGCAGTTGACTTGCTGGGAGAGGAAGGCAAATGTGAGCATCTCAGCCTCTGCCCCAAGCTGACAGGTAGGGACACTATCGCAAACAGCGACGCCCAGGAAAGCCTGTTGTGGGCAGGACCCAGGCTGTGCTGCAGGAGATGCTTCTGATCCCTGCACTGTAGTCATGCTCTGAGGTCGGGGGGCTGGGGTGGAAATCAGCTTTTCATCCCTGTCCCTGAGGGCTGGCATCAGTCTGCACTGTCTAAAGAGAGATCTGGCTGCAAAGTGGTCATCTGAAGGTAGATACGCCTGGAGAGCTCTGGTCCAAGACGGCGGGAGGTGGCTGTCACACCTTCCCCACGGCGCACCTGTATGTCTGCAAGCAAATTCTGGCGTTCTTGCTCAGAAAAACACCGCTTATAAGCCTGAAAGTGGTAAATGACCTGTTAATACCATACCACCCACGGTCATTCCTCATCTGTGAATAAGTGACGGGAAGCTTGGGTTGGGGGATGAGAACCGTCCTCCCTCCCTGGTCAGTGTTGACTCTGATCTCAGACCCGCACTGTTGACTTACAAGGCATTCCTGGGCCCTCACCAGTGCTGTCCATGGAAACTGGGAGTCCACTAAGGCCACAGTGCACTGGGCAGTGACCCCTGGAACGGCATACCTGGATCAGGAGCTGTGGGGAGGGATAGGCGTCCACAACGGCACTGGCCATTTCCAGGCTGACTCGGTTCAGCTGCTGAATCTGTCTCCTCCAGACCACTGCAAGCCCCCTGCCAGAGCGGTCCACCTTTGCCCCTCCAGCCCAGTCACTCTCCGGGCAGAAGGAGAAACTAGCTTGATCTCGGAGCTTCCTGCAAACAGCACAGTTGAGCTGCAAGTCGCATGTTACTGTGCTGCACCTGTCCCCTTACCTAGGAACTTAAAAACCCTCCACTGACATGGGAAGAGGTGGGAATGATGTTCTACCTGGCCAATTTGAATGCTCATTCTGTCCCCTAGCAGTGCTAGTTGCCGATTCCCATAAAAATGACATCTATTCATCAAAAAAGAAGTTACCGGGAAAGTACGAGGCTCTTGCTTGCATTGAGATTGGGGTATCTTGATCGGGGAGGCAGTGTGCATGGAGGTTAGCGCAGAGCACTGGGTATCAGGCAATTTGGAGTCTAGTTTTGGTTCTTCTGATTTGCTAGGAACTTTGACAAGTCGGTCTCTTTAGGCCTCAGTTCCCTCAGGTATAAAATGAGGGACTTGGATTGGATTGTCTCTGAGGAATCACTGATTTTAAATTCTGACTATGAACAGCCCTTGAGCTAAGTAGGCTAAAAAATTGTTTTACAAGGGCTTGTTTCATTGTGACCTGACCTGCAATGACTTCTGGTAAGTTGGCCCACTGATAACCCAGTACCAACCTGCAGAACACAAACTTACACATAAGCTACAGGAGAACATTTCAAAGGGACTGAGCTTGGGGGCTCTTTCCAAGAATTCCCAGGGTTAGGTCAACTCCTTCTGCCTCAAACTTGAGTGACAACGGGCTAGCAGCAGATTTCAGGGGAAAGGGACATCATCTTTGGGTACCAGAACGACTGTAAAAGACAAGGCCAAGCAACCGAGCCAGGACCTGGGGGCACTCACTTGAAGGGCGCCTCAGCCACAGCCTTTGTGAACGCGCACGCCAAGTCGGCCAGCTCCTTCCAGCTCTGCACGATTCGAGCCTGGGCTTCTGTGTGTAGCTGCAGATCTACCAATGCCTAGAAACCCCAAAGCACATGGACTGGAACGGTATGCAGAGGGTAGTTTGAAACGGTTCTCCTCTCACCGTTCACTGAAGCTGCACCCCAGCCCCTTGGCTCCCCGTTTGGCCCCTTCTCTCCTACTTAGTGCCGAGGTAGAAAGTCGTGTCCAGCAGGCATTTTACTCTTTATCATGGTGAATCGGGTTAGATGACAGTGGGCAGCCACGATGACTCAGGCAACAGAAGTTCTTACCTCTTCCATGTCTACCCTGGTCACCACAGCCGCTGTGCTGGCCTCCGGTTGTCTCTGCTTCTCCTTCTCCTTGGCCTGTTCTCCATTTGCCACCCCCTGTTTCCTTCTCCTTGGAGGATTCGGAGCCCTGGAGCAGGGAAGGAAATCAAAGAGCGGCAGCTCCAGGCCGAGCTCGGGCAGAAGAGGTGTGAGAAGATCGGACCAGAGAGTCCCACAGGGCTAGGAGGGATGCTATTTTGCAGAGGGACCCAGATCTGGGATGAATAAATTCACCCCCGTTGGCCTAAGAGCCGCCCCTTTTAATGCTAAGTCTCGAGGACAAATCCAAACCTGAAGCATTTCTCCGGATCCACAATCACCAGTGACAGAGCTTTCCCAGCTGTCCTTGCTGTGATGTCAGTTACAAAGCTCCGAAGCGTTTCCTTCCCTTCCTTGGTGCTGCCCAGACTCCCCTGCGTGAAGGGGCAGAAATGCATGCGTGCCTGCTCCCTGCAGTCAGCCCTCCGCCCCAGCCTCAGCGCCTACCCCTCTGGCTGTGCCCACCTGCTTGAAGTTGTAGATCATGGACACAAACGCCTCTGCCAGGAGCAGCACCAGAACCATCGGCTCCTCCACCCAGTCCTCCTCTCCATCCTGTCAAAGGGCGTGGAACCCGGCAGAGGGAGGCAGGTCAGCAGGTGCTTAGCACCTGCGAGAGAGACCCAGGCCTTCTGGGTGAATGACTTCATCCCCATCAGCCTAGTCCACTTTTTTTTTTTGCGGTACGCGGGCCTCTCCCAGTGCGGAGCACAGGCTCCGGATGCGCAGGCTCAGCAGCCATGCCTCACGGGCCCAGCCGCTCTGCGGCATGTGGGATCTTCCCGGACCGGGGCACGAACCCGTGTCCCCTGCATCGGCAGGCGGACTCTCAACCACTGCGCCACCAGGGAAGCCCAGCCTAGTCCACTTTGCATTATCATTTTTCTTCTGGAATGAAGTCATGGTGGCAAGAAATAGTAACCCATAATCCCGTCCTTCCCAGTCCTCAACTGTTCAGCCTCAGTGCACGGCACCTCTGAGGCAGTGAGTAAGAAAGGAGCATTAGTGAGTTGAAACGGACTGAGAAGTAACTGCCAATATTTCTCTGCATTCTGAATAGGGGAATGGAGTGAAGGAAACTCTTCCAAAGGATTTGGAACAAATAAGTAACTTGGGCTTTGAGGGTAGATGCTAAGCTGAGTGGCCCTTACACATAGGTTTTGTGTGACAAAGATAAGAATCACCAAGGAAACTTCAGTCTGTGAGAGCACCTCTTCGTCGCCATACTAGGGCATAATCAAACACAGCCAGGGCCGCGTCACGGTCCACAATCCTACAGCAGTACAGTATTACAGAGTAGCCGTGAGCAGGGCTTGTGCGGAGTTTTCTGATTAGGTCCCTATAAGCAAAAGCCAAGACCCATAATATTGCAAAGCACGGGTGGGAGGAGCTCTGGGTTCTAGTCCCTCCCACCCCCCCAGCCACTACTCAGCTGTGATCCTTAACAAGGCTTTCAACTTCTCAGGGCCTCAGTTTCCCCACCTGTGATGTGGGGATAAGAATTTCTTCCTTATAGGATGACTGCGACAGAAACGGGCGATTCCCCCCCACCCCCCAAGGGGCGTTTGGCAATATCTGGAGACATTTTCAATTGTCACAAGTGGGACAGGTACTGTTGGCAGCTACCAGGTAGATGCTAAACACCCTACAAGGCACAGGACAGCCCAGCACAACAGGGAATTAACCAATCCAAAATGGCAGCTGTACCCGAGGTGGAGAAACCAAGTTAAAGCCGTTATCGTCCTGAGGTACGGCGCTGTCCCTTATAGTTTCCTTGCACCCTGCCCACACCGTGGGAAACAGCCCCTTTACTAAATCCTCCTCAAGTTATACTCAGCTGAGCGTGCTACCTGCTTTCCTGCTGGAGCCCTGACTGATGATATATCCTTTAGAGTAAAAGCGTATTTATCCTGTAACTCTACGGAGGAGAGACAGCAGCCAGAAAACCCCTACCTCAGTGGACCCAGCCCTTCTCCTCCACGTGATGCTGCAAGGCACGGCCGGCGCCTCAATCACACAGCAGCACTCCATGGACTGGAGTGCTCCGAGGAGCTGGCCCCCACCTTCCGTCTGTAAGAGCACTGCAACAGATGGGAAAGGGGCTGTCAGTGGGGCCCAGAAAGCAGTTCACCCAGCATGAGGTAAAGAAAGATGCCTGCAGGACCTGGATCCAGCAGCACAACGATATGCTTCAAGCATTCCTCTGGCCTCTGAGCTTTCAGCCTGTTAACCAGGGCTGCCTTCTTCTTCCTTTCCTGTTGCCTCTGGGTGCTTTCCTTTCGGCCTGCTTGTCCCCGCTGCTGGCGTCCCTGTGAGCCTCTCCTCTGGACCTTCTGATGATGCTTGGTTCTCTTCTGAGGCGGGGGTACCTCAGCACTTGTTTTAGTTACTGTCACGCCATTGCTCTGGACAGAGCAGGTAGTTGGGTAGGCTGGCGGCTCATGGCTTGGACTGTCTACCACAGGGTCCTTGTTACTCGACACACACCTCTCTGAGGTGTCACAGAGAGGAATATCACGGATCTTTGTGAAGGGCTGGTTTTGCCAGTCACGTGATGCTCCTTCATTATTTTGATGATCTAAAACCCTTTTAACTGGGGAGCTGGAGTCCTCAGGGCTCAGCTGCTTGTGGGTCAAAAACTTACAAGTAAGTCTCTCAGCCAGGGGAGCAAACTCTTCCTCATCCTCACTTCCACTGCTGAGCACCCTGACTGGCTCTGTTCGTGTGACAGTTTCAGCTGTCTCTGGAACAGGTGGTGGATCTCTCAATTTTGGTGATGGAGGACAGGAGGCCTCAGAATCTGAGATGTCAACCACTACAATCTTCTCCTCCTTCTGAGGCTGCCTCCTCTTTGTTGAAGATGGTTCCTTCTTCAGAAAGGCAAATGTTGGCAACTCCTCAGACTCACTCTCACTGGAATCCAGTGAGAGTGATGACTTCTCTACAGCCATCAATATGTGCTATCAGATTAATTCCCTAAAAAGAAAAGAGAGATGAGACATAGACTGTAGCACTGAATTCAGTCCACTTGATGTGTTCTATGGCCAAGCTTTAAGGAAATAAATGATACACAGAGAAAGAGGATATGGTCCCAACACGGTCAATCTGGAACTCAACAGCTATGTCTGTAGTCTAACAGGAAACCTTCTCAAATCCTTTCTAGGTCAAGGTGAGGTTTAAACAAAGGGGAGGTTACTATTAAAAAATGTTAATGAGGTACGAACAAGACTCAACACAACCTCTTTGCTGACCTCTGCATGTAAAATGGAGATACCAAGAGTCACGCTTTTTTAGCTGAGTATGTGAATTTTGTGACTGCCTTCTTAGCAAAATATTTTCAAGGTTCATTTATGTTGTAGCATGTGTCAGTACTTAATTGCTTTTTATGATTGAATAACACCTCACCGTATAGATATGCCACATTTTGTTTGTCCATTCATCATCGGGTGGACGTTCTGTTTGACTCCATTTTGGGCCATTTTGAATGAATAATGCTGCCATGAACATTCATGTCCTAGTTTTTGTGGGGATGTTTTCAATTCTCTTGCAGACAGATCTAGGATTGCCAATTGCTGGGTCGTGCACAAGAGTCATTCTCTTAACAGATATTCACTAACACTGTAGGTGTGACCCGAGATGAGCCAGGTAACCTCTCTGGGCCTCTCTTTTTGAGTAAAATAGGGATAATAACATTACCTACTTTACAAGATTGTAAGTAGTTTAAAAAAAGAAAAAGCATGCATCTACAGAGCTTACTTAGTACAGTATCTGGTACGCAGGAAGCGCTCAGTAAAGTAAGCTGAACGACTAGGGAGACCTCAGCCCTGTCCCCGCACGGGCCTCGGTAGATTCTGGCAAAATGCGGGGGTCGGACAAGCGGGCCCCTGCTGCGCGGGCTCCAAGCCTCTCCCGCCAACAGGGCGGGCGACTCGCCCACGCACCGCGGCAGAAGCGCCGGACGCCCCGGCCACCGAGCCTCTGCAGCGCTGAGCTCAGGAAGTAAGCCCTACCCGGTTCGCCCGCCCGGCAGCGCTCACCAGCAACTTCTCGCGTCACTCTTTCATCCGCCACGCATGACCCGGAAATAGATCTCCGGTAGCGGAAGCAGATTTCTCAGGCCGGAAGCGAGTGTAAAGCCAACATGGCGTTAGCTGTGCTGTCGCAGAGGACGCGGACAGCTGGTAAACGGCCGCCGTGGCGGTCGCCGGGAGAGGGGTGGAGGCGGAGTGGAGACCTTGCAGGGATCTGGGGGCTTGGAGGTCGTTCCCCACGGATGACCCTGGGGGCGGGAGGGGACTGGGGGGAGTGTGCGGGGCCCACGAGGTTTGAGGGGTAGTCACTGGTCGTGTGACAGCTAGGGCGCGGAGCACGTGACCTTTCCCTGCCAGGCGTGCAAATACAGCTTCCCTAGGGGTGGGTGACGGTTCTCCGCTTCCCCTGTCTCGGTTTGTTTGGGTCCCATTATCTACAAAAATGGGCTACTGCTTTTGACACATAGGCGCGCAAAAAGTTAATCTGTTCATTCAGCAGATTGAGGTCTTTGTGCCAGACACTGTGGTAGGTGTTGAGGATCTCAGCAGAGAAGATGAAGACATAGTCTCTACCCGCAGGACGGTTACTTCTAATAGATAAGCACGTAAATAGTTGTGAATTGTTGCAACTACTGTGACAGAAAGGGAAAAATGTGCCTGTGTCTTTTTTTTAGGTTGGGTGGTCAGGGAAGCCCTCTGAGGAGGTAACATGTAAGTTAAGACCTAAAGGATGACCGGAGGCCTGGCTTTGTAAGAGAGTGAGGGGCAAGAGAATGACTCGACCCAATTTTCCATTTTGAGAAGCAAACTATTGCTCTTATGTGAATTTAAAGGGAGTAGGAGTGGTAAATGAGGAAACCAGGCGGGAAGCAGTAATGGTAGCCCTGAGGAGAGATGATTTAGTCAGGGTGTTAGTGTCAGTGAACTTGGAGGGAAATGGGTGGATTTGAAATCCGTTTTGGAAATAGGATCCACAGAGCTTGCTGGTGAACTGGATATGTGAGATCAGCAAAGGGAAGGAATCTGCAGTGACTCTTTGGTTTCTGCCTGAGCAGCTGTGTAAGTGGTAGCATCATTTACTTTGAGGAAGATGGGGAATAGGGTGAAGGGCAAAGATTCGTGAGTGAGGTAAGTTAGGTAAAGCAAAGTCCAGTTCCTGAAATTGAGTGAATAAATGAATAGGTGTTTAAAGGTAGGTAGATCCTGGTGCTGGTCATTTCACGTGTTGTCTCTGTAAGTCCTCATCTCTGGTCCTTTGCCCCAGCTAGTCTCTGTTCTCATTAAAACTTCAGAAACCTAGGTTTTAGGAACTCTGAACCTATAGACTCCAGGACCCACAAGCCTTCTGTAAAGACTCTGGCATGACCCTGATTAACCATAGCTGTATCTGGAGACCTGAATGCTGGGACTGCCATTCCTGGGCTTGTCATATAGCACAGGGCTTCCATCCTGGTCATTATGAATTTTAGTTCACTTTCCCTTTTAAAATAAATACCACTGAGCACTTTGGAATGAGTCTGGAGAGGTCAGATTAACAAGGGCAGGGTGTCAGTCTTCTTGGTTGGACCTGTGCTTGATGGACTTGCCGAACAGAGAAAGGGCCCAGCCTTCTGAAATGGACAGGAGCCTGCGGGAGTCACCCTCACAGAGGCTGCCCTTTTTGTTTACAAGTATCTGATGTGCAGTGGATGGGTGATGGCTAAGAAAGTGGTGGGTGAGGTCAAAGCAGGAGCCTGTCTCTGGGTGTCCTGTTGCTGGGCTCTGTGGTCTGGCCCCTCCACAGTGCGTTGAGCCTTGAGGGCATAATGGTGAGTGAGGCTGAAACAGGCAGCTCTGTGGTGTCCTCTTGCTGGCTTCTGTTTCTGTGGTTTTGTTTCTCTTCAATAGGACTGGATGTGTCAGGACCAAGGGCACATGGTGTTTATTTTTTTTCCAATAATATTTTACTCCCTCTCCTCAACCCTAGGCCACACACAGACAGCTCATGTAGTGCTTGCTTACACCATGGACAATACAAGAATGACTTATCCCCTGTCGTGGGGGAAGACCAAGGACCTCAGACACTCCCCGAAACCCACAAAGTCAAGTTCTGCTCACACATCTTCCTCACCTCCCCTGACACTGCCCCCTGCCACCTCTCAGCTTAGCAAATGACCCATTGAGGCAGAGAAAGAGTCTGATAGGGAGCCGCTCTGTTTGAACAACATTTCTGTTCTCTCTGCAGTTACCGCCCTGCTGAGCCCCCCTCAGGCTACAGCTCTTGCCGTCAGATATGCATCCAAAAAGACAGGCGGCAGCTCTAAGAACCTCGGTGGAAAGTCACCAGGCAAACGCTTTGGCATCAAGAAAATGGAGGGTAAGGGTGTGACCTGGCTTCCACTTTCCACTTAGCACCCTACCCTGCTGTCCTGGCGTTCCTTTGAAGAGCGGGCAAAGCACACAAGTGCCCTGTCCTGTACTCTCCATTTTGTTCACCAGAACATTTAGTTCCAAATTGAAGAAACAGATAAGACCTGAGGCAGGGTGGAGGGGCTGAGGAAGAGCAGATAGGTGGGAACCTTGGCCATGCGACTGGAGAGGAGGCTGCCGGGTGGGAGACAGGGGCTCCTTGTGTCAGACTGGGAGTTGGTCTTATCCAGGGGCAGACTTAGAAGTTGGTATGTAGCATTTGGGCCAGGAAGGCGAGGGCTGCCATGGTTTCTTAGCAGTTCGCTGTGTTATCTCATCGTGGGGGCCCAAAGGTAGCACACATGTGGACTTCTCTTCTAGGTCACTATGTTCATGCTGGCAACATCCTTGCGACTCAGCGCCACTTCCGCTGGCACCCAGGTGCCCATGTGAGTTGCTCTGTCCCCCCCCACCCCCGTTTCTTCTTCACCTCTCCATGCTCCTGAGCATAGTAATTGTAACAGTTGCAGTTATTGGGTGCTTACCAAATGCCAAGTGTCATGCTGATTCCTGGGCCTGCATTATCGTTTCATCCTTACCCCATCGCTAGGGTAGGTAGGTGTCATCTCTGTTTTACAGGTAGGATGCCAGGAACTTAGAAGAGGGGGGTGTGTAGTGACAGAGCTAGGATTTGAACCAGGTCTGCTTGACTCCCAAATCACTTTTTCGCTTTGGTAATAGCATTAGCTTGGTTCTCTGGGGTCTCCTTTCTAACCCCCAGTTCTTGGAAGAGGATATTTCTAGTGATTTAAGATATTTTTTTAATCTTGGGAAACTAATTTCAATTTATTCATTTTTTATTTTTAAGAATTCCTCCTTTGATTAAAGTTATTATTAGATGGCTGAAAGATAACTTGAATTTAATAAAATAGAATTCAGTTTGTGGGCCAGAAATTAGGTCCATACCAGGCAGGGATTTCAGTTTCAGCAAGTTGGTATTACTTGCTGAGGTAGGAAAGTTCTTTAACACAGATCTGTACTATATTCTTTACATTATTTAAAATATTAGTTTAGTTTCCTCTGTAATCAATTTCCTTCTGCCTTCTTACCTCTTTTTTGGCAATTTTAGTAGGCACAGAAAGACTGATAGTAACCTATAATTATTTCAAAAATGCTAATTTGTATGTGAATTGATTGTATGTGTAGTAGCTTTATTTTTTTTAGAACTTGAGACATGCAGTATGTGGCTGTGGTAATTCTTCAGACTTAATAAAATAATGACAACGATAATAAAAACTAATATGTTGTGACCTGGGCAGTATTCTAAGCTCTTTCTGATTATTAACTCATGCAATCCTCAAGATGAGCCTATGAAATAGTTAATATTTATCTCCATTTTGCAGATGAAAAAAGTGAGATACAGTGAAGTAAATTAACTTGCCCAGATCACACAATAGTAAGTAGTAGTGCTGGGATTTGGACCAGTCTGTTCGTTTAGTCAGAGAGATATTGAATAATACTGGGTAAAAATTGCCACACATGCAATCTCAAGTTCTAAAAGAAAAAAGCTATGACATGTATAGTTAAAAAAAAAAGAAAAGAAATATGTAATACACAGTTTATTTCATCTCTTTGCTCATATTTCTCTCCTGAACATCAGGGTTAGCGATAGTACCTACTTCACAAGGTGAGAATCAAGTGAGTTAATGTATATAGTAGGGCTTGGAACAGTGCTTACACACAGTAAGTGTGACGTAAGTATCAGCTGATATCATTTTGTTTAATTAGTGTATGCATTATCCATATAGCGTTGAGCCTAAACTTTATAGATCACCATATAGATGAAAACGTATATCAGACTAGTGTTGTGTTAAGCCTCAGTGAAGCAAACTCCCAGGAGCAGTGGTTAGAGACATTTTCCCGGGCCTGGTTTGGGCATCTATCCAGCGTGGCTTCTGGCCAGCTGCACAGATATGGGTCCAGGTATCAGCCCTGAGTAACCACCACGATTGGCTGTTGGAGTTTTCTTTTCCCGCCTTTGTGATGGAGTAATTACCAAGCAGTGGGAAAGGGAACCTGAGGTGGAGCTTTCTGAATCCTCCCCTTTGGCCCCAGGGCCTGAATCTTTGTGAAGAGTCTATCCTAGAATCCTGGGATGGACCCCCTGACTGTCCAGCTGACCAGGTCTGTGTGTTGCAGGTGGGGCTGGGGAAGAAGAAGTACCTGTATGCTCTGGAGGAGGGGATAGTCCACTACACTAAGGAGGTCTACGTGCCCAGTCCCAGCAACTCCGAGGCTGTGGATCTGGTCACCAGGCTGCCCGAGGGGGCTGTGCTCTACAAGACTTTTGTCCACGTGGTTCCTGCCAAGCCTGAGGGCACCTTCAAACTGGTAGCTATGCTTTGACCTCCTGGTTGAGGCCTTTGGACAGAGACTGGAGCCCAGGTGACAGGAGAGGGTGGTACCAGACGTCATCAAGGGTTGGAGTGACGACAGGTCTCTCAAGGAAGAAGTCTGCTTGGTGGTGACTGCAGGAGACAGTAGACTGTGAAGTGACTGGCTGGGAAGCCCTTTGGGAGACCTGACCTGGGGCCAAAAATAAACTTAGCCGGAGTCGTGAGTCTCTGCTGTTTGGGGACAAACCTGGATGGAGTGGCTTCCTGATCTGTTATCTGTGTTCTCAAGTGCACACAAGGGGGGGCCTCAGAGCAGGAAAGAGGCCTGTCGGTGTGGAAATGAGAAGAGGGGGCTTCATTTTGAGGAGGGGATCCCTTTAGCACCGTCCCCCGAAGGGTAAGGAAGAGGAGGGCTTATGCTTGAGGGTGTTCCTGCGCCTCCCCCTCCTGGATCCCACAGAGGTCGCTGGGGAAGAGTGGGCGGGGGGCGACCAAGGGGCCAACAGAGGAAGCCAGTGTGGTCATGTTCCTCTCCTGGAGCCACATTCAGAGGGAGCTGGGGCGGCAGCCCCAGAAATGGCCACATGGCAGACCCCTTCCTGCCTCTGTGGGTCCAGAGCGGAGAGGCCCCGTCTGGCCTGGAATACCAGGGTCCTTCCAGTGATGAGGCAGAATGGGTGACAGATGGGCTTCTTCCTGTTACCCAGAGAGACACCTAGCTCTCATTCTTTCCTGATTCTTAGTTTATCTCAAACTGTAAACTGCAGCAAAGAATCTGGCTTTAGGAGTACTCAGTCTGGGCCTAGAGTGGGCTGGGGGCAGGCCTTCGTTGTCAACCCAAGACCTTTAGAAGCTTGGCTTCGAGTGCAAGGGCGAGGAAGGAAGTCTCAGCAGGGGTGGACAGACATCCTGGCTGTTGGAGGCAGGCGATGCTGGCTGCAGCCCCAGAGAGGGCTTGCAGAGTTAGTGCCTTCCTCCCAAGCACTCTTCTTTGTCCTGAAGGCAGGAGCTCCAGGGGTTGAGGGCAGAGAAGTCTAATTCTGGAGGTCTGCCTTGAATTTGTCACCTTGATTCTCAGGGCGTGACCCCAGATTTCTGCCTTGAATTTGTCACCTTGATTCTCAGGGCGTGACCCCTGATTTCCCACCTCCTGCAAAGTGGCCCAGGGTTTGTTGAGGTTCACTTTAGCTTCCTTCCCGTAGGGTCTTGTACCAAGGCCCAGCTCGGGGAGATTGTTGGAAGCGTCTCCATAGGCTCAGCGCTGTCCCTGCCAGTCCCCGCCAGTCCCCTGGAGAAGTGGGAAGGGGCAAGATGGAAGAGCGTGTTCCCTCCTATAGTGTTTCCCTGAAGGCAGGTGGCTGCTTCCTGGGGTGGGTGAGCAGAGCCATGGTTGGGTGGTAGTGCAGGCAGTGACCTTAGGGCCTCCTCATAGCTGGATGGCAGCTGGGGGAGGTAGAGCAAAGACATTACCCATTCACCCCCATGGAAGCTCTTCTGCCCAGCCTAAATCGCTTCCCTGGACTGGGGTCTGCCATCCTTTCTTCTACCCAAAGAGGTCAAGTGAGGCCTCTAGCTGAATCCTGGGGCTCGCCATCTGTGGTCCTTTCCTTGTCCCAGAGGCTCTGATTAGGCATTTACATACAGTAAAAAAAGTAATAAGGAGAAAAACTCAGTTCTCCCACTCAAGGCTCGGAGGGCTGAACATTCACCTACCTCTCTGCAGGCCCAGAGCCAGAAGCACTTTGCAATCAGCTGGTGCGTCTGCGGCTGCCCGTCCTTTTGAACACTTTCATAGCTGGGCAGGCAAGCTGGCTCCCATAGGGATAGCTGGTAGCTGCTGCATAGCCCCACACAATACCTCACCCCCCTGGGGATGGCCCTGTGACTAAGGGAGCCTGGCAGGCTTGCGCAGCCGTTCTCCAGCTGCCATCTGGACCCTTTCCACCAGGATGAGCCTAAGATCAGGGTAACACACGCTTCTCTCCAAGGAGTCTCTCTAGGCTTCCTCGCCTTCTTCCCCTAGCCACACTAGGCCCTGGCACACACCTCTCCCCCCACTGTCCTCCCTCACCTGCATCCCCTGCGACTCTCAGCACCTTTCCACTGCCTGGACCTCGGTGGGGCATCCCATGGTGCTGAAGCAGGGAGAGGGGCAGTCCTGGGGATCATGAAGGATGACTCAGAGTGAAGCTCAGGGTTTAGGGTCAGCGAGCAAGAGAGCGGAGCCCAAACCCTTTCTTGTCCCCATGTCCTCTCCCCATCTTGTTCTCTCCCGCCGCCAGTCCAAGGCACAAAGCCCAGACCCTTAGCAGTTCTGAAATGCACTCGGGTATAAAGAAATTCCACCCCTTTCTGGCCACTAGCTCATTCTTTCACAATCTGGCAGCCAGCTCTGATGACCCTTGTGGGAGAGTCAAAGAACACCTTCTGTCCCCACCTCTCCATCCTCTGTCTAGTGCTCAGAGTTGGGGTTGGAGCCTAGGGAGGCTGCAGGTCTGAAGATTTCTTTTGATTTTTGTACCCAGCATCCCATGTGGTGCCCCGTCCCTGGGAAGAGGACTGACAGTACGGTAGTCACCACCCACAGAAGTTGGCTCTGGGCTTTCCCCTGGGAGCTAGGAGCCTGTGGGCCTTGCTTGGAGAGCTGGAAAGACCACTGTCATCACCAGCAGCTCCCAGTACTGGGTCCTGTTTCACAATGGCCAGAGAGGAGGCTGGCCAGGATGTTGCTAACCCTTTCCACACTACTTCCTTGGTCCAGAGGGAACCCACACTGGAAGATGCGGGTCCATAGAGTAGATCCAAAGGCCCCTTCCATACTGAGCAGAGAGCAGAGGACATGGCAGCCCTGGGGCTTCGCTGGTACAGCAGCACAACGGGATGGCCGTGATAAAAACCGGCATGAAACTCTCCTCCCCACCAGAGGCACCAGGCATCAGAGGTTCAGCCTGGGCCTGGCAGGCACAGACCCGTCTCACCTCCCCAGATTGAAATTCCACTCCGGAAGTTGAGCAGGAGTGACCTGGCTGGGACTAGTATCAGCCTGACATGCAGGGGGAACAGGGGCAGGCAGCTCCCTTTTTGCTGCTGCATCAATTCCCTGTGGCAGAGATTTGTGAGGGAGGACAGAGCAGCTATATCCTATCTTCCTTCAGCCCAGGGAATGAGTGATGTGTGTAAGGGAGTTTACAGAGGGACACACTCGGGGAGGAGAAGGAGCTTGTGGCGGGGCAGACACCCTTCGAAACTGGATCTGAGGAGGCAGGAGAGGGAGGGCTCGAGTCGGAAGTCAAACTCCTGGTGCCGACTCTTCCGCTGTCGTAGACTGTAGCATCATAGAACACAGCAGGGAAGGGACCTCAGGGTTCATATACTAGCCAAACACAGCATTCTCCCCAAGGGGCTTGCTTTAGGTGACCCTATAGATGAAGAAGCTGGACTTCTGGCCTCTGGTGAGAGGCCAAGTGTGCATCTGCCCCAACTCTGAACTTGGGACAGCAATGGGTATGCACCAGTGGCCACAACTATGCCTAGGAGGCTGTTCTCCGCGGTGAGCTCTGCACAGGGAACAGCAGTGGCAGAGTGGTGCCAAGAAAGGGCACTGGCCTTAAATGACCTTGAAGACAGCCACAGGATGGGCTCCCCCCCCTGCCGGCCCCACCCACCATCCCCACAGGGCCAACCCTCAACCCAGGATCCCTGGCCCAGAGGAGCAGTTTCATTCAGAGCCATGGTATCTGTGAGCAGCTCTCCAGATTCTCAGCTTCTGCCCCTGCTTGTCCTGGTCAGTACCATGCCAGGACCTAGTGTCCCACAGATGGCGCTCCACTCTGCAGGCCTGGCAGCCACGAGGGTCCCTCAACAACCTGCAGGAGAAGGGGTTGGCGGGAACAGGCTAGGCTTCTGCTAAACCCAGAAGACAGCCAGGAGAGCTCCGCCTCGCCCAGATCTCTGCACCTCTCAGTCCCGATCCCCTCCCAGGCCTACTCTGCACCCCACCTCCCCTGCCACTTCCCATCAGCTCAGGTGACAGGGCTCCAAATGCCAGCTGTCCTCTGGTCTTTGCTCCCATCTCTAAGGGAACTGAGGGGTCCCTGGTTGTCCTGGAAACCAGGCACAAAATACAAAAGCCTCTCTCCCCAGGCTCTTCCCCTCCCTTCAAAGGAATTCTTGGGCAGCTCTGGGGGCCCAGGCCGCACGCCCCCACCCCACTTCCACCTGGCTGTTATTCTGATTTTGACCCCAGGGGCCCAGCCAGGGGACGATTTCAAAGCCTCAAAACGCTCAAGCCTCTGGGTTGAGCTAACCCTACAGAAAGATGAGGGTGGGGGACACTGCCGGCCAGGAATTCAGTCCAAGGAGCTGCACTCACAGTTGCCTCAGTGACCTGGACGGGGGAGAGGATGGAGTCATGAAGCCTACTCCTTGTCCCACATTGCTTCTGACTCATGGGGCCAAGACAAACCGGCCAGAGCAGTGGGGCTGGGGCTGGACTTTAGTTTTCCTGCCAGCCTGCAAATGAGAATTGCCTGAGGGACCTCTGAACCCGCACCAGTGTTGGGTTGCCACCTCAGAGCAATTAACTCATAGCCCTCAGTCTGGATCCCCATCCACTGGGCTAGCCTCAAAATGGTCACAGCAGGTGACTGGGACCTGGTGTAGTAGGATGGGAGTGGCAGGGGCTGAAACAGAGGGCATGTCCCACCTAAGTTCCAAAAATAAGACTTTGGAAACAGTTGTGCTAACCCAGCAACTGCATAGCCACAGCCTGGGTTAAACCTGCTGGCTGGTCTGTGAATCCTTAGTCAGCAGAGTCTAAATGCTCTGATATTTACTGCCTGTGCCTGATACACTAAACACAGTTATTAATTTTTTTTAATCGATCTAAAGGCTGATGTAAAACAAAACAAAAAACTTTTAGAGAACCAGATTAGAACTTCAGGTGTTCTATAAAATAGGAGCCAGAAAAAAGCAATCATCTCAGCCCTTGAACCCAAACACTATTTCCTTGGAGTGCTTGCCGTTAGCGCCTTCCTCGTTACCTGCCTTAGGACAGCAGGAGAATGCAGTGACAGAGTGGCGTGGGGTCCTCCTGCCTCCACCTGAAGCCGGCAGCCACCAACCAACAGCTTTGACTTTGGGTTCATCATTTCAGTTTCCTGGTGTGCTAAAGGAAAATAATAAAATTGCCTGCCTCAAAGGGCTGTGAGGATGAAATGAGATACTCCACGCAAGGTCAGCACAGGGGCTGGACAGACCGAAACGCCAGCGCTGCCACTGGTGGTCAGGGGTGCCCTCTCCTGGCAACTTGAAAAACTTGACACGTGGCAGCCTGGGCTGGATCTGAGCCCTTTGTTTCCCAAGCTGAGCTGACCGGGTCAGCGTGACTGGCTGATAGGGTGATTTTAAAGGTCTAAGAAGACTTCACCTTTGCTCCCACACTAAGTAAGGTGTGAAGGACTGATACTGAGCCATGGCTGACAATGGCGGAAAAGTGGGAGGGGAGAAAGGGCTTGAGAAATGGAGGGAGGCTGGACAAACCTTTCCAACATGGCCCTCCCAGGTCCTAAGGCAGCGGCTAGGAACCCATGCCGCCACTGCTCCTGTTCGTAAATGGGGCAGTGGTAACTACCAGGCCCTGGCTGGGACTGCCTCCGTTCTTGGGGCTGCCCCGTAACTCAGAACTGGGCAGGAAACAGCGAGGGCTTCTGGGATGGGCCCTGGTGACTCCAAAGACGGAGACGCAAGCCTCTGCCTCGGCCTGGCAGCGAGGGAGGAAGTGCCGTGTCAGGACTCTGAAGAACTGTCTCCTGCTGGCCCACTGGGTGACAGTGAGGAAGTCTCTGAGCCTCTCTGGGCCTGTTTACCCCTCAGAAAAAGAGGGATCTGGATTAGATGGGTTCTTGTGTCCCTTCTAGCTCTTTGATGGATTCTAAACTGTTCCCACTCTGGGGGAATGAGACCTCCACCTTCTGCCAAAGTACCAGCCAAGACTTTTAGGAGAAGAGGGCCCAACAGTGATGGCTGTCTGACACCCAGCAGGAAAAACACAGAGGCTCAGTTGAGAGAGAGAGAGATGTATTTCTTCTGTTGCATATTTCAGACTTCACACTGAGCTTCACGCACAATGCTACTCCAGGTTCTTCTGAGAGCCCTGGCAGAGTCTTCTTCCCATGCTGCTCATGAGGGCTCGCCCCAGGCCCTGCTTGCAGTTCTGGGTACCTGGGAGACTCCACAATGGTCTCAGTAGGCCCTGGTGCCCTGCTTTCCCATCAAGGGGCAGGGGATGCTGGAAAGCCCTAGAGCCAACCTCACCCCCTCTTCTATGGTCCCCTGGCTATAAGAGGAGAGGCTGACCCATTAGATTCCAGCTCTGCAGTGCTCCCCTAAATCACCTGTTCTCCAGCCCTCAGAGCCTGGCATAGCACTTGGACCCCTGCAGAGCCTCAGCAGTTAGCAGCACAGGCCAAGGCTGGGGGATGAAGCCCTGGAGAGCGAGGCAGGCCCAGCCCCCTCCAGAGCAGCAGCAGATGGGCTCGTCAGGCCCCTGCTCCCCAGAGCCATGGCCCACTTCCTGGGGCTGCTCTGAGCCCTATTGCACATCTTTTGTTTCCAGTTCATCCCCCCACTACCCATTTTTCTTAAAAAAAAAAAAATTAGAGGGGAAAGTGAGGAAGAGTGGGCTGTGGAAGCTGAAGCCCTTCACCCCATGTTCCTGCCAACATCCTGGTCCCCAGCAGAGCCATTTGCGGTGGTAAATACTAAGCCCACCTTCCCTGCCGTCTACAGTTCTTGATGGCTGACACGGGTCTACTGCCTGGGCCTCTGGTTCTTGCATATGAAGGGGACATCCCTCCATCGTCTGTAAGGTGCAATTCCCCGGGTCCTCCGGAGGCGCTGGCTGGGACCCTGCTACCTGAGTCGTCCATCTGGTTTGACAGGCCCCAGCTCTGATTTGGGGTCGGGGAACAGAGAGCTCCAGCTGGTCAGTCTGCAGAGCTCCAGGGAGGAACAAGTAGAGGGGCCCATGGCACACAGTCCGGCCACAGACCAGAAGCCACCTAGTTCCCCATCTGTCCAGGCCTCCAGCGCAGGGCCCGTGAGCTCCGCATGCAGCCGGGCAGCCTCCTCTGCGGGCTCTGGCTGAGGCAGGTTCAGGATGCCGCTGAGTCCCTGGAAACTCTGCTCCATATACTCGTTGTGGGGTGGCCCAGCGTGCAGCCAGCTGGCATCATCTGGGGGTATAGAGCAGGAGTAAGCATGCCCCGCCCAAATGATTCCATGAAGGCCAGACCCTGGGAGTCAGGTCTGGGCACCCCAGTTCCTGTCCCAGCTCTACCACTGAGTTGCATCTTGCTGAGTGACTTTGGGCTAATCCACAGAATTTTCTGTGCCTGTAAAACTTAGTTTTATAAAATCAAGACAGTAATCCCTGAATTCCTGACTTGAGGGTTAAATAAAACAGTGGGTTCAAGGCACCTTAGAAAGTAAGGTTACTTTCTGGTAATGGTCTGGTTTGTGTCACCCATGCTCCTTCTCAACCACCTCTAGTGGTTCCCAGAGCCCTCAGAAGCCTAGTACTCAGGCCCTCCAGCTGTGGCGCCCTGCTTACTTTGCCAGCCTTCCTTCCCACCACCCCCTGGCATCCTACTCCCCTCCACCCTCTGTTCCCCTCACGCATCAGACACCTGCTAACTTTGTCCCCTCAGTTTAGAATACCCTTCTCTGTCTATAAAAATCCAGCTCCTTCAAGGCTCAGCTCCAGTGCCCTCCTGCTGTCAAGCTTGCCTCCCCCGCCCCGTTTCCTCCATCAGGCTATGAGTCCTAGGAGGGCAGGCCGCAGCTTGCCTGTTCTGACCCGCCTCAGCCGCTGCCCCACCCCAGCACCCCGTCCTCCGCTGGGTTACCTCTGCTCTGACCCACCTTCTCTGTGATAGGATGTGGCTGGAAGAAGGAAACATCTACCTACTTATTGAGCGCCTACTATATACCAGCCACTTTTACCCACATACTCATTCCTAATATCTCCCAGGGGGTAGTTACTTGTATTAGGGCCCCCTTGCAGGAAGCTGCAGCCTATGCCTGTGTTCAGAGTCTGCTCTCTTATCCTTAGCCAAGTGGGTGGAGGGCCATGTGACCCTGCCCACCTGGCTACCAATGGACTGGGAGGATGGCCAATCAGATTTGCTGTCCTAAGAATGTGGAACTTGTAGACCAAGAGGCCCTGGTCAGTCTCTGTTGCACTGAGAGGCCATGTATCAATATACTGAGAAACCAGAGCCTGAGGCTGATACACAGAGCACAGGATGAGGGACAAGGTGGCCCCAGAGAGACAGAAAGCACCTCTAGGTCCCAGTGGGACCTGAGTCATTTCCTAGGTTCCGTGGGGGAGAGCTCTGCATTTTTCCAATAATTTCCCCTTTTTCACTGGAGCTAGTTTGAGTGGATCTGTGTTCCATGCACCCAGGAGGTCTCTAACAGTTGTATTACTCTTACTTTACATGTAATAAGACTGAGGCTCAGGAAGGCCAAGTAATTTGCCAAGGATAAAAGCCCAATTAAAGTGTCAGAGCTGTGTTCTAGAGCCAAGTCGGCCTCCGAAGCACCATACCATAGTGCAAGGCCCTGGGATGCTGACGGATGAATGATCAGGGCCACGACATGTCCCCTTCCCCTACTCTGATGGTCAGCTTCTTGGGGTCACCTGTCTGGCAAATCCCATTCGGCCTGGCTCCTGGGCATCATTTGGGAACTAGATCCTTACCTTTCCTGAGAGGTAGTTTGCGGTTGAAGGTCAAGGGCAGCACGAGGAAGCGGGTCTCACCCAGGGGTTCCCAGAACTGAAGCAGTCGAACAGTCCAGGCCCCTGGCCGCAGGGGCCGGCTCAGTGGGGGCTTGTACTGCGTGACCTCGGTTTCCGCGTCTACCACGATGTCGTAAGATGTAGCCACCACGTAGGTGGGATCGATCCACACCACAGTGGCTGTGAGGTTGGGGCCTCGGGCCCAGCGCTGCATGGCCACAGGCTCGTCCAGCGGCCCCAGCAACCCCCCAAAATTCCGGAAAAGACGCTCTTTGGGGTCCCACTCGGTGCCAACCTGTAGGAAAGGAGGCAGCTGGGCAGGAGCCGGGGTAAAGTCCTCTCTACCTGCTGCTACCTCTAATTCCTGTGTGACCTCAGGCCAGTCACTGTCTCTTTCTGGTCCTGTTTCCCTATCTGCAAAACGATGGGCTCAGACTAGGATTTCTTTACTAAGCTCTGAGATTCATTCTAGGTTCCTGTTCTGACCTGCTCTGAAGTTTTGGGGGCAGTAAGACAGAGATGAGGTTCGAAGCCCTGCCCAGAGGCCACCCCCACGCTAAGGAGCCCCTCAAAAGCCTAATCTTCTGGCCCGACTGGAATGTCCAAGTCCCTTTAGCAGAAAATCCCTGGAGTTTAGAAGACTGGGCTTGCATTGTAGTGGAACCAGAGCCCCTCCCTGCTGACTACATGTCCTCTGTGCATCCCAAGGCTGCCATCACTGGGAAAGAAGACACGTGGATCCATTTCTGAAAGGCCTAACCCAGTCCTTAGCCCTCCCTTAGTGTCTGTCCCTCTCTCCCCACTACCCCGAGTCTTGCTGGGGGACAGGAGAAGGCAAGGGGAGGACCTGTCCCACCTCCAAACTCTGGAGCCGGCTGGCCTGGTCACTGCGCCCCAACAGCTTCAGCGACCCCTGGGGCATCAGCCACATCTCAAGCGTCTCTGCCGGCCCCTGGGCTGAGGGCTGCACCGTCTGCGTCACCAAGTAGCCCTGGAAATGGTCGTCATAGAAATACAGGTGCACGCTGGACGGCAAGCCCCTGGGCTCAAACCTAAGAAGGTTCCAGCAGGGAGAAAGGGAGATGCCATCAGCACACCTGGCTTGGCCTGGAGTCCCAGGGAGGGGGCTCTGGGGTGTCCCATCCCCAGGTGCTTTCTTTGCCCCAGATCTCATACCCACAGATCCTATGTGCCTGGCTTTTGCCCCCTTTGTTTTGTTTGCGTTTTTCCCTGCTTCAGACTGGGGGCTCCCTGGCGGCAGGGGCTGTCTCTTTCTGATTGGCCTCCTCGTAGGGCACTACACACTGGGGGTCTGCAAATGTCAGATGGAGATGTCAGAAGGAGGTCTCACCTGCAGAGTGGGTTGGCCAGTGGGGACGCAGCGGTGGCGGCGTGGCGCAGGCTGAGGCGGGCGAAAGCGGTGTAAGCAGTGAGCATGACATCACTGAGCCCACTGGGGCCATCGGCCACGTCATAGGTGCTCTCCCAGTAGGCCTTGAGGGCTGGAGTGCCGGGGGGGTAGCTGCCATATAGGTGGAAGTCCAGGATTTCCAATACCTCCTGGTTCACAGTCGACTCAAACTTCCGGGCGAAGAAGGTCGGTCTGGAGACTTGCTGGAGCGAGAGAGGCAAGGAGGGTGAAGGGGTCTGGAGGTCCCAGAGAGCACAGCAGGGGAGCCGCCCTTCCCGGCACTGCCTGGAGATCAGCCTCCCAGGGCCTTTCCTGCTGCCAGTGTAGCCCCCGACCCCTGAGGGCTGCTCCCAGCGAGGGGCCCCCAGATTCTCTGGTTGGACCACCGTGGATCATTTCTGCCTGGAAAGCACCTGGCGAAAGCTGGGGTGAGGCCCTATCAAGGGGCAGGGCTTGGGGGTCACGGGGAAGCACCTGCAGCCGTAGGAAGTCCTGCGGCTGGAAGTCGTTGGGGGAGCAGCCGCACCAGTCCACGATGTGCTTGTACTGACACTTGCAGCCCAGCTTGCGGTTCCAGTTGGTGACCCGCAGGTTGTTGTCCACGAGGCTCTCGCAGGCTGGGCTGTTCTCCAGCACCGTGTGGAAGAAGGACTGCGGGCGACAAGGCAGGGTGGAGGGTGAGCCGGGGCACCCACCGCGCGCCCTCTTGGCCTGGGTGCGGGCCCAGTCACCCACCTCGGCTGGGAGCAGCGTGTACGTGTAGAACTGACGTAGCTGGGCCACAAGTGGGTCGTCTGTGTACACCACATACTCCACGAAGCTGCGCGTTAGCACGAACCAGTCAGAGCCGCCATCCACCACGATGCCCGCTGGGATCTGCCGCTCGCCCAGACGCCACATGTGCGAGTCGCACTCGTGGAAGAGCCGGTCCAGGCCCTGTTTCTTGATGAACCTGTGGGAGGCAGATGGGCCCGTGGCTGAGGGTTTTGCAGGGTGGGATCCAGGCTCTCATCCTCCTTAATCTGTGATTGGTTGGGAGGTTTTGCAACCCAAGGCTGGGGCCACAGAGCCCCCCTGTGTGGGAGGGCTTGTGGCAAGACCCCAGGACCAGGGCCTCCTCCCCCGGCCCCTTACCTGGAGTTGTCCCGGCCATGCGACTTGAGGAAATTCTTGTCCCGGTTCTTGGACAGGAAAGCTACCAGCTCCTCGTTGGTCCTGGAGAGGAAATGGGATGTGGGGAGCGTGTGTGAGAGTGACTGACTTTACTCCTTGGCCCCTTCCTTTCTCACTGAGAGTCGTCCTGACCAAGTGACCTACTCCAGGTTGATGCTCTGGGGTGGTGGGCATCTGAGGCCCCTGAGGAAGACCACCCCATCCTTCTTCCACCCCTTGCTGTCTGACCCATGACCCCCAGTACAGACCTCTGGGTCCTCCTCCTCCCCACCTCTTGTCACTCTCAATCCTCACATCATCTTTCACCAGCTCCTCTTCTAAAACATTGCTAGGGCCAAGGGGCCACGTCTGAGCTATGCAGATCCCAGAATGAGGCTTGGGGGAGGGAAGGAGTCCATCAGGACCCTTGAACCCCGAATGCCTCGACGTGCCCCCCTCCCATCTGCAGGGCTCACAGCACCACCCCACACCTGGTCGGGTAGTCAGTGGCACTGAGGTTGATGAAGAAGTCCCAGGCCCAGTCGGGCACCTCCAGCAGGTCCTGCATGCTCCGCAGATACATCCTCAGCAGGCTGGCTCCGCCCCAGATGGTGACCATGCGCCAGGGCGTCACCCGCACATTATCATACTGCCGGGCCAGCTCTACCACCTCTCGGTGCAGGTAGTTGGAGCGCTGTGGGAAGTGGGGAGGTGGCGGTGGAAACTCAGCAGTGGAAGCTGGATCCCCAGCATTACAACCTTCCCACTCCGCCCCACCCCAGAGCAGAGTACACGTGTCACAGAATGGAGAGAGCACAGGCCAGGCTCCAGCTCTGAAGCCGCCATGTCGCCTGGTGCTGGCTGCTCCCCCATTCCCTGTTCCCCCATCTCTGGGCCACCCGAGCAGGTCAGAGACACTGTCTGTCTCTGACCTGCTGAGTCTCTGCTCTACGTACGCAGATGCCCTTGGTCTCCTCGGCCACAGTACGTACCTTGTCCACGTGGATGTAGAAGAAGTGCTGCTCGTGGTAGACAGCCTTGAGGAGACGCTTCAGCTGGCGGATGGCGCGGCCGTGGACCACCAGCATGTAGGCGATTCGTACTGGGGGGCCATCCACAGGCTGCTGGGCCCGAACGTCGTCCCACTGGATGCCGGGGCTCATCTTCCCTGAGAGTAGAGAACAGGGGCATCGGTGAGGTCTGGCCCCAGGCCACAGGGTGGAGACAAGACGGGAAGAGGGGGCTGCCTGCCTTCCAAAGGAGGAGCCCTGCACTTAGAGCCCACTGCTCCTAGGCCCCAGCTCCACCTCTGCCACTTAGTACACTCGTCACCCAACCTGGGCAGCAAGGTGAGCCCCTCTGAGCTTTCCTCCCTGAGAAATGGAGGTGAGGATCCCTGCCATGCCCCCTCCCGGGCTGCCACCTCTCTGCCCATGCCTGTCTCTTACCAGCCCGCTGGCAGTGCCGGGGCACAGCCTTGGGCATGAGGCTCCCGGCCTGGTGCAGGCACACCACGTTGGCGATCTCCTGCTGGCACTGCTTGGAGCTGGCCCGGGCCAGTGCAGACAGAGCATCCTTGCCCACGATCTCGCACTTGGGTGTGAAGCTGTTGTCTGTGGGCTGGGGGGCGCCCTCCACACTCCCTGTGTCTCCATGTGGGAAGCCAGCCGCCCCAGCCAGTGCCTCCCCGGCTGCTGCCCCACTCAGGTTCTGGCGGCCTGGGGCCTCTGGGGGCGGGGTGGGGGGGATCCGCCGGCTGGTTCTGTGCCGGCTGGTTACTGCCCGTACCACCTTGGCCACGGGCACGCCGGGGCTCTCAGCACGGCCCCGCCAGCGCCCATGCTTTCTGCCCACGCCGCCCCGCCGCCCAGCTGAACTGTCTGTGTCCTTGGAGCCCTCACCGGGGTCTAGCGGCCGTGGCTTCTTCTGCCTTCCTTTCTGTAAAAGATAGGCGGACACAAGTCACTGGGACAGTCACTCTCCTCCAGCTCCTTCAGCTTCCTGCTGGGCCTCAGGCCTGGAAGCCCCTGCCACCCTTGATCTAGGAAAGTACTGCTTGCCTGAGGGCTCTGCACAAAGAGCACTTCTGCTGGGAGGCCTCCCTGACCAGCCAGCGGAGGAAATGTCGTCCTCCCCGAAGGCACCGTCGCACCCACATCCCCACGATCACACAGATCACAGGGCACTGAATCTCTTTTGTGCTTTGGATTCAGATACCACTTTCTTTTTCAGCAACTATGAAAACGAATATCCACATATATCAAAAGAGAAACATGCAAAGACCCTGCAGACAAGAGTGTCCGCCTAGCACTCCCACCCGGCCAGGCTGGGAAGAGACGGTGCTCTTCACAAGGAAAGCATTCTACTGACTACAGTATTTCCGCGTGGGAGTGCCGAGGCCACAACAGAGCAAAGGGGTCTTGCCTGGTGGGGAGGACAGAGGTGAAATCTGAGACCCCGTTACTGGTCAGGTTCTCTGGAAAGCAGAGACCAAGAGAGAGTCAGAGTGCAAGGGGTTCACTGGGGGGTGGGGGGGTCACACTCTGGAAGATGAGGAAGCAGGAGCAGGAGGCAGCAGGGAAAGCCTTCCGATAGCCAAGCCGGCCTGACACCTGTGCAAAGAGGGGGAAGGAAGAGCTTCAGACGACAGCTCGGCTTGGAGAGGGCCTCGACCACCTAGTGGGAAGCTCCAGGGCAAAGACAGCCTAGAGATGGGAGCCGCGGTGCCACTGCTGGGGGTGGCCATGGCTGGATGGCTGAGACAGAGCCTGAGGCACCTGCAGCTGCAGGCTGGCAGCTCACTGCTCCTTGTGGCAGGGGCTCTCGAAGGGAAAGCGGGATGCTGCGCCTCAATATCTCCAGCCCTGCTTCCTGGCTCCTACAGCCTCTTCTCAAACCCAGGCACACTCGAAATTGTGTATACCCACCCTCTTCCCAGCTCTCCCTGTCCCCCTTTTGTGACGCACCCCCCCCCCTTCCCTGCCTGACCAAATCCCATCCATCCTTCAAGATCCAGCCCTGAGTCTCCTTGTGTGAAGCCATCCCGTTTGCCCCAGGGTGGGACGTTCTTCTACCCAACCAACCCCTTGGGGAGAGGCTGTCATTTCAGCCCCATTACCCCAGTGCCCGGCGGAGTAGCTGGCACATAGGATGTCTGGCTGGTGTCAGGTGGATGAAACACGGAAAGGATGTGAAGGGCACTGTGTGACTACTCTGAAGTCACCAGAGCTCCCTGGCCGGCTCTGCCACTCCCCCACCGTTACCTACCTTCTCTGAGCAGGTTCCCTCAGCTTTAAAATACAGGAGGGAAGTGTGAGTGTCCAATGAGCCAGAGCATGAAACAGCGCAGCTAGAGAGGTGGCGCCACCAGCTGTCCCCTTCCTCCCTCAACACTCTCTGTGCAAGTCCTCTTCTGGCCTGGCCTTCCAGCAGCACGACTCACTGGACCACAGCCTCTGAAGCACCCCCCTACCTCCGCTTCCAGGATGCCCTCCTGGTGTTTCCCTGGTGTGGCCTCCGTGGGCACTCCTTATCAGTCTTCTCGGCCGACCCTTCCTTATCTCCCAAGGCCACCCTGGGGCCTTGCCTTGTCCTAGGTCCCCAGGTGACCTCATTCAGTCTCCTAACTCCATCCACTCCCACATTTCTCTCTCTGGGCTGGAGCGCTCCCTTGAACCTTCAAATGTCTAACTGTCGGCCTCCTTGATGCCTCCCTTGGGAGCTCGATAGACCTGTCAACCCACAAACCCAAAAGCGAACTTCTGATCTTCCCCCAGTAGGCTCCTTCTTCAGTCTTCCCCATATCAGTTAATGACCTCTCCATCCTTCAAGTCTCTCAGGCCCAAAACTTAGGGGCGTCACTTCGCCTCTTGTTCCCCTCACACTCCATCATCAGTACCTCCTGTTGGGGCTCCCTTCAAAGTACATCCAGAATTGGACCGCTTCTCACTGCCTCCATCGTTACCACCCCTGCCCGGAAGCCCCCTGCTCTTACTCTGGCCTCCTATAGTCCACTCTCATCACAGCAGCCAGTGTTTCCTTTAAAACAGGTCCCAGGTCCCCACTCCTCTGCTTGAAACCACCCATGGTTCCCCCTCTGAGGACAAAGCCCGTGAACCTACAAAGGCTACGCGAGCTGTGTCTGGCTCCCTCACCCCTGCTCCACCCTTCCTGACCTCACCCACCACCCTCTCATGCTCACTCTCCAGCCTTGATGGCCTTCTTAGCGTCCCTCCAGCCCACCTGGATTCACTGTCCCCTGTGCCTGGAATGCTCTCCTCTAGATGTCCCCACGGCCCCTGCCTCCAATTCCTTGCTCAGGTGGCATCTTCTCAGGAAGGCCACCCTGTCCACTGTATTTAAAACTCCAGCTCTCCCTCAGCCTCCACTTTGTTTCTCCCATAGCACTTATTACCTTCTCTCATCCTATAATGTATTTACATGTATAAATGTATATTGTGTTATTCTGTGTCTCTCCCCTTACAAGAATGTAATGTCCATGAGGACAAAGCTGTTTGTTGTTTTGTTCAGTGATGTATTCCTAGAGCCCAGAAGAATGTCTGGCAGTGGGAGACACGATATATATATATATGTATATTTTCTTTTTAAAAAGTTTTTGGCCGTGCCATGCAGCTTGTGGGATCCTAGCTCCCCTACCAGGGATCAAACCCGTGCCCTCAGCAGTGGAAGTGCAGAGTCCTAACCACTGGACCACCAGGGAATTCCCTCAATAAATATTTGTTGAATGAATGAATTTATGAATGAGTGAATGAATGAAAAGCTCTTGGCATAGGCTCAGCATTCAGTGAATGCTGTCATCCTTACTATTATTATTAATGGAAGGAGAATAGGAAAGAGACAAAAGTGTAGTTAGGAGAGAAGCAAAGGCCTTCAGATACTTTGGACCATCGGTTTGAGTTTTCCCTGTCCCTCCCCTCCCTAGGACCTCCCTCTCCTCCTCTGTCAAAGCACGGCAACTGCCTTAGGGCGAGGGCCCCACCCCTACCCTGGCACCCCAACCAGCCCTCTTGGGAGGTGCCCAGTGAGAGCCAGGGGTGTCTATCTCCATCTGAGAAGAGATATCTGCAAAGGGGAGGGCAGGTGGGGGGGAGGCAGCAGATCCCAATCTGTTACCCACATTGGGGAGGGCACCCTGGGCTGGAAAGCCCTCAGGAGAGGTGGCTGCAGCCCCACTGAACTGAGCGTACATCAACCTGGTGATGTCGGACCTGGCCACACAGTGGTCAGGGGAAGACATTCTCAAGCTTAGGTGGGTGGAGATGGCAGAGGAGCTGTGGGCTCTCAAGACGGAAGTCAGTATCAGCGAGTGAGGACGCTGGTCAGGGCGGCAGGGCACAGGGCCAGGCTCGCTGTGGTGGGGGATAGGATGTGGGAGGAGACGGGCATGTTGGCGCCCTGCACTGCAGCAGGGAGCTGGCTGACCCTGAGAAGAACAATCCCAGAGGGGGCTGGGAGACCAGAAGGCCGCAGTGAGAACTGGGAGGGGGGCTCCTGGTGGGCAGCCAGCCCCCACCACATATAAACACCCCAAGAATGTCTATATGTGCAGCAGCAGGGCCCATATTTGTGCCCCTAGAGGAGCTGCCCCCGGTCGCCCCTGAGGTCAGAGTCCCCTCTAATTACTGAGGATGGGGACTGGCCCTGAGACACCTGCCTGGAGGCAGTCTGGCCTCCGAGGCCCCCTCTCCCCACTGAGGAGGAATTCAAAGTCCTCTGACATTTCCTGACTCTGCAGCTTCTCCTTGGAATCCTTCTCTGGGCCATGGAGACAGAGAATACAGCAATGCTTATCCCACACCCCACCACCTTGGACTTCTCAGAGTGCTTAAAGTAAGCGGTGAGGGACGGAGCAGCGAGCTGGAGCGCGGAGCATGAGTGAGGGAGCAGAGCGGCCTGCCCGCCCGCCGCCGCCTCCCCTCCAAAAAGAACAGCAAGAAGCAACTGAACATATTGATGAAGTACAAAATGAAATAGACAGACTTAACGAACAAGCCAGTGAGGAGATTTTGAACGTAGAACAGAAATATAACAAACTCCGCCAACCATTTTTTCAGAAGAGGTCGGAATTCATCGCCAAAATTCCAAATTTGGGGGTAACAACATTTGTCAACCACCCACAAGTGTCTGCACTGCTCGGGGAGGAGGATGAAGAGGCGCTGCATTATTTGACAAGAGTCGAAGTGACAGAATTTGAAGATATTAAATCAGGTTACAGAATAGATTTTTATTTTGATGAAAACCCTTACTTTGAAAATAAAGTTCTCTCCAAAGAATTTCATCTGAATGAGAGTCGTGATCCATCTTCAAATTCCACTGAAATCAAATGGAAATCCGGAAAGGTGCAGATGAGTTAGGAGAGGTCGTCAAAGATGATACTTGGCCAAATCCATTACAGTACTACTTGGTTCCGGACATGGATGACGAGGAAGGGGAAGGAGAAGATGATGATGATGAAGAGGAAGAAGGATTGGAAGATATTGATGAAGAAGGGGATGAGGATGAAGGTGAAGAAGATGCAGATGATGATGAGGGGGAGGAAGGAGAGGAAGATGAAGGAGAAGATGACTAATGGAACACTGGTGGATTCCAACCTTCCTTTTTTAATTTTCTCCAGTCCCCGGGAGCAAGTTGCAGTCTTTTTTTTTTTTTTCCTCCTCCTCCTCTTGTGTTCAGTCGCCCTGTTTTTGAGGTCTCTTTTCTCCTTTATACCATGGTTCACAACTTATTTGGGGGGGAAATACCTTGAGCAGAATTCAGTGGGAAAAGAATCTCTACCCCTTTCTGTTCCAAATTCATTTTTATCTCTTCCTGTCTCAACAAACACTTTATGGAATCAACACCACCATGCTCTGTGGGAAAAAAGAAAAACCTTCTGCTCCCTTAGCTCTGCTGGAAGCTGGAGGGGGCTAGGCCCCTGTGTCATAGTGCATAGAATTCTAGCTTTTTTCCTCCTTTCTCTGTATATTGGGCTCAGAGATTACACTGTGTCTCTATGTGAATATGGACAGATAGCATTTACCAACATGTATCTGTCTACTTTCTCTTGTTTAAAAAAAGGAAAAAAAAAACTTTAAAAAATGGGGTTATAGAAGGTCAGCAAAGGGTGGGTTTAAGATGTTTGGGTGGGTTAAGTGGGCATTTTGACAACACGGCTTCTCCTTTGGCATGTTTAATTGTGATGTTTAACGGACATCCTTGCAGTTTAAGATGACACTTTTAAAATAAAATTCTCTCCTAATGATGACTTGAGCCCTGCCACTGGATGGGAGAATCAGCAGAACCTGTAGGATCTTGTTTGCAATTGACATTCTCTATTGTAATTTTGTTCCTGTTTATTTATTTATTTATTTTTGGTACGCGGGCCTCTCCACCGCCGCGGCCTCTCCCGTCGCGGAGCACAGGCTCCAGACGCGCAGGCTCAGTGGCCATGGCTCACGGGCCCAGCCGCTCCGCGGCATGCAGGATCCTCCCGGACCGGGGCACGAACCCGCGTCCCCCGCATCGGCAGGCGGACCCCCAACCACTGCGCCACCAGGGAAGCCCTGTTCCTGTTTATTTTTAAATTTTTCTTTTTGTTTCACTGGAAAGGAAAGATGATGCTCGGTTTTAAACGTTAAAAGTGTACAGGTTGCGGGCTTCCCTGGTGGCGCAGTGGTTGAGAATCCACCTGCCAATGCAGGGGACACGGGTTTGAGTCCTGGTCTGGGAAGATCCCACATGCCGTGGAGCAACCGGGCCCGTGAGCCACAGCTACTGAGCCTGCGCGTCTGGAGCCTGTGCTCCGCAACAAGAGAGGCCGCGATAGTGAGAGGCCCGCGCACCACCATGAAGAGTGGCCCCCGCTTGCCGCAACTAGAGAAAGCCCTCGCACAGAAACGAAGACCCAACACAGCCAAAAATAAATTAAAAAAAAAAAAGTGTACAAGTTGCTTTGTTACAATAAAACTAAATGTGTACATAAAGTAAGCGGTGAGACAATGTTTGTAAAAGCTTTGAAAACCATAAAATGGCTCTTTGGATGTTAATGGCCATCTCTGGTCTCCAGTCTAGCCCTCACAGATGGGCAGAGTGTGCCTCTTAAACGCACCTCTCTCCCATCGCTGCTTAGACCCCTTTAGTTTAGAGCCACTTAGAATAAAACCCCAGCCCCTCACTGCGGTCTCTAGGATGTGCCCTGGACTAACTCTTGAACCTTCTTCCCGGGATCGCACCCCACCCTCCTTTCCATTCCTTGAAGGCATCCAGCTAAGCCCATTCTCCTCAGGGCCTTCTTCCTGAACTCTGCCTACCTCTTCCCCAGGCTGACTGGGTCTTTCAACTCACAGGCCAATTCCTGCAGAAGCCTTCCCCAACCACGTATCTAAACCAGCCCTCTTGTTATTGTTTCCTTTTCACTGTCAGTCTCTCCCTGTCTGCCCACGAGGGCTGAGACCTCGTCTGTTATATTTATTTCTGTATCCCCAGTATCAGCACAGTGCCTGGTATGAAGGAGGACTTAATAAATATTTGTTGAATGACTGACTGAATGAATGAATCCCTGTTACCACTGTGCAGTATTGAAATCATAATAAGAGTTATTTACTGATGATTTAGCATGGGCCAGCAACTCCTGCAAATACTTCACAGGTATCACCCAACGAGAGAGATGCTATTATTGCCCCCATCCTTGGGGCGCGGATACTGATGAGGATGCAAAAGAGGTTAGGCGATTTGCCAGGGGTCACACCACTTACCAGTAGCAGTGCTGGAATAGGACACAGGATGGTGAAGTGGCATGGTCCAACTGAGGTGGCTGCTGAAGGGCCCAAGCCCCAAGGGCTGCTTGGACTACACAGCCTATAGGTCATCAAGGATCTTTTCCCCATTCTAGTCCAGGGATTCCCCTATCAGGTTCTGCTAGGAAGCTGGAGGAGGGGTGGGGAGGCAGGATCCCAAACACTCTACCGCACCAGTTCTCCACCCCAGGCTGGAGGTAGGGCAGCAAGGGCCTTGAGGCCTGGACAATCTCTCATCCCATCCAGAGATCTGTCTCTGGGAAGCCTCTGATGCTCTGCCATGCCCCTCGCCAGAGTGCTCACTGGCCTCCGCTCACATATTCCAGGGTCAGAGGGTCCCTAACTCCCTGGCAGCCCTTTCCATCTTAGAATGTCTCATCTGCCCAAAAAATCTTCATACACTCTCTTCCCCTTCCTGCTACTTACTGGACCACAAAGAACAAGCTCACGCCCTTCAGATGTCACAGAGCCAGCCTCCCCCAACCCCAACCTCAGCTCCTTTTGGAGTCATGGTTTTATGTGACTCTGTCCCAGCTCCCTTCACCATCCTAGTCTCTTGGTTCTCCCCAAAACAGGCGAAAGCAGCAATTCTCCCAGTCTCCACCCCAGGCCTTCCAGACTGCCCACATGCAGGAAGGGGAAGAGGACATCAGGGCTCCCTTGGCCTTCACCCTGCCAGGTGGAGAGGCCCAAGAGGACGGGGCAAGCAGAGTGTCTGACTCAGAGCCCTAGAGGCTCGAGAACCAAGGGGTGGGGGCAGGGAAGCCCTGTCATCTGGCCCACAGCTTAGGGCCAGGGTTTGGCCTATCCTCGCCAACCTTCCACGATGGTCTCAGACACCACTGGACCCTCCTGACCACACTGGGGAAGGAATGTCTGGGCCTCCAGCTGAAACCACATCAGCCATGAGTGAGTGAGACCCTCAGAGCAAGGACCTGGGGATTAAGCAGGGTTTGCCCCTGCTCCAGGGCCTGGGGTTCTGCTAAACCAGCTGCTGCTGTCCCCATTCCCTTAGAGTCAGAGGGGGCGAGTCCCCGATTCCCTAATGTCCTGGGGCCCCCTCAGCAGCTCAATTCCCCTGCCATCCTCTCCTGAAGACCCATGCAGGTTCTTCAGACCCTCGGCTGAGGAAGCCACGTCTCAGGGACACTCCAGTTCTCTCCCTCGGGGTCACTCTCCCTCTCCTCACTGAGTTCCACCCCCAGGCTCCACTTCTTCACTGGCTACTGCCCCTGAGGGGCGGCTGGGCGCGGTTGCTCGGGGTCCCCCGGCCCCAGTCCTCCGCCCACGGCGCGCACACTCCCGCCCCCTCCCAACTTCAGAAAGTTTGGCCTGGGGTTCCCCACCTCCGAGCAGGCTCGGGCCCAGCCCCGCCTCCCGGCCCCGCTTCCCCCGCACCCGCGCCTGACCTTCACTGCTCCCCGGAGCGCAGACCACCCCACCACGACCCCCTCCTCCCGCCCCGCGCCCCTGCCGGCCCGCGGCCCGGTCCTCCGGGTCACGCACAGCCTCCGCGCGTAGGCCCCCGGGCCCGCCTGTGAACCGAGCCACAGGGGTCCGAGGCCCCGAGCCAGGCGGCCGCCCGCGCGCCACACGCAAACGGCCAGTGCCCCACTTCCCCGGCCGGGGCCGCCCGCATCCCCGCCAGGACCCCGCGCGCCCCCGCGCCCGGCCTGCCCGCCTGCCCGCCCGGCCGTCGGAGCACCTCGCCCGGCTCGTCGTCCTCCAGGACGCTGAAGCTCCACACCACCAGGCCCTGCAGCAGCAGAATGGCCAGCGCCGTGGCAATCGCCAGCTTGTAGCGCCGCACAAGCTTCTGCACCCGCACGCTCGCCACCATCTTCCTGCCCGGGACGAGGGGCGCGCGCCCAGCCCTGCAACCCGGCCGCGGGCGCGCGCACGGGCGCGGGCAGAGACGGCTTCCCTCAAGGGAGGAGCGCCTGGCGCGCGCCGGGGCGGGGCGGGGGGCGGGGCCCGCAGGCCCGAAACGCCGCGCCCGGTGGGCCAGGGGCGGAGCCTGGGCCTACAGAGCTGTTGGTCCCCGGTGCGCAGCGCGTCGGGTCCGCTTCCCGGGTTGTCCCTTCCCCGTCTTGGTCAGTGCCCCAGCTTCTGTGTGTGCTCACCTCCTCCTGGACGGCAAGCCCATGGAACCAGGGGGCAGAGAGGTCTGCAGCCGACCTCTCTCTGGCTCGCCGCCTGGGGTTGGGGGTGGGGGACTCAGCCCCGCAGAAATCAGCTGGCTCTCCGCCCTCGTGCAAGCAGAGAATGCTAGAGCTCCCAGAAACGCCGAGTTGGGAGAGATTGTCTAAGTGCCACAAGCACTGCTTAAAAACCATGGAGGCCGCACCTACGGGGCAAAGTCTAACTCCTTTGACTGGCATCTGAGGCCCTTCACAAAGCCTTGGTTCCTCTCTCTTCTCCCTCGTATCCTAGGCATCCTCAGACCTCAACTAGAGCCGTGGTTACCGAACTCTAGGGTATGTCAGAATCACCCGCAGGACTTAATAATTAACAGATTGCTGGTCCCTACTCCCAGAGTTTCTGCTTGGTAGGTCAAGAGTGGGGCCCGAGAATTAGAATTTTCAACAAGTGCCCAGGTAATGCTGATGCTACTAGTCTGGGAACACACTTGGAGAACCACCAGACTTTTGCGCGTGCCGTTGGCTGTGCCCAGCCCTAGCAGTTGCTCCCCTGCTCCTCTCCCCCTTCCCATCGGTGGCATCCTCCTAAGTGCTTACCCAGCACTGTCTGCATATCTGGTTGTGATTTCTCTGGAATCATGCCTTCTTCACCTTCGAATCCTTGGCCCGGTAATGGACACCCAGCAACGCTCAGTAAATGTTGCGAAAGAAAGATCCAATGAAGCCCAACTTCCTGTTCCATGAGCTGATCCTAGCATTTTTGGAGAGGCTGCTGTGTTCAGGCACCGCCATAGACAAGGCCTGAACCTCTGCAGCCCTCCCCTGAACCTGGCAGGTCTACTGAGAGAGGGAAGGGGAGAAGAGGGAGAGCAGTGCCCAGCATAGCCAGGTGCATCCCCAGCAGTGAAGCCGAGCTCCGTGAGAAGGAAGCAATAAAAAGAGCAAAGATTTTAAGCATCACTACACAGACGTCTGGAAAAAAATGGTTAAAAAAAAAAAAGAAAAGAAAAAGCTTGAAAGTGATGATAAAAGGGTTTGGAAGGTGCCTGGAGATAAGCTTGATGAGGAAATTCTAAGCTGTGATGAGTACAGGAGAGGCAGTTATTTGACGGTACTTAAATAAAACCTCCTTTAATCATCTCCTGCCCCTTTGGTATTTGTAATCATTCTATTCTTCAGCGTTAGTTAAGTGGGAGAATTGTAAACAATGTTTCAGATGACAGTTTGGCTACTTAAGAGAAACTACACTTCAAGATTTGGGGAAACATCAGTTGGCATGCCAGCGATTGATATGTTAATTAAATATTAATCTTGTGTGCTCATTAAATCAGGTCCCCCAGGGGCTGTCTACCTGCCCGTACTCCCCTGCACCCAACAACGAAAATAACTTGATTTTCCACTGATTGTATAAATAATATATACTCATTATATAACATTTAAAACATAGGGAAAAAATAAGGAAAAAAGTAAAAGTCACCTGCAATCCCACTCCCTGAGATAATCATCATTAATATTTTGGTGATGATCCTGTCCCCATCTCTTTATGTGTATAGATTTTGCATGGACGGCATCACGTTACACACATGGTTTTTAAATATAGAAACTTACCTTACTTTTAAGTATTTCTCTCCCCTTCCCTTCCATGTTAACAGTCTGGCTTCGTTCCTACCTTCCTTCTTTCCTTTCTTCCTTCCACCTTTGTAACAATTCACACACACACACACACACACACACATACACACACACATACACACACACATGGGCTTTTTATTTACATACACTTTGTATCTTGCTTTTCTCCCTTGACCATAAACATAGTAGACATTCCCCCAGAACGGATGGGACAGGTCTAACCCATTCTTTTTTAATGGCTGCATAGTATGCCACTCCTTTCTTGAATGGGCATTCACTTGGCTTCCAGTTTTTGTGACTACCACAAGGCTATCATAACGTGGTTCTACACTTATCCCTATGCACTAATGTGGTAGGGTTTCCCAGCAATGGGATTACTGGGGAAAGGGGAATTTTAAATGGTAATAGCTCTTGACAGATTGTGTTTTCAAAGACAATTCAAATTTTCTGACAGCAATGTATGAGAGTATGGTTTTCCTGCATCCCTTCCAACAGCAGTTGTTATCACCATTGAATTTCTGCTGATCTGATAGGTGAGAAGTGAATGCCTTGGTTTTTAATTTGTGATTTTCTGCTGGGGAGTGTCTCCGTTGGTTTCCTGACTGGGTTTTCTTTTCCCAGAATTGCCTCTTCAAAATCTTCATAAGCTTATCTATTGCTATTGCATTATTTGTCTTTTTCTTGTCAATTTTAAGACTTTTTTTCATCCTTTTGAAATTGAAAGTTTTCTTCAATTTATCACTGCATTTTGACTTTTTAAGGTCTTTTAAAATTTTTTAACTTTTTTTGGAATCAATTATGTTCCTCTTGTTTTATGTCTTCTCATTTTCTCTTCTGGTTAGGTACATCTCCCTGATCCTTGATGAGGTATATGGTCTCATATATTTTCTCCTACAATATTTATTTTACATCTTACATTTAAGTCTGTAATCCATCTGAAATTTTCTGTGTGTATGGTACGAGGTAGAGGTGCGGAGTCCTGACTTAGTACTTATTCCCTGTCACTCTATCAGTACCCACTTAGATTTTACTATTTTTTAAAAGGAATTGGTTTTTGGGAATTCCCTGGTGGTCCACTGGTTAGGACTCCATGCTTTCACTGTGGGCGGCCCAGGGAACTAAGATTCCACAAGCCATGCGGTGCAGCCAAAAAAATTAAAAATTAGGACTTACCTGGTGGCGCAGTGGTTAAGAATCCGCCTGTCAATGCAGGAGACACGGGTTCGAGCCCTGGTCTGGGAAGATCCCACGTGCCGCGGAGCAAATAAGCCCGTGCGCCACAACTACCGAGCCTGCGCTCTAGAGCCCGCAAGCCACAACTACTGAAGCCCACGTGCCACAACTACTAAAACCCGCGTGCCTAGAGCCTGTGCTCCACAACAAGAGAGGCCACTGCAATGAGAAGCCCACGCACTGCAGTGAAGAGTAGATCCCGCTCGCCGCAACTAGAGAACGCCCACGCGCAGCAATGAAGACCCAACGCAGCCAAAATTTAAAAAATTTTAAAAAAATTTAAAAAATGGAATAAATTGGTTATTGAGGTATAACATGCCTTGACTGATTTAGATTTGACCATATAAAATGCAAGGCTCATTGCTCCCCACTGTCTCCTCTTCCCTCAGGTTCCCCTATAACTTCCACTGTGCTTCTTTTTCTTTTATTGTAGGAAGTCTTGAAAATACAAAATGGCTCCTCAGAAAATCAGAGAGGGAAAGCATTTTTTAGTTTTAAGTGGGCTGCTTCTGTGATGTGTCCTTTCTCATGTGACGACATTATCCTAACCTTAGTTTTAGGAGAAATATTATGATATGTGAATGCTGAATGTTTTCAAATGTTTCCAGTGTTTTCAGCAGCTAGAGTCCAAACTTGGCTCAGGACCAGATGACAGGGAGGCTCCTGCAGTAAGGTCTCCAGGCTGTGCTTCCCAAGCATCTCCGCAGGCCCTGTCTTCTTGCCTTTATCTAATTTCTGCTTCTGTGTCCAGTTCTTTGGGTCGACACTTCACTGGGCTGTCTGTCTGCTGGGCCTGGTCCTGGCTTTACCCCTACATGCAACATTTGGGACATCCTTTGCCAGCTCACACCCAACCAAGCTCTGGATTCCTGGGCCTCCCCTTGTCAGGTATTAAGTTCCAACATCTATTGAAATGATCATATAGGCTTTTCCAATGTGAGATGATGGATTATTATTTTATATATATATATATATATATATATATATTTTTTTTTCTGTACGCGGGCCTCTCACTGTTGTGGCCTCTTCCGTTGCGGAGCACAGGCTCCGGACGCGCAGGCTCAGCAGCCATGGCTCACGGACCCAGCCGCTGCGCGGCATGCAGGATCCTCCCGGACCGGGGCACGAACCCGCGTCCCCTGCATCGGCAGGTGGACTCTCAACCACTGCACCACCAGGGAAGCCCTGGATTATTTTTTAAATAATTTCCACATATTAAAACGTTTTTGCATCCCTTAGAGTAAATGTAACTTGGTCTTAGTAGGTTTTTAAAAAGTTGTAGTGTAGGTTGAATTTAACTTGCTAGTATTTTATTTAGGATTTTTACATCTATTTTATAACAGAGATCAACCTGTACCAGAGGCTGCAAACTGGTGACTCATGGGACTTGTTTATGTGACCAGCACAGGATTTTGAAGCATTTGGTTTTGAATTCTTGAACAAGAGGTGCACACTCTTCAGTTCCTGTAGCTCCCACTTTCCCCAGTCATTTCACACACCAGTCAACTTCACCCATTCATAGTTTCTGGAGCTTACAGACACTTGAGTTTGCAATCCCTGGTCTATGGCTTTCTTTACTTTTTTTTTTTTTGTAGACTTAAGAATCAGAGTTTACATCACAAATTGAGGAGCATTATTTCTTTTTTTTGTGGGGGAGGGGTACGCAGGCCTCTCACTGTCGTGGCCTCTCCCGTTGCGGAGCACAGGCTCCGGACGCGCAGGCTCAGCGGCCATGGCTCACGGGCCCAGTCACTCGGCGGCATGTGGGATTTTCCGGGACCGAGGGCACGAACCCGTGTCCCCTGCATCGGTAGGCAGACTCTCAACCACTGCGCCACCAGGGAAGCCCGGAGCATTATTTCTTTATTCTGTGTTTTGAAATAACTTATACAACAATAGGAATTGTTGTACATAACAACAATAGACACTCCTGTTCCTTAACCATTAGAAAAGTCTTGTCAACAAAAACACAGAACCCAAGAGTCTTTTAGGGAGCTTTCTTCAGTAACTTCTTTTTTTTTTTTTCTTTTTTTCTTTTCTTTTTGGTTATTGATCTATTCAGAATTTTGTGCTTCTTTTTTGGGTCAATATTGAAATTTATGAATCTTTTTCTGGAGAAGAATTTAAATGCTCCACTATATCTTTGTTATTTTTTTTTCTCCATTATTTTGTATATATTGCGTGTCAACAGTATGGATTATTCCAAAATGAAAAAGCCATAGCTCTTTCATTTTTCTATTTAGCCAGCTGAGAGCCCATATGCAGTACTATCTTTCTCTTTGGTCCTCTGAGTTGTCTAAAAAGCCTGTGGTGGACACATGCAGTTCACAAAGGAGGTGTCAGTTAGGCTCCCAGCTCCAAGCAAGGGAGTAGGAAAGCACTTTGGGTAGAACATTCTGCTCCTGCAAATCATCTTACTGCCACATGGGGTCTCTGTAGGAAGCTGGTCTGTAAATAGAAGTTGTCCAGATGGGGTTCTACTGGTCTGGTCCACATCCCTGCCCAGCCCCCTAAGCCCAGACAAAATGCCCATTACTTGGACTCCCAGGGTTGCAGTCTCAGTGTTCTGCTCTTTCACCCCCGAAATGTATCTGCGGGTATGTTTCCATTGTAAGTAGAACTCCACCTCCAAGAAGAAGGCTGGAAAGTTCATGTTTTGACATACGCTCTGTATGCTCCAAACATATAACAATGAGAGAAAAAGTTTCAAAAGACATTAATAAGACATAAACAGGCCAAAAAACAGGATAAACATCTCAGCAGACAAGAAGGAAAACTAACTGGTGTTGAGTAAGGCCAAAGCCAAAAGCCTGTGGGGTAGTGGGAGCTAAAATGTTGCACATGGAAGAGAGGATAGAGCCAGACTCTCAGCTGAAACCAGGGACTGGAGTGAGGCCACCTTACTTGTGAAAGGAGGCTGAAAAAAAGGACAACTGACCTATGGACAAAACTGTAAGTCTAAGGAGGCAGCAGAGGAATGACAGCCTCACAACCAAGAAGTGAGTCAACCCTGTGACTGAGTCTACAAGACCCCCAAATCAATGAAGAGCACAAGTTCACAGTGGCCATCAAAAGACCAGATCTGGACTCATCTTGTGGATATGACCATAAAATTAAATCCACCAGACAAGAAAGAAGAAAGAAAAACAGAGCACAAAGCAAAATCAAAAGCTCCCAGCCATAATGAACCTGTAAACCAAAATCCCAAAGCATATGAGCAAATGAAGAAATCAAATACCATAAAAGACAACCAACTCAACAAGTGAAATACGAGCTCACAGATGAAATTGACTTTTTGGACTAACCTAGCAAAGATTTGAAAATAAGGATGCTCAAAGAGATAAATGAAGACAACATTTGACAAGAAAATATGAGTCCATGCAGATGGAATGAACATATAGATACAAAATATAAGCAATTATAAATCTCAGAAATAAAAGTATAGTCATGAAATAAAAAATATCTCAAAAGATGGGATGAATTTTATACTGGATATAGTTGAAGATAAAAGTAGTGAATTGGAATATAGTTCTAAAGAATCTACACAGAATGCAGCAAGGAGAAATAAAGAGATTAAAAATAAGAGAAAGCAGTTCAAAGGGCAGGAGAATAGCTTGAGAGACCCCGAAATATGTCCAATAGGACTTGCAGAAGAAAAGAATAAAGAAAATGTCAGTGAAGTAACATGGAAGGTATGACAGCTGAGATTATTCCAGAATTATAGAAAAAATTAGTAACATACAATAGAATTTTTATTTTTTACCCAATATGATAATGTGTGTCTTCCTAAGTGTGTTTAAGGAGTTAACATTTATTGCTATTAATTATTTATTTGGACTTTCTTTTACTATTATGCTGTATTTTCTGCTCATCATCCTTTTTCTCCACTTTTTTTCTCCTTTTCTACCTTCTGTTGAATTGATAAAATCTTCCATTTTCTGTTTCTCTCTGCAGTACCAGGGTTGGCACAGCTTTTGTCAACTTACTTGATGCCTTCTGCTTTTTTATATCTTCTTGTGTTTTAATCACCTCCTGTTCACCCCATTGGTGAGGGAAGGATTACCATTCACGGCTGAACACATGACACCCAATTCTGGGCAGTTTTATTAGTCACATATGCTTACTGTCCAGGGGAGGAGGGCACAGCACACTATGCAGGGCCATATGGGGGTTACACTTAGAAACAGAGTGAACAGACAGGGGCTGTGGGAGGCAAGCGTTATTGTATCAAAAAGGGTGAGATAAACCCTGGTTTTCATGGGAGGGTGTTATTGGCTTATTTGAATAATTGTGCAGGTTAGAGGGAACTGAAACCCAAGGATCTTCTCCTGGTTCCCTTGATAAGGAGGGTTATTCGGCTAGGGGACCTTACTGGAGGGAGGAGAGTAGGGAAGAGAACTTACAGTTAGGCCATTCAAGCCCCTCCCAGTTTCACCACATATCAAAGCAACACTTAATATTGGGTCTTACAACTTCTCTGGTGGTGCAGTCATTAAGAATCTGCCTGCCAATGCAGGGGACACAGGTTCAAGCCCTGGTCTGGGAAGATCCCACATGCCGCGGACCAACAAAGCCCATGCACCACAACTACTGAGCCTGAACTCTAGAGTCCACGAGCCTAGAGCCTGTGCTCTGCAATAAAGAGAAGCCACCGCAATGAGAAGCTCGCACACTGCAGCAAAGAGTAGCCCCTGCTTGCTGCAACTAGAGAAAGCCCGTGCACAGCAACGAAGACCCAACACAGCCAAAAAATAAATAAATTAATTAACTAAAAAAATATATTGGGCCTTAGTTTTAGGCCTAACACATTTTGCTCTTAATTTTCTTTTTAGCCTGTAATCCTTAATAATTTAGAAAGGAAGAATTAGAATTCTTTATTAATTCTACTCTTATTTACCGTAAAGGTTTTCAGAGGTTTTTGATATGATAGCCATTGATCACAGTCCTTATAGAACTATATTTTTTGCTCCCTGTTGTGGAAAATAAATTTGCCCCCACCCAGTCCCACTTTTTCTTAATTTTTTCTGAGATTGTAAACTTCATCATTTTAATTTATAATAGCTAATATCTTTGAAGGAAAAATACCTTTTTTGAATCTTCAATTTGAAACTATTAAAAATATCATTATTTAGAGTAATGCGTATGTATCAACTTTAAGTTATATAACTAAACTTATAACGTTAAGTCTTAAGTTAAGTTTAATGCCCTTGAACAAGAGGATAATTTTTTTAATGGGATTAAAAATTTCAAAGTAAGGCATATTTACTGCAACAAGTCAGTTGAAAAGTGTTTCAGAGCAGCCAGTGATCTCCCTTTCTTTCCTTACTGCTCCCACCCTTCAGAATTAACCAGCCTTCACAATTTGCTTTTTTCCTTCCACATCTTTCTCTCTGCTCACATAAATACATGCAGATGTAAACCCTTTAATAAGTTCCCCCTCTATGCTTTGCAGAAATGGGATGATAGCTAATTTATTAGAAATAGCAACATGATGGTTGTTGCTTTAGCATGTTACTAACAACTACTTTTGTTAGTTGTTACCATAACTTATTAAACCATTAACTTGTTGTTGGACATGTCAGTCATTGTTAGTTATTTTGCCACTATACATATTGCTGCAAGAAGCATCATGGTTCATGTATCTTTATATACTGGTGTCTTTGTTTTTGGATTTCCAAGATTGAGGTGAGTATGCACATTTTAATTTTTTAAAGATATTGCCAAAAAAGATGGTAGAATCACATTTTCACATTGTTTTGGAGAATATACGAAAGTTTTTTCCCCGAACCTCTAAGCAGGTGCTTCAAGTTGGATTTTTTTTTTCTCATCTATAAGTTTTTGCATCTGATTTTTTTTCCTGTGTCCTAGCATACATTTTCAAGAAGAGTATGTGATTTATTCAAGAAGAGTACTCGGAGGGATTATTTTTTTAACAACTTCCACACCTGAGAAGGTCTTTTTGTTGCCTTCGTCATGAATGACAACATGGCTTTTCCTTTAGGTTTTTCTAGATCAGTGTATTTCAAACTATAGGTCACAACCCACCCCATTTAATAGATTGTGAGTGCATTTTAAAAAATATATAAAATGATACAGACAAGGATAGAAAACATTAAAGTGCATTGAATGTAGTAAAGGTAATTATCATGCATCGTGAATGTCCGAAGATCTAAGAAAATTTAAATATTTTATATCCTTTATCCTGTTAAAATATTATATATAATATTTATATATATTAACAAAATAAAATGTTTTTCTAACAAGTTGAGGTTAAAAAATTGGCATTTATCAATACTTCTCTGGATGTTGTGAGAAATCGGAGATCATTTTAATTTAGGCTCTTTGTTTTTATTTCCCATTTGTCTATAAGATCCTTATTTACCACCCCTCGCCCCAATTTAAACTTTTCTTAAAAAATATTTTTAAATAGACATAGTGTTTTAAAAAACAAACAAACAACAGAGCTAAGGATATGAAAAGAAAAGTAAAATCTCTCTCTCCCCCTTCAGAAATTTCCTGTTCCAAGGGTGTGTTTGTATGCGTGTGTGTGTGTGTGTGTGTTCCAGAAATTTTCTTAACTTTTTTTACTTTGAGAATTCCACCATGGTGTGTCTAAATGTGGTCCTCTTTTCATAAACTTTCCTCAGGACTCAGAACATACTCTCATTTTCAACTGAGTTCTTTCTGTGTACCAGAAAAGTTTCCTCTTCCCATGTCTTTGATTACTGCTTTTGCTATATCTATTCTTTTCTCTTCAGAATTCCTATTACCCCCAGGTTATATCTCCTGTGTCCGAATGCCTGCCTCTTTCCTTTTCATCTCTTTACCATTTTACCCTTGACCATGTTAATTTTATTTTCTCCAGTGTCTTGTCTGCTACTTACAGCCTTCATCGTGGGTTTTAACCCAGCTATTGTGGTTTCTGTCTCCCTGCTGTACTTCCTGTTCTCAGATTTCTGCCTCTTTATTCTGATATTTTTTACTTTCTAGATCTTTTCCAGAGTTCTCTGGAATCTTATTGAGAAGTTGAAACAGATATTCAGATGTTTTTAAAAAAACTTGCTCTGGGACTTCCCTGGTGGCGCAGTGGTTGAGAGTCCGCCTGCGGATGCAGGGGACATGGGTTCATGCCCCGGTCCGGTCCGGAGCCTGTGCTCCGCAACGGGAGAGGCCACAGCAGTGAGACCCACGTACTGTAAAAAAAAAAAAAAAAAAAAACTTGCTCTGCAGTAAATCTTATTTTTTTTCCCCCAGGGGAGGCAGCTTCCTCAGAACCTTCGGGGAATATTTAGCTTTTGAGCTGCAGAATCTTCCCAGATCCTACGAGGTTTCTTTGCCTCATCCTTACAGAGGAAAGTCTGTCTGCCCAGTGTGGCTGTGAAGGTGGAATCTTGATTTCCTTTGTTTCATTTTTCCATGTGGGATGATATTAGGAGGTGGCGGGGGCAGTGTCTACCACTCATTCTCAGAGGAATCTGATGGGTGAATGTGGCTCGGCTCCTTCTCAGTGTGTTTTCTGGGCTGCTCTTTGCCTGGCAATAATTGGTTTGGCCCTGCAGGGAGCAGTGTGTCAGGGCCTGATGGCAAAGTCTAGCTTGGATGTGAATGACTGGGGAGCCCGTTTGCCTAAGGAGCTAATGCCACATTCTCTGGTCCTCTTTGTCACTGAGAAACATGACCGTTTCATATCCACTTGTTTAATTCCTGTGACCTTTTCTTCAAATGACCTTGTACTTAGGACGGGAAGAAATGGATACCATGTTTTTTGCCTATCCAACAATGAATCATGTTATGTGGAAGAGTTCCTGCCTGAATCTTTCCCAGAGGGTCATTCAGGCTCAGATCAAAGGAATGAAGGAAAATTGACAGGGCACACAGTGGGAATGATCATTTCAGATGTCAGAAGCTCTGGAGGAGTGGGAGAAAGCGGGAGCTGAGCTACCACTCCTGGAGACTCAGTGCCTCCTCCATTGATGGATTTTTAGAAAAGGGGAAAAATGGAGTCTTACTGCTTTTAAATTCTCAAGAAGACATAACCACTGCAAATAAGTTAATAAAAGGCTTTAGGGAATTCCTGGCAGGGTGCTGGCATACTTTTCTGCTTCATGGAACCACCAGCTGCTTCTCAGGGCTTCTGGGTGGCTGAGCCCAGGTGTGACCAGCCAGGTACCCAGCGTGCACTTGGCGTGGTGTGAAAGCTGCAGGGAAGCACTCTCACTCCATCATCCCCTTGGGTCACCCTGGCCTCCAGCCCTTGCCTGCTGAACGGGGGTGGGCGGGGGGAATCCCGGGGCAGCCAGCATCTCTTACTTTGTCCCAAACCCATGGTCCCTAATGGATGGGGTAGCAGGCTGCCTTTTCTCAATGACGCCCTCTGTTTGGCCCCTCAGAGCGCAGTCTGGCAGAAAGTCCTCAGGTTCCCTTGGTGTGGATGGCTAACGTCTGGGGCTGATGCGAGTTTTTGCCTTTGCTGATGGCCATTTCAGGGGTGTTCTGTTCACAGGAGGGAGGGGAGGCCAAGAATGTTATCCAGATAGCACTGTGTATGCTACCCTCCTGCAGGAATTTCCAGCTAAGTTCTGCTCATTTATTCAAAGTTCTTGTGTCTATCTTAATACTTGAAAACAAGGAAACTCATTTCTTTCCTACTCATTCTACATTCCAGGCTTTTTGGATCCCTTTTTCCCCAATGACTGTGATACAATTTCCTGTTGATTAAAGACACTGAAAATAGCGTCAGATGGAAGAGACACAGGCCTGGGTAACTGGTGAACACTATCCGGGCCCTCCCCTCTGCAGGCAGAAGTGATTGTATGTCCTCCCTCCACCTGCCGGCCCCCCGCACCCAGCCTGCATTCCTCACTCATTTGTCGACACACGATCCACTCTTGGTCTGCTCTGATTTTAAAAGGTTTCCTTCTCCCCTTTGATTTCTGACTGTGAAAACACTTAAAGAGTCATCTTCTGTGCTTTTATTGATAACATTTTAATAATTATCATAGAGAGGCTAAAAGAGCTAAAGGCATTATTCCCAGGTCATCAAGTGTCCCCGGGGTGTGTGCACCAGAGGAGATGGTGCAGCACTTCACAACAGGAAGGCCCAGGGCAGGGCTGTAACGGGGTGTCGTGGAGGCCTGGAGGCCTTGTGAAACCTTGATGGCCAGACCTGAAAACATCGCCTTTTGAAAAGTAGAAGCAGTTGAGTTGGACACTTGAATTCACCTTTGTGCCAAGGCTGATTGATATGCTGGGCAAAACACCAAGAGGAGATCTGAGTTACATGGATGACCAGCAAATTTCCACTTGTCCTTCCAGGGGAGGCCCCGTGAGTCACTGACCAATCCATGCCCAGAGTGAAGTAGGTGGTCTGCTTCCAAATGTTAATGAGGTGCACGTTTGCGTAGAGCTGAACCTCAGTTTCTCAGAATGGATTTTGATGGTCTGTGTCTTGTGTGTGTGTGTGTGTGTGTGTGTGTGTGTGCGCGCGTGCGTGTGGTTCATACGCCCACAGATCAGGGCACCGGCACTCTGAGGAAGCTCACAGGCCTGGCCCTGTCTTCACTCTGACTGACTGAAAAGAAACTGGCCTGGATTTGGAAGGGCTTGACTTTAACCAGACTGCTAATGCCCTCACAGAGCAGTCTTCAACCCTAATGACCATCACTAGGAAATGTCCTAAAGTTGGTGAATTCTGTCTGGGTTGGCTGGGGCTAAGGGCCAGACCATACCCCCGTGGGGGTCTCCCCTGAGGAGGTCAACAGTTCTACCATCAGGCAGGCTGGGAAGAGCCAGACCCCATCACAGAATACCAGAGCCTCAGAGTTAGGCCTAAAGCTGGGAGGAGGGAAACCTCTCCTGTCTGGGGTTGGTGGTTGTCGTACGTGGACTCCAAGTAGGGAGGATATTCAACATTTAACATCCAGTGGATTTTAATTGAGCACCAGATTTCTAAAAGTTGGGATACAGTGGTGAATGGAACAAAGCCCTTGTTCTCATGGGGCTTACAGTCTACTGAAGGAGATACATGATACACAAGCAAAAATAAATGAGCAAGAGCAATTCAGATAGTGATAGGTCTTATAAGCACCATAAAACAGGCTGAGGTGCCAGTGAGGAGCTGGGGCCTCCTGTAGATGGTGTGCTTAGAGAAGGTCTCCTGGAGCAACATTAGGAAAGGCAGTAAAGATCAGAAGAAGCCAGCCAGGCAGCAAAGATCCTGAAGGTGAGTGTCCCAGGATGAGCAAAATTCTGCGGCAGAATGAGCCTGCTTCATGGTTGGAACAGAATGAAGGCTCAAGGGGCTACAGGTTGATGAGCAAAGAGAGGAAATGAGGCAGGAGTGGTGGCCAAGGTCAGGCCATGCACCTGAGCGCAGCTGCCCTGCCAGTGCTAGGCATGAGGAGGGTTCGCTTGAGGGAGGCTAGGGACAGGCTGTCACAGAGCAGGCAGTAGGTGGATAGAGAGAGCAGAGCAGAAATAGGGGCAGAAGGCCAGCTGAGGTGGCAAGGGGCACAGGATGGCATAAGGAAACACTCAACATCCCCTGTGGATCCCCAAGGTATTTGGGAAGGATGGACCTCCTATTGTTGAGTGGGACGGGAACTGGAGCCCCTGTGACTTGTGCCCATTTTGTAGGCCCAGGCTGCTGAGGCCAGTGCGTGCTCATAACACAGCTATGATCCCACATCCTCATGCAGTGCATGTCCTGGCTGAGCCTAGCTGAGCTGTAAAACTGGTGGACTGGTACCCCTGTGGGCTCTGTCTGAAAGCATACACATGGGGGCATGGGCTTTGGTGCTGAAGGAGGAGGCAGGAGGGTTTCTTGGATTCACTTTTTTCCCATTCAGTCTACAGAGTTTCTTAAGCGTCTATTATTTGCTGGGTACTCTTCTGGGCAATAAAGATACAATGGTGGATGAAACAGGCAAAAAAATCCCTGCCCTCGTGGAACACACACACACACACACACACACACACACACACACACACACACACACGAAAATTCAGGAGAGGGAGGAAGTGAGAGAGGAGGAGAGGAGAAGGAATGGAGTGGCCATGTGTCCCAGCCCAGCAGGAGGAACTGGTCTGGGACCTTGGTGGAGACAGGTGCAGGGCCAGAAGCTCAAGGATGTGGGGAGACTCTGGATACCTCTCTGTCCCTCTGAAGTCCAGGTGACAGGACATGGTGTGGAGCTGGAGGGGGGCATTCTCCCTCCACTCCTCCATCCCCTGGTTTCCAGCTGTCATTGTCTGAGGGCTCTGGGGTCCCCAGCAAAGACCACCTGGCTGAGGGCATCAGGAAAGGCCCCAGTTACCACAGAGCCCAGAAGCAGCACAGTTCTGGGCCCCCAATGAGGAGGCATGTGGGCAGTGGCTGGCTGCGGAGGAGGCCGAGAGGCAGCTTGTCCTTGGGCACAGAGAGGCCCCTCATTCAGAGACTCTGGGGAAGGTGTGGCCAAGCCTCTGAGGTGCTACTGGCCAGAGCAAAGAGCTTTTGTGGTTTGGGCATTAATGATAATGTGGCCTCATTTGTACCCACAGGCTATTGAGGCCAGGAGCCTGGGGACTGAGAGATGTGGATGCCCCTTCAAACCAGGATCCTCTAAACATCTGCTAATTATAGATGGAGAGAAACAGATGCTCTGTTATACATATTCCTTTATGTTAAAATGAGGGATTTATTGCATGTATTTGTTACATGCTCTTTTCTGAAGCATTCAAGCAATTTATTGGGAAGCATATTAAACTGTTTAAATATTAGACAATAAAATAAATCTCTCCTTCTGGGTAAGCAGTCTTCCCCTGCTGTGATTTGGCTTCACAATTGCAGCTGACTGCAGCTGCTGACTTCAGGGAAGCATATCAGAGTTGCCAGCTGGTTTTGAGTTGATGTCATGCCTGTGGCTGCATCTTGTGATTTACATGTTTGCAGAAATACTCCATAGAAACTGTTTGGATTCACAGAAAGATAGACAAAATGAAAAGGCAGAGGACTTTATACCAGATGAAGGAACAAGATAAAACCCCAGAAAAACAACTAAATGAGGTGGAGATAGGCAACCTTTCAGAAAAAGAATTCAGAATAATGATAGTGAAGATGATCCAGGACCTCAGAAAAAGAAAGGAGGCAAAGATCCAGAAGATGCAAGAAATGTTTAACAAAGACCTAGAAGAATTAAAGAACAAATAAACAGAGATGAACAATACAATAAGTGAAATGAAAAATACACTAGAAGGAATCAATAGCAGAATAACTGAGGCAGAAGAATGGATAAGTGATCTGGAAGACAGAATGGTGGAATTCACTGTCGCAGAACAGAAAAGAAAAAAGAATGAAAAGAAATGAAGACAGCCTAAGAGACCTCTGGGACAACATTAAATGCAACAACATTCGCATTATAGGGGCCCCAGAAGGAGAAGAGAGAGAGAAAGGACCCAAGAAAATATTTGAAGAGATTATAGTCGAAAACTTCCCTAACATGGGAAAGGAAATAGCCACCCAAGTCCAGGAAGCTCAGAGAGTCCCAGGCAGGATAAACCCAAGGAGAAACACACCGAGACACATAGTAATCAAATTGACAAAAATTAAAGACAAGGAAAAATTATTGAATGCAACAAGGGAAAAACAACAAAAAACATACAAGGGAACCCATAAGGTTAACAGCTGGTTTCTCAGCAGAAACTCTACAAGCCAGAAGGGAGTGGCATGATATAGTTAAAGTGATGAAAGGGAAGAACCTACAACCAAGGTTACTCTACCCAGCAAGGATCTCATACAGATTCAATGGAGAAATCAAAAGCTTTACAGACAAGCAAAAGCTAAGAGAATTCAGCACCACCAAACCAGCTCTACAACAAATGCTAAAGGAACTTCTCTAAGTGGGAAACACAAGAGAAGAAAAGGACCTACAAAAACAAACCCATAACAATTAAGAAAATGGTAATAGGAACATACATATGATAATTACCTTAAACATGAACGGATTAAATGCTCCAGCCAAAAGACACAGGCTCACTGAATGGATACAAAAACAAGACCCATATATATGCTGTCTACAAGAGACCCACTTCAGACCTAGGGACACATACAGACTGAAAGTGAGGGGATGGAAAAAGATATTTTATGTAAATGGAAATCAAAAGAAAGCTGGAGTAGCAATACTTATATCAGATAAAATAGACCTGAAAATAAAGAATGCTACAAGAGACAAGGAAGGACACTACGTAATGATCAAGGGATCAATCCAAGAAGAAGATATAACGATTATAAATACATATGCACCCAACATAGGAGCACCTCAATACATAAGGCAACTGCTAACAACTATAAAAGAGGAAATCGACAGGAGCACAATAATAGTGGGGGACTTTAACACCTCACTTACACCAATGGACAGATCATCCAAACAGAAAATTAATAAGGAAAAACAAGCTTTCAATGACACAATAGACCATATAGATTTAATTGATATTTATAGGACATTCCATCCAAAAGCAGCAGATTACACTTTCTTCATAAGCACACATGGAACATTCTCCAGGATAGATCACATATTGGGTCACAAATCAAGCCTCAGTAAATTTAAGAAAATTGAAATCATATCAAGCATCTTTTCTCACCACAACATTATGAGATTAGAAATCAATTACAGGGAAAGAAATGTAAAAAACACAAACACATGGAGGCTAAACAGTATGTTACTAAATCAAGAGATCACTGAAGAAATCAAAGGGGAAATCAAAAAATACCTAGATGGGGAGGGGGAAGGGTGAGCTGTGACAGGGCGAGAGAGAGTCATGGGCATATACACACTAACAAACGTAGTAAGGTAGATAGCTAGTGGGAAGCAGCTGCATGGCACAGGGATATTGGCTCGGTGCTTTGTGACAGCCTGGAGGGGTGGGATAGGGAGGGTGGGAGGGAGGGAGACGCAAGAGGGAAGACATATGGGAACATATGTTTATGTATGACTGATTCACTTTGTTATAAAGCAGAAACTAACACACCATTGTAAAGCAATTATACCCCAATAAGGATGTTAAAAAAAAAATACCTAGAGACAAATGACAATGAAAACACAATGATCCAAAACTTATTGGATGCAGCAAAAGCAGTTCTAAGAGGGAAGTTTATAGCAATACAAGCCTACCTCAAGAAACAAGGAAAATCTCAAACAATCTAACCTTACACTTAAAGGAACTAGAGGAAGAAGAACAAACAGAACCCAAAGTTAGTAGAAGGAAAGAAATCATAAAGATCAGAGCAGAAATAAATGAAATAGAAACAAAGAAAGCAATAGCAAAAATCAATAAATCTAAAATCAATAATCAATCAAATCAAATCAAAAATCAATAAAACTAAAAGCTGGTTCTTTGAGAAGATAAACCAAATTGATAAACCATTAACCAGACTCATCAAGAAAAAGAGGGAGAGGATTCAGATCAATAAAATTAGATATGAAAAAGGAGAAGTTACAACAGACACCACAGAACTACAAAGCATCCTAAGAGGCTGCTACAAGCAGCTCTGTGCCCATAAAATGTACAACTTAGAAGAAATGGACAAATTCTTAGAAAGGTATAACCTTCCAAGACTGAACCAGGAAGAAATAGAAAATATGAACAGACCAATCACAAGTAATACAATTGAAACTGTGATTAAAAAGCTTCCAACAAACAAAAGTCCAGGACCAGATGGCTTCACAGGTGAATTCTATCACACATTTAGAGAAGAGCTAACACCCATCCTTCTCAAACTCTTCCAAAAAATTGCAGAGGAGGGAACACTCCCAAACTCATTCTATGAGGCCACCATCACCCTGATACCAAAACCAGACAAAGATACTACAAAAACCGAAAATTACAGACCAATATCACTGACAAATATAGATGCAAAAATCCTCAACAAAATACTAGCAAACAGAATCCAACAACACATTAAAAGGATCATACACCATGATCAAGTGGGATTTATCCCAGGGATTCAAGGATTCTTCAATATCTGCAAATCAATCAATGTGATATACCATATTAACAAATTGAAGAAGAAAAACCACATGATCATCTCAATAGATGCAGAAAAAGCTTTTGACAAAATGCAACACCCATTTATGATAAAAAGTCTCCAGAAAGTGGGCATAGAGGGAACCTACCTCAACATAATAAAGGTCGTATATGACAAACCCACAGCAAACATCATTCTCAATGGTGAAAAACTGAAAGCATCTCCTCTAAGATCAGGAACAAAACAAGGATGCCCACTCTCACCACTACCAGTCAACATAGTTTTGGAAGTCCTAGCCATGGCAATCAGAGAAGAAAAAGAAATAAAAGGAATACAAATTGGAAAAGAAGAAGTAAAACTGTCACTGTTAGCAGATGACATGATACTATACATAGAGAATCCTAAAGATGCCACCAGAAAACTACTGGAGCTAATCAATGAATTTGGTAAAGTTGCAGGATACAAAATTAATGCACAGAAATCTCTTGCATTCCTATACACTAATGATGAAAAATCTGAAAGAGAAATTAAGGAAACACTCCCATTTACCATTGCAACAGAAAGAACAAAATACCTAGGAATAAACCTACCTAGGGAGACAAAAGACCTGTATGCAGAAAACTATAAGACACTGATGAAAGAAATTAAAGATGATACAAATAGATGGAGAGATTGGATTCTTCCAATCCATGTTCTTGGATTGGAAGAATCAATCTTGTGAAAATGACTATACTACCCAAAGCAATCTACAGATTCAATGCAATCCCTATCAAATTACCAATGGCATTTTTTACAGAACTAGAACAAAAAATCTTAAAATTTGTATGGAGACACAAAAGACCCCGAATAGCCAAAGCAGCCTTGAGGGAAAAAACGGAGCTGGAGGAGTCAGACTCCCTGACTTCAGACTATACTACAAAGCTACAGTAATCAAGACAATATGGTACTGGCACAAAAACAGAAATATAGATCAATGGAACAGGACAGAAAGCCCAGAGATAAACCCGCGCACCTATGGTCAACTAATCTATGACAAAGGAGGCAAGGATATACAATGGAGAAAAGACAGTCTCTTCAACAAGTGGTGCTGGGAAAACTGGACAACTACATGTAAAAGAATGAAATTAGAACACTCCCTAACACCATACACAAAAATAAACTAAAAATGGATTAGAGACCTAAATTTAAGACTGGACACTATAAAACTCTTAGAGGAAAACATAGGAAGAACACTCTTTGACATAAATCACAGCAAGATCTTTTTTTTTTTTTTTTTTTTTTTTTGCGGTACGCGGGCCTCTCACTGCCATGGCCTCTCCCGTTGCGGAGCACAGGCTCCGGACGTGCAGTTCCAGCGGCCATGGTCCACGGACCTAGCTCCTCCACGGCATGTGGGATCCTCCCGGACCGGGGCATGAACCTGTGTCCCCTGCATTGGCAGGCAGACTCTCAACCACTGCGCCACCAGGGAAGCCCACAAGATCTTTTTTGATCCACCTCCTAGAGTAATGGAAATAAAAACAAAAATAAACAAATGGGACCTAATGAAAGTTAAAAAGCTTTTGCAAAGCAAAGGAAACTACAAACAAGACGAAAAAACAACCCTCAGAATGGGAGCAAATATTTGCAAACAAATCAACGGACAAAGGATTAATCTCCAAAATATATAAACAGCTCATGAAGCTCAATATTAAAAAAACAAACAACCCAATCCAAAACTAGGCAGAAGACCTAAATAGACATTTCTCCAAAGAAGACATACGGATGGCCAAGAAGCACATGAAAATCTGCTCAACATCACTAATTATTAGAGAAATGCAAATCAAAACTACAATGAGGTATCACCTCACACCAGTTAGAATGGGCATCATCAGAAGATCTACAAACAACAAATGTTGGGGAGGGTGTGGAGAAAAGGGAACCCTCTTGCACTGTTGGTGGGAATGTAAATTGGTACAGCCACTATGGAGAACAGTATGGAGGTTCCTTAAAAAACTAAAAGTAGAATTAACACATGACCCAGCAATCCCACTACTGGGCATATACCCAGAGAAAACCATAATTCAAAAAGACACATGCATCCCAATGTTCACTGCAGGAGTATTTACAATAGCCGGGTCATGGAAGCAACCTAAATGCCCATCAACAGATGAATGGATAAAGAAGATGTGGTACATATATACAGTGGAATATTAGCCATTGAGAGGAACGAAATTGGGTCATTTGTAGAGACGTGGATGGATCTAGAGACTGTCATACAGAGTGAAGTAAGTCAGAAAGAGAAAAACAAATATCGTATATTAACGCATAGATGTGGAACCTGGAAAAATGGTACAGATGAACCGGTTTGCAGGGAAGAAATAGAGACACAGATGTAGAGGACAAATGTATGGACACCAAGGGGGGAAAGCAGCAGAGGGGTGGGGATGGTGGTGGTATGAATTGGGAGACTGAGACTGACATATATACACTAATATGTATAAAATGGATGACTAATGAGAACCTGCTGTATGAAAAAATAAATTAAATAAAATTCAAAAAAAAAAGAAACTTTTGGGGCTGATAAACAGTATTTTAAAATTTGCACCCCAGGGCATTGCCCACTCTGGCAGGAGTGGGGATAATTTACATCTTGCCTCTTATGTAAGGCATCACTTACAGAAAACTGAGTTAACTGGTATCACTTTTCTTATTAATGCCAAGGGTTTACCCCAGGTAACTGCCGTGCTGGCCTTCCTCTTAATCTGGCTCTACCAAGAGATGTTTGGGTTATTCTCGGAAATAATTAATTCTGGTTTAAGCTAAAGGTAAGTATAACCCTTCAAATTTGAAACGGTGGGAAGGTAAAACCGTCTTCAGACAATCAACTCTACAGTCAGAACCTCCAGAATGTTATAGAAAAATTTACTCCTTTTTCCATTGAAGCCAACCCAGTGGGCATCCGAAATCTCGCCCTCTCTGGTTTCTCCTTGTTTTCTTCCTCTCCCTCCACCATCTGTCTCCAGCCAGCCTCTGGGTCATTTCATCCATTTGCTTCTGATTATTCTCTCAATGGTAGTGGAGGTATTTTTTGTGTAAGGGAGAGGGTTTTACTTCCCTTCAAGGGAAACATTGACCAGTCAAACAATTCTTTCTCTTGTTAAAATGGATCATTTCTTTTTTAAAAAAATTTATTTATTTATCTACTTATTTTTGGCTGTGTTGGGTCTTCGTTGCTGCGCGCAGGCTTTCTCTAGTTGCGAACAGTGGGGGCTACTCTTCATTGCGGTGCGCAGGCTTCTCATTGTGGTGGCTTCTCTTGTTGCAGAGCACAGGCTCTAGGTGCGCGGGCTTCAGTCGTTGTGGCAGAGGGGCTCAGTAGTTGTGGCTTGCGGGCTCTAGAGTGCAGGCTCATTAGCTGTGGTGCATGGGCTTAGTTGCTCCGTGGCATGTGAGATCTTCCCTGACCAGGGCTCGAACCCGTGTCCCCTCATTGGCAGGAGGATTCTTAACCACTGCGCCACCAGGGAAGTCCTAAAATGGATCATTTCTTGCAGCATAAGTTCCCTGGGTTATTCTGCTAACAAAGTGTATGTCACTTCTCTTTTACCAAAATACTTTCTTTTAGATCCTAGCTTGGCATGGAGCCAAAGATGGGGAGGCACGATGCCCTTCCTTGGAGGGTAGGAGGAGAAAAGCCCAACCTGTCACAGAAGGAGAAACTGCTGAGCACTGCACTGTCCTAAAGGGAGGCAGGTCACCCGGAGAGTTAATGAGCAACCTGTTTGAAAGTGTTCAGTGAAGGCTGGTTAATTACCTTTTTGGTGAGAACCTGGACAAAACGATCTCTCAACTCTGTCTTAGAAGTACAAAGCTAGGGAAATTTTTCTGGGCTACTGGTTTCCAAAAATAACTTGTCACTCTAGTGGACCTCTGCTGTTTCTGCTGTTGAGCTCCCTCTGGCCTGGGCAGGATTGGCTGCACCCCACCCCTGGGGCGGGGGTTGGGGGGGTCTCACTGATCACATTAACACGTGATACAAAATTTTCACACTTTGTGCCCCCTCCATGGGTCCATCCACAGGTCTTTCCCCCAGACTTCCTTTTTTCCTAATTTTACAATGTTTCTCCTTCTAGATCCTTGACCACTTGCCACTACCCTTGAGTCCATGTACATTCTTACTTCAGGTCACTCTGTTTGTACACAAAGTGGACGACTAGAGTTACCCCTGAAGCTGAGATTTCTCCCCCTTGCTCTTCCAGGGCCACTCCTGCCTGCAGCTATAGGGCAGCAGTGGTCCATTCACCCACATAACAAGCCAACTCATCCACGAACCAAACTTGGTCTTTTTCTTCCTCCATCAGCTGGTTATAAGCCCTGCAGCCTCCACCCCAAGGTGGCTATAGATGCCATCTAAGGGGGAGGTACAACTCAGCAGTGGCAGGTGACAGAGGGGTCAGACTGGGGTACTAAATGGGAGAAATGATGAAGACCGCCCTTTAGGTCTTTCCTGGTGGCATTAATCTCTGCCATTCTCCCCAGGGTAAGATACGGTCTTTGGTTGGCTGGGTGGAGGCAGTTTGAGAGGTTTCTCTTTCTTCTGCCTCATTATCATGGCCCTTAACCCACAGGGCAAGGAAAAGATTCGAGGATTCTGCCAACTCTCAGCTGTGCCTGTCCCAATTATAGATTAAGAGACCAGGAAAATGACTACAGGTGGGTCTATGGACCTGGAGGACCCACTGTAAAGCTGGCCATGGGTGAGGACCACACTTATTACCTGACCCCATATGTCTCCACTCCAACAAGGGGCCATGATGATGCTTCAGATCCCTGGGTGTCAATGTCAACTTGGACTTTGTGTCCAACAGTTCTCAAAAAAGGTCCAGGTCGTCCTCTTTCCCCAGTGCACGATCGCTAAAGTAATCACCCAAGGTCTTCCTGGGGAGGGGCTAGGGGAACCTTACTCTGCCCATTTGCCAGGAGATGAGGGTCCTTCTTGTTCAGCAGCTTCTAGTTCTTAGCTTAAGTTGGGAGCTGGACAAGGGATCATGGCTTTTTATTGGGGTGGCTGATTTAAAAAAAAATAAGGTAAAAAATGTTCTTTCTGGCTATACGTCTATCTTGCCTCCAGGAATACCACGTCCTATTAACCATTTCTATGGCTTTCTGAGAGTCAGGGCCTCTGGCTGCCTCTCTGACCTTGTTGTTCATTATGAGAATCATGGCCACTTCTGACAGGTAAGTACTACCGCCTGGCCTCTATTATTCTAGATTCCTCTTATCCCCATTACTATCAGGGAGCCCCGATCTATAACAGCATCTCCCACCCTCAGCCCTGGCCTATGGAGGATACATCCAGCACGAACACAGTCAGCTGGGGAGTCTGCAGACCCCCGCAGGACAACCCTGTCTACAGGCCCTCTCCTTTGAGCCGTTTGACCCCTTGTTCTACCACCGGCCACGGCAGTTTGGGCTTTTTTACTTCACTTAGTGTGGGCCATTGCCGTTCACAGGCTTCCAAGAGCTGGCCATCCTAACACCTTCTCCTGGGGTTCTTGCCAGGGATTGAAGTGCTGTATCATAGGAGACTGCTCCATATTAATAAATTCTCTCTAATCAAACTTTATATTCTGCCCCCTTGATCTTCATCCTCAGGATCCAGTCCCATATTTGCTCTCTGACTCTTGCTAATACCTGTCGGCAAGTTCCTGTAACACTTCCCGGGCTGGATGTTGTTGTGACTTAACTCTAGTTCTTTGTGTTGTGGGCAGGAGGCGGATGTCTCCTTTCTTACAAAGCAGAGGATCCTGCATCACTTTCAAGCAAGAGGGAGCTTTAGCCCTTAACATGGAGGAGGGGGCACTTCTGCAGGTCTAGAGGAGTCAGTGGAATCGGAGATTCAAGAATTTTGAGTGCATTGACCCAGATGTTCCCATTCCAAGTCTGAGTCTTGCTCCTTCTGTATCAGGGCATGGCCTTGGCAGAACAGACTTGTCTTGATTGAGAATTTGACCTCCTTCCCTCCATTCCTCTTATAGTTAAGAGGAATGGTCCTCATCCCAGCTTTTTCTGCCCTCCAGCTGCAGAAGATGAGAGTCTCTCTTTACATGCTGCCAAGGAGACTTTCACGCTTTGCCTTAAATTGGTGATTAAGCAGCCTCAAACCTTCATTGTCTTTCTTCAAGCGTTGATAGCCCCAGCCATGTGATTCCACAGTTCTTTTTTTTTTTTTTTTTTTGCGGTACGCGGACCTCTCCCTGTTGTGGCCTCTCCCGCTGCGGAGCACAGGCTCCAGACCCAGCCGCTCCGCGGCATGTGGGATCTTCCCGGACCGGGGCACGAACCCATGTACCCTGCATCGGCAGGCAGACTCTCAACCACTGCGCCACCAGGGAAGCCCCACAGTCCTTTTATTACTACTTCCCTGAACCTCTCAAATACGAGTGAATTTGCTTCCACCAGTGCCTTCCCTTCCATCAGTCTCCCATCCCAGCACATCCCCAGTGCAAGTTTGACCAGTTGCACCACTTCAGCATGCCAGGGTCTCCTCGTGCTCCACTTCAAGCTTCAAACTCCTGTTTTTAGAATCCGCTCCCTAAAATCACTCCTAGCCCAACCGTCTTAGGTCTGGGTCCCTGGAAATAGATTCTGTGGTGGGGACTTACACATGAGCAATTTATTGGGGCATGGTCTCAGAAAGATGGTGGCCTCAGAAAAACGGTAAGCGGGTAAATGAAGCAGGATGGATCAGAGGCAGGTGAACTGTGATGCAGTTGTACCAGAGGCCGCAGCTTGTCCCACAGGGAGCCCAAGCTGAGGTGACCCTTCAGAGTCGTCTCTAACTTAGGCAAGAGGACTTGGCCTTTGTACCCCTGTACTAAGCAGTCACTGGGAGGCCATGTACCCTTGGGAGAGACAGAGGATAGTATTTGGAGGAAAATAAATAGAGGCTGAGCATTTACGAATATGAGCTGATATCTGGAGGACTCAGCTGCGAGCCATCAACAACCAATCCTCCCGACAGCTGGGGGAACGAAGTGCTTTGGTCCTGAAGGGCAGAGAAGGGTAGTGCCCTCCAGTATCCATCACCCCGAGGAAGAGGTCGATGCAGTAGAAGGCAGAGAGGAGAGGCAGAAAGATACCAGGTTTTTCGTGCTATGTTTTGAGCTGCTGGATGGAACCTTGCCTGCAGCGACATTCCTTTGTACTTTTCAGTTAAGCATGTAGGCAGATTCTCCTCTTTGTTTAAGCCAGGTGGGTTGGGCTTTCTATCCCTTGCAACATAAAGGCTATCCCTGATCTGTGAATCCAAGCACAAATATTAACGGTTTATTGCCTTTTTAAAAACCAGAAGCTAAAAAAAAAAAAAAACCAGAAGCTAGGTTTAAATTTGTGAATTGGAAAATTTATTAATAAAAAAAGGTTTCTGTATAAATTAATGATGATTCTTTTTTTTGAACTTCAATGCTACCTGAATATGGACTGGGAATTACTTATGGAAATATTTACAAGCTTATACTGCAGTTTAATTGGCGCTTGTCTGAGCACTTCATTAATATTTAATTTTGCATCATTTCTTGAACTAATTTATTGGCACATTTTCCGCTTTCCACTGAGACGCTGAACATAAATCACATTAATAATAAATGGCACGAGAGCTTTTTGTATTTCTTTTCTGAGCTATCATTTACAGATAATTTTCTATGACAGGCATTCTAAATGTCCTACTGAAGATAAGACTTTCTAAATGTCTGCTTCAGCGACCAACAGGAAATACAATGTGATTTTAATTATCTTCATGTCTTGGATTTTGACACAGTGCTTTCTGTTATTAACTCTTGTGAACGGTACCTCTTCATAGAGTGTTTTTAGTCATCTGTGAAAAAACAGGCTTGCTCAGACAAGTACTTGAAGCTAAAAAGTAACTATAGCAGCAAGGTCATCAGATGAAATGAGAAGTTTCCTTGTGGGAACCAGGCCAGGACGTGTTTGTCAGAGTGACAAGGACCTAAATTCTCCGGCTCTCTGTTGGCAGGCTGTCATGCCCCATCTACATCCTGAAAAACCACTAACTTAGCTCATTAAACAAGTCACATTTACCAATAAGTAATTCAAAAGATTTATGTGGAAGAGCTAAAATATAAACCCCTGAAAGCATCTATTTATTTTTTTGGCCGCACTTGGTGGCGTGCAGGATCTTATTTCCCCGACCAGGGATCGAACCTGTGCCCCCTGCATTGGGAGCGTGGAGTCTTAACCACTGGACCACCAGGGAAGTCCGAAAGCATCTCTTTAAATGCATGTCAAATTAAGAGTTAACCTGCAAAATTTCAGAACAAGTACCATCAACCCTCAGCATCTGTGGCGGGTTGGTTCCAGGACCGGTCCCCAAATGCCAAAATCCAGGGATGCTCGGGTCCCATAGTGGGCCCTGTAGCCGTGGTTCCACACCATGTGGTATTGTAGCGCATACTTACTGAAAAAACAATCTGTGTATAAGTGGACCCACGCAGTTCAAACCCGTGTTGTTCAAGGGTCAACTTGAACAACCTTAAAATAGTTTAAAAACAGTTTTAGCAAAGCACATGGATATTAAAAATAAATGCTTCTTTAACAGTCGGGATTCTTTTGATTGCATGTGATAGAAATCCAGCATAGAGGGCACTGCAGGATTAAAATAACCAAAAATGTTTGTTTTTGTACAAAGTAAGAAGGGGAATTCTTCCCCCCTCCCCCATATCCTATTCCCACTTCCAAGGGGACCCTTGAGGGCTGGGGTAGCTATTGATTTTGTGTGCCAATCGGTACCCTTTTCTTTTGGAGCAAACGTACCCTGTTCCCTGTAGTCCTGGTAGGAGTACTGTCAGTCACAGAGCCCATCCCGCTCCTGCAACGGGGTGGGCATGTGACTCAGGCTGGGCCCAACTTAGCATTATATCCTCCTGGACCCAGTGATTGTTCCAAGAGGTGGATAAGTGAAAAAGACTGGCCAATCAGAGGCCTTCTTTCTGAAGGCCTAAGGGGTGGGTCCAAGGGCCAGTCTTGGTAGGTGGGGTTTCCTGAGCATTGCCATGGAAAGCAGAGGATTGTGGTCAGAAGCCCAGAGAGAAGCCAGACCATCCCACAGAAGGAAGACGAGCAACGGAGAGAGACGCAGCAAGAGTCAGGACCAAGGCGTCAGGGTCGGGGGGCTGAGCACTGCTGCGGGCTGCCTGAGGAGGCTCAGAAGAGAATCCTGGGGACCCACTGACAAGAGCCTGGGAAGAAGACATGGCAGAGGAAGAATCTGAAGACTTTGCTATGGAGAGAGTGATGTGAAAACCTCCTGCTTGGTTTTCTCTGTGAAGTATTCAGGGAAATCCACGTTGCTCACTAATGCAAGAGAATGCAAGATTGGCATGGGGGCAACAGAGATTGCATAGGACAGCTGATGTGGATGCAGTAACCTCTAACAGTCACAAAATAAAGGGAATTCCCTGGCCTATCCAGTGGTTAGGACTCCATCTCTCCCTGCCGAGGGCCCGGGTTCAATCCCTGGCTGGGGAACTAAAATCCCATAAGTGGTGTGGCCAAAAAAAAAAAAAAAAAAGAGCAGAAGGCCCCCTCCTCAACGTTCTAAATCTCATCCCTTTGAAAACCTATTCAAAGGGGACATTTTCCCTGTTGTGATTTAACATGTCCTGGAAGTCCTATCCTTTGTCCTTAGGAGGGGGACACAGTTGGCAGGGTTAGAAAACCTCATCGAGCCCCATGCCCCTCTAGGGAAGGTCTGCCTTTTCCCCCCATGCTTGTACCCACGAGGGAGACTGGTCAGAAGGTCACTGGTTGCCAAGTTATTCTGGACTTTGTTGGGCAAAATTATCACCAGCACTGGTTCCATCATCTGTGTCTTATTCTCCTTTTCTCCTTCCCTTAGGGGCTCAGAGGAGGGTATTGGAGATCAATAAAGCCTGAACACTTACTAATATGAGACATCAGATGGAACAGTCTGGTTCAGTCCAGAGGGGGTTAAAGCAGAAGGGCCTGGCCACTAAGGTTCTGCCTGCAAGTGGGGACCAGGAGGGAGATGCACTCGAGAGCCTTCCCCTCTGAGACGGGCCAGAGGCAGGAGGCGATGACACATGGCCAGCTTGGGGCAGAGCCATGGGGCAAGTGTTTATGTTCATCTCGTACTAACTGGAGCTCCAGAGGCATTTGGCTTGGGCGACATCGGTTATGTGGTGTCCCAGCATCTGGCACAAGAGTAGTACAGAGAGATGCTTAGTAAATTAAGACCCATCGTATCTATCATGTATCTCCTGAGCAGACCACAAAGCCCCAGTGCCAGGCATCCATGCATAAGAAAATAGCCATGTGTGGGCTTCCCTGGTGGCGCAGTGGTTAAGAATCCCCCTGCCAATGCAGGGGACACAGGTTCGAGCCCAGGTCCAGGAAGATCCCACATGCCACGGAGCAGCTAAGCCCGTGCGCCACAATTACTGAGCCTGCACTCTAGAGCCCATGAGCCACAGCTATTGAGCCCGTGTGCCATAACTACTGAAGCCCGCGCGCCTAGAGCCCGTGCTCCGCAACAAGAGAAGCCACCACAATGAGAAGCCCGCGCACTGCAACGAAGAGTGGCCCCCGCTCGCCACAACTAGAGAAAGCCCACGCGCAGCAACGAAGACCCAATGCAGCCAAAAATAAATAAATTAATTAATTAATTTTAAAAAAAGAAAAGAAAATAGCCATGTGCTTCAACGATTTGCCTGGATGGGCCAACAATGGCTGAGCCAAAAGCGAATTCCATCAGGAGCTGCCATACTGTGGATGTTAACTGAGCCATCCTGTGACAGCCTCTCTCTTCGAGAAGGTCGAAGGTGAGAAGCAGAGAGACAAAAAGAGGGTGCTTGGGAAGACGATGAGGGACCCGGGAAGGGGAAGAAAAGCCGAGTTAGACCCCAGCGTCTGCTTTAATATTCTGACAGTTGCCATTAACCGACCTTTCCCCAATACTACTTGAATTTGCAGAGTCACATCTCCCTGCAGCCAGAAGGAGCGGAACCCACACATTGCCCCGTCCCTCAGCCACTCCCCAAAGAGGATATGGAAGTTTCGCTGGGCAGGGCGCATCTTAGAGCCTCTGTAGCTCCGAGGGCTCACCGGACTCATTTCTAAATGTGCACTCGCCATCTGTTGGATGATTCACGCCCAGCTGGATGCAGAGTCTGGGCTTGGTTTGGGTCCTTGGACTTGAATTCATTCCAAAATCAAAGGTGTCAAGTTTAGTGGCCTTAAAATTCTGGAATCCTTTCGGGAAATGAGGACCTTGTATATTCTTTTGACATATCTCTCATTTTCATAAAAATGTGAAGAGGGTTCTGAGGAGCCCCCTGAGATGACTCCTTCCCGATCTGGGCTGGGCCCCTCTGGACCAGAGACTGGGCACTCTTGGGCAGCTCCTGCTCACACACCGCCTTGTTCCCTTCCTGGACCAACTTCCTTCCTTCCTTGCCTCCTTCCTCCCTCCTTTGCTTTTGTTTTCCCCCGTTTTTAAACTTCAGGCGCAGAAATTTGAGTTAATCATATGCTATCGTTCATGGCACTCTATCATCATTAGTCAATGCCAGGCCCCTTTTCTGTTTTTAAGCATCTGTTTATTCCCTTTTATCCACATCCCCCTTTGCAATTTGCTACCGCCCACCCTGCCCTACCCCATTCCCGCCATAGGCAAATAGTCTCGTAAGTGAATTTTTTTTTTTTGAGGTATAGCTGATTGACAATATTGTGTTAATTTCAAGTATACAGCAAAGTGATTCAGATATATATATATATTTAAAATTATTTTCCATTATAGGTTATTACAAGATATCGAGGGACTTCCCTGGTGGCGCAGTGGTTAAGAATCCACCTGCCAACGCAGGGGACACGGGTTTGAGCCCTGGTCCGGAAAGATCCCACATGCCGCAGAGCGACTAAGCCCGTGTGCAACAACTACTGAGCCTGCGCCCTAGAGTCCGCGAGCCACAACTACTAAACCCACATGCCACAACTACTGAAGCCCGCGCGCCTAGAGCCCGTGCTCCGCAACAAGAGAAGCCACCGCGATGAGAAGCCTGCACACCTCAACGAAAGAATACCCCCTGCTCACCGCAACTAGGGAAAGCCTGCACGCAGCAACGAAGACCCGACACAGCCAAAAATAAATAAATTAAATTAAAAAAAAAAAAGAATCTGCCTTCCAATTCAAGGGACGCAGATTCAATCCCTGGTCGGGGAACTGAGATCCCACATGCCACGGGGCAACTAAGCCCACACGCCACAACTACTGAGCATGCGAGCCACAACTAGAGAGAAGCACACACACTGCAATGAGGAACCTGCATGCCACAGCAGAGGATCCCGCGTGCCGCAACTAAGACCTAACACAGCCTAAAATAAAATTAATTTAAAAAAAGATATTGAATATAGTTCTTTGTGCTATACAGCAAATCCTTGTTGCTTATCTAGTTTATAGTAGTTTGTATCTGTTAATCCCATACTCCTAATTTATCCCTCCCCACTCTCTTTCCCTTTGGTAACCATAAGTTTGTTTTCTGTATCTGTGAGTCTGTTCCTATTTTGTATACAGGTTCATTTGTATTGTCTTTTAGAATCCACGTATGAGTGATATCATATAATATTTGTCTTTCTCTCTCATCACTTAGTATGATATTCTCTAGGTCCATCCCTGTTGCTGTAAATGGTAATATTTCATTCTTTTTTATGGCTGAGTAATATTCTATCACATATATATATCTTAAACGAATCATCTGTTGATGGGCACTTGCGTCGTTTCCATGTCCTGGTTATTGCAAATAATGCCACTATGAACACTGGGGTGCATGTATCTTCGAATTCGAGTTTTTGTCTTTTCCAGGTATATATCCAGGAGTGGGATTACTGGATCATATGGTAACTCTATTTCTAGTTTTTGTTTTTGTTTTAATTAATTAATTAATCTATTTATTTTGGCTGTGCTGGGTCTTTGTTGTGGTGCGCGGGCTTCTCTAGTTCCAGTGCGCAGGCTCTCTAGTTGCAGTGCGTGGGCTCAGTTGTGGTATGTGGGATTTTAGTTCCCCAACCAGGGATCAAACCCGGGCCCCCTGCGTTGGGAGCACGGAGTCTTCACCACTGGACCACCAGGGAAGTCCCCTAATTTTAGTTTTTTAAGGAACCTCCATACTGTTCTCCATCGTGGCTGCACCAATTTACATTTCCACCAACAGTGCAGGAGGGCTCCCTTTTCTCCACACCCTCTCCAGCATTTATTACTGAGGTGGAGTTTGGCCTACACCTGAATAAGGGAAGGGGAGGGAGCCAGAGTGGGCAGAGGGGCTGGGTGGGCGTGGTGCATCTCAGCTGGCCCATGGCCAGTCCTTCCAGCCCCAAGTCTACAGACATCAGGCGTGGGGGCTGCTCCTGGTGAGGCAGCGCTGGGCAGCGAGGTAAACACTGAGGGAGATGACAGGGCGCCGAGCAGCTGGGGCAGCGAGTCCTTGCTTGAAGCAGCAGAAGCCAGTGGCCCTGCTTCCCTCCTGACACAGATTTCACCCCAGCTTGGAGAGAAGTCTCATTAAAAGAAACACTGATGTGTCCACTATTTTGTGACTTTTAGTGACTAAAGTGCCAGTTTTGTGACTTGAAGGGACTGGAGAAAGGATGACAGCGTTGTCGGAGTTGGTTTTCAGCCAAGGCGGGCCGAGCTAGCCTGGGAGGATTGAGAGGCGGTGGGAAACCGCAGTAAAGCTGCTTTAGAAGGACTGTTCCTTAGGAGACCTGCTTATTCAGCTTAACAGGGACAGTTAAATATATCTCTGTGGCAAGTACGAGGCCCTTGGGTCAAATGCCACCAGGGCTCTTGGAGATAGCATACTGAGCCAGCCCTTCCCTGCGAGACAACGCACCCGCCATTTAACAGAGATTAGGTAAAGGAACTGCACCTTCAACTAGAAAAGGTACAGAAGGAAGGAGGGACGTGAGAACCTGACTTTGCTACCTCAAGGCAAACCCGGCTAGAGAGACATGCAGCTCTCCTAGATTAAGACAAACCTCCCAAATCATGAAAGATAAAAGGCAGCATCACCTCAGCAAGATCAAGGGGCCACTGGGAGATGGACGCCTAAGTGCCCGACACCACTGAGAGTTTACCCGGTGCAGGACCAGCTCTAAGTCCTGTCCATGACGTGGTACTTAAATTTCTTCTGCTGCTTAAGTTAGTTTGGGTTGGGTTTCTGTTGCTTTCCACCAAAAGCGACACCAGCAGGTAGATGAGCTGAGTGGAGTCCGACCAGGAGCCCCTGAGCTGGGACTGTGGGTGACTATCTCCCATTACAACATCAGAGGACGATCATGCGAATATCCTCTCAGTTCCTCGGGGGCCACCCTGTGGCCATACAGACTTAAGGGGCTGAGCATATCCTGGCCACCTCTTCTGAGGCTGTCAGTGAGAAACCAATTTGGCCTGCTTCTTAGAATGCGGAGGGGATGGACGTGGCGTGGGAAGGGACACAATGTAACTTCTACTTTCTAGAAGAACGTGGATGAGAAAATCACTTAAATCTAAAATCTTCCTTTAAAAATCTATGTGCAGTAGGTGAAGCACAGGGGATTTTTAGGGCAGTGAAATTATTCTGTATAATACCATAGTGTTGGATCCATTTGTCAAAACCCACAGAACGTACGACAAGAAGAGTGAACCCTAATGTAAGTAATGTGAACCCTTCAGTGAATAATAACGCGTCAAAGTAGGATCAGTTGTAACAAGTACACCAGGACAATGCGAGATACTAACAACAGGGAAACGGTGGGTGCAGGGGCTGAACCAGAGCATGTGAGAACTGCCAGTACTTTTCCTTGAATGTTACTGTAAATCTAAAACTGCTTTAAAAAATAGTCTATTAATGAATTAAAATAAAACAAATCTATTAATATGAATTCATATTTCTATTCCCTGCCAATTAAAAATTATACTGCATGACTACGTCTGTGTTTTCGGCAAAGAAAACCATTCAACACACAGGAAAAAATGATGTGAGCCCCAATTTTATCACGTTTAAAATTAGTGATATATACACAAGCTTTAACTGACATAAGCCCCCAGACTTACACACTAGGATTCTTCCAAAGTTTACGCAAGTGCTCATTTTCACAGTTTCAACAATTCAATTACTTATCTTAGAAAAATACCAGAGCCGTGGACAAATAAGCCATATCTAGAGCTCTGGGAAACGAATTCACCTACATGTTCCCGTCTCTGGGCAGTCTCCTTCCCTGAGACAACATTCTTTGCCAAATTCTTTGCAACATTCTTTGCAACATTCTTTGCCAAAGTCTTGATTCCAACTTGGAAGGGGGGATGTTTGTAAACACACACAAACGCTTCCGGGAATCCTTCAGTTCACCAACTCTTGAATCCGGGATTCTTGTCGCAGTTCCCAGGTCTCTACCAAAGTTGCTTCACCTCACTCTTTTCCCCGTTTGTCTCCAGTCCTCCTTCCAGGGCCCCCTCCTCCAGGCAGGCGGCCGGGCTCCTGCTGCAGGGGGAAGCAGCCTCTCTCCCGTCTTTGTCAGCATGCCTGTGCCTCTCACAGCCTGCCTTGGCACCTTGTCCTGTGTCCTCCTAGGAGATGGTCTCCTGCCAGCTGTCACACAGCTCAAACCCCATCAACCTTCCTCGTGTGTAACATTTTATTCTAAGAGCCCCATTTCAGTGTTTCTCCAGCCTTGTCCATCCATGGCTTGCCGGCTCCCTGCAAGCCATTTGGGCCCGCACGGTTCTGCTGCTACTAAAATAGCCCTCTTGCAGCACTGCAACAGGGAAGAGGATGTACTTTTCTGAGAAAGGTCTTTGCAGCTGCATCCCTGCATCCCCACGAAACTCTTCCTTTTTGGAATCAAAGTCCCTGACATCAGGCTCCTCCCCCAGGTACCAGCCACTGAGGTCCCAGGGCTGCCTCATGCGTGCCCACCCCTGGCCCACGGACACTCTTCCACCACCATGGTCTGGGAGACCACAGGGCATCCCGGGTCCCCTCATGGGCTTCTGACCCTGGATCTCCTCAGGTGTAGCTGAATGACCTTGGACAAATCACAGATCCCCTCTGAGCCTCCAGTTCTTATCTGTAAGGTGAGGATGAGTCACACCTACCATCTAAGATTGTACTTAGGAAAGCACGAGCGCAAGGCCTGGCTCCTGCCAACAACTGGGAGTCAGAGTATCATTGTTACATTCTGACTTGTCCCCTGAAGACAGTGAGAGACGCCCCTCCCCATGTCACCTTGCTGGGCTCAGGGCTGGGCAAGGCTGAGCTGTACCTGCCCCTGAACCACTGTAGTTTACAGATGTTTTTCTAAAGGCTGCCCTTTCTCACAGCCAAGGATGGGACAGCCAGCTGGGGAGCCAAGGACCCCAGAGGACAAGGGCTTCACCTGGGACGGCTGCTGTGTCGTGCACACGGTTTTGCCCTTCATTCTCGTGGCAGATGTGGAGAAGCACTGCAGGACTAGAGTTGCCTGGTCTTGTCTTCTGTGGAAGCTGAAGTTGGGCTGAGACCTCAAGAGCATGGCCACACATCTGGGCAGTAACACCCTCTCCCTGCTCCATCGGTGGGTTGTGGATGAGGGAGCAGTGATTGCAGCCTCTTTGGGGATATAATGAAGGCCACCTCAACATATCCCACCTTGGGCTCTTCACAGATACTGTTCCCTCAGTCTGAACCCTCTTCCAGGCACATTTATGCATGTGCACACACACACACACACACTGAGCCCGCACCTAATAAACTACTACCCCCTCCCTCAAGTCTTACCTAAAAAGTCAGTTTCCCAGGACTTAACACAGCACCTGGCTAACTGCAGGCCTGGACATGATTTCCCTTGACCTGGGCTGGGTGTTAATACTGTCCCGACCTGTTAGGGGGGCTGTGAGCACGGAGGAAAATGGTAGAGCACAAATGCCACACCCAGGACATGCCTGAACACCCCCATCCCAGCCGCCTTGTACCCAGCCCTGCCCACCTGCTTAGCTCCCTCGGTCAGTTTCCAACAACGTCATCAGTTCCTGTTACTTCTAATCTGAATTCCTCAGACTTGGGCCCTTGCTCAGGCACCTGCTCTTCTTATAAAACTCTGGAACTTCTGTGCGTTAAACAACAGAGAAATCCCCAAAGAAAGACTGACTAATTTGACTACATCAACATGTAAAACTTCTGAAGGTTAAAGAAACAATAAGCGAAGTTAAATGCAATCACAATCTGGAGAAAATATTTGCCACTAGTATAAGGCATAAAAGATAACAGAGATACAAATGTTCCACAAATATTTATTGAGGGCCGACCATTTTCTGGGCACTGAGGAGTGGAAATGAAGGCTGGAGTAGCAGCTTAATAAGTGGCCTGTGTGTGCACCGCACTCCTGTGAGTGTGGTGGTGAATGGGCCTGGATGGAGGGCGGGTCAGAGGGAACCACATCCGGGGAGAATGCCAGGTGGGACAGAGCTTGGCACCCAGGAGGGGCTGCAAGAGGGATGGTGTGGCCGGACCACAGACAGCAAGGGCACAAGGCCAGGAGGCAAGGGTGGGGATGTCGGCAGGGCCAGACCGCTTGGGCCTTATAGACCTTCCCTTGTTTAATTTTTTTTTTTTTTTTTTTTTTTTTTTGTTATTCAGCATCATTTATTTATTTATTTATTTTTTGCGGTACGCGGGCCTCTCACTGCTGTGGCCTCTCCCATTGAGGAGCACAGGCTCTGGTCGCGCAGGCTCAGCGGCCATGGCTCACGGGCCCAGCCGCTCTGCGGCATGTGGGATCTTCCCGGACCGGGGCACGAACCCGTGTCCCTTGCATCGGCAGGCGGACTCTCAACCACTGCGCCACCAGGGAAGCCCCGCTTGTTTAATTTTTAACACTTTGTTCTAAGAGCCACGGGAAACCACGGATGGATGCTAAGTAGGGGCCACAATGTTGAATTTGCCTTTTCCAAGTTCACTCTGGCTGGTAAATGGAAGAAACGTTGAGGGGGGGTAAGGATAGATGTGGGGAGAACTGACAAGACATGTGGCTATTATATGAGGTCAGGTGAGAGACAGTGAGGGCTTAGAATGGGAGGTGACACAGCCTTCAGGTGACCGTGCCCATCTACAGCTGGACGTGATGACATGAGCCCAAGAGCCAGCATCACCCCTCCAAGCCATTCCCAGATCCTGGCCCTCAGAAACACCCTGACGTAATCGATATTTGTTGCTTTCAACTGCTAAGCTTGGGGGTAATTTTTAATGCAGGAATAGATAACGAATACACCACGACTATTGCTTTACTCAGTTTTTTCATTCAGCAAATATTCATTGAACAAGCACTCTTTCAAAAGAGAAACCATACTTAAGAATCTCAAGTAAAAAGCAAAGGCTACAAGCTAGTATTTAGAATACGATTGATTTTTGTAAAAGTGTGTGTGTATGTGCAAGTGGTAGATGTTTAGAAGGATATTTATACAGCACAATGTTTATTCCTTTCCACTTTAAATAAATTTTCCTATATTGTGTGAATTTCATTACAGGAGCATGTAAAACCTTTATAAGCAGGGAAAAACAATGTGATTTCCATTTGGGGAAATAAAAACATCTTAATGTACCATCCTGGGAGAGTAGGAAGGCAGTGTGTTCAAAGTCAGTGTTTCACATGCTCTGACACACATACCATTGCCTGTGGGATCTGTTAAAATGCTGAGCCTGATTCAGTAGGTTTCTGGTGGTGCCTGAGATGCTGCATTTTTGTAACAAGCTCCAGGTGATAGAGGCAGCTGGTCCAAGGACTTTAATCTGAGGAGCCAGGATCTAAACAACCCTCGATTTAGAGCTCAGCGTTCTGGGTTCGAATCCCGGCTCTGCACTGAGGTGCAGTTCAGCCTTGGGACAAACACACAATTGACCTGGTCTTTGTTTCCTCTTTTGAGGAAGCAGGTGGACTAGATCTGTCATTGTTAGGACTCCATTCCTTGACACTGAGCCCTCTCTGGGTGCTGAAATTGGTCTAGGAACCAGCTTTTCAAGCTATACCACCAGCCTCTTCATGTGAGATGCACTGCTGGCCTCTGTGGGGTATGCCCAGTCTCCTCCCCAGCAGGAAGGGTCCCTGTTAGGGCCCTCTCCATGTGTCTCTGTCCCTCTGTGTCCCTGCAGTCCCTCTTCCTTCCAGGCGATGGCAGCAGAGGACAAGGAGTCCCAGAGGGCAGTGGCCGGCAACTGAGGAGTCAGGTGGGCATCTGTCCATAACCTTTCAAACGGTTTCAAGGTGAACTGTGCCAATTCTAATTCACATGCTTTATTTGTTTAGGGTTTAGACTCCAGATTTTTTTTTCCAGGAAGATTTGAAGCATTATTCTAAGTGGAAGAATTCAGGATTAAAAATAGAAGCCATGGGGCTTCCCTGGTGGCGCAGTGGTTAAGAATCCGCCTGCCAAAGCAGGGGACACAGGTTCAAGCCCTGGTCAGGGAAGATCCCACAAGCCGCGGAGCAACTAAGCCCGTGCGCCACAACTACTGAGCCTGCGCTCTAGAGCCCACGAGCCCCAACTACTGAAGCCCGTGCGCCTAGAACCCGTGCTCCGCAACAAGAGAAGCTACTGCAATGAGAAGCCCCCCCCACCGCAAGGAAGAGTAGCCTCCACTCGCTGGAAATAGAGAAAGCCCGCGCACAGCAACAAAGACCCAACGCAGCCAAAAAAAAAAAAAATAGAAGGCATGCAGAGATCTTACCTGGCACCTGAGCTACACGTGGGCATTGAGGGCCTGGGGAGGAGGGCGTGGCCACCTGCTGAGCCAGCCTGAGCACCACGCTCCAGCTGGGGGCTGAGGGGTTATTTTTGCATTCTGGCCTCATAATTGTGGGGGTTATCACCCCAGTTTACATACGTGGAAGCAGGTTCAGTGAGGCCAGCACGGTGACTACTGTCTCTCAGCTTGAGTGGCAGAGCTGGGACCCTTCCCATACAACCCTGTGTGTCCCTTGGGCGACAGAGTTTTCATTTTCTGGTCCATTTTCATTTTCTTTCCCCTTCTGCAGAGAAAAGCGTTTGTTTGTTTGCTTCCTTGAGATTAAACCCATCAGAATGTAGTGAAGTCAGCCGGGATCACAATGGGCCTTGTTGTCCAGGACAGTTGTTCAGGTCCAGACTCTGTGTCACAGACGGGGGTGTGCAAAACCACATCAAAGGTGAAGGTAGCAGGAAAACTTTGAATTCGCTGAGTCTGAGACACTTATTCAGTCCTGTTGTTTTCTGACACGTTCCTCCACAGCGGCCACACTGGCCACCTCAACGTTCCTCCAACACTCCAGACATGCTCCTACCACAGGGCTTTGGAACCTGCTTTTCCCTCTGCCTACAATGTGTTTCCGTGATATCAGCTAAGCTCACTTAATTGCCTCCTTCAAGTCTTTGCTCAAATGACTCTTCAAGGGGCCACCCTGGCCTCCCTACTTGCAGCTGTATCCACTCTGCCCCACGGCCCATCCCCCTTACCTTGCCCTATTTTTTCCACAGCACTCATCACCCTCTAGCACACTATATAATGGATTATGCAGTATGCTACTTATTTATTTATATGCCTATCACTATGCTGTTGTTGTTACATGTTGAATAATAATTTTCCATTGAATGTTGAAGGAGTTACCCTGATAGCTACATGTCAAACACATGCTGACCTATGAAGGAACTGTTACCCGATGGACAGGTGACTAACGTGGATGTGCAGCTGACGTATGGGGGGCATGTGACCCACCATGGGAGGCACTGGACCAAAATGCGACAGAGCCTTGAAAGGAGTGTGCGATGTACATATAGACACATGTAAACCAAGTGAGAAGATGTAAAAGACACGTGATGGGAAAGTGATGGCCCAGGCTAAGTGAACTGAAGGACAGGTGACAGGGTGGGCGGTACAGGTGGCAAGCATGTGGAGGGAGAGGCTTGTCACAACCCCGTAGAAATGCCAGGGCCTGGAACTCTTGGGCCTTCCTCATTACAATGCAGAGGTCTCTGCGTAAACAGATGCTCCTCCCAAACAAACAACTTTTGCTTTCCCTACAGAAAGCAGAATTTCTCCCAGAAATATCCTTGTGCCTGGACTCTATCCCCAGAGTTCAGAGATACTTAATTTTTATTTTTTATTTTTTGCCCTGGGCACCTTTGGCAAACCGGTGAAGTCTATGGACCCCTTCTCAGAACGATGCATAAATGCACTTTAAATGTATAAAATAGAAGACACTGGAACAAAGGAAACAAAATATTCCAAAAATCTGTGATAAAATAATGCATGTACTTTTTAATAAAAATACTAAATAATGAGATAGTGAGTCTAACAACAAAGCTAATTTTAAAGCACTTCTGAGAGTAAATGACGTTCCAAGATGCTTGGAACATTGCAGTCACGTTCCAATGACTGTAAGGTGATATACGACGTCCGTGGTTTCTACGTGACAAATCCACAGGTACCGTGAATACTGCCATGGCTTGTTGCCTACCTTCATCATAAAGGAAATGCCAGATTTCAGTTAGATATTTGTGAAAATCAACATATAATCCTCTTCTCATTTCAGTTCATAGACTCCCTGAATTCTATCCAGGAAACTACTGGGTGTCCACAGACCTCAAGTTTCAAACTTGCCTTCCAGCCACACTACAGAACTGCAGGCAGCTGATGAAAACAGTCTATCCTGGCTAAGAAATTCAGTTTTCAGACTGTTTTCCATCAAGGGGGTAAAAATGTTTAAATTATAGTGAAGAAGAACAGCAGAGACCAGCAAAGATTGATTTGGGTTGATCTGGAAGGAGTAAGAAACAGAAGGTCTCCTTCACCAGTCAGGTGTTTTGCCACCTGCTCACAGGCTGTCTGGACACTGCTCACTGTAGGACGCCAGAGCTAGGGGGGGTGCCCTACCCTTCGTGGCCGGGATTGGGAGGGGCCCCCAAAACGGAGACTGAGCTGGAGTTCCTCCACAAGACTTGTGGGTCTATCCCAGGGGGCCTGGTGGAACTGGCACCAAAGAGGAGCTAAAAAGGAGGAGAAGTCCTCCTTTTTGGCTAAAAAGGGGAATGTGGTTGGTGGTCAGCATGCAGGTTGTGTCCAGGGCCCCTGAGGACCCTGGTGGAAATAGCTAATTGTCACTGAGGAGTTCTGAGGGACTGCTAGGAACTCTTGAAGCTAAACCCATCTGATTCTCACAGCTTATTCTTGGGATTCTAAAGGCTCCCCAAGGCATTATTCTGTGACTAAGACTCTGAGTACTCTGGGAGTCCTGATCAGATAGATTTAATTGATATTTATAGGACATTCCATCCCAAAACAGCAGATTACACTTTCTTCATAAGTGCGTACGGAACATTCTCCAGGATTGATTATATATTGGGTCACAAATGAAACCTCAGTAAATTTAAGAAAATTGAAATCATATCAAGCATCTTTTCTCACCACAACCCTACGAAATTAGAAATCAATTACAGGGAAAAAAATGTAAAAAACACAAACACATGGAGGCTAAACAATATGTTACTAAATAACCAAGAGATCACTGAAGAAATCAAAGAGGAAATCAAAAAATACCTAGAGACAAATGACAATGAAAACACAACGATCCAAAACTTATTGGATGCAGCAAAAGCAGTTCTAAGAGGGAAGTTTATAGCAATACAAGCCTACCTCAGGAAACAAGGAAAATCTCAAACAATCTAACCTTACACCTAAAGGAACTAGAGGAAGAAGAACAAACAGAGCCCAAAGTTAGTAGAAGGAAAGAAATCATAAAGATCAGAGCAGAAATAAATGAAATAGAAACAAAGAAAGCAATAGCAAAAATCAATAAAACTAAAAGCTGGTTCTTTGAGAAGATAAACCAAATTGATAAACCATTAACCAGACTCATCAAGAAAAAGAGGGAGAGGACTCAGATCAATAAAATTAGATATGAAAAAGGAGAAGTTACAACAGACACCACAGAACTACAAAGCATCCTAAGAGACTACTACAAGCAACTCTGTGCCCATAAAATGTACAACCTAGAAGAAATGGACAAATTCTTAGAAAGGTATAACTTTCCATGAGTGAACCAGGAAGAAATAGAAAATATGAACAGACCAATCACAAGTAATACAATTGAAACTGTGATTAAAAAGCTTCCAACAAACAAAAGTCCAGGACCAGATGGCTTCACAGGTGAATTCTATCACACATTTAGAGAAGAGCTAACACCCATCCTTCTCAAACTCTTCCAAAAAATTGCAGAGGAGGGAACACTCCCAAACTCATTCTATGAGGCCGCCATCACCCTGATACCAAAACCAGACAAAGATACTACAAAAAAAGAAAATTACAGAGCAATATCACTGACGAATATAGATGCAAAAATCCTCAACAAAATACTAGCAAACAGAATCCAACAACACATTAAAAGGATCATACACCATGATCAAGTGGCCCTGTCCTCCAAACAGCAGGAATCTGTGCTCTGAGTGCTGATTTCCACTTCTTATCTTAGAGGTACAAAGAAGAGGCCAGCCATTGTTGTTGCGCTCCTTCCTCCCCTCCTGGTAACACAAAACCTACAGAGACTAAATCATGAAGAAATAGAACATTTGAAAAGATCTATGACTAATAAGGAGATTGAATCAGTAATCAAAAATCTTCCAGAAAAGAAAAGCCGTGGACCTGGTGGCTTCACTGGTGAATTCTACCAAATATTTAAGGAAAACTAATCCCAATCCTTCTCAAACTTTTCCAAAGAATTGAAGAAGAGGGAAAACCTACTATGCTTAAATGACTATTCTATGAAGCCAGAATTACACTGATACCAAAGCCAGACAAAAAAACCCTACAATAAAACTACAGACCAATATCTGGGCTTCCCTGGTGGCGCAGTGGTTGAGAGTCCGCCTGCCGATGCAGGGGACGCGAGTTCGTGCCCTGGTGTGGGAGGATCCCACATGCCGCGGAGCGGCTGGGCCTGTGAGCCGTGGCCACTGGGCCTGCGCGTCCGGAGCCTGTGCTCCGCAACGGGAGAGGCCACAACAATGAGAGGCCCGCGTACCGCAAAAAAAAAAAAAAAACAACACAGGGAACATCATATTCAATGGTTAAAGACTGAAAGCTTTTCCTCTAAGATCAGGAACAAGGCAAGGATGTCCACTTTTGCCCTTTCTATTCAACATAGTACTGGAAGTCCTAACCAGAGCAATTAGGCAAGAAAAAGAAATAAAAGGTACCCAAACTGGAAAGGAAGAATTAAAATCATCTCTGTCCACAGATGACATGATGTTATATGTAGAAAACCCCAAATATTCCACCAAAAAAAAGTTCAAATTAATAAATGAATTTGTTATCAAACCCAAGTTCATGTGCCCAATGCACAGTGAAGCCAAAGAAATCAAAACTTCGGAGTTTGGAATAGAGAAAGGTATTGAGAGGGCCGAGCAAGGATGCCCAAGCTCAAAAGACCCCAAATCCCTGATGGTTTTGGGGGAAGTTTTTACAGGCAAAATTTGGGGGGAGGTCTGCAGGGTGTGTGACCTTCCCCTGATTGGTTGGTGGTGAGGTAACAGAGTGGTGGTCCAGGAATTTTCCTTCTGTTTCCAACCAGTCTGGGGTCCATGTGCTTATGTTCGGCCTAAACCTACCATCCCCCACCTGGGTGGGGGCCTTAGTTCTGGTAGAAAAACTCAAGAGATACGTAACAGATTGTTATGCATATTCCTTGAGGGGGAACTGGGACCCTGCCCCATTGTTGTACTCTTCATTCTTTCTGCATTCCCTCATTCCTCTAATAAGTAACTGTTTGGATATGCCAATTGGAACTCAGGGAGGGTCTCGGAGGTTGAAACATTTTCCCTACAGACAAGAATTGGGTGGGGGGTAGGGCACGGAAAGGCTTTAGTACCTGGGAGGCCCCATAGGGTCCTGCTTGGTTTCAAATTCAGCAAAGTAGCAGGATACAATTCAACACACAAAAATCAGTTGCATTTCAATATATTAGCAGTGAACAATCTGAAAAGGAAATTATAAAAATAATTCCATTTACAATAGTGTCTAAAAGATTAAAATTCTTAGGAATTAACTTAACCAAGGAGGGGAAAGACATGTACAATGAAAACTACAAAACATTGCTGAGGGAAATTAAAGAGGACATAAATAAATGGAAACACATCCCTGTTCATGGATTGGAAGATTTAATAAAGTTAAGATGTCAATACTGCCCAGAGCACTCTATAGATTCAATGTAATCCCTGTCAAAATCCCAACGATTTTTTTTTTTACATCTTTATTGGAGTATAATTGCTTTACAATGGTGTGTTAGTTTCTGCTTCAAAGTGAATCAGTTATACATATGTTCCCATATCTCTTCCCTCTGGCATCTCCCTCCTTCCCACCCTCCCTATCCCACCCCTCCAGGCGGTCACAAAGCACCGAGCTGATCTCCCTGTGCTATGCGGCTGCTTCCCACTAGCTAGCTACCTTACGTTTGGTAGTGTATATATGTCCATGCCTCTCTCTCGCTTTGTCACAGCTTACCCTTCCCGCTCCCCATATCCTCAAGTCCATTCTCTAGTAGGTCTGTGTCTTTATTCCTGTCTTACCCCTAGGTTCTTCATGACATTTTATTTTTTCTTAAATTCCATATATATGTGTTAGCATACGGTATTTGTCTCTCTCTTTCTGACTTACTTCACTCTGTATGACAGACTCTAGGTCTATCCACCTTATTACAAGTAGCTCAATTTCGTTTCTTTTTATGGCTGAGTAATATTCCATTGTATATATGTGCCACATCTTCTTTATCCATTTATCCGATGATGGACACTTAGGTTGTTTCCATCTCCGGGCTACTGTAAATAGAGCTGCAATGAACATTTTGGTACATGACTCTTTTTGAATTATGGTTGTCTCAGGGTATATGCCCAGTAGTGGGATTGCTGGGTCATGTGGTAGTTCTATTTTTAAAAACTATGTAAAAACAATGTAATCCCTGTCAAAATCCCAACTTTTTTTTTTTTTTTCAAAAATAGAAAAACCCATCCTAAAATTCACTTGGAATCTCAAGGGACTCCAAATAGCCAAAACAATCTTGAAAAACAAAAGTAAAGCTGGAGGACTGGGGCTTCCCTGGTGGCGCAGTGGTTAAGAGTCTGCCTGCCAACGCAGGGGACACAGGTTCGGGCCCTGGACCGGGAAGATCCCACATGCCATGGAGCAACTAAGCCTGTGCGCCACAACTACTGAGCGCAAGTTCTGCAACTACTGAAGCCTGCGTGCCTAGAGCCCGTGCTCTGCAACAAGAGAAGCCACCACAATGAGAAGCCCGCGCACCACAACAAAGAGTAGCCCCCACTCACTGCCACTAGAGAAAGCCCACGCACAGCAACAAAGACCCAATGCAGCCAAAAAAAAAAAAAAAAAAAAGCTGGAGGGCTCACACTTCCTGCTTTCAAAACTTACTATAAAACCACAGTAATCAAGGCACTGTGTGATACTGGCATAAAGACAGATATATGGAATAGAATAGAGAGTCCAGAAATAAACCCTCCCATATATGATCAAATGATTTTTGACAAGGGAGCCAAGACTCTTCAGTGGAGGAAAGGACAGTCCTTTAATAAATGGTGCTGAGAAAACTGGATATTTACATACAGAAGGGTGAGAAGTTGGACCCTTAACTAACATCATGTACAAAAATGAGCTCAAATGGATCAAAGACCTAAAAAATATAAAACTCTTAGAAGAAAACGTAGGGCAAAAGCTTTATGACGTATTTGGTAATGATTTCTTGGATATAACACTAAAGATACAAACAATAAAAGAAAAAACAGACATATTGGACTTCATGAAACAAAAATTTTGCGCATCAAAATACAATAGCAATAGAGTAACAAAGCAACCCACTGAATGGGAGAAAATATTTTAAGATCATGTATCTGATAAGGGATTAATATCCAGAATGTATATTATGGAACTCCTAAAACTCAATAACAAAAAAGCAAAACACCTGATTTTAAAATGGGCAAAGAACTTAGACATTTCTCCAAAGATGATATACAAATGGCCAATAAACTCGTGACTAGATGCTCAGTATCACTGATCATTAGGAGAATGGAAATCAAAGCTACAATGTTTTTAGCTCATTTCCATTAGGATAGCCACTATCAGAAAATCAGAAAATAAGTGCTGGTGAGGATATGGAGACACTGAAACTCTTGTGCACTGTTGATAGAAACGTTAAATGGTGCAGCTGCCGTGGAAAACAGAACAGCAGTTCCTTAAAAAACTAAACATAGAATGATCCAGCAATCCAGCAATATCCGATCCAGCAATTCCACCTGTGGGTATATACCCAGAAGGAGTAAGAGCAAGGTCTCGAAGAGCTTTGTGTGCACCCATGCTCATAGCAGCATGATTCATGATAGCTGAAACATGGAAGCAACCTGTGTGTCTATAAACAGATGAATGGATAAGCAAAATGTGGTATGGACATGTGATGGATATTACTTTAAAAAGGAAGGAAAATCTGATATATGCTACACCATGAATGAGCCTTGAGGATGTTATGCTAAGTAAAACAAGCCTGATCCAAAGGACAAATATTGTAGATCCCACTTGTATCAGATACTTAATCAAAATCAGAGCGACAGGAAGTAAAATGGTGGTCGCCAGGGGCTGGGGGGAAGGGAGAGGGGATGGAGAGTTGTTATTTAATGACAGTTTTATAAGATGAAAGGAGTTATGGGGATGGGTGGTGGGGATGGTTGCACAAAATCATGCATGTATTTGATACCACGGAACCGTACACTTAAAAATGGTTAAATGGTTAACCATTTAACCATTTAACCATCTTTAACCATTTAACCATTTAACCATCTTTAACCATTTAACCATTTAACCATTTAACCATCTTTAACCATTTAACCATTTAACCATCTTTAACCATTTAACCATTTAACCATTTAACCATCTTTAACCATTTAACCATTTAACCATCTTTAACCATTTAACCATTTAACCATTTAACCATCTTTAACCATTTAACCATTTAACCATCTTTAACCATTTAACCATTTAACCATTTAACCATCTTTAACCATTTAACCATCTTAACCATTTAAATTTATGTTTTAAATTTAAAACATAAATTTTATGTTATGTATATCTTACCACAATGAAAAGAAATTGGAAAAACAAACCAAGACAGCAACAAAAACAACCAACTGGGGCTTCCCTGGTGGCGCAGTGGTTGACAGTCCGCCTGCCGATGCAGGGGACATGGGTTCGTGCCCCGGTCGGGGAAGATCCCACATGCCGCGGAGCGGCTGGGCCCGTGAGCCATGGCCGCTGAGCCTGCGTGTCTGGAGCCTGTGCTCCGTGATGGGAGAGGCCACAACAGTAAGAGGCCCGCATACCGCAAAAAAAAAAAAAAAAAAAACAACCAACTGCACAAGCAAGCTGGGTGGAGGCTAAGAGGGGAAAAATAAGACTTATTTACATGATACGTTTTAATTCAGAAGTCAGCAAACTACGGCTCATGAGACAAATCCAGCCAGTTGACTGTTTTTGTAAATAAAGTTTACATCTTTTCAATATACATATAAAATATATGTCAATATGTATATTATATACATGTGTGTATATAATATATATTTTTGCCCCAAGGAGGTATATCTAGATGACTAAGAAATCCAGCTGACGTCTTCTTCCTCTTGTCTCTGTGTCTCTATATAAGCAAGAGCCACACACTTGGCTGCAAGAAAGTCACGGTCAGGTGTGAAGGAGGGAGAAGATCTATACAACTTTGCATTCATCACCGCAGTGGAGCATCTACAAATTACCCACCTCTACACCCAAATTACTGCAGTTTACATAAACTGCAAACTATAAAAAGCAGTAAAGGGACTTTCCTGGTGGTGCAGTTGTTAAGAATCTGCCTGCCAATGCAGGGGACTCGGGTTCGAGCCCTGGTCCAGGAAGATCTCACATGCCGCGGAGCAGCTAAGCCCGTGCACCACAACTACTGACCCTGTGCTCTAGAGCCCACGAGCCACAACTACTGAGACTGTGTGCTACAACTACTGAAGCCCGCATGCCTAGAGCCTGTGCTCCGCAACAAGAGAAGCCACCGCAATGAGAAGCCCACACACCGCAAGGAAGAGCAGACCCTGAAAGCCTGTGCGCAGCAACTAAGACCCAATGCAGCCAATAAATAAATAAATTTATTTTTTTTAAAAAAGCAATAACATGTGCTTTGTGTTGGGCCCTGGGTGCATAAACTGAAACTAAGTTTGATCTGATAAACTTTAATAATATAAAAAGCTCTTGAACCTGGAGATGGGAAACTGATTTTGTAAAATCTTTTTGTTTTTGAAATCATTATAGATGCATAGGAAGTTGCAAAGATAGTACAAAGAGGTCCCAAGTTTCTTTTGCCCAGTTTTCCCCAATGGTTGCAACTTATGTAATGCCCAGTGGTTACATCTTACATACAGTATCAAAATCAGGAAACTGACATTGGTACAATGTGTGTGTGTAATTCTATGTCATTTCATCACCTGTGTAGATTTGTGTAACAACCACTGCAATCAAGATACAGAACTATTCCTTCACCGCAAAGATCCCCTCCGGCTACTCCTTTATAATCACACCTACTCCCTCCCTCACATCACCCCTGACCCCTGGCCCTCGATAATTTGTCCTTCATCTCTTGAAGAGACTGAGTTTTAAATTCAGCTTCTGACCCTGCCAGCTGTGTGACCTTGGATAGGTCACTTCTCTTTTCTGGACTTCGATCATCACATAAGACAAGGTTGGATTACATCAGCATTTCTCTCAAAATTCCACAGGGTTTATGAAAAGGAAAACAGGGTTTTATGGTGAAGTAAACTAGGGACATTCTGCTTTAAATAATGATAAGGTGGCTTCTTTGCTGTCACTCCTCGGTCCTTTATGCTGAGGTGAATTGTGGATCATTCAGCGTGAGATGTGTATGCAGCATTTTCCAAATTTATTTGAACACAGAATGCCACTCCCTCCTTTTAAAAATACCTTCTAAAAAAAAAAAAAATACCTTCTAGAACTACGTTTTTAGGGATTATACTTTGAGATATGTTGTTTCAGAGGATCTCTGAGGTGCCTTCCGACGAGAATGTCTTCTATGACCTCTGTAGGGGGTTGAATCTTGCCCCCAGAAGACACCTCCACTCAGAAGCCCAGAATGTGACCTTATTTGGAATAAGGGTCTTTGCAGATGTAATTAAGGTAAGGATCTTGAAGTGAGATCACCCTGGATTAGCGTGAGCCCTAAATCCAATGAAAAATGTCTCTATGAGAGACGGGAAAGAAGGACACGCATAGACACAGAGGAAAAGGCCGTGTGAAGACGAGGGCAGAGGTCGCAGGCAGCCAGAAGCCAAGGACTGCCAAGGGTCACCCGCAGCCCCCAGAAGCCACAAGAGGGCATGGAATGGATTCTTCCTCAGAGCCTCCAGAGGGAACCAACCCTGTCCAAACTTTTTTTTTTGCGGGCCTCTCACTGTTGTGGCCTCTCCCGTTGCAGAGCACAGGCTCCGGACGCGCAGGCTCAGCGGCCATGGCTCACGGGCCCAGCCGCTCCACGGCATGTGGGATCTTCCCCGACCGGGGCACGAACCCATGTCCCCTGCATTGGCAGGCGGACGCTCAACCACTGCGCCACCAGGGAAGCCCCTGTCCAAACTTTGATTTCAGACTTTTGGCCTCCAGAACTGTGAGAGAATTAATTTTTGTTGTTTTAAGCCCTCCAGGTTGTGGTTATTTGTTCTGACAGCCCTAAGAAATGCATCTACCCATTGTTAAGAACCCTGGGGATTTTGAAGCCAAGAGGGGTCTCCTTTAAGTGTCTTGAGCCACCAAACTCCTTCCCTACTTAGCGCCTTTGCACCTGCTGGCCTCTCTGCCACGAGCACTCTTCTGCACGCTCTCTCACGTCAGTCTACCTCTCTTTCTTCTGGCATTCGTTCAATGTCATCTCCTTAGCGGGATCACGCCCAATCTCCCCACCTAAAGCAGCCCACCCCATCTTCTCTAACACTACATGTGTACCTTTTCTTCCCAGCAGTTAGCCCACTGGGTAACCACAGGTTCATTTGTTGGTGTGTTTGACTAGCGTCTGTTCTCCATGAGGGCAGGAACAGTGTCTAGTTTGTGGGCCTCATTTACCCAGGCTCTGGGATCGTGCCTGACACGTGAGAGGTGCTCACTGAGTATTCAGTGAAAAAAAGAAAGGGAGGAAGGGAGAGAGAGAAAGAACACAGCAACTCCTTGTGGATCAAGGGCCTGGCATCACACAGACAGCACTGGGGGGGCATGTGCGAGGCCCGGCAGCTCCTCTCCTGGAGGTTTCTCTTGCAGGACCTTTTGGGTGTTGTTTTGAGGCAGCTGCCGGCAGCTGGAATTGAGTCCACAGTGAGGCTGCCCCCTTGCCCAGCATTGTTCTACACTCTGGACGGGACCATGAACATGGCAGATAGCTGCTCTGAGGAGCTTTGCCTGGAGAGGTGAAAGAGATTATAAACACAGAAGCACATAAATAAGGTGATTTCCAGTATGGGGCCAAACTGTGAAGACAATAAAACAGGGTAGTGTAACAGAGTGGGCCTCGGGGGTCGGGGGGGGGGGCGCTACTTTCTGCAGGTGGTCAGGGGACGCTTCTTTAAGGAGGTGACAGCTGACTGGAACCAGAATGATGAAAAGCTGGCAGCCTTGTGAAGTTCCCGAGAAGGACACCTCAGGCCCTGAGCCAGGCTGATCTGGGACAGTCAAAGCTGGAATGCCACGAGCAGGGAGGATGTGGGAGGGGCCACACCTGGTAAGTTCTGCAGGCCACAGCCAGGGGCTGGAGTTTATTCCAAGTACAGTGGGCAACTGTCAGAAGCCTTTAAGCGGGGGAGTGACTGTTTTTTTAATATAAATTTATTTATTTATTTTTGCTGTGTTGGGTCTTCGTTTCTGTGCGTGGGCTTTCTCTAGTTGCGGCGAGCGGGGGCCACTCTTCATCGCGGTGCGCGGGCCTCTCACTGTCGCGAACTTCTCTTGTTGCGGAGCACAGGCTCCAGACGCGCAGGCTCAGTAGCTGTGGCGCACGGGCTTAGTTGCTCCGCGGCATGTGGGATCTTCCCAGACCAGGGCTCGAACCCGCGTCCCCTGCATTGGCAGGCAGATTCTCAACCATTGCGCCACCAGGGAAGCCTGGGAGTGACTTATTTATGCTTATTTACGCTTTAGAAAGATCTTGGCTGCAGTGAACAGGATGAACTGCAGGGGGTGAGATGGAGGCCAGTTAGGACATCAGTAGGACCACCTAGGCTAGCCTTGACAGTGACTTTGTCCAGGGCTGTAGTGGTGAAATGGTGAGAAGGGGACATGGATCTGTTCTGGAGGCAAGATGAGGGGGTGAGGGAAAGAGGGAAATTAGAATAAATCAGTTCTTGGGCCTGAACAGCAGGCTGGCAGGTAGTACCATCTATTTATGATGGAATAACTTGGGGAGGACTGGATTTGGGGCGGGGTGGAGGGAAATTAGAACCTAGTTTGGACTGTGAAATGCATCCAAGTGGAGATGTTAGGTAGTTAAATATCTAAGTCTGGATCTCAGGGGAGAAGTCTCAGCCAGAGATAAAGATTTGTGATTCATCAGACAATAGATGGTCTATGAAGCCACAGAACCGGCTAAGACCCACTACAGGAGTGAGTGAAGGTGAAGACAAGAGGCCCAAAGACAGAGCCTCGAGTCAACTGTCATTCAAAGCTGGTAGAGGGGGAGGAAAGTGAAGGAGCCTGAAAAGGAACAGCAGTGCAGGACAAAAACCAGGGAAAGTGGCATCAGAGAAGTACAGACAAGGAGCTTCTTCAAGAAGGAGGCAATGGCCAAATGTGTCAGATGCCCAGAGACCGAGTAAATGAGGCTCGAGAATTGACCTTTGACTTCGGCAAGATGTAGGTGACGTGGACAAGAGCCATTTCATGGGGACAAAGGGCTGACTGGAGCGGGGCAAAGTGACAACGGGAGGGTTTCTCTAAGACAGGTCATGGGACACAGTGATGCACATGCACAGGGGATAATGATAAAGGTCCAGTACTGAGGGAGAGATAGCTGATGCAGGAATAACTGCAGGAGTGAGGGCCTGAGAAGCTTGGAGAGGGGGGATCCAGCTGGAGGTGTGGAATGCAGTTTCCACTGTAGTCAGAGGTGGTGGTGGGGCTGGGGGCAGAATTGGGTGGTTCTTGTGTGATGGCGACCAATTTTCCTCTGAAGTCTGTGGTGCCGTCGCCACCTGAGATTGAGGTTGGGAGATTAGAGTAGAATTAGTCACCTCAACAGTGAGGAAGTAAAGCTTCTAGGGCATCGAGGGTCCACTTGAGACTTCTTTTTTTTTTTTTTTTTTTTTTTTGTGGTACGCGGGCCTCTCACTGTTGTGGCCTCTCCCATTGTGGAGCACAGGCTCCAGACGTGCAGGCTCAGCGGCCACGGCTCACGGGCCCGGCCACTCTGCGACATGTGGGATCCTCCCGGACCGGGGCACGAACCCGTGTCCCCTGCATCGGCAGGCGGACTCTCAACCACTGCGCCACCAGGGAAGCCCCGAGATTTTTTTTTAGTAAATTTATTTATTTTATTCATTTATTTTTGGCTGTGTTTGGTCTTCGTTGCTGCGCCCGGGGCTACTCTTCATTGTGATGCGTGCTCTTCTCATTGCAGTGGCTTCTGTCGTTGTGGAGCATGGGTTCTAGGCGTGCAGGCTTCAGTAGTTGTGGGACGTGGGCTCAGTAGTTGTGGCTCATGGGCTCTAGAGTGCAGGCTCAGTAGTTGTGGCGCTTGGGTGTAGTTGCTCCGCGGCATGTGGGATCCTCCCAGACCAGGACTTGAACTCGTGTCCCCTGCATTGGCAGGCGGATTCTCAACCACTGCGCCGCCAGGGAAGCCCCCTCGCTTGAGATTTGTAGTTTTGATTTGGAAGTGAGTCCAGTTGCACAGGTGTACTGGTTCTTGAGCAGAAGTTGGTTCCAACCAGGGTTTGGGATTTTTCCAGTTGAGTACAATGGACGCAGAAAAGGGTAAAGGAGTTGGATGCAGGGCAGTGATTATCAGGAGGGATCTAGGACTCCAAGCTGGGTAAGCGCAGTGAGGATGTAGCTGACGGCACGGCAGGAGGCTGAGGCCAATGGCTCGGAGGTCTCAGTGGGCTCAGAGTCCCTGGCATGGGGCTAATAACAGTACCTGAGCTGGAGGAATGGAGGTGATGGTCAGGGAGTGGGAGGGTTGAAGTTACCAGGGATGACAAGATCAGGTGTGTCCCCTTGAGGGTGTGGCCGAGGTGTGGCTGGGAAGAAGCTGTTGGAATCAAGGAGGGCCTCTGAATTCTCTTAGCTTCTCAGCCCCTCCCAATCTGCGAGTCAGAGAGCAACCTCCTACTGGGGCGGGAAGGGGTACACCTCTTCATTGTGCAAACGGGGGCTGAGGCCTGAGGATGCTGGACGCTGAAGCTAAAATGTCAGAGGCTGGAGTTCTGACTCTGAGTCCTGGGGTGAGGGAGGATTCTTGGTGTCATCCTTCCTCTCAGCTTGCACAGCAGCAGGGCTCCTTTGTCCTCCCCCTTCCTCCCGCCTCCCGCCTGCTCCCTGCCTCACAGCTTTTCCTGCACTGCCCAGTCCTCCGGAGAGCCCCTGCAGACAGAAGGGCACATCCACAGCCACAAGGAGCACCTTCTTGAAGGTAACCAGGCTGCATGTGGCATTGAAATGCCTGTGGCAGACTTTCACGTTTGTTCCCTCACTCACTTAGATAATCCTTCATTCACTGGTTAAGTGATTTCGACTTTCGGTTGTCCTTCATTAGGTCTGAGCTGCTAAAGCAAGCTCAAGGGATGAATTCCCAGTCGCCATGGGACTGCTCATCCACCCAGTCCGCCAGCCAGACGTCCGACATGCACTGGGTGCCCGTCACTGTCCTGCAGAAGTGTGACATACAGGCATCACGTGACCTCACACGTCTGGCAGGTCCCATGTCCATCGCTTATCTATTCCCTGGGTCCTATACATGTGTGTGTGCCACACCTGAATCTTTGAGCCTCTTCCTCATAGCAGGACTGATAATACATGAATCGCCATCGATCAAAGTTCATGTGATGAGTCTTCATTAACTTCTAAAGCCGCCTGTATTTTCCATTAGAGAGATCTTTTACATGTTTGTGAAAGTCATGCTGGCTCGTTGTGGAAAATGTAAACAACGACAGAGCATACAAAGTGAAAAACCACTTCCATCCCACAGCGCCGACCACTGTTAAAAGGGTGGCAAATGTGGCTTCATTTATATCCTTCTAGATCTTTTCTATACATTTGCAAAGGGGGAAACGATATATATTATAGGATGAAGTCTATGTTTACAGGTTGAGATCATAGACTATTGTTCTGCAACTTGCTTTTTCTCTGCAGCAATAAATGATGGACGTCGTGCCAGGTCAGTGCTTCAGATCCACTTCATTCTTTTTAAGGGCTGCAGAGCATTCACAGTATGGAGGGACCTGGTGTATTTAACAGGCTATCAAGGACATTAAGGGTATTTTTCATTTACCGCCAGCTATATCTCTTTAAGCGCTTTGTTTTTAAAACATCTTTATTGGCGGATAATTGCTTTACAATGGTGTGTTAGTTTCTGCTTTACAACAAAGTGAGTCAGCTATACATATACATATATCCCCATATCTCCTCCCTCTTGCGTGTCCCTCCCACCCTCCTTATCCCGCCCCTCTAGATGGACACAAAGCACAGAGCTGATCTCCCTGTGCTATGCGACTGCTTCCCACTAGCTGTTTTACATTTGGTAGTGTATATATATCCATGCCACTCTCTCACTTTGTCCCAGCTTACCCTTCCCCCTCCCAGTGTCCTCAAGTCTATTCTCTAGTAGGTCTGCATCTTTATTCCCAACCTGCCCCTAGGTTCTTCATGACTTTTTTTTTTTTTAGATTCCGTATATATGCGTTAGCATACGGTATTTGTTCTTCTCTTTCTGAGTTACTTCACTCTGTATGACAGACTCTAGGTCCATCCACCTCACTACATATCACTCAATTTCGTTTCTTTTTATGGCTGAGTAATATTCCATTGTATATATCTTTAAGCTCTTTTGTATGAGCATTTCTGAAGGATTATTCCTAGAAATGGAATTGCTGGGTCATGTGCATTTAAAATTTTAATGGCTACCCAGGGCCAGGCATAGCGTCAGACACATAGTAGGGTCTTTCTAAGTATCTGTGGCATGAATGGATACTGCTGGATTGCCCTCCAGGAAAAACACACTATTTCCACTCCCACCAACAGCAAACAGAGAGCCATAGAACTGACAATTTCTGCTACTGGGTCCCAGCCCCACTGGGCTTCATGACAACCACTTTCCTCCAAGCCACTCTGCTGCTGCCGGGAAGGATTTAAAGACCCTATGTCACCTTTGGTGAAAAGCAGGCAGCGTCCAGGCAGAGGGTGACCTCCTCTCCCAGGTCTGCAAGGGCCATGGCTTCACCTCCTCCCACTGGGGTGGGTGTTTACCAATGAGGGCAACGTCAGCTCTGGGACTTCTCTAATGGGAATTCGCCATGTTTACACAAGCACCCACATATCTTCCTTCTGCTCCCCCTTAACAACCTCTGAAACTGAAGGGAAACTTCCTATGGCTGGGCTCACTCCACTGCCAACTCTGGAACTCTATTGTCATAACTGCTGTTCTTCCTCTGGGGCCTCGTCTCCAGCAGGAACCCCCAGCCAGACAGCCCGTTTCTAGCATCTTTGGGGCTGGTCGTACCATCTCCCTGCCCCTGGCCCTATCACCTGCCTGGGTCCTGATGCCCCAAGAAAATTATTGGGAGAGCCCCGGAGGAGGCCAGCACGCCGGAGCCAGTTCTACCTCTGACCCTCGTAGGAACTTTGGGCCGGCATTGCTCTGTGCCCTCTGCCTGGGGATGAAGGCCGGCATTCAGAGGCTGCCGGGAAGCAGTGCAAAGGCAAGGTCAGGTGGAGGGGCCCAGGCCTCCTGAGCCCCCAAGATGCTGGCGTGGGGGTGTCTCTCACGCTGCGTGTCCCACGCCAGGCTTCCAGCTCCACACGCTGCTGCAGGCCCCCGCAGGGATAACGCCCTGTGAAGACTGCCGTGCTGCAATGGTGAGCGCCTCTCCTCTTCGGGTGCTCAACCCCGCAGATGGGGCTGAGGCGGTGGTGCCCAGAACCACGCGGGACTGGAGAAGGGCAGACCTGCTCTCTCTCCTCCCTCCAGAGATTCCAGGGTGGGGCAGATCAAGGTCTTCCAGGCCCTGCCCCAGCTCGCCTCCCCACTGCCCCCTCCCCACCCCCGTGGTGAGAGAGTCAGAGAGCTGAGCTCTATGTGTCCCAAGGGAAAGCAGCGGGAGGGTAGGATGAGGAAGCACACAATGGTCACTCCCACCCCATCCCCATTCCCCGTCCGGGCTCTGTGGCACCCAGAGACCTCAAGGAACCAGAGATCAAAGCATCTGCGAAGATCCTCTCCCGGAGGGTGGCCCACAGAAGTACTGTCCTCCCAGGCTCATCAACGGTGGGATTTCAGGCACAGTTACCCCCCCGCCAGCTGTGTCCCCCAGCATTGCCTGGGCTCACCTCCCCACACAGTCACAGGCAGACTCTCAGATTAGTGAAAACTCATGTTGCAGGGGAGGGGAGGGTACAATGGCGTCTTCTCTAGTCAGGTAGAATGGAAGGCAGAGCCCAGGGAGAGCTCAGGCAGTCCTGTCTCCCAGAGTGCATCAGCGCCCTCCAAAACATCTCAGAGCTGGCCATCCAGTCCACACTCGTACTGCCAGAGCGCAGCTCCCTCCACTGTCAGAGCACCTCGTTCCACCGCTGGGCACCTCCAACTGTTCACGTTTTCCTCCAGGCAGCCTCTACCTTGCAATGGCGGGTGAGGGAGGGGTGGACATGTCACTCCAGACCAGCCCTTGGGACAAGAGAAGCCACTGGCGTGGAACCGGGGTAGGAAAAGCAATAAGTTAAAGCCGAGAATGGCCAGAGGTCTGGCACGATGGGCGGGGGCGAGTCTCTGGCTTGATCCAGGAGGCCCTGGGGAGGAGGCGGCTGACGACAAGGTTCCAGGCAGGAGGTGGCTCAGAAGGCGGGGTTGTCGATGCCGCTGCGCACCCCGGCGGCGTGTTCTTCAGGCCTGAAGCTGTAGGGAGGGGGTGGCTCCACGGGGGGCAGACCCCCGACGGCCTTCAGGATAATCTGCAGGGAAAGGAGGGGACAGAGGCTTCTTAGGGCCTGCCACCGGCCACGGCCACCCATGTGCTGGTGGTGGCATGTTTCCCAGGGAGAAGGGTGACCCGACGCTGGTTGCAGAGCCCTCCCTAGGGCCCAAAGGCTTGGCGTAAGGACACCCTCCACTGCCCCCGTTGCTCTAAAAATCTGAATGGGGAGGCACAGAGAGCCGAGGGACGGGGCAGGGGTTGGGCTGGATACCAACCTCGCTGTAGGGGGGTGGGGGCTCACAAATGGACGCTGTGACCCTCTCTGCAGGAGTAACGGGGGGCCGTTCTGGGGGCCCCTCATGATCCGTTGGGGGGTCCTGCTCCGACTTTCTGCAGTTGCGACGGAAGCGCTTAGCCAGGCCACAGATGCACAAGAGGGGTATGATGATCAGAAAGACGATGACAAAGATCCTGGGGTAAGGAACCACCAACGTCAGCCTGAGTCTCCAGCCATGCCCGCTGCACCTCCCTCCCTCCCCTGACCTACACCCACCCCTCAGCAGGAAGTCCAGTCCAGTCCTGGGTGGGCCAGAGGAACCGGCCCAAGGCTCACCTCAAGGGGCCAGAGAAGAGCTGGAACTGCTCTGGCTGGTACTGTTGGCAGCAGCTGTTACCACAGCAGCTGAACCCTTTAGGGCAGGTGCTGCGGACCGGGTCAGAGAGAGGCCATCGGTACCAAGGTGGGGAGGCAGAAGGATCCCAGCTTCCCTAAAACTCACCCACGGGCTCAGGGCACGAGCCGCACCCCTAGCAGGGTGGAGGTACAGGCCCCCTGGGCTCAGTGGGAGGAACCTGGGGCTGGGATCAGGACCTGGGTTTCAGGCTCAGCTCACTACTGGCCTCATGCACTCGTGCCAAGTCACATTCCTTGCTGGGCCTCACTTTCCTCATCTATAAGATGGGTGTAATGAAGGTCCTGTCGACCTCACTGGGCGGGTGTGGGGACTGAGTGTTGTAGTGGCTACAACATCGCTCTAAGGAGATGTAGAGGAAGAGGGGCAGTGGGGAGGGGCCAGGAGCTAATTCCAGGAAGAGTGAGCTGGTGCTGGTGGCCACGGAGCAGGAGGTGGGAGGGACACGGTGTCCCTGGAACATCCAGGGCTGACTGCTGGAAACACTTGGCTGCCCAGAGGCCACCCCCCTCAGCCCCTCCTCATCGTGCTTGGGCTTCTCAGCGTTTATAGAGTGAGAATGTTTGCCCTCGCTTCCAGGGGGACCCTCAGAGGGGAGGTGGCCTAAGGCTGGCGTCAGAAGGATGGGGATTGGCCCGCAAATGTGAAACTGCCCGTGGATAGGCTGCTGGAAGGAGTGAGGGGCGGAGTCTCCCTCTCTGGGTCGGAGTATGGCTTCTGGCTAGAAGGGGAGAGGGTGAGGATGATGAAGGCAGGCAGGGCAGGATCTGGGATGTCTCCTCCCCACAGTGGAAGTTACAGCCCAAATCCCAGACTTACAAGAAGAGACCACATGTGGCTGCAGCCTGTGGAGGAAAAGAGGCGGAGGTCTGGGTCATAAACTGGGGGCTGGGGTTTCCACCAGGTGCTGCCCAGGTACCTCACTGCTAGCAGGTCCCAGAGGATCAGCATCTTCCCTCACACTTGCTCTCCACCTCCCTCCACATGTTCCCCGGGTCGTTGGCTGCAGCCCCAGCGCCACCTCGTGGCCCCAGCTGTCCTTCCTCTCCTCACCACACCTCCTGCCACATTTGCTCACCCCCAGGTCTGTAAGCTCACGCCTTCTGACCACCCTTCCAACCCATCCCCACCACGGCCAGGACTCCAGCAACCCCCGCGCCCACCCCGTCACTCCCAACACTGCTGCAAGTTTCTATCCCACACATCTGAACACCTAAAACCTTGCTGGAAGCCTCCTTCAGTGGCTCCCTGGGGCCCAGACACCATGACCAGCCCTATCCCCCATTCCCACTCCCCCTGGCCCTCCTGCACACCCACCCACTGGGAGTTCTCTGAACATGTCTGACTGTTTTACACATGCCTGCAGGAACAAGCTCCTCCCTCCCTCCCTCTTTTGCACTAGTTCTGTGCCACACGGAGGCTATCATTACGGAATTTAACCTGATTAATAGCAAATATGTGCGTAAGCCCTGCTTGGAAAGTTCTTTCCCCAGGTATCTGAGAGGCTGGCTCCAGCACCTTCTCTGACCATCTTCCTTAAAATTACATCTACTCCCCCAAAGCACTCCCTTTCCCCTAACTGTGCTTACTTTATCTGCATAGCTCTTGTCCACATCTAACATACTATATATTTTACTTTATCTTGCTACTTGTTTGTCTCCTCAGTAGAATGTAAACCCTGCCAGGGGAGGGATTTTTGTCTATTGAAAACCAATACTCACGATTTCGGCAGACTGAATGAAAGAGCACTGACAACCTGGTTTCCTTTCATCCTGGCTGCTCCCAGACCGTGGGGGAGGAATGCAGGTAGAGGAACACAGCAAACGGGAGGTTATCTGTCACCCCACCCCAGCCTCCAGGGAGATGAACAACCATGGCTCAGAATAAGAAGCCAACTTTGGCGAGACCACCATGTCTTTTTTTTTTTTTTGGCCGCGCCACCAACATGCAGGATCTTAGTTCCCTGACCAGGGATCAAACCCGTGCGTCCTGCCGTGGAAGCGCGCAGTCTTAACCACTGTCCTGCCAGGGAAGTCCGAAGACCACCATATCTTTATACCTTGAAATAACAGTTCAACTGTTAACGCCAATAACAATAAAGCTAAGATACGAATGACAGCCAATAAGATTTGGGCTGGTTCCCACAGGTCTTGGCCAGTGGGCTCAAGAGCAGGAATGAACCCCTGCAGGTTGGCCCAGAGAGGGTAAGGTGACTGCAGAGTTGGGGACAGCCCACGGGGTCCAGGCACTCAGTGTACCCCTTTCCCTCAGATCCCATCCCCTGTCCCTCCCCCTTCTCCTGGCCCCCAACTAAGAAAGACAAGCAATGAACAGGTTTACAGAATTAATCCTGAGCTCCTGTTTGGAGGAGTAGGGGATCCTCTCCCAGATCCTCTTCCCCCACCCCCATTTTAAACAGGTGGTGGTCTCGACTGAGGTGGTGTCAAGCGTTGGGGTAACCTTGGGTAGTTTCAACTTACATGCGGACTGGGGGCATTAACAGCCTGCCCCCTGGAGTTGCTGGGAGGAATCAACAAATGCTCAACCTAGTGCTGGCACCAACCCACCACCGCTGATGATAGAGAAGGAGTAATAGGGCTTCTGGAGCACAGCCACTCAGCAGGCAGTGAATGTCGTGGGGAGCAGGCCTGGGCCTTCCCTCAGACTCTTACACAGAAGTTAAAAACCCATGTTCTAGACCTATGTCAGTTTCTAGGATAATCTCCCATCCCAAAACTGGATAGACTGCCCCCATCACTGGGGCAGGGAGAGATGAGGGGGTGTTGAAACCCTGCCTCATCCTCAGAAATCACAGATTTCAGAGGTCACCCCAGTCTTGGGTCAGGCAGCCAGGTCAAATCCTATCACCATCTGGAATCCTACCCCCACTCCTAGAAAGGGAAGAGGGAGCCTCCTTTCCTCTAGGGCACAAGCAGAGAAACACAGTCCCAGAGAGGGCTAGGACTTCCCCAAGGTCACCCAGCACTGTGAAGAATGGAGCTGGGGAGATAGGCTGACCAGGCGTCCAGATCTCAGTCCAGACCTCAGGCCCTCCGCTAGTCCCCGCTTTCTGACGCAGCGAGAAGGAGCCAAGGCTAACGTGAGGGTCAAAGTCCCCAGTCGCCAAGAGGAGCTAAGTGTCAGATGGCGGTGGGCGCGAGTAGTTCCCACGACACAGTCCCCCACGAGATGAAGGAACCCAGGCCTTCTCAGGGCCTCCCTCTGCTCTTACCTCCCCGGCAAAAAGAGAAAGGAAGATGCTAACTGCATGTGGTAAAGAGGAAATCCTGACAGTGGAAGGTGGTGATCGGGACCCAGAAGCAGGCCCCTGACCCACAAGAGTAGGGCCCCGAAAGTTCCACAACTTTACCTCCCAAGCGCTCACCTGTTGGAGGCCGGCCAGCAGGCCGAGCAGCAAGGTGGGTACTAGGCCAGGAACCCAGGTGGCTGACATCCTGGCAGGGGGGCCACTGAGCTTCCGTGTGTAGGGGGAAGAGGGGAGAGGCGGGGCCGCGACCTCTCCCACGACTCTCCACCTATAGGGCCCCGCCTCAGGATGGGGGCGGAGCTCATGCACCGGCGTTGGGCCGGACCGGGAAGGGAGGGGGAGGGGAGGGGGGAGGGGAGGGGGAGGGGAGGGGGAGGGAAGATGGAGGGAGGGGAGGGGAGGGGAGGGAAAGAAGTTTGGATTGGGTTTTGGGAAATGGGAGGTAGAAGAGAGTATCTGATTAAAAAATATTTTGGTGTCAGTTTAAGACTGCTGAGCTACCCCTTCCCAACCCTCAACTGCTCCACCCTCTAAGTGATCCCAAGCTTGAGAGGGACTGCTGCGCCTACCAGATGGACAGAGGATGCAGGCAGAGGGAGCTGGACCACTGGAAGTCCCTTCCCACATGGACTTCTGGGGGGCAGAGGTTGAGGGAGAGAGGAAGCGAAGGCCCTGGAGTGGATTGAGGGGATTACAACGGAGGGAGGTGTCACTTTTTTTTTTTTTTAAGTTTTTTGGCCAAGAAGGGAGGGAGGGGCGGCCTGATTGATTTCTGGGTCAGGAGAACCTAGAGTAGTACCCCGCCCCCACCCTCCCTGAACTCCTGGAAGGAGGTGTTGGTACACTTCCTCCACTTGACTACAGTGGAAATTAAGGCCCCAGGATTCGGAGACTAGTGCCTGAGTCCGCAGCTGGGGCCGAGCGGCAGCCAGGCGAGCTGGGGCGCGTGCGAGCAGGTCCATCCAGATTTCTGGAGAGGCCCCGCGGACGCTGTCCCGGCCGGGTGGGGCTGGATTCAGACCAGCGGCGGCCGCGCCCCGCCCCGGAGGCGTGCTGTGCTTCCCGGATCCGGCCGGCAGGTGGCAGCATCGCTCAACGCGGGCTTCCCCCGGAGACGGGCAGCGCGGGGCTGGGACCTGGGGCTGGGACCTGGGGCTGGGTCTCCCTGGGCTCCCTACGGGGGGACCCGGCTGGAGTGTGCGGTGGGAGGCCGTCTCGGTGGGCGATACGCGAAGGGTGAGAGCCAGACGCCCAGACACAGATGAGACGTAAGGAGACCTTGTGGGAGTTGGAGAGATGGAGCCCGGACCCCTGAGGACGGGGGCGAAATGGAGATGGTGGGTGGGGTGCTGCTCCCAGACCTGGGGAAAGGGGGAGGGCTCCAGGAGAGGATCAGTTCCTAGGTATTTAGACGTCTCCTGCTGCGTCTCAAACCTGACTTTACCACTGAAAGCTAGCCCCAACCTAGTAAGAAAGGACAGCCGTCGTCCTTCGGCTTCTTTTTCTTTTTTCTCTCAGCGCTTTCTCCTTATCTCTGTTTCTCATCTCTCCCAGTCGTGTTTTCTCGGTCTTATGTTTAACCTCTCCTTGGTCCGCCCCATTTCTCCCAGTCTCTGTTTTCCTGTTTCAGTTCCTCCCCATCTCTGTGTCCATGCATTTTCTCTTCGTTTCTACATGTTCCCTGTTTTCCCATCTCTGTTTCTCCTCTTTGTTAATCTCTGTCTGTCTCAGTGGAGGTGTCTGTTTTTCTGTCTCTGTTTCCATTTCCTTGTCTCTGGTTTGGTCCTGTGTCTCCCTGTCTCTGTGTCTGTTTCTCACCAACTCTCCTGGTCTCTCTCTCTTTCTCTGTCTCTGTTTCTCATTATCTCTTGGCCCCTAAGGACAGAATCTTCCAGTTTCCTGATCCAAGCTGAATTGGGGTCTGGCCCCAGAGAATGCCCTCTCTATTGGAAGTTCCTGGTGACTGATCTTGGAGAAAGGATGGGGGGGGCACGGCATGTCTTTCCTCCTCCCCCAGTGGTTGGCTCTGGACCTAGCCCACCCCTCTGCCAAGGTGGACCTAGTCCAGAGAGTACTAGAGCTTTCTCCTAGCAGCACCCACGCTGCTGCTTCCTTAGTGAATTTGTTGCTAACTTGGGCTTCCAGGGCCCTGCTATACCAACACCCAAGACCTGAGACACCCCTAACCTCCTGCCTCTCTGCCCAGGCCTGGAGCCCTGTGGAGGTGTGGCCCTTAGGGGAGAGGAAGATGGGTGAGCTTAGGGGAGGAGGGTATCCTAAGCAGTGGAATGAGGGTGCTGAGAAGGGCATGGAGGACCTTGAGGGGTAGACGTGGGAGGCTGAGGAGGTGAAGGGACGAGGCAGGTTGGTGCCCTGAGGAGGAGGGCAGGAGGATGACGCTGCTTCCTGCAGGCGTCCACCGACACAGATGTCGCATTGCCAGACAAAATACCGGATGCCCAGATAAATCTGAATTTCAGGTAAACAATGAATAACTATTTAGTATAAATAAATATGTCCCATGCAATATTTGGGGCATACTTATACTAAAATGTATTTGTTGTTTATCTGAAATTCTAATTTAACGGGGTGTCCTGTATTTTTATTTGTCAAATCCTGCAACCCTACCCACATCCCTAAAATGTCATGAGAGAATAGCTACTCTATCCTCTGCCCCACATCTCCCCAGTGGGAAAATGAGGCTCCTGGGCAGAGTCCAGAGGGCCTCTGGAATCTGCCTCTGGATCCCCAGTTTTTTTTATGACATCAGACTTCCTTTCTGTGCTCCTTCCTGCAGATGCGAGGTGGGCAGTCCCAGCTCAGGCCAAGAACACCAAACCCTGTTGCCAGTGTCACCATGACTCCCAGGGCCCCAGCATTCCTGGTGGGTGAGGTCGGGTGGGGGTGAGGGCACAGTGGGGCCCCAGACTGAGCAGACCCGGGGCCTGTTCTTGTCTAGAGTCAGGAGGGTCCTGGACAAGGACAACATCTGTTCAACACTCAGTCTGGCAGTGGGTGGGCAGTGTGTGCTCACATGTACGTGTATGCTCAGACATCCAGGGACATACGGGGAGGGAGGCCCAGAGACCTCATGCAGTCAGTGGATCCTTCTAGATTCCGCTCCAGATTCCATCTGGGGTTTCCCCGAAGCAGCAAAGTTGAAATGTCTTCCTACTGGCTCAAGCCTCCCTGGCCCATTCCATAAAGAAGGAGCTGATTGTGTGCCCTACAAGGGCCCAGCTGCAAGGGCCTTGGAGGTCAGCTGGTCCACCCGCTCTCTGCTCAGAGAAGCCAGCTGGAGCCCAGAGGGGCAGAAAGGCCAAGTCACAGGGGACACTGGGGCTGAGTCAAAACCAAACCACGCAGGTCTTAAGACCCCACACCCAGTGGCAGCCTCAGAGGCGGCACACGTGTCGGGGCTGGGGAGCTGCTGCTTGGGATGCAGGAACTCCTCGCTGGAGTGGGAGGCCTTGTGCAGCCTGGCTCAGCCCAGGCCCAGGGGCCGGGCCCTGGGGAAGGGGCAAGAGTCAGGCTGAGTTCTGTTCGTCTCAGCCCCCTCCCCGCCATACTGTGGTGGACACTGATACCCATAAATGACTTATGGTGCTGGGCTGGGACCTTTCCTTGCAAAGTCCCCAGAGTGTTCTGCTGTAAGCTGGCTCTCCGTCTGCAGGGACAGTGTTAGGTTGTGTTCGTAAGTGTGCCACTTGCTATGGCGTGCGGGGTGATCTTAGTCAAGAAAGCGAACTTCTTTGTGCCTTTCTAAACTCATCTGTGAGGGGGGTGCGGGGGTGGATAACAGTACCTCCCTTGTCACTTAGGGTCATTGTGAAGATTAAGTGGCTCAGTGTCTGGCATAGAGTAATGGTAAATAAATATTACCTTAGTAAGAATAAGCTACAATAGCCAAGACATGGAAGTCACCTAAATGTCCATCAACAGATGAATGGATAAAGATGTGGTGTGTACACACACACGCGCGCGCGCGCGCGCGCGCGCACGCGCGCACACAGTGGAATATTACTGAGCCATAAAAAAGAACGAACTAATGCCGTTTGCAGCAACATGGATGGACCTAGATGTTATCGTATTAAGTAAGTCAGACAGAGAAATATAAATATCATATGATATCACTTATAGGTGGAATCTAAAAAATTGATACAAATGAACTTATTTACGAAACAGAAATAGCCTCACAGACATAGAAAACAAACGTGGTCACCAAAGGGAATAGTGGGGGGTGGGGGGAGAGATAAATAGGAGTTCGGGATGAACACATACACGCTACTATATATAAAATAGGCAAACAACAAGGACCTACTGCACAGCACAGGGAACTACTCAATATCTTGTAATAACCTATAATGGAAAAGAATCTGAAAAAGAATACATATGAATCACTTTGCTGTACACTTGAAACTAACACAAAATTGTAAATTAGCTGTACTTCAATAAAAGAAAAACACACAGAAAATAATAATAAGCAATAAATGTTTCAGTCCTGGCAGAGGAAAAGGGCCCACAGCTTTCTCTCCTTATTTCACATGGAGGCAGAGAATGAGGTGCCGAGGATTAACGGTCTTGCTTCCCTCTGAGAATTGTTCTCAGCCTTTCTGGATGGGCCACCCAAAGTCCAGCTCCAACTTCCCCCAGATGCCCTGCTCGCTAGCCCCCTCTGCTGTCCATTAAGTGCTTTGGGCCCCACCCAAGGGCCAGGTCAGAGTCAGTGGGATGGGTGACCAACCTCAGAGGATGACCTTGTGTGGACTACTAGAGGGCCACAGGGGACCGGATATGGCAGTGGTGCTGGGTCCAGAGATTTGAGCAATTCCCTCTCTTCCTGGCTTGTCTCCCGCTTCTGCTCCCCCAGCTGCCCGCTGAGCACCGCCTGGGCTGGCCTCACAGTGGTTGCCCCCGCCGCCCTCATGGGGGCGTGATGTGCTCATCACAGTTGTCCCTCTGCCACTGACTGCCCCCATCCAGTGGCTCCCCAGGGCCATCAGGGCTGTCCTCAAGGCCTCCAGCCTGGTCTCCTCCTTGCCCCTGTGGGGGCATGTCACCCTCTTATTCCCTAACTTCCAGAGGCTCCCCACTTCTGCCTGAATAAAGTTCCATCTCAGGGAGACCTTCACCTGAGATGGGACCTTGGGTCCTTCACCTGTCCTCATGGTGTGCTCGCTCTCCCTGTCCTGTGTTCTCTCCAGCCACACGCCCAGCCCTTTCTGCTTCCCTCCTTTCCTCTGCACCTTGCACACGTGCCCCATGCCCTCCCTGCAACCTAACAAATTCTGATCCATCCTTCAAGGCTCAGCTCAAATACCACCTCCTCCAGAAAGGCTTCCTGGACTTGGATTCTCCTGCAAGAAGTGATGGTCCCCTCCCTGCTCACCCCCACGCAAGCCTTTTCTCTGGGCCTCTCTGATGTCCTTGGCCATTCTCGCTGAAGATGTGTGTACATGCCCTAATGTTCCCACCAGGCTTCAGGGGACCGCCCAGTTCTGATTCAGCTTTCATTTCCCATGGTGCTTTGTTCCAAGTAAACACTGGCTGCTCAGGGGCCAGATTTCTCCCAGGGGATGAGGAATTAATTCTCAGAGTCGTTGGTGGGGGACCCTCGGTTAGGGGGGTTGTTCCAGACTTGACCGGGCTCCCCACTTCCACGGGCTGTGTGGTTTGGGGAATCCACCTCTTCTGCTTCCTGTTTCCTCCCCAAGTGTACACATACCCCCCGTGTGGGTGAGATGACACCCCGGGGACTGAGCAACTCCTACGGGGCGGGGCGTGCTGCAAGGAATGCTTGGCTCACTCTACACCTTCCAAGAGAGGCAGATGCATGCTAGGTCGCCAATAGGAATTCCTGGCCACGAGACCAGGGTCTGAGTCTCCTTCTCAGCATCTTTGAAAACTGAAGCCCACCGGCCTGTCACTCATTCTCGAGGTGATGGGTGTGGGTGTGGGGAGATAATGTCTTGAACTGAGCCCCGGGCTTAGCCACAAACCCGTGAGCCAGGAGGATGGAGGGGGTCATGCCACCTGACAATTAACGGTGCAGGGAGCTTATTATCCTAATGAGTGGGTTGGAGGAGCTCAACTAATGCTCACCTTCCCGGAGTCTTAGCAGAGACAAAAACGGCATTTGGGAGCCATTATCCTTCCAAAGTGTAGGTTTCCGGGGCACAGCCAGGGGTGGGAGGGGAAACACCTCCAGCGAGTAGGTGGTGGGGAGTCAGGGGGAGGCTGAGCTAACGAGCTTCGGCTGTCTGGGGTGGCAGATGGAGCACAGCCACTAAGATTCAGATGGGAGGGGCTCAACTCAGGTTAAGCGTCTTCAGAGCCCCCCAGCCCTGGTCCCCTGCTTCTGGGGCTCCTTCTCCCCAAGTCTTCCCTGCCCCTCGCCCCCTACAGCCCCTCTCCCACCCCCACCCTCGATGTTGACTCTTAAGAGATAGGACTCTGTAGTTAGAGAGAAGAAAGGGGTTGAGGAACCCCTAGGGCCCCCATTTTGTAGCTCTGCTCTTGTTGGCCCCTTGAAAGAGGGCTCTTCTACACCCTGCTCGTGGGTGCCTCTGCTCAGATCCAAATGTTACAGGGGACTGTGGTTAGACTTCAGAAGAACTTCCCAGTCCAAAACAAGCTGGGGGTTCAGGGCTGCCATCGGAAAGGGTGGCCCCTCTGTGGGCGGGGCATATTGAGGGGAGGGCTTCTACAGAGTCTGGGGACTGAGACTAAAATGCAGAGAAAGCACAGCTTGGGACATCCCTGAAACTGTTCACCAATTAGGGACCTGGGAGTTAGGCAAAGCGTGAGTGTGAGCAGAGGGGCGGGGAAGCGAGGTGGGCAGAGATCGCATCCTTCCGCAAATCACAGCTCGTCTAAGCAGCCACATCATCTGGCCCCCAGCCGAGCACAGACTTGGCTGGAGCCGTGTGCATGCACGCGTGGGTGGGCGCATGCAGTGTGCGTCTGCATGTGTGTACATACGTGTGTGCACACCACCCGGCTTCCTGTGAGGATGTGGCAGCCCTCTCGCAGCACCCCCCAGCTTCCTCATCCCCAGGCCAGCCTTTAGTGGGCTGCCTCCAGGGTCCCCCTCACCCCAGTGGCCCTGTTAGCACTTCCTTCCTCCCTTGTTAGCACCTCACAGCCCCTCTTCCTCCTCGGCCCCTGCTGCCCCTGGAGAGAGGCCCGTGGCTTGCAGCCCAGTTCTCCTCTTCCGACTCCGCTTCAGCTTCTATCTTCTGAAGCTTTGTTCTTCTCCCAACCGCTAAGCCCCCTGCCCTCTGCATCCTCCCTCATCTACCTGGAGAGGTCCTTTCCTGAACAAGCCAGGCTGGGGGGTGAAGTTGGTGCCCCTACAGTTCAGCACACGCTCCTCCTCCAGGCTGAGGCCCAGACAGAGTGAGCCCCTCCGTCAGCCTCTCCTGCCTAGAGGGTGGGAGAGTTGGAGAGGGAACCCTGTTCTAGGGACCAAAGCTAAGTCCTGGTGCCAGCTGTGCCGCCCTCTCTGCAGCGCTGAGGCGGGGAGGCAGGTTGGTAGCGGAGAGGGATGGGGTAGAAGGGTCCCCTTCTGCCCACCCCCTCCAGGGCTGCTGTGCCTAACCTGAGCCTGGGCTGCCGAGTGGGGCAGGGTGGTCCAGTGGCCAGAGCCAGGCTGTCGGGCTGCCAGGACTGCAGGTTTCCTCTACTGAAGGGCCCCTTCCCGGCCAGCTTTGATGTGTCTGCGAGGTTAGCGAAGGATGTTTGGCTTCAGGGCCGGGTGCCAGGATAAACTCCCTCTGCCTGTTCAGCGGTCGGTTTGCCTGCCTCCCCCAGACCAGGGCCTGGCCTCCCCCAAGGCCAGGGCTGCCCGGCCTGCTCAGGGGGTGGGCACCGAGTAGCTGCGGTTACTGCTACCGGGGAGAGGCCCCGAGGTCGTTGGACGTCCATCTCAGAGGCTGGCGCTGGTGTGCCCACCTGCCTGCTTGCTAGGTGACCAGGCACCTGGCCCAGGTGGGGTTGAGGGGCCGGAACCCAGCTGCTAGGAGGGGTGGGGATGAGTTGCAATATGGGGGAGGGGTGTCCACGTGGAGCTGCCTGCACGGGCTGTAGCTCTTCCAGATGTGCTGAGGCTCCAGATGTAGGGATGACTCAGCCTGGAGCGGGGAGGGGCAGGCGATCCATTGTGGGGGGTGGTGAGCAGAGGGAAGGGAGGGCCCCCCCGAGCAGCTGCCAGCTGCTGCTCCCCTTCTTCTGGAGCCCCCAGCCCCCTGAAGCCTGCGGGCCGGTGGAGTGGTAGCGGCCCAGATGTGCAGCCCTCATTTCCAGAGGGGGAGAGGGGAGATGAGGCCTCAGAGCAAGGGGCCCAGCTAGGGGGTCGCCCGTCGCCTGGAGAGAGAGAAGCTGAAGGTGGGGTGCAGCAAGTGCGGAGGGGGGCTGACAGAGGGGGTCGGGGGGACGGAGATGCGGGCAGGGAGAAGCTCAGGACTGAAGCATTAGAACCCCTCAGTTTCGCTTGGTGTGGGTGTGTGGAGCTGGAAGGAGGGTACAGAGGACGCGTCTGTGTGCGTGTATCCTCATTTCGGGAGTGTGGGTTACACATGGGCAGGGGTATCTTGGGGTGAGCATCTTTGTGTCTGACTCCTATAAGCTGTGTTATGAGCTGGGTATTAGAAGGTTATGTGCATGCTGGGCGTGGCAGGCTGTGGGGACATGGTCCCTGCGGTCCGTCTGAGAGAGAAAGAATGTGGAGACAGCATCTGTGTAGTATTGGCGGGGTGGAGGGGGTCGCGGAGCAGGGGGTTGTGGTGGTGCACACTTGAGTGAAGCCATGTGTGCCCTTCAGTGCTGAGGGTGGGGCCCTGGGACCTGGGGAGTCAAGAAGTGTCAGGCACACTCGACCAGGGCTCCAGAGTCCTGGGGCTTCCTTCACCTCTTCCAGCCTCCGCCACTTCCTGGGGGCGCTTTTGGGGAGTTTCCAGAACCCTCAGAGCTGCAGTTTCTCCTACTGGGCCTGGCCCGTGTGATCTCCTCTTCTCCTCTTGCAGGGCAGCTGAGAGGCCACTGAGCTTGGGATTGGGGGGGTGAGGGGGGGGAGTGGCTGGCACCTTGTGGGCTGCAGCACGAGGACCAGGTGTGCAGCTGGGCTGGGTGCCTCTCCGCGCACCCCTCCCTCAGCTCCACAGAGCAGCTGTCCCGGCCTCCTCTTTGGCCTCCAGGAAGGTCTGCTGGCTGGGCCTCTGGAGCTCCCTGGAGAGCCCCACCTGTGCCAGCTGCCCATGCCAGGGTAAACAGGGCACTAAGTGTCTGGGCTGGTGCCGGCGCGAGCTGGGCGATGCTTCTCCACATAAGGCTCACTGTGGCTTGGGTTGCCTCCTCCAGCTAAATGACAGGCCTGAGCCTCAGGCCCCATAAACAGTGTTTTCTGGGCAGGTGGGGGTCATGGGGACCTGGTGCACAGACGGATAATCAAGTTTAATAGGGAGACACGTTGCCACCTCTAAGGAGGGCTGTTGGAGCCCCTGTCAGGTATGCCTGGGCGCCTCTGCCCCCCTCAGGCAGCAACTCCAGCCCGCTGCTCCCGCAGCTTGTTGGCGCCCACTTTCCTTGTGAATGAAAATATCCCCTCGGCGGTGACGGGGCTCAGTCAGCTCATCGCGTGCTGTCCTGTCCCTCTTCACAACCTGTCGGTGAAGCCCGGAGAGGGCGAGCCCTATCCCCTAAATCACCCGCATGAGATGTGAACTTGGATGTGTCCATGGTCCTCCAGACAGCAAGACCACTCTGCTCTATCCCTGGGCCATCACGCTGCCTCCTCCTGAGACCCAGGCCTGAAGCCAGCTCCTTTCCGGGCTCTCCCAGCCTCTCCATTTCCTCCCCCTTCCCTCCTTCCTCGCTCTCAGCTCCTGTCCCCCCACCTCCTCTGGGGCTGAGTCCAAGTGAGAAGGGGACACTTATTTCTCTGCCCTCTCTCTGGACTCACCGATGCCCACCTCCACAGGGCAACTGAGGCTAGAGGAGGTGGGGGGTGAGCCCCAGCAATGCCTCCCCCGAAGGGCCGGTAAAGGCTGGGTCCCCGCTCCTGAGGCAGGCGGCAGGCCCTTCACCCATTCCCCTGGAGAGCAGGGGAGAGGGGCCGAGGAGCCGGGGACAGTGGCCAGTGGGTAGACGTCCAGGCCCACGGGTGCCACGCAGTAGAGACGGGGCTCCGGAAGCTCCCCTCCCTTCCTCTGTCATTATCCATCTCGGTGTGCACGTCTCTCTCTCCCACTCTCTTCTCTCTTGCCTCTTCCCTCCCCTCCCATCTCTACTGCTTGAGGGGAGCAGCCCCAGTGTCTGAAGCCAGGTTCCCAGTGAGGACGGTGGCTTTGTCCAGGGAAGTCCTTGTCCTAAGCCCATGGTCTCCAAAGAGGCATGTCCAGCTCCCCCCTTTCTTGGCCCAGGCCCTCCCCCAGGCCCCCTTTATGTCTGGGGTCCTCGGAGCCAGAAGCACTCTTGCCCTTGTCAGGTGGTGTGTATGGGGGGGGTGCCCTGTATTTAGAACTGCTCCCCTAGGCAACCAGGGGGTAAAGGCAGTGCTTGCTGTCTCTCTCTCTCTCTCTCTCTCTCTCAATCTCTCTCTCTCTCTTAATCACTCTCTCGCTCTCCCTCTCTCTCTCTCTCTCTCTCTCTCTTAATCACTCTCTCATTCTCCCTCTCTCTCTCTCTCTCTCTTAATCACTCTCTCGCTCTCCCTCTCTCTCTCTCTCTCATCCCTGGGAAGGCAGCACTCTAGGAGGCTGGAGCCTGGGCTGCATTTCTGGGTGACCAGATGCCCGGTGTACACAGGACAGGACAGATCTATGCCGTTGCTTAGGTGTAGTTCTTAGCAGCGCCCCAAAGCACCCTGATTTGGACTACAAATTATATCCCCATGGTCCTGCAAGGCCTGGAGAATCTCACAGCCTCCCTACTGGCTTCCACCTCCCGGGAGAGCAGTGTAGCCTGCTTGGGTCTCACCCAAGGACAAGGAGGCCAGACAGCAAAGCGGGGAGCTGTATAAATAGCCCATTGGGGGGAGGCCCCCCAGCATCGGGTAGGGCGGGTCTGCTTGCTGGAGAGGGAGGAAGGAGAGTTGTGGTTGCCCCCAGGCAGCATGTAATTTAGGATTTATTTTGGGGCACTCTTTCCAGCTCCGGGTGGGGCTGAGGTTAATTTAAGGGTTTAATGGGGTGGGGGTTGGATAGGGAGGAGGAGAGGGAAGCCCTCCCACTTGGGCCTGCCTGGGAAGAGGGTCCTTTCTGAGAATCCCCTGCCCTCTCTCCCTGAGTCCCCCGCGGAGGCCCTCACAGACCCCTCTGGACCCACCTTGTCCAGCAGCAGGTGGTGGTTTGCCGTCCCCTCCAAGGCTTGGGGCTCCAGGTCATGGGTCCCAGCCCTCCTCACTCCACCAGGCACCAGAAGCAGTTGATGGTTGAGGGAAGTGATGATGGCCGGTCCCTGCTGGAGGGTCCTTGGGCTGGGGACGCAGCCGTTCCTGGGAGGTTTCTGAGCCACGTCAGCTCTTGCTCCGAGATGCTCCGTTCTCTGTCCTTCCCCAGGGTGCTGGGCTCCCAGTCTGCTGGCGGAGACACAGGCTCTGCCCTCGGGAGCCCTCAGTCTGAGGGGAGGCAGGACACAGGCTCTCCCTTCAGAGTGACCAGTCATGTCATTGTTTTCTCTTCAGCCTTTATTTGTTTACAACTGTATAGTCTGTGTTTCTTCCTGGTACTTAAGCTCTGTGATGGCAGGGACTTTATCCTGTCCCTCAAAGTCTCTTCAGCACTTGCTACGCACAGAGTAGGAGCTCAGGAAATATTTCCCACATGAATGAATGAATGAACAGGGAAACTGTGTCTGATCGGAAAGCCCTGGATCAAGAGGCAGCAGTGGACAAAGTATGAGGTCTTTTCCCTTGGCTTTCTGGGCCCCTTCACCTTGCAGCCTCCTGCCCCCTCTGGGCCTACTGTTTGGGGCCACCAGCCACCCCGAGCTATTGGCTGCCACCCGAATGTTGGGCACCCCTTACATTCCCTCCTCCTGCAATCCCTTTAGCTCCCATTGCCACTTGACCAAATCCTGCTAGACTTTCAAGGTCCTACCCAGAGTCACCTCCTCCATGAAACCCGCTTGGATCTCTCCACTGGATTTAACGTAGCTGGTTCTCTGTACCTGTCCTGTCACTGCGTAAGTTGGCCAGGGTCATTGCTTCTCTCTGCCCTAGACCATAAGGCCTGGGGGTCAGGCTTGCCTGGAGCCGTTCTGGAGCCTGGCACCCCATGGGGGCTCAATCAGAAGAGGCAGTGAGCTGCCCCAGCGGCCAGATGGAGGTGTGTGCTCCTCTCTGCCCCAGCTTCTAAGAGCTCTGGGTGATCCTCTGGTGAGAAGTATATGTGATGGTTGTTCTTCTTGGTGGTGGGGTGTGATTTCTGGAGCCAGGAAGGACAACAAAGACCCGAGGGGGGTTGGGCACGAAGTTTCCCCTAGAAGGATGTTGGGCCTTCTGGTCAGAGAGAAAGAGTGAGGTGAAGGAAGGCATGTGGGGAAGCATTGAGGGGGCACTGAGGCTGGGGGAGGCTGTGGGACAGAGACAGGGGAGGCTGTGGGACAGAGAGAGGGGAGACAGGACAGAGATGGGTGAGGGACCAAAAGCCTCTTGGTCCCTAGACCACACGTCCCTTCTCAGGTCTCATCCCACCTCATCTCTGTGACCGCTGAAGCTGCTGGCCATGCTTCCTTTAGGAAGCCCCCTGGGGGCTTGGGCGACCCCTTACTCCCCTGATTTCCCTCTTACCTCTCTGGTTACTCCTTCTCCAGCTCCTTTGGAGGCTCTGCCTCCTGCATCTCCCCTCGGGTTTGGGCCTGGCCTCTTCTCCGCACACTTTCTCCAGGGGCCCTAGTGGGCGTTCCCCTTGGATCCCAACAGGTATTTCACGGTCACCGTGTTCAACAGTAAACCACTCAGCCAGGTGTGCGAACCAGCTCTCATCCTTCTGCCAGTTGGTCACCAAGTCCTGTGACTCCTGCTCTCAAATTTGGTCAATCCAGCCATCTCTTTCCATGCCACTGCCACCGGCTACTGTCACTTCCCACCTGGACCTCTGTGGCGGCCTCTTATTCACCACCCCACCTCCAATCTGATCACTTCCCAACCAATCCTCCACACTTCGTCTGGAAATCTTCCTAAACCCCAAGTTTGGTCATGTCATCCTACCCGCTCTTCACTCCAAGTACTCCGGCAGTTCCCCATCCATGACCTGACTCCTCGCCGCGTCTACACTCCTGTGGGCCCTGCACTCGGCTTGCCCTCACGACTGGCCCCTTTGCAGGTGCTGTTCCCTCTGCTTGAAACTTCTAGTTACAACTTCCCTCCCATCCTGGTCGTCACCGGACTCTGGGAAGTCTTCCCTGATGCCCTTCTCCTGAGCTCGGGTCAGAAATCCCCTTCCAGGGGCCGCCAGAGCCTTACTTTCCCCGTCAAAGAACTCGTCACATTGAATAGCGCATCTCTCTGCTTCTGGAAGCTCCACTAGAGCGGAGACTGTAACTGCCCACGGGCCTTGCGCAGGCATAGTTCCATAGATGGAATATTCATTCAGGGGAGACTTACAGGCAAGAAGGAAGAAGACCGAGGGTTGCCTCCCTGCACCCGCCACCCCCCACCCCCCACCCCCACCGGGCTGGGCCTCTGAAGGCCATGAGGTGGGAGAGGCTCCAGGACTTGGGGATGGAGCAGGAGGCCTTGGTTAAGGTTGCTGGGGTACTGGCTCTGGGGTCAGAGTTGAGGCTGTCCCCCACCTGTGCTGCTTGCCTTGTGGAAGGTGGCCTGCCCAGGAGACACACAGAATCAGCAGACAGCTCCAGCTCTGGGCCTGGAGGTAAGAGAAGGCCTCTGCCTCCCAGGGTGGGCCAAGGCTGCCTACCGGCAGCCACTAGCAGCTTCAGTGGCAGCCTGGGGTCCAAACAAATGCCACTGATAGACATGACCAGCATCTCACCCCAGTTCATGGCCAGGCCCAGGGAGAAGATGCTGCTGCCTGGTGTCTACAGACAGCTTCAAGTGGAGATCTTTGAGAACTTGTTTTCTACCTTAAAAATTCATAAACATTTTACTTCTTACCCCATACTATGTCCTTGTATGTTTTTTTTTAATTAATTAATGTATTTATTTTTGGTTGCATTGGGTCTTCGTTGCTGCACACGGGCTTTCTGTAGTTGTGGCGAGCGGGGGCTACTCTTCGTTGTGGTGCACAGGCTTCTCACTGCGGTGGCTTCTCTTGTCGTGGAGCACGGGTTCTAGGCGCGTGGGCTTCAGTACTTGTAGCACACAGGCTCAGTAGTTGTGGCTCGTGGGCTCTAGAGCGCAGGCTCAGTAGTTGTGGCACACGGGCTTAGCTGCTCCACGGCATGTGGGATCTTCCCAGACCAGGGAATCGAGCCCATGTCCCCTGCATTGGCAGGCGGATTCTTTTTTTTTTTAATTAATTTATTTAATTTATTTATTTTTGGCTGCGTTGGGTCCTCGCTGCTGCACGTGGGCCTTCTCCAGTTGCGGCGAGCGAGGGCCACTCTTTGTTTCAGTGCGCGGGCTTCTCATTGCTGTGGCTTCTCTTGTTGCAGAGCACGGGCTCTAGGCGCGCGGACTTCAGTAGTTGTGGCACGTGGGCTCAGTAGTTGTGGTTCACGGGCTCTAGAGCACAGGCTCAGTAGTTGTGGTGTAGGAGCTTAGTTGCTCTGCGTTATGTGGGATCCTCCCGGGCCAGGGCTCAAACCCACGTCCCCTGCACTGGCAGGTGGACCCCCAACCACTGCACCACCAAGGAAGCCCGGCAGGTGGATTCTTAACCACTGTGCCACCAGGGAAGTCCCCCTTGTATGTTTTAATATCAAAATAATGCTTTAAATCACTTACCATTGGGGAAATTTGGACATTCTGGGAGATGAGGCAAATGGTCAAGCCTGAGCTGTTCTTGCCCTTTTCCTGGGTTTGGAAAGAGGGCAGGACCAGGAGCCACCAGCCCAGGTCCTAGGCCCTGCTCTGTACACACTGAGCGTGGCTGCGTGTGCTGAGCCGGTGATGCCGCAGCTTAAGGCAGTGGCCACCATTAAATGGAGCAGTGGGTGTGAAGACTTAATGACTCACACATGGAACCTTAGGTGCCAGGCTGGCCGCCCCTTCAGGGACTGCAGAAGCAGGAGGGAGCAGCAAGCCTGGCCCCACCGAGCTTCCCGGGAGCAGCCTGGGGGTCCAGGCAGCAGCTGCCCCCTCTCAGGCTAGAGGAAAGGGTGAGCTCACCCTCTGGCCCAGGGAGAGCAAGTGGGTAGGAGAATAATTAAAATGCCAGAGGTTAGGAGGTGAAGTTTCTATGGAAAGAATGAAGGCCCAGTGCTGTCAGCTGCTGCTTATCCCAACCCCGCGCTCTCTGCCAAGCCCACATTTGATTTTTATTTCGGGAGCCGCCAGCACAGCACTTGGAAGGGAGCGGAGAAACCTCACTCCCGCTCGCCCTGCCACGTCTGGAGCTGGGGCCCCGCTTGGGGGAGGGGGCTCCTGGGAGCCAGAGGAAGAGCCTAGAAGTCCAGACCCCAGGACCAGGCCAGCCTCAAGGATCGGGTGGCGGGTGGGGCAGGAGTGGGAAGGGAATGAAGACCCCAGAAGGATGAAGGATATATCTTCCTGTTCTCACTGGCGTTTGCTCCTTCGCTTCACTCACTTGAAGCTGAGGAAGAGACAGGTCATCCAGCCTAGACCCTGCATCCTCGCTCCCACTTTTGTCCTCCACCCTGACTCCGGGGACTTCTGATGTGCACTGGTGTGTGCATATATGTGGAAGTGTTCTAATTCCAATCTTTTCCCTCATGACTTGCTGTGTGACCCTGGGGAAGTCACTATCCCTCTCTGGACCTCGGTCTCATCCGTGAAATGGGAAGTGGATAAGATCAGCAGTTTCAAACTGGGCTCTACAGAGGCGTCTGCAGGCCTGGGCCCTGCCTTCCCCAGACCACCCTCTCCTGCACATCTCTTATCTGCCTCTTCCAGGGACTGGGGAGGTGGGGGCAGCTGCTGGCCCATCCCCTGAAGAGCACTGAGCCCCCTCTTCCTGCAGACAGGAGCCGCCGCTGGGGCCAACTCGCATTCTCCCGCTCTCAGCTTTCTCCACTGCCCATAATACACTCCAGATGGTTTCTCCATCTGAGAGCCGAGGCAGCAGATTCCAGAGGGAAAGTGGTTGGGCTCCTCTCTGGGCTCCCCTTTCCATCAGGCTGGAGAGAGGAGGCCGGGGCCAGGGACTGGGGCGGCAGGAAAAATGGAGTGGGGGTGGTGCTAGCTCTACAAGAGGACGGATGCGGGGAGATCCCCCCAGGCATCTCACAGCCAAATGAGGGGCTGGGGACAGTAGGAGAGACCATGGAGGCATGGCCCAAAGCACCTCAGGGATGCCAGCATGCCTGAGCTCTTTCTCTGACTGGGCAGCCCACCAGGGAGCCGCTCGGGGGCTCCGGGCCCTGGGGAGGAAGGCTCTCCGGTGTTCCCAGTGTTGGGGAAAAGGCATCACCCAGTGAGCCGCACACTCGGGTTCCAGTCCTGCCTTGGCTACCTCGAGACTCCGCAACTCTTGAGGTCTTGGAGTCTCAGGTTCCTCGCTTGTAAAATGGGGACAGCGAATGCTGACCTTGGGGTGCTGGTGAAGGTGACATGGATAATGTACAGAAAGGCTGCCGCCACATCCTCAGGTGTTCAGGAAATGCCCTGAGCACACAGCTTGCCTCTACCTTAGGAAAAACCCCTGTGAGGGGAGAAAGCCTGTCCCAGTCTGACGCTAATCCCTCCTGCTGCAGCTTCCCAGGGGTTCCCTCTAGAACTCCAGGGGGACTTTGAATCCCCTCTTTGGAGACCGTTCTGGGAACAGCCTTGGCAGAAAGGGTGCTCTGGGCCCGAGGCTGAGCCCAAGCCCAGAGCTCGTCTCCTCCCAGGCCCCAGCCCCCTACACCTCAGACTCAAGACTTAGCCCTGGGCCTGGAGAGCCACGTAGAAGCAGAGGGGGTTGAAGGGTGGGCAGTCTGTCCCCAGCCAGGCCCCTCCTGCCCCTCAACTTCCCTGCCAGGGCAGCCTCCCAGCCAGGCTCACCGTCTCCACCTCAGCTGTACCAAGGGGAGCGCTTCGGTTTTTCCACCAGAAGAGCCAAGAGCAAAATGAGAAACAAAGCCAGCCTGGGGCTGCCGTCCCGCTGCCTGCCCCGTGGTGCATGGAGGAAAGGGGAGAGCAAGCCCCCAGCCCCTTCCCTATGCCCACTGCCGCCCTCCACCCAGGACACCGACCTGCTCTAGGACCCCAGGGGCAAAAGGTTTAGCTGGGAGGGAAGGGGAGGACCCTCGCTTCCCCACACCCACTATGAGGCAGACAGTCTGTGGTTCTCCAACCCAGCCCTGGAAAAGAAAGAGCAGAGAGGCCGCCTCGTCACTTCCCCACGCTGAAGGTGGTGATGGTGGTGGCGGTGGGGGCAATGTCAGAAGGGAAGGGACAGAGTCCCTGCTCTCAGGAGCTCCCCGTCTAGACAAAGAAATGAGACCTCTGGGCCCCTCCTGCTTAAAAAGCCCCCCTCCCGGGGCTTCCCTGGTGGCGCAGTGGTTGAGAGTCCGCCCGCCGATGCAGGGGACGCGGGTTCGTGCCCCGGTCCGGGAAGATCCCACATGCCGCGGAACGGCTGGGCCCGTGAGTCATGGCCGCTGAGCCTGCGCGTCCGGAGCCTGTGCTCCGCAACGGGAGAGGCCACAACAGTGAGAGGCCCGCCTACCGCAAAAAAAAAAAAAAAAAAAAAAGCCCCCCTCCCTACCCAGCCCCCTCCCTCTCATTGAGCTCGCTCCCCACTAAACTCCCTCCCCTCACTGAGTCGCAGTCTCCCCACTGCGTCCCATTCCTTCTCCACACCTCTCCCCACCACGGCTGCCCCCTCTGTAGGGACCTCATCTCCAGCTACTCCAGGAAACCGCAGCCCCGCAGAGATGCAGGTCGTGTCCCACCTGGCCTCCCGTACACCTGGCGGGCACCTGGCAGTGTCCCCTCGAGTCCAAAGCCTACCCTCCCCAAGCCAAGGGCCCACCCTCCTGCCCCTCCACCCCTTGTTCTCCTGGTGCTGCCCTCACCTGCCACTTGGCCGCCTCCTTCCTATCTGCCCGAAGATGCACCCTAGTGTCTCTCCCCCTCCTCCACTCCTGAAACTCCAGTCACCTTGACTCTCTCCTCTTCCCAGCTGCGCTTCTCAGAAGAGCTACCATCCGTCCCTCAGCTCGCTCAAACTGGCTTCCAGCTAAGACCCTGCAGAGGGCCACACCCAGAAATAAGGGCAAACTAGACCAGCTTCATCGCATCGAGACGATTTACCTGTACTTTGGCTGCCAGAAGGAAGTGAAATTCTCTGAGGAAGAGACAATGGCCACGGGAACCTCTACAACCTGTCACATACAAGGTCCACCTTTCAACAAAAGATTGCCAGGCAGCTCTCTTCCTCTTCCTCTCCCACCTCCCCGATTCGTTCTTTTTATTTTCTCTTCCCTTCCCTTCAAGAACAGTTCAGTGCAGAAGGCTTTAGATGGGCCAAGCAAGGTAGGCGTCCCCAGGGTGGGGGGTGGGGAGGGATGCAGTGGCCCAGCACATGGTTTGGGAGCTCAGGTGAAGTAAAGAGGGTGTCTCCAATGGAGGAGAGTCAGAGCAGACAGACAGAGAGAGACAGAGAGAGACACGAGACAGAGAGAATCAGTCAAAGCTCAGTCATATGGGCAGATAGGCTGGCCCAGTGTCCGAGCTGCAGCAGAGAAACAAGAGCATCTAAGCAGGATGGCAGCCTGGTCAAGATAAGGAGGACGTCCATGTAGGGTAGAGCTCAGTAGGGCAGACTGCACCCTGAGGGGGTGAAGAGGGCATCTGACCAGGGTGGCCAAGCACCAGGAAATAGAGTCACGGGGTGAGAAGGGCATCCCTAGAGGGGTGGGGCAGTGTGTCCACAGGGGAGCTTGGGAGGGTGTCAGAGCTTGGTGGGGTGAAAAGCGCATCCCTGTGGGGGGAAGGGGTGGTGTGGGTGGCCTGCGGCAGGGTGTCAGAGCCCAGGAGGGCTGAGCGGGGGTCTGTGTGAGGTGGCGAGTGGTAGCAACAGAATATGGGTTACCCACAGTAGGACTGACCCAATAAGGGAATTTGTTGAGAGAATGGACTAGGTTTCTCACTGTTGGTGAAAACTGTTGTAAACATGGAAGAGGAAAAACTAGAATGAACCCTGTGGACTGGAATTGGAGGTAGGAGTGAGCACTTACGATTTTCAAAATAAATAGATACAGAAATAAATGTTGCTGTGTGTGTATGTAGATGTTTATATTGTACGTGTATGTGTCAATGCATGTAGACTTATGTTTCTATTGAAAACCTACATATATTTCCCAGCTCCATTCACTGAGAGGGCCTGAAACAGTTACATCTTAATAATAATGAGCATAACTAGCACCCACGTCTGAATTTTTAAAAATATTTATTTATTTAATTGCACCAGGTCTTAGTTGCGGCTCGCCGGCTCCTTTCGTTGTGGCATGCATGTGGGATCTAGTTCTCTGACCAGGGATTGAACCATGCCCCTGCATTGGGAGCGTGGAGTCTTATCCACTGTGCCACCAGGGAAGTCCCCACGTCTTAATTTCTGACTACCACTGTCCACTACAAGGACCTGGGGCTCCTTGGAGAAACGGCTGATTACAGAATTGGAGTGGGGAAAATACAAGGTAAGACTGGATGATCTTGTGCCAGAAAGTAAAGTACTCAGAAATGATTAATATGACCCAGCAATTCCATTAGGAAGTATACCCAAGAGAAATGAAAACTATGTCCACACAAAAACTTGTACCTGAATATTAAGAGCAATACTACTCACAATAGCCAAAAGATGGACACAACCCAATGCCCATCTACTGATGAACAGTTGGACAAAATGCGGTATATCCGTACAATGAGGTATTAGTCAGCCGTGAAAAGGAATGAAGTAATTATACAAGCTGCAACCTGGATGAGCCTCTAAAACATTATGCTAAGTAAAAGAAGCCAGTCGCAGAGACCACATGTTGTATGATGGCATTCATATGAAAATGCAGAATACGGAAATGTACAGAGACACAGAGTCGATTAATTAATGGTGGCCGAGGGCTGAAGTGGGGATGGGAGGATACGGGGATGATAGCTAAAGGTTATGAGGTTTACTTTTGAGAGGATGAAAATGTTTTAAAATTGACTGTGCTGGTGGTGTAACATATCTGTGAATATGCTAAAACTCATTAAATTTTACACTTAAAATGAGTGAATTATATGGTATGTAAGTCATACCTCAGTAAAGCTGTCTTAATTACTCAAAGGATGATGGAGACTTTTCAAAAGAATACAGAAGCCAGCTGGAAGGGACTTCCATTGCCTGGATATGGATAATTTGAGCATTAAAGTAAATTATATTAATGGATTATCACTGATTGAATAAAATAGGAATCCAAGACTCCATACGGACATAAAAAAATAAATACACAGAAAGTTTGTGGAGGAATGGGATATTTACATATTTTCAAAGCATGTCACCACAAAATAATTATAAGGGGAAAAAAGAGTAACTTTACAGTGGTACAGTGGAGAAGCCTGGCAGACACCAATTTAATCAAATGATCAAAGGGAAGGTCAACAGTAATGAGACAAATTAAAATCATGTATCACCTGATAGGATGAAATGAGAGAGACACAGCATCACTTCTGTGATATTCTTGCACAAACACATAACCTGAATCTAACCATGAGGAAACTTTGGACAAGCCCAAATTAAGATAGTCTACAAAGCAACTGGCCTATAACCTGCAAATGTGTCTTTAAAGTGCGGCTGGGCCCATGAGCCATGGCCGCTGAGCCTGCATGTCCAGAGCCTGTGCTCCGCAGCGGGGGAGGCCACAACAGTGAGAGGCCTGCATACTGCAAAAAAAAAAAAAAAAAAAAAAAAAGACATAAAACAGACAGTGAGGTCCATTGTAATCAAATTGCTGAAAATGTGTGACAATGAGAAAATCTTTTAAAAAGCCAGATGGTAAAAGGGACATTACATACTGAGGCACAAAGATAAAATTATCATAGACTTATTGTGAGAGACTATACAAGCCAGAAGACAGTAGAATACATTGTTAAAGTTGTGGGGGTAAAGGGACTATCAACAGGTCTCTAAACTCAGTGACAATATCCTTAAAATGAAAGTGAAATTTTTCACACACCCACAAAAATGTGAGAGAATTCATCATCAGTCGACCTACACAATAAAAAATATTAAAGAGGGCTTCCCTGGTGGCGCAGTGGTGGAGAGTCCGCCTGCCGATGCAGGGGACGCGGGTTCGTGCCCCGGTCCGGGAGGATCCCACGTGCCGCGGAGCGGCTGGGCCCGTGAGCCATGGCCGCTGAGCCTGCGCGTCCAGAGCCTGTGCTCCGCAACGGGAGAGGCCACAACAGTGAGAGGCCCGCGTACCGCAAAAAAAAAAAAAAAAAAAAAAAAAAAAAAAAAAAATTAAAGAAAGTTTTTCAGGCAGAAGGAACATACTAGATGAAAATTTAGATCTACACAAAGGAATGAATGAACTAGAAATGGAAAATATGTAGATAAATAAAAAATATATTTTTCTCATTTAAAAATTGTTTAAACATAATTGACTAAAGCAAAAAGGATAACAGTGTACTGTGGGGTAGAAATAAAATGTATAACAACAATGACACAAAGAATTGGAAGGGGAAATGGGACTACACTATCGGGTTGGCCAGAAAGTTCGTTCAGGTTTTTCTGTAACATCTTATGGAAAAACCTGAACGAATTTTCTAGCCAACCCAATATTTTACGTTTCTAACTTTTACATAAAGTGATATAATGTTACTATGTGAAGGAAAACTGATAGGTTAAAGATGCCTATTGTAAACCTTAGAGCATAGGTCAGCAAAATTTTTCTGTAAAGGGCCAGATAGTAAATATTTTAGATGTTGAAGGCTACATAGTCTCTGTTGCAACTGATAACTCTGCTGTTGTAGCATGAAAGTAGCCTTGGACAATATGTAAATGAGTGAACACGACTGTGTTCCTATAAAATTTTATTTGTAGATTCTGAAATCTGAGTTTCAAACTATTTTCTTATATCCCAAAATCTTCTTTTGAAATTTTTCAAACTATAAAAAATGTAAAAACCATTCTTAACAAACCCCCCAGGCAAAAGAACCCCCAATAATTTACGTAGATACCTCTGAAGGAGGTGGACATAACTTCTTACTCCTTAAATGTGGACTGGGCATGGTGACTTCCGTCCGAACAGTCCAGCATGGAAAGCGATGAGAAGGGTAATTTTAGAGAAACCTGACAAACACTGCCCCAGCCAGGTGGTCAAGGTCAACATCAACAGTGATAACTCACGTTGACTGTATGTACCCTTTATATGATGTGATACAAATGGCAGTTTACCTCTGTGGTGTTCCTTCAGAAAACCTATAACTGTAGTCAAAGCATGAGGAAAACATCAGAAAAATCCTAATAGAGGGATATTATACAAAATATCTGACTGGTACTACTCAAAACTGTCAAGGTCAGTAAACAAGAAAAACAGTCCGAGAACGTGTAATCACCAAGAGGAGCCTGAGAAAACATGTTGATGAAATGCAGTGTGGTATCCTGGATTGGATCCTGGAACAGAAAAAGGACATTAGGTAAAATGTAGGTGACAGATGAATGGATAAACAGAAGTGTCCATTGACTGATGAATGGTTAAACAAAATGTGGTATATACACGCAATGGAATATTATTCAGCCTTAAAAAGGAAAGAAGTTCTGACACATGCTGCAACATGGATGAATCTTGAGGTCATTATGCTAAGTGAAACGAACAGGTCACAAAAGGCAAATACTTTATTATTCCATTCGTATGAGATGTCTAGAGTAGTCAAGTTCATTGAAATAGAAAGAAAAATGGTGGTTGACAAGGGGCTGGGGGGAGGGGGAACTGGGGAATTGTTTAATGGGTCGAGAGTTTCAGTTTTGCAAGATGAAAAGAGTTCTGGAGATTGGCTGCATAATGATGTGAATATACTTAACACTACTGAACTGAACAGTTTATAATGGTTAAGATGGGGACTTCCCTGGTGGCGCAGTGGTTAAGAATCTGCCTGCCAATGCAGGGCACACGGGTTTGATCCCTGGTCCGGCAAGATCTCACATGCCGCGGAGCAACTAAGCCCGTGCATCACAGCTACTGAGCTGCTCTAGAACCCGTGTGCCACGACTGCTGAAGCCTGTGCACCCTAGAGCCCATGCTCCGCAACAAGAGAAGCCTCTGCAATGAGGAGCCCACGCCCCGCAACGAAGAGTAGCTCCTGCTCACCACAACGAGAGAAAGCCCACGCCCAGCAACAAAGACCCAATGCAGCCAAAAATAAATTAAAATTTTTAAAAAATTAAAAACAAAATGGTTAAGATGGTAAATTTTGTGTTATGTGTATTTTACCACAATTTTTAAAAATTAAGGAAATCTTAATAAAGCATGAACTTTAGTTAAGAATAATGTGTTCTTAATTATTCATTAATATTAACAAATGAACCATGTTATTAATACAAGATGCTAGTAATAGGGAAAGTTGGGCACAGGATAGATGGAAAATTGTACTCTGTACAATATTCTGTAAATCTAAAAGTATTCTAAAAAATAACATTTGTTATTTAAAAAATTGTTACTTCAAGGGCCATAAAAAACAGGCCATGGACCATATGCTGACCCCTGCCCTAAAGCAACCACTAAAAATATGTGAAAGTAGTATAAGTATTAAGACTTTAGGGGAGATAAAAGGAATATTTTTAAACAGACAGTTAATTAAAAAGAAAGCAGGAAAAGAGGAAAAAGGAAATGAAGAATACATGGGACTAATAGAAAACAAATAGAAAAATGGTAGATTTAGACCCACCCATACTAATAATTACATCAAATGTAAATGATCTAAATACTCCAAGACAGAGATTATCAGACTGGATTAAAAATAAACAAATGGAAGACCCAACTATATGCTATCTTTAAGACTGACATTCTATATTTCCACAGAAATGATGTAAACTAGAAGAGAATGAAATGATATATGTGAAGTACTGTAAAATAACTGTCAAACTGGCAAAAAGAGTGAAAATATCCTTTATAAATATATTTATTTTATTTATTTTTATTTTTGGCTGCATTGGGTCTTTGTTGCTGCGCGGGGGCTTTTCTTTAGTTGCTGCGAGTGGGGGCTACTCTACGTTGCGGTGCACGGGCTTCTCATTGGGTGGCTTCTCTTGTTGCAGAGCATGGGCTCTAGGCTTCAGTACTTGTGGCACTCGGGTTCAGTAGTTGTGGCTCACGGGGTCTAGAGCACAAGCTCAGTAGTTGTGGCGCATGGGCTTAGTTGCTCCGCGGCATGTGGGATCTTCCCAGACCAGGACTCGAACCCGTGTCCCCTGCACTGGCAGGCGGATTCCTAACCACTGTGCCACCAGGGAAGCTCTGACAGTATCCTTAAAAACTGAAGATGATTCTGGTCGAAAATATAAGGAGCTTGGAAGTCATAACTCCATACTAATGACAATGAAAAAGCTAAACAAACCAAAAAATCAACACTCCCCTTGGATCTATCACGGAGCAGACTACTCCCTCCCAAACTGGACAGCAGACAGGCAGGTACAGAAAATCACAACTTACCTAGCAGAAACCTCTGCAGGAACCAGTGCCAAGGTAGGAAAATCTAAATTGTAGTTGATGAATTTCAAGAGACCTACTCATAGGACTATAGATATTTCCCTTCCCCCCACACCTCACCACCATACTAAAGGCCTATTTACTGCAATTCCTTTTACCCAGCACATCACATCTGGTTATCAAGAAAAAATTCCAAAGCATAATAAAAGGCAGAAAACACAGTTTGAAGAGACAGACCAAGCATCAGGCTCGGATATGGCAGAACTACTGGAATTATCAGAATAGGAATTTAAACAACTATGATTAATATGCTGTGACGGTTAATTTTATGTGTCAGTTAGATTGGGCCAAGGGATGACTACATAGTTGGTAAAACATTATTTTGGGGTGTGTCTGAGGGTATTTCTGGAAGAGATTAGCATTCGATTCAGTAGACTGAATAAAGAAGATTTGCTCTCACCAGAGTAGGCAGGCATCATCCAATCTGTTGAGGGCATGAATAGAACAAGGAAGAAGGAAGGACAGATTCTGTCTCTTTCTTGTTGAGTTGGGATGTCCATCTTCTCCTGTCCTTGGACACTGTAGCTCCTGGTTCTCAGGCCTTTGGACTCCAGGACTTTCACCTGTGGTCCCCCAGTTATCAGGCTTTCAGCCTCAGACTGGGAGTTACACCATTGGTTCCCCTGATTCTCAGGACTTTGGACTCAGACTGAATTATACCACTGGCTCTCCTGGTTCTCCAGATTACAGACAGTAGCTTGTAGGACTTCTTGGCTTCCATAACCGTGCGAGCCAATTCCTATAATGTTTCCTCATATATCTGTATCTATATCTCTACCTATCTATCTATTTATCTATCTATCTATCTATCCTATTGGTTTTGTTTTTTTCACAGAACTCTGACTATACTTATGCTAAGGGTTCTAATGGATAAAGTAGATAGCATGCAATAACTGATGGACAATGTAAGCAGAGGAATTCTGAGAAAGAATAAAAGAGAAATATTAGGAACCAAAAACACTGTAACAGGAATGAAGAATGCCTTTGATAGGCTCATTAGTAGGCTCATTAGTAGGCTGGACATGGCTGAGGAAAGAATCTCTAAGCTTGAAGATGTCAATAGAAACTTCCAAAATGAAAAAGCAAAGAGAAAAAAAAAACCTGGAAAAAAACCCCAGAATAGAATATCCAAGAACTATAGGACAACTACAAAGGGTGTAAAATATTCATAATGGGAATACTAGAAGGGTAAGAAAAGAGAAAGGAACAGAAGAAATATTTTAAACAATAATAACTGAGAATTTCCCTAAGTTAATGTGAGACACCAAACTGCAGATACAGGAAGCTCAGAGAAAAACAAGCAGAAGAAGTGCCAGAAAAAAAAATATGCCTATAGGTATATACTGTATTCAACCTACGGAAAATCAAAGACAAAGAGAAATATATACCTAGGCATACTGTATCCAACCTACGGAAAATCAAAGACAAAGAGAAATATATACCTAGGCATATACTATATCCAACCTACGGAAAATCAAAGACAAAGAGAAATATATACCTAGGCATATACTATATCCAACCTACGGAAAATCAAAGACAAAGAGAAATATATACCTAGGCATATACTATATCCAACCTACGGAAAATCAAAGACAAAGAGAAATATATACCTAGGCATATACTATATCCAACCTATGGAAAATCAAAGACAAAGAGAAATATATACCTAGGCATACTGTATCCAACCTATGGAAAATCAAAGACAAAGAGAAATATATACCTAGGCATATACTATATCCAACCTACGGAAAATCAAAGACAAAGAGAAATATATACCTAGGCATACTGTATTCAACCTACGGAAAATCAAAGACAAAGAGAAATATATACCTAGGCATACTGTATCCACCCTACGGAAAATCAAAGACAAAGAGAAATATATACCTAGGCATACTGTATCCAACCTACGGAAAATCAAAGACAAAGAGAAAATCTTGAAAGAAATCGAGGAAAAGAGCACTTTACCTGTAGAGGAGCAAAGATAAGAATTACATCTGACTTCTCAGAAACCATACATGCGAGAAGAGAGTGGGGTGAGATATTTAAAGTGTTGAGAAAAAAACTCACCAGTCTAGAATTCTGTACCCTGAGAAATTATCATTCAAAAGCACAGAAGAAATACTTTCTCTAGAAAAATGAAAAATGAGGGAATTTATTGCCAGTAGATCTGCCTTGCAAGAAATGTTAAAAATTCTTCAGAGAGAATGAAAATAATATAGGTCAGAGCATTAGAGAAAGAATAAGTGATGGTAAAATAAAAACTTTTATTTTTCTTTCTTTCTTTTTTTGGCTGCACCGTGCAGCATGCAGGATCTTAGTTCTCCAACCAGGGGTTGAACCCGTGCCCCCTGCCTTGGGAGCACAGAGTCTTAACCACTGGACCACCAGGAAGTTCCCTTATTTTTCTTATTCTTAATTAATCTAATATATAGCAGTTTGTTAAAAATAATAATAGTAAAAATATATTTGATTATATATGCCTATGTGTATATATATACCTTATATAAATATTTATGTGTAAGTGAAATGAATGACAGTGATAATACAAGGGACATAAGGGAATAATTAGGATTATTTTGTTATTATAAGGTACTCACACTACTTGTGAAGCTGTATACTGTTATTTGAAAGTGGACTTGGGACTTCCCTGGTGGTCCAGTGGTTAAGAGTCTGCCTTCCAATGCAGAGGATGCAGGTTCAATCCCTGGTCAGAGAACTAAGATCCCACATGCCATGGGGCAACCAAGCCTGTATGCTCTAGAGCCCACGTGTCACAACTAGAGAGTCTGTGTGCGACAACTACTGAGCCCGTACGCTCTGGAGTCCACGCACCACAACTATAGAGCCTGTGCACCACAACTACTGAGCCTGCGTGCTCTGGAGCCTGTGCACCACAACTAGAGAGCCAGTGAGCCACAACTACTGGACCCGCACGCTATAGCTAGAGAGAACCCCATGTGCTGCAACGAAGAAGCCTGCATGCCACAATGAAAGATCCTGTGTGCCACAACTGGGACCCAATGCAGCCAAATAAATAAATAAATAAAAGTACTTAGAATAATGTCTAGCACATAATAAAAAAAAAAAGAGAAAGTCGACTTGGATTAGCTATAAATGTATGTTGCAAACACTAAGGCAACCACTTTTTTAAAAAAGTATTATTAATACTCTAAGAAAGGAAAGGAAAATGGAACCATGTAAAATGTTCAGTTAAAAGTACAAAAGACTATATATAAAATAGATCACCAACAAGGACATACTGTATGGCACAGAGAACTCTACTCAATATTTTGTAATAACCTACATGGGAAAAGAAACTGAAAAAGAAATGAATATATGTATATGTATAACTGAATCACTATGCTGTACACCTGCAAGTAATACAACATTGGAAGTCAACTATACTCCAATAAAACCTTTTTTTTAAGTACAAAAAATTTTTTAAATCTTTTTAAATTAAAAAAAGTACAGGGACTTCCCTGGTGGCACAGTGGTTAAGAATCCGCCTGCCAATGCAGGGAACACAGGTTCGATCCCTCACCTGGGAAGATCCCACATGCTGTGGAGCAACTAAGCCCATGCACCACATCTAGTGAGCCTGTGCTCTAAAGCCCGCGAGCCACAACTGCTGAGCCCGTGTGCTTCAACTACTGAAGCCCGTGCTCCGCAACAAGAGAAGCCACTGCAATGAGAAACCCACGCACCAAAACGAAGAGTAGCCCCCGCTCGCCGCAACTAGAGAAAGCACGCACGCAGCAACAAAGACCCAGTGCACAAAAATAAAATAATAAATAAATTAATTAATTTTAAAAAATTAAAAAATAAAAATAAAAGAAGTACAAAAGGCAGAAAAATTGTGGAAGACAAAAATAGGAACAAAGAACAAGGGCAGTGAATATAAAACAGAAAGTATGGTAGATATTAATCCAACTATATCAATAATCATTTTAAACATCAATAATCTAAGTACACCTATTAAAAGACAGAGATTATCAGAGTGGATCAAAAAACAAGATCCAACTATATGTTGTCTACCAGAAGCCCACTTTAAATATAAAGACACATATAGATTAAAAGTAAATGGAGGGGCTTCCCTGGTGGCGCAGCGGTTGAGAGTCCGCCTACCAATGCAGGGGACACGGGTTCATGCCCTGGTCCGGGAAGATCCCACATGCCGTGGAGTGGCTGGGCCTGTGAGCCATGGCCACTGAGCCTGCGCGTCCGGAGCCTGTGCTTCGCAACGGGAGAGGCCACGACAGTGAGAGGCCTGCGTACCGAAAAAAAAAAAAAAAAAAGGAAATAGATGGAGAAATATATATCATGTTAATGCTAATCAAAAGAAAGTAGGAGTAGCTATATTATTTTCAGAAAGCAGACTTCAGAACAGTGAAAGTTATCAGCGATAAAGAGGGGCATTACATAATGATAACACAGTCAATTCTCCAAGAAGACATAACAATTCTTAATGTGTATGCACCTAACAACAGAGCATCAAAATTCATGTGACGAAGGCTGATAGAACTGTAAGAAGAAATAGATGAACTACTATTATAGTTGGAGACTTCAACATCCCTCTATCAGAAATGGACAGATCCAGCAGGAAGAAACTCAGTAAGGACATAGCTGAGCTCAACAGCACCATCAATCAACTGGATATAAGTGATATCTATTGACTACTTCACCTCATAGCAGCAGAATGCACATTCTTCTCAAGGTCACATCGAACATACATCAATACAGACCTCATTTTGGGTGATAAGACACATCTTAACAAATTTAAAAGAAAAGAACTAATACCATATGTGCTCTTTAGATCACAATAGAATTAAATTAGAAATCAGTAATAAAGAGACAGCTGGAAAATCCCAAACTAAACAACACACTTCTAGATAACACATGGGTCAAAGAAGAAATCACAAGAGATTTAAAAATATTTAAACTAAGTGACAATGAAAACACAACTTATCAAGATTTGTAGGATGAGGAGACAGCAGTGCTTAGAGGTAAATTTATAACATTGAATTACATATATTAGAAAAGAAGAAAGATCTAAAATCAGTAACTAAGCTTTGGCCTTAAGAAACCAGAAAAAGAAGAGCAAATTAATTCCAAAGTAAACAGATGAAAAGAAATAATAAAAATTAAAGCAGAAGTCAATAAAATCAAAAATAGAAGTCAGTAGAGAAATTCAACAAAACCAAAAGGCTGGTTCTTTGAAAAGATCAATAAAATCAATCACTTCTAGCCAGGTTAGCTAAGAAAAAAGAGAGATACACAGATTACTAATATCAGAAATGAAAAAGGACATCACTACAGATTCCATGTACATTAAAATGATAATAAAGAAATATGATGGACAATTCTATGCCAACAAATTTGATAACTTTGATGAAATGGACAAATTCCTTGAAAGACACAATCTGCCAAAATTCACACAGGGAAAAGTAGACTATTTGAATAAGCCTATATCTATTAAAGAAATTGAGTCAATAATTAATAACCTTCCCAAACAGAAAGCACCAGGGCCAGATGGGTTCACTGGTGAATTCTACCAAGAATTTAAGGCAGAAATTATATCCTTTTTTTTTTTTTTTTTTTGCGGTACACGGGCCTCTCACTGCTGTGGCCTCTCCCGTCCCGTTGCGGAGCACCCGGATGCGCAGGCTCAGCAACCATGGCCCACAGGTCCAGCCGCTCCATGGCATGTGGGATCTTCCCGGACCGGGGAATGAACCCACGCCCCCTGCATCGGCAGGCGGACTCTCAACCACCGCGCCACCAGGGAAGCCCCTATATCCATTTTTTATAACCTCTTCCCAAAGATAGAAGCAGGAATACTTTCTATCTCATTCTATGAGACCAACATTACCCTAATAGCAAAACCAGACAAAAACATTACAAGAAAACTACAGATCAATATCTCTCATAAACATAGATGCAAAAATCCTCAGCAGGGCTTCCCTGGTGGCACAGTGGTTGAGAGTCCACCTGCCGATGCAGGGGACACGGGTTCATGCCCTGGTCTGGGAAGATCCCACATGCCGCGGAGCGGCTGGGCCCGTGAGCCATGGCCGCTGAGCCTGTGCATCCGGAGCCTGTGCTCCACAACAGGAGAGGACACAACAGTGAGAGACCCATGTACCGCAAAAAAAAAAAAAAAAAAAAAAAAAATCCTCAGTGAAATATTAGCAAATCTAATCTAATGATGTATAAAAAGAATTATACACCATGACCAAGTGGGATTTATTCCAGGTATGCAAAGCTGGTTCAATATTTGAAATCAAATTAATGTAATCCATCACATCAAAAAGCTAAAGAACAAAAATCACATGATCATATCAATATATATAGAAAAAGCATTTGACGAAATACAACACCAACCATGATAAATATTCTCAGCAAATTAGGAATAGAGGGGAACTTTCTCCTCTTGATAAAGCACATCAACAAAAAACCTACAGCTAACATCATACTTAATGGTAAGAAACTTGAGCTTTCTTGCTAAGATCAGGAACAAGGCAAGGATGTCCCCTCTCACCACTCTCTTTCAGCTTGGCATTGGAAATCTGAGCAAATGCAATAAGGCAAGAAAAGGAAGTAAAATATATACTGATTGGGAAGAAGGAAATGAAATTTTATTCACAGATGACATGATTGTCCATGTAGGAAATCTGAAAGAATCAACCAAAAAAACCTCCTGAAACTAATAAGAGATTATAGCAAGGTTGCAGGATACAATATTACTAAACAAAAGTTAATTGCTTTCTTATATACCAGCAATGAACAAGTGGAATTTGAAATTTTAAAAACACAGTATCATTTATATTAGCACCCATAAAAATTAAATACTTATGCATAAGTCTAACAAAATATGTACAAAATCTATATGAGGAAAAAGACAAAACTCTGATGAAAGAAATCAAAGAAGAACTAAATAAATGGAGTGCTACTCCAGGTTCATGGAAAGAAAGACTCAATATTGATGAGATCAGTTCTTCCCAACTTGACCTATAGATTCAAAGCAATTCCAATCAAAATCTCAGCAAGTTATTTGGGGGACATCAATGAACTAATTGTAAAGTTTAGATGGAAAAGCAGAAGATCCAGAAATGGCAACACAATATTGAAGGAGAAGAACATAGAGGATTAACACTACCCAACTTGAAGACTGACTATAAAGCTATAGTAATGAAGACAGTGTCACATCAGTGAAAGCATAGACAAATAGATCAACAAAACAGACTAGAGAGCCCAGAAAGGATCCACATATATGTGGTCAACTGATCTTCAACAAAAGAATAAAGGCAACATAATGGAGCAAAGATAATCTTTTCAACAAATGGTGCTAGAACAATTGGACATCCACATGAAATAGTGTTTCTACACACAGACCTAACACCTTTCACAAAAATTAACTAAAAGTTAATCATAGACTTAAATATAAGGTGAAAAACTCTAAAACTCCTAGAAGATAATATAACAACTTACCTTGGGTATGGTGATGACTTTTTAGGTATACCAAAGGCATGATCCATGAAAGAAAGACTTGATAAGCTGGACTTCAATAAAATTAAAATTTTCTGCTCTACAAAAGATACTGTCAACAGAATGAAAAGGCAAGCCACAGACTGGGAGAAAATATTTACAAAAGACATATTTGATAAAGGACTGTTACTCAAAATATATAAAGCTTAAAACTCAACAATAAGAAAATGAACAATCTAATTTTAAGATGGACCAAAGATCTGAACAGACATCTCACCAAAGAAGATATACAGATGGCAAAGAAGCATATGAAAAGATGCTGAACATCATATGTCATTAAGGAATTGCAAATTAGAACAATGATGAGCTACCACTACACACCTATTAGAATGGTCAAAATCCAAAACACTAACAACACCAGTGAGGATGTGGAAAACAAGAACATTCATTGTTAGTAGGAATGGAAAATGGTATAGCTAATATAAAAGACAATTTGGTGGTTTCTTCCAAATCTAAACATAGTCTTACCATATGATCCAGCAATTGTGCTCCTTGGTATTTACCCAAATGATTGAAAACTTATGTCTACACAAAGCTTGAACATGAATATTTATAGCACCTTTATTCATAATTGCCAAAACTTGGAAGGAACCAAGATGTCCTTCAGTAGGTAAATAGAAAAACTGTGGTACATCTGAATAATGTACCAGAGTTTATCTGCTATTCGCTGATAAAAAGAAATCGAGCTATCGAGCCATGAAAGAACATGCAGGGACCTTAAATACATATTATTAAGTGAAAAAGTCAGTCTGAAAAAGCTACGTACTGATTCCAACTATATAACATCCTGGAAAAGGCAAAACTATTGAATCAGCAAAAAGATCAGTGGTTCCCAAGGGGAGAAAAGGAGGTGGAACATGACATTTTTTTTTTGGCAGTTGAGTTATTCTGTAGGATACTTCAATGGTGGATACAAGATATTTTGCATTTGCTAAAACATTAAAGAAAGATATAATCCAAGTTTTACACAAACTCTTCTGGAGAATAAGTGAAAAAAAAAAAAAAACAAAACTAGAAACACTTCCTAACTTTTTGGTTGAGGGCAGCATAAACTTGATATTAAGACCAAACTAGGACATGACAAGAAAGCATAGTTACAGAACAATTTCTATAAAAAAATATAAAAATGCTAAACAATATAATAGTGATCGAATAGTAACAATACATCATGGCCAATTTGAATTTATTCCAGGAATGCAAGATTGCCTTCACATTTGAAAACCAATTATGTAATTAATCACATTAAAAGTATCAAAGAGTAAAATCATATTTCAATAAATGTGAAAAAAGCATTTGATAAAAATTCAACATTTATTCATGATAAAATTTTTTACCAAACTAGGAATAAAGGGGAATTTTCTTAATCTAATAATATCAAACAGAAAACTCTACAGCAAATTTCACACTTAATGGTCAAGTATTGAAAAATATCTCCTTGAAATTGGAACAAATTGAGGATATCTACCATCACCACTTCTATTTAATATTGTATGGGAAATCCTAGCCAGTACAATAAGGCAAGAAAAAATAAAAGATGTAAGGCTGAATAAGGGAAAACAAAACAAAAAAACCCTGTGGCTAGGGGACTTTCCTGGTGGCACAGTGGTTAAGGATCCGCCTGCCAATGCAGGGGATACGGGTTTGAGCCCTGGTCCGGGAAGATCCCACATGCCGTGGAGCAACTAAGCCCATGTGCCACAACTACTGAGCCTGCATTCTAGAGCCCGCAAGCAACAGCTACTGAGCCCACATGCCTATGGCCCGTGCTCTGCAACAAGAGAAGCCACCGCAATGAGAAGCCCGCACACCAAAATGAAGAGTAGCCCCCACTTGCTGCAACTAGAGAAAGCCCATCCCCAGTAACAAAGACCCAATGCAGCCAAAAATTAAACTAAATAAATAAATAAATTTATTTTTTAAAAAAACCTGTGGCTATTCACCAATAGCATAATTATGTATGTTGGAAACTGAAAATAATCTACAGATATGCTATAAGAATAAATAAATTTAGCAAGGTTACTGGAAACAAGGTCAATATACAAAAATCAATTGTATTTCTATAAGCTGACAGTAAGCAATTAAAAATGAAAAAAATTCATCAACAATACATTTTTTAAAAATAGAAATAAATCTGACAAAGTATAGTCATGACTCTACACATAAAACTACAGAGCATTACTGAGAGGAAAAGAAGACAAAAAAATAGAAATACACTGTATTGATAGATCAGTTGTAACAATATTGTAAAGTTCTTTTATTGGTTCTTTCCGCATTTGATCTATAGATTCAATTTGACCTCAATAAAACCTCATACACTGCTGGTGGGAATGTAAAATGGTGCAACCTCTTTGGAAAATAGTTTGGCAGTTATCCAAAGGATAAATATAATGTTACCATGTGACCCAGCAATTCTAATATTAGGTATATACCCAAGGGAAATGAAACCATGTCCACACAAAAACTTACACATGAATGTTCACAGTGGCGTTATTCATGATAGCCCAAGTATTGAAATAACCCATAACTATCAACTCATAAATGGATAAATAAAATGGGTTCATCCATATAAAGAAATATCATTCATCCATAAAACAGAATGAAGTACTGATACATGCTACAACAGAATGAAGTACTGATACATGCTACAACATGGATGAACTTTGCAAACATTACACTAAATGAAAGAAGCAAGTCACCAAAGACCACCCATTATGTGAAGTATCAGAATAGGCAAGTCTATAAAGACAGAATATAGAATTAATGATTTCCTAGGGTTGGGAGTGGGGGTTGGGGAGAGGAGTGACTGTTAATGGGCATGGGATTTTACTTGGAGGGTGATGAAAATGTTCTAAAATTGATTGTGGTGATGGTTACACAACTCTGTGAATATACTGAAGTCCATTGAATTATACACTTATTTACATGGGTGATTTGTATGGTATGTGAATTAAATCTTTATTATTTTTTTTAAAAAACTTCCTGAATTTTTTGGTTTTGATGGAAATTAACAAGCTGACTCTAAAATTTGTATGAAAATGCAGAAGTCCAAGAATAACAAAGATAATCTTAAAGAAGTACAAAGTACGAGGATTTAATCTACCTTTTTTTTAAATAAATTTTTTAATTTTATTTTTGGCTGCATTGGGTCTTTGTTGCTGCACATGGGCTTTCTTTATTTGCGGTGCATGGGCTTCTCATTGTGGTGGCTTCTCTTGTCGCAGAGCACGGGCTCTAGGCATGCGGACTTCAGTAGTTGCAGCACACAGGCTCCGTAGTTGTGGCTCACAGGCTCTAGAGCGCAGGCTCAGTAGTTGTGGCGCATGGGCTTAGTTGCCCCGCAGCATGTGGGATCTTCCTGGACCAGGGCTCGAACCCGTGTCCCCTGCATTGGCAAACAGATTCTTAACCACTGCGCCACCAGGGAAGTCCCTAAACGACCTATTAATTAGACTTATTACAAAGTTACAATAATTAAAACAGTATTTGCAAACTTGTAGACAAATGGACCAATGGAACACAATGAAGATTCTAGAAACAGACCCACACCTATATGGTCCAGTGGTATGATAAGTGGAAAGAATGATCTTTTCAATAAGTGGTATCAGATAAATTTAATATCCCTGTGGGAACAAAAATGAACTTTGACTCCTACCTCACACTATATAGAAAAATTAGTCCTAGATGGATCATTAATCCAAATATAAAGGACAGGGACTTCCCTGGTGGCGCAGTGGATAGGACTCTGTGCTCCCAGTGCAGGGGGCCCAGGTTTGGTCCCTGGTCAGGGGACTAGATCCCACATGCATGTCGCAACTAAGAAGACTGCTGCCTGCAACTAAGGGGCCCACGTGCCACAACTAAGGAGCCCGCCTGACACAGCTAAGACCTGGCACAACCAAATAAATAAATTAATTTAAAAAAAACACAAATATAAAGGACAATAGAAATATGCCTTTGAAATCCTAAAGAAAAACCATTTGTCACCTAGAATTCTATACCCAGCAAAATTATCAATCAGGTGTGAGAGTAAATTAAAGATATTTTCAATGTTCAAAGTTTCAGAAATTATATCTCTTTTGCATACCTTCTCAAGAACTTATTGGAGGATATGCTCCAAGAAACAAGAGAATAAAACAAGAAAGAAGACATGGGCTTTAGGAAATGAAGAAATCAGATGTAGGAAAGAGGCAAAGGGAATCCTAAGGAGGATGGTGAAAGGAGATTCCAGCATGAGAGCTGTTCACTGGGGCTAGAGAGCAATTAGTCAGGTTTAGGGTGGATTAAAAGTCTGCAGAAGAGATTGCTTCATGAAGGGGGAACTGACAAAAGACCTGATGTGCCTGAATGTCTTGACAGGGAATATGGACAACTGGGGTTGAAACAGTGGTCATTACATAGAAAATTAAATGAACCTCAGCAACAACAAAACAAGATTAACTCCAGGAGAACGAAAAGAAGAAGAGACCATAGTACATTACACAGCTCAGACACAAATAACAATTAGATAATCATAATAGGGTAGACACTGAGCCAAAATTAACATGTAACCTTACTGGGAAATGAGTGGGACTGGAAGTGTGACTGAGAATGGTAAAGGTGAGGAGTTGGAAAGCATTAAATCCTTATTTTCCACACAGCGAAGTCAAAAGAGAATGCCCAAAACTGAAAAATCAAGAATTGGCAACAAAGTTTGTTATTTAGAGATATGGAGAATCTCTCTCAAAAATATCAGCCGACTAAGTTGAAAATCACTGGCTCTGGGGAGCAGGAAATTAAGTATGAAGAGGTACAGGACTGCTGCTTTTCTTTACATGCCCTGTAAATTCTTTGTGTCTTAAACCATGTACATAAACATATTTGTTAAGACTTAAAACTTCATCTAAAAAATTAATGTAAACAGCAAAAGAAAAAGAAAGCTTCCAGAAGACAACAGTGGAGAGTAACAAAAGACAATAAGTTCACGACTTTAAAATTAGGCAAAGAATTCTTAAACACACTCACACAACTAGCCATAAGGAAAATATTAATAATTGTATTTCAGTGAAATTAAAGACTTCTATTTAGCAAGAAACACCACTGAGTGAAAAGGCAAGCCACAGAGTGAAAGATATCTTCAATATATGTACCTGACAGAGGTCTTATATCCAGACTATATTAAAATTATCCTACAAAATAAGAAAAAGGGACAGACAATCCAATTTTTAAAAAATGGATAAAGACTTCACAGGCTTTTCATAAAAGAAAATATCTAAATATTTAATAAATGCATGAAAAGATATTCAACATAGAGAAATTTAAATTAATACCACAATGAGGGACTTCCCTGGTGGTTAAAAATCTGCCTGCCAATGCAGGGGACACGGGTTTGATCCCTGGTCCAGGAAGATTCCAGATGCCGCAGAGCAACTAAGCCCGTGCACCACAACTACTGAGCCCACGCTCTAGAGTCCATTGAGCCACAACTACCAAGCCCTCATGCCACGACTACTGAAGCCTGTGCGCCCTAGAGCCCACACACCACAACTACTGAGCCCACGCACTGCAACTACTGAAGCCCATGCACTCTAGAGCCCGTGCTCCACAACAAGGGAAGCCACCAAAATGAGAAGACCGTGCACTGCAATGAAGAGTAGCCTCCACTCACTGCAACTCAAGAAAGCCCACGCGCAGCAACAAAGACCCAACGCAGCCAAAAATAATAAATTAAATTAAATTAAAAATACCACAGTGAGATACCACTGCACATTTACCAGAATGTCTAAAATTAAAAAGACTGACAATACTAAGTGTTGTCAATGATGTGGCCACTGGAACTCTCATATTGCTGGGAGGAGTGTAAATTTGTACAATTACTTTAGAAAAAAACTGGCAATAACTACTAAAGCTAAACATATGCATCCCCTGTAATACAGCTGTTCCACTCTTGAGTACATAGCCAACAGAAGTGCACATATATATGCACCAAAAGGGCATCGCCAGTTTGTTAGTAGCCACATTACTAGAAACTAGAAAGAATCCAAATGACTGTCAGGAATAGAATAGGTAGCTAAATGGTGGTATATTCGTTCACTGGAATACTAGACAGCAATGCCAAAGAGCAAACTATTTCTACCTGCAACAACAGGGATGGATCTCACAAGCATAACGTTGAGTAAATGAAGCCAGTCACAAACAAAATAGTATACTATATGTATCCAGTTACACAAAGTTAAAAAATAAGCAAAGTTATTCTATAGTGACAGAAGTTGGTTTATGTTGGGGAGGACAATAATTGGATGGGGTATGAGAGAACCTTATAAGGTACTGGTAATGTTTTGCTTTGTAAAAGTTCACTGAGGTGTGCACTTAGGATTTGTGACCTTATATAGTAATTATGCGATACCTCAATTTAAAAAATTCCTCTTCCCCTCTCTTTCCCCTTCCCTCTTTCCTTCCTTTCCCTTTCCTTTCCTTGTTTTTCTTTCCTGTCTTTTCCTCTCCTTCCATACCTGAACAATTCAGCCCTAAAGCCATTAGGTAGGCCAGAGCAAGGTAGGAGCCCGTGGTGGTGATGGTGGGAGCCACAGTGGTCCAGAGCAAGGAATCAGAGCCAGAGTTGGGTGATGAGGGCGTTCCCCCCTGGGGGATGGGGCAGCTGGTATGGTCAGTCAGACTAATGGGGGTGAGGGCATCCATGCAGTGGAATGGCCCCATGCAGTTTATTAGAGCCTGGCTGAGGAGAGTGTCCCTGCATGGAGATGACCTGGCATGGGAAGTCAGAACCACAGTGTGGTTAAGAAGGGTTCCACGTATATAGGGTGGCCAGGTGTGGGGCATCAGCCTGAGAAGAGAAAGGGTGGCCCAGTGTGAGGAGTCAGGCTGAGGGGCATGGGAAGACATCCATACAGAGGGGTGGCCTGTAATGGGATCACAGAGCCCAAGCAGAAAGTGAACAGAATCTACACAAGGAGGAAGTGGTAGCAGAGATGGAGATGGGTTGTAAATAGGAGAATTGAACAAATAAATACATTTATTAAGGATAATGGAAGTCAGGTTTCTTGCTGTTGGAGAAGGACATTACAAGCAGGGAAAGGGAGAAAACTAGAATGAATCCTATCATATTGGGTTGAAATTGGTGGTATCTGTATGAACCCATAATTTTCAACATATACAGGTAAATAAAAAATAAATGTAGACGTGAATATGTGTAGGTGTATGCATTCCCTAGTTCTGTCCCTTAAGAAGTCTTGGGAGCACTGACATTGCAATAGCAATGAGCACCTGGCACCCACATTTTGGTTTGTTTATTTTTTATCTTTATTAGAGTATAATTGCTTTACAATGTTGTGCTGTACAACAAAGTGAATCAGTTATAAGTATACATATGTCCCCATATCCCCTCCCTCTTGAGCCTCCCTCCCATCCTCCCTATCCCACCCCTCTAGGTCATCACAAAACATCAAGCTGATCTCCCTGTGCTATGCAGCAGCTTCACACTAGCCATCCATTTTACATTTGGTAGTGTATGTATGTCAGTGCTACTCTCTCACTTTGTCCCAGCTTCCCCTTCCCGCTCTGTGTTCTCAAGTCCATTCTCTATGTCTGCATCTTTATTCCTGCCCTGCCACTAGGTTCATCAGTACCATTTTTTTAGATTCCATATATGTGCGTTAGCATACAATATTTGTTTTTCTCTTTCCGACTTACTTCACTCTGTATGACAGACTCTAGGTCCATCCACCTCACTACAAATAGCTCAATTTCGTTTCTTTTTATGGCTGAGTAATATTCCATTGTATATATGTGCCACATCTTCTTTATCCATTCATCTGTTGATGGACATTTAGGTTGCTTCCATGTCCTGGCAATTGTCAATAGTAGCATCCACATTTTGGTTTCTAAGTACCACTTCTCACTAAAAGGAATTAGAACTCTCTGGAGAAATGACTTGCTCCAGAGCTGGGGCAGGTAAAATACAAAATGAGCCTGGAACAGCTTATGCCAGAAAGTAAGGAATTGCTCAAAGAATGATAGGGACTATATTAGTTTGCTAGGGCCTCCACAACAATGTAACACAGACTGGGGAGCTTAAACAGCAGAAATTAATTTTCTCATGGTTCTGGAAACTAGAAGTCCAAGATCAAGGTGTTGGCAGGTTTGGTTTCTCCTGAGGCCTCTTTTTTTTTTGTTTTGTTTTTTTGTGGTTTTTTTTTTTGCGGTATGCGGGCCTCTCATTGTTGTGGCCTCTCCCGCTGCGGAGCACAGGCTCCGGACGCGCAGGCTTAGCGGCCATGGCTCACAGGCCCAGCCGCTCCGCGGCATGTGGGATCTTCCTGGGCCGGGGCACGAACCCGCGTCCCCTGCATCAGCAGGCGGACTCTCAACCACTGCGCCACCAGGGAAGCCCACTCCTGAGGCCTCTTTTACCTGGCTTGCACATGGCCGCCTTCTGCCTGTGTCCTCGCAAGGTCTTTCCTCTGTCCACCCTGGTGCCTCTTCCCCCTCTTTTAAGAACACCAGTAGTACTGGATTATGGTCCCAACTTCATGACCGCATTTAACCTTAATTACCTCTTTAAGGGCCCTATCTCCAAATACAGTCACATTAGGGGTGAGGACTTCAAAATGAATTTGGAGGGGACGTGATTCAGCCCATATCAGAGACAAATAAAAAAGATAGATGGCAGTTTGAAGAGGCTCCCACTGGCAGAATATGGACGATTTGAGCATCAAAATAAATAATAATCTTAATACTGATTAGAAAGAAAGAAAGAAAGATAAAGTTTTCCCATTGAGTAGAATGACAAAAGGAATGAGGGAATTAGATCATCAACATTTGGCAACTATCATAATACAAAATATTTCAACCAAGCAATATCAATGGATGCTAAAATTAATGGGTCCAAGTTGGATGAGGAATGGGACTTTATACAGTCCTTTACAAAGTACCTCCCATCAAAAAACATTAATTACAATGGGAAAAAGAAGTAACTTTAGGGCTTTCCTGGTGGCGCAGTGGTTGAGAGTCCGCCTGCCGATGCAGGGGACACGGGTTCGTGCCCCGGTCCGGGAGGATCCCACATGCCGCAGAGCGGCTGGGCCCGTGAGCCATGGCCACTGAGCTTGCGTGTCTGGAGCCTGTGCTCCGCAACGGGAGAGGCCACAACAGCGAGAGGCCCACGTACCGCAAAAAAAAAAAAGAAAAAAAAAAGAAGTAACTTTAAGTAGATAAATGTGGTAGACACTATCTTAATCAAAAGATCAAAATTAACACCATCAGTAATGGGACAAATTGAAATCATGCATTACCTGATAAGATGCCGTGAGATCACAGCATCACTTCCGTGATATTTCTGCCCAAAATGCATAACTTGAATCTAATCATGAGGAAACATCAGACCAACCCAAACTGAGGGATACTCTACGAAATCACTGGCCTATAATCCTCAAAATTTACAAAGTCATGATCGTCAAGGAAAGACTACTTTTAACATGGTCTCTTTCCACACTGAAAGAAACGAAAGCGGCATGGCAACTAAAGGCAATGCATGACACTAAATTGGGTCTTTTTGCTACAATGAATTTTATTAGGACAAATGGTGAAACATGAATAAATTATAGTAATACATCTATAATTTTTATGGTTGCGTTGTGGTTATTTAGTAGAATGTCATTGTTTGCAGGATTTATACTGAAGTATTCATGAATGGTGGGAAATCATGTCAGCAATTTACCCTCAAATGCTCCAGGAAAAAAAGTTGTTGGCACTATTCTTGGAAATTTTCTGTAAATTTGAAATGATTTGCAAGTAAGAAGAAAAAATGGTGACAAAAAGCTTATAAATATTATGCGTATGGAAAAAGTATGTGCGTGTCTATATGCTACCAGCCAAGGGGTGGAATGTTTTGGACATCCATTGTTTCTGCCTTCCCTAGCATTCATTCCTCCTTCCTCCAGAAACAGCATTCAGATTTTATTCTGGGGAACTGCCCCTCCCCAGCTCTTGGTTTATGTGTCACTGGTGTGGGCATGTGCCCAGGTCAATCAGCACATTTCATCGTTTTGGCCACAGTCATTGGTTTAGGGAAGGGCCAAGTTAGCTTAATATAGGTTAACACGGGGATAATTTTTTTCTAAAACTATTGTGCAAGAGGTTCTGTTTTTCTCCTGGGGTTGCTTAGCTTCTAGAAAATAAACCTGGAAGTGCCTGAGACCACCACATGGAACCAGACTGTCCAGGGGGAAAAAAAGCCATTTCAAAGAAAAGCAAAAGTGAGAGACAGAGAAACTGAGTCCTTCTGACATCATTTTAGCCCACAGATCCAGCTGTACTTTGACTTTTTGGTTAAATAACCCAAATGTATTTAACTTTCTGCATAAGCCACTTTGAGTCAGGCTGTTGGCACTTGTAACTGAAAGATTGATGACTAATGTTAGGAAATTCCTAATTCAGCTGGACTGGAGTCTGTGGGGATGGGGAGGGGGAAGAGAGTTGTGGCTGACAGACATGGCGGGGCCTCTGAACATCAGGATTCACTAGGAATCTTGGGGCCCTCAGGGGTGGGTACTTGAAGGTGCTTTTGAAAAAGTGGTAAGAGCAGGTGGCAGGGACACAATGACCAAGCAGTAGTCACTAGGCTTGTCCCCAACCAACCCCACCTCGTAACAGCTTGCTCCCAACTCAGAGCCCAGTGGTCACACCCTTGGCACAGCCCTAACCAGAGGTGCCTACCGGTCTGGTTCTGATCCCCACTTCCAACGCCATGGTAACTGTGACTTGCATTGCTTCACTCTGCCTCTGTTTACAAAGCACCCTCTCTCCAGTGTGTGCAGTCGAGCACCAGGACAACTCTATGAGGGTGGCAGGACTGGTATTAATCCCATTTCACAGGTGTGGAAAGTAAGGCTCAGAAACGTAAAGCAACCTGCCCAAAGTCACACAGCTGTTCAGTGGCAGAGCCAAGACTAGGGGACAGGGTTCCTCTCTCCAAGTTCAGAGCTCTCTGAGCTCTGAAATTTCTGAGAAGGGGCTGAGGGATGGGAGGTGTGGTGGAAGACAGAATCCCTCCCTTTGGATTTTGGGACTGCCCTTGAGTGAATGAGGAGGAGGCCCGGCTTTCAGGGGCGCGTGAGCCCTCAGGAGAGGGGAGGAGGATGAGAGCACTGTCAGGGGTCAAGATGTTGGTTGGGGTAGGGTAGGGGAGCTTCACAGAAGATATTCAATTCCCAGGGAGGAGCCAAGGGACAGCCTGACGCCATGCTTCGGGCAGGGCTCTGGGGAGTCAGGAAGTGAGGACTCCTCCCACACCCAAGGAGTGTGCTGTTCAGTGGAAGAGACATACATAGGAAACAGTAAACTAACAACACAAATACCGTTAATAGTAACTATATAGTACCTAGTAATTACTTACTTATGCCGGTACTGCTTTAAGTTCTCACAAAATCCACGAAAAAGTTCTATTATTAGCCCCATTTTAGAACGGAGGAAACTGAAGCACGTAGAAGGAAAGTAAGTTGTCCAGAGTCACACAGCTGGGAAAAGGCGGGGTTAGGATTTGAACTGGAAGTTGGAGCCCAGAGCCCAAACTCTCAAGAGCTCCACTTACTTCTAGCATATTCACTGAGCACCCACTCTGGGCCAGACCCTGTGCCGGGAGCCAGAATGAAGATGACAGGCCAGGGCTCGGTTGCAGGGTGGGATGGGGGAGAGCAACCAGCCAGGCTGGGCTTGGGCTCTGGTAGGGGAAGTGTGGGTCCTGTGGGAGAACCCTGATGGGGGCAGGTACCCAAGGTGAGTCTGGGCAGGATGAGGCGTCCGAGACACATAAGGGGGAGTAGGAGTGAGACAGTAGGTGGAGGGGAGGATGCTCCAGGCAGAGAAGGAGTGGCCAGCACCAAGGCCTCCAAGCACCTCAGTGCCTCCGAAGCCCTGTAAGGGCATCAGAGTTAAAGGGCTCCTGCCCCCTGGGGTGGGTGCGGGCAGCTTGCCGGAGGGCCGGCCTGGAGGGCGGCGGGCGCCCATTTCAGAACTGTACGCCAAAGAAAGGGGGCCTGGGGTCAGGCAGGAAAAGCCCGGGATGTTAGACCCCGAGAAAAACGGGTCTGGGTAAGTGACTGAGGATAGTGACCGGCCGGGGAGGGGCGCACGTGGCGGAGGCGGGAGACGTCTACGTGGGAGAGTCACCCTGGAAGAGTTGGCGGCGCGGGTGGGGGCTGACGGGGCTGGACTCGCGCAGAGCCCGACGCACTCGGCCCGGGGCCCAGGAAGGCGGCTCGGGGCTGGGGTCCTGCCCAGGAGAGGGTGCCACTGCGCCTGGGGCAGAGCGGGGTGGAAGGAGCCTGCACGAGTTCGGAAGGCCACTCCGGCCTTTTGGGGAAGCGGTGGACGTGGGCAGGGAGAGCAGTAGGGAGGCTGCTGCAGGGCTCCGCAGAGGTGGCGAGGCAGGCAAAGAGCCGGCGGCTCGAATCTGAGCCATGGATGGAGAGATTTTAGAGCGGGGAGAACTCCGAGCCCAGTGCGATGGCCGTTTGTGGTGGGGGTTAAAAGCCCCCTGGCTGTCGGATTTTAGTTTGAGGCAGATGTTGCCACTCCCTAGCGATGAGACAGAGGGCAAGTTACTTAACTTCTCTGTATCTCAGTTTTCTCATCTGTAAAGTGGAGCTAATGATATAGCTCACATGGTATATTTCACAGGGCCGTTGTGAAGACTGAGGCAATGTAAGCGCAGGGGCCTGGTATTCAGTAAGTCCCAAGTAAACTGTAGCGGTTATTATTCTGTAGTTTAGGCTGTTTTGCAAACATTTAATTGTGAAGGAAAGAGCCTTTCGGAGGGGCATAAAAGATCTTGGGTTCTGGTCCTAGACGCTCCCTCACAAGCTGGGTGGCTTTGGAGAGAAGTGCCCTGGGCTTCTAGGTCCTGTCCCTATTATGGGAACACTAATAACTCCCACACCGGACTTGGGGTAGAGCAGATGGGACAGTGTGTGAGCAGGATCTGTGATCCACTGGAAGAGGCTGCGCTGGAGGGTCAGTCCAGCTGGCACAGGGGCTTCCGCTGGACAGGAAGGGCTGCGAGATCTTAGCCCCTGCCCCCCACCATGGATTCCCTTTAGGGATTTCTTTATCTGCTGTGGAATGCAGCCATGTTAGGCCATAGGGAAAAATGTTTCTCACACTCTTAGTATCAGCAATCCCTTAATGGGTCTTGTGCTCACACACCAACCTCCAAGTCGAAGCAAATTTTAAAAGAACATTGTATTTCTAAAATAATACAAAATGTAACTTTGCAAAAGTAACATGAAGGATAGGACTTCCCTGGTGGCTCAGTGGTTAAGAATCCGCCTGCCAATGCAGGGGACACAGGTTTGAGCCGGGAAGATCCCATGTGCCGCGAGGCAACTAAGCCCGTGAGCCACAACTACTGGGCCTGCGCTCTAGAGCCCCCTGCGTCACAACGACTGAAGCCCGCGCGCCTAGAGCCCGTGCTCCACAACAAAGAGAAGCCACCGCAATGAGAAGCCCGCGCACTGCAACGAAGTGTACCCACTGCTCACCGTTACTAGAGAAAAGCCCGTGTGCAGCAGCAAAGACCCAACGCAGCCAAAATTAAATAAATAAATAAATTTATTTTTTTTAAAAAGGTAATATGAAGGATAAATGTTTCTTATCAGTGAGAGAGGATACTGTCTGAAAATTTCCACCAGTGTATCTATGCTCTGTGTGACAATAAGGTGGCATGAGTTCTCACATCCTGTCAATTTCTTTTCTTACTCTTTACTTGTGCTAAATTAGAAAATCCTAAACCACAATTATAGGTCATTAGAAATGGCAGCAAATGTTTGGTGGCTGTCAGATGGTTGTGGATTCAAACCAAACAAGAATCTATAAATCACAGAGCTGTTTCTCCCTGAAGACTGTTTTCCACTCTCTTGGACACTAGGTCAACAGGTACAACGTTTCCAGAAGTTAGAAGACAAGACTATATCACCTTGAGAAAGACAGAGGCTGACAAACGGAGCCATAATCCTCTCTTTGGTTGAATTTGACTCTGGAAAGAATTCTTTAAATTCTGATGTAATATTTGGATGTGGTTTTTAAATAATCTTAATAATACGTCACTGATTCCTTTCTCCTGCTCAGAAACAAAAATCACCAAGTGTTAAGAAAGAATCAGACTCTCATAATGGAGCAGTCACAATGCAGTTTTGTTTTAAGAAATTCTGTTAACTTGATACTCATCAGTGAATGTAATAATTTGGTGATTTCTGGGCAATACAGATGTTGAACATACTGCCATCTGAGCAGGACATATAAGATCTTAGAAGTGGTCTCGAGTGGCATTATCAATGCCGTGAAAAATGGCTTTATCTCATCATTCTTTTCAAAACTCCTTGTGGGAACCCTTTCCTTCCACAGCTAGACTATCTTAGGGTGGAAAAGTGGGCTCTGGAACTTGCCGTCCTTGTCTTTGCATAGGATGCTGAGAAGTATTCTCAGTGAACGAGATTGGATCATAGTCACAATTTTTAGTATTTCCCTCAACTCTATATTGGGTAGGACAGAGATCCAGAATAATAGTAATTTAAACAGGACAGCAATTTATTTCTTTTCCATCTAAAAGTCCAGAGACAAGTAGTCCAGTGCTAGGAAGGTGGTTCTTCTGTATTAGCTTGTCCAGAAACCCAGGCTCTTTCTGTCTTGCTGTTCTGCTACCTTAAGACTTGCCCTCATCTGCATGCTCCAGGCTGGCTCACCAAGACATGAGGTTCCAGGCAGTAGATGGAGGAAAGTGGGTGGAAATGTATGTCCCTGTAAGGACCTGAAAGTCACACTTCAGCTCACATCCCTTTGGCCAGACATTGTTGCATGACCACGTCTAGTTGAAAGAAAGGATGGGAAATGTAGTTTTTATTCTGAGGGGTCATGTATCCAGCTAAAAATTGGGAATACAATTACTGTGAGAGAGAAGGGGAAAGGGATATTGGGGGCAATAGCTGGCATTGCCAAAATGCTGGTGAAAGTTCAGGAAACAGATAGGAATTGGCTTTCAAGAACAACTTCTTTCATCCTTGGAGGAATGCCTTTCCTGATGCTCCCTCAGTGGTGATTGCCAAACAATCCTTTCAATGCATATCACGCTTCACAAAATGATCACTTGAACTTCCCTGGTGGCGCAGTGGTTAAGAATCCGCCTGCCAATGCAGGGGACACGGGTTCGAGCCCTGGTCTGGGAAGATCCCACATGCTGCGGAGCAACTAAGTCCGTGTGCCACAGCTACTGAAGCCCGTGTGCCTAGAGCCTGTGCTCCGCAACAAGAGAAGCCACTGCAATGAAAAGCCCACGCACCGCAACGAAGAGTAGCCCCTGCTCGCCGTGGCTAGCAAAAGCCCACGTGCAGTGACGAAGGCCCAAAGAACCAAAATTAAATAAATAAATATTTTTTAAAAAAATGATCACTTAAGCAAGGAATCTTTTTTTCCTGAAGCATGGGCTTTAAGTGATAAAGCTAAAAGTTATCAAATGCTTTTCTCTGATATATGAACTACACATATGCTAAGAGTGTTTGGACTCTGCACATCATTGATTTTAACCAACTTCACACACATGGGTCACCTCTCTTTTGAAAAGAGAGATGAGATAAAGCTATTTCTTCAAGTCATTGGTTATGCCGCTTGAGACCAGTTCTAAGATCTCAAGCAGCTTGTTAAATGCCAATATGTTCACTACCTGTGATAGTCCAAACCTAAACTCAGGAGACCAAAAATTTACGATTTTATTGAAAAGTATAAGATAGAAGGATTGGGCTTCCCTGGTGGCACAGTGGTTAAGAATCCATCTGCTGATGCAGGGGACACGGGTTCGAGCCCTGGTCCGGGAAGATCCCACATGCCACGGAGCAACTAAGCCCGTGTGCCATAACTACTGAGCCTGCGCTCTAGAGCCCGTGAGCCGCAACTACTGAAGCCCACACGCCTACAGCCTGAGCTCTGCAGCCAGAGAAGCCACAATGAGAAGCCCGTGCACTGCAACGAAGAGTAGCCCCTGCTCACCGCAACTAGAGAAAGCTGTGTGCAGCAACAAAGACCCAGTGCAGCCAAAAGTAAATAATAAAATAAATGAATAAATTTATTTTAAAAAATAGAGGGATTTATTTAAAACCAAACTGTTTTCTCATAATGCATGCCATTGATACTATGTGATGCCCAACACTGCCATTTGATGAAGGAAATTTGCCAAAAGCTAGCTCTGCATGCTCCCTGAGAAAAATGTGTGTCATTAATAACACAGCTGTTTTACAAGCTTCTCAGATAGTGTTACTTGTATCTGTGTTTTACTAAGAGGAATGCAATTTTGAATGCTGCCTACGTAGTTTTGTTTTTCTTCCTGCCGTTAGTGGGGGGGAAAAATCCATCAGTTTTGTCCTGGAAAGCTTATTTTACTTCTGCTCCGGAAAAAAAAAAAAAAAAGAAGGCTCTAATGGTTTACCAGAAAGGTCACTGTACTTTGTTTGAAAATGATGTGAAAGGCTTCATGGCTTTATGCCACTATTTGACAAAGTTTCATAACACACAACACGCTGGGGATTACGATGGGACGGATAGCCAGTCCGATGGAGTCCAGTGTTGGTAATTCAACATCATACTAGTTACACTTTTCTTTCACAGTTGCTTGTGTGAAATCATGATACATGTCTGAGTTCTTAGAGATTTACATTTTTTTTGGAACCAGAATCTTCACTATTTACTTTTGTAACCCTGTTCTCAGTTGTAGTATTTGGGTTACTATTTTCATCACTTTTCTTCAGCTTCAATAAGCCACTTTTTTTTTTTACATCTTTATTGGAGTATAATTGCTTTACAATGGTGTGTTAGTTTCTGCTTTATAACAAAGTGAATCAGTTATACATATACATATGTTCCCATATCTCTTCCCTCTTGCGTCTCCCTCCCTCCCACCCTCCCTATCCCACCCCTCTAGGTGGACACAAAGCACCGAGCTGATCTCCCTGTGCTATGTGACTGAATAAGCCACTTTTGAACCGCTAACTTATTTGAGTTGAGGACACTACACATCACAAATTCATAACCAAAAACTCATAAAGGGTATTAAAAACATATTGCCTGAGACAAACTGCCAAGATTGATCAACCGGATTCAAACCTTGTATCGTGTACAATGTTGAAGAATGTGACAGTTACTAAGAACATAATGGGATTGCAGTGAAAATCTTAATTTTGCAATTCAAATTTATGAGTAAAATAATTCCATCCTTTCTTCCTTGGAGACCTCTAACACCTATGGACCACTGATGGGGAAAACACAGGTTATATCCTCAAGGAACCCCAATCTTGTGGAGAGACACAGTCCCTGTCCTCAGGGAGCCCTAAGTCTGAACAAGGAGACGTACTCCTACCTTTAATGGGAGGGATACTGCTTTCTCCCCCAGGGAGAAGAGGGAGGCAGGTCACATCTTAGACATGCAGACTGGTGATATCAAGACTGGTCTTCGGACAATGGACAGGAAGAGCCTAGAAGGCTTGAGAAAAAGAGGACTGTGGTCCTTTGCAGAGAGAAGACCACTAAGAAGGGTCCTGGGACAGAGCTGACGGGTGCCCTGGAAGTGGGCCCGGCTCAGACATGGATGTCCACTCTGATGATGGGTGCCCAAGTCCCTTATCCATTGTCTCCACAGCGGCTGATAGCAGCTGACAAGCAGTGAAGGGACAGGGAAAGACAGGAGACAGAAAGGTACACACAGAGAGACGGATATGGAGAGAATCAGCCAGAGATGCCAGGAGAAGGCCTGAGCTAGAGAGATACAGAATAGATAGAAGCAGAGACGTCCCTACCCTCGGCCCTGCCCCCTCCCCGAGCCCCGGCGCCCCGCTGGCCTACTCCATTTCCATCTTCCTGTCTCTGAGCTCCCATCCAGGCTTTGGCATCACCTCACTAGGTGTCAGATGCAAACCAGGACCAAGATTCACATGTCCTAGGTCACTGCGGGGGACGCTGCCTGGGAAGGAAGGAGAGCGAGAGTGGACATAGCCCCCATCTACCATGTAGTACTGGCAGGAGCACGTGGGTGAGGCCAGGCGGACCTGCACTTTGTTCACCTCTGTGTGCCTAGGGCCTGGCACAGTGCTGGGCCCAACAGGTCTCTCAGTAGTGGCTGCTGACTGACTGAATGGGTAGTACCCAGTCAGTATAGGGGATGGGCTATAGCATAGTGCTGAGAGCCTGGATTCAAATCTCTTCTGCAGCTGCCTACCTGTGTGACCCTCAGCAAGTTACTTGACCTCTCTGAGCCTCAGTTTCCTCATCTGTAAATGAGGATAAGGATGTTAACAGAACCTACATCATAGGGTTGTTGGAGGCATTCAGTGAGCTCCTATCTGGCGTACAGAAAATGCCAGGTAACTCTTAGCCTGTATCATGGGGGTGCACCATGGGTAGCATTTTTCTGTGTCTATTACATGCACGTGTGTGTGCTCGGTGGGGATGTGGTGTGTTTGGGGGGTTGCTTCTGGGCTGGGGGACAGTGTGGGAGGCGGGTAGTGTAGTGCGATGCGAAGAGGGCTCACTCTGTGGCCAGAGTCACAGCTTCCCCACTTCCTCGCTGGGGGTCCCCAGCAAGGGGCTTCCCCTCACCTACAGGATGGGTATAAAACCTTCCTTGGGGGGTTGTCAGGGCCTCTTGAGACACGACTGAGGACTGTAATTCTTCCTGGTGTTGTACGTGGTCTAGTGGCTGTGTTGATTTGCAAGTAAGGGACACGGAAGGTGACAAAAAGAAGACTGATCAGGCTGTTGGAGCACGTGGGTCCCTCTGAGCTTTAGGAAGGGGGTTTGGGGCAATGCCTTGACGCTTCTGGGTCTCAGGTCCTCCGTCTTAATAGAGGTATTAAGACTGACCTCCCAGAGCTGTTGTGAGGGTTAGATGGGATGACGTGTGCGGTGCTGTCAGCTCACAATAGTTCCTCGGCAGAGGGAGGGAGATGGCATCTCTAGAGTCCTTTCCAGCTGGTGCCTGTGGTCCATTTCCAGCCATGTGATGCTATGATTTTTAGCCTACATGCACACAGATGAAGTATATGTGTTTGTGCAAATAGCCACTTCTTCACACTGTGGGGAGTGCCCCTTGGCATCCATCCTGGGTCTCTAGGACCTGTCGAGAAGGTTAAGCCGGTGAGCTCTGGAGCCAGGCTGCCCGAGTCTGAATCCCAGCTCAGCCACGTCCTGGCTTTGTGACTTCAGGCAACTGACTTAGCCTCTCTGTGCCTCTCTTTCCTCTCCCGAAATTGGAGACAATAATAGCACCCACCTCCGAGGGTTTTGTGAGCAGAACATTAGTTCAAACGTGCGCTTATGGAGTAGCCTGGGACAGACTTTGCTGTTATTCCCAAGTCGAGCTGGGCCTGAGGGCTGTGCTCTGCTGCACGATTCCCACGCCTTTCCTGGCCAACAGATAGCTCATCCCCTGGAACAGTCCTTTCCAAGCTCTGACCAGTCTCCCTCAGGCAGGAGTTCCTAGAAGGGTGCAACCTGGGGCAACATGGCCAGTGCAAGCTGCGAAAATAATCACGCTTCCAGGGAGGCCCCAGGAGGGACAGACATTTTGGAAAGTGAAAGTTTATGAAGTTCAGCTCCGGGGCGGGGGTGGGGGGGGGCGGCGCAGGGCAGGAGAAGAAGGAGCCTCTCTCCACTCCTCTCCCTTCTCATCCCCCCTCCCACGGAACCTCAGAACAGCCAAGGGACCTGAGGGGGTGGTGGGAGTGGTCTTTGGCAGGGTCAGAGGTCTGACATTCTGAGGTTCAAATCTCATATCTCACTGCTCCTTCCTGCCTTTGCCCTGCCAGTGACATCAGGAGGAGAGAGTGCAAAGGGGCAGGAAGGCCGGGGCGGTGTGATGGGAGTGAGGGAAGAAAGCGGCTGTCAGAGATGCAGGGGACTGCTGCGCCCAAAGTAAGCAGGAGGCCATGTGCACGTGCAAAGGGGAGTGTATCTGAGTGTGCGAATGGGTGTGTGTGAGAGAGACCACGTGAGTTGGAGGGTACAGGTGAGTGCATGTGTGAGTGTCTGACTGGGAAGAGAACCGTAGACCAACCTCACCAGCAGGGACTTTTTCAGTCCAGGCTCTGATTTTACAGATGAGGAAACTGAGACTCAGCGGCGGGAAGTGAAAAAAGGCCCAAAGTCACTAGGCAAGTCCGGTCCTAGACCCTGGTCTCTAGACAACGAATCCAGGGCTGAGAGGGAGATGGAGGAAGGTGGGGGGCAGCAGACACATTCGAAAGGAGAGGATTGGAAACTTTTCTAACTCCAGCCCTTCCCCTCCAGCTCCTCTCCACCCCCAGTTGTTTCTTCAGGCTGGAGAAGGAGGCAAGACAGGGCTGCCCAGGAGAAGAAGGAGGGGAGGAGGGGGCCGGAGGCAGCTTTGCAGGGTGCGGGCGCCCTGTGGGAAGGGTCCAGGCGCCGGCCCCCTCCTTTCCTGCAGACGCGGACTCCCCAGCTCAGCTGGGCCCTGTCGTCCTTGGGGCCCTCGGCAGCGGCCGCGGCCTCTCTCTTGCTCTCTGGCCAGACCCAGCCTCCAATGTGGGGAGGGCCTTCCAGAGAGAGCTTGGGGGGCTTCCCAGCTTGGCAAAGTGGAGCCCTAAAACGGAGGAGAGGATTAGCCTAAGCCCACCAAAGTCCTGGCCTTCCCCTACCTGCCCCTCCTGTTTCCCCACCTGGGAAATGGGAGAAAGGACAAGAAATTCGATCTGTGTGTGACGTGTGAGGTGGCGTCTGGGGGAGTCCTTTAAGCCTTTCCTCCCAGCGCTGGCGGAGCAGGGCCTCATTGCTGTCTTGCACAGGGCCTCCCTCCCCCTCCTCCAGAGCCCCCTGCCTGGGAGGGGCTCCCTCTGCCCTTCGTTTGGGGGAGGATGGGAAAAAGGGTCCACGCCGGCGAGGAGACACTACAGCCAGAGCAGGCATTCCCGATGACTCACAGGCCCGGAACGCCTTGGGGAGAGGCAGCCGCAGCGGGACAGCCCCCTGCTCAGCTGGGGCAGCTGGAGAGGACCCAGGACCTGGGGGGCCGGGAGGCGAGGGGAAGGCGGGAGGTCAAGAGGCAGAGCCCCGGAGAGGCTGCAGCCTGGAGCCAGGATTGAAGGAAAGGTCACTGAGAGGTGCCTGAGGGAAGGGAGACAAGGTGCCTCTCCACTGCCATCCTGGCCATAAATCCCACTCTCTACAAGCAGGAGCGATGAAGGCTCCACAGAACAGAAGACGCCCCCGCCCGGCCTTCAGGAAACTCCCTTTCTCGAGAACCGTCTGAGAAGAGGAGCATGTCCTGCGCCATCCCTTCCTGGGTCTGAGAATGATGCCTCCAGTCCTGAGGAAGCAGGGGGGTGGCTTCAGTGGCCTCCCTGGCTTCTTGCCCGCTCCAACTTGCTTCACCGTCATGCCCCCCTCCAATTACGGGCCTCTTGTTTGGGAGGGGAAACTGAGGCCCAGAGTGGTCTGGGGACACAGGGAACACCACTGCTTCCCCAGGTCTGCCTGACCTGGCAGAGTTCTGGGCTCAAGGGGCCTGTGTCCTTCTGCTCTTCCTCTCCCCGGCAAAGATGCAGCTGAAGACTTCAGTCTACGTGGCAGGCAGAGGGGGGCCTGCGAGGGAGAGGAGCTGGGAATGAGGTCAGCGGGTTGGACAGGCCAGGCCGTGGCTGTGAAGGCATCTGGGCTGCAGCAGTCTGGAAGGTAGGGGCCTCTGGGCCAGGCCACTCCCAGACCCAACCCGCCGTCCACCCGCCCACCATAGCCTCTTTCCCGTCTGCTGCTCCTCCCCTCTCTGCAGCCCACACTCCGCCCAGGCCAGATGGTTCACATCAAGCATCTTCCATGTGGCGGTTCCACCCTGCCCACCATGCTCCCTTCCCCCTCTAGCCACATGGCTCTGTGTAGAGTTGGGGAGCAATTCTCTTGCCCTGCCCCCCCACTCCAGGTCTGGGTGGGATCCCTGTATCATATCCCTGTATCATGTTAACCTACCCCCCAACCCCAGCTGCTTCCCTGGCCCCTCCAGCTCCTGCCCCCCATGCTTCCCTCCCCCCCCCCACCGCCTTCTTGAAGTACAGCAGAGATCTTACCTCTAATCCCTGAATCTCAGCTGTGTGACTTTAAGTAAGTCACTTCCCTTCTCTGGGCCTTGGTTTTCTCCTCTGTGCAAAGAAGGGAGGACAGGGCAGAATAAGCTCAAAGCTTCCTTCCAACTGAACATCTATTGTTCTATGATATTCCCACCTTGAAACTATAAGGTTCTGGATCTAGTGGAAGTTGAACACCAACTTTGGAGGGGTCATCTGGTCTACCTCTTTGCCTGTGCCCAAGCCGTATTTTCTTGTTGAGCCGAGATCCACAAATCTCACTCACTTATCTTGTACCTCCTCCTCCTCCCACGGGCCCCAGCCTTCTAACTTGAGTTCGTCTGCTGTCAAGGTGTAGGTTCTCTGGACAAGTCCTTGGCAAAAGGCTCACTACCATACCTTACTCAAAAGCAGTAACTGGCTCTCTATGGCCACCAAATTGATTATGAATTTCTCTCCTTGAATTCCAAGCCTCTAGAAGTTGGCCCCAGCCTATCTCTTATAGCCTTCTCTTCCACATCTCCTCTGCCCCAGGTGCGTTCTCTCTGTCTCTGTATGTGTGTGTGTGTGTGTCAGCCTTCCCAGGTTTGGGGATGCCTTCCCTCCCATTCCAACCTTGCATTTCAAACCCTCCCAGGCCCAGCTCAAAAGCACACACTCCTCCAGAAAACCTCCCTTGTCTCCCATTGGCATCCTCGTCCTCCCTTGCAGCTCTCTGGAGGCTTCCACTTACCTTGCTGGATAAGGAGGTCTTATCACTACCCTATTTCACAGATTGGGAAATGAGGTTTAGAGAAACGAGGTGACTTACTCAAAATCACACAGCCAGTGCTGCCTCGGGTGAGAGGCATTTTGGGGTTTATTTTATTCCCCTTCCTGACTCTGCACCCTCTGAGGGCAGAAGTTGTCCCAGAGCTCTCCCCAATGCAAGGCTGGCCCCAGGAGGTCTGCAGTAACCATTCACTGAATAGAATTGACTAGAGTGTCTGCAGTAGGCGCCAATCTCAGGATCTTCTTCCCTAAACAGGGTCCCTGTCCGGCCTCCTCTCCTCCAGGATACCATACCATTCAGTCTCTCTGGTCAGAAGAACAGGAGTCATCCCTGCTCTTCACCTCCACACTCCCTCATCCAATCTAATCCCAATGCCTATAAATTCTGCCTCCCAAACCCCTCTTGAATCCATCCCCTTCTCTATCTTTATCCTCTTCCACCTGGTCCGGACTCTCATCACCTCTCACCTGGGCACCTGCAGTAGCCACTTGCCATCACAGCCATCTTTCAGTACCTGCTCCCCTGAGTGACCATGATGACCTCTGACAAATGCAGACCTGATTGTGAGCCTCCCTGCTTCAGACCCTCTGTGGGGCCCAAAGCTGTAAGGACAGAGACTAAAACTCCTGATACGGCTTCCTTGGCCCGCCTGGCCTTTGCTTCCTGTGCTCCAGCCACACTGTCCTTCTCCGGATTTTGTTAGCATCTAGAACTCGCCATGCTCCCTCCTGCCTGAGATGCCTGACACTCAGAGCTCTGTGTTCCTTTCCTTCCTAACCTTTACAGTTGCAAGTACATGTTTATTTACATGACTTCATTCATGTCTGTCTCTACTAGACATAAGCTCCATGAGAACAGGCACTGAGTGCCCAGTGCCTAGCAAAGTGCCTGGCATATGAGGATGCTGAATGAATGATTCTGGATCCTTCCTGTGTCCAAGCCAGACTCTGTCCAAAGGGCTGCTCTGCCCAGAACTGGTGCAACTGAGCAAAGTGGGATCCACCCCTGCTCACCTTCCCATCCAGGAAACTCCAGAATCCCAGGTTTGCCCAGAGGAAGAACTGGTGGCTGATGTAGATGAGGAAAGACACCAGATATCTGTGGCTGAGGATTTCTTGTGGGAAGATGGGAGTGAGGTGAAGTCAGATTAGGATTTGGACAGGTGCCTCTGGCCCACACAGGCTGCCCCTTCATTCTTCTTTTTTTTTTTTTTTTTTTTCAAATCCAAGGGTCAAAGAAACCTTTGCATCTAGCCCCTGAACGCTTCAACCAGACAGCCGGTGGTGATGCAAGCCTTACCCCACCTTGATCCCCCCTCTCGTAGACTGCTGAAGCTCTCTCCTCTGGTGGAGTCCATGCACGCAGGAGACAGCCACCACCCCCCAGGAATGGATGGAGCACCAGAGATGCCAGAAGAGAATACGAGAGAAAAAAGAGGGAGGGAGAAGGAGTGTGTGGTGGAGGGGTGGGCCAATGGGACAGAGGCAGAGGAGAGGAAGAAAAGAACTAAGAAAAAGAAGAAACATATGTGAAGAGGAAAAAGGTTAAAAGGTGGGGGGAGATAAAGGAATAGAAAAAAGAAAAGAAGCAGGGGATGGGATAAAACGAGGGCAGAAGTGAACCAAGCCAGACAGGGGAAAATAACAATTCAATTGATTCACTCACTCAGCCTTTAACAAGAATTGACTCAGCCTTCAGACACTGCAAATGGGTCCAGTGATCTGATGATGACCTTGACAGGTCCCTGCCTGGGGAGCTCACACGTCAGCAGGAAAGATGGGCTTTGTGATCACAAGAGTGGACACTAGGACTGTGGCCCCCAAGCCTGACGACATCCCCACCCAGCACATTATTCTCAGTTGGGACCTGGCTGCAAACTGGTGGGGCTGGAGTGGGCCTGGGGAGTCCTAACGCCACCTAAGGACCATGCCCCATCCCTTCTCTCCCAGCTTGTCCCAGCTCCTTCCCTGGCTCCTCTGCCCCAGTTTCCCCCTCTTGGCCTGGGAGGTCCCGGAGAACGTGACGGGATCTGCAGGACTAGAAATGAAGCTTTCTCTTTAAGAGCACGGACTGAAGGTTCGCTCTAGAAGAAAACGAAGTGAAGACAGGGACTGGATGTGGACATTTGAGAAGAGGAAGATCGAAAACGTCACCCTGAAAAAGAGCTGCAGTGAGAGAAGCAGAGTCCCGTGAGAAAGAAAGAGGAGGGAGGCCAGGGGCAAAACGACAGACAAGGGTGGGGTGGGGGAATGTAAGAAAAGAAAGAAAAAGAGAAGGAAGGAGGGAGGGAGGATGAGGCATCTTACAAGCTCTCCTCCCCTTCGGAGCTAAACTCCTCCCCTGAGTTGTCTGCACTCTGACCCCATTTCCTGGCCTCCCACTCACTCCTCAGCCAGCTCCAGTCCAGGTTCCTCGTCCATCACTCCACCAAAACAGCTCACACTTAGGGCACCAATCACTGCCATGTTGCTTAATCCAGTGACCATTTTACTCCCTATCATACTAAGTCTCTCTGCAACATATAACTCTCCCTCCTTCTAGAACAATCTTCCCCCTGCATACATGACACCCGCAATCCTCTCCTCCTTGCCCTCCTACTTCTCCCACACTTGTCCTATCTCCTGTGCAGGCTCCTCCTTCCCTTCCCAACCCTTAAACCCTGAGGGTCCTCAAGGCTCAGTTCTAGCCCTTCATATCTCCTCCCTCCATACTTTCTCGGGAGATAACTCCGTCCACACCATCACCCTATGGAGGCGGGGGTCCCACATTTGTCTCTCCTCTGGACTCCAGACTCAGACACCTAAGGGTTCCCTCCATGTGTCTGACTGGGTGTCTCATAGGCACCTAACACTCAACACGGACAAACTTAATTCATCATCTTCCCTCTAAACCTGGAAAGGATGAAGAGAGGAAGGGAAATCTCAGGCCAAAGGAGTTGGGTTGAGGCTGAGGCATTGAAAGCTGTGCCTGGAACCTAAGGACCAAAAGACCCAGAAAGTGCAAATGAAAAGGAAGAAGAGAGAACCCCCCACTCCTGGGGTCTGTCCCCAGCTCTGCCCGCAGGGGTCCTCATACAAACCGTGCAGGCTCCATGAATGGCGACATATGGACACCAAGTTCTTCACTGCAGCCTCACTCTTACACCCCCTCCCCTTCTCTGTCCTCAACCCCTCTCCCAGGGACCCTCTCTCTATCACCAGTCTGGGGCGGAAGAGCATTCTGAAGGGTCAGATCAGGGAAGGAGGGCCACGGAACCTCAGCAGGGGGACCAGAGAGCTGGAAAGGGCTGATCAAACTGCTCACCAGGTACACCAACACCTGGGCTGCCTCTTCTCTTTTACCCCACACCGTGCAGTCCAGACCGGGACTTGAGGGGCTCCGGGGGAGGGGGAGCTGGGGAGCACAGGCGCATTGAGGGAGGGCACTTGGGGAAATTTGGAGAAGGAGCGAACTCAGAGCTCAGCACTTTCTTCCTTCTGGTTTTCTTCTTGAGGAATTTTTTTTCCCTAAGTGCTGATGACTTTACCATTTCTTGGGGGTGGGGGGGAGGAGATTTTGGCTTTTGCTCCCCCCACTCCAAATGCCAGACAAAGTCTTACATTCCACAAGAAGCCAGAGCTTCAGAGTTTCCTAAAGATGAGGTGGCGTCTCCTCCCGCTCCGGCCTCAGCTCCTGCTCTCCTTCCTCCCCCCACAAGTCTCAAGCCCTCAGTTCTGGCCAAGGAGGCCCAGCCAGGCTGGGAGGAGACCCCAAGCACATTCTTCCTCTCACTGTCATGCTGCAGAAATTAAAGACACATCTTGGGGCTGGGCGCCCGCCAAGCGTTTCAAGTCGAAAAGTGGCAGAGGAGGCCCTGGGCCTCAGCTCTATGCCACGTGTAAAAGATGCTTGGAAACCTTCTGCCCACAACTCCTGGGACGGAGGTCTGCAACCGGACATTGGGGTGGTGGCTATCGCACACCATACGCACAAAGCCCACCCCCCAATCCTAGGGGTCCCTAAACATTCTTCAGAACCACAGGCCCACGATGTAGCACGTCCCAATCCACGTCTCTGAGTCTTAATCTCCTTTAAGGTGGTCAAGTGAGCACGGCCTGAACAGGGAGCGTGTGGGGAGGGGGCTGTAGGTGGGAGTACTTCTGGCTGCAGAAACGCAGCAAGCAGGGAGGTGGGCAGGTCACAGCAACCCTCACCTCCAGCCTGTGACTCTCCACCCCAGACAGCCATTCCAAATGGGTGACCGCGCTGAGGGGCAGGGCTCGCATCCCCCGTTAGGGAGGGGGCGCTCCTTGTCCCTGACCCACACTGGAGGGGGCAGGAACTGCCATCTCAGCCCCTCAGCCCCCAGTCCTGCCCTGCAGTAGCTGGCACCAGACGGGGGCAGATACTGGGCCGCAAGTTGCTGCCACATGGTGGGGATAATTGATGAAGGCCTGTCCCTCCATTGCTGTCTCCAGCCCTGCCTCTCTGGAAACTCTATATTTTCCCTTTAATTATAGCCCCTGCAGTCTCCCTCTGCTGCCCCACCCGCACGGCTCATCCTGGCTGCCCACGGCCAGCCGGCCAGCCGACGTGGCTCCCTCCCCTTCTGTTCTCTTGGTTTTTTTTTTTCCTTTGCCTTCGTTGCACAAAAGCAGCTGGGGGAGGGCGTGGAGAGGGGCAGGGGGAGGCAATGGAATCTTGGATGGTTTGGGGGAGGCGGGACTCCCCACTTCCACGTTTGCAGCTCTGGAGTGGTGGGGGTGGGGAGCTGCACAGGAGGGACTGGAGTCGATGGGGCTCCGCAAAGGGATCGTCACTGCCTTCTCTTGGGTCCACGTATTTTGGCAGGATCAGCCGCCCGGATAGATTGGGGTTGGGGTCGGGCGCTGTCAGGAGGCTGGGACCTAGAGAAGGGAGGACACTGGCTTCTGGAGGCATCTCCTCCAAGTATAGCCTGTTGTTCTTGGGGTCCCCACTGCCTTTCAGGGTGTAGATGATTCTCTCCTGGTTCCAGGGACAAAGAGCAATGCCCTGGGTTTTCAGGAAAGAGGTGAGGCGGTGGGAAACATCCTCTAGAATAAGGTCACTCACCTGCAACCCCATTTCATACCCCCAAGGCAAGTCTCCCCCAGACACCCAAATTCTCCCGTATGTCCCCAACCCTGAGTCCAGGTGCAGACAGAGACAGAGCTTTCTGCAGCCCCCAGAAGGAGAACCCTCGCTCTGGTCAAGTGCTCTCCAGCACAGTTCTCTCCAGTTTGGCTGCGCCGGGTAGAAGGGTCTCTAACCAGGGCCTGGCCACTGGCCATGACAGACCCTAACACAAGACCCTTTTCGAAGTCGCCAGTGACCACAGCCCTCCCCATGCAAACTTACTCCCCCCAGCGTGGAAGAGTTTTAGCGATTTCTCACCACAACCCTGCTGCCCCATCACTCAACACCAAAGCTTCCTTCTGGAGAGACCGCGTAGTCAAATTTCTCAGCCAGTGCCTCAGCCTTCCCGCCCCATCTCTCTCAATCATGCTGAGGTTTGGGGAGAGCATTGTACTTCATCCTGGAGCCTCAGGCACGGCAGAAGAATTGACATCCTGAAATAAAAAACCTCTTGCTAGCACCCATCCCCACATATCTGATCCTTAATGTCTACAAATGAGTCCTTAACCTGTTCCCCAAATATTCCTAAGTTCCATACCCCAGCCACACCAGAAGACACCCCTAAACAGGCACATCTTTTTTCTGGGTTCTCCTGCTTTAGAGGGGTGCCCAGCTGGCCTCTTCATACCCATCCCCTAGCTCTTGCCAACGATGTCAGGAGGGTGAACGAGGCATGGCCAGCAGAACTCTCTCCCAATCACCCCCAATCCTTCCATCTTTGAAATGTTCCCAAACCAGCTCCCCAATTCCAGTTCCGCCCCCCAGGTCGGGGGTCCCAGGAAGAAAGCCGAAGAGGTGCCCCTACCCACTCTTTAGCCCACACTATATTGAGGACCTAGCCGCATCCCAGCGGCATCATCTCTGGCCCTGGCTGGGCTGGGGGGCTGGGGAGGCAGAGCTGCGAAGGGGGGAGATGTGCGGTGGACTCGCTTCCCTTCCCTTCCCTCCTCCTCCCCCTCTCCGTTCTCACTCCCAAATTGGGGGCCGGGCCAGACAACTCTGATTGGCTGGGGGACGGGCAGCCGGCTCCCCCTCTCCCAGGGGCAGGGTTCCTCCCCGCTCTCCATCAGGATGGTATAAAAGGGGCCCGGGCCGGTGGTCGGAGCAGACGGGAGTTTCTCCTCGGGGTCGGAGCAGGAGGCACGCGGAGTGTGAGGCCACGCATGAGCGGACGCTAACCCCCACCCCAGCCGCAAAGAGTCTACATGTCTAGGGTCTAGACATGTTCAGCTTTGTGGACCTCCGGCTCCTGCTCCTCTTAGCGGCCACCGCCCTCCTGACGCACGGCCAAGAGGAGGGCCAAGAAGAAGGCCAAGAAGAAGACAGTAAGTCCCACACTTTTGGGAGTCTAGGGCTGCTTGGTATCTTGCCCTGCGTTTGGTCCCAGGGGTCCGCAACTTAAACTGAGACTCGGGATGCTCCGGAGGCTCAGGAATGGAAGGAAGATGGTGAGGGCTTGTCCTCGGCGCCCTGGGATAGAAGGGACCGCACTCTGGGTCAGGGTGTAGATGAACGCCCCCCAGGAGTGAGAAGGGAGGATGCTGCACGGCGCGAGTTGGCACAGGAGGAGTTCTGAGCGCGCACTGTGAAGTACTGCGGGGAAAATGGGGTCTGGACGCCGGGTGGGGGGAAAGTACGTCGAAGATGGGATGGGGGCGCCGAGTTGGGAATTTGGAGCCCAAGCTATGAGTGATCAGAAAGGCTATGAGATGATTCATAAGGAAAGATTGTTTACCCTCTCTGCAGGCTAGACAATGTTCCTGGGGCCGCGGAGGTGCTGGGCGGAGCGGGGGAGGGGGCGCGGAGCGTGGGCGGGTTGAAGGAAGAGATTCGTCGGCGCGGACTTGGTCAGGCAGAGTCCTTGCGCCCTCTGCTGATCTACACTGGGCAGTGCGCCTCCTTATCCAGCGCTTCCCCGCGCAGGAGCCGGAGCGGGAAGACCGGGATTGTTGCCCGGTGCGGACCCCACCTCTAGACCTGGAAAATAAAGTTGGAGATAGGGTAGCCCAGTCTCTAGAAGTAGCCAGTCGGGGGAAATTGCTTAGTGTCGCCCGCCACCTAGTGGCCGTCTCGCTAGACGATCCGCGGTGGGCGTGGTTAACTAACTTCATTTACTATTTGCGGACTTTCTGGTTCTTTGGCTAAGGAGTGACCCAGAGGCACTGGCTGGCTTTGGGAAACGGGGGGTGTCACTGAGAGAGGCCTTTTGAGATGTCTGGGCGCTGGAGGTTAGGGCATATCCTACTTTTACAGTACGCTTCAAGTCTCTGAGCGGAATCCCACGCCAATCAGCCCCTCCCCCATCCTCCTAGCCCCGCCCACGCCATCCCACCTGCCCCGGGAATGGGGCGGGATCCGGGCTAGACCTCTTGTCTCTCCTGCCGTCCCCTCCTTCTGTCTCCACCCAAACCACGCCCCACAAGCCTGCCCTCTGGTTGGGGAGCTTCTCTTCCCACTCCTCCACCCCCCACTCTCCCACCGAATGGCTTTTTATTTCATTTGGCTTCAGCGCAAATGGTCTGGGGTTGGAGTTGGAAGCAACCCCGGCCTAAAACTTTGTTTAAATTCCTGGGAACTGGAAAGAGTTATAGCTTCCCTGGCCAGGCGCCGCGGCCCTGTCACTGGCGCTGATGAGGAGCAGATGAGCGTTTAAGGATTTGGGGAAAGGAAAAACAAAAAGACAAAAAAAGGAGAGGCGGGAAAGGGAAAATCTAAATGTGCCTCTAAGACCGAGGGGAAGGGACGGTGGGTTGGGGTACCTGGAGCCCCGAGGTGGGGGACTCGCGTGCTGCTGACAGCCCCCATCTCCCCCTCTTGCCCCAGTCCCACCAGTCACCTGCGTACAGAACGGCCTCAGGTACCATGACCGAGACGTGTGGAAACCCGTGCCCTGCCAGATCTGTGTCTGCGACAACGGCAACGTGTTGTGCGATGACGTGATCTGCGACGAAATCAAGAACTGTCCCAACGCCAAAGTCCCCGCGGGCGAGTGCTGCCCCGTCTGCCCGGAAGGCGAGGGTATAGCTCGGGGCCTGGGCCGGGGCGGGGGCGGGGGCTCTCCCTTGCCCAGCGCAGGGGAGGTGTCTGTTGCCGGAAGCACCTGGAGCAAACCTTGCCTCTAAGCCGAATCTCTTCCCGCCCCCCCCTTCTAGCGTCACCCACGGACCAAGAAACCACTGGAGTCGAGGTAATCCTCTGCCCTCGACTTTCGCCACCCCGCCCAAGACTCTTCACGGTTCTCCTTCTCTAACCCGGCTTCTCTTGTTTCTTCTGCCCCAACCCCATAGGGACCCAAAGGAGACACTGGCCCCCGAGGCCCAAGGGTAAGCGGTGCCCTCTCCCGGCTGTTGGGGCTGGAGGTGGGCGTGGTTCCTGGCCTGCGCTCAACCGGCCCGCCCTCTCCCGCTGCAGGGACCCGCTGGCCCCCCTGGCCGAGATGGCATTCCTGGACAACCTGGACTTCCCGGACCCCCCGGACCCCCAGGACCTCCCGGACCCCCTGGCCTCGGAGGAGTAAGTGGAGAGTCGAGGCGTTCGTGGAAGGCCTTATGTCACCTCGCCCCCACCCCCCCACCGCGGGGTTTTTAGTTTGTTGGGGTTGTTTTGGCAGATGGCATACTTCATAGTATGAAATAACTTCAAACTTACAGGAAGAAAACGAGAAAAGTTGCAAAAATAATGCAAAGAACTTTCACATATCCACGATTTGTCACATTTGCTTTATCAGTTTCTGTGTATAAATATAATCATCTGGGTTTTTTTTTTTTTCTAAACCATTTGAGAGTAAGTTGCTGGTATTATGTCCCTTGGCTCCTGAATACTTTAGCATGTATTTTCTGAGAGCAAGAACATTCTCTTAACATGAGCGTTGCACAATGACTACATTTTGGAAATTTAACATTGATACAGTACTATTTATTATCTACTATGCAGTCCATATTCAAACTTCACCAGTGTTCCCAATAATGGTCTTTATAGCTTTTTTGTTGTTGTTCCTGTTCCAGGATCCAAGCCAGGATCATGAATTGCATTTAACTGTCATGTCTCTAGTTTCCTTTCACCTGGAACATTCCTCAGACTTTCTTTGTCTTTTATGACACTGAAATTTTTTGAAGAGGCCCGTTGTTCTGTAGACTGTCCCTTAAATTGGGTTGGTTGGATATGTCTCCATGATTACATTCCAGTGGTACGTCTTGGGCAGGGCTATGCCACAGGTCATGTTGTTGTCCTGCATAGCGTGTCACATCAGGAGGCACGTGATATCAGTTTTTCCCATTACTGGTGATATCTTCTGCCTTTCAACTCACTGCCCTGACCCTGCTTTCTCATGTACTCTCTCTTCTAGAACTTTGCTCCCCAGATGTCTTATGGCTATGATGAGAAATCAACAGGAATTTCTGTGCCTGGCCCCATGGTGAGTCACCAGCGAGGGATGTGGAGGACAGAAGAAGAGCAGATGAGGATCCAGACAGGATAGGCCAGGGAAGGGATATGGGGTGGCATAGATAACATAGGAGCTCAAGAAGACCTTTGGGACCTCAGAATCCAGAGAGGATGCCAGGCGACTGGGTGGTCTGAATGGGAACCATGGGAGATAACCTTTCCTACAGAGGCTTCATTATGGCCTCCCTTTCTTTTTCCTCTGTAGGGTCCTTCTGGTCCTCGTGGTCTCCCTGGCCCCCCTGGCACACCTGTGAGTATCCAGGCTGTCTACACCGCTTTGGGCTCTGGACTTTTGGAAAGAGGACTGGCATGAGGGCAGGGAAGGTGCTCAGAGATCTCTTGGTGAGATGAGGGACAGGTTGGCAGGGACCTACTCTTCTAACCCTACCCCTCTCTCCCTGTCTGCCAGGGTCCCCAAGGTTTCCAAGGCCCCCCTGGTGAACCTGGCGAGCCTGGAGCCTCAGTAAGTGCTCCCCAACTTGTACTCTCTATGCAAATACACACTCCCTCTACAAATACATGGGTTCTCCTATCGAAGGACCACCATCTGGGGTCTTTCTTACCTCCTTCTTCCAATCCTAGCCTTCCCCTTCTTTTTTCCTTATCCTGGCCATTCTAACATCCTCTCTTCCTGTCTCCTCTAGGGTCCCATGGGTCCCCGTGGTCCCCCTGGCCCCCCTGGCAAGAACGGAGATGATGTAAGTAGCCCTGGTAAAGAGATACCATCTGACCCCCACCACCTCTCCATGTGTTAGGTCCCTGTAATCTCTATCCCAGTGCCCCCACCACCTTTGGGGGTGATACCCAGAGAAAGAAGGGCATGTTCTCCTTGATTCATGGGACTGCCCTTGAACAAGGAGCCTCCTGGGATGTTTCCCCATCTTCCTAACAGAGGTGGCTGTCCCTCCCCTCACCCCAGTCACCTTAAAGCAGTCCCCAACCCCATCCCCTGATGTGAATGGCTTCCCACAGGCTTAACCACTTACCTCAGATTCTCACTCCACGTGGTGAGATTAAGATGCTGGTGACAGAAATAAACAGAAATTCCTTTGGAGGGACGCAAAATTCAAGCAAGGGTTGCGTGGTAGATTTAAACTGAGATAAGGTTCTGGGCCCCTAAGCCTGACCCTCAACAACTCCAGGAAGACCCAGGCCTTCCATACTTTTCCAACTCAGGGGGCACGGGCACGATGGCCTTTTCTCTTTCTCTCAGGGTGAAGCTGGAAAGCCTGGTCGTCCTGGTGAGCGCGGGCCTCCTGGACCTCAGGTGAGCAGGAGGATGGCGTGGCTGCCTCCAGGCTTTGCTGCATTTGGGCTTCACTTGGGAGCTGTGTCCACAGTGGTGTCTTCTAACAGCCCTGCCTTTGTCCTTTTCTTTTCTCTCCAGGGGGCCCGGGGATTGCCCGGAACGGCTGGCCTTCCTGGAATGAAGGGACACAGAGTGAGTCACCTTTGTGTCATCTAAGTTCCCAAAGTCCCAGTATCGCATTCCAACCCTTTCCCCAAAGGATCCTGGTGTGCGTCGTGGTGGGTGGCAGCTATATAAGTTCCAAGGGATAGAGAGTAGACATCAAAGAGAACTTCCCTCCATTGGGAAGGAAATCCCAATAAAGGGATGGAGTGAGATCTTGGGCCAGTTGGGATTTAGTCTAGCTCAGACACAGGGAGATAGCTATGATGACCTCCTGAGGTTCCTCATGAGGTCTGGGTGGCTGTCAAGGTTGTCCACAGTCTCCACAAGATCTCACGTTGGCCCTCTTCCTATCTTAGGGTTTCAGTGGTTTGGATGGTGCCAAGGGAGATGCTGGTCCTGCTGGTCCCAAGGTAAGAAGCTGTGTGACTGTCATGGTCCTCCACCTCCCCTGCAGTCCCACCATGAATGAATTTCTAACTCTATTCTCTGCTCTGTAGGGTGAGCCTGGTAGCCCTGGTGAAAATGGAGCTCCTGGTCAGATGGTGAGTATGTCCAGTTGTAGAAGGAAGAGAGGGAACAGGACGTAAGGGCGAGATGGGGGCTTGGGGAGAGGGGTGTGTCTGCTGTCTCACTTGCCTTCTCTTGGTTTTGTTGTCAGGGCCCCCGTGGTCTGCCTGGTGAGAGAGGTCGCCCTGGAGCCCCTGGCCCTGCTGTAAGTACTCCTGGCCCCTTGGGGGACTCCAGGTTCTGGAAGAGGTTCCCCAGGAGCTAAAGGGACTGAGGTGAGCAGTGCTCCGTGAATGTAACTGGGGCTTTCCCCTCTCTCCTGCAGGGTGCTCGTGGAAATGATGGTGCTACTGGTGCTGCTGGACCCCCTGTGAGTACAGCCCTTAGACCTCAGTGCCTGGGATTGCAGAGGGGTCTCAGTGTCAGCTCTTGGGTCTGATACCAGGGGCAGGACTGAACCCCAGGGCCTCTTCTGTCCCAGGGTGTGACTTGCGGCTGCCATCTTCCTTCTCACTAACATCTCCCTTTCATTCACAGGGTTCCACTGGCCCCGCTGGTCCTCCTGGTTTCCCTGGTGCTGTTGGTGCTAAGGTGAGACCCCCCACCCTCCAATGAGCAGGGTTCCCACAGGCCAAGGGGTGGGCATCTCCCTGCTCCCCAAACCAGAGGGACCCAGAATCAAGAGAGAAGCCCAGTCCCCAACACCTTTGTCCTGGGGTCCCCTTCTCTGATCTTGGAGTCCTGACTCTTGGTCTCCTGTCATGGCCCTTCACCCCCTGCCATCCAGCCATGAGGTTGGACTCCCAGGGTGGCTCCTGACAGGTTCTTTCTTCCAATCCAGGGTGAAGCTGGTCCCCAAGGATCCCGAGGCTCTGAAGGTCCCCAAGGTGTGCGTGGCGAGCCCGGCCCCCCTGGCCCTGCTGGTGCCACTGGCCCTGCTGTAAGTGTCACCTCCTCAGTACCCCCATGCCTGTCCCTAACTCAGAGTCCTTGCCTGTCACTCACCCACCTCTCTCTGTGTCACAGGGAAACCCTGGTACTGATGGACAGCCTGGTGCTAAAGGTGCCAATGTAAGTATCCTGCAGGTTTCAGAGCCGTCCCTGGTGCCCACCTTCCGCCCACCCTGTGCCCTCCACTCCTGGGCTTAACTTGTTCTGCCTCCCGCAGGGCGCTCCTGGTATTGCTGGTGCTCCTGGCTTCCCGGGTGCCCGAGGCCCCTCTGGACCCCAGGGTCCCAGCGGCCCACCTGGTCCCAAGGGTAACAGCGTAAGTACTGCTCTCTCTCTTCTGCCCCACCCCATGAGCTGGCTCCCGTGGCCCTTGTCTGGGAAGCATGAAGATCCAGGCCAGCTGAGCATCCCCACTTTTCACTCATCTTCCTCTCCTCCCACTCAGGGTGAACCTGGTGCTCCTGGCAACAAAGGAGACACTGGCGCCAAGGGAGAGCCCGTAAGTCCCCCAGCAGCCCCTTGGGGGAGGTCCAAGGAGGAATGGGAGCCCCTGGTCCTGGACACCCAGCCTCAAGCCTGCTCTGGAGCTGGTACCAGGACAGCCCCTCACCACAGGCTGCCCCCTCCTCTCTGCCGTCTCCAGGGCCCCACTGGTATTCAAGGTCCCCCTGGCCCTGCTGGGGAAGAAGGAAAGCGAGGAGCCCGAGGTGAACCCGGACCTGCTGGCCTGCCTGGACCCCCTGGCGAGCGTGTAAGCGCCCCCTTCTCAGCCCCAGAGCCGGCCTGGTGCCCACTGTCTGAGCTCACTGACCTCCTCTCCTCCCACAGGGTGGACCCGGTAGCCGCGGTTTCCCTGGCGCAGATGGTCTTGCTGGTCCCAAGGTAACCTCTCTTCAGGGGTGGGAGGCTAACCCTGCCGCTCCCTGGACATTACCTTCCTCTCCCAGATGTAATCAACCGTCTCCCACTCCCACCGCCCAGTCATTAGTGCCCACACTGGGGCTGCAGACCTCTCTCTTCACACGTAGCCTCACCTTGACCTTCCTACCACCACCATTGCCTCTCAAAGCACCACCCACAGCCCAGGAGGAAGAAGAGGCCAGCCCATGATAAAGAGACCCTAATTGTTGCTGTGACTCCCCCACCAGGGTCCCGCTGGCGAACGTGGTGCTCCTGGCCCTGCTGGCCCCAAAGGTTCTCCCGGTGAAGCTGGTCGCCCCGGTGAAGCTGGTCTGCCTGGTGCCAAGGTGAGACCCCAGCCCAGCCCTCTGCCCGGCTTGGCCCATGACCCTGCCCATCCTATGAGGGTTCTGGAGCAGGACCACAGATCCACCTTCTAGAATGTCCTCCGCCCCAGCCTCCACTCTCCTTCTCCCCGTCTTCCACCACCCTTATCCCCCACCCCACTCACACCTCTCTGCTCCCCCTAGGGTCTGACTGGAAGCCCTGGCAGCCCTGGTCCTGATGGCAAAACTGGCCCCCCTGTAAGTATCACTCCCCCAGGCCCACATCAGTCTCCTGACCTCTCACCCTCTGTCCTCACCTCCACTTTTGTACCTTCCATCCTCAGGGTCCTGCTGGTCAAGATGGCCGCCCCGGACCCCCAGGCCCTCCTGGTAGCCGTGGTCAGGCCGGTGTGATGGGTTTCCCTGGGCCTAAAGGTGCTGCTGTGAGTACTCAGTGAGGCGTATCACAGGGACAGACACACTTGGGGCGAGGGTGGGGGTGGGGGGAAGAGTCCTTGCTCTGGGGCCACCTCTGCCACTGACTTGCTGTGTGGCCTCAAGCCACTCATTGCCCCTCTCTGGGCCTCAGTCTCCCTATTCCATAAAATGAGAGACCTCTCCTGGCTTTACTACCATTGCTCTATCCCTGGAAATAAGTATCGTTGGCCCCCAAACACACACACACGCACACGCACACGCACACGCACACAGGGATAGGATGGGCCTTTTACATGATAGTTAGCCCCAAATCTTGGTGGGTTCTTTGAGGTTCAAAAGAAGATATCAGAAGAGATGAGAGCCCTTTGCAGCTCAGGTCACCAAAGGCATACAATGGGGAGAAGAAAGGGAAGAGGGTGGAGAGAGGGGCCTAAGGGGCGGGTCGTCTGGGAGGAGAGGGCTCAGGGAGAGGCCAAGAGATGGAGCAGTGGAAGCCAGCAAAGGCCTTCCTCAGGGGCCAGAGCTGATTGACAGATTCAAAAGCTCCTTAAAAATGCCACTCAAAGTAAACGGGAGGGACCCAGGAGGCCCCGGTTCCCCACTTCAGCTCCCTCAACCCTAACTCTGTCTCCCCACAGGGAGAGCCCGGCAAGGCTGGAGAACGAGGCGTTCCTGGACCCCCCGGCGCTGCTGTAAGTATCGCCTTTTGGTCCCTATCCCCTCCCTGCCTCCGCCCACGTCACATCCCTACATCCTGCAGGAGGGATGCGGGAGGCTCCAGCCCATCCCCAGGGCGTCAGGACCCCCAGCCCCCAGGCCCCCTACCTGTGCTCTCCTCCTCAGCTGCCCGCCCACCTCACCACCCTGACCCCTTTTTCACTCTCTCCCCATAGGGTCCTGCTGGCAAAGACGGAGAAGCTGGAGCCCAGGGACCTCCCGGACCTGCTGTGAGTGTCCCTGACGGGGAGGCCTGGGGAGGGGGTGCTGTGGGGCAGGAAAGGGGAGATAGCCCCCGTCCCCCTTCTCCTGAGCTTTCCCATGACTGCAGCATTTCCTCCTTGCAGGGCCCTGCTGGTGAGAGAGGTGAACAAGGCCCTGCTGGCTCCCCCGGATTCCAGGTGAGGCCTCACGGCTGTCAGGGTGTTGGAAGAGGGGCATGAGCAACACCTCTTCCAGATTCTAATCCCTCGCTTCCCTCCCCCATTTCCCACCTACAGGGTCTCCCTGGCCCTTCTGGTCCTCCTGGTGAAGCAGGCAAACCCGGTGAACAGGTAAGAGGTAGCAGGCCGCTGAAGAGATGGGGAGTGCAGGGAATACAGAGGGAGAGTCCGGCCCCCTAGCTAATCAGACAACCATCAACTAGAGGGATCAAGGTTAGACTCGAGGAAGGACTTCCCATCATGAAGGGTGCTACACAGAGGGGAGCAAAGAGCTGCACCTCTGTGTGATAGGATCTGGAAGGAGCTGCATGGCTGCTGGCCTGGATGACTTCTTTTTAGAGCTGCTGGAATACTCTGGCTTTCCCTCAACCCCAAGTCTGGGGAGGGTGACACGTTCACGAGGAGGAGTAGAGGGATAATCCCGGTTCAATGCTGAGAAGGGATTGGTCTCCAATCACAGACCCCAAGGGCTAGCCCCCAGGTGGACAAGAATGTTTTCTAGTTGGGAGGACCAAGGTGGGTTCTGCTCACTGTGTGTCCCTCCCTCCCGCTCAGGGTGCTCCTGGAGACATTGGTGCCCCCGGCCCCTCTGGAGCAAGAGTAAGTAGAGCCTCTTGCTGCTTCTGCCAACATGCCCCGTGCTTGGCCCCGTCTCTGCAGCCGCCTCATGGGCCCTGTCCTTTCCTTCTAGGGCGAGAGAGGTTTCCCCGGCGAGCGTGGTGTGCAAGGGCCCTCCGGTCCTGCAGGTCCCCGTGGATCCAACGGTGCCCCTGGCAATGATGGTGCTAAGGTAAGGGCAGCACAGGGACCAGGTCTCACCCTTCCTGTGATGGGGGCTGCCTGGCTGTGACCAAAGCCGGCTGGATGTTGGGGAGGGATGGGGGGACAAGACTGGGGGGGTCCATGTGCAGCCTGAAGTTCTGGGCTGTGAACCTTTCCTCTTAGCTAGTACCTGTCTTTGGCCTCAGAACCAAGCCTGGGAGAAATTAAGAGGGGGCTCAAAGCTGTGACCCACTTCTGAGACTCCCATCTTCTTGGTTGTCATACAGGGCGATGCTGGTGCCCCTGGAGCCCCTGGTAACCAGGGCGCCCCTGGCCTTCAAGGAATGCCTGGTGAACGAGGTGCAGCAGGTCTCCCAGGCCCTAAGGGTGACAGAGTAAGTTGAACTCCCCCCTCCCTCGAACCCTGTGTGGTTCCCATCTCTCTCAGCTTCAGATCCCTCAGCATCTCTCTTTCTACTCCTTTGGGTCTTTCCCTGTTCTCCTTAATCCTCCTTCTTCTCTGGCCTCTTGGCTGACGAATCCTTACCTATAGTCCAGGCCCCACCCTTCCCATGTGTTACCATGGCAACAAGAGGTGGGAGGGGGGCTCCTGGATGAGGAATTCCTCTACACAAAACAGGAGCTTCTTAATCTAAGTTCCCCGGAATCCCCACACAGGCACCTTTCCCCTGAGAGATCTTGAGTCCTTGGCACACGTGGGGGCAGGGCAGACACAAACAGGATGCCATAGGTCACCTCCTTGCCCCACACTGGAAGTCTCAGGCTTTCCTATGTCTTTAGGGCGATGCTGGTCCCAAAGGTGCTGATGGTGCTCCTGGCAAAGACGGCGTCCGTGGTCTGACTGGTCCCATTGGTCCTCCTGGCCCCGCTGGTGCCCCTGGTGACAAGGTGAGACGGCTGCCTCCCCACCTTCTTCCCTAACACACAGCTTCCCCAGCAAGCCTGGGCACAGCTCTGCAGGGGGAGGCAGCTCCTGCCATGCTAAGCTGGTGATCCAAAGGTGGGGGGCCAGGAGGGAGGAGGACTCTCCTGGGTTATCCGCCAGGAGTATTCAGCATGGGCCCCTGACCCTGCACCTCTTGTCCCTCCCTCTCAGGGTGAAACTGGTCCTAGCGGCCCTGCTGGTCCCACTGGAGCTCGTGGTGCCCCCGTAAGTACAGAAGAGCCAGTTATGGCTCCATACTCCAGCCTTCTCTCCCTTCGTACCGCCCCTGGTCCTCTTTCTGGCCCTCCTCCACCTTGGCTCCCACCTGCTCTGGTCCCTGTGGAGTTCTCCTCAGGCCCTCCTTCCCCACCCTCCAGTCCGTCCCATCCCACCTTCCCCCAGATCAGGGCATCTCTCCATTTGCCTCCTTTTCTTCTAGGGAGACCGTGGTGAGCCTGGTCCCCCCGGCCCTGCTGGCTTCGCTGGCCCCCCTGTGAGTACCAAGATCCCTTTCATCTTCCATCTCCAACTAGGCCCTGGGGCCTTGAGTGACTGGATGAGGAGAGAGGCATTGGCCTGATTCAGAGAAGCGGGGTGGAGGGGGAATTGTCTCCTGCCTGGAGTTCCTGTCCTTCCTCAGCTGACTTCCTAGGCTCACCTTCCACTCACCACACTCCCTCCTCCCCCAGGGTGCTGATGGCCAACCTGGTGCTAAAGGCGAACCTGGTGATGCTGGTGCTAAAGGCGATGCTGGTGCCCCTGGCAGTGCTGGACCCACTGGACCTCCCGGCCCCATTGTGAGTATCTCGCCGTCTAGGCCCCGAGCTGCCAGCAGGCTGGATCCAGGACGGGCCCAGCCGTGACGCCTCTGTGCTCTCCTACAGGGTAACGTTGGTGCTCCCGGACCCAAAGGTGCTCGTGGCAGCGCTGGTCCCCCTGTGAGTATCTCACTCTGATTCTCGGCCGAGGCTCTCCCCAGCCCGCGTTTGGAGATGGGGCGGCTGGGCCAGGTGAGGGGCTGTCCTCCCTCTGATTGCGTCTTTGTCCTTTTCTCCAGGGTGCTACTGGTTTCCCTGGTGCTGCTGGCCGAGTTGGTCCCCCTGGGCCCTCTGTAAGTGTCTGTGGTGGAGACTCCACCGGTCTGGGAGGGTATGGGGCACAGGCCGTCAGGAGCGCGGTGGGCCCGACTACGGCTTCCGCAATGCTCCGGAATCCGATGGATTCTGACGGCCCCAATTCTCCCCAACCAGGGAAATGCTGGACCCCCTGGACCTTCTGGTCCTGCTGGCAAAGAAGGCAGCAAAGGCCCCCGCGGTGAGACCGGCCCCGCTGGGCGTGCTGGGGAAGTCGGTCCTCCCGGTCCCCCTGGCCCCGCTGGTGAGAAAGGAGCCCCTGGTGCTGATGGACCTGCTGTAAGTGCACTACACTCCAGACGGGTCCAGAGTGGGGGCAGCGTCCCTGGCCACTGGAAGTCACCTCACCCCCACCCATCCCCCACAGGGCTCTCCTGGATCTCCCGGACCTCAGGGCATCGCTGGACAGCGTGGCGTGGTCGGCCTGCCCGGTCAGCGAGGAGAAAGAGGCTTCCCTGGTCTTCCTGGCCCCTCTGTGAGTGCCCCCTCACCTTGCGGATCCAGACGAGAACAGTTGCAGGACTTGGAGGGCGCAGGGTGGGGGTGTTGGGGTCAGCGGGGACAGAGGAGGCGGGCCCTAAGGTCCTCTCCCACCCCATCCCTGGCCTGACCCTTTCTTCTCCCTCAGGGTGAACCCGGCAAACAAGGTCCTTCTGGAGCAAGTGGTGAACGTGGCCCCCCTGGTCCCATGGGCCCCCCCGGATTGGCTGGACCCCCTGGCGAGTCTGGACGTGAGGTAAGCGGTTGCCGGCCCCACGCCAGTGCCGTCGGTGTGGCCGTCTTGGCCTTGGCCTGAGCCTCCCTCCCCTTGGCTGCCGTTCACCTTCCCCTACTCTCTGCAGGGAGCCCCTGGTGCCGAAGGATCCCCTGGACGAGATGGTTCTCCGGGCCCCAAGGTAAGACGGCTGCACCCTGGGGCCACAGCCCCACCTGCCGCTCCACCTGGCCCTCTCAGCTGGGGCTGACCCGGATTCCCCTCCTACCCCCATTCCCCTCTCAGGGTGACCGTGGTGAGACCGGCCCTGCTGGACCCCCTGGTGCTCCTGGTTCCCCTGGTGCCCCCGGCCCCGTCGGCCCTGCTGGCAAGAGCGGCGATCGTGGCGAGACTGTAAGTAGCTGGGCTCTGGCTTTACCGTTTCTGCTCAGGCCAGGGACTCTCCAGCCTGCCGAGGGGTCTGCAGATGGACACCTGGCTTCACCTAAGCAGGGGAGACGAGGAGGCCTTGCAAGATGTCTGGGCCCCTGGCCTCCCTGGAAACACTGAGCCACAGCTCAGCCTTGAGACCCCTCCTCCCGACAGTCCCGCTTCCCCCGAGGAATGGGGTTTGTTCCCAGGTGCTCGCCCCAGCTTCCGTGAGGCCTGAATTTACACGAAGATTCACCTGGGGTCAGGAGAGAACGGATATGGTGGGAAAAGATGAGAGGAAAGAGGGATTTGGCCAAGGGGGGGGGTCTCACCTGCAGCTCAGGCCGTGCCAGCCCTCAGCTGGGCTCTCCCTGACCAGGATCTAATGCTCTAATGCTCTCTTTGCTCTCCCCAGGGTCCTGCTGGTCCTGCTGGTCCCATTGGCCCCGCTGGTGCCCGCGGCCCCACCGTAAGTGCCCTGCTCTGGCCCTTGTGTGCTCAGAACCCTTGTCCAGATGTGGACTGCACTCCCTCAGTGCTAACAGAACTTCCACCTGACAGCCTGTCCCCATCTCTCTTCTAGGGACCCCAAGGCCCCCGTGGTGACAAGGGTGAGACAGGCGAACAGGGCGACAGAGGCATTAAGGGTCACCGTGGCTTCTCTGGTCTCCAGGGTCCCCCTGGCCCTCCCGTGAGTATGCCCAGCCCCTCCCCAGCGCCCAGCTGCCATCTTGTCTTCTTTTATCATCTCCCCAAGTCCTACTGTGTGATGGGGGAGGACACTTTGCCTCGGTTTCTCTCTCTGGACCGTCCTTCTCCTCCCTAGTGGGGACTGGGGTCTGAAGACTAATGGGTATTTCCAAGTAGCCTCTGAGAGAGTGAGGGGTGCGCAACGAGGGATCGTGGGAGGGGTCTCAGCCTATGGACACCCTGGGGCTAGACTTCCAGAATAACAAGGTGGCTGGCAGGGGGGTGGTTGCTGGCCACATTTGACCTACACTCGGCCTAAACTGTCTTCGCATCTCTCCTTCAGGGCTCTCCTGGTGAGCAAGGTCCCTCCGGAGCTTCTGGTCCTGCTGGTCCCCGCGTGAGTTGTGTCTTCTATTTATCTGCTCTTCCTGGGTCCCTTGCCTCTCTGGAGAAGGGTCTGGGGCAGGGGATGAAAGAAGGGAAGGGGGTTCTGGACCACCTTATGCAGCCCTCGCCTCCCCCTCCCCACTGCTTCCTCCCACAAAATTTCCTGGCCCAGCTGTGGGAGTGAGCCGTAATGAGGCCGAGGAATCAGAGCCCAGGCAGAGTGGGTTGTGGGCTTCTCTGCCAGAGCTGGGGTGGGCCCGTGCTTTCTGGCAGGCTTTCTCCAACCAGCTTCCTCCCTGCAGGGTCCCCCTGGCTCCGCTGGTACTCCTGGCAAAGATGGACTCAACGGTCTCCCAGGCCCCATCGGTCCCCCTGGTCCTCGTGGTCGCACTGGTGATGCTGGTCCTGCTGTATGTGGTCCCCCACCTTGTCTGCCCATGGCCCTCCAGCCCCGAAAGCACTGAACCCCGGTAATCCCCCCTCTCCTCCCTCTCTGCGCAGGGTCCCCCCGGCCCTCCCGGACCCCCTGGTCCCCCTGGTCCTCCCAGCGGTGGTTACGACTTCAGCTTCCTGCCCCAGCCACCTCAAGAGAAGGCTCAGGATGGTGGCCGCTACTACCGGGCCGATGATGCCAACGTGGTCCGTGACCGTGACCTCGAGGTGGACACCACTCTCAAGAGCCTGAGCCAGCAGATCGAGAACATCCGGAGCCCTGAAGGCAGCCGCAAGAACCCTGCCCGCACCTGCCGTGACCTCAAGATGTGCCACTCCGACTGGAAGAGCGGTAAGGGCTGGCCCGGCTGTGCCTCCTCCCGCCGCGGCGGGGCTGAGCCCTGAGGCGCCCACATCCCGCACCTCCCCTGACGCCATCGCACTCTGCCCCACTGCAGGAGAATACTGGATTGACCCCAACCAGGGCTGCAACCTGGATGCCATCAAGGTCTTCTGCAACATGGAGACAGGCGAGACCTGCGTGTATCCCACTCAGCCCAGCGTGGCCCAGAAGAACTGGTACATCAGCAAGAACTCCAAGGACAAGAGGCACGTCTGGTACGGCGAGAGCATGACCGGCGGATTCCAGGTGAGCGTGAGCTCGATCCCGTAGCCGCTCTTAGGGGATGGGCTGGCCCGGGGCTCAGAAGGGCCTGAGGGTAGGTCCTGGGTGGACCAGACCTCTGCTAAGTGTGATCAGCTGGGAGGCAGGAGACCTGGGTCCTTGATACGGGGTCAAACACAGGGTGCCTGGGGGCAAGGGATGCCACCTCTGGACGTAAGGTTCACTAGGATGCTCTCAGGGGACTCCGGGGGGGAGGCCAGGACCGGAGGCTCCAACACAGCCACTCACTCTTCGCTCTTCCGCTCCCACAGTTCGAGTACGGCGGCCAGGGCTCCGATCCTGCCGATGTGGCCATCCAGCTGACCTTCCTGCGCCTGATGTCCACTGAGGCCTCCCAGAACATCACCTACCACTGCAAGAACAGCGTGGCCTATATGGACCAGCAGACTGGCAACCTCAAGAAGGCTCTGCTCCTCCAGGGCTCCAACGAGATTGAGATCCGGGCCGAGGGCAACAGCCGCTTCACCTACAGCGTCACCTACGACGGCTGCACGGTGAGTCCAGCAGGGCCCCCGCTCTGCGCTTTGGCTTTCCGGGCAGGCTCAGTCCCCCACCCCCTCACTGCCACTTGGTGACACCCCTCTCCCATTGTCTCCCTTTCACCCCAGAGTCACACCGGAGCCTGGGGCAAGACAGTGATCGAATACAAAACCACCAAGACCTCCCGCTTGCCCATCATCGATGTGGCCCCCTTGGACGTTGGCGCCCCAGACCAGGAATTCGGCATCGACGTTGGCCCTGTCTGCTTCCTGTAAACTCCCTCCACCCCAACCTGGCTCCCTCCCACCCAACCCACTTGCCCCTGACTCTGGAAACAAAGAACCCAAACTGAACCCCCCAAAAAGCCAAAAAAACGGGAGACAATTTCACATGGACTTTGGAAAATATTTTTTTCCTTTGCATTCATCTCTCAAACTTAGTTTTTATCTTTGACCAACTGAATATGACCAAAAACCAAAACTGCATTCAACCTTACCAAAAAAAAAAAAAAAGAATAAATAAATAACTTTTTAAAAAAGGAAGCTTGGTCCACTTGCTTGAAGACCCACGTGGGGGTAAGTCCTTTTCTGCCCGTTGGGCTTATGACACCCCAACGCTGCCCTTTCTGCTCCTTTCTCCATGCCTTCTTGGGGCCTCCCCTCCACTGCTCCCCGAATCTAAGTCTCCCCGAAAGACGCAGGAAACAATGCATTGTCTGCCCAGCAACCAAAGGCAATGTTGAAACACCCAAGTGGCCCCCACACTCCCAGCCTATTCCCTTCACCCAGAACCCCCGAGCCCTGGGGGAACCCGGAGTTCTCAGACTGCCAAAGAAGCCTTACCATCTGGCATCCCTGTTGCCCCGGCAACATACCCCTCTTTGTTTTTGAGGGGGAGCATGCCAGGGGCACCACTGGCCCTTCACCACCGGGTTTGGAGAAAAGTCAGGAGGGGCCAAGACAGAGCAGAAACGTCGGATTTGAGAAACATGCCAATCCCCCTGTGCTACCCAGCTGGGTGGGAGAGACTGCTCTGTTCCTTGTGTAATTGTGTTGCTGAAAGACTACCTCGTTCTCGTCTTTGGTCTTTGTGTGTCACCGGGGCAACTGCGTGGGGGGCGGGATGGGGGCAGGGTGGAAGGGGCTCCCCGTTTTATATCAAAGGTGCTACATCTCTGTGATGGGGTGGGGTGGGGAGGGAATCACTGGTGCTATGGAAGTGGAAACGCACCCCCCCCTTAGGCCAGCAAATGTTCCTTTTTGTTCAAAGTCTTTTTTTATTCTTTGTTTTTTTTTTTTTTTTTTTCTCTCGTGGATGGGGACTCGTGAATTTTCTAAAGGTGCTATTTAATGTGGGGGAGAGAGTGCCGGCTCCAGACAGGGTCACTTGCTCTCCACCCTCTCTTCATCCCCCTCGGCGGCGCCTCGCACCACCTCAGGCCTCTCTCCTCTCTCTCCCCCGACCTCTCCCGCCTCTGAAACCCTGTCAGCTGCATCCCATCCTCGCGGCCTCTCTTGTAGTCTGTTCTGCGTTCTCTCTCACTGGGTTTCAGAGCACAATTTCCCAAAGCACAAAGCAGTTTTTCCCCCTAGGGGTGGGAGGAAACAAGAGACTCTGTACCTATTTTGTATGTGTATAATAATTTGAGATGTTTTTAATTATTTTGATTGCTGGAATAAAGCATGTGGAAATGACCCAAACCTATCTGCAGTGGCCTCCTAATTTCCTTCCTTGGAGTTGGTGGAGGGGAGTCCTGGGGAGGGAGCTTTGGGAGGTGGGTGGGCTCTCCTTCAGCGTCTGCCCCTTCCCTTCCCCTCTCCCTCTAGCACCCTTGACGGACCCTCCCCCTCCCTCTTGCCTTTCTTACGCCTTTACCCTTTCTCTTAACTCTCTCCTGCCATCTTCCTTGCATGTCTCCCATACCCTCTTGTCCCTTACAGTGCCAGACAGGCAACCCACTTGTGCAACAACACACACACGCACACACACACACACACACACACACACACACACACACACACACACACACCTACCTCCCGGCAGATCCTGCCCTGCCCAAACCTCATGCCCATGCCCATCAATGCCATTAACTCTCGCTGCTCCTCCCTCCTGCTGGGGGCACCCTGCAGCGTTGGGGGGCTGTGGTCAGGGCACTGGGAGGCCCGTGGTTGGTGGAGGGAGGTGGAGTCCCTGGGAGCCCCCCTGGGCAAATGCCTAGGGTCATCTGGCCTCTTCTCCGTCCTAGCCCCCTCTGAGCTCCTCCAAGGGAGCAGTCAGCAATACAACATGAGACAGGGCTGCTGAGCCTGCCCTGAGGGCCAGAGGAGACCTGGAGAAAACATTGCTTCCTCCTCCTTCTTCTGGTCTCCCCCGGGAGGGAAGGAGGGAACCACCAGCCCTCAGGAAATCCTCCCCAGGGCCTTGGAGAGCTGCAGTCCAGGTACTTATCAGCTGCTACCAGGAAGGTGACAGGCCTTCTAAGTCCCCAAAACATGACCCCTGGGTGTGTGGCAGCCTGGGGAGATCGTTTTGCCCAGCCCCTGCCTCCTGCCCTTTCCTTCTCATTTTTAGAAATTCCTGCTTCCTCTTCCTCCTTTCTCTCCCTCCCTTCCTTTTTCCCTCACCCTCTGTCTGCCCCTCCCTGCTGACCTGAGAGCCTGAGGCCCCCACAGGGAAGGTGACTGGTCAGCTCCCCAATCTCAGGGAAGAGGCACAGCCGTCCGTGGGCACATAGAGGATCCAGGGAGTCAGAACTCCGGAGCAGACCAGGCGCCCAGAGACCTAGAGACGGGGAGAAGTTGACAGCTGTCCCATTCCTGCCCCCCTCCCAAGGTCTCAGGAACTAAACCTTTGGGCAGGAAAGGCCCTCATCCCTCCCTCAGGTCCACAGAGAGATGGACCAGTCCTCAGAAGCCGTTGTCTGCAATACTAATACCTTGGCTGTCATTCAGTAGTCGTGACGGTTAATTATGGCCTTTAATAATTCATCATTAGCACTTCTACCACATTCAGGAAAGTGTAGGACTGGAATCAGCCTAAAGAGGGCAAGAAATTGTGTCTTGTAAACAAAAGTTTATTCAATATGCAAATGACCCCAAGTTACCTCGTGATCCTTTGATCAATCCATTGAATGATGGCCTGCCTGACACCAGCCTAGGCAACTCCCAGGCACCTGGACCTCCTGCCCCCTGAGGCCCTTGGCTGTCTTGGTCCCATCCCTATCTGTCGCACCGGCAGGTGCACCACGCTTCTCAACTTCCAGGCCTTTCTTTTTTTTTTTTTTTTTGCTGTACGCGGGCCTCTCACTGTTGTGGCCTCTCCCGCTGCGGAGCACAGGCTCCGGACGCGCAGGCTCAGCCATGGCTCACGGGCCCAGCCACTCCGCGGCAAGTGGGATCTTCCCGAACCGGGGCACAAACCCGCGTCCCCTGCATCGGCAGGCAGACTCCCAACCACTGCGCCACCAGGGAAGCCCCAGGCCTTTCTTAGGTTTCAAATGTCTCATTGTCCCCTCATTCTCCTGGCCAACCCAGGCTGAGTTTTACTTGAGTTTCCAAAGCTCTCCATGTCTATGGAATTCATCTCAGCCTTAAGACCAGACATTGGTGCCGCTGTCTTGCTGTCATGTTTTCACCCTGTTATTCTTTTCAAGCCAAGAGGAGCTGGCTGAGGCCGGAAGCCAGGGGCTGAGACGCAGGGTTGGGTGCAAGTCTGGGTGTAGATGCCCGGGAGACTAAAGAGAGAGACCATGAGGTCAAGAGGTGGCCTTTCTGGGTGAGCGTGTGGAGTGTGACATCGCTGTGAACAGGAGTGAGCACGTGTGAGAGGAAGAGCACGTCCAGACCAGGCCCTGTGTGCAAGCAGCCCGCGGTGTGGAAGGCTCTAGGCTTGGGCTTGCTGCAATGATAAACTCATTCTCTATCTGCTGTGCAGTACGGTAGCCACTAGTCACTGTGGCTATAGAGCGCATGACATGTGGACAGTGCCCCCGAAGGACTCCATTTTAAATTTTATTGTAATTAATTTTAAAAGCTACCTGTGGCTCATGGCTACCGTACTGGGCAGCACGGTAAAGGAGGGGCTACACCTCTCACTGCATATGCACAACTCTACACGTGGGTACGTGTGTGCACACGCACGTATGAGGGCACGCCAGGTGACGCCGAGTGTCAGGGCGGTGGTGGTGGCAGAGCCCCGCTGTGCAGCCCCGCCTGTGTCATGTGGTTTGGGGCCAGAATGTGGTTGCAGAGTGTGTGCAGGACAGGAGGGGAGGGGGACAAAGGGGCCATTGTATCACATTCCCACCTCGAGCCCTCCTCCCCGCTGACATCACAGCTGCCCTAAATACAGCTGCCCAGACCCGCTGCCTGCACGGAGGCACAGCGTGGACTTCCCACCCTGCTGCTCCGTGGGCTCACACTTGCTTCTCTGTGAGGGAATGGTCATGCTCCTGCGGCTGATTTTTCAGTCAAATCCAGACCGAAAATTCTAGAAAGAGAGGAGGCTTCATTTGGATTTTTTACCTTTTTGCTCTCTCTCTCGGAATCGTGGGTCCATTTCGGGCTCGACCCCATCTCCTGGCAGGATTCTCTATAACCGAAACGTGGCGGATTTTCCCTCTTTTTTCTCCAGCTCCTTAACTGTCGGCTCCCCAGGTGCCCCCAAGACATTCCTAGGCAGAGCTGGCTGAGGTTGAGAGGGGCTTCCCTGCTGAGCGTGGGCGCCTCAGGCCAGGGGCACACAAGGCCCGGCGGGGCTGCATGTGGGGCTCTCAAAGCCAAGACCCACAGGAGGAGGGAGAGCGAGGTGGGTTCCCCCGGCCTCCCCTGAGCGGATGAGAATGCGCCCACCGACCTAGGAGTAAACTGCATCGGTGTCCAAAGGGGCCCTGTACCCGTGGGGGTGGGGGGACGGTGGGGGGTCTGTGTACGTGCGGACTGCTTCCACACACAGATGGCGACCTGAGGGATGGGCCTGGGCATTTGAGACGTGTGTACATAGGCATGACAGAGGGCACAGGAGAGTCTGTGTGACGAGGATGAAAGGGGGACAGTAGAGCAGAGAGGAGTGTGGGGGAAATGAGGAGAGGCTGGAGGGGTGGGGCACCATCCTCAAGTCCAGGGCCGCAGGGCTCTAGTGCGGGTGAGCAGCTGTGTCTCTGTGTCTCCTCCCAGGTGTGTGCTCCAGAGGGTACCCAATAGGGCTGAGAGATGTCCATGGATCAGGAAGCAAGACCCTGGAAGAAGGACGGCTCTTGTCTCAGAGGGTAATCAGGCCCTTACACACACAGAGGTCCAGTGCTTTGCGGAGGATGTGCATGGCAAGGCCCGGAGGGAGGTGAGTTTGGTCCACATGGGTGCTGGAGAGAGTGGGGTTTTCTCTGCGTAAGACAGTGGAGGAAAAGGAAAATGGGGTAGGGTGGGGACCAGAGCACATTTTAGAACAAGGAGGCCACATATTCAAGTGCTAGGTGACTTCACTGCTGTGAGGCAAAGGCCTGCCACTCCTCAAGGTTTCTGAAAGCTCTGACACATGCAGAGGCCTGGTGTGAGGAGGTGTTCTGGAAAGTGCCTGAGTTCTGGGTTTGGGTCGATCTGAAGTGGAGATACAGGAAGGACCATGAAAACAGCACTGCGGTGGTGGGATGAATTGGGAGATTGGGATTGACATATATATACACTAATATGTAGAAAATATTAACTAATAAGAACCTGCTGTATAAAAAAATAAATTTAATTTAAAAATTAAAAAAAGAAGAAAAGCACTGCCCGATAAAAATACAAAGTGAGGCACACACGTGATTTCTCATTTTCTAGCAGCCATATTAAAAATATAAAAAGAAACAGGGGATGTTAATTTTAATAAGATATTTTATTTAACCTAAGATAACCCCAAATATTATCATTTCATCAGTACATTTGCAGCACATCTCAGTTTAGAAGTCACATTTCAAATGCTCAGTGGCCACAGGTGGCCAGCAGCTGCCTTACCAGACAGAGCGGGATCGGACAGCAGGTCAGCGCCAATGAGCAGGTGAATTTCAAGCTCCGCCCTCATTCACAGGGAGAGCTTGAACTTTTCATAGAATGGAAATTGAGTGCATTTAATCCGGATCTTAGGGGACAGGGAGATCTCACAGACCTCTGGTTTTGGGGTGACCATGTGCATGTTGGTATGTCATAAAGTCTCCGTTCTCGGGAGCTGCCAGATGACAGGTACTCACCTAGTTCTCCCAAATTCTCCCAAAAGCCTCAAGACAGTTATAATTAATATCTATGAGTAAAATGTCAGAGCTGTGATTGGAACCCTGCTCCCTCTGGCTCCAAATCCCAGCAGATACACCAACGGAGCTCTCTATAACACGGGGTCTAAGTGTGTGCGTGCATCTATCTCAAGAATAAGGAAGAAGTGTGCAGGTGGGGGCTGAGGCCAGCTGTAGGGGTCCCTGTGTCCCCTGGTAGCAGAGGGCCTTCTCACCAATTTGAGAGGTGGTGAGCTACCATCTAGAGTCAGGTCATGCGCGAGGGCTGTGTTTGGGATACAGGTGGAGACGCTGGGTCCTGTGGGCATCGTGGGCGTGGCACTGGAGGCGATCAATTCTCAGGAGGGGAACACAACAGCTATTTGTCCTCGGCGGTGAGGGACTGGGGTGTGACTGCCAGGTGGAATCTTGCCCCCTTGCCCTCCCCGCGTGCTGCCAGCGTGGCTGGGAGCTGGGAGCCCAGGCACAGCTCTCTGTCCTCCGCAGTCACGCCATGCCCCCAGCCCCTGTCTGGGCCACTTCCTCCCGGCCAGCAGCCAGGCTCCCGTGTGCTCCTGGTAGCTGAGCTGGGAGGGAGGCGCTGCCAGGATCCCAAGGCAAAGTCGCGCAGCAAAGGGAAGCATGGCGCGGGCCTCGGACTCTCCCGTCCTGGCCAGCACAGGAAGAGCGCATAGGCCCAGGGTGGCAGCATGAGACTCGGAGAGGGCGGTCCCCTGCTCACGGGGTGGGGGGCAGGGAGGAGGGAGGAGCCACCCCAGACAGCCCGCTGACCGAGTGGAGCTTCCAATCTGAGCAGATTCTGTGCAGCTCCAGGTTTCAGCCAGATGAGGGGCCCCGGGGGAAGGAAATTGCACATGAGAAGTCGGAGAGCCCATGTGGTTGGGGCTTGTTACCTAAAGAGTTCTTCAGCCAACAAACGTTTATTGAGCACATACGCGGTGCGAGCTCGGAGCCTCTTCCTGCCTCCACAGATGCTTCTGGGATTAACTAACTAATGGGTGTGGGGTGGCCAGCAGGGAAGGGGGAGGCACCCACAAGATAACGGTAGAAACTTTGGCAATGGCCTTGCTCACCTCACCCCCTTTGCCCAGAGAGGAGCAGCAACCTCCTTAAGAGCTCGGAGTGGCCCAGACCTGATGGCTTCCCTTCACATTCCTTCCGAGCAACCTTCCTGAGTGCCTGCTGTGTGCGGGCGCTGCACCCCCTGGGGGCACACAGAATCCTGCCCTCCTGGAGCTTACATTCTAGGGCCAAAGCGGACCCCAACAAGGCGCTCCTACAGGGCACATCCTATGGGAGAGCACGGAGGCTGGGCAGAGGGCTCTCTCTGAGCAGGGGAAAGGCCTCTGTAAAGACCTGCCATTTGGGCAGAGGCCAGAATGACTGCACAAGGGGAAGTTGTGTGGACATGGGGACTGGGGGTCCCCGGCAGAGGGAAGAGCGAGTCGAAGGCCCTGAAACAGGGTTGTGTTAGAAGGCAGCGCGGCTGGGGCACACAAGCCGTGGGAGGGGTGGTGATGAGGTCAGGGGGTGGGCGGGTCTCTACGCCTGGCCAAGAGCGTAGATTAACTCTCGGTGTCACGGGAAGGCAGAGGAGAGTTGACAGCAGAGGGGCGAGACCCCCTGATTTTTCTTGTTAAAGGATGGGCCCAACTGGTGTTGGAGGCGAGACTGAAGGGGCAGGGAGGAGGCAGGGAGGCCACAGGGAGGCTGTTGTGGGGGTCCGCGGTGAGATCCTGGAGCTGGCCTGGGAAGGTCGTTGTGGAAGCCGTGAGATGTGGATGGATTCGGGACATTTTTTGAAGGTGGGGATTCTGGGAAGTGAGAGGAAGGAGAGCAACTTGGGGTCCTCGTGACCCCCTTGCCTATACATTTCTGAAGAGCGGGATGCAGTGTTCAGAAACTCGGCCTCCTCTGGGGTCCTTGGCTCTGGGGGCATCGCCATTAGACCGGGGGCTGCCCTGCCTGTTTCAGCCTCCCCTCAGCCCCCAGGTTGGGCCCTTGCCTCCAGGTGAGAGAAAACTCCCATGCATCCCCCCTACCTTCCCCCTCCACACACACACACACACACACACACACACACACACACACACACACGGGGAAAAGGGGTGATTAAGCATCAGCTCCAGGACAGCGGGTGGGGCCCAGCCCTAGTGTGAGGGGCGTAGAAAGGGGTGGCGAGGCCTCAGGGTGGGCTTGTCTGTGTTCTCTTTGAGCTGCCCCCGGCGTCAGGGGCCTGGGCCAAGAGGCCCTGCTTCTCCCTCCCCCTCCTTACCTGGGTCCCCTCTGGGGCTTAGTCCCTGGCCTGTCCTCCCCAGGGAGCATGAGATGTGAGACGGGATGTGCCCTGGCTGGTAGGGGCAGGGGTGGAGCCGGCCTGCTTTGGTTGCAGCCACCTGAGAAGAGCAAGCTGTGGCCGCTTCCTGGTCAGCCAGTCTCTCCAGGGCTCACGTGGGGACCAAGCTGAGCTGGTGACCCCAAGCTCAACAAGGGCTGTGCAGCGTCCTGTGGACCTCGACCCTGTCCCTGAGGAGCGCACCGGGAGGGGTCGCTGATCCGGGTCACTGATTCAGGGTCCTGCACCCCAACCCCCTCTCCATATCTAGGTTATGACTCCCAAAGGGACCTCCCCCCAGGAGATCTGGATGGGTGAGAGCCTGGATCTCCTGCTTCCAGAGCCCCTCAACCCTCCAGAAGGCGGCGTGGAGGTGGACATGCCAGGTTTGAAACCAAGCTCTGCCACTTGCCTGCTCTGTGACCTTGGGTAAGTCACTCATTGTCTCTCGGACTCAGTGTCCTTGTCTATAAAATGGGGATGGTGATCCAGGTATCCCTCGCCATTAGGTTCATGGGAGGATTAACATCAGGGCTGCATATGCAGGTCCTTCGCTCTTACTTTCAGAGGATTTGAGATACGGCCAAGTGCCAAGAGTCCAGAGGGCAAGGCGGCGGCTCCTGGCTCCCTCGAAGGGCTCCCTCAAGGCAGAAAGGGAAGCAGAGGCAATGAGGGCTGGGAAGGAGGCTGCTGAGAGGAAGGTACAGCAATAGATGAGCAGAACAGCAGGTTTTATTCTGGGCGACCTGATCCCAGATACCCTCAGCCCATCCCATCCCATCCTCATCTCTCTGCTTATTCCAAGCCTGGGGTCCACTGGGACAGGAGCTGGAGTCGGAAGGAAGGATGTGGCCATGGGTCGTGGCTGCTCTGTGCGTGGGGAGAGAAGGGAGGATGAGGCCAGGGTTGGAACTGGAGCGGCAAAGAGAAGAGAGGGTGGGGGTCTGCGAGGACCAGGCCCCGGTTCTCCTGCCTTCCCCACCCTGACCCTCTGAGTCCAAGTGCTTGGCACTGGGGCCCACACACCTGGCACTGCTGAGCACCCCCCACCACTGCCTCGGAGGGGCAGACAGGTCTGTGTGCCCTTTCCCATCCGCCCCCCTCACCTGCCCCAGCCTTGAGACGGAGGCCACCTTACTCCCAGAAAAGAGGCTGGCACTGCCCAGCCGGACCCACCTGTGTGGGCCCTCAGTGCTGGTCCAGGATGAGGGGCACCCGGGCGCTGTCCACTTGCGGGGGCAGCCGCTCGCCTGTGCGCACATTGAACATGGGCAGGGTTGAGAGTGGCCGGGGCACCTCTCGGCTAGCTGCCATCTGTCGCAGCTCCTCTGTATTCCCACGGATGGTGCAATGGTGGACCATCTGGATACTGGGGACACAGGGCCAGCAGAATCATCAGCTCTGGGAGTCAGCACCCACTTTGGGGTCCAGCCTGGCATTATCTCTGAGCCACCCTGAAGTCTTCCCCACCTACAATGTGTGGGGAGACACACACGGGATGGGTGGGGGAGGACAAACAGGAAGTTCTATGGTGTCAGCTTAGTGTCCAGTGGCTGAGGCATGGGGTCTGGGTGCAGACATCCTGGATTCAAAGCTGTGTGTCCTTTGAAAGCTGCTTAACCACTCTGTGCTTCAGTTTCCTCAACTGTAAAGTGGGGATAATAATAGAACCTACCTCCTAGGATTGTTTTGGAGATGAAATGAGAAAATGCAGGCTGGGTGTTTAGAAAAGTGCCTGGCACATGGTAAGAGTTCCTAAGATACTAAGACATGAATAGATACCTACAGTGGTATTTATTACCAGAAGCCAGTGTTTGCTGGGCTCTATATTGTTTTTATATTCTGATGGTGATCCCCTGTGTCCCTTCTGGCAATCAGTTCCCTCTTCTAATATTCTCTCCCAGCACCGAACCTCCCTCCCCTCCCCGTCATCCCCATCTTAGTCTGGCAAATCTACCTCCTTCACCTTTTCCTAGATTTGCCCAAGTTCTTTCCTGCTGGGCTTTGACTGCCTATATTTTGGACCCTCAGACCTGGGCTCCACTCCCTCTGTAACTTGACCCCCTCCCACCCTGCCCCAGGCTGTCCCCAGCATTGCTTAGCTCCAGACACACACAGAGTCTTGCTTCCTGTCTGTGTTTCGGACCAAGGCTCCTTGAGGCTGGAATGAGGTCCCACCCTCACCGGACTGGAAGCCCCAGCAGCGCCCAAAGGACTGACTACCACCCCCTTTAGTAAGTCCTACCTGAGCTCTAGCTCCAGTTTCCCCTAAGAAGGCTGAGCCTTCTTCTCATCTGACGTTCTCATGGGCTTGCTTTCTGCTGTCCAGGAGCAACTTCAGTTCGTTTTGAGAAGTAGGGTAGGGCAGCACAGTGGTTAAGCATGAGAACCTGCTTTGGGTCTGAGTGTGAGTTCCACTGCTTACTGGCTGTGTTACCCTGTGTAAGTTACTTAACCTCTCTGTGTCACCATTTCCTCGACTGTAATGCAGTTGTTGTATGAATTAAGTGAGTTGATGCAGAAAAACATTTACATCTACTAGTCAGCGTGCAGCAAAAGATAGCTATTATTGTGGGGAGACTTCCATGGCTATTATTATCGTTGGTGCTGTTTTATTGTAGTAGGCCCACTGATAAACTTGGCCTCCGGTGGAAAGATGTTTCCGAGCCCTTTTACATGAACCCACCCACATTTGTGGGCTCAGCCTGGAGACCTTTTCCCAGACTACCTGGTTGCTGGGTCAGACAAACAACAGGGACTTTTCAGTACAGACAATAAGAACTGGTTTTCTTAAAGGGGTGGGGGCCCCAGGCAGGGTGGAAGCAATCCTACTTACTGCTGGATTACTGATCAAATCTGGGAGGAGGAAATGATCCCTACCCATGCCCGTGTCTCAAGTCGTGGACACAGACTCCAGCTAGAGCCTGAGAGATCAGACTACAGAAAAGTTTTTCTAGCTTCCTACTGAATGTGCCGGGGAGGGTCAAGATGAGCTATTGAGTCTGGAATTTGGCAAGCAGAGTTGTCCAAAACACAAGTTTCCATTAGCAGGCAAGGGGAGGCTGAGAGGGGACGGGAGCAGGAAGCGTGTGGCAGCGGAGGCAGCCTGGCAGGTAATGATCCCTCCGGTGGGGGAGGCCTTAGTTGATGGGCCTCCTCCCCAATCCCAGCCCCACATCTGGGTCTCATTACTCTAGTAACACACACAGGTGGAAAAACGTTCTGCGGACAGTTTTCCAGAGCAGCAGCAGAAGTCAGACCCGCGGTGCCCTCCTCCGCAGTCCTTCCACATCAGCACTTGGGCAGAAAAACCAACTGGCAGGCATTCTCCCTCTCCACACACACACACACACACACACACACACACACACACACGCATGCACGCACAGCCCCTTGAGCCCTGATTCTGACACACAGATCACAGGAGGGGGTCATTGGGCTGGAGGTTGGGCTAGAGGATGTTCTGACCAATAAAATCTGACGTAGGTGAAAAACAGGCAGCAGAATCACAATTTTGGATCATTTGAAAAATGAACCTGAACAGGCAGAAAGAAAAAAAAATAGAATTTTGTAGAAATAAATCAACACAAAATCCAAACCAACAAGGGCTGATACCGCGCGCGCAAACACACAGGGTAAAATTGGTTATTGACTCGAAACTGATGGAGGAAGCATAGTTTCCTGACACCAGCAGAGCTAGAAAGTTGACCCAGGAAAGGCAGACCTGGTGGAAGTAACTGGCCAGAAGAGAATCCCCGCAGTGGCAGGAGACGACACTCATCAAGTTTGGCACAGGCCCCCAAATTGAGAAATAAAATCCTCCTTGTAAAATTTACATAGAAAATCACTGATCCCAGTGGGGGAAAATTCTACCAAATGAAAATGAAAGCAGAAAAAAAAGCAAATCTTTTTCATTGCTTTGTGTAAAAAGTTGATCAAGGAATTAAATCGACTTCGATAGATCAAGGGATTACATTGATGTTCACTCAGGAACATTTATTCCCCATAAAAATTCAAAAATGTTGGTATAATTCCGATTCTAAAAATGTATTGTTTAACCCAATGGATTTATATGGTGGGGTCAAAATGGGGGGGTTAAGGCGCCCTAGAGTCAGCTGGCGAGAACATACACACCCCGTGGGTCCACCTGCTTGGCTCACTCGGCCACAGCCCTTCTCCCCAGGCTCCCTGGCACGTCAGATGCCCACACTACCTGGCGTCTGCCCCACCCAGGGGGGAACAACGGGGCTCCTGTGACCCTCACAAGATTCTGGTGACCTCACAATGCTCCCCTGAGGTCACCACAGGGATAACCTTACCACCCTCTGCACCTGAGGCACAGCTCTGCTGAGGCCAGCGTGGGTGACCATCCTTAGCCCTCCTTCTGGCCACCCAGGGAGGGCAAGGCTCCGGCCAGAGCCCTACAGGGAAGCCTCTGAGGGAACCAGGAACTGGGACGCACCTCCTCCACCGAGGAGTAACTCAGGGGAGACTTCCAGCCACCATCCTGGAGGTCCTCGCACCCAGTTCCCTTCACGGGCCCCAGGAAGAGATGAAGAAAGACACTTCGCTGCCACCCCCATCTGGGCCCTTGGCCTCAAACAGTGCCCTGGGTGCAGTCCAGCAGGCCAGCACGTCCGGACTCCCGAGCAAGAGAGGGACTGGGTGCCACGCCTCCTCCAAAACCCACCGGAAGCCCAACATATCCAAAGTGATCCTGGGGGTCATGGCGAGCAAGGGGGCGCGCAAGCGCGTGTCCCTGGCTACCCTGAGGAAGGCCGTCGGCACCAGCGGCTACATGACCCGCAGCGCCTGGCGCTTCAAGCGAGCACTCAAGAGGCTGGTGGACAAGGGCATACTCAAGCAGGTGACAGGCAAGGGGGCCACAGGCTCCGTCTTCATGGCCAGCAAGCATGCCTCCAAGTTCAAGCCCAAGGCAAAGAGACGGCAACGGCAGCGGCAGTGGCAGTCGGGGCAGCGCCGGCCTGGGCAGCGCCGGTTGCCCATGGGCTCCAAGCAGGGGCACAAGAAGCTCGCCAAGGGGGTTCGCAGGGTGGCCAAATGCTGCCACAGTTAACCAGGAAGGCTGGGCAAGCAGGGAGGGCTGCCAGGCCCGCCACAGGCTCAGTGCAGTGGGGATAAAAGGAGCTTAACATTTCACACCTGCCTCCTGGAATCTCTGGGGTTCAAGGGAGAGGGACAGAAAGAGGTCTGGAGGCACAGAGGACAGGTAAGGCCATGGGTGGGGAAAACCTGGGCAAAATAAGAGTGAGATAGATTTGGGAAGGGCTGGAAGGATTGAAAGCACCCAGATATTAGCTGGTCCAACCGCATCATCTTGCAGGTGAAGAAACTGAGGCCAGAAAGAGTCACAGTAACTGTGTGGCAGAAAGCAGCCTAGAACCCAAGTGTCTGACTCCCAGCGAACCGTGGTTGTGTGTGTGTGTGTGTGTGTGTGTGTGTGTGTGTGTGCGCGCGCACGCGCTGGAAGCCTTTTAAGTTGCTTTCTAAAGTTGCTTCTCAAGCCCTTTCTCCCAGGGTGGCAGCAGATCCCTGAAGCTTGGCTAGGTCCCCTCTCCTGTCCCACTTTAGGCTCCTCCATGGAGACCAGAAAATGAGAAAACCAAGCCAGGACAGGTCGGGCCCAGTGCCCAACCAGCCGAGGGCTGGAGCGCACAGGCCGAGGGTAGCTTCATCATCCCAGAGTAATTTGGTTTGTCTGCTGCTCATGGAGGTTGGAGGGTCCAGCCTGCTAGTCTAGGAGACCTCCCACCCAGCCCCCAGATTTCCCCTACTCACTCAGAGGTGGCCAGGTCTCTCTTCAACCTGGAAAAACAAGGGAGGGGATTAGCTATTATCCACAACCCCTCCCGGTGCCAGGCCAGGCAAGGGGCCCTTCCTCCCTTCCTGGCTGAGGACTCTGCTCCCTGAGGGATCTGGGTCCCCACGTGGCACCAGTGCCACAAGGAATCCCACAACGTGAGCACCAGCCCCAGTGCCCTCCCTGCCCTCAGCCCCCACACTCACCGTCCCTCCCGCCGGCAGCACATAACGTAGGCCAGGAGCAGGGTGAGCAGTAGGGCCACCAGCAGGGGCACCAGGAGGGTGACCAGTGCATCGGTCAGGAATTCTCGGGCTGTGGCCTCGGTGGGTGGGCAGAAGAACGGGTCGTGCTCCAGGATCCCATCACCTGGCGTGGGTACCTCATCTGCCGGCTCTGGCACTGACTTGTCCACCTGCTCAGAGAGCCCAGGGCTGACCCAGGAGTGGATGGCCAGACACAGAGAACCTCAGGGCGCAGGGCAGGAGTTCTGGGGCCAACCTGCTCCATGCAACTGCAGGGATTCCTCCTGCCTGGCCTCCCCCAGCTCATGTGACCGAGCAGAACAAGCACTGGTCTAGGTGCCAGGAAAGAAATTCTAGGAGAGGCAGGACCGCACAACGGTTAGAGCACAGCTCTCATGTCTGACTGCCTGGGTTTGAATCCTGTTTCAGACAAGTGCTATGCTGCAATGACTTACCCCTAGGTGCCTCGGTTTTCTCATCTGTAAAGTAGGGACGCTAATAGTGGTACCTGTCTCCTGGGTGGTTGTGAGGATAAAACATGTTGATTGCATAGTGCATTGCCCATGGCAGGTGCTCAAGAATGTTGATTACCAGTTCCTGCCTGTGCTGTCGGTCAAGTCACAGGAAGGGTTCCTAGCCCTGGGAATAAGGTCTCTAGGGACCCTAGACCCCTCAGCTCAATAACCCAAAGAGCAGTAGTGAGCATCTTTGGTTTATAACATGGGGGTGAGAGCTATCTGTCCCTTATTTTAGGCCAATTTGCCGTGACACCTTAGAGGAAAATAGAGCTGTCACACAGAGGCCCCAGGTGGAGAAAGGAGTTTGGAACCATCCTGCGGGAGTGATTGTTCTAGCTGTTCCAGTTGGGCACAGCTGGGGCTCCAGGAGCGGGTGATCCCTTGTCTGGATCATGGGCTCTGTTGCCCTCTTGTGGAAGAAGGTAGAACATGTGTGTGCGCACGCGCGCGAGTAGATAATTGAAGAAACGGAAATGGGATGGGATGGGGATGGAGGAGACCGTGATGGGGGCCATGCCCCGCCCCCACCCCTAGAACCAGAGTCCCTCCTCACCAACAACACGTTGCACCAGTCAACTCGGAAGTGAGGTGCCAAGGTGTCATAGCAGGACAGCAGTGGAGGCTGGCCCTGGGCACAGCGAGCTTGGCTGTCCGGGGATGCCACCATCTTCAGGCAGGTGGAGAAGGGTGAGGAAGAGCCCACCTTGATGTATACCCTGGGCCCAGACAGAAACCACTATCAGAAAATTGGGGGTATCACTGGGCACTGGAGATTTGAGGGTTATGGTCACCCTGAGATCTGGGGTTATGGTGAGAGTACACAGAGCAGCCATCTTCTGGGGCCTTGGCCCCCAGGAATGTCCTTTGATGGATGGATCTATCATGTCCTTATGGGCACCAGGAAGTGCAGAGTTCAGGGTAACTAGGGTTTGGGCCCAGGAAGGGCAAGAGGGAGGAGATGAGGGGGTGGCCAGAAGGAAGTGGACAGGGATGTGATGCTGGGAAGTAAAGATGCGCACGGTGAGCGTGCAAGTGGTAAAGCCCCACTTGGAAGTTAGGGAGACCCATGTTCTATGCCCACCACCTAGACAAAAGGCAAGCTGCCCCCTCCTCCAGGAAGTCCTCCTGGGCTGCATGCCTACCCTTCCTTGCGGCCCTCGATAGGAAGGGGAACTCGGCCCCCACGGTCCAAGGCAGAGGTGATGTTGAGCAGCTGGAGTTCCCCTGGCTCCCAGAGCCCCCCCAAGGCTGTGAGGAAACGGCCGGCAGGTGTCGAGGGCAGCACCTCCTCTACATCATGGCTGCGCACCAGGAACTCAGCCTGGTATGGTAGCAGGGGGCCTGGGAGGGCCAGGTGGGCACCTTAGGCCGCACCCAGCCCCCAGCCCTGCGTGGATCCTTCCTAAGCCTCCCCCCATCCAAGCTGGTCCCCGTGTCCCCTCAGCTCCCTTCCTTCCTCCCTAATACCCCCTATATCACAGACCTCAAACGCCCTTCCTCCACACCCACAGCCTCAATTACTCACCCAAGCCTCCACCGTCTATCAGCAGAGCGGCCGAGAATACAACTCCAGAGTCTTTCCAGGGTGCCCTGCTCCCCACTACTCACTCTACACCCGCCTTCCAGGGGAGATCCCCCAAGACTGGCATTGGTGGGGTAGGGGTGGGGCGGGGCTGGCGGTACCTTCTGGGTCTCCAATCAACAGCACCAGCCTATGCCGGGTGGTGTCAAAGCTGTCCCGATTGTAGGCTGTGACCTGGAGGATGGGGTAGAGGGCTGAGAGGTGGGGTTAGGAGAGAACCTAACCCCTAACCCCGGGCGGTGCGGCTGGGCCTGGCGGGAGAAGACTGAGATAGCCCACCAAATTAGAGGCATGTGAGTCACGTAGATGAGTGAACGCCGGGTCCCTGTTGCAAGCGACACAGCCCACTGGGGCCCCTACTGGTACCTCGATGACCTGGCGTCCGCGATCTGCTGGGGTGGGGGCGCCATAGAGAAAGCCAGGCTGGTGGGGGCCGCGCTGGGCGTAGCGGAGCCACCTGGGCAGGTCTGGGTGTCCCTGGAGGTGGGCGTGGTAGGTGATAGGGACGGTGGCTGGGACAGCTGGCGGAAGGGAGGAGAGGGGATTGGAGACACAAGAGGAGCCTTCACCAGCCCTGGGCCAGGCGCCCCCAGCCCACCCCGGTGCCCCTCAGGCCCCTCTCACAGACGACGAGCTCAGGAAGGTGCAGGAAGTTTTCGCGATCCAGGGTGTGTACAAAGACGCGGCCCACGAGCGGGTGCAGGGTGGTCTGCTGGGCCTCGGTGCGCCCCAGCCCTGCCAGGAGACCTGTGGGGACCCACGACCCCCAGACACACGGCCCAGCCTCAGTCCTGGCCAGGGAATAAGGTCCCCTTTTCCACCAGCCCCTAGTGGCCCTGAGGGAGTGGAGACATGTGTGAGAGGAGGCAGATGGATTTGCTGGCTCCCAGGCAGGATGGGTTGGGGCCCTGGCTGTGCCGCACACTTTAATCAGTGACAAGACCCAGACCTTAGTTTGCTTTGGATTCACGGAAGCCCCTCACTCCTCATTTTAGGTCTCCATTGAGGGTCACAATGGGCAGGGACTGATGTCTGGCTGAAAGGGGTGTGGGGTGTGTGAGTGTGTGTCTGTGTGTGCGAGTGTGTGTGTGTGTTAAGAGCACTTGGAAAAGACCCCCAAGCTGACTGTGGGAGGCTGGAGGGGGTAGGAGGGAGGGAGAGGTAAGGACCCCTCGGAGGAGGCAGGTAGCCATTCTGGGGCCTCCACCCACCTCCCCTAATATACAGAGGGGAGAGGGCCCACACTGGAGGCCACTAGGAGCTGAGCAAAGGGGAGCCTGAGCCCAGAGCCCCAGGGAGAGGACCTGCCCCAGTGACCCTCACACTCTCCCAGGGCCAAATTTAGCCTGGACCCAGAAAGAAGCCAGCCCATTAAAGGGCCCATGGCGCTCTGGGCCTGTGCAGTTAGGCCCAGCCTAGCCTAGGACACCTTGCCCCTCAGAGTTCCCAGCCAGCACCCCATATCGCAGCTCCCAGCCCCAGTTCCCTAGAGCCCCATGGGCTGTGGAATTTACACCCCAAAGTCCCTGTGGCCCTTGCCTCACCCCGACCCCCAACCCCTCCCCTGAGGAACTTCTCACCTCCCCCCCAACCTGGACCTCTCCCCTGAAGAAGACCCCAACTTACCCACAAGGAGAGAAATCCAGATTAGCACTGCTGCCATGGCTGTCCCAACCTGGCCCTGCCTGTGAGTGACAGAGACAGGAGCAGGGAGCAGGGAGGAGGGAGGAGGGAGGAGGGAGGGGGAAGGACGGGAAGATGTCCCAGAGCAGCTGGGCCCGGCTTCAGCCAGCGGGACCCTCCCCTTCCCCACCCAGAGCAGGCACTAAATCTAGGGTGGACACCCTCCTCACAGGATGAGGGCCCTCCAATCATCCCCTTCCTAGGGCCAGAGTATATTTTCTAAACCATCAACCTGACTGCCTGAGACCCCCCTTAAAACCCTAATGGCTTCCATCGCCCTGAGCTCCGCAGCGGCTGATGGCTTTCAGGCCCTGCCTGTACCTGGCCATCCTGTCCAAAATCCCCTCTCTTCCTCCTTACCCCCTCCCCGCACGCACACACTACCCCAGGCTTCTGCCCTGCCTCCCTCTGCTGCCGCACAACCTGATCATCTCTCCTGAGTATACACCCCTTTGCACGAGCTCTTCCCTCTGCCTGGAGCTCCCTTCCTGCCCTAATCCTACCTTTCATCCTACCTTCTACTCACCTTGCAAGACGCAGCACAGGCATCCTCTCCTCTCTGAAGCCTTTCTGTCCTCCCTCCTGTGTGGCACAGCCAACCGCACAGTGTTGCGGGGTGGCCTGGGATCTCATGATCTTTGCATCCCTGGACCTAGCCCAGGGCCTGGCAACTAGTAGGTGTAGGGGGCGAGGTGACAGCTTCATGAACAGCACGTGAGGGCACCCATTCACCCAGCCCTCTCCTCAGACTGGGCACCCCCAGCATGCCCCCCAGGTCCGGGAAGAGAGAGAGCCTTGGACAGAACCAACCAGGTAGAGACAGGGAGTAAAGGAGGCCTGCAGGCCTGGACATGAATCCCACCTTGACCCATTCACTGGAGAATATGGCCTTGAAAAATCATCTGCCCTCCCTAGGCTCTGTTTCCACGACTACAAAGTGGCAAGAACAGTGCTCTCCTCCGGGTGTCCTTGTGAGGAATCCACAAAATCGTGAATTCAGCACATATTACAGAGCACCTGCTATGTGCCAGGCACTGAGGGGGCAGAGATGAGCAGCCCCTACTCAGGTGGAGCTCTCACGTCAGCAGGTGATGACAGCTGCCCTCTGCCTGCTACTGTGCTGAAGGCTTTACATAGATTTACATATAGTAACTCATCCCATCCCCACGGCCGTTCCATGAAGCAGGTATTATCTTTGTCCCCATTTTACAGATGAGAAAACTGAGGCATGAAGGGTGTATAACTTTCCTGAGGCCACACTATAGACAGCTGAATGCATGTAAAGACCTCAGCCCGGTGCCTGACTCAGTCCAGGATGCCGCCAACGTCCTTGCCGGTGGGGTACCACTTCCCCTTCCTTCCTGCGTCTGCCGAAGGATCTCAGTACAGGTGTGATGGAAGCGGTGTGCCCTTCTTTCCCTGGACCACCCATTCAGAACAAGCAGAGGGGCACTCTCCCCAGATGCCCTGAGAAGGAGGCAGGGGACTGTGGGTGCCAGCGTTCCAAAATCCTCGGTACCTGTGTGAGCATTCTTCCTGGGCCTTGAGACATAGGGGGTTGCCACCTCATCGCCATAGGCGAATGCCCCTGGCAAGGACATCTGGGACCTGCCCTGAGTCAGCCTGAGAGGGAGGGTGTTGGCCTGAAGATTGGGGTGACCGGTGGGCATGTTACTCAGTCCTTGTCCCTTCCTGTCTCTCCCCACATGACCATCCCACCTGTCCTTGGATAGCCAGCAAATTCCAGAATGAGTGTCCACTTAGGCTCTCAGACAGGGCAGGGTATGTCCCAGAGTCACCTTGGTACCTCTCTGCCTTCTCAGAGATGGAGGGCAAGAGGAAGAAAGGAGGCAGAGGAAAGTCAGAGGGCTCTGGGGGAGCAGGCAGAGGTGCCAGAGCCTGGCTAGCTGCCCAGGCCTCAGCCCCTCAGTGGCTCCATGTGATTCCCTCCCTCCCTGGCTGCTGCCTCTCCTGCTATTTTTAGAGCCACCCAATCACACCCTCAGCTGTCTTAAGGTGGCATTGCCCGAACCCAGTGCCACCAGGCCCACTGAGGCCAGCCTTTCTTACTGATCCTTCGCTCTCTCCCCAAAATCAAGGGAACCAGGGACTGGGCCAGGAGGCAGCTGGAAGTCCCTTGAAAGTCTCCTCTGCCCCACAGATGACCTCCCCACCTCAGAGCTGTCTGGATTGCAATCTGCTGCTATAACAGATTGAGTGCCTTCCGTTCCTTGAGGCTTAAGGGTGGTGGTGGTGGGCGGGTGTCACAGGGTCTTTAAACCTATTCTGGAAATTTTAAAATAAAACTAAAATATATAGAATAATACAATGAGCCCCCGTATATCAATCAGCCAGCTTCAACAATGATCAACTTATGGCCAATCTCATTTCATCTAGAGCCCTCCCAGTTAATTTCCTCTGTCAATATTTCAGTGTGAATCTTTGAAAGATAATGACTTTTTAAAAATATAATCACAATTAAACTACCCAATGACATTATTTTACCATAAGGTTAATAATAATTCCTTAATATCAGATCTATAGTGCTCAACTTTCCAATTTCTCATAAATGTCTTTTTTTTTTTACAATGTACTTGTTTGAATCAGGATCTATATAAGATGCACACATTGCAACTGATCGATAAGTCTCTTTGAAATCTCTTTAAATCTTTGGAGTCTCCCTCCAACTAACTCTCTGTCTCTCTCTGCCCTTGGGGTAACCAGGTCATTTGTCATGTAATTTCCCAGTCTGGATTTTGCTGATTGCATCTCTACTGTGTTCTTTAAAATATTCCTCTGACCTCTGTACTTCTTATAAATTGTATCTCCTGGACATTGTTTTTTCTTGTAAATTGTAGTTGGATCGAGAGTCCTGATCAGGTGTATATTCCACTTTCTTTGGCAAGACCACTTCATAGGTGGTCATAGGAGCCCATCTTGAGCTCCTGATTTTGTCCTATCCAGCTGAAGCACCCATCTAGGTGAACTGGAGGGTCAGTTCTGCACCTGGGTTTTTCTCAGCCTTGTCTCCAAAAGCCCAGCCCAGGTTCCCATGCCTCTGCTTTACTCCTGCTACTCCAGCCCTGACCTCAGCTAGCTGATTCTCTGTCCCTGCTGCTTTGCCTTCCGCACCTGTCTCCCCAGCTTTCTGCCCCATCTTGGCCCGTCAGTGTCTCAGTTTAATCCCTTGGGTCCTTTGTCCCTGTCTCTCCCCATCTCAATGAATGTTTGCTGAATAAATGAATGATTGATTGAATAATATATCATCTCCCCAACTCTCTCATTCCACTTCCGTCTCTATGAACCTGTTTCTTGATCTCTGAGAGCCATATTTTCTTCATCTGCATCTAAAACGGAGGGTTAGATGTTGGCATGAGGGACAAAGGAAAGGGATTCTCGTCATTGTGATCTGACTGTCGCATCTGCCTCCCAGACTCCACCCACATCTTTCTCCTGCATCCTCTTCGCCGCCTCCAGCACTATAACAAAGGGTGCGATCTGACGGTCTGCCACGAGAGGGCGCATTCGCCAGTTCAGGCCCGGACTTGCGCCTGCGCATTATGGGGCCCGAGCCGGGTGGCCCGTCGGAATGGCAACAGAGAGCCCCGCCCCAGGCTACGGATACGCGTCAGAGGTGCTTGCTAAGCTCGGCGGCTAGAGGGGGCGACGGAAGAGGGGACCCACGGCCTCTAGCCCTTGCTCGTCCTCCCCTTCCGGGTCCGGAGGATGTTCTTCCAAACAGGGAGGAGAACCCGCGAGGAGGCAGGGCACTGGAGACAATGCCCTGTTTCCCACTCTCTCCATCATTTATATCATTTCTCCGACTTGAAACACTTCCATTTTTCCCCACCCCCACGACGTTTGGGGACACCAGCCTGAGGACCTAAGTGTACCCAGAATCTTACCCCCCTTTTATCGGTGAACTTCAGTCTTCAGAGGGGTTCCTTGAGCCTCGTGGCCGCCCAAAGCTATCAATCATGAGTCTGAGCATGCCAGAGACCATCCCTGGCCAAACTTTTTAGCTTAGAGGAGAAACACAGAAGGAGGGGGACTGTCTGAGGCTTCACAGCGCAGTGTTCCGCACAGCTCGATTGCTGCACTTGGAGCTTACAGCCCTTCCCTTTCTGTAAAGTGGGGGCAATATGGGTCCACGAGATAACGGAAGAAAAAGTGCTTTGTAAACTGTAAAGCTCTGGAGAGAGTAAGGGGTCTTTTATTTATAACAGTGCAAGGCAGGAGCCGCCCAGGGCCAGCCCACTGGCACAGCCCAGGAGCTGGGAGAGGTCAGTTAGAAGCTACCACTCAGCGATAGAGGATTAGGAAATAAAAGAAACAAAATCTCACTCTTTTACCAAGGACCTGCCAACATGGGCCACGTTCACACCAAAACCGTGAAGAAGGTGGCCCGGGTCGTCAATGAGAAATAATACAAGTTCCTGGGCAACGAATTCTGCACCAACAAGCGTGTGTGCGAGGAGGTGGCCATTATTCCCAGCAAGAAGCTTCACAGGGAGAAAGCAGGCTATGTCACACATCTGATGAAGCAGTTTCAGAGAGGCCCAGTGAGAAGTGTCTCCATTAAGCTGCAGGAGGAGAGAGAATTATGTGCCTGAGGTCTCAGCCCTGGATCAGGAGATCATTGAAGTAGATCCTGACACTAAGGAAATGCTGAAGCTCTTGAACTTTGGCAATCTGTCCAACCTGCAGGTCACTCAGCCCACAGCTGGGATGAATTTCAAAACACCATGGAGCCAGTTGACTCTGCTGTGCTGTAATATTTTCACCGTAAACCTTGGGACCAAAAAAAAAAAAGGAAAAAAAGACTCAGACTTTTTTTTGCAGATGGTATGATTATATAGAAAACCCAAGAGATTCCATAGGCATGTTGTCAGAGCTATTAAGAGAGATCAGCAAGGTTGCTGGACAAAGTTTAACATCCAAATACAAATAAAATACAAAATTCAGCAGTGTTTCTATACACAAGCAATAATTTATTAGAAACTGTAATATCTTTTTAAAAAGAAATAATTCACAATAAAATTGTACAGAACCCAGAAAAATATTAGAAAAGATATCTGAAGATATTTGTGAAGAAAAACTATAGGCTATAAAACCATAAAAACTATAGGCTAAAAAAAGAATAAATTGAGAGATGTATTAAGTTTAGGGATGAGAAGCCTCGATGTCACTAAGACAGTTCTCTCCATAAAAATATGTCGATTCAAGGCAAGTCCGCTGAATATTCCAACAGGATTTTTCAAAGAGCTAAGCAATGATTCTAAAATTCATATGGGAGAGCAGAGGACCAAGAATAGACTAGACAATTCTGAAACGAAGACTTATTTGAAAGCGATAGTAATTAAAACAATGTGGTATTGGTGCTGGGCTAGACAAAGAGATCAATAGAATAGAGTGCCCAGAAACAGATCCAAGCATATGTGGAAATGTGATTTATGATGGCAGTGGCATTGCAACGTAATGAGAGAGAATAGGCAACTCAATAAAAAGTGTTGTGACAGTTGACTTTTCATCCATAAATATTAATTCCAGATGGATTAAAGACCTAAAAGTGAGAAACAAAACTTTAAAATAATTAGAAGAAAATGTAGGAGATCTCAGAGCAGGAAAAGTTTTCTTAGATGAGAGACACAACTCACAAAAGATTGATTTCATTACATCACCAAAAAAAAAAAAGATTTCTTCTATGAAAATGACGTTATAAACAAAGTTAAAAGACAAGCAACAGCCTAGGTGATAATATCGGCAGCACATAAAGCAGATAAAAAGTTAGTATCCAGGATATGTAAAGAGCTCCTACAAGTCAATAAAGCAAGCACAGAACTTTTGAGTGCCACCCCAAAGGGCAGTCTTTCCCTTATTCCTTGCTAACAGAATCCTGATTCAAAAGTCAGGGGTCTAGGCTTTGGGTGAGGCTGGGCCTTCCCCATCTGCATCAGGTGAACAGTGATTGGTCTAAATAGAGCATGATAATACAGTTCTTCTGGTCAACGATTAGTTTAGGTGTGGACCTGGATGCAGTTCTGTCCACTGAGACCAGAAGGAAGAGCTCCTGTGGGCCTCTAGGAAAAAGACACTGAGAAGAAAGCATCCACTTTCTTCTGCCTCTGGACACTGTTGTCTGCATGAGACGCCCGGAGCTGAGGCAGCCATCATGGACCATGGTGGGGCCAGTCTAGGAAGCAAACCAACATGAGGAGGGTCTTATAGAAAGATGGAAAGAACCTCTTCCTTGATGTCATATTTGAGTCTCTAAATGAACCAAACCTGGGACTCCTTGTTATGTGAGATAATAAAATTCCCTTTTTTGCTTAAACCACTTCTAGTTGGGCTTTCTGTAACTTGTATCAACAGCTGCACTGGAGAGCAAAGGATGTGGACGTAAGCAATTTGCCTGGAGGAAACCCAGATGGCCAATAAGCATGATAAGATGCTCTACCTCAGAGGCAGGGAATGCAGATTCAAATGAGATACCACTTCACACCCATCAGATTGGCAAAAATAGAAAGTCTAACAAGAGCAGATGTTGGCAAGGATGTGGTCAGATAGGACATCTTGTACAAATGCTGGTGGTGAAAGCATAAACTGGCTTAGAGAGCAGCTTGGCAGTACTAGTCTAGGTGACAGGGTGCCTGCAACCCTGGCTTCCTGCTCCGAGCTGTGCACTCCAGAGATGGGTTAGACAAGCACAAGGGTGTTCATCGCAGCCCTGCTTATAACAGCAAAACACAGAAACAACTAAAAGGCCCATGAGTAGAGGAACTGATGAATAAGTTGTGGCTTATTCATATGATGAGATAGAAAACAGAAGTTAATATGAATGAACCAAAGCCACATGTATTAATGTGGCTGCATCGTGGAAAACACCTCAAGTGAAAAAAAGACGCAAAATGATACACACAGCATGATGGTCATTATATACATTTTAATAATACAGAAAACATTACCATACGCTGCTTTATGAATACTTAAATGTGTAGGGAAAGTATGAAATTATGGGCTAGACTTAAAAGGTAAGGAAATTCTGACATATGTTACAACGTGGGTGAATCTTGAGGACATCCTGCTATTCGAAATAAACTAGTCACAAAGGGACAAATACGGTATGATTCCATTTATATGCTGTACCTAGAGTAGTCAAATTCATAGAGACAGGAAGTAGAATGGTGGTTGCCAGGGGCTCGGGGGTGGGGCCTGGGGAGTTATTGTTTAGTGGGTAGAGAGTTTCAGTTTGGAAAGATGAAAAAGTTCTGGAGATGGATAATGGCGATGGTTGCATAACAAGGCAAGTGTACTTAATGCCAATGAACTGTACACTTAAAATGGTTAAAATAGTAAATTTTATGTTATGTATATCTGACAATTAAAAATGGTAATTTAAGAATTATGGGCTAGGGACTTCCCTGGCGGCGCAGTGGTTAAGAATCCGCCTGCCGGGCTTCCCTGGTGGCGCAGTGGTTGGGAGTCCGCCTGCCGGTGCAGGGGGACGCGGGTTCGTGCCCCGGTCCGGGAGGATCCCGCATACCGCGGAGCGGCTGGGCCCGTGAGCCGTGGCCGCTGGGCCTGCGCGTCCGGAGCCTGTGCTCCGCGACGGGAGAGGCCACGGCAGTGAGAGGCCCGCATACTGCAAAAAAAAAAGAAAAAGAATCCGCCTGCCAATGCAGGGGACACGGGTTTGAGCCCTGGTCCGGGAAGATCCCACATGCCGCAGAGCAACTAAGCCCGCGTGCCACAACTACTAAAGCCCGCGCGCCTAGAGCCGGTGCTCTGCAACAAGAGAAGCCATCGCAATGAGAAGCTCGCGCACCGCAATGGTAGCCCCTGCTCGCCACAACTAGAGGAAGCCCGCGTGCAGCAACGTAGACCCAACGCAGCCAAAATATTAATTAGTTAATTAATTTTTAAAATTATGGGCTATAAAGGATGCATTCCAAATTTGTGAGAGTGGGTAGGGTGGGCAACAGGACTGGGGATAAAGAGAAAGGGGATTGGGGCTTGGTAGCGCAGTGGTTGAGAACCTGCCTGCCAATGCAGGGGACACGGGTTCGAGCCCTGATCTGGGAAGATCCCACATGCTGCGGAGCAACCGGGCCCGTGAGCCACAACTACTGAGCCTGCGCGTCTGGAGCCCATGGTCCACAACGAGAGAGGCCAAGATAGTGAGAGACCCGCGCACCGCGATGAAGAGTGGCCCCCGCTCTCCGCAACTAGAGAAAGCCCACGCACAGAAACGAAGACCCAACACGGCCAAAAGTAAATAAATTAATTAATTTTAAAAAAGAGAAAGGGGATTGAACCTGTGCCCCCTGCATTGGGAGTGTGGAGTCGTAACCACTGGACCACCAGGGAAGTCTCTGACAGCATTTATAAATTCTGTTTGTTATGTGATTCTCTGAACTTTTCTTTTTTTTTGGCCCCGACCAGGGATCAGACCTGAGCCCATGGCACTGATAATACCAAGTCCTAACCACTGGACTGCCATGGAATTCCCTGAACTTTTCTTATTTTTAAAGAAACTTTTCAAACTAAAAGTAAAAAAGTAAGTGCACATTCTTTTTCTTTTTTTTTTTTTCTCTCAGAAACAAGAGTTCTCTAAAGTAGAACTGCCCTGAAGTGGCAACATTTGTCACCCAACCCTCGCCCTCAAGGCCACCTGAAGTGCAAAGGATTGCGTGTGGAGCCTGAAAGCTGGCTTTGCAGACAGTACCTAGGCCAGGCGCATGCAGCCTGGCCGAGCCCGGTGGAACCAGTTGGGAGGGGAGCTGGCAGGGCCAGGATTCTCTCTCCTTTGACCTTGGGCAGGTGAGGCAAAGGCTGGTGGGAAGGTGACTCTGAGAGCCAGTCTTTTCCCCAGGCATCCACTGCAGATCCAGAGAGCAGATGAAAAACAGAAACCAACATCAAAACACAGGAATGTGTAATAATAGCAGTTGGAGCAGTTCTACGAATCTGCTGATGACAAAATAATATTGCTCAATCTTTCCAGTTATTTTTTTTTCTTTGACCTCCCTGCATATCTCTGGAGCTCCGACGGCTATGGCTGTCTGCTTTGCAAAATACATATTTACAAACCCTCTAAGCTTAGCTAAATATAGGCTTTCTTTTAAAGCAACTGATGATTTGGAGAAATCTTTCCTCTGTCCTAACCCTTCCCTGCCCCCAACACACACACACACACACACACACACACACACACACACACACACACACACACCCTGACTCTTCCTTCTTGGTCTCCTTCCTGAATCTCTAAGAGGTATCTGAACTTTCCAAGTGACACTAGAATGAAGCGTGGAGGGTGGATGAAAGAAAGCGGGGCAGAGCAGAGAGACCCAGGCAAGCCAGTCTCCCAGCTGTGGGAGGACCCCAAGGGGCACTCTTTCTGCAGGGGCACTGGGGAACTTGAGACACTAAGAGGAAGGAATGAAAAACACTTTGGGAGGTAGAGAAGGAAGGTCACCTTCACTCCAGGGATGATCCCAAAAGCTTTGGAGGAGCTGCAGGCAGGGGGTGCTTATATTTCAGAATTTCATATAATAGACCTTATAAGGAAACAAGAGGCCCTATAGTCCAATGAAGACACACGTGGAGATGCAAATACCGATGCCCACTTTCAGTCGTACCTCCCCACACGTGTACACGTGTGCACATACACGTTCAGATATACATGTAATCAATAACAACCAAGCTCCTTTGTGCCAGGAGCTGTTCTAAATGTATTTAATTCTCACAACACTATGAGGTTGGTCTGTTATCTCCATTTTACACATGAAGAAATTTGTTGAAGTCCCTTAACTGGGCAGTGGCAGGTTGGAGATTCTAACAAAGATGGTCTGGCTGCAAAGCCCATGTTCTGCTCTGTTCCAGAATTGGAAACAACCAGGATCACCTATGCTCGGGAGACACACTCAGACATTCAAATTTGAGCAAGTTGAGGAAATTGGGGCTTAGGGAGAGGAAACAACTAGCCCAAGGTCACTCAGCAAATGGGTGGAGCTAGCGCTCGGTTCAGACCTTGTGAACCCTGGTCTCTTTCCTCCAAAACTGGTAAGTCACTTCCCACTTCAAGTCTCAGCCTTCCTCATTCCCCCTGGGAAGGGGTCAGCCAAGGGCCGCTAAAGGCCCTTCAACACTGACATCCTGGATTTGAGCTCCCCTGTATATAAAACATGTACGCATAGGCAAGCCTTTCCAGCATCCTTGGATTAGCCCAAGTCCCTGGCAGAGGAGGACAGATGAAGGAGAGTGATCGGGGCAGGGGCCACTGGCTCACTACAAAACGACCAAAGAGCGGGGTCTAGGCCAGTCTTTGCTCAGATGACCCTAGCCACGGAAACACCACTTTCCGAGGCTGAGTCTCAAGGCCCCAGGGCTGGGAAGAGAAGGCAGCCTTGGCACCCAGCCTGGATGTGAGCCCAGGGTGCTAAGAGCTTGGGATTTATCACAAATCAGGTCTGTCCCTGCCTTCATCACCTTCATCACCTGTCTTTGCAGTTAACACCTGGTGTTTAAAACTATGAAGCCTTGGGCTTCCCTGGTGGCGCAGTGGTTGAGAGTCCGCCTGCAGAAGCAGGGGACACGGGTTCGTGCCCCGGTCTGGGAAGATCCCACATGCCACAGAGCGGCTGGGCCCGTGAGCCATGGCCGCGTGTCCTGCGCATCTGGGATCAGAGGGCCCCCATCAGATTTGAGGGTAGGTGGGAAAACAGGGAGGAGCTTTATCTGGAGAATAAAGATTACCTCTCCCTATAGAAGCCCCCAGGCTTTTTAGCAAGAACTGGGGAAGGCACACACCCTATTTTCTGTGTTCCACACTTTCACCTCAGTTTACCCTTATCAGAGCACAGAGAGGCTAAGGGATTTGTCCAGCGTCACACAGCTAGTAAGTGGTGGAGCCAGGATTTGAACTCTGGCAGCCTGGCTCCTGCGCCAGCTTTGGGAACCACTCTATTCCACGTCAGAGGTAAGGAAGGAACTTCCATTCAAAGACCATCAGGCAGCTCCACAAAGGAAAAAGGAGAGAAAGAATGGCTAAATTACCCTGGGAGATAAGTAAGGATCTGAGGATCACAGCCTGAGGAATGAAAATTAGGTTCAAACCCTTCAGTTTGGGCGTAACCCTCCCCAAAGTAACCGCCCTCCTCACCCTCCCTGCAGGTGTGATTATTGCCTCAGGCAGGCAGGGACTGGGTGGAGAAGATAACAGCCATTCCCCACTCCTCTCACAGGCCAGCCGGCCTGGCGCCTGACCCCGGGGAAGGAGTGAGGCGCTAAAGCACTCATTGCTCCATAACAGCTTCTTCGGGAATACTGGCAGGGGGTGTCGCCCAGGAAATAACGATCCCCCTCGTTAGCCTCAGTCCTCCGAGCTCTGGGCTGGCTCCAACTGTCCTGCATCCCGAAGTACTTAAAAGAGTTTCACTCTTGGAAGTCTCAGGACAAGGGGGACGCAAGCATCCCGAGTCTAGTCCACTCCAAGCTGCTGCTGGAGATGTTGTTGGGGGTCGGGGTGGGGAGCGTCCACTGGGCCTGACTTGGTTCCCACCTCCTCCTCCCGTCCTTTAGAAGCTGGATTCCCCACCTGGCCAGAAGCATGGGCACTGACCCCTTGGGCTGGGACCAGTTAGAATGACTCACCAAAGGGTGTGGGAGATTCTGGGCGGAACACCCAGGGGCCTGTACCCTCCCCCAATCCACACAAGAGCTTCTGAGGACACCGCCCAAACCCCCAACTAGGTGAGACTTCTGTCTCACCCAACTTCTATAGTGAGGTTGAGCGGGGGCGGGGCCGGGGGCGGGGGCGCTGTGGGTGGGGAGGTTCAAATCCCAGACTTGAGCTTGGAAACCCAAGTCCCAAACCTCCTGCTCGGAACCCAGATCGTTCCTCTCCGTTACCCTCAGGATTGCCAGCCTCAAGATCCAGTCCTGTGGTTCCTCGCCCCTCCCTGTCCCAATATTCAGGGTTCCCAGGCGGCTTCCCACACCCCATCCCCCACGCTCTTTTGCACGTGCTAACCAGTTTATATCCCACAAAACCCACACATATCCCAACAGTGGAGAGGTGAGAGGATTCCTTTCGACAGCCCTTCCAGGCAAGGGCAGTGGGTAGTGGGAGATTGGGGAGAAGAGGAAGAGGATGGAAGGGAAGAGGGCGGGGGAGGAGGCAGAGGCTGCAGGAAGGCCCGAGATGCAGGAAGCAGCTGGGAGTGGGGGGAGGCTTTGTGCCTGAGTTGTTCTCTGGGTCCTAGGGTCCACAATGTTCATCATTTTCTGGGATCTGTGGAGTGAAGCCGTGCATCTGGATCTGTCATGGTCTAGGGGGTGGACCTTCACTCCCAGGCCCTGGCATCTGGGGAAGGGTAGAGGGCAACCCCAGGCCCCTTGTTGTGTATGTGGGGGTTGGGGGGAGCATCAAAACAGCTGCCAGGACAGGGAACGTATAGGTCACTGCCCCCCTTCCCCCTCCCTCCCCACACACACTTGCACACAGTGGCCAGAATCCTTTAGAGTAGAGATCCAAGCTAGAGCTCTCACTGGTGAAACTCTGGCCCGAGGCCTCCAGAATTCCTCCTCCAAAACTCCTTCTTCCTGTTTGAGAGGCAGGAGTGCTCTAGTGAGGCCGTGAAGACAGGCATACCACCCCTTCTTTCCCAGCCTGGGTGCAGTGCAGGCAGGTGACAGGACACCCTCTTCAGAATGGCAGAGGGCAAAAGCCAGCTTCGGACTGCCACCTGGGTGATGAGGACCATCTCCTTTCTCTCTTCCCCTTCCTCCTCCACCATAAGGCCAGCAACACTGGGCCAAGGTTTCACGCGTTAAAGGGTGCAAAATGTTCCCTATGGGAAATTGTTAAAATGCAGATTCCAGGGCAATCTGAATTTTTAAAATTTTCAAAGTGAACTATACTAGGAAGCTCCAAGGACATTGAAGGAAATGATCCTTTGCCCCGCCCCACTATTCTCCCTCCACACCTCGGGTAGAGGAGGGCCACACTGAGACCACAGTGGTTGGCTTGCCAACCCCCAATATTTAGTGGGAGTGCGGTTATGTGGGTTGTGAAAAGCCACAGTCAGAGGTTGGGATGGAAGGGTTGAAGTGTACAAGCCAGCGTCTGGGGTCAGTGGAAGGCTGTGGCGAGGAACGGGCAGGGGAGGGGAATACAATCGCGTGGAGGGGAAGGGGAGGGCTCACAGGCTCCGGCCCCGGAAATCCGATCCCTTTAGGACCCAGAGGTGCCAGTCCCCAGCGGCGGCTGCGAGAAGGGCAGCCGCTTGGTCTCCGGCAGCCGCCGCTCGGGCAGAGCCAGAGAAAGACCGAGGCTCGGGGCGCGGGGGGGAGGGAGGGAGGGAGGGTAGTGCAGCGGCGGAGCGGCCCGGGCCGGCCGAGCAGCCATGGGCGCCCTGGTGCCGGGCCCCCCAAGAGCCAAGGCCCCCGGCCGGGGTTGGGGGTGCCGGGGCTACCAGCCCCGCTGACACCGCCTCGGACGATGTGAGCCGGCGCCTCCGCTGCTGCTTCGCGGGCAGGGCTCGCAGTCCCACCGGCCCCGGCCGCCGCTTTTCTAATTTGGGTGGGGGCGACCGTTCCAGGCCGCTCGGTCTTTGGTAGAGGGGCTGGCTGTCTTTGGCAGCTTGACTGGGGGAGGCGACCCACACAGGGCTCTCGGAGATATTTTTTCCCTTTTTTTTTTTTTTAAAGCGAGGTTAACTGTTTTGAGCAGCTTGGTTTTGGGGGGAGGCTAAAAAAGGCCTTTCGGGGTTCCTTTTCTCTGGGGGAGGGGGCGGTGGTCCCGACTTGGCCAGCCGCCTGTTGGAAGGGGGGAGCGGGAAGCGTGGGGATGAGAACCCGGCTCCCCCCACTATGATGAAGACGGAGCCGCGGGGGCCCGGGGGTCCCCTCCGGAGCGCTTCCCCGCACCGCAGCGCCTACGAGGCGGGCATCCAGGCTCTGAAGCCGCCCGACGCGCCCGGGCCAGACGAGGCACCCAAGGCGGCCCACCACAAGAAATATGGCTCCAACGTCCACCGCATCAAAAGTATGTTCCTGCAGATGGGCACGACGGCGGGCGCGCCGGGCGAGGCGGGCGGCGGCGCGGGCCCCACTGAGGCCTTGCGGGCGCCCGAGCGCGGCGTGCGCCTGTCGCTGCCGCGGGCCAGCAGCCTAAACGAGAACGTGGACCATAGTGCCCTGCTGAAGCTGGGCACCAGCGTGTCGGAGCGCGTGAGCCGCTTCGACTCCAAGCCCGCGCCCTCCGCTCAGCCTGCGCCGCCGCCGCACCCGCCGTCCCGGCTGCAGGAGACGCGGAAGCTGTTCGAACGGAGCGTCCCGGCGGCCGCGGGCGGCGACAAGGAGGCCGCGGCGCGGCGGCTGCTGAGGCAGGAGCGCGCCGGCCTGCAGGACCGGAAGCTGGACGTCGTGGTGCGCTTCAACGGCAGCACCGAGGCGCTGGACAAGCTGGACGCCGACGCCGTGTCGCCGACGGTCAGTCAGCTCAGCGCCGTCTTTGAGAAGGCCGACTCGAGGACCGGCCTCCACCGCGCGCCGGGGCTGCCCAGGGCCGCGGCCGCCGGGGCGCCCCAGGTCAACTCGAAGCTGGTCAGCAGGCGGTCCCGGGTGTTTCAGCCGCCCCCGCCGCCGCCCGCCCCGTCGGGGGATGCCCCAGCCGAGAAGGAGCGCGGCCCCGGAGGGCAGCAGCCCCCGCAGCACCGAGTGGCCCCCGCGCGGCCGCCCCCCAAGCCTCGGGAGGTGCGCAAGATAAAGCCGGTGGAGGTGGAGGAGAGCGGGGAGTCGGAGGCCGAGGCGGCGCCCGCGGAGGTGATCCAGGCGGAGGTGACGGTCCATGCGGCCCTGGAGAATGGCAGCGCCTTGGCAACCACCGCCAGCCCCGCGCCCGAGGAGCAGAAGGCCCAGGCGGCCCCCGAGGAGGAGGCGGCGACCGTGGCGGCGCCTGAGAGAGGGGTGGGCAATGGCCGGGCCCCGGACGTGGCCCCCGAGGAGGTGGACGAGTCCAAGAAGGAGGATTTCTCGGAGGCGGACTTGGTGGACGTGAGCGCCTACAGTGGGCTGGGGGAGGACTCTGGGGGCAGTGCCCTGGAGGAGGACGACGACGAAGATGAGGAGGAGGGTGAGCCCCCCTACGAGCCCGAGTCGGGGTGTGTGGAGATCCCGGGGCTTTCGGAAGAAGAGGACCCGGCCCCGAGCCGGAAGATCCATTTCAGCACGGCGCCCATCCAAGTAAGTGAACCCCCTCCCCGCCCCCGCGCCGCCCCTGCCACGTGCACGCAGTCGCCCCCGCCTCGCCAGCCAGCCGGGTTTGGCAGGCTGAGTCAAGCCCTGTCACCCAGCCCCCTTCCCAGAAGTTACCACCCTAAGGGGGGCGTGGGGGACTTCCAGCTGTTTGTCAGAGGGGGAAGAGTTTTAGGCCTGAGCCGGGGTGGCCTGCTCTGACCTGCCCTCAGGTTCCTGAGCCCGCTGCCCCGCCCAGCTCTGGGGCTCACCTGCCCTGCCCTGCGCGGGTCCTGGGACACCTGCTTTCCCTTCCTTTCCCAGACCTTCGTCCTCCAGAGGCTGCCAGAGGCGTGGGCTTGGGTGGTGGGAAGGTGTGTCTGTGTATGTGTGTGTGCGTGTGTATCTGTGTCCTCAGGAGAGCCTCCCCACTTTGGTCCTTACTCCACTCTGGGCTGGAGGAGCCTGGGGAGCTTAGAAACACCCCTGCTTTCCCCCTGCACCAGAGCTGCATGGGGGGATGGAGGAGCAGGAACGTGCAGTGGCCTGCAGCCCTTCCTCCACAATGTCTGTAGCCCTCACCCCAACTTTACAGAACTGAAAGAGGGAAGCAGGTCTGTGAGGTTGAGCTGAGCTGGGGCCATGTGACTCGGGCCCTGTTCCCCGGGGTGTGTGCTGGGCCAGCTCCCGAGGTGGGGGTACAGGGTTCCACGGGGAGCAGGCGCTTTCTGTGGGTTTTGAGGAGGCTAGGCCTTCTGAGGGGTGTGGAGAAGGGAGGGGGTGAGGCTGGGAAACCCCCAGGTGCTTTTGCTCTTGGCCTTGGCAGGACCCAGGCGCTCTTGCCTCATTCTCTGGGTGCCCTCTTTTTTGGGGACTCAGCTGCGTACACACACACACACACACACACACACACACACACTATTGGTGATTGGTTTGTGGGTTGTGCCAGTGCCCTGAGATCCTCAGGAGAATGTTGATGGTGAGATCCCTGGGAGAATTAAGAACCACAGCCCTCCTGCTACCACAGCCTTTCCTACTACCCTCCATTCTCGGCTGGCACCTTCAGCCTAAAGGCTCTTTCTCACCACGCCAGGCTCAGCTGTGCCCAATTCCAAGTCGGCTTCATGGGGGTGTCCAGGCCAAGGAAAGTCCAGCCTTTACCCCTCACCAGTCAAACCCTCATCTGTTTGCCTGAAGTTTCCATAACTACTCCTGGACACTGAAGCTGCCCAAGTTTCCTCTCACCTGCCCCAGCATCTTAACCTCTGTTCCTCTCCCACCTCCACCCCAGGGGGCCTGAAAAGTGCTACTCCCCGCCTGGGCCAGCCCCTTCCCCCAGCTGTGACCTCACAGGCCCTTTCCCCTCCCCTCTCCTCTTCTGAAGGTGCTGGCATCCTGGAGGGAGAGAATTGAAGATTATGGGTGTTTCTGGGGACACTGAGGACAGAGGTGGGGACCACTGAGGCGGTCAGGACCTCCCCCACCACCACCACCGGCAGTTCTCTGAGCTGTCTGATCCCCTCAGTTGGAGTTTGGTCTTTCAGCCCTGGGCCTCTGACTGTCTATATTTGACACCTTACCCTGATTTTTGGGTAGAAAATAGCACATGATTTGGAACAGTGCTCTCTGACTCCCTGGTGACTGTTGCTCGCCTGTGTGTGGGAGCCTGTGGTGTGGGGTGCCGCCTGTGCGTGTCTGACGTTTGACCTTACTGGGAATTTCCTCCCCCCACCCCCCAGTTTTTCCCTCTCTTTGCTGCGCCCCCTGCATTGATACTAAGTCCAGGTCTTGTGCCCCTTGGATGACCCAATTGTTGCCTTTACGGAGGCTTCTGCTGAGGACAGAGAGCTCAATTCCAGATTGTCACCTGGAGAGGGGGGACTGGGTCCAGGGCCCTGAGGTAGGCTGGGCACATGGTGGTGGGCAGTGGTGAGGGGTGGTCTGGGACCTCTGAGCCTGAGGCCTGGGTTTCCTGCAGGGGGCAGGATTTGATAGGCTGAGAAAAGAGGGGAGGGCGAAGCCCAGGACAGGCTGTGAGGGTGTTATGGAGGTCACTCTGTGTGTGTGTGTGTGTGTGTGTGTGTGTGTGTGTGTGTGTGTGTGTTTGCGTGTGCACACAATGGGGGGGTTTTGTTGACCCAGGCCACCACATAGACTGAGGGATGAAGGGACCATCTCTGCTGGAGTAGAAGGTGAGGGTCAAAGGGACTCAGGTACAAAAGGGGGCCAAAGCCAGTTTGCCAGGTCTAGGCACACACCCGCCCCTGTCCCAGGGCCTGGGGCATATGTGCAAAGGGGACAGAGTCTCAGTGACCCACCCTCCAGTCTCATCCCGCCCTGTCACAGCCTAACCCCCGTGACCTTGGGCAGCGGACCTGGCATTTTGCACTATGTGTGGATGAGGTAGCCTGTCCCTCCCAGGAGCTTGGGGCTGCTGGCCAGAGGTCAGGGGGGCAGCCCGACTACTGCACAATCCACAAGGAGCTTTTAAGGGTTTGTGTTCAACTTTCTCTGATGCTGTGAAGTTGAGGGCAGTGAGTTAAGTGACCCACATGGACTCCTCCAGCTAGGAGCCCCCTTGTGGGAGTGGTGGGGCTTCGCGGGGGTGACACCAAACCACGGCTGGGACACGAGAGTGCCGCTGCCGGCCTGGGTGCCCGTGGAGCCTGCTCCTGGAGGAGTGGGGCCCTGGCAGGGGCCTTGGGGGAGACGGTGCCCCACTTCAGCTGCTCAGGCCTCAGGCCCAGCCATCTGATAGAGCTGCTGCCACCCTTCGTCGCCCCCGCTTGGCTCCAAGTGGTACCAGCCTGTCGCTGCAGGCAGTGCAGCAGGAACACGTCACGGTACCCCAAATGGTGCTCATTAACCTCCCACCAGGGGCACCCTGCCTGGGCCCAGAATTAGGCACTCCTGCAGAGCCCTTGTCCTAACTTCTCTGCTCTTTGGAGGAGGGTCAGGCTGGGGAATTTCCCTTTCTGCTGAGAGACGGCAGAGGGGTACGGGGGACAGTAAGGCCGGGTTCGCTGTGGACAGTGTCAGAGGCTGCCACCTTCCCGCTCTCCTTGCTTTCTGCAGGGCACCGGGCCCAGGACCTCTGCCCAGGCCTCCTAGTGCCCTGGGGATAGGGGCGTACCTCAGAGAGCTGAGGTTCTAGAGGGAGACTGAGGCCTGGCTGTGCAGGCAAGGCCACAGGGGCTCCTCTGGCCTGCCCTCTCTCCGTGGGGGTAGAGGTGGTCCTTCCTGCCTCCCTCCTCCACCCTGGCCTCCACTTCAGGTTCAGGTCAGCTGGGTCCTGGGTGCCCCTCTGCCTCTTTCTACCGCTCTCTCTCCTCCCTTCCCCCTCCCTGCGTCTCCACTCCCGTCCGCCACCCCCCAAATGTGGCATCCTCCAGCATCTCCTTCACTCTTTCTCCTCTGCCCCTCTTCCACTCATCCTGTTCCTTCCTCTCTCCTGCCGTCTGTGTCCGTGCCCACCCTCGCCTCTGTCTGGGACAGGGGCTGTCTGTCCATCTCTCTCTGACCTGGGGACCTGGGTTCCTGAGTGTGACCGTTTCTCCGGCATTGACCTTCCTTTCCTACTCCAGTTGGCCATGCTCATGTGGTCGGAGCTGCAGGGGAGTAATGGTGTGGATGCGGCAAGGCTGGCTCCCTTTCTCTCTCGCCCCACAGTTCCGGAACCAGAAGGGCCCCCACTCTGAGCTGGGGTCATTGCGGGCTGGGGGAGGCCTGTGGCAGGAGGGGAGCGCGGCGGGGGGCGCAGCCTGCCCTTTGGGCCCCCTCTCAGCGGTTTAGCGCTCGCCCTCCTGCGGGCTCCTCTGACAGGCGGCTTCCTCCCCAGGTGTTCAGCACCTACTCCAACGAGGACTATGATCGCCGCAACGAGGACGTGGATCCCATGGCAGCCTCTGCTGAGTACGAGCTGGAGAAGCGGGTGGAGAGGTTGGAGCTGTTCCCTGTGGAGCTGGAGAAGGGTGAGCCGGGCCTCCTGCGCCTCCTCCCCCGTGCCAGCTTCCACCCTGGACCCTCAGGCGCTTCCACAGAGACGTTCTGCTTCTACCTCTAACTGGGCCTCTGTCAGCGCCCCACGGCCCCACAGACTCAGCCCAGCCCAAGCTCCTACCGCCACCACCCCTGTCATGCTGCACTATGTGCTCCTGAAGTCATCAGGCCCCCCGGGAGCACTGGGGGCTGGGTCCTGGGCTGTGTGGGCCAAGCCTTGATGGGAGAGCGACGGTGGAGGTGGGGGGCAGGCCTGGGTGGAATGGTCACATCTAACTACGTCCTTGTGTACAGTGAGGGGGCCGGGAAAAGAAGGGAGGGGCCGCTATAACAGCATTTAACAGGAAACCTGACCAGACTCGGGGGGATCCCCAAGGAAGTGATGCTTGAGTTGAGCCCTGAAGAGGAGATCAGGGGAGTGTGTGGGAGAGAGGAGAGACCTGGTGGATTCAGAGGGTGGGGGAAGAAGGGTGTGCAAACAAGGCCTTGTAGACCACTTTTTTCTAAGATGGACCGGAAGTCTTGCGAGGCCTGGGAAAGGTATTCTAGAGAGACCACACCAGGCTGTGCTGTGGGGTGAAGGGTTATAAGTGGATGGAGAGGGGCCACTGCGGTGTGGACAAGACGATGGCCATGCAGGAGGTGGATGAACAACTTGAGAGCTTCTTAGAAGGTGGGATCGGCAAGAGTCGGTGGTTACTTGGCTTCCACAGAGGGTACGAGGGGGCGGGAGGAATCCAGGTGGCTCCCAGGCCCCATGAAGGAGTGGCAGACAGGAAAAGCCTGTTTGTGGGGGAAGATCATGAGTTTGGATGTCAGAAGCCCGTTAGACAGGCGGGGGCAGCAGCTGTGGAGAGAGGAGTGGGTCTAGGGGGAGACAAAAGCGGGAGGTCTTGAATTGTAAAGGCTGTGAGCAGCGATGAGACTGCTTAGGGAGGGGGGAGATCATCCCCATCGTGGCTCCCCCAGTGGTCCTGTGGCCACCACACACCTGCATCTGCATCCAGACAGTACCCCTCAGCACCTCTGCTGCCCGTCTGTTCTTTGGATGGGGCAGAGGGCAGGCAGTGACCCAAGAGCATCCTAGTTGGCAGAGAAGAGGTGGCCAGAACCATGTCCCTTCCCCAGGTGTGGGACACCCCCACGTGGAGACTGCTTCTTGAGGTGAGGCCATACCTCAGCACGAGGGTAGGGGATGGGGAGTCTCTCACTCTGTCCCCTGCAAGCCCCAGGCTGGAGCTCCTCACCCCACCCCCCTACCTGCTTCTCATCACCCTCTGCTTTGCAGATTCCGAGGGCCTGGGCATCAGCATCATTGGCATGGGGGCCGGGGCAGACATGGGCCTGGAGAAGCTGGGCATCTTCGTTAAGACTGTGACTGAAGGCGGTGCGGCCCATCGGGACGGCAGGTACCGCCTCCCCTTCCCTGATCAGCCATCATGTATGGGGTGGGCCACTACCTGTGTGGGGCTCAGATGTTCGTGGAGCACTACTGTGCCAGGTGCTGGTCCAGGCCCTGGGGGTACAGTGAACAGAACAGGCGGAGTGCTCGGCCTCATGGCATGTGCATGCTAGGAGGCTATATGTAGGTGTTGTGTGTCCTGGTTTTGAGTGTGTGTTGGGCCATGGGGAGGAGAGCACGGGTGTGGAGGCTCTGTCCTAGCAGAGTACCTGTGAGCTTTTTTTTAGTTTAGCAAACACTGAGCCTCTGACCCTGTTGTAGGGCTGGTGCCAGGCGCTGGGGAGTCAGTGTTGAGGCCTTGCCCTCAGGAAGCATGTAGTGTAGTGAGGCAGACGGATGAATAGTGGATACACAGAAAATGGTGAAACAGAGAAAAATACAGGGTGCCACTAAACCCTAAAACAGGAGGGCTTGACCTCTCTGGGTATCAGGGAAGTCTTCCTGGAGGAAGTGATGTTGGAGTTGAGACCCGAAGCATGAGCAAGAGTTAGCTAGGCTGAGGGAGTGGGGCATGCAAGGCATTGCAGGCAGGGCACCGAAAGCAGGCAGGTATAACTGGAGCTAGAGACCACAAGGGATCAGGTGTGCGGTGAGGCTGGAAGAGCCAGTGGGGGCATGCCAGGGAGGAGGCTGCTTCTTGCCTGTGTGCCTATGTTTGGCCTCTGAGGCTGGAGGGTGTGAGTTCTGTGGGTCAGAGGGCTCAGGAAGACCCCCTGGAGTTACGGGCAGCCCAGTGACCCCTCTGGAGCCTCCCTACTGTGTGGATTGCAGAGGGGGAGTGGGAACAGCTGTAGGGCACCCCGGGTTATTGTAAGTTAAAGGCTGATATCAGGGGTACCTTGTGGTACCTCTAAGCACAGACCCCTCCACGTGACAGAGGTGAGTGGGTGTCCTTGCGAGGACCGGGGTCATGATGCTGGAGGTGGGGTTGCCTCACTCAGGGAGCTTCTGTCTGCTGCAGCCCAGGTGGCATGGCGGGCTGGGGTTGGGGGGTCAGAGAAGAGGAAGGAAGGCCATCCCTGCTCTTTCACTTACCCCCTCATTTGAACTTTCCAGAGCCTTTCCCATGGTCTCTCGTTGGCCGCGTGGGGAGTGTGTGTGCATGTGAGAGTGTCCCCACACGAGGCGTGTTGGTGTGAGCTGTTTACAGTAGGCTGTCTCCTCCATTTCTGTGTGGGAGCCCTGCGGGGAGGCCTGGCATTCTGGGGGGAGGTGGGAGTGGAGGAAGGAGGTGGCCGAGGGTCCCTCCCACGCTTTCGTCCCCCTCGGCGGCCTGTCTGGACCACCCCCATCTCCTTGTGTGGAGAACAAGGGCTTCCAGCACCACAGCTGGGGCGTGTTGGGGGCTGTGCACCTGTATGGGGGCAGGGGGTGACCCTGTGGGACTGTGTGAGAACACAGGTCTCAGGCATTTGGAGGAAATCTGCGGACTCAGGTCTGCACGGAAATGGATGTATAAGAAGGCTGTGTGTTACGTGTGCGCGGCAGGCCCTTGCTGGTGTGCATGGCCGTGATGAGCTCTGTGGATGTCACACTGGTCCGCTGAGTGTGGTGGAGGAGGGGAAATAGCTTGTGATTGTCATGGCAAGTGTGCTTGCCACCATTCCTGGTCCTGGATGCCTGGTCTCACTGCCCATGGGCCTGGCTGATACCTGGTCCTCCGGCCTCATGCATCTTATGCAGGCAGACAAAGTACCAGGTCCCTGTGGGGACTGAGCCTTGAGTTACTGATGGGAGGGGGGCCATGTCTACCCCAGCTCCACAGTTCGCCTCGTGACCCCCCCTAACCAGTGTCACCTCCCTTAGGATCCAGGTGAATGATCTCCTGGTGGAAGTGGATGGAACAAGTCTGGTGGGAGTGACCCAGAGCTTTGCAGCCTCCGTGCTCCGGAACACCAAGGGCCGTGTGCGGTGAGGCCCGGGAGGGTGGGGGCGGTGGGCAGTGGGAGCAGACAGGAGGCTCAGCCCTCATCTGGCCACTTTGCCCAGCTGCCCACGCCTAGTGAAGACTCTGGGTGGCCCAACTTACAGAGGAGCTTTCACCATCTCCCTGCCAGAAGGAACTGCTGTGTGCCTATCCCCTGCCCTGTCTGCCTTCGCATCTCTAGCCCCTGACTGCTGCTAGCCACCAGCACTCAGGCTTCAAGGCCCGTTGTCCACCATGCCTCCACACTGGCCTCTTGGGCTTATTCTCCTTTCTCCCTGCCTGTCCTGACTCATTCACTGAAGATCCGAGACATGCAGGGAGGATGTTATCCAAATTGCAGTTGATCCCTCCCTCCTCTCTAGCCTGGTGATTCCTGTGAAGACTCCTCCCGGGGTCTGTCAATTAAAGGGGTTGGGTTAGAAGCTCCCTACGTTCCTCTCTGGCATAACATTCAAGGACCACTCCCTGCCCCCTCCAAGAGGGGCACTGCCCCCAGAAAAGGGTGGTAGAGAAACAGGATGTGGGTGGCCACGGAGAGGAGGGGCTGGTGCCTGGAAGTTCCACTATTTCCTCTCCATCCTAATCTCTAGTTGCCATCATCCCGCCCCTTCCTGAAGCTCAGGGCCTTGGAGTGCACACAAGACACCCGTCTACAGCCCCAGGGTCGGCTTCGCCAATCCCCTGCCTCGTTTTCTCCCATGTGGTGGGGGAAGAGCTCCTATGCTGGCACCTCCCGAACTCCTGTGCCCTGCGGCCTAGCCTGAAGTTTGGCTGATGTCTCCCCACCCCACAAACTGGCCAGAAGGGCTAGTGGGCCTCTGCTTCTCCTGGGAAGGAAACCCAATAAGGGCCCCCTGCTACCCCATTCATTATTAACACTCTGCAGTCTCTGGACTCAGTTCTTTCATTTCACCTCCCTGGGAGGACCTGGATGTGGAGAGGGGAATACCAGCGGGGAGGATGGTGGCATTTTCCGGCCAAGGACAGAGACAAAGGGAACGATGCTGGTGCCTCTGCAGATTTATGATTGGCCGGGAGCGGCCGGGTGAGCAGAGTGAGGTGGCCCAGCTAATTCAGCAGACCCTGGAACAGGAGCGATGGCAGCGGGAGATGATGGAGCAGAGATACGCCCAGTACGGGGAGGATGACGAGGAGGTAGGGACTCCGCCTGGCTGGCAGCGTCATCGCCCCCTGGTGGCTTGATGGAGTATTATAGCCATCCTCTGCCTCTGCCACTTTCCAGGCCTTGTGAAGAACCCCAGAGCAACGCTCCTATCCTGGGGGAGCCCCCAGTCTGAGGGAGGCGATGCAGACCTTTCCCCTAAAGAACCTCTAGTCTGATGGAAGAGTCACACCCTCTGTCTTCAGAAAGCCTTCCTGGTCCTACAAGAAAAACGTAGTTCCCTCTAAGAGCCCCCACTCTGAGGGGACCTAGTCTGAGGAAGGAGACAGTTCCAGACCTCAGGGGACCTGCTGTGTGAGGGGGAAAGCAGAGGCTGTTTATTCAGGGCCCTCAGTCTCACAGGGGAATTACCCCTGTCTTCTGGGGACTCTCCAGGTTGTTGGGGGTAGACACAAACCATGCCCCTGGGTGACCCCCAGTCTGATGAGGGCAGCGTGAACCACACCCCTGGGTGGCCCCCAGTCTGACATGGGCAGACTGCTGCTGGCCTAGGCCCCAGTCCTCAGGGCTGAGGGAGGTTGTGGTGGGCAGGGTGCACAGCCGCCTGTCTCCCTTCGCAGACAGGAGAATACGCCACTGACGAGGATGAGGAGCTGAGCCCCACGTTTCCAGGTGGCGAGATGGCCATCGAGGTGTTCGAGCTGGCAGAGAACGAGGATGCCTTGTCCCCTGTGGACATGGAGCCTGAGAAGCTGGTGCACAAGTTCAAGGAGGTGGGCAGAGGGGTCCCTGGGCTGGTGGAAGGCAAGGGCAGGCTGGTATCCAGCCCCTCAGTACTGCCTGCCCCAGCCCGAGCTGAGTGCCTGTGCCCCTGCCCCCACAGCTCCAGATCAAGCATGCCGTGACCGAGGCGGAGATCCAGCAGCTGAAAAGAAAGGTAAGAGCGGCGGGGAGTGGGGGTGGGGCGCTGGGGGAACGACCCCTCCACCCTTACACTGCACATGCTGGCCCTTGCCCTCCACCCACAGGTGCGTGCAGAACCAGCCGCTCTGAGGTGAGGGAGGGTAGTGTTAAGAGCACAAGTTCTGGACCCATCTCTCCACCACTCACTTGCTGCTCTGGGTCTCATTCTCCTCACCTGTAAAATGGGTTGATAACAGTGCCAACACCGTAGGATCACTGTGAGGATAAAATAGAATAATACGCGTAAAGTCCTTAGTACAGTGTCTGACACATAGTAGGTGCTCAATAAAAAGTTGTGCTGTTAGCCGTCAGCATTCTAACAGCTGAACGTGGATGTCTTCACGTTCACGCAGTCCCACACGTGTCCTCTACACACAAGCCCAGCGGTAAACGTAAACCATCCAGGGGTCCAGGCACGTGGTACCCACAGACTCACTCACCCAGACACCTAGAGACACCCACTCTGCTCAGACATAACACGGGGACAACGGACCCATGCTTCACATGGCAATACCTCTGTGTCCGTCTGCTGTGTCCGTCCGCTGTGAGACACAAGAGGAGTGTCACAGGACGTGCGCATTCTCACAGAGATGCTGATGCTACCAGTTGGTGCACACACGTGACATCTACAAACACACACATGTGCTATGTACAGACACCCACACGAGCACACGGGGTGCCCACACCCTCACAGGCATAGATACACAGACTTCTGATACACGGTCTGTACTGGGTCCCTGCTGGGCCTGGACATTAGGAGTCCCAGTTCCCCTGGGGCTTCCAGTGTGGCAGGGAGAGGCAGGGGCACATAGGGACTGTGCAGACATGGTACACACATGTGCACTCCCACACGTGGGCTTAGACCAGCACACCTGGAGAGAGGAGAGCGTGAAACAGCCCCAGGGGGAGGGCAGGGTTTAGATGACTGAGGCAGGGGAAGGGCATTCCTGGCAGGGAGACCAGCGTGAGCTTGGAGGCTGGCTTTGGAAGGAGGCCCACAGGCTGTGGCAGCCGTTCCTGTGGGGGAGAAGTGGGAGACAGCTGGACTGCCAGGGTGGGCTACGCTTGCAGTGTCCTGACGCCCTGCTAAGGGCTCCAGCCTTGATTCTTTGGCCGTATGGGGCCACGAGGGGGAAGGTCACTGCCGACAAAATGGGAGGCGTGGGGGTGAGCAGGACTTGGAGGCCGGCGAACCAGTTAGAAACCCGGGTGATGTCCCGGCAGGGATGGGCAGGGCTGCCCAGGGCACAGGCAGAGGGAATGGTTAGGAAGGGCGGGTTTGAGTTGCATTTTCTAGGGTGAGGTGACAGGCCTTGTTCCTGGGTAGATGCGGAGCATGAAGGGGAGGAGCTGCTGGGCGCCTTCTAAGTGCTCAGCGCCATCTAGGACCTGTGATGGGCGAAAGCAGATTTGATCCTTGCCCTTGTGCGGCTTAGAGTCTCTGCACCGACACTGGTATCACAGAAGCTGACCCGGGCTCTAGAGGAGAGGACAGGGCCGCTGAGCTAGAGCCAGCAGAGCCTGATGCAGCCGGGCTGTGTGTGGGCTGTGCTGTCAGAGGGGAATCACGGGAGACTTCTAGGGAAGTGATGCACTAAGGAGAGGGCCTAAGGGTGAGCTAGTGGGAAATGACGAGGCGGTGGGAGGGTAGGTGTGGGCATTCCAGGCGCAGGGAACGGGGAGGCAAAGGCCCTGCAGCAAGAGGGAATGTGGCAGGTCTGAGGATGTGCACGAAGGCCTGTGTGGCTGGGACACAGAGGGCAAGGGGTGTTTGCAGCCAACGAGGTGTGAGGGGCAGGCAGTGGGGCTTGAAGCTGAGCCCTGGGGTGGCAGTGAGATGACGGCACCTTTGGATGGAGGTGGGCTAGTCAGAAAAGGAGGAATAGGTTTGTGTGGGTGGGGGCAGGGTGCCTCTGAGGAGCTGGGAGTAAATTTGGGCTGGAGGTGCGGGGCTCAGTACACAGAGGTGGTGAAGGAGGTGAGTAGAGAGAGAACAGAGTCCCCAGGACTGGGCTGTGGGCGCTGGGAGGTCTGCACTGGGGTGGCCAGGGAGCTGGGAGAGGAGCCAGGACTGTTGAGGAAGCCACAGAAGCCAGGGCTGCAGAGAGGGGATAGAGGGCAATGGTGACCCTCACCTGCCCTGCTCCTTTATCTCCACCATCTCACTGCAGCCTCTGTGAGCTTGGCAAGGAAGGAATCACTCCTGCTTTACAGATGGGAGGACTAAGGCTTAAGACAGAAGTGGCCTTACCCCAAGGCCCCGAGCTAATCAGCGACGATCCTGGGCCTCCGGCCTTCTAGGAGTGTGGCACGTGTCAGGGCCCCTGGCTGGGAAGGCTGAGGTTGTGGTCCCACCTCGTCCCTCTCCAGCATTCGGTTCTCAGGCCCAGCCAAGGAGAGTCAGTAGCTGGGGGGCAGTGGGCTCCGTATCTGCGGGAATCATCCAGCGACTCTGGCCCCCGCCAACCCAGGGTGTTTCTTCCTCTCAGCTGCAGAGCCTGGAGCAGGAGAAGGGGAGGTGGCGGCTGGAGAAGGCCCAGCTGGAGCAGAGTGTGGAGGAGAACAAGGAGCGCATGGAAAAACTGGAGGGCTACTGGGGCGAGGCCCAGAGCTTGTGCCAGGCTGTGGACGAGCACCTGCGGGAGACCCAGGCCCAGTACCAGGCGCTGGAGCGCAAGTACAGCAAGGCCAAGCGCCTCATCAAGGACTACCAGCAGAAGTACGTGGCTGGGGGCTGGGCTTCCTGGGCCTAGGGGGGACTGAGAGGCCTATGGTGGCATTCCCTCCCCACCCCAGCCAAGTAGGGAGGCAAGGAGCACAGAAGTTGGAGGGCCCTGTGGTGGGGATGCCCGGGTTTGTAATGACTGGGCGCCAGAGGCAACAAGCCAGGCCCCAGAGGCTTTGGGAAGAGCTGGGACCTCCCGACCTGAGGACAAGGAGCCGGCAAAAGCGGCCCAGGTGGAGCCGAGGACGGGGCCGAGGACCCTGAGACGCTCTGGATGGAAGCTAGACCAGACCCCCTTACCCACTGTCTGTCTCCCCCTGGTACCCAGGGAGATTGAGTTCCTGAAAAAGGAGACGGCACAGCGCCGGGTTCTAGAGGAGTCAGAGCTGGCGAGGAAGGAAGAGATGGACAAGCTCCTGGACAAGGTAGGCCCAGGGGTGCCCTAGGGGCAGGCAGGGCAGCCCCCGTCTGGCACCCACCCTGTGGATCCTGCAGGGAGAGAGAGGAGTCATGCTGCTGGCTGGGAGCTCAGGGTCATGTCTCCTTCAGGGGGGCCCGAAGGGCAGGGACCATGCCCAGCGCCCAGGCCTGACTCCCTCTCCCCTTTGTTTTTCAGATCTCGGAACTGGAAGGAAACCTGCAAACACTGAGGAATTCCAATTCTACTTAACAGGAATCATTCCTTGACCGGACAATAATTAATCCCCTCCCATTGTCCTCCTCCCTCCCCTGTCCTCAATACTTCACCCCGCCCCCTACCAGCCTGGGGACAGGTGCCCCGACTCCCCCACCCCTCCACCCCACCTCCCCCAGCTTCAGGGACCAGAGGGCCCATATTACAGGCCCCCTTAAGGTGGCCCCGGGCAGACAGGTGGCTGGAAGGATGGCCTCCTTCTAGCCTTTGGGGCTGAGGCACAGAGGCCATGGGATGCCAAGGGCTGGCCTGGGTGGTGGATGGACACGAGGACCTGCAGACCAAACTGCCAGACGTTACAACCTCCAGCCTTTGTCTCTGGACTGGAAAGGGGCCGGGGGCTCTCCCAGCATCTCACCACCTGGAGGCTGCTCCCTGCTCACGGGGCTCCTAGGCGGCCCCTGGGCCTCTCGACTTGAGTCTACCTTCCTGTCCCTTCCCCGCTCCCCCGTCATCGTGCTGTTCTGTTGCATCCTGACCCTCCTGCTGGGAGGGGTTGCCTCTACACCTCTCCTCCCATCCCTGTCTGCCCTCCCAGGATGGGTAGCGTCTACCCAGAGCCTGGAGGCTGGGCCTGGCCCTGCACTGATTTCTCACGTATCCTGCGTGAAAAGGGGAGAGTCCGGGACACCTGATGTCCAGCTCCCCCTTTGCTCGGGGCAGCAGCCCTCAGTCTCTCCTTGTGCCTCCCCTCCCCCAGGTGCCAAATAGCCATAACCTCTTCCTGGAACTGTTCCGCGGCCTCTTTGGGGACCAGGTTTCCTGGCCGACCCTGGGAATGAGCGGGAGGACAGGAGGTCAGCTTAGGAGGCCTGGTTTTAGGCAAGGGGAACATTTGTCACTGGAGAGCCAGGCCCTGTCCTGCCCTACGCAGGGCCACACCTGGAAGCCTTGTACTAACACGGCAGAGATTCGGCCTCACCCCACCCACACCCACAGTTTTCCAATGTTTTGACTGGAGGGCAAAATTTTACTACTTTTCATCTTTTTGGAGACCAGGGCTGCCCTGCTGGCAGCCTGCTTTCTAAGTGAAATCGACTCCGTTTCCCCACTTTAACCCCAAATTGGGGCTTGGACCAAGGGAGGTGAGACCCTCACCCCAGGTCCCCTCCCCTTTCAGATGACATCTCTCATTCTGCCTCTTCCTCACGCCCCTGCCTCAGCCTGGGTTTTTGTTCTTTTTTTAAAAAACGACGCTTGTTCCATCCATTTTGGCTTTTCCTCGTCCCCTGTAAATACACCATGCCATCGATCAGTATTTCTCAGCACCCACTTCCTGCCCCCAGACGTGCGCCCACCCCCGAAGGAGCTGGCTGTCTCAGTGCCTGGGCCCGTGCACTTCACCTCCTCGGCCTCAGCAGATGGAGGGGGCGGGGCTGGGTGGGCGGGGCCGTGGGGGGGTGCTTCTGGTTTCTCCGGCCGGGGCCACCTCTGTCCCGCCTTCCACAGGACTGCGTCTCTGTATATAATATATATATGTATGTATTGTTCCCGGTTTTGTACGGACCATGCCCTCTGTCAGGTCGTCCCCATAAAAGCAGCCCCCAGAGCCTTGCTGCCTGGTTTCTTGATTCGCAGGAGGGGGTGGGGGGCAGAGATGCCAGTCTGAGCCCAGTGGTCTCCCGCTAGTGCTACCTCTGACCCTGAGGATCTTTATACTGAGAACCCTTGTTCCCGCAAACTCCATCTGCCACCATCCCCCCACCGCCCCCCATCCCTTCCGGGCAGGGCTGGGGTTTCTAGAGCTTTCCTTAGGCTCATCGCTTTCCTCTTTTTCAAGGTCTCTGATGGAATTCAAAGGATGGGTTAGCTACAGTAAGGTGAACCCTGAGTCCCTCCCCTGAGAAGTGTAACCTGATGGGGATACCCAGCCCCTAGTTTTCCGGAAGTGCAGCTGGGGGTGGGAGATGATATGTCAGAGCAATTTTGTCGCCTGGGTTCTAGAGATTCCCTCTGGCAGTAGCCAGAGAGGCCTTAAGTAGTCCTAGACCTCTGCTCTGTGCCAGCAGGTTTGGTTGCTAACTCACCAGTTCTAATACCAACAGGCCTGGGAGTCCAGATGCCAGGGTTCCAGGGACAAACTTCAGTGAAATCCCAGACAGAGATGAGAGCAGGGGGCAGTGGGGCCTCTCCTTGCTCTGGGAGCTGTGTGCTATGTGTGAGAAAAAAGTACAAGACACTTGTGTTCAGTGGCCCGGCCACCAAGAGGATTCTCACGGTCCCCTTTGCCCTAAAGAATGGAAGTCCCAACATTAGGGCCCTTCAAAGTCACTTTGGTGGGTCCCTGACAAACCCGAGACGAGTGGCCTCTACCAGAACTCCCAGTGGCAGTCGGCTCCTGGGGTGGCCACTCCCTTCTGGATGGCTCTGTCACACAAGTCTCCTTCACGTCAAGCCAAATTCTGGCTTCCCATAGCTTCATTCCAAAAATCCTAGTTCTACACCTCAGGGCCATATATAACCAGTCCAATTCTGCCACCCACCTAAGAATCACCTGGGAACCTGGAGATGGTGGCCATGCCTCTCTAGGCATTTTCTCTTACAAGTGGCTCTTCCTTGGAACACTGCTGGGAAGACAAATCCAGGTGGCTGAATCCCAGGATCAGAAACCACCAAACCACAAGGTCACAGGTCATATCTCCAAGTTACAGGTGACTCGGGCCCTGCTCAGGCAACCTGGCCAAGAAGACCCAAGGAGGACTTCCCTGGTGGCACAGTGGTTGAGAATCCGACTGCCAATGCAGGGGGCCCGGGTTCGAGCCCTGGTCCGGGAAGATCCCACGTGTTGCGAAGCAACTGAGCCCATGCGCCACAACTACTGAGCCTGTGCCCTAGAGCCCATGAGCCACAACTGCTGAGACCGCGTGTTACGACTACTGACGCCTGCGCACCTAGAGCCTGTGCTCCGCAACAAGAGAAGCCACTGTGATGAGAAACCCACGCACTGCAACGAAGAGTAGCCCCCACTCGCCACAACTAGAGAAAGCCCGCACGCAGCAACGAAGACCCAACGCGGCCAAAAATAAATAAATTCATTAAAATAAAAAAAAGGTCCCAAGGAGTGAAGTGGCTGGATCTTCCTGGGTGGCGAGGCAGACGTGGGGGTTGTGATGAGGGTTTCTGTTGATCTGACCAGAGCAGAGCATCCAGGGTGGGGTCCTGCCCCCGTCTGTCCTGTGTATTAGGTGAGGGGCTTGCACCCCGTATGTTCCAAAAGGTGGAATCCCTTTGGAAAGTAGCCCAAGTCAAAGACTGAGTGTGGTGTGTGGCTGGGGATGGTGTGTGTGGCTTTGCGAGTTCCTCAGGCCTGAGAGGTGACTCACCTGTGAGCTATGTCAAGTAGCCATGGGCAAGCCTGTGTGAGGCGTTACCCCAGCCCTGCCCTGCCACCTCCCCAGTTCTTAGGAGCTTGCGTAGGTTTGCCACAGCCCCAACATTCGCCATAAGGGAGGGAAATCAGATGAGGGGAGTTTCCCAGCTCCCAGAAATTTAGGGGGTCCTCCTGAGTCTTATGATCTATAGACACCCTCCCATAGAATGTGCCCCCAACATTGACATTACATACCTATCATCTCCCCACTCCCTACGGGGGCTATATAATCAATCCCTCACTCCAGCCTACCACCCAGATTTCACCAAATGCCCACAAACTGTGTTTCCCAGACACAGCCCCGATAACACCTCCAGAGTCACCACTCCCTCCCCAGATCTCCACAGTCCAGCCAGCAACCCATGGCTGCCAGCAGATTCTAAAGACACCCAGAGATGCCACAACTCCCACCATCTCATTGGATCTTCAGCCCCTAAAAGTTATGAATTCTGTCCTTACCCATGGTCCTAAGACCATCCGGGCTCAACATGCCACCTCCCAGAGCCCCTCAGAGACCTGGGACTGCAGAGACTTTGGCCATCGGGGAACTCTATCCCTACAGGCTGCACACTGCTCCCTGGGCTCTGGACCCCCTTGCCCAACCTCACCACTTGCTCTTGAACAGACAAAGGGGGTAACAGAAACACCTACCTCATGGGTTTATTGTGAGGGTGACGTAAATCATCTGAGAAAAGTGCCTAGCACAGTGTCTGGCATCCCCTGCACCATCTCGGGACCGTAGCTAGCTGTTGATTATTGTATTCTCTCCCCTGGCTGGCCTGCCACCACCTCCAGCTCACCAGGTCCAAGTCTGACCTCATCCCCCCACGCCCCCTCCACCTACGGGGCCTCCAGCCAAGGCCTGCAGTCATCTAGACCCCTCCTTCTCCTTCTGTGGCCAGCCAGTCCCCAAATCCTGTCAGTTTCTTCAATTCCACATCCTTAATATTCCTCATCACGATCTTTGATCTTCGTGCCCACTGCCATCACCTCTCAACAGCCTCATGAGTGGTGCCCCAGCCTTCAGGCAGCCTTCTCCAAAGGAGCCGAGGGGTTCTTCCTAAAATGCCAATCAGAGCCCCTCACTCCTCTGTTACTTTTTCCCCTACGGCTGGTAGGATGAAGTGCAAGCCCCTCTCCCCATCCTTCATCTTCCTCTCCTTTCCTCCCCACCCCCACAAGTCCCACTAGCACTTCTACCCTGGCCTGGCCTGCAGAAGTAGCCAACAGGTCACCTCCTCCGGGAATCCTCCTGGATCACTTCCACACACAGCCCCCGCCCCGGTCCTCACCCGCCCCCGGGCGAGGCCTGGCTCCCTCTGGTGTGCTCTCCCCGCGCTGAAGTGTCCTCTGTGAACCAAGGCTCACAGCACCCGCTCTCTTGAGAGCCTCCCCACTCGTCTGTCCCCCTGACAACGCTGCGAGAGCCACGACGGCCCGGACCGGGTCGGCTCTGCTCTCCACGGTCCCCTCGGGCCTCGGCGCACCCGACTGCTCTGTGGACTTCTGTTGAATGGATGAATCAGGAGCCCTCACAGGCCTTGCAGAGGAGGCAGAAGCCCCGCAGGTCCTAAGGTGGGGCCGCATCTCCGTCCGCTCACACCCGCCCCGACTCCCGCGGGCCGAGAAGTAGCGGTAACTAGAATCCCCTCGCCCGGCTCCGCCAGCCGGGGCCGCCTCCTCCCTCCCCCATGCTCCCGCTGCCTCCGCCCCTCCCTCCCTCCCTCCCTCCCGTTCTTTGTCTCCCGGGCGCCCGGCCTCCCCGCCACGCGCCCCCTCATCGCCCCTTCCCTGGGGACCCCCCGCGGATCCCCGTTGACACGACGCTAAGAGTATCCGCCTGCCAGGCGGGGGACCCCGCGTCCAGCCGGGCGGGGCGGGGAGACGGTTTCTCTCTCTCTCTCTCCCTCCCTCTCTCTTCTCTTCTCTCCTCTCCTCTCGTCTCCTCTCGTCTCCTCTCCTCTCCTCTCTCTCTCTCTCTCTCTCACACACACACACACACACACACACACACGCACACACACACACACTCGCACACACACGCACACACACGCACGGAGCATCCTCCCGTCAGGTCTCCTGGTCCAGCCCCTCCCGCCGTGCCTCCTGCTTCCTGCAAACCTTCTCCTTCTCTCTCCGAACTCCCCCACCCCCACCCCCACATTCCCTCCGGCTCCAAGACCCCCCTCGCTGACCCCTACCCCTACTCCCGGGATGGAGCGGATGGAGCCAGCCCGGAGCCCCCCGAGGCCGGGGTGACTGTCCCCCGCCCCTCTCCCGCCTGGCCCCAGCCCCAAACACCATGGGCCTGAGGGGATTCTGAGGCGCCGGACGCTGAAGATGACAGATGCTGGAGGTGAGGTATTGGGACCCCAAGAGCCCCAAGTTGAACGGGGAAGCGGAGCTGGGGGGGTCTCCGGCTTGCGGTGGGAACCCGAGTGGGGTTGGATAGGGCGAAGAGACAAGGACCTTTCTTCCCCTGTCCCTAGGGCGGCCCGCACAGAGCCAGGGTTCTGGGCCGTTAGGAGATGGGGTGGAGATAGGATTTGTGTCCCTAATCCTCTCCCTTTGCCCGAGGTCCGGAGAGATTAATTTTTTTAAAAAACTGGTGTTGGGGGAGGGGGGAGAGCTTAACCCCTTCTTGCCTGGTGCGGAGTTGGACTAATGGATCGGACAGAACTAGCCACTTGGCTCTGATTGGGCAATAGGGGCCCCGAGAGTGCAGAAGGTGCCCTGTCCTCCACCCCCACCCCATCTCCAGCGGTGCTTGCTGGATGCCCCCAGCTTGGGCCTTATGGGAGGGGGTCGCCCCTTTCTCTAGCTCCACACTGCCTCCCCCTGCCCCAGCCTCCTCTCCCAATCATCCCTCCCCAGTTGCACTTCTTTCTCGGGCTCCTTCTCCTCTTCCAGGGCCCCTTTCCTCTTTCCTTCCCCACTGAGGGCCGCCTCTCTCCTGGCAGCCGATTCTGCCCTTCTGCACCCTTCCCCTGGGCCTCACTCAGGGCTGCTGGAGCCCTGTCTGTACTGCTTCTTCCCCTGGCCCCGCTGCCGCCGCTGCTCTCAGGCTCATCTCCTTCTTGCTCTTTCTTCCTCTGCAGCTCTGTAGACTGACTCTCCACCAACCTGTCTCTGTCCTGCTCCCCATTTCCTCTCCAGGGCTTGTGTACCCTTTCTTTGTCTTTCTCCTTCCCCTGGGTCCCAGGAAACTTGGAGTTCACCTGCCTCCCTTTCTCATAGGGAAGGGTCAAAAGTTATTGGTGTTCTTCCTCCGGGAATTGGGAAGTTTTGGGAGGAAGGAGTGGCCTGGTAGAGTCAGAGCCCAGACTGCATCCAGAGAACAGGTTCATTTCCACCTTGTAGTGGTTACCTGGTTTGAATGTGCATGTATGAGTGTGGCGCGGGTGTGTGTGTGTGTGCGTGTGTGTGTAGGAGTGTAATGTTGTAGGAGTGTAAATGGGGGGGATGTCTAATTTACCAAGGTTCAGTGTTGGAAGGGGGGGTGGGAAGGGCCTGGTGACATTCTGATGTCATGCTTCCCAGAGTTCCCCAAGGGACAGTGTAGGGAGGGTCCCCCATACACCCCCCAGGGAGTTAGTTGTTGAAGAAAGCGGTTTGTGCTGAATCAGAATTCATTCGGCACTGATGTGAGCTGGAGGCCCCAGCCCACCCCAGAGCGTACCTGAAAGAGGATGGCATCCACAAGAGGGTCTCCACCCTAAACTGGGACCTTGAATAAAGAGCACATGGGCTCTCCATTCTCAGGTGGTCTAAGAGAGGAAGCACCCTCAGGGAACCTCCATTCTGTTGGGAGAGGCAGTTCTTATCTTCCGAGATTCCCTCTTCTGATGGGGAATGCTGCCCCTTCTCCTCAGGAGCTCCCATCTGATGTGGCAGAGATGTGACCCAGTTAGGGAATCAATGAAGTATGAAAAATTACTCATTTCCTAGTAGTGGGGAAGAGTGGATTTAGAAATTATATAGACAAATGAGAGGAGTGAGGGCTATCTAGGACAGCTTTCTGGAGGAGGTGGCAGCTAGGTCCTGGTCAGATGAGCTTTGCGATTGAAGGAGGGAATTCAGTTCATTCTTAGGGGCAGCCTCTCTTCCCATCTACCCCTTCAGGACAGGAAGAGAGGTTCTAGAACTTCTCTGTTACTAGCACCCAGGGTTGAAGAATGGCAGGAGGGTTCCTGGAGGGCCCACATCCCTGGCTCCTTCTCATACCTCATTTCCTGCTTGCAGCCCCAAGCATCCGCAGAGCCTGGGGTGGAGGTAGCTTTGAAGCGTATCCGGTCCTAGCGAGTATGGACCAGCTCCCTTACCTCTACCCCTGTCCCTTCTCCCAGCAGTGTTCTTTCCTCATGAGCAGGTTCCCAAACTGCAGATCACCACCCAGGACAGAGCTGAGGGGCAGGAGACTGTGGTCAAGGTCGAGTTCTGCCTCTTATCTCCTGCATCTCAGTTTTCCCATCTGTAAAGTGGGGACACTAAGAGTCCCGAGCCTGGACAGTTCACAGTGAGATGAATCTATGTAATAACAGAAGAGGAGAATCGGAAAAGACCAAGCAGGCATGAGGTAGCTTTCCTACACCTGTCAAATGGGTGGTCTAATGCAGTGCTCTGCCCTTCTCATGGGGACCTGAGTGTTAGAAGTAATTGGAGATCACGTCCCAGGCATGCAGCATGCCCCTGACCCTGAGCTTCCTCCTTCTCCCCTCATCTGATATTCCCTTGCTTCTCTGACACCCAGGCTTTGGTTTAGGGATGCTGCAATCCTACATCTGCTAGGAAGCCTGCCCAAATTGTTCCGGCTACATATATCCTGCTTTCCCACCTGCCCTTCCTTTCTTACTTCCCACAAACAAAACCAAACCCCTATCCATCCATATTTCTTCCCAGAACATTATCTGGTGCATCATAGAGATTTGGCTCTGCACTGTTCTGCTACGGGTACTCTTTATACCCTTCTGCATCTGTGAGTCTGTCTTGAACTGTGAGAACTGTGACTTTGTCGAGAACAGTGGCCCTGTTGATGATGCCAGCTTCCTGAACAGCTCATGTTCAGGAAGACAGGTGGTGAGTGCACCAGTGATGAGAGTGGGGGGAGGCAGGACTGGGTGATGGATGGGAAGATGGATGGGTGGATGGTATAAATTGACGGATGTAAAAATGGGTGGATGGTTGGACGGGGCGGATGGTGGATGGATGGGTGGCTGGAAAGATAGATGTTTGGACAGATGATGGATGGGTGAATGAGTGGACGGTGAATAGGCAAGTAGATGCATGGATAAGTAGGGATGTAAGTAGGTGGGTGGATGGAAGAACCTGGGTTCTCATTTTGATCTTGCCATTAACTTATTATGCGACCTTAGATCAGTCATTCTCCTGTCTCTTTCTTTATTTGTAAAATGAGAGGATTGGATTTAATAGTCTCCAAGATTTCTCCCAGATTTGATATTGGACAGCTTATGATGATTAAAAGCTTTTAGGGAATGCTAATGACGGAAGGGCCCAAGACAGTGACGGGGAGAGAAGTTCAGTGACCCGTGTGCAGGCACTCGGCAAATCAGCTTGGACCCGGGCTTCAGGACAGCCTGTGTCTATACCCTGGACTCGCTTCTACCTCCTGCCTGCCCCAACCATCTGGGCTGTGGTTCAGATGATTTCTCTTTCAGGGGCCAGAGAAAGAGTTGTAAGGAGAGGTGAGGGCCGGAAGGCTAGGAGCAGGTAGCCATGGGCAGCTCCCTTGCCTGCACCAACCTGAACCTCTTATCCATGGTCTTCTTTTCCTCTTTCTCCTCTTGTTCTCCCAGCTCTCTTGAGTCATGGCTTCTTCAAAGCTCCGAGAACCTGCGGATGAGGTTTTCGGTAAGTTCTGTTTGGCTCTATCTCTAGCCAAGGCTATCGGGCCTTGGGGGAGAGGAGTCCTGGTAACTTCAGTGTGTGTGTGTGTGTGTGTGTGTGTGTGTGTGTGTGTGTGTGTGTGTGTGTGTGTGTGTGTATTTTGGCCTTACAGCCTGATTTTTTGTCACCATTATCTGAGTAGATATCCAATTACAACACGATGATAATAAGGGTCCCCATTTATTAAGTGCTTGTCTCATGCCAGGTACTAGGCTAGCACCCCCATTTCACATGCACTGTATCATTTAACCCTCACAACAAGGCTAAGGAGTGTGCCCACTTGTCCTACGCCTAGGACACGGAGCACAGAAGTGACTTGCTTTAAAGATCACACTGCAAGTTAGTGGCAGAGCTGGGACTAAAACTCCAGACTGCCTAACTCCCTGCTGGCAGCCACTGTGCCGTATGTACACCAGTATTCCCCAGCGCAGGTGACACAGGTTACCTCCGAGCTGCATAAATAAGGGACCTCATCTGCATGGATGTGCAGGGAAATCAAAAATGCATAACACACACTCAGCATCTACACCCTCGGGGCACCCCCAGACTGACCCCCCTGTGTTCTCACTGGGGTGCATGGACACCCCCCCCCACCCCATCATTTACCCCCTGCAGCCTTTCTATTGTGTGGATTAGAGAAAGACCACTGACGGGGCACAGCTCCCAGCATGCACTGGGGTGGAAAGGCTGTTTACCAGCTGGGTTCGGTGGAGGAACGTGGAGGGCGCGGTGGAGGCAGAAAGCTCGCGTATGCAGCCCTCAGGACTCTCAGCTGGGAGGGGCTCCTAGCTGTGGAATGCCACAGGGCCTCCAGTTTCTCCACCCCTGCCTCTCATCTCTACCTTCCTTGCCCTCTCCTCCTCCCACTTCCCCGCTCACCTCTCTCTCCCCTGTGGCTGCCACAGGCCCCGGCAATGCCAACGCCGCCCGCCGGAACTGCTGCCTCCTGGCTCCTGGGGAACTGCTTCCCGGCCTGGCCTCCCTGGGGCCTGTGCATGGAGGCTTTGCCTCGGGGACGCCCCCAGCCTCGAACTGTCTCTGGGCCTCAGACTCTGAGTCTCTCCATCCCCACGCAGGCCCAGCCTGACCCCTGGCCTGGCAGAGGCGAGCTCCCCGTTCCTTGGGCTTTTTGGCCTCCGCTCCCCCACCCCCGACCCTTCCTGTTTTCCTTCTCCCTGACCTGCTGAGGTAGCTGCCTGCCTGGCAGCCTTCCTGAAGAGAAAGGCGATGAAATATTCATGACTTCCCACTGCCCAGGGCCGGGCTAACTCCCAGGGAGAGAGGGAGAGGGAGAGCAAGATGGTGGGAGGGATGGACAAGGTGATGAGGGCCTGGTAGAGTAAGGGACCAGAGGAGAGGCTGGCCCCACCTTGCCTCAAAAAGCCCCAAGCCCCTTAGGAGTTCCTTTGCTCCCTAGACCCTCCACGGTAAGATGACCATGGTTTTGATGTGGCCCAGATTCAGGTGCAGAGAGCCCTTCTCCACGGCCCAGGGCGGCTGGGCACCAGCTGCGCGCTGGACGGGTCAAGGAGGCTCATGAGCTCCCTTCCAGGAGCCCTGCCTACTGTCCTTAACTCCCTCTGCACCCTGGGCCAAACTTTCCTCTCCAAGGAAAGTAAGGGCCTGTAAGGTGAGGGGTTGGACTCACAAGTCACTCCCATCTCTGCCTCAGAGGACGTAGAGAGGGCTTGGTGGTTACACACGGAGCCCTGGAGCCGGAGCCCGAAGGCCTATGACCCTGGCCTGCTCTTCACCAGCCCTAACCCTCGGGCAAATGAAGGCTGCCCTGGGGGTTCTTGGAGTCGCTTCCTCCTTGGGTTGTGGGGAGGTTTAAACGAGCTAGTAACTGTAAAACGCTCAGAACACTCATATACACATACACTCTCTCACACACACACTATTCTATGCCTGTGTTAGTGCAGTGAACAAAAGAGAGAAACGTCTGCCTTCACGGAGCTGACGTTTTAATGGGTGGAGAGACAATAAACTAAATTAGTAAAATATATGGTATGCCAGAGGATGACAAATGATATAGGAAAAAATTTAGCAGTGGGGGTTTGGGGGGTATTCTAAATTGGGTGGTCTCTCAGTGAGAGAAAGCATTTAAGCAGAGCCTTGAAGGAGGTGAGAGAGAGAACTGTGCAGAAATCTGTGGCAAGAGCCTTGCAGGAAAGGGAAGAGGAAGTGCAAAGGCCCTGAGGTGCAGGATAGCTGGTGTAAGGAAGAGCCAGGAGGCCAGGGTGGCTGGAGCAGAGGGAAGAAGAGGGAGAGAGTCGCTGAGCTGCCTGAGTCTGGAGGCCGTGGTAAGAACTCGGCTTCTTACTCTGTGAGAGATGGAAGTCACTGGAGGGTTCTGAGCGGAGGGAGGCGTGACCTGGGCTGACATGTTTTATCAGGATCACTCTGGCTGCCGGGTTGAAATTAGGCCGTAAATGGGAAAGGGAGGAGGAGGGAAGACCAGCCGGGATGATCTGTAATAATGGAGGCAGGAGGTAGTAGTGACCTAGACCAGGAATGCTGTGTGCTCTCCCTCTCCTTTCCTCTCCCCTCCTCCTTCTCCCCACATGTATACATGTATGTAAGTGCGTGTGTATACAGACACATATACACAATATTTTACTGTGGGAAGTCAAAAGTAGAGAGACTAGCACAATGTACCCCATCATACGCTTACGTACTCATCTCTCAACCTCAACCATCATCAACTCATGGACAGTCTTGTTTCATCTACATCCCCTTCCACTCTCCACTCCTAGTCTCCTGGATTATTTTGAACCTAACCCAAAACATCATGTCATTTCACCATAAATATTTCAGCATGTCTAGATATATTTCCAAAGTAGACCTAACAGGAATTGTGGACGGATCAGTTTGCAGGGTGAGAGGGAGAGGGAGGAATCACGGGTGACTCCAGGGGTTTGGCCTGAGCAGCTGCAAGGATGGAGACGCCATTCACTGAGCTGGGCAGACCGGGCAGCTTAGGGGGTAGGGAGGTCAGGTGTCCAATTGTGACATATACGTTGAAGATGCCCATTGGACATCCAAGTGGAGGTGTCAAGTAGGCAGCTGGACACATGAATTACCAACTGGGTCTGAGAGGAGTGACTGGGTGGACAGTGGGGCCTTTCAGTGAGCCAGGGACAGAGAACCAGTTTGAGGCAAGGTGGTGGGTTCGTTTGATGGGCTGAGTTTGAGGTCCCTGGGTGATTCTGACATGGTAAGTTCCCTGGCAGGTGCTGAGGTGCCCAGACTTGGAATTCAGGGGAGGGGTCAGAGTTGGAAATAGGTATAGGTAGTAGTTCAGCTACTGGGGTGGCTTAGGGGGTGTCTGCAGACAAGGGAAAGAGGAGCAGGCAAGGCAGGGCCTTGAGTGATGGGATGGGGTCCCTGAGATCATGAGGGGTGGAGTGGTGAAGAAAGGTCTTAACCCATGCTGAGGTCTGGGAAGAACCTGTTCTGCCTGGAGAAGCTCAGGGTCACTGCAGAGTGAAGGTTGCATTCTCCGGTGGAGCAAACGGAAAGTGAAACTTGGAGCAGGAGGGTCTATGCATAATCTGTTGGGTTTGCCTACTCTTCCGCATGTCCTCATCCAGGACCTAGCCCTGGGCCACGGACCCCAGGACGGGAGAGACAGGCTTCAGGGGTCTGTAGGCTTTCCTCTCTGCCACCGCCGCTGGCTTTTGGGGGTCCCTCTGCTCCAGTTAACTGTGAGCCCTCTAGATGCTCAGCAGTGCTGTCTCTGAGCGTGACCTTGAGCATGGCACAGCAAGCCAGTGTCCCAAGCAGGGCCAATCTCGAGCTAGACTAGCCAGGCCGGCGCGGCGCCCCCTGCTAGCCAGGCTCAAACCCCAGACCATTGCTAGCTGCTGGCCTCAGTCAAGAGACCTAACCTCTCTGATCCTCAGTTTGCTCAGCTGTGAAATGTCCCCAGCAGCTGTGCCCAGCCTGCGGGTTGTTCTAGGTAGACAAGGTGTTGTATGTATGTCCTGGCGTGTAGTGGGCGCTTCCTCAGTGGCAGCAGTTACAACCATGCTCTCTCCGGCCTCATCCTCCAGTCCTTCCCTCCACAAACCTGCCCTCCCATTGCCCTGGAGGTGCCCGCCCCCAGCTTCCCTTCCTCCCAGCACTGCATATACCAGTTTTGCCAACCTCCTCTCTTGTAAACTCCCATCCAGACCTTAAGACCCAGCTTTGGTGTTTCCTCCTCCAACCCATCCAAACAGAGCCATTCTGTCCTCTGTGCCCGTGAGAGGTTCCATCACACACTGCATGTATGAGCTGATATGTCCAGCTCCCTGCGAGACTGTGAAAGACCCAGCTCTCCGTCTCATAGGACTATCAGTGCCCTGCGCTTGGAGACATTTGTGGAATGCCTGGGTGTGAGTACAGGTGGCCACTTGAGGTGGGCCTCCGGGATTGCTGTCCTCATGTGTCTGGTCTCTGCCCCTCTTCCCCGGTTTGCAGACCTGGACTTGGCTGTGCCAGAGACCGTCAGACTGGACAGCAGTTTACACAAGGCCCGAGCCCAGCTACTGGCCAAGGGCCGGAGACACAGGCCCTCCCGCTCGAGGCTTCGGGACAGTGCCAGCTCTGCAGAGGATGGTGAAGGCTCCGATGGGCCCGGAGGCAAGGTTGGGGCAATCCACCCAATCGCACATACCCCACCCACCCTTCTTGCTCCTGGATAGTCCCTCCAAACCACTCTTCCAGGGAAACCACACCCCTAGACTTCTGACATCATAAGGCTAACAAATATTAGCTGCAGTTCAATTCTGGCTAATCTCATCCTTTCAAGGAAGGTATTAGCCCCATCTTCCAGACGAGGAAATTGAGGCTCTGAGAGGTTCACTAACAAAGTCACACAGTTAGGAAGTGAAGGAGGCGGGATCCAGCCCCAGCCCATGTGACCGGAAGTCCCGTTTCCCACCTCTCGCTGCCCAGCCACCTCTCGGCCCAAGGCACGAGGAAACCCTCCCTCCAAGTCCCGGAAGGACCTAGGAGCCCCGCGCTCCCCTCCGGGAAGAGGGGAGGAGGGTTGGCGGTGAGCGGCTGCCCCTTCCCCAGGTGACCGATGGCTGCGGGAGCCCCCTGCACCGGCTGCGCTCACCTCTGCACTCGGGCCCGGGGTCCCCAGCCGGGAGCTCCTTCTGCCTGGAGCCCCCGGGGTTGCGGCGCAGCCTGGACGAGGACGAGCCGCCGCCCTCGCCGCTCGCACGCTACCGACCCCTGCACAACGCCGCCTCGCACGAGGGCCTGGCCGCCGCCTCCTGCTCGCCGCCGCGCTCCGCGCCCTCGTCCGACAGCTCGCCCAGCTTCGTGCGCCGCCATCCCCGCGCCGAGCCGCACAGCGAAGGTGAGCGGCGGCCGGCGCGGCGCCCCCTGCTGGCAAGAGGTCCCTTGGGCGCCGAAGTGCGTGGCGGGATCCGAGGGGCAGGGTGGCTGGGGAAGGTGGGGAATAAAGACCACGGTTCTTTCACTCATTTCCCGAGCGCCTTAATATGTGCCAGGCACTGCTGGCCACTGACACACACAGAAGAGCAAGCAGATGCAGTTCTCGTCCTCACGGGGCTTATAGGTTCGAGCAGAAACAATCAAATCATCCATTGATTAAACGTATAGTTACAAGGTGTATTAAGTGCTATGTGAGAAAACAGTGCGCGGGGCGGGAGAGCATATATCAGCGTGAAAGCATCCTGGGAGCAGCTGGGAGCATCCTGGAAGGCTTCTCTGAGGAAGTGACATGTGAGCCAAGATTAGAAGGTTGGCTACAAGTTGGACAAGATAAAATTAACAGTAAACAGCAGTGGTCCCTACGTTTTCAGCGTGGTTTATGGTTTGTCTAAGGCTTTCATCAACATCTTATTAGGTCTCATGAAACAGGCAGTGTCATTATCCCCGTATTTGAGATGCAGGAAGCTCAGAAGGTAGTAACTTGTCCTAGGTCACACAGCTAGTGAAGGGCACCAGAGCCAGGTTACCTGATTCTAAGTCGAGAGAATTCCTACCACCTCACTGGCAGCTGGAAGAGGCAGACAAGCCACCACCCAGGCTGTTTTCTTCCTTCTCTTCCACAAAAGATGACAGCCGGGATGCCAGCCCACCTGAGCCCGCCAGCCCTACCATCGGCCTGGATAAGAAGACTCGCCGCAAGTTCCTGGACCTGGGGTGAGTGGAAGAGGGGCCAAGAACAAAGGCTTGGGGATGGGGGTAGCACAGTGGGCAGCACTGTCCCACTCCCCCTCGCCCTCCCCACAGGGTCACCTTACGCCGAGCCTCCACTAGCAAGAGCCGGAAGGAGAAGGGCAGCAACCGTCTGTCCATGGGCAGCAGGTAAGAGGTACCCACAGCCCCTCAGCCGCAGCTTTTGCCCCCAGCTCCCTGGGGGCCCCAGCCCTCGCCTTGGTGCCCACACCCATGCAGGGCGCTCTCTCCACAGGGAGTCGGTGGAGGGGTCCGGCAGGTCAGGGGGCTCCCCGTTCCTGCCCTTTTCCTGGTTCACAGACAGTGGCAAGGGCTCGGCGTGTGCTGGCAGCACCACCTCCCCGGCCTGCTCCCCTAAACACGAGCGCTTCAGCCCTAAGAAGTCAGCTTCTCAGGTGAGTCTGTGGCCCTCTGGCTCCCATACTGGCCCCCAGACTCAGGTGACATGAAGACATACTTCCCCCTGGCTTGGGCTGGGATCCAGGCATTCCTGGAGTCCATCTGTCTGTCCATGGAGCCATTCCGTGATCCATTAATTCATCCAGTTTCTGAGTTCAGGCATTCGCTCATTCACTTGTTTATATGCTGAGTGGCTCCTTCATTGATTCGTTCATTGCTGCCTCCAGGATCCCCTAGTACACACCCGGCCTGAGGGCTCCTCTATCCCTGCTAACTCTCCTGCCTGGCTCAGTTCTGGCCCCATGTCCTGTCTTAGGAGCTGGGCTACGTGTGTGGTGTGGTGATGCTTGGGGGAAGCAGAGATGAACAGGACCCCAACCTAGCTAGTGCTCAGAAAGTGCACTAGCTGTGGGAGAAGTGAGACCGAGTAGCAGAAGGAAGAACGGGCAACTGTTGACATTCCCCGGGACTCCGCGGTCTACAAAGCTCTGAGCGCATGTTTTTGCTTTACTCTCACAAAGGCTCAGTGAAGTGGGGAAGGCAGACACACTCACCCCCATTGTACAGATGAGCAAATGCAAGCCCAGACTGAAGGGATGTGCCTACAGACTCAGTTGGATTTAGGTGCCAGGCGCTATGACTCCCAGCCCTGTGCTTGTTCTGTGATTCTCTTTCTTATGTGCAGCCTGGTCAGAGATCAGAAAACTGGAAATTCAGGGGAGAAGGGATCCCTCCCTTTCTTCCTTCCCTTGTGCTGGGCCCTGGTGAACAGACACAGCCCAGGCCCTCACAGAGCTCACAGTCCAGTGAGGACAAAGACATCTAACCAGGTTTTTACGAGCCAGCGTGCTAGAGGCCATGCTGGGGAGGCACAAGGCAGAGACGTCCGACCCAGCGCGAGGGAATCCCAGTCTGCTGTCTAGAAAGCGACACCAGTCTGACCTCCTCCATTCCTGCTAACTACTCCGCCTGGCTCAGTTCTAGCCCCACGTCCTCCCAGAGGCCTCAGATGCGATGTCTCGCACGGGTTGCCGCGCCCTGCGTGGCCGCCTAGCTCCTGGCTCACTACGAGGGCCCTGAGCAACTCCTGGTGCCCAGCCCTGGGCTTCAGCTTCCTCTGGATGGGGCTGGAGGGTCGGGGGTGACTGCCTTGCGCTTGGAGGTGAGGTCTCTCCTCAGCAGCGTGCCCCCCCCCCCCCGTCTAGGAATCCACTCTGAGTGACGACTCCACACCCCCCAGCAGCAGCCCCAAGATTCCAAGTGGTCCCCGGCAGGCGGCCAAGTGTTCCTACCCCTACCACACACTGTCCCAGTCTTCGGATGAGGTAAGCAGGCCCTGACGTCTGACGCAGCCAGGTGTGCGGGCCACGGGCCACGCCTTCCCCCCTCACGCTCCTTGGTCTCCGCCCCAGTTTCTGGATGAACCTCTCCCCACCATCTACCACTGGACCAGTCAGCAGGTGGGCCAGTGGCTGCACAGCCTCAACCTGGAGCAGTACGCTGCCGAGTTTGCTGCGAGGCAGGTGGATGGGCCGCAGCTACTGCAGCTGGATGGAAGCAAACTGAAGGTGGGTCAGAGTACAAGGACCACGACCCAGCCAGAGCCTGAGGCAACCTTCAAGAATTAGGATCCCCTCATCCTGACCTTTCCACTCCCGTTAAGACCACTGCCCTGGCCTCTGACCTCTAGGCAGGATCCCCGGCCTGATCGCTGCCCTCTAGTATGGGTTCCCAGTCTGACTCCAGCCCAATTCCTCAGTTTGACCTTCAAGCTCCAGCCCAAGTCTCCAGGTTGACCTCTGACCTTGAGGACTAGCCTATCATCTGACTCTTCACTCTAATCAGTCTCCCGTGGTCACCTCACCTGATTCTTGGAGTCTTAGTCTCCAAGACTAAGAATCTTGGAGGCTGGTGGTTGTGGGAGGGAATGAGTCGGGGGTGGGGTGGGGGGCGGTGGCAGGGGGCTTCTGGCCTGTTGTGCACCCTCTGCTGAGCTGCTTGGGGAAGCGGTGGTGCAAAGAGTCCCCCAGGAAGTCTCTGGGATGGAGAGGGGACTCAGCTACTGACTAGCTGTGTGACCTTGGACATTTTGCTCCCCGTCTCTGGGCCTCAGGGGATCGGGCAGGGTCATGCCAAGGCTGAAATCCTGAGTGGAGGAATATGGGAGCCAACCCTCTACCCTCATCTCTCCCAGTCACTCCCATTCCAAATTCTTGCCCTGAGGGTTCTGATCCATCAGCAAGTCTGGGAGGTGGAGGCTGAGGGCTGGCAAGAGCTCCGGATAGAATACACCTGGGGCACAGAGAACCCGGGGCTTGGGTTGGCCAGGCCTGGGTGGCTCCGGGGCTCTTCCGCTCACCCTTGGATTCCTCCCCCAGAGCCTGGGGCTCAGCAACTCACATGACCGGGCGCTAGTGAAGCGGAAGTTGAAGGAGCTGGCAGCGGCCGCTGAGAAGGAGCGCAAGGCCCAGGAGAAGGCTGCACGGCAGCGTGAGAAGCTCCGGCGCAGGGAGCAGACGGCCAAGAGGAGCTAGGGGGACGGGCAGGCAGCTGCTGGGCTCTGAGGGCACAGGCCGCCCGGGGAAGTGGGGCCTGGCCCCATGCTCTCAGGAGGAACAGCCCTCTCACCCTGTCTTCTATCTGGACCCAGATTCCTCAGAAAGGGAGACCCCAGGGGGAGGACCCAGTAATAAACCCCATTTCAAGGACTCGTCTGGCACAGGGTTCCTGGGGGAAGTGGCAGATTATGGGCAGAGAAGCCAGGGCTGAAGCAAGTCTGGGAGCCCAGAAGTGCCTGAGTCATTCCGACCCTCTGCCCTCAGGCCATGGTGGTCCTGGGACCAGCAGTGAATTAGGAGGCCTGCTTACCTACCAGAAGCCCTGGGCTCAGAGGGGGCCGGGCGTCTCTGCAGGAGCAGGTAGATAGAGCAGCTCCTTGCCAGCTCTCCCAGGCGACTGTGTCGGGACAGCCCGCTCTGCTCCGCAGGGAGGCTGGTGGGCCTGCAGCACGGTGCATGCAAGGTGGGCTCCCAGTCTGCACTCCTCAACAGGAGGGCAGAGAAAGCAGCATGAGTACCCCACATCATCTCTGCGAGGACTTCAGAAGGAAGGGAGGAGGCAAAGCTCCTCCTTTTCCCTGTCCCTGTCCCGTGGGTCTCTGTTGAGATAATGCCCTTGCAGGTCTGCCCCTCCTGAGGCCCAAAGCCTGGTCTTTGACCCACTCTCCAAGCTGGGCCCACTTCTGCTGCTCCCTCAGGGGCCACCTGGGCCCTCCCTGAGGACAGAGCAAACTTGGGAGCTGGTGGCCACGGAAGACACCCCCTACCAATGCCTAGATGGTCCTGAACTGGCGAATCCTCATCCCAGCCAGAGAGGCAGAATCTGGGAGGTCCCCCGGAGGCTGCTAAACTGGAAAGGTCCATCAGCCGTCCCCCATCTGCCCTGGTCCCTAGCGAGGCCTCAGTGGGTTCCAGAACTGGCAGGCAGCGCGGGCTCCGGTTCCTGGGCCACAGGGAGGGGTGGGGCCGGCTCCCTGGGTGGGGGTGGAGTCCACCCCAGCAGCCCAGAGCAAGCCACCTGTCCTTGTGGGGAGGGAGTGTGCGGCTACGGTGCTGGCCAGCGGCTAGCCCAGCTTCTGGAGCGCTGGCCGGAGTTAACAATGAGGCCAGCGGCCTCTGATTAGAGACCTCCCTCCGCCTCCTCCCATCCGTCTGGAGCGGTGGACAGGACCCGATGCATGCCTGCTCCCCTCGTTCCAGCCCAGGCGCTGTGGCCTGAGGGCTACCCCTATTCCTTTCCTCCTCTCTGCTATCTGTGCCGGGAGAGGGGCTTCAGAGAGGGGACTGAGATATGGGGGCATCAGTACCATCTGGGCCCAGAGGAGGGGCCAGTGGGGAAGGTGAAAAGTCCCCAGGTCCTTGAAGCCATCAGGAGTTATCTGGGTGCCCACCTGCATGTGAAGGGGGAGGCGGTACTCAGTTTATTTCAATAAACACTTACGACGTGCCAGTGACCTTTCTGTCTGCCCCAGCTGGGGGGTTGGGCTGGGCCCCGAATGTGGGAGGCCACAGTCCCGTCCCTGGGTGCCGCACCGTCAAGTGCTCTGAATGGACAGCTGTGGCCGCTGTTACACTCGGCACGCACTGAACCACGTCCTGAGCCGGGATCAGGTGTCCCGAGCGCGTCATGTGTTGGTCACAGGGGCTGCAGTCTGTATGCGTTTATACGTGAGGATCTCCCTCCCCCAGGAAAGCAGCAGGGCTGCAGTCTCATTCGATCTCCTCTTTACTGTGGATGTCACTGTCACCATCACAGCCACTGGGAGGAGCACACAACTTTAACCCCCTGTGTGCTAAGGGAAAGGGCTATAAAACTAGCTATGTACACACAACATTCTAGGGAGAAAGCCACCCCAAGCACACGCGGGCACAGTGGGAACTGGGGTCTGGAGCTCGGTGGGGGACCGTGTGTGGCAGGCAGGTGGACGCATGTGAGGACATGCAGGGGAAGGGCTCAGGCGGCGGCAGAAACATCGCTGGGGCCACCTGCAGGCTTCAAGCAGCTTGGCTGGACGGCCAAGCTCTGGGTCCTCCCAGGCTCCTCGGCTTTAGGGGTGAGCCCCAGGTGAGAAACCCCTCCCCCCTAACTTTGACCTTAAACTCAGTGGAGGAAGAGACTGTAGGACCAGGTCCCCAACCAAGGGTCCCCTCCCCCTATGACAGATGTGGCGGGTACCTGGCCCCTTCCTAACACTGACACCAGACCAGGGCCAGGGTACCGGCACGGGCCAAGGGAATAAGGCAAGCAGGGGTGTCCACTTGGAAGGCCAGGGCTGTGGAAGGCAGTGAGGGGGACCTAGGACCCCCAGCAGAGAAGTGGCAGCTCTGGGCTCAGAGAGAAAGAATGCCATGGAAATGTATCTCTGGGACACCCTATCAGGGTGGAGGCATCCCCCAATCCTCAGGCATTGCCCACAGAGACTGGACCCAGGGAGATCCCCTAGGAGTCTCCACAGGGACAGAGATTGGCACTTAGGGGCCACCACAGACCGGTCACCGCAGTGATTTCCACAGAGCCAAGAAGCTGGTCATCAGGGAGAGCCTCCCCCAACCTGGGGTGGGGACAGGGAGGGTCACCATGGTGGCCGGATGCAGAGACAGCAGTCCATGCTCCTGGGCGCAGATGAGTGGGGCGGCCTCTAGCTGACACGGTACGTGGACGTGTTCTTGGGCTCCGTGCTGGGCACACACCAATCGCCGGCCTCCTGGATGGTCTGGTAGTGGCGCCAGGCTGACTTGTTGTAGACGGGCAGGCGCTCCACCGAGTCCGTGGACAGGGCCTGGACGGCATCAGGGTCAGCCTCTCCTGCTTCCCTGCGCCTTGCCCACTCCTCGGCACACCAGCCTTGCCCCGGTACACTCTGGTGGCCGCTGACTGTGGCCCACATGTTAGCCCAGCCAAGTGCCAGACACGGGCTGAGATGACTAACCCGGAAAGACCCATGAAAGGGTCTGTCCCTTCTGTGGCTTGCTCCTGCCCATTCAAGAAGGCTGTTCACTTAAAGGTCAGGGAGGGATAGGAAGGAGGCTAGGCTCTGTGACCCTGAATAAGGTCACCAGCTCTGGGCCTCAGTCTCCCCCCTGAGCTGAATCAGGAGTTCTCTGTGGTCCCCCCTTTCCTTTTTTTTTTTTGCAGTACGCGGGCCTCTCACTGTTGTGGCCTCTCCCGTTGCGGAGCACAGGCTCCGGACGTGCAGGCTCAGCGGCCATGGCTCACGGGCCCAGCCGCTCCGCGGCATGTGGGATCTTCCCGGACCGGGGCATGAACCCGTGTCCCCTGCATCGGCAGGCGGACTCTCAACCACTGCGCCACCAGGGAAGTGCCCCCCCCACCCCATTTCCTTCTGAGTCTAGCAAGTCAAGGGTTCCCAGAACAGGGTCTTACTCATGCAAACCACAGACTCCCTGAAATTGCCTGCCAACTTAGGAGTGCCTGGTGGCTGGGAACTATAGCTTCGCTCTGATTCTCAGTTTGGAATCAGGAAAAGGTTGGAGGGATGGAAAAGAAACCTAATAACAGGCCCGACCTATCAGCAAACTCCCCCAGCCAGACTCTGCAGGCAGGGGCACTCACCTTGAGATAGATGACAGCGTCGGTCCCAAAGCCCTCCATGGAGAAGAGCTGCAGGTCCCCCTGGAAGTACTTGGCATACAGGCGGGAAATAGGGAGCCCATACCCGAAGCCAGCCTGCAAGGGGGTGAGAAGGGAGTGTGAGGAGACACTGGCCCTGGGCTTCCTGGAACTGCAGGGACCCGATGTGCTGAGTGAGGAGGGCCAAGCTGGGGTCGTGCACGGGGACTCCCAGAACTGGGGTGGGGAGGGGACATGAGAAAGGGACAGCTCTGAGGCAAGGTGGGGACCGTGGGATAAAGGAAATCGGTCTGGCAGAGGGAGGAAGGCTGCGGAGCATGGGGCGGGTGGGGAGCAGTAAGCAGGGCAGGGAGAGGGGCTCGGGACTGGTAGCCAGGGGTCTGGGCAGGTCACGGGGCACCTCTCTGTCTCAATTTCCCACACCCAGCTCTGCCTACTCTGCTGGGAACGGACAGGGAGGTGTTGGTAAGCTGAACAACTCCAAGAGAGAGGTAGTTACTTGTGGAGAGAGAGAGGGGAAGGGAGAGTTGAGCAACAGTGACAGACAGAAGACACCCACAGATAGGTAGGTAGGTACAGGCTGGGAGAGACAGGAAGAGCAGGGAGGCCCAGACTCAGACTCACACACAGCCACACAAGGACGGAGGGACCATGGGAGGTAGGGAAGCGAGAGATGGGCAAGAGTGACAATTTGATAAGAGACCCGAAGGCCAACAGGCATCCTTCAGGAGGCCAGTGGGGGGAGCCAGAGAGAAGCCGTCTCACCAGTGGGGTTCCCCCGGTGCCAGGCTGAGGCGTGGGGGCCGTGGAGTACATGTAGCTGAAGAGGCGCTCAATCTTCCTCAAGGGAACACCCCCACCTCGGTCACTCATCTGGGGGACGTGGGACACGTCAGGGTCTCCAGACCTCAGTTCTCTCCACACCCCACCCGACCTTCTCAGATCTTCCTCACCCCCAGGGGCTTCCCTCAGCCCATCTCCTGGCAGGAGGGAAGTCTCCACACCACTGCTCTCTGGTCCCCAAAGTCAAGGGTCACATACTTTGATGGAAAGATCTTCCTCGCCCAAGGCCACCATGACCTTGAGAGGTGGGAGAGTGAGGCTGGATTCATGGCTTTCCACAGTCGCTCGCATGGCATTCTGTGGTGGAAAAGGGGTAAGACACAGTGAGAGCAACCTAGACCCCACCACTCCCACCCCCCACAAAGGACCATCCCCCAGCCTCCTCACCTTGAAGAGTTCAAAAAGCATGTGGTAGAGGTGGGAGGGGACATAGACCATGTGAATTGGCTGTTTGGAGTTGGATGCTGCCAGGGAAGTCCAAACCACAGATCAGGAAATTGTCAGGAGGTCAGCATTCAGCATTCATTCACCAGCATCTAGCACCCAGCACTCAACCACCAACCACTGTCCCTCCATCGTCCATCCATCTGCTCATTCGTTCATCCGTCTAGCCATTCATTCAGTGTCCATTCATCCATCTCTCTCTCTGTATAATATCCATCCATTGTACAGTGTCTGTCTGTCCGTCCAGCCATCCATTATCCATCCATTCATAGTCATATCCATTCAATATCTATTCGTTCCTCTATCTACCCATTCGATGTCCACCCAACCATCCAATTGTCCCTCGATCTATGTATCTGTTCAAACATCTCTTTCCCATCTATCCATTCATTCAAAGTACAGATCCATCCTTCCATTCATCCACTGTTTATCTACCCATCTATCCATCATTCATCCACCCAAATAATATCTGTCTATCCTAAATGTAGCCTACTAGCGTTCACCTTGATACCAGAATCCCCTGTAGAGCCTGTTCACTTAGAGGAGAGGGGAGGGGGCTGCCCAGGTGATTTTGACACCAGCATCCTACTTCCCAAGAATCACTCTATCCTGGAGAGTTTTCTTGGTTTTATAGACTGAGTGTCTCTTCCTGGTGCCTGGCACAGAGCTTTGCATGTAGCAGAAGCTCAGTAAATGTGAGTGGATCAATGAAGGAAGGAAACTCGGGCCCTGTGCTGAGCAGTGGAGACATAAAGTTGAATAAAATTCAATCCTACCCTCTCAGAAATTCAACTCTAGACAGAGAAACGCACAACTGACTTTCACATTAGGTGTTGTACCCAGAGCTGTGTGCTAGGCCCTGGGCTTGACCCCAGGGATCCTGAAGTAAAGCGGCCTGTCTCTGCCCTTTGGTTTCTGCCAAGTAATGCAAACAGTGCAATTCAGAGGCACACCTGGGGCAGGCGGTGCCTAACTCTTCCTGGGAAGGCTTTTCAGAGGAGGTGGACTTGATCCAGGTCTTAAGGAAAGACTAGGATGTGGGCAGTGTGACTTCCAGGCACAGAGGCGTGAACACCTCAGGTTTCTGGCCCACAGGCCAGGGTGGCTGAGGAGCAGGTGGGTGGAGGGGAGGGTAGAGGCCCTGATCCTCCTCACCCCTGCACCTCCAAGGTATTTATCCAGTTCACCCCCTTCTTTTCCTCTCTGCTGCCTTCCCTTCCCCTTGCCTGAATCTGCAGTGACCTCCTAACTGGTCTTCCTGTGTCCTCTCCTGCCTCCTCCAACCTCTAAATATCTTTTTTTTTTCTTTAATATTTATTTGGTTGCACTGGGTCTTCGTTTTGGCAGGTGGGCTCCTTAGTTGCGGCTCACAGGCTCCTTAGTTGCGACATGCATGTGGGCTCTAGTTCCCTGACCAGGGATCGAACCTGGGCCCCCTGCATTGGGAGCACGGAGTCTTAACCATTGTGCCGCCAGGGAAGTCCCCTCTAAATATCTTTAGAATGTTACTCAGATCCTGTCATCATCGTGCTTCAAACCTCCGGTGGCTTTCTGCTGTTCTCAAAATCCCAGCTCCTGTCTGTGGTCCACTGGCCCTGCATGCCTAGCCTCTCTCCCACCCATCACCCCTTTAATCTCCTAACCCCACCACACTGTTCCTTCTGGTCCTTGACTACCCCATCCAAAGTAGGACCCTTGTAGCCATCCTCTTGTATCCGTTATTCCCTTTCTTCTTTTAGTAATAGATGCCTCCCTCCCCTGAAGTTTTGACTAGCACGTGACTACCCAGCTAGAGACTAAATTCCCAGCCTCCCTTGCAGCTGGGAGACGTAGGAAAGTGCTGTGTTCAGCTCTTAGGCCCTGCCTTCTACATCCTCTTTCCCCTTCTCCAGGCTGGAACTGAGACATGAGGGTGGGTAGCCAGCTTTCACCATTCTACCCCAGGGGCTGGGGAGATGGAAACCTCTCTCTCAAATTAAACCAGTTTTTGGATTTTGGGAAGACAGCCAAACTCATTTCCCACCTAATACACTGCTCCTATCCATCACTGTCACGTTACCCCATTGTGTTTCCTTCCTGTCACTTATCATGACCTGAAGTTATCTTGTTTGTTATTTGTTCCTTGGTTAAAGGTCCCATTCCCCAACCTCCCCAGTACCGAGAATGTAAGCTCCGTGGGAACGGGGACCTTGCCTGTTGGGTTTACTGCTTAATAAATATTTACCAGATAAATTAATAATAATAATACAATAACAGCTCTGCTTCTCTCTCATCCAGGTAACAGTTCATTTCCTGAGTCCCACCTCACTTTCCTCTCCCATGTGCCCAGCGCTTAGACAGACAGACAGGCAGACACACAGCCTCACTCCCTCACCATTGATCTCCTGGATCTCCAGGTCAGGTGAGGCCATGTAATACTTGTCACACAGGAGCTTGGCCATGTCGTAGGCATCTGAGAGAAGAGAGGGGTCATCAGGGAATGGGGTGACCTCTCCCCAGCAGGCAGTCCTCTTGGCACCAACACTGAACCCATGGGGACGTGGCCCCCACCCACTGGGGAATGGGTCACCGTCTGGCCAGGTAAGATTGGGGGATCACTGGGGCTCCTCTGTGGGCCAGGCACGGTGGGGACAGCTCACCTTTCACCACCTCAGAGACGCTGCAGTTGGGGTCGATGCTGCCGATGTGTTTGGGGTGGGCTGGGTTGGTGCTGCCGTCAAAGATCAAGGCTGCGGGCGGGGAGGGCGGGCGCGGTTAGCGGGGCCGCACAACCCCAGCACTCCCTCCCCCCCGTTCTCCAGTGCTCCACCTCTACTTCTGACACTTCTGACCCTGATGCCGCACCCCCCCACCCTCTCTCCCCTGACCCCTGACCCCTGGCCCCTCCAGCCCTGGCCCAGGCCAGTCTTGGACCTTTGTAGGCCTGAAGCAAGTCTTCTCAGAAGTTTCCTCCCCATACATTCTACGTTATATTTAGTCTTCTCTTTTGCTATACGTTTAAAAATAATTTTTACCTTCTTGTGTAATTAATGACTGGCTACGATTTCTCAACAATCATAGTTAATACTCCTGGAGTAAGAAACACCAGACAACCACCTGTGTCCTAACGTAAAGAGAATTTTACGAACGCCGCGTAAAGAGGCGACGCGGTTTTGCCTTCTGTAAACATGCGAACAGCGACCGGCCCCGCGCCCGCTCACTGTGCTGGTTGATCAGCATGCGGATGGAGATGCGGCTGAGGTAGAAGCGGTCCAGGAAGTACTGGATGTTCTGGTTGGAGACGGGGTCGTCGCCGTAGGCGTCCTTGTACTCCAGCACGCCCTGCGCCATGGTGGGCACCACGTCATTGTGGCGGTTCCGGATGGTGACCAGGGCGTCGGTGAACCTGCGATGGGGGTACACGTCGGCCCTCACCCTGCCCCAGCCCTGGGACACCCTCAGAAGCACCCCGCTTCTCTCCATGGTGCCTTCACCCACTCGACTCTCCCCAGCCCACTCCCCCGGAAGCCCACCCCAAATCTCCCACCGCCTGCCTGACGGCCTGGGAGCTCCACAGGGGCGGGGCCTGGGTCCCCCCATCAGACTCAGGGCACACCAAGGATCGGGGGCTGTCTGCCCCCTCAGACTGGACACCCCTGAGGGTGGGGGCATTTCCTTCATCCCGCTGGCATTTCTGCCCCCGGGGCCGTGGCCCACACCTGCCCTCCCGCCCCCAGCCAAGGCCTCACTCACTGGCTCAGGGTCCGATGGTCCTCAGGGTCCTTGTCCAGGAACTCCATGATGTCCAGGAGACTCTGGACATACCTGTGTGCGGGAGGGGGCGGGGGACGCCTCAGCCCCAGGCCGGGCCCCGGCACACCCGACTCTGCTGACCCTGCTTCCGTCCTGCGCCTCCAGTGGGCGCCGCCCAGAGCTGGGCCGCGTGGGTTCACGAGCTGCGTCTAAAGTACTCTCACTCTGCTCCCTCCGTACGTGAGTCTCCCCAATGACACCGCGAGTTATGCAAGAAGGTCTCTAATTTGTTGGTACCTAGAGCGCCTCTGCTTGACATCCTAGAATACCAGTCCTCAAAGGGGGTTTGGTGACCACCCCACCCACAGGTCTCCCGGATTAGGAGACTGAGGCCCAGACCGGAGAGGGGCCTTGCCCGAGACCAGCAGCGAGGGCAGGCTGGGGCGAGGCACTTAGCTCCCCAGGGCCCGTCGTGGAAGCAGATCTTAGTGTTTGTCCCGCAGGGTTGTTTCTGCATCCCACGGGCACGGGGGCAGAGTGGCCAGCCCAGAGCTCTCCCAGAGCAGGGGTTCAGGGAGGCCCAGAGCTCTCCCAGAGCAGGGGTTCCAGGAGGAAGATGACAGCCTCATACTCCCGACTGCAGGCACCAGGAGCTGTGCAGGCTCCTAGGGAACTGGATTTTAAATGGTGGGTGGGAAGGACTCGGGGTGGGGTGGGCATGCCCAGCTCTGACACTGGGTAGGGCTGGAGCCCATGGAGAGCCTGAAGCGACCCGGGCTGCCCAGATGCTGCCAACCTGGAGCCAGTGTCCCCCCTGCCCCTCCTGCGAGGCAGGACGCCACTGCTTCCCTGCTGACACCTCAGCCCGCAACAGCCCATTCTCCTGGGGAAGGCGGAGAGCTGAGCCTCTCTCCGGCAGAAACACTTCCAGCCGGCAGGAAGGAGGGGCCACCCAGAGCTCTGACCGGGGCGGGGGGAGGGGAGCCCCCGGGGCCTAACAGTGTCTCTAGAAGAGGCCCCCACCACAGTTGGAAGCATTCCCAGGTACACAGTGCTTTGACCCTGACAGGTAAGAACGGCAGTAATTAGCCCCATTTCACAGTCTCCTCAACTGAGGCCTCAAGCAGCTCCACAGCTGGGAGGTAGTACAGTGAAGACCGGCCTCCAGCGCACCTGCCACTGTACAGTGCTGGCTGCTCGAAGTGCTCAGCCCGTGGGGCCTGCGGTTCCCTCTGCCTGGAGTGCCCTGCCCCCTCCACCCACTAGCTGCTACTCTCCCCTCTGCTGCTTAAACCAGTAGAGAAGAGGGTAAAAGGGCTAGCTTTGAAGCTGGCTCTGCCGAGTTCCTGGCTGGGTTTTTCCACTTTGAGCTGCGTGGCTCTGGGTAAGTCATGGAACCTCTCTGGGCCTGAGTTTCCTCATCAGAAAAGGAAGGGTTTTGGACCTACTGCTGTCACTGCTTTCTGGTTAGAATTAAATGTGATAATCAACACGGTGCCCAGCAAACAGTGAGCACTCTCTAAACGTTTGCTCTTGTTTCGAACAGTGGTTCAGACACTGTCAACAGCTGAGTGCACCCTCTGGGTCCCCAGGCGGCACACGACACACTTCTCCTGGTTGTACTGGACAAAGACTCGGAATCACACCATGTCTGAATCTGTCACGCTCTGGACGGCCACTGATGGCAGGAATGGGGCCGTGCTCGCCCTGCTGCGCCTGCCTGCCCTCCCCACCCAGGGCCCGGCACGACGCCTGGCAAGAGGTGGCGTAGTCACTGGTAGGCGGAGCCGACAGCAGAGGAGATCAGCTCCCCCTCAGTACCCCCGCAGCCCCAGCAGACAGAGCGGCCCTCCTTCGGCCTCACCGCAGGCTCCCTGGAGAATAAGAACAGACGACACTTACCCAGTGACTGTTAGAGCTCAGAGTCTACACAGGGTCTCTCATCTCCCAGCAGCCTTCATGAGCATGTGGTATTTCCCCCCTTTTGCAGACAAGGAAACCAGCTCAGAGAGGGCAGGTAATATGCCCCAGGCCACACAGTAAGCATTCGCACTGGGATTCCAACCCAGGTCTGTCTGATGCCAAGTCTACACCACACGGTCAAGTGCTCACTGTCTACACCGGTCCCAACAGCGATGCTGCTGGTGAAGGCGGCCCAGCAGCTACTGGCGCCGGCCTTGTGCCAGGGCTCTGCTCTGTGTTCCCCTACTTTGACCTCCACAGTGACCCTGTGTGTTGGGGGGGTGCTACCGCTAGACCCATTTTACAGATGAGGAAGTTAACATGCAGAGCTGGGATCCTCTCTCACAGGCCTGTGTTATCCCTCATTCCTTGACCACACCCAGAAGAAAGCGTCAGGCTCATGGGATTCTTAGAGGGAGAGGGGATTTGGGAGGAGAACCTGCGAGTATGCAATGGTGGGGACAGGCAGAGAGAGGAGAGCGAGGAGACCAGCTGAGGGGTGGGGGCCCTGGAACCCCTTCCCAAGACCCTGGGGTAAGCAGAGAGAGCTAGGGGCCCCTGACCAGCTTGGCCAGGAGCGGGGGCGAGGGTAGGGTGAGCGCTCTCGCTGCGGGCCCCGCCCCTCTGGGGCTGCCTAATGAACCACAGGGCGCTGTCACGTGGCCAGTGAAGTAGAACAAAGGGCACCAGGATGGACTGGCAACGAGCAGCGCCTGCGGGCAGGGCTCTGGGGAGAGCGGCAGCCTCGGGCCTCCGTCTCCTGACTGTGAAGCAGGGTTTAGAATCCCTGCCTGCCCCCCTCGCAGGGCCATTCCTTCAGGGCAGTGGTCCTGAGTGTACTCTTGGAAGGAAGAGGAGAGGATGACAAAGATTCTCCCAGGGGAACCTTGACTCTGGCCTGAAGCCCCCCAAGGGCCTGGCAGACCAGACCTCAGCCCTGGGCCAGATCTTGGTCCTAAACAGGGAAAGACGCTGGGGAAGGAGTGACGCTGGCTCCTGGGCTGCCCACCCCCGAGGGCCAGAGAAAGAGCTGGGCTTGGACACTAGTCTGGACCAGTGGTGCAATGACAGATGCGCAGCCTGCCCCGGGCCTGGCAGAGCAGGTAGTGGGGCCAATGTGACGCCCTAGGGAAGGCCTGGCCTGCCGACCCCAACAGTAAACAAGGCCACCCAGGACTTCCTGGGTGAGATCTAGAGCTTCCTTCCCCTCCCCTCCACCGAGGTAATGTGGAAGCCCCAAACCGTGCCTCTGGGGCTTTCCAGCCATTCCAGAGCCCTGGATTTAGGAGCTGGGAGGAGTGGAAAACGGAGAGAGGAGGGAGCGAGACAGCGTGTGTGTGTGTGTGAGTGTGTGGGTGCGCGTGTGTGAGCATGTGTGTGTGTGCGCGCGCGTCTGTGTGAGCGTGGGTGTGTGTGTGAGCATGTGTGTGTGCGTGTGCGCGTGTGTGTGTGCGCGCGTGTGAGCGTGGGTGTCGGAATGAGTGCCCGGCAGCTGGGGAGGAGGCGTGTGCAGCCTTGCGTGGGGGCAGAGGAGTGGTAAGCATGTTTGAGTCTGGGCGCCTGCGGGTGTGTGTGCACCACGTACTAGTGTCCACAGCCGCTGGGGACCAGGGGTGTGAACAAGGCAAAGGCCCTGCGAGGAGGGGAGAGGGGGCAGACGTGTCCTCCATCTATCTGGAAGCTGCTTGTGGAGGGGTGATGGGCACGGCCCTGAGCCAGGCCGACCTGGGTCCCATTGCTGGCGGTGCCACTCAGGTTCCCGTGTGTGAAGTGGGCTTCGTAGCAGCAGGCGCGGATTAGAGGAGACGATGCTGGTGCCCGGGTCTCCATTCTGATTACGTAAGTGGCGGCTGAGGGATTCAATGGCAGGGTTTGGCCCTGGGCGCCCGGAACCTGTGAGGTGGTCATTCTTTTCAAGGGCAAGGACTGGGTTTGGGGTCTACATACCTTGCTGACGCGAGGGAAGTTCAGAGAAGGTGCTGGTGACACCCCCTGCCACCCCCTTCCCTACAGCCCTGCAAAGGCTCTACTGGTGACAGGAGGGACTCGCTGTCGTTTGATTCTACTCTGCAGTCATCACTCAACCCTCCCTTTTCTCGAAGTACATCCCCACCGACTCCACGCCCTTCCTCAGGCTGTCTTTCTCTCCTGAGAGGAGGCAAGGTTACCCCTCTGTGCCCCCACAATACTAGCCATCAAACCCTCTCTGTAAAGAAAATCTACTTTCCCACTGACTTGCTCTGCGAGCTTAGAAATCTCTGACTCCTGGTCACTGTCCCAGAACGCGGTTCTCTCCTTTCCCTTCAAGAACGCAGCCTCCAGATCACAGAGCCTGGGCTGGGATCCTGGCTCTACCAGTTATTACCTGAATGAGCTCAGACAAGTTTCTTACTCTCTCTGAACCTCAGTTTCCTCGTCTACAAAATGGGGATAAGAACAAGGCCTACTTCATCAGGCTGTTGTGAAGTTAAATGAGTTAATACGTGGACACGCTTAGAACGGCTCCAGGCATGTCTGCTTCTGTCATCGTCATCATTATTATTACTACGCTGTGAAGAGAACCTCTGCCACAGCACATCGTCTTTGTCCCGGAGGTGCTGTTGCCAGAAGCTCGCAGACATCACTCACGCTTAGAGAGTTCCGTGTACTTTCACAGCCAGCAGTGGCATCTGACCCTTAGCAACAGAACGGATCCCCATTTTACAGATGAGGAAGCCGAGGCTCAGAGGGGCCACGTGGTTGACCAAACATTAAGTGTCTAGCAAGCAGCAAAGCCAAGCCTCAGAGTCAGGCATGCCGGCGCCACCACCCAGGGCTTTCCTCTACCTTCCAGTCACTTCCAAAACAGGTTCCCACAACACCAAGTCTGTCCGGTTGAAATAATACATCAGGTTTGTTTAGAGCCAGGAATTCTCCACTTGCCCACAGTGATTCCTGCCTGGAACCTTTCCCCAGCTGAACAGAAACTCCATTAGCTGTTGCCACAGATTAACTATTACCTCTGCTCCTCCAGAGAGCAGGTGCTCAGGGCTTGTCCATTTCCAAAGGGGAGGTTTTGCTCCTCACTCATCAGACTCTGAGGCTAGCGGGCCTCTTGCCAGGCTCTCTGATAGGTCGTCCCCCTCCTCTCCTGCAAACTCTACCCACCTCCACCGCCTCTATCATCCAAGCTGGCAAGGGGGTTCCCCCAGATAGGGAGGTCTGCCCTCTCTCACAGGCAGCCGCTTCAGAGAGTCCTTCCTTCCCTCAGACCACAGTCTCTCTTGCTGCAGCTGATGCCCATTCTCCGGGAACAGTCTCAGCAGGCCGTCTCTTCAGTGTGTCAGCACACTCTAGCAATACCTTGGCCTGCTCCCCTCTAAGTGAGTCATGCACTGGGAAGTCTTCCCTTTTGTCTAACTTCACTCCCTCCTGCTGCTGCTGGACATTACTTCCCAGCTCTGAGGGAAGAAAAACGTCAGGCCAAGCCCCCCGACACGTGTAACCGCGTTTCAGGAAGGGACTCTGGGGGCCTCGGGGGCATCGCGGGCAGTTCAGCAGCTCCCTGCCCTCCCTCCCCACATCCCCTGACTCTTCTAGGAACACGGTGTCCAGGGAGGGGCCTGGAGTCAGGGACCAGCTGGAGAGGCAGCCAGGTGACTCAGCCGGAGGAGGGCTGGGGAGAACAGATGGTACCTTCCGTCCCTCCCCATGCCTTCCACACTGCCCGATGGCAGGAAATGCCAGTTGGCTCAGAGGTCTTGGACCTCTAAGGGACAGGGCCCAGCGAGGGGTGACCTTGTTGGGCCACATGCAAATCAGGCTCTGCCCTCTGTCCCCCCGTCCACCTTCACCGCTTGCAGTAACAGCACTGTATCCACAAAGTGAGCGCTCAGATGCCCCAGCCGGGCCCTCTCCGGCCTCTGCGCCTTTGCACAAGCAGTTCCTTTGGCCTGGAATGCCCTTCCCTCCCTTCTAGGTCAGGGTTCAGTTAGGTACCCTGTAAGGCCCAGTGACACGTCACCTCCTCTCTGCGTCCATTTCAACTGCCCCACAACTTTCTGATTCAACTGAAATTCACTGTGCACACATCATGTACCTGGTCCTTCCTTACCTTATCCTCGTTTAATTAGAGTAAGTCATGCATATGCATATTCATGCATAGAAAAAAGCTGGAAGGGCACCAATAAAGGGCACTTACAAAACCTTAACAGTGTGTGGTTAAGGGGTGGAGGGTAGTGGTTGGCGTTCCCTTTTATCTACTTTTCTGTGTTCTCCAGGTGTCAACGTGAACATGTCATACTTCCGCAACGAGGGGAAAAAACCCAATCAATGTTATTTTAAAATAATACTTCGCTTTTAATTTAAATAAAGCTAACTTTTCAGCGGCTTCCTGCTCCTGCCGCTGTGTAGCTCTTAGTTTGCCCTCTTCTACTCCCCGCCGTGCGATCACAGGCTCCCTGAGGGTCGCTGCTGCCTGTTTAACCTAACACGGCACTGGGCTCGAAGTAGGTGTGGATGCCGCGAATCCAAAAGGAAACCACAGTCACACCACACCTGCCACCGCCAGAAGCAAGGGCAAGATTTCTGCACACACGCCACTGAAGATCAGCCATGATGACGCATTTACATACCCAGTTACACAGCAAATTCTTGCTCCTTCTCCATGTGACTGGCCTCTGGCTAATGGCGTTCAGGTACTTATCCCTGGACAGAGTTTCTGAGTAAACTTTACTGAGGATTTCTCTCTGCTACTGCTGCTCTGTGCAATAAACCTTTGGTCTTTGCCCATCCAAAGCTCTCTGGAGTTGGTACTGAGCCATCCTTGCATCTATTCCAGTGATTTCCAACATCCAAAACACGCTGACGTGTTTGGATTATATAATTTGAAGGTTAGCTTCTTCCGGTGTCTGCTTCCCACTAAGTTGCCTCAGGTAAATACTACCCAACAGGTGCCAGATTTTCAGGACCAGGGCTGGTGGCAAATGCCGACATTAGCCTGATTTGGGTTTGGGGCTGTGAAAATGATGATTTCCTAGGTGGATCCTGTGTTTCCAGAGAACGGAGGGTGGTGAGTATAGGGCTGTGTCCCCTAGACATGGAGGCCACGAGCTTGATCTGAGTCCCTGCTCTGGCCTAACATTCCCACTTGACCGCAGGAACCCCCCTACCTCTCGGAGTCCCTGTGCCTCTCCTCTTTCCCCGCCTCCCTCAAGGTTCCTGGGAGCAGGGGGCATCTGACAATGGGGTGGGAGGTGCGGGGACCTATTCAGGGGTCTCACCAGCTCTGTACCAGCTGCACCGAGGGTGTGCTCAGCACCCGGTCGGGAAGCAGGTTGATTTCTTTCATGATGTTGGCCAGGCGCACGGGCAACTCCTGCCTGAGGAAGGTGAATGAGGTTTTCTCACAGGCATTGCTGGACCCTGGTGGGAGAGGGAAGGGTGAGCTCACAGAGTTACAAAGCACTGGAGCCAGAGGACATCTTGGGGGTGGGGGCGGGGTCAGGTCACTACATCCTTTATTTCCTTGAGGGTTCAGAAGAGAAGAGATGGAGGCATGGGACAAGGAGTCTTTCCTGACCCCCCCTGCACTGACCACCACACCACCCAGCCTAACCCTTAGAGAGGTTGCATCCTCTCCTCACCCCCAGCTGAACCCTGCTTGCCTTCAACCACAGGGAAAAGGGCCACCCTGGGCCCACAGGGAGCTGCCTCCAGCCCAAGTTATTCACTTCTCTTTCTTTCCCTCCTAGTAGATACTCACTTCGGGGGGGGTTGATCCAGGTGGGCAGAAGGGCCTGGGAAATCCATCCCTACCTTGGGATGAGCTCCCTCTGGCTGAGGGGAGCTATGCTCGGACCACCGCAGCTGCAGGGTCCCAGTGTCATCTCTGGCCCAGCTGGTCTTTATGCCCACTGTAGAGCTGCCCTATGTTAATGCTCGCCCACCTGTGAGGTAGACAGGGCCTGAGAACCGGGGCCCAAATACTTTGATCCTTGGTCTGGCTTGAAAATGAAGAGGGAGTAGAGGACTGAATGAGGCCATGGCCTAGAGTCAGGAAACCTGGGTTCTAAGTCCAGGTTCCGCTTTTAACTGTCATCCAGTGCATGTCACCATCCTTCTGAAGGTCTGTTTCCCTCACTGAACTCCAAGTGGGGGACCAAACTCTACTGTGAGCCCCTCCCTCCTGTGACAGTTCTGTTAACTGGGGTCCAGTCTGGACTGGACAGATGCTGGGGGCTGGGAGTGGGCTCAGGCTTTCCTACATGGGCGGAGCTCAAACAGGGAGGGGGGTAGGCAGACAAGTCTTGGGGAACAGATGCCCTGTATCATGGCTGCCACCTCCCCGCCCCGTCCCACCAGTGACACAGCTGTAACCTAAGCCAGGCTCTGTCTCCTCAACTCTTGAGAGACCCGGGCAACCCCCCCTGATCTCCAGCTGGCACCATGTGTGAACAGACAGGGTCCACACAATGCCTGTTTCAGTCCCGACGTTGGCACAGCCTTGCCACCCCCAGAACACTGATGGTAGGCGACCCTGGCCCAGGATCCCAGGGGGGCAGCCAAGGATGGGTAGGTACAAGCTACCTGGCTCCATCTCATGGTGCCCCGGACCCCTGCCCAGCTGGGGTAAGGCGGCCAGGCCACAGCAGATGTGATCTGCAAGTGTCCTTGCCCTCTAGGACAGCTGGGAGCCAGCTCCTTCAGTGCGCGGAGGTGGACCGGCCAGGGCCTCACTCCTGTTGACTCATCTGAGAGAGCCCCCTCCCCCAAACGACCCCTCCGCGCCCACCCCCGCGCAGGTCTCCTTCCAGATGGCTGCGCCTCCCAGTGCTGCCTTGTTACCCCCACCAGCATCCCCCTCATCTCCTCTCTGACCTTCACTTTTAGAGTCGCCAGGACAACCCCCAGTAACCCTTTAGTGCCTGGTTACACCCTCCTGCTCCAACGTCACCGCCTCACTGCCCCTTCCTCTCCAAGACCCCTCACAAAGCCCAGGAAGACATCTTGGACCCTTCCTTCTCAGTGCCCCCCCCCTTCCTGCTAACAGTTCAGTCTCTTCAGTAACGGTGCCCTTAACCCTTTCAAGCCCGGCGGCCGGCCCCTTCCTCCCCGTTAACCCTTTCCTGTCTGGACCCCTGCAAGCAAACCTTCCCTGTCACTCGGCCTCCCTTACCCTCCTCGTTAATCCTTCATGGCCAGGACTCCTTCACTCCACCTCCACCCCCCGCGGGCCCTCGCTGCCAGCCGCCTCCCGCCCACTTGTACCGAAGTCCAGAAACTGCTTCATGGAGAGCGGGGACGGGGAGAACTTGCTGAAGTGCTCGATGTACTTGGGCGCCCCTGCCAGGGACGCATTCTTCAGCAGCGCGCGGACCCAGCGCATGGCGGCGGCGGCGGCCGCGCCTCGGGCTCGGGCTCCGGTCCCCGCCCGGATAGCGCTGGCGCTCCGTTCGGCCCAGGTGGGCCCAGCGCCGCAGCAGCCGCCTACACCCCACCCTGGCCCTGACGGGTCTCCGAATCCCGGCCAATCGGCTCGTCGCGGCGCCCCGACGTTGCCAATGGCGGCTCACAAACAACTCCGGGAGAGCCAGTAGCCTCTCGCCCCGGCACGTGGCTGCCCCTGGGCCCACCCCCTTAACACGTTGTTTACCCGGAGCGGCCTGGTGTTTTCGAGAGGCCTCGCCGAGAGCCCGCCTCCCGGGCGTCACCACGCGCCTTCCTCCTCTGCGCCTAGCCCGGGTTAACCCCTCCCTCCCCAGAGGCCCGTTATTCCCTTTCCTCTTACACTCCTTCCTTTCCCCGCTCCCTCCCTGAATCTCCTTCACTTGCCTTCCCTGAGATTGTCCGGGTAGCTTTCAACGCATTCCTTTCCTCCCAAAGGGGTCTGATTCACCTGTCCTGAATTCCACGCACCTGCTTTCCCTCAGGGGGTCTGGTGGGTTTCCAGTCCTGATGAGTGACTCAGACTGTGAATGTTTGCTAACTTCGGGTTCGGGGTGCAAGCCCACGCTAATCCCTCATATAGATATGCAACCCACCCACTTCCACAAATATCTAAGCGCTCAGGAAAAGGCGGCATTTTGCTTTTCCAGTTAAAAAACGCCCAACCCCCTAACTAACGCCTAGCGGCGGCTACAATAAACTTTTCAAAACACTTTTATTTTATTACTCCCTACTCATTTGACCTGAGAAAGCAACCTTTTCTGCCCTGGGCTTCTTTAGAGAAAGGTCCTTTGAGGTGATTTGTGCTGGAGGCCGAGAGTACAGCCTTGCCCAGCAGCCCGGCTCTCTCGTGGGAACATAGCGCGCCCTCTTGTGGTCGAACGCCGTAAGTCCTGTTCCCTCCACCCCTCCCGCTTTCCCCTTTGAGGTGTTTTTCACCCTTCAGTCCTTGTCTGGCACTCACCAAGTGCCTAACAGGTGCTAGGCTTATATGCTGGGAACGGGAAACATAGACAGGATTGGGACATGGTCTTTTCCCTTGATTATTTCAGTTCTCAGTTTGAGAGAGAGCTGCATAAGTAAATAATAGTTATAACAATGCAATTACAGCCAATGCAGAGCTACGTGCAAGGCGTCACGATGGAAGGGATCTCTTAGCTGAATGAATAATAACCTATGTGCCAGGCACTGTTTGCATGCATCATCTCATTTAATTCTCCAGACAACTCTACTGTGCTACTCTTATCCCATTTTATAGCTGAGGAAAGAGGTTCAGGGATCATTTTCAACTGCAAATCTGAAGGTGTTACTTCTCTTGCTCACAGCCTTTTGATGGCGCTCCACTTCTTACTGGAGCCTTTCTAGCTCTCACATGATCTGATTTGGCCTAACTCTCCAGCCTCATCTCTCCACATTCCCTGCTCAACTCCTAGCCATACTTATCTACTGCCTTGAACCAGCCTCCAATCTCCCCGCTGTTGCTAATGCTGTCTCTTACCCATGGACCATTCTTTCTTCTCACTTTCACCTACCCTTCTTCAGGCCCCTGACCCCCCAGGCTGGGTTATGGGCTCCCTCCAAAAGTTCCTTAGGCCTCCTGACCTAGCACTATTTTAGCTCTTATCACACCAAGTGGTAATCATCTGCTGACTCATCCGTCTCCCCAACTAGACTTTAAGCTCCACGAGGGCAGGGCTGTCTTGGTCTTATTCACCACTGTCTCCAGCACTACTGTCTCCAGCACTGTCTCCAGGCACAGCACCCAGCACACTGAACGGAAAAGAAGGAGAAAAAAGAAGTTGGGGTCACTGGGAAGACAGGCCACAGAGGTATCAGGGAGGACCACTGAACATCCCTCAGGCTAGCCATTAGGTCATTGACAACGTTGGTGTGTGCAGTCTTCAAGTTGCCCAGAAGAGTGTATGAAATACTATATGTAAAAAGCCAAGCCCTATGCCTGGCACACAGTAAATAATGAATAAATAGCAGCTATTACTATTATTATCAAAACTAAAGTAACAAGGAAAAGGCCATGACCTCTGAGGCTACATGTAAGCGACAGAAGGAGATTTCCCATGATCGTCCCCTTCGAGCTGGACTTCCGTAATGAGGCTCTGAGCTTGGATTAAATTCCTCCTGCAGAGATGGCTGAAGGGTGGTAATGGGAGTGGTGTGGTGTATCAGTCCAGCTAGGTTAGGTGATGGGAGGTAACAAAACCCCCCAAATTCCCAAACTTCCCACTAAATGTACAACGTGGGTTGGTGGGGGGCTGTCAAGGCCTGACAAAGCTTTATCTCAACACAGGCTTCCACAGCAGCAGAGTTAGGAGAAGCAGAACTGGGAGAGGCACCCCCAGCAATGAACTGTCTCAGCCCAGAATTGATCCCCTTCCCTCCGGCTGAAAACTCATCGGCCGGAATGGCCTCACGGGGCCTCATCCAACCAGGAGGGCCCAGGAAACGCAATCCAGCCCTGTGACCAGAGAAGAGCATTACCTTATGGATTCTTTTAGTGATATAAAAGCCAAGACCCTCTTCTGAAACTGTTCGGAGGTGCTGCAGCTCCAAGGAGGTCAAGAAGCTTGGCATTAGAAAGGGTCCTTTTCTATAAAGCGGACATTGCTGCATCTCTGTCAGTATGTTTCTTTCATGAAAGGGTAGCTGCACCAGTCCTGGAAAATGACTACTTATTCTCACAACCGTGTGTGTGAGACAGATGGTGTGTTCGTATCCAAACAGGTGCTCACAGGAGGTGGGGGGCTGGGCCTGTGAAGCTGGCCAGAGGGATGTGGAGATCCCACTTCTTTCTGCAGCAGGAAGTGGTTGCAGAGGACTGGACCGAACTGCACGGAACTCTGCTCAACCTGAGCTGGGCTTTCACAGCCCACACGTGTATTATTCCTGGCCCAGTGAATAACCCAGATTCTGGAAAACAAACTGAGGTCTCCGGTTACTGGTTCTGAGAGCTCTGGGTAGGGGCTGGGGTTTTCCTGGAGGAATTGGACATTTCACTGTCAATCAGTGACAAATCCCAGCACAGAAAGTGAGGGGGTGGGCTCTGGTAGAGAGTGGGGAGGGCAGACAGCTGGCACAGGAAGGCAGACACGTCAGGAGGAGCCCGAGACAGCGGCTGGGTCTGAGGGCTCTGCGTAGCTGAATTGAAGATCTGCCTCTAGGCTTCTCTGGGTGGTAATTTCCGGCCTTCTTTCTTGCCAAAGGTCACCGCCTTAGGGACAATTAACAGAAGGACCTGTGCCACGATTTAGGACAACCTTAGCGCAGAGGAGGCAGCGGAGAGCTTGACCCGCTGTGGACTGTGGCTGTGGACTCAGGACAGCAGCACGTCTGGAGGAGCTGCCGCTGACTAGGACTCCAGGTACTCCCGCCCAGAGGCTAGGACATGGATACTATGACCTTTCAGTTTTTCCGGGCTTGTGTCACTGGTCCACCTTTTGCTCGACTCATCACGGGGCCTAGGGCTAGTTGTGGGGGAACTGAGGCAGTAAAGCAGGTTCTTGTCTGAATTTAGCCACCAGACGAGGGCTCTCGGCTCTCCACCTGTGCACCCAGCCTCGCCCCACCATTCCCCGGGACTACCTGCTTCTACAGCACAGTGGCTTCCTGCTTCTTCCAGACCCTGCCCTCCACCACCTCTTCCCCAGGCCTGGCGCACTCACCACCAAGAAGCCATTTTGGGTTCCATCCAGTCTACTCGGGTCTTTTTCATTCATCTCATGTTCTGGATCTCAGTTATGTGACCATGACCATCCCTTAGACTGGGACACCCCTGAGAACAGGAGCAGGTGTCTCCGCCATAGAGCTTCACCCTCCCAACCTCTATGAGCCCTGCACCTGGCTTTGTCCACCTGGGGGTCGGCTAGGTAGCATGATCCGTCAGACCGAATGGCGTTGGTGAGGCGCGGGGGTGGACGGAGGCAGAAGCAGTGTGTACAAACTGGGAGCTCTTTACTGGCTGCCGTGAGAAGCCTATATACAAAGAAGGCACGAGGAGGGGGAGGGAGCTCCCCTGCTACAGTACCATGGAAGTGGGCAGGGGTTGGGGAGGGGGCCTGCCAATAGGCAGGGGTCAAGAGAGGTTTTCTGGAACTCAACTTCTGGAATGGGCCACAGGGGAGAAGGCAGAGCTAACCTGGCTCTGAAAGCCAAGGACAGCCAAGACCTTCACTTCTAGGTCTCCAGCCCACGGTCATGGGGGGCAGAGGGGGGTCTGGCTGATGTGGCATCGTGGGGCTCCCTCCCTGTTCTACATTCAAGTGTCGCTCCCTCTGTGATCTTGTGGGGGTCCCTCCAGGCCAGGATGGTAATGTGGCTGAAAGGTGGTATCTGCTCTGTATCCTTCCAACATCTCCCTGGCCCAGGACCAGTCCCCTCTTCTGTTGAGGATTCCATTGTGCTCCCAGGGCAGTCCCAGCACAGTGTGTCCTGGCTGCCTAGCACTGTGTCCATCTTTTTTCTTAGGGCTGAATTTCCTGCTAGCGCATGGAACGGCCATGGCTGAGGACAGAGGTTTCGCAACGATTCATGAAAGAAAGCCATCCTGGGGACCTTCCTTCTAGTTCCTTCTGCTCTTGGGTCTGAGCATGCCGGGTCCTGTGAACACCCCCTTGGACAACCTTAGGCAGGCTCCGACTCTCTGGCACGGGTATCGGGAGCTGCACCGGGGGCCTGTCAGTAGTTTTCATCTTGAGGACAGAGTCAGTCCAGTGACTGTGGCGCACGATGGGTCCAGTGTGACAGAGGAGGTGTCACCACATTGGGGGCCTCTTCCTCCTGGCTCTGGTGGAGGCCCTTTGGCGTGGTTACGGCACAGGTAGAGGCTGGGACACGCATGTCCATGCACCATCTGGGGCGCACAAGCACAGTCCACAAGCAGTAGGACCCATATGTGCTCATATGTGTCCAGGGCACAGGGCTGCAGTGCTCAGCAATGCAGGTTCCACGGCCCCAGCCCTCCTTCGGGGAGAAGGCCATGGCTGGAGGGCACGTGCATACACTTGAACAGGTGTGTGTGCCCGAGCCTGCTGGTGCCAGCCAAAGGCAGTAGCCCCTGTGGACCGTCAGGGCATAACTTATGATAAATAGAAGAAGGGGACACTAGGGGAGCAGGGGTGGGATCAGGGAGGATGTCAGTAGTATCGGTCGCGAGTCTGCCAGCTGGTCACCCAGTGCTTCTTGGTGGGCAGGGTGCTCCCTGGAGGTGGGTAGCGCTCCTCCTCCCGGATCCGCACCCCGTGGTACTTGGGCATGATCCGGTAATAGCGGGTCCGCTTAAAGAAGTCACACTGGAGAAGGGGAGAAGAGAAAGGCCCTTAGCATCCAGCTTTTGCGCCAGTGGGAAGATGTGCCCAGCCCCTTCCTTCCCCACCTGGAGGTCCTCAAAGCCAGGACCGCTACCCAAACACAATGCCATCTCCCTGCGCTGAGATGGGGGGACGAGGTTCCCCATCCCGGGCCCCAGAGGAAGGAGGAGTTGAGGAAGGCAGAGAGGAGAGGGAGAGGCAGATGGAGACAGAGGGGCAGTCGCTGAGACTGCTGACGGAATGGCTGGGAGGGGTGGTGATCTACCCTGACCACAGTGTCGGGAGGGGTCAGTCTGTCACCCCAGGGGACTCCCAAGAGGAAGAGGGCTGGTTCCCAGAAGAAGGACTCTACTAGTGCCCTCGTTCTCTAGAGGTGGGGATGGGGGTGTGGAATCACTCTGAAGTTTGTCTTGTGGCCTACAAAGATGGGGCCTGGCCTTGGCCTTGACCCTTTCCCGATCCCCAGAAAGCAGAGGGCGCACAGGGAGGGTTTTATGGTTCCCTCTGGGGGTCCCAAGTCCTTGAGGGGCTCAGTGGGGAGGCTGGTGAGAGCAGACACCCCGAGCTCTCCCAGGGTGCGGAGAAGGAGGCCGACAGAGTGGCCTGTTCTTTGTGGTGGTACTGGGGACAGAGTGACGTGCAGAGAGGGCCCATAAAGGAAGAGGAGCAGACAGAACAGAGTCAGAGGCCCCAGCCAGCTGGGGGCTTGGGGGAAGGGGCCCGGAGGCCGCGTTACCCAGTGGACCAGGGGTGGGGGGCTGCCCCCCTCAGTAGTCGTCCGTCAGCCTCTCTGTCTCTGATGGCTGGCTCTTCATCTCCGCCTTCTGCCTCTTAGCTTCATACAGGGCCCGAGTGCGGGCTCGCTTGAAGAAGCCGCACTGCGGAGGGGAGGAGGTGGGGAGGGGCCATCAGGGGGGGTTGGGGGGTCCTTGCCAGCAGCACTCATGAACGGGGGCCCGGATGCCTGGGTCCCAGCCCCAGCTTGGTGATGTAGCAGGAGCCAGAGCTCCTGGTTCCCCTTTCTGGCTTGCAGGTCCCCCCATTAACCCAGGCAGGAGCATCCTGGGTGAGATGAGGATGGGGCAGGGGGTGCGACTGGGAGCTGCGAAGAGGTAGGGGGGACTTGGGGGACGGGGGGTGAGACGGAAGTGAGGACTGAGATGAAGGGAGAGTTGGGGAGGGTCTGCTGGCAGGAGGTCCCAGAGCGGGCGTCGCAGTGGCGGGCTGGGTGTCCTCACCTTCCACAGCAACAGGATGATGAGCCCGAGCAGCAGCAGCCCGGCGCTCACAGCCACGAGCACGAGCCACAGCTCGATCTCGGCCGGCAGCTCCTCCACCAGCTCGGAGTCGATGTCCACGGAGAACTGGAGGGGTGAGAAGGGGCTCAGCCTGTATCCGTACCCTCAGCCCCAGAGCTCATCCCTCCTGCTCCAGCTGGACCCAGGACCCTGCTTTTTTTTTTTTTTTTAGTTGCACATATTTATTTTTAAATTTTTATTTATGTATTTATTTTAAACATCTTTATTGGACTATAATTGCTTTACAGTGGTGTGTTAGTTTCTGCTTTATAACAAAGTGAATCAGGTATACGTGTACATATATCCCCATATCTCTTCCCTCTTGCGTCTCCCTCCCTCCCATCCTCCCTATCCCACCCCTCTAGGTGGTCACAAAGCACCGAGCTGATCTCCCTGTGCTATGTGGCTGCTTCCCACTAGCTATCTGTTTTACATTTGGTAGTGTACATATGTCCATGCCACTCTCTCACTTCGTCCCAGCTTACCCTTCCCCCTCCCAGCATCCTCAAGTCCATTCTCTAGTACATCTGCGCAGGACCCTGCTTTTTGATCTACTGCCAGTAGGGGGCACTCAGGGACTGGAAAAGCCCCTGCCCGCCCACTGACAGCCACAGATTCCTCCATCCTCCCCTTTCTCCACAGGAGCAGCCCCAGATCTGGGAGGCAGCCTGTAGTCTGGGTTTGTGACCCACACATCTGGGCTTGGGTACCAGCTCCATCCTTCACAAGCTGTGGAACCTTGGACAAGTAATTTCACCTCTCTGAATCTCCATTTCATGCTCTCTGATAAGGGGATCATAATGCCTACCTCATAATCCAGTAGAGACCCAAAAGTAAAACCAAAAGCATGGGTTCTGGAGCCAGACTACCTGGGTTCAAGCCCTAGCTGTGTTATTCACTAGTTGTGTGACCTTGGGCAAGTCACTTAACCTCTCTGTTGTTCATCTATAAAATGGGGATTATGCTAATAATACCTACATCATCATAGGTTGCTGGAGAGGATTAAATGTGTTTAGTATGAGTAAACTGCTTTGAGCAATAGCTGGTACACAGCAACACTCCATAAATATTTACAAAAAAACAAAGAGTGCATAGCATACAGTACAATTTCTTCTTCCCCTACAATGAAGATATATATATAATATATATATATTATTATATATGTTTTATAATATGAAGTTATTTCATATATTTTAAATATACATTTATATATGGAAAAATATTTTTTCTGATGCTACATTATTATTTCTTAAAAAGTTATTTAGGGGTCTTCCCTGGTGGCGCAGTGGTTGAGAGTCCGCCTGCCTATATAGGGTACAAGGGTTCGTGCCCCGGTCCGGGAAGATCCCACGTGCCGCGGAGCGGCTGGGCCCGTGAGCCATGGCCGCTGAGCCTGCGCGTCCGGAGCCTGTGCTCCACAGTGGGAGAGGCCACAACAGTGAGAGGCCCGCGTACCACAAAAAAAAACAAACAAAAAACAAACAAAAAACAACAACAAAAAGTTATTTTGATTATTTTTTTTAAAAGATGACATGAAGAAAATTAAAGGTTCCCAGTAATTTTACTCCATAGCAAAAGCTATCTTCAACATTTTGTTGAATCTCTTTCCATATATATATATATATATATATATATATATATTTTTTTTTTTTTTTGGCCGTGCTGTGCAACATGTGGGATCTTAGTTCCCCGACCAGGGATTGAACCTGCGCCCCCTGCATTGGAAGCGTGGAGTCTTAACCACTGGACCGCCAGGGAAGTCCTCTTTCCATATTTTTAAATGTATGTGTTAAAACATATATATTTTTTCTTCCACATAAATGGGATCTGTGTGTACTCTATGCACTCTTCTGCGACCTTTTTCATTATCTTTCGATGTCAATTAATAAAGATCAACCTAATCTCTTCTGATGACTGCATAGTCATTGTAGGAAATGTACCATAATTTACTGAACCAATCTCCTACTGAAAGACATTTAGATTGTTTCCAATCTTATGCCATTATAAACAATGCTATAAAAATATCCCCATATATTTATGTTTGCAAACTTGTCCTATTAGCTCCTTAAGATATATTATCATGTGCAGGATCAAAGGAAATGTGCAATTAAAATTTAATAGATATTGATAAATTCATCTCCAAAAAGAATCCATCAATTTATATTCCAATCAATAGCATTTCCTTCTACCTCATCAGCACCGGACAGCATTATTCTTTTTAATATTTTCTAATATGATAGGAAAAAAATCTTATTGCTATTATTTTTATTTCTTTACTATTGAATTGAACCTTGGTATTTCACTCTATGTACACTGCCTGTTTATCTCTATGCCACCCTTTATCTTTATGTATTAAAAATATGTTGGGCTTCCGTGGTGGCGCAGTGGTTGGGAGTCCGCCTGCCGATGCAGGGGACATGGGTTCGTGCCCCGGTCCGGGAAGATCCCACATGCCACGGAGCGGCTGGGCCCATGAGCCATGGCCGCTGAGCCTGCGCGTCCGGAGCCTGTGCTCCGCAACGGGAGAGGCCACAACAGTGAGAGGCCCGCGTACCGCAAAAAAAACAAAAAAAAAACCATATATATATATATATATATATGTCTATCAACACTTTGTCATGTATGCTATAAACTTTTTAAAAAAGCAACGTATCATTTGCCTTTTTAGTTTCCTTTACATCTCTTTTGCTGTACACAGATTTAAAATTTCATAGTCTCTTATAACTGATTCATTTTGCTGTACACCTGAAACTAATACAACATTGTAAATCAACTATACTCCAATAAAGATTTAAAAAATAAAATAAAATTTCATATAGTCTAATTTGTCAGATTTTTCCTTTGTGACTTCTGGGTTTAATAAAATAACTCCCTTTTTCCATAATTAAAGATTATTAAATTATTTCCTGAATTTTCTTCTGGTATAATAGATTTTATTTCCGATATTTAAATATTTAATCTAACTCAAATGTGTTTTTGTTTATGGTGTGAGGCAGGGGTTTGCCTTTACTTTCCAAATGTGTTCTCCCAATACTACTTGTTTACCTTTTGCTCCTGATTTAAAATGCCATCTGTATAATAAAGTCAATTTCTATCCTGTTCCATTGATCTTTCTGGCCCTTCCTATACTACCTTAATTCATTTTAGGAAATGTATCATAATGTATTTAACCAAAACTTCATTCGCCTCCTATACCTATCCCCTTCATATCTCCACTTATATCCCTTTCATAACAAATTATTAGGGATTTTGTCATATTTATTCTTCCATATGTAACTCAGAATCAAGTTTGGGAACTTTCTTTTCAAGTTTCCACGGAGATGGCACATCTTCACAGAGATGTCGTGCAGATCAAATGAGCTCACGCAGAGGTTCTCAAGCCTGGCTGCACGGTAGAATCACTGGGGGGCACTTTTTAATGTACCAACACTGGGGTCCCACCTCCACAGACTCAGATTTCATTGATCAGGGGTGTAGTCCAGACACCAGAAGTCCTCCAGAGGATTCCAACGTGCTGCCGAGATTGAGACCACATAGCTAAAGTGTGCGAACATGCTCTGGAAAGATGCCCTGTTCTCCCATGCCCTGGCCAGGCACTGCTGTCTCCTAGCACGGTCACTCACCCGCACCGTCTTGTTCTCCATGTTGATGCTGGGGACGCTGGTTCGGAGGAACAGGGTGGCCCAGCTGGCTACCCTGACTCGGTCAAAGTCTTTGTAGTCCTGGAGGGGGGGAAGGATGGGTCAAAAGAAGCAGCTGAAGCCCCTCTGAGCCTCTCTCCTGACCCTCCCTCAGGGTCAACAACAACCCCCAGGACACCATCCCCACATCCTTAAGCAGCACCAGGCCTCTCCTCCACACACGAACACACGTCATTCATTCATCCGTGCGTCAGGTCCTGTGCTGGATGCTGGGGACAGCAGAGACAATGAAGGTCACCGTCTAGGTCCGGCCTGTGGGCTAAATCTGGCCCATGACCTGCTTTTGTAAATAAAGTATTTCTGGCACATAGACGCGCCCATTCATCTATGTATTGGCTGCGGCAGCTTCGTGCTACTGTGCAGAATTGAGTAGTCGCAACAGAGAGCACGTGGCCCACAGAGCTGAAAAGACGTTTAATCTAGTCATTTACAGAAAAAGTTTGGTCTAGGTGGCACAAGATGGCTGGCACTGCAACCCAGAGCAGAGCATGGTGAGCGGCACGCGTGGTTTCTGAGAAAGTTCTGTGCGTGTCCAGAGGGGAGAGGTCATTTTCAGCTGGAAAAGTCAGAAAAGACCTCGCTGGTGGTCTCTTGAGGGAGACTGTGAAGCCTGAACAGAAGTTTACATGCAGAGATAAGAGGCGAGCTGGCATCCAGGGGGAAGGAACAGCATGGACTAAAGCAGGGAGGTGGGAAAGCGATGGACACGTGACAGAATAATGAACATGTGAGAGAAGGTCATCTTGGCTAGAGACAAACTTATGTCACATCCCCCACGCAGATGCACAGACTAACACTGACACAGCACACAGCAACAGGTGCACAGCCCAGCATGTATCAATCTCCAGGCAGTCACTGACACACACTTGGGCACACACATGCACCCTGGCCTCATCCTCTTCCTGTTGCTCTCCCTGCCCGGATGGGTGGCAGTGGAGACCTCCAGATCCCAGCACTGACCTCGATGAAGGTGCTGTTCCACACTCGTGCCTGCACCGTCACGTTGGTGATGACGGGGGCATCAGGAATCCGGCACTCCAGCCACACACAGCGGGTGTGGTCACCGCCACAGCTCTGAGGTGGGCAGGGAACACAGAACACGAGACAGTCTGGGTCTCTAGATTCTTCAGGCTTCGCCCCTGGCTTTGTCCCACCCATGGCTGACCTGAAGGGGCCTGCCCTAATCCCTTCACTCACGCACACTGCACTTACGTGTTTAAGGCACATTCTTTGGGCCAGGCATACGTAGATGCCAGCGACAGGGGGAATGGGAAATCTGATCCTTGTTCGTGTAAATGGGGCCCAATCCCAAACGCCACCTTTCCAATGCCTTCCCACGCTGAGCCTTTGTTCCTGCCGGCTCCCTCCTGGAAGGCCACTTCTCCCTCTCCACCCAGCTAGACCTCAACTTGCTGCCCAGGCCTGCTCCCCTCTCCCTTCTGACAGAGGGCGCCCTGCACCCTGTCTTCACCTTGCCTCTCCCCATTCCCAGCCCTAATGATCAAAGCTTTGAGCATCTATATCACTCCCAACAGGTTGGGGCTCCTGGGAACAGAATCAGTATTTCTTCCTTCAGTCCACTGTCCTGGCTGCTCCCCAACACAAGGCAACGGCAGCGGGGTCCCTCTGAGGGCAGGAGATGAGTCCCCGCCCCCGACTGGAGGCTCCTGAAGGCAGGGGTCACATCACCTCATCAGACTGGGTTCTCCTGGGGCGTAGCACCTGTCTCCCTTGCTTCGTGTGCCCCCAGGTGCCCACCCACCCTGTGATGGGCGGGCGCAATCCCCTCCAACCTTGCCCCGTCACTCACCAGCTGGATCTCAGACTTGGCTTTTTTGGCAGCAGCCAGAGTGACCGGCAGGGGGCCCTGGCCTCCCCCGGGGTCCAGTTGTCGCCGCCTGCGTTGTGGAGATGGCGGCCTGTCCTCAGGAACCTGAGGGGGAAGAGGTGATTTGCTGGAGGGAGGATCAAAGGTGAGGAGAGGAGGAAAGGGCAGGTGGAGGGGCAGGCCCCAGAGATGCAGGAGGGGAGGGAGAGGAAGACGCCGGCCTTTCTGCCCTGCAGCTTGCAAAGGAAATGAGATGCAAGTGAACGCTTCCCCTGGTGTCCTTACAGAGAGAGTGAGGTTGAGAGGGTTGACGAGGTCTCCAGGTGGCCGGCAGTGCCAGGACCCATTGCCGTGGACCGTGATCTCCGTGGGGTATAGCAACCACTTGCCATTGCTGACTTCATAGGGCCACTCCAGCCCCAGGATCAGGGCACCAAGGGCTGCCAGCCCTTCCCCCACTGGGCCCACCTGCGGGTACAAGAGGTGTCATGGCTACTGTCTCCTGGAAAACCACCTCCATCTCACCAACCCCCACCCTCACACCCTCAGACCCTGGACCCAGAGGTCCCCTTACCTGGAACTCATACTTGAGGGGGCTTCCCACATCCTCCACAGTTTTCATGCCAGACTCACCCATCACTGTCCCCCCAAAGAAGCTTTGTAGCCGGTGACTCACCCTAGGGGTAAGAAAGATGCTGGAGTCACAGGGGATGGGAGGGGCCCTTGCGGGGGCGGGGGCACCAAGGTTAGCTACAACTCCTCTGATATCAGGCAGACCTGAGATAAACCCCAGCTCTAGCATTTACTAGCTGTATGGCCTCAAACAAGTTATTTATCCTCTCTGAGCCTCAGTTTCTTCATCTGTAAAGTGGGGTTAATCTGTTAAGCAGGGTCACTATATAATGGGGCTGTTGTGAGAAGACAATGAGATGATGTATATAAAATCCTTAGCATTGTATATACGTGCCACATCTTCTTTATCCATTCATCTGTTGATGGACACTTAGGTTGCTTCCCCTAGAGTCTGTCATACAGAGGGAAGTAAGTCAGAAAGAGAAAAACAACTACTGTATGCTAACACATATATATGGCATTTAAAATTTAAAAAAAATGGTCATGAAGAACCTAGGGGCAAGACTGGAATAAAGACACAGAACTACTAGAGAATGAACTTGAGGACACGGGGAGGGGGAAGGGTAAGCTGGGACAAAGCGAGAGAGCGGCATGGACATATATACACTACCAAACGTAAGGTAGATAGCTAGTGGGAAGCAGCCGCATGGCACAGGGAGATCAGCTCGGTGCTTTGTGTCCACCTAGAGGGGTGGGATAGGGAGGGTGGGAGGGTGGGAGACGCAAGAGGGAAAAGATGTGGAGATATATGTATATGTATAGCTGATTCACTTTGTTATAAAGCCTAAACTAACACACCATTGTAAAGCAATTATACTCCAATCAAGATGTTTAAAAAAAAAAAAATCCTTAGCACAACAAGCTCTCAGGAAACGGCAGGACCACACCAACACCTTAGCCCCAGAGTTTCTGATTCCTCCACGGCTACCTGCTTTGCAAGGAGAATAATAATAATAGTAACAATAATGATAGTGATGTTGTTATGTCTTGGCCTAAGGATACCAAGCCAGGAGAGGTGTCTCAGAGGAGCTTGAGAGACACCTTAGGGAGGGGAGACCCTAGCTCAGGCCCAGCAGGCTGGGGTTGGGGGGAGTGGTACCCACATGCTGAGCGAGGCCTGGAGTGTGTAGTCCACCAGCAGAGTCAGGGTTATGGGCCACAGGTCATCCTGGTGACTTGACCTGGGGAAAGAATGGGGAGGGTAGGGGAGGAATGTGTTAGCTAAGGCTGGGGTGGGGGGGCCCAGGACATCTCAACCCCGACATAGCCTGGCTTCTCGAGGTCACTCACGTGGAGAGCTGCAGCTGTGCCTGGAGTTCCCTTGTGTGCAGGGTCACCCCAATGACCTCGAAGGCAATGAGCAGCTCCATCTGCCATGAGGGTGAGGGAGGCAGAGAGGAGCGTTTGGGGCCAGGCAGGGGTGATGCCATGGGGAAGCGAGGGGCTGAATGCTACGCTAAGGAGTTGGTTCTCTGGCCTCCTCCTCCCATTCAGGGTGCAGTCTCCCACTGCCACCTGTCTCCACTTTTCCACCTTCCTAGCCCCTTCTGTTTCCCTTTTCCCATTCTCTTCTGTTAGTAATATCTCTGCTACTTTTGAGCCACATGACCTTGAGCAATCACTGAAACTATATAAGCCCATGTTTCCTTTCTGTAAATCAGCATCTACCTCCTCAGAAGGTTGTGAGAATTATATCATATAAAAGAAGCACAGCCTTGGGGTCAGGGCCTGGCACATAGTAGGTGCTCAGCAAAATCGGTTTCCTCACCTCCACCTGCTCTAGCTTTGTGCATAGCTCCCTAGTGGCCCCATTTTTCTGTCTCTGGGTCTCTCCCCACCCCCTACTGTATCCCCCCCTCCTCCACTCTGGCTCTTTGCTTCAAGGAAGCCTGGGAAGCAGGCAGGCAGAGTGAAGATAAGGAACTCATCAGAGGAGGAGCCTGGGACCCACAGGGTTGGGAGGGTGTGGTCGGCGCTCACCCTCTGGTTCCGTTTGAAGGGGTTCCCCAGCTCGCAAACAATGGTCATGGTCTCGTTGGCTTGGCAAGCTCCAGGCTGAAGAAAGAAGACAAATCAGGTCTGGGTGGTCAGACTAGGGCTTGTCCCGCCCCTCTCCTGTGGTACAGGGCCTGAAGCCCTAGAGGCCTGAGAACCCATGTGTTCCCCTAGCAGCAGAGACGCTGCAGGCACCTGAGGAAGCCCAGCCTAGAGTAGTTGACGGGGGGCGGGGAACACATGGCAAATGACAACACATGTACATGACATGTATGAAGGATGCATATACGTGGTGAAGCCGTGATTGGGCTCCGAGGGGGCGGAAGGCACTCACGGGGCGCACTGAGGACAGCAGCAGGGCGGGAGGCACCGCCAAGGTGAGCAGCGCCTCGTGGGCGTCTTCCCCAGCCCGCTCCCGGCTTGGGGTGTTGGTCAAGTTGATGCTCAGCAACAGTTTTCGGAAGTCTCTACTGTATGGGAGCCTGAGAGGGGAGGAGCCCCGGGCTGAGCCCAAAGCCCCGCCCCCGGGCCCGCCCCAGACCTGTTAGGCCCCGCCCCCCAGAAGAAAGCCCCTTTTCTGGCCAGGGAAGGCCAGTCTGAACAGCTCCCACCCCGCTAATTAAGGTCCCTCCTCTCCGATTCGCCTCTCTCTGAGACGCCTCCCCTCAGATCTTACCAGTTCTCTCCCCTCTTCCAGACCAATAGGGCCCCGCCCCTCAATTCCCCAAAGCCAGTGAAGTCCGCCCCACCCTTGGCCAATCCCCGCGGTCCAGAGCGCACCTGCTCAGCCGCTGCCCCAGCTCAGACACGAAGGCCGCCTGCATCTGCAAGTTGCTGTCGCACTTGTTGTCCGGCCCGCACTCCTTCTGGAACTGGACCTGGGGGTGGTCGGAGGCGTGGAGGGCCCACCACTCACAGCGCCCTCTGGCCCCACAGCTCTCCGGGTCCCTGTCCTTCGGCCCCACCCACCTCCGTGTGGTTCTCCAGAGCCTGCGCCTGGTTGAGGACCGGGTAGGCGTCCAGGGACCGAAGCCCCAGTCGGGGGCGCTCAGGCATCCGCAAAGGTAAAGAGTAGTTCATGGAGATGATGATGGGTCGGAGTTTGTCACGGACGTTGTCCTGGGAAAGGAAGGTGCGCTGAACCCAGCTCTGCACTGCCCTCCAAACCAAGTTGAATCCTCACACCATCCTAAACCCCTAGGGAGGAGCTGAAGGCCCCCACCCCGCCTCAACCCTGAAAACCCCCTGTAAGGCTGAACCCCCTCCCGTCTGATCACCAAATTGACCCCACTGGTACCACCTTGACCCACAAGTGAGAAGGTGGGGCTCCTCCTCTCCAGGGAACCCTCTGGGGGGAGGGTTGCGCTTCCCTTCATCCCTGGGGTTCCCAGGTTGAGTTCTTCCTTCTCACCCTGATGTCCCAGAGAGAGCCTGAGCCTGCCCCTACTAACGGATGCCTTTTCCCCAGAGGTGAGCTGAGGCAAGAATTTCACACCCCTCACTGTGGCCCCCATCCGTACTCCAAGGGGCTCCTCTCTCCTCTACCATGGGCTGGGTGCTGTGCACTGTACCCTCTACTTACCTATGGCCTTCCAGGCCGAACTGCCACCTCTGTCTCTGGGGAGACCTCATTCCCTCACCCTTGACCTTGGGGACTCTGGCTACCTCTTCCTGGGGCCATGGAGCCCATGTGCCACCCCTCGCCCCTCCCTCACCATCAGGAGCAGCTCCAGCGTCTGGCAGCGCATCTCGGGCATGGAGAAGAAGCCATGGAAGATAGCTGACTGACTGCGTGCAAAGCGGAGCCGGGGCGGGCGGCGGTCCCGGTCGGCCTCCAGAGTGTAGGCCAGGGCTGCGGTGCACAGTGTGGTCAGCAAGTGACCAGGTGAGCACGCCCTCCCCCTCGCCCCGCAGCCCAGCACTCACTGATGTTCCGCCTGTAGTTGGGGTCCCCGGCACTCTGGTTGTAAGCAAAGCACAGCTCTACCTGCACACTGTTGAGGGTGGGGGACATGGAGGAGGGTCTGGTCACAGTGGGACCCAGATAGCCAGGCCCTGGCTTTCATCCCCTTTCCTGGGCAAGGCGGAACAGGGCCCTTCAGGGAAAAGGCAGGGACAAAACTGGGGAGTCCACAGGGTTGGGCTGGGGTGTCCCTGACCCCTTCCCTCCCCACTCTCATCAGAGCCATAGAAAACAGGGTTAGAGGGCACCAATGGGGAAACGGAGGCCCTGAGAGCAGGAGTTGCCTGAAGTCATTAGTCAGTTGTTGGCCCAGCCCAGTCTTGGGCAGGATCCCCAGTCCAGATCTCCCTCACCACCCCGCCCCCCACTTCCCTGCCCTGTCTCCCCCTGCCTTCTGATCCAGTACCCTCATTCACACACAGACCTTGGGGTCATCACCATCATTACTGTAACCATCTTAGCAACTAACATTTTTTGAGCACTCAGGGTTTACAGAGAGCCATGCTAAGGGCTATTTGTATATTATCTCATTTGATTATCACAGCAGCCCTGTGAATTGGTTATTAACTTTGTTTTATAGGCAAGGAATCTGAGATTCAGAGAGATTAATTTGCTCAAGGTGGCTCTCTCTCCTTCTCCACATCCCATCACCTAAGTGTCTTTCTCTTCCCTCCCCTTCCAGGATCTCACCCCCCAGAGCCCATCCCCACCACTGCAATGGCCATAGCTGGAATTTGAACCAGGCGGTCAGAGCTCCCACTCTCAACCACCGTGCCCTATTGCCCCCACCCCCAATTCACCCATTACCTCCTGCAAGGAATTTTGCTTTTTAATGAGGTTGGGTAGGGAGGGCCATGCTTACCCAAGAATCAGCCCTTTAATGGTGGGATATCGGGAGTTGCCAGGGGAGGGTTTTGGGAGAGCCTTCCCATACATCAGGAGGAATGGGTGGGCAGAGTGGGGCCTGAGGGTCTCACCAGGAGGTGGCTGTGCAGAGTGCAGGGTCCAGTACAGATGGCCTGGCCACCAATGTCCTGTGGAGGATGTTGATGACAGGCCGGGCCCTGCATGGAAAACCCACAGACATCAATGCCTCTGGCCTGTCCCAGGCCAGGCTGGGGTCGGGACTCAGGTTTGCACAGACATGATGCTGAAGGTGGACCGAGCTGGGGCTCCACGCAGACAGGGATGCAGGAGAGAAAGGCCCCCATCCACTGTCGCCCTGGCTCACCGCAGCAGCACGATGTGGTCTGACAGGCTCCCCACCAGGAGGTCTGGGTAGAGGTTCTCATCCACATCCATCTGCCCACTCAGGGAGTAGCCGAAGGTGGCCAAGCCAGGCAGTCCCAGCTTCTCTCCGTCTATTACCTGGAGGCAGAGGGAAGCGGTGAGGACAGGCTCTGGGGTAGGCTCCAGGGAGTGGGGCCCAGGGGGAATAGGGAGGGGTGGATGAGGGAAAGGAGGAAGGGCCCCTCCGTCCCTGTCCATCCATACCTGCTGGGGCTGTCTGAGGAGCCCCCTGGAGCTGCCGTGGTAGATGTACACTTTGCCCAAGCCCTCGAAAGGGGCTCCCACGGCAACGTCTGGGGAAGAGATACAGTACAGGGTCACCCCGTGTACTATGGGCCCCACAGTTCCCCAACCCTGTGCTCCAGGCCACAGAGCCCAGCATGGCACTGACCTCCCTGTCAAGACAGTGCTCAGAGCATCAGGGAACAGAGCTCTGTGGCTCAGGATTAAAACTGGGACCACTGGGCACCCAATTGCCTCTTTTATATGAGGGAAATTAGGCCCAGAAGAGGGAAGTGACTTACCCAAAGTCACACAGCAAGTTAATGTGTCCAGCAGGCCTAAACCCCAGATTTCTGACCACTGGCTGTTGTTTGTTTTCCCTCATTGCAGTGCCTTCCTTCTCCCCCACCAACCGCCCCTCCAGACACCTGGTCCTTCTAATGACATTTACCAGCAGGGCCACAAAAGCAGGTGTTATCCGTTGGTGACTTTGCCAGGTAGTTATCAAGCACTGATGTCATCCAGTCCTCACAAGAGTACTGGCAGTAGGTACTACTTTGTTTTGTTTTTTCTCTTGGCAGTAGGTACTACCGTCCCCACTTCATAGATGAGAAAAAAGGCTCAGGAAACCCAAAGTCACACAGCTAAGGAGTAGAGAAGAGGCTCTAAGCCCATGTCTGTCTCTGTGTGGGGGCTGGGATTTTAATCACAACACTCTAGTGAGCTTTACTTGTTAAAATGGCCAGGCTTTTAAATTCTAACCATTATTTGCACAAATAAATCCAAAACGTTTTGTCTTCTTAAACTTTCTAGTTTTCTGCTTTTGATCTGATAAGGTCTAGGTAACCAGAAAGCCAAGCTCGTTAGAAAAGGAAAAGGAAGTAGGTCCTGAGTGACAACTGGGCAACTCTTGTATCAGTAAGTGCTTGGACTTCATTAACTAGACTTTCTAGCACCTGTTTTGTCTCTTCAGCGGCGCCTCTGCCTTCCTTTTGGTTCTCAGGTATGTTCTAGGAAGTTGAGGTTGTCAGAGAAATGATTTACAGATACGCCAGGTGCTCCCGTGGCAACCAGGCTCAACGCCTTGATTTGTCCCTCTCCTTGATACACCAGGTCTGATTGGTCCCCAAGTCCTGCAGAGCACTAATGGCATCCCCTATATCTGGGACGTCTACCTTGTCCCAGCGCTTAACGTCCCACACCTGATATACTATATTCTTGATCTTAACACCCCCAGCCTTGCTCCCCGCATCCATCCGTCCCACATCTCCCTCCAGAATCATCTTGCAAGGTACCAAGTTATCATATCAAATCCCTGCCCCCAGATCTTTTTGGACACCGCTCTGCCAGAACCCGAATATAAAGCCCTAGTTTTTCTGCCTGGCTTTCAAAGCGTCCACCCCACCCCTACACTACCTCTCCAGCCTCATCTCTGATGCGAACAACCCACACCTACTAGATCTGAGCACATCAGGCAAGTGGACCACACTCACGTTGCGCCCCTTCTCTTCCCTCCACTGTGCACACTCAGCCCAGCCTTTGATGCCCAGTGGTACGTCCACTCCTCCAGGAGGTCTACCAAGCTCGCCTCTGTGGGGGCTCCCTTTGCACGCTGTCTCTCCAGCACCGCTGTGAGCTCCCCAGACCTGGGCCCCAGCCTGTCTTCTCTTCGGACCCTGTCAAGCCTGGTATGCAGCTGGCTCTCAGTCAGTGGATGCTGGGGCAGGAGTGCTGGCTCATACCCTGGAATCCATCCTGGTTGATGTCACCGATGCTTGCCACGGAGAAGCCAAAGGCAGAGCGACTGGGGCCGTGAAGAAGGAGGGAGGGGTGGGCCGGGAAGGAGGTGCCTGCCTGGTTCATGAAGACATAAATAGCACCCCCTACCTCCTCTTTCCGCTCAAAGTAATAGGGGGCACCCACCAGGAGGTCCTGCCACCTGCACAGGAGAGAAGAAGGTGGAGATGGGACATGCAGCGTAACTCTTATTTAGCAGACACAACTGTGCCAGGCAGGACACGTGACTCTACAAATGGCGCCTCTGGCCATAGGTCGTGGGAAGGACAAGGAAGCGTCACTGTGACCCGTCTAATAGAAAACACACGTTGTGGAGAAGCCATGTAGACACAGGTCACACCCAAACAGCCCACATCCACTAGAGCCATACAGATGACAGGCACAGACGAGGAGATGCAAGTCTCATGAAACTGACATGCAAATACCCAGAATCCCATAAAGTCTGATTGCAGATCAACATGCAAAATTGACTAGCCAATCCCTGCAAACAGCACGCAAAGAAATGCACAACGGCAAACCTCCATTTCTCTGCCCTGCTTTGGGCAAGCCCGCCCCCCTCACCATAATCCCGGCCCCAGAGAAACGTCCCTGGATTCTCACCCATCATTGTTCAGGTCTGCCAGGGCAATGGCGCTGCCAAAATAGGCGCCCACCTGCCTGCCCTCCAGCACCTGCCTCCTCCGCAGGTCTCCACCCGCCTCCTGGCTCAGCAAAAAGACAGCGCCCACATGTTGGTGCCGAGGGGCACCCGTCACAATGGTGGTGCTCGTAGGGTGCAGGACGGCACTGCCCACCTGCATCGTGTAGCCTGGGAAGCGGGGAAGGTGGTCAATCAAGGCTCCAGTAAGTTTTGTCCCCTTCTACTCTGGACCCACCTCCCAATATCCCCCCATTATCTTCTGTTCCTCTATTCTAAGTTGGGCAAGAAGGTGGACCTTGGATGCCCAGCCCCCAGTCCTGCCTGCACACTGGACCGTGAGCTCCATGAGGGTCATGACTCTGCATCTTGGGGGCATACAGGTGGTGCTCAATAACTGCGTGCTCGCTGAATTAAATGCCACTAGTCGCACTGCACCCTGGCCTCACTCTTCCACCAGACACTGAAGGTGAGAGGGCCACTGAGCCCCTTTCCTCCTCTCCACCCAAAGGGCCACCACCACAGGACTCACCAATGTAGAGGTTGCCTTGGTCCGCTGGGTCCTTGTAACTATATTCGGATAAATCCCAGTCCTTCCGCTGAATCATGTAGCTGTTTCCTTCACAAGGATTTGAGGGGGGGAGTATAAGTCACGACTCCTTTCCTCCACTATGTCCAGGCCCCCCACCTCCAGATAAGGATAATAATAACCCCTTTTATTTGTGAGTACTTCGCCATTTGCAAATCACTTCCTCTTTATTTTAACAATTCTGTGAGGTAGAACGATGACCCCCATTTTGCAGATGAGAAAAGTGAGGCTCAGGGATGGAGAGCTAGTTGTCCAGCTGGAATCCAGTCATCCAGGCACCCAGATACTAGATGACATTTCCCTCACCCTAGACACCAAAGCCAGACTCCACACCATTATCTCCTCGTAATCCTGCCCCAGACTCGGGCTGCCTACCCCTACCCTGCTCCCCAGGGCTGCTGCTGGAGAGTACCTGTGGCCCTGCCAAGAGTCTACAGGAGCAAGGGGTGGGAGGTAAGACTAGCAGAGCGAGCAGAGGCCTCGGCCTCGGGCAAGCCCAGAGCGGTGACTACGCCCTGCGCTACCTGTGGGTCAAGAGGTCGAAATAAATAAATCATTGGGATGTAACATAGAGCATAAGAAATATAGTCAATAATAACGTAATCACTTTGTATGGGGACAGATTGTTTCTTCACTTATGGGGTGATCATCTTATAATGTATTTAAATGCTGAACCACTATGTTGTACACCTGAAACTAACAAAATATTGTATGTCGACTATACTGCGATGAAAAAAAGCAAAACAAGATTCTGGGCTCCCTCTGCCTGTTGATTCTGCAATAGTAGGTGCAGTAAGGGAAAAGCGGCCACTGTTGCTACAGCCTATGTAGTGGAGAGAGGCAGGTGGAGGGGGTGTGAGCCGTCAGACTCCTGAGAGGCAGTAGGTGGTGTGGCAGATACAAGCATGACTTTGGATACAAGGAAATCTCTGCAGCCCTCCCAAAAGACTGCCCTGTATGTACGGACATGAAAAGATGCCCACAGTTTATCGATGTGTGAAAAGGAAGTAGCAGAACAGTACGTTTAATGTGATTGTGTGTGTGTGTGTGTGTGTGTGTGTGTGTGTGTGTGTGTGTGTTAAGATACCTATACATTCTAAAATAAGTCTGGAAGGAGCCACAAGACACTTAGCAGCATACACTGGGAAATGGGACAAGGAAGATGGGGGAGAAGAAGGGCACTTTTCCTCTTTACTTTACTGTACCATTTAGTAGTTGTACCAGGAACGTGCTTTATTTTTTAAGTTTTTAAATGGTTAACCTGGAGTCAGATGGGCCTGCATCCAATACAAGTTTCAGAACTTACTGTTGATTTACTTCACCTCCCTGAGGCTCAGTTTTCTGTAAAATGAGTATAATAATACTCGTATTTTAAGATTAATTCAGAGAATAGGTGTAAAGCCTCTGGTACCTAGTAAGCACTTTAAAATAGCAGAGGTCGAGGTAGCTGCTGGTGTTGGCAAACGAATGCTCTCCTCTGCCCTCTCGTGTGGAGGCTCTGGCAGGCTGCCCTCGGGCCTAACGGGGTGGTGGCCTCTGCCCCCTTCCCTCCCCCCACGGTCCCCACCTTTCCAGTTGTAGGCACCAGGAGCGCCAAAGTACACAGTGTTTTGGGTGAAGCCGCCGCTGGCGCCCAGCTGACACATGCCGGTCTCCAGGTAGTCGGTGTTGCTGTTGCACATCTCGTTGTGGTAGGTCTGCCAGTCGTCCCTGGGGTCCAGCTCCAGGTCGTTGCCCCTCACATAGCACTTGCCCACCATGCGCCGCTGGTCCTCCGACCCCGACCACAACACCTGGGTGTAGCGGTGGGCACAGACCTGGGGACCCCAGCCCCCCCCAACGCACACAGCTGAGCCCGCGGCATGGACTCAGGAGCAGTGTCTCCACAGCCCTGTGCGCCTCTGGCTTTGCAGGAGGGGAGTGGAAAGAGGTCTCCCAGCTTTTCTTTCTTCCCACAGTGGTGCTTGGACCTGCATTGCCTTTCCAGAATTCAAAAACCTGCTCTGAAGGCTGAGAACACTTCTGGAAGGCCAGAAGGTACTGGAGTTGAGAGTGGCTGAGGGATCTTGGCAAAACGAAAAGGGAAAAGGATGAGAGAATGTGGGGTTCAGGCCCTTGGGTCTAAAAGGAGCTAGACACAGGGCTTCCCTGGTGGCGCAGTGGTTGAGAATCTGCCTGCCAATGCGGGGGACAAGGGTTCGAGCCCTGGTCTGGGAAGATCCCACATGCCGCGGAGCAACTGGGCCCGTGAGCCACAACTACTGAGCCTGCGCGTCTGGAGCCTGTGCTCCGCAACGAGAGGCCGCGACAGTGAGAGGCCCGCACACCGCGATGAAGAGTGGCCCCCGCTCGCCGCAACTAGAGAAAGCCCACGCACAGAAACGATGACCCAACACAGCCATAAATAAATAAGTAAAAAATAAATAAATAAAATTAAAAAAAATAATAATAATAAAAAATAAATAAATAAAAGGAGCTAGACACAGAGCAGGTTAGGAATTTGCGTCTCTGCTGTCCCCTGATGGCCTCGCCCTCTTAATGAAAGGTCAGTATTAGAATAACAACAACCACAGCAGCAGCGGCTGACACTTACTGAGTGCTGACCGTATGCCAGACGCAAGTCTGAGCTCTTCACATATTCATTCTTTTAAGCCTCCTACCAGCCCTATGGAGTAGGGATAATTATCTTCCCCATTTTAGATAAGGAAACTGAGGCACAGAGAACTGAGAAACCTGCTTAAGATCTCACATCTAGAGAGAGGCAGGGGATGTTCAAACGAAGGCTGTCGGGGCTCCGGGGTCTGAGCTCCTAAGTGTCAGGCTGTGCTGCCTCTCTTGAAGCTTCTCCCTGCACATGGGAGGTGCTCCATGAAGAGTTATTGGACAAATCAATCAGAATAGGGTATTTGCAAAAACAGCCAGGGGCCAGGGGAAACCCAGAACCAGGCCTAGTTCTTGTTTGCTCGCCGTCTGTGTCCCCGTCCAGCTGTGAGCCAAACCCATGCTCGTACTGGCCTGAGCCTGTCCCGGGTAACTACAAGGTTTGCAGTGCGGGCTCCGTGCAGGGCACACAGGACGTGCTCACCAAAAACGGACTGAATGAATGGATGGGTGAGCAGAAAACCGCTGAAGGACCCAGGATCTAGAACTGACTTAAGTGGAAACCTGGACCCACACCACCCTTAACAAAAGACTAGAAAGGGTGTTTCAGTGAACTGGTCAAACCCAGAGCTTACGACAGTGTTCAGAGGTGACAGAAATCACAACGTGATCCAAAGGTGACGGCTATGGGGGTGACGGTTGACTGGAAAGGAGTGGGCTTTCTGGAATGATGTAAATATGCTATTTCTTTAGTGGGTGTTGGTTACACAGTTGTATAAACGCAGTTCAGTTGTCAAAACGCAACTGAAACAAAATTTGTACATTCACTGTATGTAAATGTTACATGAATTTAAAGATGAAAAATAAATTGTCTATCTGGGACTCAGAAATTGAGGAGGTGACAGCTGACAGCAGGGAGGGGGCCCCCAAAGCCCAGCCGGGTGAGCTGGGGCAGCAGGGCTGTGCCTCTTCCACCAGCCGGCCTCCCCGGAAGGAGCGCGCCCAGGCCGCACTGCCTGAGGCCCTCTCTGCCCTTTCCATCTCACAGTTCCCTCAGCTCATTCCTACGGAGGGTGAACACCCCCCCCCCCGTGGGGGCGGGCAGTGGGTGCTTCAGACAGGACCCAGGCTGGCCCTTGGAGAGCGCCAGACACCCTCCCTACCCCCAGCCCCTGCTACAAGTGCAGGATGAAGGGACACACATGCCGTGGAGACGTACAGCCACAGAAATGGACATTTGCAAGGCACCAGCTCATGCGCAACGGACCCTTCTCCTGCCCTCTGCCTCCCTCCGAAGCTCCTGGGAGACGAAGGAGAGGGTTGGAGGGGGACACCGACGGCGAGCGCCCACTTACCAGGACTCTGCCCGCAGGGCCCTGGCTGGCCACAGTCACCCCGAGCCACATGTCCTCAATAATGTGATGGTCAGGGTCACCTGTGGGCATGGGAGGGGTCATGAGCCAGGGCACCTCACCCCACCCTCCCAGCATCAAGAGCACCCAGGGGGCAGGGGTTGGTCTCTCCCGGATCTTCCACTCCAGCAGGGCAGCCCTCCCTCCCCGCCTTCTCCAGCCCATCATAGTCCGAGCTCCACAAATCCCATCTGGTCCCACTCTAGGACTCCCTCTTCCCAGCCGGACAAGAAGGGACTGGAAGCTACCCGGGTGAGCCTTCTGTCTCTTCCAGTCATCCTCTCTGTGCCACGCCCTCCACCAGGCTCCTGTCCCCCTGCTCACTTTTCTCTGCAATGTCCATCCGTTCACAGTCGTTCTTGTGGGCAGTGAGTGGGCACAGGTACACAGCACCGGTCTGGTTGGTATAGCCATCAGGCACAGCAAGGTCCCGGGGGGCGCCAGCCAGGAGCCTGGGGGCAAGAAGGTAGGTAGACCCGGGCCCATAGTCCCCAAAGCCCGCTTCAAACAACTCACTGCTGAATGTGCGTGGGCCGGGCATCCGCTCTGTGCCAGGCTCTGCCATCGGGAGATGAATGGCTCCCCGCCCCAGCCCTCGAGGAGTGCCCAGGGTAGGGGAAGCCAGGCAAGGAGACAGACACCCGTGGTCAGTGCCTCATGAGAGGAAAGCAGGGAGCAAACCAGCCCAGACTCTGCGTGGGGGGCAATCAGGGAGGCCCACAGAAGAGGGGACCCTGGCCTGAGTCTGATGACCAGGGCTTACCAGGTGAAGAAGGGAAGGAGGGGCTCTGTAGGCCAAGGTCTGGCCTGTGCAAGAGCCGGGAAGCATGAGCAAGAGAGTGACTCAGGGACCTGCAAGGCCCTCGGTACAGCTGGAGGCCAGAAACACGGGGAGGGACAAGACGCAGGGTGGGAAGGGCAGCCACGGAGGGATTTCAAGCAAGGGAGCGACATGGCCAGATCTGGGTTTTGGAAGAACTGTTTTGGCATCTGAGTGACATAATCAGATCTGGGTTTGGGAAGGAATGCTTGGCCTCTGAGATGAAGCCAGAGGGGAAGAGAGCAAGGCTGGAGGAGTCCTGGTCCTACCTCTTTGAGCCACATCTGAGGACTTAGATCCGGGGGCGGGCGCTGAAGAATGTGGGCAGGAAAGGACAACTGACCCTAAACCGGAGCTGGGTGAGCTGAGGTCAGCAGGGCCCTTATGTGACCTGGGCGATGTCTACTGTCCCCCCCCACCCCTGTTGAGACAGACATATGAGGTACAGGGGTGGTGGCAGGGGAGCTGGGTACCTGACACTTTGGACAGTGTGGCCCCGGGGCAGAGTTCTTGCTGCTGGGCATGAGAATAGGGATGCGTGAGGACTAAAAATCACCTTGTCCCCAGCCTGCCTGGAACCCCTCTTTAGGGACACCAACTGCAAGTCTCTGCAAGGTTCTTAGGGCTCTAGCAGCCCTTCCCATACCAGAGAGGTGACTAGAGGAGAGGAAGGCGGTGATCAGCTTTGAAATATCATCTCAAAAGACAGTTCTTGGACCACCAGAATCAAAAATCCCTGCGATATTTGTTAAAAAGGCAGATTCCTCAGCCCATCACAGACAACCTGGATTGAATCTGGGGGTGGAGCCCTGGAACCTGCTTATTTAACATGCACCCCAAATATTCACACCACAGTTTGAGAACCCAGCTCCACCACCCCTTGCTCTCCCAGCATCATCTGTCTGCAGCCTCTGGACGTTCTGCCAAGACCACCTCGTCAGTCCTGCTGGACCCAGCCTCCTGGGTGGCAGGCATCTCCTAGGTAGGTACCCCTCCATCCGGCCCCAGCAGTGCTGTCACCTGAGGCGCCCAGCTCAGAACCTGGGCGCCAGGCCCCCTGCCAGAGTCTGCGCGTGCAGAGCAACAGCCCTGCCTGCAGCTCCTGCCTGGGACCTGAGAGTGAGGGCTGCCGGGAGTGGGCAGGGCAGGGCCCGGGCATGCCAGGGCCTGGGTGCCTCGGCCCACTGGGTGTCAGGAATGCGCTGCCTGGGGGTGCTGGGAAGGGGACTCTGCCTGCACCTCACACCTCAGCTCAGACCTCACCCTGGGGAAGGGTTCCTGGGGGCAGGGGTATAGCTTCTCTAAGCAGAGCAGGGCTGGGAGCTCCGGCAGGAAGGCTGGCAGGGGGCCAGTGTGGCAGCCAGGCCCTGTTAGTCACCCTCTGTCTGGGCTGGGTGGGGTGCCTAGCGAGTCCGCTGCCTGACCACCCATAGGCATCCGCCCCCAGCCTGACAGGTGCGAGAGGGGAGCTGCTGCCTGTGGGAAAGGAATATCTCAGCCTTGGAGCTGAAGGGCCTGGTTCTAGGTCTGTTCTGCCTCAAGGGACAATTTCTTTTCCCTCTCTGAGCTGTGAGTGCCTCATCTGTAAAATGGGACAGCAGCTGTCCCACCACCCTCCAGGGTTGTTGGGGGAAAAAGTGGGTTCATTCTTTGAAAGGGCTTCCTGACTATGAAGCCAAGGCCAACGTGAGCACTGTCGTTCTGCTTTCTTGTGGCACCAGGACTGGCCCTAGCACACCCCCAGGCCTTGCTCCGGGGACCCAGGAATTTCTGCCCCACTGGGTTAGGGGACCTGAAGCACAGGCACAGAGCAGACTAGTTCAGGTGTTCAGATGGGGCAGAGGATCCACGGTCTAAGGCAATCAGTCAGGTGGGGGTGGGGCACTGGCAGCTAGTCATTCGACGGTGAGAGCCCAGATTTGGCTGGAGGTGGCAGCTGGGGGTTGGCTACAATGACCTTGAAGGGGTGGGTCCAGGCCTCAGTGGGCAAGGGGTCCCTGGAGAGCCCAGGTTGCATTCCAGGGCGGGCGATGCAAGGGAAGTGTTGCCGTGCCTACAGCTCTCTGGGCCCAAGTTGTCAGGGTGGGAGGTGGCTGAGGAACAGGGTGGCCACGCCCTCCCAGCTCCCTCATCTTAGAGGGAGTGGCCTGAGGGTCCCCGCCTCTTTGCCTCCTGTGGTACAGAGCAGGCAGAGCTGGGCATGAATAGCAATTGGATTGACATAAATCCCCTTACCACCTATACCCTCTCCACTCTCACCCCACACCAGCCTTGTGCCCATTGATGGGCGGTGGGGCAGGGTCCTAATCCCAGCACCCCCCCCCCCCCCCCCCCCCCCCCCCCCGGCATCCCAGGCCCCTCCCTCCTCAGAGATTCCACAGAGAGCACCTCCCACCTCCCTGGAGTATTTTTAGCTCCTACTTGGCCTGCTTAGAGGCCCTTTAAGGCCCTCTGGCTCCCAGCCCAGGATCCAATGGGTCTACGGCCAGAGGGCTGGGAGTAGATGGCGGAAGGAGGGTGCACAGAGGGCCGGGTCCAGCTTCCTCCAGCCACAGTCAGGTGTGGGAAAATCCAGAGGGTGGGAAAGCTCTTACTGGTATGTAAATGAATGTAAGTTACTATGCAAATGAGCACATTGCTCCTGCTGTTGGATCTGGTCCAGATCAAAGAGTCGAGAAGCTGATCCCTCTGAAACCACCACTGAGGTCACCCTCCCAGCAGCAGCCAGAAGTGGGATGCTAAGTGGAAGGCTGTGCCCAGCCCTGGGAGCAAGGAGGAAAGGAGACTGGACTGCCTCCTTCCTGGAGTCAGGCTGGGCTGGGTGGGAGCAGGTGTCTTTCCAGGAAGTAGGGAGATGAATAAAATGACCTCGCAAGGGCTTTCAAACAGCTGCCTCTTCACCCTATCCTCAGGCTCCGGCCAGACAGCCCCTCCTGGCCTTTGTGGAGGCCCCTGAGCCCCAAGTTGTGGAGAAGCACTTTCTCACTCCTGCCCCATCACTCTTCCTGGGGCAGTTCAAAGCTAATGAACAGCCAGGTAGAAAGCAGTGGAATCACAGGAGGCAGGGGAATGGGGCCCAGGGGTGTCAGGGCACCAGGCTGGCTCACCCCAGAGAAGAAGGCCCCCTGAGGGATATTGGGGTGGGGTGATGCTCAGAGAAACAGCCTGTAGGATTCAACTTCCCAGACTCCTCACCTCAGGAAGGCACTGGGGTAGCCCCAGTGGAAAGACTTCAGTTAACAATGAGGGTCCAGCGGGCCCCCATGCCTTACTCCTTAGGCCAGGAAGCCAGTTGGGGAGGGGGCCCACTCCAGCTCTGAGCCCTGGGGTGGGTTGGGGCCAGCTCTCAGATGCCTGGATCCCAGCTCTGTGCCAATCCTCCTGACTGAGTTAGCCATGTCCCCAGAGGCTTCTCCTGCGGTCGCTGAAACTGCAGTCCTCTCCATCCCCGCCTTACTTCTCCTTACGCTGCCCCCCAGCTCCCTTTCCCCTCTGGTGACGCAGCCCTAGAATCAGAGCAACAAGCCGGAGAAAGCGAGAGAATGAGAGAGGACAGGAGAAAGAGGCCTTGCTCAAGCCTCCAACAATAAAGAACAAGGCTGTTTTTCTCATTTCTTCTCCCTTTCCCTGGCTCCTTAGTATTTTTCCACATTGATCCCTTAGGGCATTCTTCATGTCATTTAACCTCAATCTCCCTTGCTGTTACCGCCATCCTCTTCCTTCTTTGTTTAGTTCTGACCAAGCCCCTTTCACTTCACTTTCTACAAGATCAGGCTTCCCTTACCTCCTGCCCAGTTTTAAGCTCTCTGGCTTGGCCTGGTCATTGGAGACAGCCAGAGAAAAAGGACACTACGCATCCCCGCCTTCTGCTTGCAGCCACAGCTGCTATGCCCATTTCCTCTGGCACGAGCCTTGGAGGCTGCCAGGTGCCTACCCTGCCCAGGGAAACATGTTTTAGGAGAGCAAGTAAGCCTAGTTCCTGCCTACCTCAGGTATGACCTCATCTTCCAGGAGCTGCAGCCACCCCCGCCCCAGGCATCCCAGACACCCTCATTTCCAGGCAAGAGCCCCAGAGGTATGTCCCATAGCCCACAAGGTCAGGCCGGACCAGGACACCTGGATTCCCAGGAGGGAATGACAGAACAGGTGCTGGGGGAAGGGGGGGAGGTCAGTGACCATCTCCCCGAGGAAGAGTCCCTCTGCTCACCCAGGGGTCCTCATGTATCTCACCAAGAAGCCCAGAGAACCTTGGCTCCCTGTTCTGCTCCTGACCCCTCACTCCAGAGGCTGCGAAATTGGGACTGGGGTTGCAGTAAGCCTCCGATGTTGTGGGCATGGAACCTCAGTCTAGAGATGAAGGTGATGGGGAACAAAGACACACCTGGGTTTTTAACCATTCCTGGAATAAGGCCATCTTTGAGAACATAACGAAAGCTATGCTCTCCCCTCCTCCAGGCCCCAGAACAAGGCACACACACGCAAGATTTTGCACACACTTTCCAGGATCCCTGCATCTCCTGAAAACCTTCAGTGAACTTCAGGCTAAGACTTCGCTCAGGATCATGAACCCTCCCCCTTTTCCAAAGGGACTTTGAAGCTAACAAAACCGCCACTTGACTTGCTGGATGCCCTGGGCTGTGCACTCAGGCAGCTGTTTACATCTGGCTATACAGCTGGCTGTAGCTCAGCCCAGCTGGCCCAGCTGATTCTCCCAAAGGGTCACGGGGCAGAATTCAGTGAGATGAGGAGATGACCCAAGATGCAGAACCACCCCTGGAAAAGTCTGAGGATACCCAAGTGAGTCCCCCAGAACGCTATCTAGACTACCTGCCTCTCCGAGATTCATTAGTTTTAGAAACTTCTGGGCTCCTGGCAGGCCTAATGCCATCTCTAGCTGCCCAGGAAGAAAAGTGGGACCCCTCTGCTCAGCCCTCTTGGGTGAGGTCCTTGGTTAGTGAGGGCGCATCCAGGTCCCAGCTTCAGCACAAGAGCCCTCAGCTGCCCCTGGGCGAAGAAGGCAGATGCAGAGCATTTTACACAAATTATCTCATTAAAAGCCCACCGTCACCCCATGAAGAAGGCGTGTGGCTCCCCTCCCCCTGACGTGTAAGATAATTAAGACTCAGGTATTAGTGACAGATTCAAGACAGGAAACTGGCAATGGGACTCGGGAGCCTCTTCTTTCTCCACAGTGCCAAGCTGCCAACAGAGGCAGGAAGGAGTACATAGATCCAGACCCAACCTCTCCTTGGGGAAAACTGGCCCAGAGAAGAGAAATATCCTGCTTAAGGTCACACAGCGAAAAAAAAAGGGGGGGTGTGTGTGATTACAGAAGCTATGATTTACTCCAGCTTTCCATTATTTACCCTTGCTTTTCTGATATTCTCTTTACACTCCATTGCCTCATATCATGCAGATTCAGCACTGAAAATCGGAAAATCTTTTTCTGGGCTGGGGCAGAAAGAGCACCAACATAGAAACGTGTGCTGATGATCACTTAGGGTCTCCAAAAGATGGAAGAGTGGCTAAGGCCAGACCGCAGCTGCTAGGGCCAGGCTGGGAAGGGTGTGGTGGCCCTAGCCTCTGCAGAAGCTAGATGGAATTGAGGCCAAGTAGGTAGGTGGCCTGGGCAGGGGCTGGACCAGGAGGGCAGGGAACAAGGCTGGGGCAGTCTGAACTTTGGACATTGCAACTTCCTCAAGTTTCTGCAGGTTCCAGCCAGAGTTGAGAAAGGTTTCAACACACCCTTTATCCGACCATGTCCTCTTGCTCAGCAGGGTTTGACATCTCGGTAGGTCAACCAGAAGGGCTACTGCCCAAAGAGGGCCTGCCTGTCCCGTCCTAACAACCTTCCCTCCCGTGGCAGCCTCACCTTCCCCAGCGGCCTCTTCCCCTAACTGCCAACCTCAGCACGCTGAGCCCATGCAGAGAAACTTCTCAAACTTGGACATGCCCCACTGGGCATGACTAAGGGGGGCGGGGGTGGCAACCCAAGCAGCTGGATGCGCTCCTTCCCCTCTCTCCCCTCTGCCTAGCTCTTTCTCCTCCTTCTTGCAGCTGTTGGGGAAGGAGAACAGAAGAAAGAGAAAAACACTATTTCCCTCCTGAGACCAAAACAAACACACTCAGGGTTGAAGATTCAACATGAATCCATGGAATGCGAGGAGGACGTCTGGTGGGAGGGCATCACTGCTGGGGGTGGGGGTAGGTTGCAGAAGACCAAGCAGGAGTTGGGACAGCAGCTCCTCTCACTTCTACTTCTGCATCCTCAAGGGGTCAGAAGGAGCGCCTGGACAGCTCCAAACGCCCAGACTCGCCCACCACTTCACTCTCCAACCGCCAAGCAGTTGAGAAGGCCCTTCAGTGTGGTTCTGCAGAGGGTGTGGCTGGCGGGCCGCAGACTATGTGCGAGGTGGGGGCGGGCATAAATGCATGTCCCCGTAGGTTCTTCCCAGGAAAGGGGAAAGGTGTTTATCTTGCAGTTTTCCCCAGTTCCCAGCCCTGGAGAGAAGAGGCATTCGGTATACTAAGCACCCAGTTCACTGAATGGGAGGGGGGTCAGGAAACGGGGACCCCACTTCTACTCTCAAGAGAGGTTTAAAGGCCTGAGGGGCTGAGTCTAGACAGGTTCTGGCCGGGTCAGCACTTGCCAATAATTACTGCCCCCCATCCCACACCCAATCCCTTTACTTCCCGCCAAGCCTCGGCAGCAGAAGGGCTGCCTAGGTCTCCGCTCCCTTAATCGTCGCTCCCCAGAGCTGGAGGCCTGCGAGCCTGGAAGCCAGCTGGCCCAGGGCTTGGACTCCACTCGGGATCCGCACCCTGTTCACACACTCTCCCATCCCACCCCGGCCGGTTTCACTTACAGGTAACGCTGCTGCCGCTCCGTCTGCCGATGGAGGGCGACCGAGTAGCCGAAGAGGCTGCCCGGGTTCCCGGCCTCCTTCACCACCAGGAATCGGGTGTCCAGGTTGAAGGCGGAGGCGACGCGGTCGCTGGCGGCCACCATCAAGGCGAGCGCGCAGAACATCGGGCGTAGGACGCGGGCGGCGCGGCTGGGGCCGGGGCCCATGGCTGCGGACGGGAGCCGGGGCCCGGGCGAGAGCGCGTGAGAGCGTGGAGCTGGGAGTGAGGACCTGTTCACCTGCTCCCCCGCGCCACCGGAGAACACTCTGGCGTCCGCTTAGTTGAGCCCCGAAGCGCTGATCAGTTTCTGGCCCCCAGCCCTGGCCAGTTTCACGTCCGCTCACGGTCTGAGCTCTCAGATTCCCCTCTGAGGTCCGCGGGTCTGTTCTCCCGCCTGCACTGTCCCGGGTCACCGCCCCCCTGCCCCGGGCACCCTGCCCCCCAACTCGTGCCGGCCGCGCCCACTTGGCCGCACTGTCGCCTCCGATCCGGGCTCGGCAGCGGATCTGGGCAGGCAGACCTGTCGACAGCAAGGAGGACGGGAAGGAGGGGTCCCACCGCGCGCGCCCCGCCTCTCCACGCCCAGCCCCGCACCTCCCCACCTTGCGCGCCCAGCCGGGGCTAGGCTTTCCTTCCGGGGAAAGAGACAAGGTCCCGGCTCGGCCGCCTCCTCTTAAAGGGGCAGCACCGCCCCTCCCTCTCCATCCTCCCTAACCCGGCTCCGCCCTCTCCCCCGAACACCTGTCCGGAGCCCCCGAAGGCTTGGATTACCCCTCCCCGCCCCTTGTTTCTCCCGAGAAGCGTCGCCTCCCGAGCAAGATGGATTGGACGGGCGGGGCCGGGGGTGGGATTTGTCCCGCTGCTTTGCTGCGGAGGCTACAGCCGCTGGAAAGGCCGTTCCGGACGCGGCCACCTCTGTGGGTCCGGCTGGAGAGCCCCGGCGTTGGCGCATCTGGGAGCCGACATCCGCAAGCCACTGGCTGGAATGCCCTCGCCTCCGCCGCGCTGTGAGCCCCTGAGAGAAGGTTAGCGGTCTCTGGGCGTTCTTCCTCGTACGCAGCCCTTCACCGTCCTTGTCAAGATTTCTTTCTCTTGCCCACTCGCTCCCACCCACCCCGATCCGAGCTGGGAATGGTCGCTCAACAAAATCAGACAGATATTTAGCATTGGTAATAACCAAGTATCGCTAACTGTAATTAGCAACAAGACAGCGTTTTCCCCAAAGGGCTGCGCCTTCTGATATCTATTTTGTATCATGGATGTCCGGTAGATGTGGAAAGAAGTCCCTTCTCTTTAGAGTGTCTGCGTGGCCAGGGAGCTGGGCCCAGACTGGACCCATTTCTCATCCACCCTTGCCTTCAGGGCCCAGCCCAGCAGAATTCCAAAGGCCCCCTCCAACCACGCAGGCTCCAACCGAGCGTTTGGAGACGGCGGGGGACTCCAGCCCCCACTGGTGTGTAGTGGGTGGCGCCAAGGTGGAGGAGTTAGGTGGGCGAGGCCCAAAGGCCTGGTTATCCGCAGAAGAATCGAACTGAAAGGGAACTTAAAGAGATCACTCTGTATTTTCTTGAGTCTGACTAAGATTTCCCTTATTGCAGCACAAAGACCCATTTTTCCCCTGACCATTCTTTTTTCTAGGCTAAAGGAGCTTTCTTATTTTGGTCCAGGAGTTCAGTTCTCAGCTCTTACTTCCTTGAAATTCATTTTAGAGCCCCTATCTCTGAGAGTTTATGATAATAAGAAAACCACCATATAGTAGTGCTTGTGCAGCAGAAACTATGCTAAGTGCTTTACATTTTTTTTTTTTTTTTTTTTTTTTGAGGTACGCGGGCCTCTCACTGTTGTGGCCTCTCCCGTTGCAGAGCACAGGCTCTGGATGCACAGGCTCAGCGGCCATGGCTCACAGGCCCAGCCGCTCTGCGGCATGTGGGATCCTCCCGGACCGGGGCACGAACCCATGTCCCCTGCATCGGCAGGCGGACTCTCAACCACTGTGCCACCAGGGAAGCCCACAAATATTATTAAATTAAATTCTCACAGCAATCTTTGAGGTGTTATCTCTGTTTTAAGATGAGAAAACTGAGGCTCAAGGAGGTTAAGCAACTTGAAGGCTATGCAACTCGGATTTTAATCCTGTGTTATCTGAGCCGCCCTTCTTGACCACTTATGCTAATAATTAACATTTGTACCATACTCAGGGCAGATCTAGGTTTTGTGGGGCCTTGAAGCTTGTACAATTTGGAGCCCTCTTTAAGGAAAAAGATAAAGAATTAGGAGCACAAAATTAGATTCAAAGAATTAGGAGTACAGAATTAGATTCAGAGCCTGGGAAGGGACTCGAGATGAACTTGTGCTTATGAATCCTTTCACCTGCAGACTCTCATATTCTCCTGGCCTCATTTGACTCCTCATTTGACTTGAGGAACATGGATGTCCAAGGTCACGCAGCTCATGGGAGGTAGAGCTAGGACTGGAGGCCACTGGCCACAGCTGTGTCTTTAAGAGACAAACTCCAGATGTTGGTCAGAAAGCCAGACATGCCTAAACAAAAGCAGCTGTGATAGCAGCGTTCTCTGCGGTGTTTGGGGAGAGGACACTCATCCCTGTCTGCCCTTGGAGCAGCATTTGTTCCCAAGCTTTGACTCTCAGAGCTGCCCAGCCTCTCTCCATGGTCTGCTTTGCGGCCCAGAGTCTCCAGGGGTTAGGACATGTGGGGCCAAGGAACAGGAAGCTGACCTGGATGGAAGTTGAACAGTTACCTCGCTCTCCTTCCAGCTGGCTGCCGGGTCCTCCACCTCATTCTTAGAGAAGGAGGAAGCAGACAGGGCCAGGAGCCCAGGGGCCAGGGTGGACACTCAGTGTGGACAGGGGCCCCACCTGAAACAGCTTTGAGAGTCCTGTGATGACAGATGGGCTCCATGCCAGGTGTTATCTCTTCGGCCATCCCAAACAGGAATGACCAGCATGTCCGATCCCAGGGCTGGGAGCAGGAAAGGGATGAGGGATGGTTTTTCCACTCTGGGGAGTGTCCAGAGGGAATGTGGGAGTGGGAGCACGGGTGCCTGGTAGGGGGAGGGCCCAAGCTAAGGAATGTGGGGGAGTGTCAGACAGATCTGGGGGAGATGGAATGGGAATGGAGGGATGAAGGGACTGGAGGGGTCTCTGGGCTGGAGAGATGCAGAAAGAGAAATCCCCAGTTCATGCCAAAGGTCCAGAATCCTCTGATGTAAGTGACATTATCATCCACAGCCTCATCTCATCCCTCAGTTGACCGATGCCAACCCTTCCCAGTAGAGAAGGGACCCACCTAGAAATGTAAACAAGGAGAATAACATGTGTAATGAGGAGTCTGAGCCCAGTTTTTTGTTTTTTTTTATTTTTTTATTTTTTTTTGCTTTATGTGGGCCTCTCACTGTCGTGGCCTCTCTCGTTGCGGAGCACAGGCTCCGGACGTGCTGGCTCAGCGGCCATGGCTTATGGGCCCAGCCACTCCGCGGCATGTGGGATCTTCCTGGACCGGGGCACGAACCCGTGTCCCCTGCATCGGCAGGTGGACTCTCAACCACTGCGCCACCAGGGAAGCCCTGAGCCCAGTTTTTGATGTTTGACTGCTGACACCTTTTAAGCCGTCCCCTCTCCCTCTTCCCCTTGTGCCTCCCACCTGGACAAGCTCATAGCTTGGTAATAAAAAAAAAAGAAAGCCTGGGTGCTGTGCTGCCTCCTTTGGCGTCCATGGGAGATTCGAACCGTGCAAGCCACTTTCCTCACAAATGCTCACCTGGCCTCACTCCCTCACCACAGTAAAAACCCAGGCCAATCTCCTTTCCTCGCTCTCTCAAGCCATTTTGGACCTGTTTGAGAAGCCAGCCCTGCTCCTGCAGAGACCTCAGTTATGTAAATAATAAACCTTTTCATTCCCTCTTAGTGTGTGTGTGGCATCATCAGTCTTGACATTGAACCAAATCTTGGATGGGGTCCATCTGCCTCTGTGGGCAAACATGACAACATACAAACTGTGGGTTCTGCTGTAGAGTCAGGGAGGCTTCCTGGAGGAGGAGTATCTGGACAAGTGAGAAGGAAAGGATTATTAGCAAGAGGGAGCCTCAAGAGAAGAACGCAGAAGAGTTGGGGCCTAACTTGGGGTGCAGTTTTCCCAGTTGTAACATGACAACGTCATATTCTGTAAAGGTACCTTCCATTTATTCAGTGCCTGCTGTGTTCATACCAGCCTTCCTCTGCTGCTCCCCCCCGACACACACAACACTTCCCCCCCTCCCCATCTCCCTCTTCCAGAGCCCCAGAGCACACCACTTGCTCACTCACTTCTCATAGGAAGGTCAGTGCAGAGATGGAGAGATATGGATGGAGTGGAACTGTGGTTCCACGAGGGCTGGATGCAGGCTGTCTTCTGCCCTCTCACCTTGCGCAAGTTCCTTTCCTCCTCCAGGCCTCGGTTTCCCCATCTATGAAACGAAAGGCTGGAAGGAATCCCTTATTATTCCTCACCTGGCATCCCTTGTGTCCCAAGGCTCCTAATATTCCTTGAACTAAATGGACCAAATCTCAGCTATGGAACTAAGACTCAGGTCTCTATCTCTGACATGAATTGAAAATGCAAATTACTGGGGAGGGAGGGAGGAGCAGTGAAGCATGAATGGGTTTATCAGATTTCCTTTCTCCTGTGCCCCAGATGTGGGGGAGGAAAGACATCCAGGTCAGGCAACTTCTCTGGCTCAGAATCTGTCAGTTTCAAGCATTCCGTGACAACCTGCTATGTACTGGCACAGAGCTGAGAAGCCTCAGGGGTTCAAAGATGAACGAGGGAGGGCTTCTTCAGGAGGCCAGGGTTTCATCCCGGCCTCACGTTCTGAAAGCTCTCAAATTTAAACATTGCATTATGTTTCAGGGCTGGTGATTATGGAACAATGGGGGTGTTAGAAAGAACATTTTGGCTACAGCGTGACGCTGGCATTGCCAAGACGAACTGGGCTGGGGAGCAGGAAGGGGCTGCTGTAATCATTTAGGCAATGGGTGAAGTGGGCTGAGCAGGGGCAGGGGCAGAGGGAGGGAGGGAGAGAGTGAGTGAGAAGGACCCAGGGCGCTGATTTGACTTGGACTTCAGGTACATGTGTGGTGGGGTACGCAGCGGGTGGGGGAGGGAAAGAGCAGAGGGGTTCCAGGGATAAATGGGCAGTGACCCCCACAGGGGCCTGGCGAGCAGGCTGCAGACATCAGGAAACTTCCCTGCTGGCCCACCCCTTTGTCTTTCTAGTTCCTTCAACCCTCTCCATGGTCCCCTTGCTGCCCGCCACGGCCTGGCCTTGCTGCACAAGCCCTGCCCTCCTGGCTGGGAGATTAGGACTCTATAGCATTCTCTACCTCATGCCAAGGTGGCCTCTTCAAGTTTGGGAGGCCACGGGGACCCACCTGGTAGCCCCAGCTGAGCTGAGTCACCAGCCCCCTAGGGCCTTGCCATTTCTTGGGGAGATGCCTTCTTATTGGCAGGGTTCTTATTGGCCAGGTGGGAAATCTGGACAGGTGGGGGGCTTCATCTGCCTCCTCCACACACTCCTACTAACTTCCTAGAGCTACTGCTAAGGGTGGAGGGCCATGTGTGGTTGTCTATGGAGCACTCCTATATACATGTTGATGGGAACATGTATCTGTGCACACGGTCCCTTGCACATTCACACCTGTTTGCCTGTGTGACTATGTGTCTCTGAATGTTTTATGAACATTTGAATTCAGAAGGGAAGCTTACATTTATTGAGCACCTACTGTGTGTCCCGCCCTTTATGTATGTTATCTTCTAATAACCTTATGAGGTGGAGATGTCTCCCACTTTACAGCTGAAAATACTGAGATGCCCAAGGTGCAAGAGGTGTGAATATCTCCTCCAGGCACCCTGCTTCCCCCATCCCCCAGTCATCTTGGCTGCCTTCTGTTCTTCCAGGACACACACAGCTTAGAAGTCACATCCTTGAGATAAGTCACCTGTCTGCTCTCTCTGGAGTAGGGATTCTGCCCTTGGGTTGTCTTGGTCCCTTCTACCTCCCCAACCTGGTTTCAGCCCCCTCATCTCACTGAAACCTTATCCACTTGGGAACCAGCCTCCTCTGGGGGGCATGCCCGGTAGTAGTCTTTGGTCCTTTGCCCCTGACCTCTCTGGGGTGGCAGCAGTGACCCTGTTGACTGACCTCTGCACCTTCTCTTGGCCCTCCTCCCGCACTATCTCTGCCCAGCACCCTCACCCCCTTGCGAGATTCCTCAGCCCACCCCGGGCTGCTGTTCGTGCTCGTCCCTCTGCCTCCCCAGATCACCCTTTGTGCATTACCATCCTCCCCCATGCTGATGACCCCCACCCAAGCACCTCCAGGCTCCAGCCTTGATGTTCAACCCTTGCCAGTCACCTCCAGCTGGCCACCCACAGGCTTCCCAGATTCTGAGCGTCCGGAACGGGCTCAGCACCTCCCCATTGTCCCCACAGCCTGCTCCCCTGTAACAGCCTCTGTCGCAGCGCCTTGCCCCTGGCAGGATTCCACAGACACGCCAGGGCTGGTCCGTGCCACTTGCTGATACCTCTGCCTCCCTACACCCCCTCGTTCACTTGGGAAATAGCCACTTGTTCTTTGAATTCTTTCATGAATTTTCACTTCCTTCCCTCACCCCTGCCCCCTGCACCCCTGTGTACACACACACACACACACACACACACACACACACACACACACACACAGATGTAATCACTCGTGCATCTTCCAGACCTTGCACTGACTTGTAGGCTGGGCTCATGGTATGATTAGAGACTGATAGGGCCGTGACCTTGGACAAGTCCCTTCACCTCTTAGTCTCAGTTTCCTCACTATAAATTGGACACAGATACCAGACTCACAGGTTTGTTGAAAAACAGCAGAACTGGGACCCAGAAGTCGCTCACTAAGTACTCGCTGTACTCACTGTCCATTACATCTGTATTTCCAGCACCCATGACAGTCCCTCACACACAGTAGGTCTTCAACCACTGCACGTCTGGCTGAATTCAGTTGGTCCCATACTGTTTATGGCCCTAAAAAAGTGAACCTGGTAGAGGTGAGTGAGAGGCCAGCTCTGTCTCATAAATACCCTCTCGCTCTCCTCCCCTCCCCTCCCCCACCGCAGGATCCTGTTGGGACAAACGTCTTGGCTCAGTGGGTTGAAAAGGAAAGTCAGAATTCTGAGGCATGAATTGCTGTGCCCACTGACTCACTTCCTCCTCCCCGCCCGCTCCGGACGGGCCAGGGCCCTGAGTAACGCAGGTTGTAGCCTCCTCCCAGCTCTCGCCCCTCATCCCAGCACCGCCCCGTCCCCAACCAGTCCCTCACTTGGGACCTCACCCCTGAGCGGCCAGCGGCAAGAAGGGCAGTGGGGCGAGTTGCCGCTGATTTGAAATCTGCTTGCAAGTTTCAGTGAGCTAAAGAGTAGATTACAAGGCAGACGGAGCGGGGAGGTGCAAGCCTGCTCTAGGGACCCAGAGTCTGATGTGCAAGGCAGGGCACCCTTCTGGACTCTGATCTGGGAGACAGCAGACGTTCCTCCTCCTCATGGCCCTCTCCTTTCCTGCCAGGATCACAGAAATTCTCACCACTGGGCAACCTTTTTGTGGCTTAGGGCCTGTTTCCTGAAGGTTGCTATTAAAAGGCGGGGAGCCCTACCTGGCAGGGATGGGGCAGGATGTTACAGCATCACACACAGAAACCAGGGCCCTGGGGTATAAAATGACTCAGGCAGCCATGAAGGTGGGAGTGGTGGTGGCAAGGAGGAAATGGTGCTGGGGGAAGAGCTGGGACAAAGAATGATTTAGTGGGGAGTGGGCGGGGCAGGCAGGGGTTCCAGACGGGCCCTGGCACTGCTCTCTTTGCTTAACTGTTACCATGATGAGGGCAATGATGGAGATTTCAGTTTCCTGTAAAACAATCCCCCAGGGGCTTGGCCTTTTCTCTCTGGGGGATCGTCCTGGGCATCAGGGACTCATCTGAGGTAAAGAGTCAGATGGGGCTTGGAGGATGTGAAGGCCACTCCCGAAGTGGCTGAACTGCTCTGGACCACGCCCCCGACAGGTATAGCTCTGCGATGGGTGAGAGCACAGTCCACCACGGCTGCTGAGAAGGGAACTTACGAGTGGAGTGTGGGGAGGTGGGGGGCACTGAGATGCAGTAGGTAGGACACTGGGCAGTAATCACAAGTACAGCTGGCTGTAAGGGACACGCTCAGGAAAGCACTAGAGCCTGGAGTTTGGGCTTCAGCTTGCTGGCCTTGGCACTGAAGGGAAGTGATGGGTTCATGCCTTGGAGTAAGCAGACAGCCTTTGTGGATTCAAAAGCTTCCTCTGGTTGGGAGTCAGGGAGACCCATCTGGGGCTGATGTGGAGAGAGAAGTGAGAAGGGGTGAGGGGCTGCCTTACTGTAGAGATGTAGGTGGACTGTCAAGATATTTGGACGAGGAGTGTGGGCAGGAGTTGGTGGCTATGGGATGCAGGGCACACGGGAGAAGTCAGCAGTAAGGACAGCCAGCGAGTCGGGGACCTCTAGGGCCTCCTACGTGGAGGTGCAGGTCTGGCTGGCAATCTGCCCGAGGCCCCAGGGCAGGGCTAGAGATAGACACGGAGGCCAGAGGCCAGGAGGGACTCCAAGGTTTGTACCCCAAACCCAGGCTTTTCCCCAAGAGCACCAGCCTGAGCTCTGCTGTTGATCAGGCCAGTGGTCAGCCAGGCCCACCACAAACTCACTGAAGACAACCCCTGCGGTCCCAACCCCCGCAGGCCTCTCACCACCTGCACCCTGGGCTCCGGCCCCTCAGCTCTGCCCTTCCTTCCTTTTGACCCCCTGTTGTTCTAGCTCTCTTGGTGACCCCATTTGTAACCCCAGAAGCCCCACCTCATTCATTCCATGCCCACCCTCCTCTCTGCACCCATAGACACCCTGAGAAGACCTCAGAGTACTGCACACCCACCCTCGCCGCCAGTGGGCAAACATGGTCTGGGGCCTGGCCTCACCTTAGGGAACAGGGCCCCCACCCCAGTGCCATTAGCCTCGAACCCACCTCTGGTCAGCTCTGAGCCTCAGTTTATTTACAAAGAGGTGATGATCATGCCCACCTCTAGGGACTGTTGGGAGGCTGAGATCATACCCAGGGAGCACCTGGCATCGGGCTACCCACCATATCTTTCCCTTCTCTCCCCTTAGACAATTGTCACCTGGCCCCAGGAGGCCCTCCTCCTCTCCTCTGATCTGACTCCACTTAAAACACTACCTTGGGTGACTTGCAGAACCAAACCCGGAGCCCAGATCCTCAGCCGGGGCCTTGAGGTCCTCCATGACCGTCCTGTTCACCTTCTGCCCTTGCCCGCTGCACTCCTGTCCTCCCCACACAGCCCCAACTGCCAGGCAGATCTTCATCCCCCAAACGCCTGCTCGCCCCCTTCTTCTTTTTTTTTTTTTTTTTGCGGTACGTGGGCCTCTCACTGTTGTGGCCCCTCCCGTTGCAGAGCACAGGCTCCGGACGCACAGGCTCAGCGGCCATGGCTCACGGGCCCAGCCACTCCGCGGCATGTGGGATCTTCCCGGACCGGGGCACGAACCTGTGTCCCCTGCATCGGCAGGCGGACTCTCAACCACTGCGCCACCAGGGAAGTCCTCGCCCCCTTCTTGAGGCCTTTGCCTGCAAGCAGTGCTCCTACTTCTTCCTGCCCATGAACAACTCCTCTTCCTTCAAGGCCAGCTGAAACCCATCATCTTCCCAGACTCCCTGGATCTCAGTGGATGTTTTCTGCTCCAGCATAACCCTGTTTCTCCCTCTGATAGAGCATTTGTCACATTTGGCCAGATGTCACTTATTCACTTGAGCAAAGTTGCTTAAGTTCTTTGTGCCTCAGTTTCTATGTCTGTAAAATTGAGTTTAAAATTGCACCCTAAGCATAGAGTCATTGTGGAGAGTAAAAGAATTTGCACAATGACTATCACATAGTAATAGCTCAACAAAATTTATTTTTCATTGCAATGGGTGTGGGGGTGGCAGTGGCTATCTCTCCCCCTATAGCTCAATACTCCAGGAAAAGTAAGCTCAGACTCCCCTCTCTCTCCACCCTGCCAATAGCTCCTACCACAGTGCTCTGCTTGAAGTCGAGGTCAATGATGTACATTGAATTGAACTGGTCCATTGAAAAACTCATGAAGCTCCCTGTGGATCCCCTTCAGCCCCATTCCCTATGAGACATGGATACGTCTATGTGAGAGAAATGGACACTTGAGAGCTCATGGAGATATCAGAACCTGGAGAGTCCCATCATAGCACCTCCATCACGCAGGAGCCCAACTGGCCTTCCCCAGGGCTCAGACTGGGACCCCAACACAGGGATGGGGAGACAGGGGAAAGAGGGCATCCTGGAAGACTTCCTGGAGGAGGAAAGTGGGAAGAGCTAGGCTGAGAAAAGAGATAACATTTTGTATTGGGAGTCTCATTGTGCCAGGCCCCTTATGTATATTATGTCTTTTATTCTTCATGACAAACCTGTGAGGTCAGTCCCATTGTCCCCTTTTCCAGAAGAGGAAACAAAGACTTAGACTGGCAAAGTGACAGGCCCAAGGTCATGCAGCTGGTGGAGGGAGCAAGATTCTCATCCAGGTCTGTTGGGCTTTGAGGGATTGCCTATCCGAGAGATGGCTGAAATTGAGGATGGTGGGAGAATTCCAGTCCCAGGCCAGCTGCCCACTCAGCCAGGGAGGTTATGGGTGGGGCGGAAACAACCACCGGAAGTCAGGGACACGCAGCAAACAAGGGTGCCAGGAAAAGAACTGGAGCTGGGGCCCTTCCTCCCGGCCAGCTCTGTGCCCCTGACTGCCTGCCATCTCCCATTCTCAGCGCTTCCTCCAAGGGAACAGGGAAAGCTGGGTCGGAGCCCAGGGAATGGCCCTTGAAACCCTGGAGGAACCCTGCCAGGCCTAAGCCCCATTGTCCCCGGGGAGAGAGACAGGGCAGGGTCCCAGGGGTCTTGTTCTGTTTGTCTCAGATGGGGCTCAGACTGGGGCCTGGCACAGGCAAGGAACTCAATAAACGTATGTTGAATGGAGACACAGCAGGCATGGCATCAAAGCTACCAGCAGGAGGTAGAGACCTCGTCCTGACATGGTTTCTGCCCCACCTTGTGACCCTGGGTGAGTCACAGAGCCTGTTATCCTGGAGTGTACCCCACATTCCAGGAAGCTTGAGGCCCTTCCAGCTCTGACAATGCAGTTCTATTCATTCTTTTACTCATTTGCTAACTTGGTATTTCAGCAAACTACATAGTAGAGTTCAGTAAATATATTTTGGTACCAATGAAGTAGTGGGCAGAGTGGGGGTGATAAACGAAGGCTGATTGGAGGGCAGTGATTAGTTGGAGCAGGGCCTCTGGAGGCAGACGGTCTGGGTTTAAATTCTCCCTCCATCACTTGCTAACTGTGCAACCTTGGGCAGTTTACTTACCCATGTTGAACTTCGATTCCCTCACCTATAAAATGAGGATAATAGGCGTATATACGTCATAGGGTTAGTGTAAGCGTTAAATGAGATAATACTACGAATAAAGGGCTTAGGAAAGTGGTACCTAGCAAGTGCTCATAAATGTTAGCTATTATTATCCCTTAGAGGATGAGTGAATTTCAGTAGGAAAAGGTGGATGGTGTGTGTGAATGTGATAGTGGTTGGATGCAGTGTTAGAACAGTATATACTAAGGCCTGGAGGCAGAAAAACCCAGTGCAAGTCTAAGGAACAGCAAGAGGCCAGTTGGGGGCAGATGGTGAGAGGCCTTGGCTAGGCTAAGAAACTTGGACCTGATCATATAGGTTGGCAATTCCCAATTGGTGTTCCCTGAAGCACCAGGGTTCCATGAGATGCTACTGGAGGTTTTGTAAATATACAAGGTGGACTGCAGGGGAGGACTGGGATATTCACATGCAGAAGGATGAAGTTGAATCACTACGTCAGATCATATGGAAAAATTAACTCGAAATGGATCAAAGACCTAAATATAAGAGGTAAACCTGTACAACTCTTAGAAGAAAGCATAGGGGTTAGTCTTTGTGGTCTTGTATTTGCCAATGGACTCTTAGTTATAACACCAAAAGCACAAACAACAAAAGAAAAAATAGATAAACTGAATGCTGTGGGCTGGATGTTTGTGTCCCCACCCCCCACACACCCGTATTCATATGTTGAAATCCTAATTCCCAAGGCAATGATTTTAGGAGGTGGGACCTCTGGGAGGTTATAAGGTCATGAGGGCAAAGCCCTCGTGACTGGGATTAGTATCCTTATAAAAGAGGCCCACAGAGCTCCCTAGCTCCTTTCGTCACGTGAGGCTAGAACAAGAAGTCTGCAACCCAGAAGAGGGCCCTCACCTGACCATGCTGACACCCTGATCTTGGACTTTCAGCCTCTAGAACTGTGAGACATAAATTTCTGTTGTTTAGAAGCTACCTAGTCTGAGGTATTTCATTATAGCAGCCAGAATGGACTGAGACACTGAACTTAATCAAAGTTGTGCTTCAAAGGACACCTTTAAGGACTTGCCTGGTGGTCCAGTGGTTAAGAATCCGTGCTTCCACGGCAGGGGGCATGGGTGAGATCCTGCATGCTATGTGGCACGGCCTAAATAAATAAAAATAAATAAATAATAAAAATAAATAAAAAGACACCTTTAAGAAAGCAAAAAGATAACCCATAGAATGAAATAAAATATTGATCCATCATATATCTGATAAGGGATTTGTATCTGGAATATATAAATAGCATTTACAATTCAATAATAAAAAGACAAGTAACCCAGTTTAAAAATGGGCAAAGGCTCTGAATAGACATTTCTCCAAAGAAGACATACAAATGGTCAACAAGCACATGAGAAATGCTCAACATCTCTAATAATTAGGGAAATGCAAATCAAACCACAATGAGATACCACTTCACACCCACAAGGATGGCTAGAACCAAAAAGTCAGATAAGTGTTGGCAAAGATGTGGAGAAACTGGAGCCCTAATACGCTGCTGGTGGGAATGTAAAATGATGCAATGGCTTCAAAATAGCCTGGAATTTCCTCAAATAGTTAAACATAGAGTTACCATTTGACCCAGCAATTCCACTCCCAAGTATATACCCCAAGAGAAATGAAAACACACGTTCCCACAGAAACTTGTACATGAATGTTCATAGCAGCATTATTCAAAATAGCTCCGAAGTAAAAACAACACAAATGTCCATCAACTGATGAATCAAAATGTAGCTTATCCACACTATGGACCATTATTTGGCCATGAAAATGAATGAAGTACTGATACACATTACAATATGGGTGAACCATGAAAACATTTCGCTGAGTGAAAGAAGACAAAAGGCTGCATCTAGTATGATTCAATTTCTATGAAATGTCCAGAACAGGCAAATATAGAGATAGAAAGTAGATTAGTAGCTGTCCAGAGACGAGAGGGAGGGATAAGGGGGACAGGTTGGGGTATGGGGTTTCTTTTGAGGCTGATGAAAATGTTCCCAAATTGATACTAGTGATGTCTGCACATCTCTGTGACGATACTAAAAACCACTCAATTGCATGCTTTAAATGAGTCAGTTGTATGATTTGTGAGTTCTATCTCAATAAAGCTGTGAAAAAGAAAATACAAGGTGAGGAGAGTGTGAATTTATCATCAAATTCGTTTGGGAAATGCTGAGTTAAGGAGGGGAATGTTTGCCTTGGGACTTCCTTGGGCCAACATGTGTTGGCAAACTCCTGGCATGGGTGAGAGGACGTAGCATTTCCCCAAATTGTGACCATAATTTGACCATGGAACCATCTTCAAAGGAACCTCTCCTGACCTCTCCCCAAACACTTTTCACAGGACACAGTTTGGCAAGTTCAGCTGTAAGCAGTGGGGAGCCATTAAAGGTTTAAGCAGGGAAGAGCCTGGCTAGAACCTCACTTAGCAAAGGACAGGCTGCTACGGGGAGAATGGATGCAGGCAGGACAGCCTAGTGGCTTCGTGCCAGCAAGGTGGTTAAAAAGCATTTGAATAGACATTTCGCCAAAGAAGATACACAAATGGCCAATAAGCGCTTTAAAAAAAGATGCTCAAAAAAAAAAAGGATGCTCAACATCGTTAGTCATCTGGGAAATGCAAATCAAAACCACAAGGAGAGGGCTTCCCTGGTGGTGCAGTGGTTGAGAGTCCGCCTGCCGATGCAGAGGACACAGGTTCGTGCCCCGGTCCGGGAAGATCCCACATGCCGCGGAGTGGCTGGGCCCGTGAGCCATGGCTGCTGGGCCTGCGCGTCCGGAGCCTGTGCTCCGCAATGGGAGAGGCCACAGCAGTGAGAGGCCCGCGTACCGCAAAAAAAAAAAAAAACCACAAGGAGATACCACTTCACACCCATTAGGTATGCAGGCAGAGGTGGTAGGGGTCTAAATGCCACCTTTGGGTGGGACCACCCTGCTCCCTCTCTCCTTAGCTCCTGGAATGGGTGCTTCCCCACTCCCTGGGCTCCCTAACCCAAGCCCTAGGAATTCCCAGACCTCCCTGACCCAGACAGGAACCCCAAGTATCCTGGTACTTCCGGAGAGGATGCTGGGGCTCTAATCTATCTGAGCAGTGTTTACGTCCTTCTTCCTGGAAGTGGGATGGGCACCAGGCTGGCAAGGCTGGAGGACTATGGAGGAAGACCCCAGATCTGGGGTCTCATGAGAACCCGGTGGGGAGGGCAACAGTGGCTGGGAGCAGGTCGGCCTGCTCAGGGCAGGCAGGTTGGGGCAGGGGTTTGTCCAGTCCCAAAGTATATTATTTCCTACACAGCCTTCCTTCCCCCAGGCAATGAGAAGCACACCCGGAACTCAGGGCTGAGGGAACGTGGAGAACTTGGTCTTTGAGTCTTAAAAGTCTTAGTAATAATGGTTAACATTTATTGACTACTTACTGCATACTCTATCCCATGCATATTGCATGACAAGACAGTGGGCCAGGGGAGTATCATGAAGTGAGGGCAGACCCACAGAGCAAAATTGGAAGAGCACACACGAGCACCTTCTTGCCTGCCCCGACTCCAGCTCTCCTGCTCCGTAGCCTGTCCCAAGGCTCTAGGAGTGCGGGCGGGGAGCACCCTGAGACTACCTCAGCCATCCCCCTGCAGCCGGCGGCCGCCGGTTCCCTCCAATTCCCAGCTGCCTGGCATGGGAGCTGTCCAGAGACTTCCTTCAAAAGACATCCTTGTTGTCTTGATCTGAGGCCACGGGAGAGGGGGAGTTGAAGGCTGCTGTTCCCCTCCAGGCTCCCGGTAGGGCAGGAAAGGGGACTCCCAAGGAGTTTTGGGGCGCCCACCCAGGGCTGAGCCCTTCCAGACAGGGTGACAGCGGGCAGACAACTCTCCAGGAGGGGGCAGAGTGGAGCGGGATGAGGACCATGGTTAACTTTCCAAAGGCCAGACCAGTTCATTTCGGTCCCAATACCAAGTAAAGGGGCCCCTGAAGGACGGAGGCTAGATTTTAGGAAGAACATCCATCAGCAAGGCTGATGAAGACGGGCACCAAGCCTTCTGTGGCTATATGAGTCGGCTGTGTGGGGAGGGGCGGGCACCATTCATTCCCCAAATATTTACGGACTGTGTTCCTGGCGCTGGGCCCAGAGCCAAGGAACTTGGGTCAGGCCCTGGCTGCATCCATTACTCTTGTCTCACTCAGGCAAGCAGGCCCTGGACACGGGGAGGGGAAGCCGGAGGAGGCAGGAGCCTGGCTCACCCTCTGAGGGGGATGGGAGATGCAGAGAACAGTAGCCAGCCTACTGATCCTCCCACAGCCCACCAGCCCAGCAGGAATCTGGTTGCATCCCAGAGGCTCCGGGCCTGCTCTCAGGGGAGAGGTCGGAGAGCTGGGGGCAGGGAGGGGGCCCTCCCTGGCTCCCGGGATGACGGTGGGAAGAGTCTCTCTTGTCACACTGGCTTGGGTTATTCAGCCCCCTAGGAGGGGGGCTCCCCCAGGGCCAGGCTGGGTCAGACAAGCTGCTGCCTGCCTTACATCCTGGGCGGGAGGCCGTCCCTGAAGGCAGAGCTGACAGGAAAAAACAAGCAAGGAGCTTTACAGGGCTGGGGGTGCCGTCCCAGGCCTGTCGGCCTCACAAGCGGCCCCCACCCAGGGCACACCGCCCCATCAGGCGTGGCAGCCTCAGACACACCCTCAGAACTGCCCTGGGGCGCCAGAGGCAGGGGCCGGCCCCAGAAAATTACGATACTCTTCCTGGGCAGTGTACAGGGGCCAGACCTGTGTAGCTCCCTCCCTCTGGGCCAGGAAACTGGGGAGCCCTGCTCTGCTCCCAGGGCCTCTGCCCGAGAGCTTTCTCGAGCCTTCTCCCTTGTCCCCTCCTCTGCCCCCATCACCCACCTCTGCCTTCTAGTCCTGTCTTCCTCTGCCTCTCTGTCCCCTCTCTCCTCATCTCTCATCTCTGCATGGACAGGCTGGGACAAGAATCCAGGTGCCACCCACCCAAGAGAGGTCTGGTGGAAGGAGGAGCCGGGCCAGGAGAAGTGGCTGTGCATCCCCATAGCGTGTTGAGGACCCAGACGCTCAGCTTTCTCGGTCCCGTCCGGCCCCACCCGTGCCCTGGGAGGTCTGAGGCAGCAACATAGGAGCAAACAACACCTCTTTCCCCCTTGGCATGTTTAAGTAGCTAAACTTGAACTTCAGCCAAGCCTCTCCCAACCAGGCAAACACCTGCTCCCCTTCCCTGAAGGCCACCCTTTCCCTGATAACACCCCTGGGGACAGAGGGGGAAGCAGCACCGCCTGCCTCCTGGGGAGCCCCATTCAGCTCTGGCCAGAGGGGGGAGGGGCTGTGGGCCTGAGAGGCTCCAGGCCCTGTGGGTCCAAGGGCTCCAGGGAAGGATGGGCCCTCTGCCCAGTCACGGCCTCTCCTCCCCAGACCTGGGCTTCCCTGGCTGGGACTAGTTATGGGGATGGGCTGGTCCCCAGCCAGGGCAGCAAGGGCAGGTCTGCCCTAGAATCAGGGTTCAGTGGGCATGTGGCTGTCAGAGGAGATCCGAGCACCCCCTCTTCTCCCCTAAATTCTGGAAGGTCCTCCTGCCTCTCCGGGGCCCCCTCCCTCAGGAAGTCTTCCAGGTGGCGTGGACCCATCTCTGGTTGACCCAGAAAGTGCTGGTGGGCACCTGCCCTGTGCGGAGCGCACCTCGGCAGCCTGGGGGAGACCCGGAGGAGCGCTTGGCCCTGATCTTCAGAGGTCACTCAGTGCTCAGTGGGGAGACAGGCAGAGCAGGCCCTCCACTCAGGTGGGGGGCTGGTGTGCCTGTGTTTGGGAGCACGGGTTGGGGATGAGGATGGGGACAGCCTCTTTAATGAGGGCATCTGGGAAGGCTTGCTGGAGGAGGTGACATTTGGAGACGGGCCTCCATGAGGAGGGTCCTATCCCTCTTGGGGGCTGTGTCCACCACTGCTGCCCCCGCACTCCCACACCGACCTGGAGCCTCCTTAACCGCCAGGAGCAAAGCACGTTCCTTGCCCTCCTGCCACCTCACCCAGGGCCGGCCTCTCCTGCACCCCCATGACTTCCCAGCTGTGTCTGGGCTGGAGCCTCTCAGAGCCTCATCAGTGAGAAAGAAATGGTCTAGCACTGCCTCCTGCAGTCTTCCTGCTGATCGACTGGGGTCCTGTGAGTGACAGGTCTGAGAGAAGAGAGGTCCTGCACCTCTGCGCCAACAAACTAGACCTACTGCAGGTGACTGGGGTTTCTAAATTGTGAGAGGCAAAGGAGATACTGTGGTAAGCGTTCTCCCACTTGCCCTGGGGGGAGCTGAAGCGCCCCCCCCCCCCCCCCGCCGCCTTCAGTCTCAGTTCCTCAGGGCTGCTGACTCTTCTCTTGGGGCCTTGAACCCCTGTTTCTTTGAGTGTCAGAGTCCTTCCACCCAAGGATAGGCCTGGACAGGGCAGGGGTGGGGGTGGGTTGGGAAGGGGGGCTCCTTCAAGCTCCCAGATGTCGGCAAGGTGAATCTCCATGGCCTCCTCCAGCCATCTTGGCCTTTGGTCACTGACATGCTCCACGGTGTTAGTGTGTCTGTGTAACATCTGGCTGAAAGGTCTGACCTTCTACAGCCTGCACCAGTGCAGGAAAGGGCTTGGGGAAGTTAGCTGAGTGCAATGGGCCCTAAACCACATCCAAGCTCCCCTGCCTGCTTCACATGAAACCCAAGGGTCAGTCACCCAGGGAACTCGAGTGCTCCAGATTTCTAGGCTCACCCTTCCCCTTCTCACAATAAAAATCATACTGGGGGCTTACCTGGTGGCACAGTGGTTGGGAGTCCGCCTGCCGATGCAGGGGACACGGGTTCGTGCCCCGGTCCGGGAAGATCCCACATGCCGCGGAGCGGCTGGGCCCGTGAGCCGTGGCCACTGAGCCTGCGCCTCCGGAGCCTGTGCTCCGCAACGGGAGAGGCCATGGCAGTGAGAGGCCTGCGTACCGCAAAAAAAAAAAAAAAAAAAAAAAAATCATACTGGAAGAGCATGAGCCCCCCACCCCGAGGGTCTGGCTTTTGCTGAATTGTCTTCTCTGCCTCTCACCTGTGGGCTGTTGGCCCTGCACTTTGTCAGCCCAGGTGTGGAATGCACCCCCTCCTTCCTTAATTCCTCCTTGAATACTAGTCACCCAAGGCAGTGAAGGTGGAGGATCATTCCTGCGGGGTGGGGGTGCTGGAGGAGGGAGGGGAGTGATGAATATCAGATACCACTGGTCTTCAAGCCCCACAGCTGCCCTCTCCTCTCACGGCCAGCCGCCATGTTTTCATCTCACCCTGGTCACCCACCATCTTGTTGGTTCTCAGCCTCTCTCTGTCTCTCTGTCTCCCCCCACCCTCCCGCCCCGCCCACATCTCTCTTCAAGAACTCTCCCCTGAAACCCCGAGTGCTCCAGGCTGTTAGCTGGGGCCAGGCTGCTCTTCCTTTCATGTCCAGAGAGAGCCCAGAAAGTTATTTCCCAAGCATAGCCTCCTCTCAGGGGAATTCTGCTGTCAGCTTTTATAACAGCAACTGTGGTTTTGTTTTCTTCCCACTCCACATAGATGGGGGGGAACAAAGCAGGAGTAAGAACCTAGGACTTTAACTGCCGGTCTAAGAGCTGTGTGACCCTGAGCAAGTTCACAGGTCTCTCTGGGCCACCATTTAATTTTGTTGTAATGTGAATGTTTTATTGAAGTGTAACATACAGACAGAAAAGTGCATGGGTTTTCACAAAATGAACACAATATGTGGGACTTCCCTGCTGGTCCAGTGGTTAAGACTCTGCACTCCCAACATAGGGGTCCCGGGTTCGATCCCTGGTAAGGGAACTAGATCCCACATGCATGCCGCAGCTGAGTCCGCATGACACAACTAAAGACCCCACATGCCACAACTAAGATGCCACGTGCTGCAACTAAGACCCGGTGCGGCCAAATAAATAAATAAATAAAAGATCCCACACGGCATATGGCACGATCAACATCAACAAAAAATCAAACTTCTAAAACAAAAAATGAACACAATATGTAACCAGAATGCAGCTCAAAAAAATAGATTAATTCCAGCATCCCCCAAAGCCCCTCTTGCCTCCCCCTAATCTCTGCTTTCCCTAAAGGTAATCACCACCCTGACTTCTACCACCACAGAGTAGTTTTGCCTGGTTTTGAACTTTCTATCAACAGCATCGTACAATATGTGTTCTTCTGTGTCTGGCTTTTTTTGGTTGTTGTTCAGCGTTAAGCTTGTGAGATCCTCCATGTCGTTTCTTGTAGTTGTAGTTTGTTCCTTTGAGTTGCTGTATAATACACCATCATGTGAACATATCACCCTTTATCTGTCTATCCTACTGCTGATGGACATCCAGCTTTTAAAATTCGTGGCTGCTGACCACAGTGCCGTGGGGAACACTTGCCCCTGTCTTTTGGGGCATAATGTATGCCTTTCTGTTGGCTACATGCCCAGATGGGAAATTGTTAGGCCATAGGGGTTGGATAAGTTCAGCTTTAGTTGATGCTGCCATAAAGGTTTCCAAAGTGGCTGTGCCAACTTACTCCCACCGGCTGGGTACAAGAGTGCTACGTGCTTCACGTCCTGCCAACACTTAATAGTGTCGGTCTTTTCCCTTTTAGCTCCTTATGGTGTCTGCATCTCCCTGGTGACTGATGATATTGAACATCTTCCCAGATGTTTACAGGCCATTTGCAAAGCCTTATTTGTGAAGTGCCTATTCAAGCCTCTTGATCTTCTGATTGGGTTGTCCATCTTATTCCTATTGATCAGCAAGACAAGCCCTGGACACAAGCCCTTTGCATTGCAAATATCTTCTCCAACTCTGTAGTTTGCCTTTTCACTTTCTTCATGGTGACTTGTGATAAATAGAAGTTCTTAATTTTAGTGGAGAATAATTTATCAAGTTGTTTTCCATTATGGTTAGTACTTTGTGTGTTCTGTTTAAGAAACCTTTGCCCACCCCAAAGGCATGAAGATATTCTATGCTTTCTTCCAGTTTCCTTACCTTTTATATTTAGAACTAAACTTATCCTGAATTTATTTCTGGTGTGATGTGAAATAGGGATCAAGATGTCTTTTCTCCAGATAATAACTAGACTTATTGTGGTGATCATTTTGCAATGTATACAAATGTAGAATCATTATGTTGTACGCCTGAAACTAATATAATGTTGTATGTCCATTATACTTCAATTTTTAAAAGATACTTTTTTTCCAAATGAATATCCAATTGACCCAGCACCATTTTGAAGAGACCATTCTTTCCCCAGTATAGCATAGCAGTATCATCTGTGTCAAAAATCAAGTGGCGGGGCTTCCCTGGTGGCGCAGTGGTTGAGAGTCCGCCTGCCAATGCAGGGGACATGGGTTCGTGCCCCGGTCCGGGAAGATCCCACATGCCGCCGAGCGGCTAGGCCTGTGAGCCATGGCCACTGAGCCTGCGCATCCGGAGCCTGTGCTCTGCAAGGGGAGAGGTCACAACAGTGAGAGGCCCGCGTACCGCAAAAAAAAAAAAAAAAAAAAAAAAAAAAAAATCATGTGGCCATATTTGTGTGGATCTGTTTTGGGGCTCTGTATTTTGTTCTATCTGGTCTATTCTTGCACTAATACCACGCTGTCTTAATATCTGGTGCTGGAGTTCTTTTGCTTTGCTCTTCTTCAAGAGTGTCTTGGTGTTTCTTGGTCTTTTGCATTTCTGTATAAATTTTATTTTTTTTTATAGGGGTAAATTTAGAATCAACTGGCCAAGTTACACACACAAACTCACACACATACACATTCTCACTAGGAGTTTGATTGGGACTGCATTGAATCTATAGATTGATTTGTGGAGGATGAACACCTTTACAATATCTAGTCTTCCAATCCATGAACATGGTATACCCCTCTGTTAATTTAGGTATTTTAAAGTATTTCTCAGTAATGTTTTGTGGTTTTCTGTGTATTGACTATTCTTGCACTATTTTGGTTAGGTTTATTTCTAGGTAGGTATTTGCTAATCTTAAGGTGTATAAATGGTGTTTTTAAAAAAATTCCTTTCCCTAATTGTACATTGATAGTATATTGAAGAACATTTGATTTCTTATACTGATCTTGTATCCAGTGACCTTGTTAAATTCACTTATTTAGTCTAATATTTTGTATATTTTATGGATTTTGTCTGTGTATCATATGTCATCTAAATATTAGTAGTTTTCCCAATGTTCATAGCAGCATTATTTACAATTACCAAAGTATGGAAGCAACCTAATGTCCATCAACAGATGAATGGATAAAGAAGATGTGATACACACAAACACACACATATACACACAATGGAATACTCAGTCATAAAAAAGAATGAAATTCTGTTATTTGCAGCAAAGGTTGGACTTGGAGGGCATTATGCTAAATGAAATAAGTCAGACAGAGAAAGACAAATACTGTATGATATCACTTATATGTGGAATCTAAAAACTACAACAAACTAGTGAATACAACAAAGAAGAAACAGACCCACAGATATAGAGAACAAACTAGTGGTTACCAGTGGGGAGAGGGAAGGGGAGAGGGGCAATCTAAGGGTAGGGAGAAAAAGGGTTATGATGGGATTACATGAATTATGTGTGTGAAACTTTTGAAAATTGTAAAGCACTATAGAATTTAAAGAATCTTTCATTCAATAAAAAAAAAATAAGATAAATGATTCAACACCCCTCCCCACCCCAAAATACTGGTAGTTTTATTTCTTCCTTTACAGTTATTATAACTTTTATTTTTTGCCTCATTGCCCTGTCTGGGACTTGCAAGTGTAGTGCTAGTCAGAAGTGGTGATAGTGAAATCCTTGTCTCATTCCTGATCTCATAGAAAAGTTTACAGTAATTCATCATGAAGCTTGATGTTGGCTCTGTGTGCGTGTGTGTGTTTGTGTGTGTGTTTGTTTGTGTGTGTGTGTGTGTGTGTGTGTGTTTGGAGATACTCTTCATGGTACTTCTTTTTTTTTTTTTTTTTTGCGGTACGCGGGCCTCTCACTGTTGTGGCCTCTCCCGTTGCGGAGCACAGGCTCCGGGCGCGCAGGCTCAGCAGCCATGGCTCACGGGCCCAGCCGCTCCGCGGCATGTGGAATCTTCCTGGACCAGGGCACGAATCCGTGTCCCCTGCATCGGCAGGCGGACTCTCAACCACTGCGCCACCAGGGAAGCCCCATGGTACTTCTTTTTTGGACACATTTTTCTGATAAGAGAAGGAGGACCTGGGGTGGGGAACACTTGGGGGAGGAGCACCCCTGGGAATGGCCTGCTCCTCACTCAAAAACCAAAACGGAGCTATCTCCAAAGGGGGAGCACCTCCCTGATAACTCCCCTTCATGTCCTCCACCAAGCTTCAGTCTAGTCTAAGGGGTCACTAGGTGTTCCCCTTAGGCTCAGAAACATGAGACCACCAGTCCATTCCTGTCATTCCTCAGGGAAACTGAGGCTCAGAACAGGGTGGTGACAAGCTTCAGGTCAGCAAGTTAGTGGCAGGAGCCAGAATTAGAACTCGGGGTTCCTGGATCCCAGCCCCCCTTCAGCCACTGCTCTCAGGCCAGGAGTTGGGAGGTGGCCAGAGGGCAGAGGGAGGTGTATGTGTTTTAGGTAAAGGACAATTTTGTCCGAATATCCACAGATGCTGTGTAAAGAAGGTGGGTAGGCAGCCCCTCCTCTGGCAAGAGAGGGAGGGGGGCTGGGGCTGGTAGAGGTGGGAGGTGGGTGGAGAAGCTGACCCTCACTTCTGGTCCTGCATAGTTTGGAAGGGGGCTTTGGGGGCACTCTCAGAAGAGACTAGAAAAGGATGAGGAACTAGACATGGGGTCCAAGATTGGAGGGCCTGGGAGGCACATGGAGGGGCCCTGGGCCCTGGGCTGGGGGTGGTGGTGGCGGTGGCGGGGAGACACTGGAGCAAACAGAGACACAGGATGTTGAAGTCAAGCAGCATTCTCCTCTTCTGTCCTCCCCTCCTTCCCTGCCCACGGGGAATGTTAGGAATGTGATGAACTGATAAGATCGGGACTCCCACTCTACCTGGCGCTGAGTACTGGGGCTGGGGTGCTTCGCCACCCCCACCTACAGAGGGGATTTTCTTGAGAGTTGGGAAGTTTCCAATAGATATAATTCTAATGGAGGAGCTGCACGGAAGGTGTGAGGGAGGGGTGCTCCTCATGTAGGGCAACGGGCCACATGCCAGGGCCATGGGCGTGGCCAGATGCTTTCTAGCTGAGCTGAACCATGTGTCAGAAGGCAGGGGGCTGGGTTGAGCGAGGGGGTTCCCAGTTGCCAGGGAAGCTGGAGCAGGAAGAGAGGGGAGTGGGAAGCAAGGCCAAACAGTGGCTGACACTCTTCCAGAGGACAGGGCTCCGTGGCTGCTGGCCAAGGAAGCCATCTGGGGGCCCTGTCCAAAAAGTGACCCCAGGGGTGCTACCACACCCCTGCTGGGTCTGGAGTTCCGGTGTGTAAGGAGCAGACTGGGGCTCCTGCGGTCCTCATTGAGGTTGGTCCAGGGGATCCTCCGATTCAATTCAAGGCAGTTACTTGGACCCATGGACACTCTCGGGCGTGTTCTTTTTTTTTTTTTTTTTTTTTTTTTGCGGTACGCGGGCCTCTCACTGTTGTGGCCTCTCCCACTTCGGAGCACAGGCTCCGGATGCGCAGGCTCAGCGACCATGGCTCACAGTCCCAGCCGCTCCGCGGCATGTGGGACCTTCCCGGACCGGGGCACGAACCCGTGTCCCCTGCATCGGCAGGCGGACTCTCAACCACTGCGCCACCAGGGACAAGACTCAATGCTTCCAGCACACGGGAGACCAGTGCTCTGGAGGTAAACACTGGCCCTGGTTACCCAGAGCAGGGGTGGGGTAGGAGCCAGGTTTCAGGAAGGCAGAGGCGCACAGTGACCCCAGGGCACGCAGGACCTGGGTCTGCTCCCGGGGCCCACTTTCTGCTCTCTGGATGCACATGTCTGAGGAAAGCTGCCAGAACAGAGCCGTGCATGGGAGGACGAGGGGAGGGGAGGGGCTGGTGGTTGGAGGTTGGGCCTGGTTGGAGGAGGAACAGAGATAGAGAAAACCGCAGCCCCCCGGGGACCTCTGTGCGGCTACACCTGAGACCCGCTGCGAGCAACCCGACACAGGGATGGGAGGCCATCCAAACCTCGCTCAGGGCCCACTGCCCGTTGGTTCTTGCTGCAGAACAGAGGCAAGGGGCACCATCCCACGTGGCTGCAGTAGGAAGCGACCGAGGCAGCAGGCCTGAGCCACAGACACCTAGCTGCCCTTACTGACCCGCGTCTGCGCATGGGACGGGCTGCTGAGTAGAGAGGAGCTGTGCGAAATGCCTACAACAGAGCCCTTGTCTCGGCCACTTTTGTTTCCTCCTTACACCTAGCACAATGCCTGCTGGCACATGTGAGGAGTCCAAAGTGCTTGGGGAATAAAAACCACGAATGAATAAATGATGGATGAATAAACAAATGCGGTAACCCATCTGAGTTCCCAGCAGCCGGAGTCCTCATCCGTTAGAAGTGGACAGACCTGCCACCTGGTGGTGATTGCGCTAACTGCAGCACGCGGTCAGGGCCCAGCATCGCCCGTCTCCAAACCGCAGAAGCCTGGATTGCAACGGTTCAGACTCATCCAAGGGCCACCTTGACCCTTCTCCTGCCTCCAGACCACACCCCCTTCTTTTCCGGCACACTTAGGCAGTTTTCTCTTATTTTTAAAAATCTCCAAGGAAAGAGATTTCTCCTTGGAAAATCCTATGATCTGACCTCTTATCCTCAAGACAGAGAAAGACTGAGAGGACGAGAGGGCACCTGTCCCCACATCCAGACGGGATGGTCAGCCTGAGGAGGGGCCAGGCCCTGGACTGGCAGGAATTCTGTCTGTCTGCCGGTTTCTCCTTCGACTTCTAAATATATTAAGTTGGCTGGTTTGTACCAGGATGGGTTGTTGGCTCCTGCCTCTCTCCATTTGTATGAGAAAACTTGGCCTCTTCCTCCTCAGAGGAAGGAAGGCAGATTCCAGGCTGCTCTGCAGGGTCTGGGCAGCCCCAGTGGGCACCCGGGGCCCAGAGACACACTGCCATTCACCTCACAAGGCAGATAACTGTGGGGACCCCCCAGGGCCTGTGATGAACTCGGTGGCTCTAACATGGGGAAACGCCCAGCCTGGGGATGCAAGACGTTGCTGTGTGACTGTGGGCAGGTCACCTGCCCTTTCTGGGCCTCAGCGACCCCACCTGTATAACTGGGGGTGCCTCTGCCTCTTCATACCTGGCTGACGTCTATGGCGTGTCTCCCCTCCTTCCACTGGCCCAGTTTCCATAGCTGTCTCCATCCTCTCCATTCCTCGTCTTGCTCTTCACCCCCAGGGCCAGCTGCAGAACAAATGGTGACTTCTCAGATGTCCCTGTAAGGAAACATCCCAGTGTGGTGAAATCATTGGTTGCCCACCCCTGACAACCACTCTTCCCTTCCTCCTTGGTCACAGACCCCACTTTTACTGGGGACAGCAGGATCTCTGGAGGGGAAGCCCAGGAATAAGCGCAAACATTTCCCCGAGCAGTGGGTGCCTGGCTGCACCCACGCCGCTCCCCCTCCCCCATTCCATCCCTGACGTTGAGCTCCTTTGCCCACAAAACCACACCAGAGGGACTTGATGGTGCCCTGGGGAGAACACCAGTGTCCTTCCCAGGGTGCTGTCTTCCGGTGTTCCTCTGTCAGCCCCTGGGTGCCAGAGTGGCGCTCAGCTCCAATGCATGGGCCCCACAGCAGCTGTGCTGGGGCTCAGAGGCTCAAAGTCTCTCACATAAATGCTCCTGCCACCTGCCTAATCAGGAGCTCAGCCTAGGCCGTGGGGCTGGGCAAGGACGGATGTCTTGGCTAACATCTTCTCTCCACTCCCCCAGCCTATCATAAAACAAAACCCCCTATGCTTTTTCTATACCTGTCCCTCCCCGGTTTTCTGGAGAGGCAACTAACCCTCTGCAAACGCTCATCTTCCTGGAGACCAACGCTGCTGACTGGCACGCCATGCCTCTGCCAGGGCGGGGACCAGGACGGCCAAGCCTTTAGGGGAAAGACCTCAGGGAACACAGCTAAAGGTTAAGAGAGGCGGGGGCTGACAAAAGAGTGGAATACGGCAGGTAAACTGCTTTGCAAAGGAACGTGCTTCTGATCAGCTGAGGAAATGCTATTCATGGTAAATATCTGCTTGTCATTCCTTTGTCCAAAGGGGTAGTCATTGTGTCAAGGTGGGAATGATGGGGAGTCCCAGTGTCTGGGCAGGAGGAGCCCCAGGGAAAGAAGGCTGCATCCTGAGTCACAGGTAGCTTCGAGCCTGAAGGAGGTGACGAGGCACAGAGAGTGGAATGGGTTGGGAGGGTGAGAGCGGAAGGTGGGGGAAGGGCCTTGGGAGCTGGACTGAGAAAGGATGCTGGTCAGAACAGCAAGTAGGCATGGGTCTCACTGGGCACGAAAGTGAGGTGGAAGTTGTCCCCAGGCACTGGGAGAGCTCATCCCCGTATTTCAGGGGCTGGCAAACTATAATCCAAGGGCTAAATCCAGCCGGCTGCCTGATTTTGCAAACACGTGTTATTTATTATTGTCTGCGGCTGCTTCCTTGTTGTAACAGAAACCATAGGACCTGCAAAGACTAAAATATTTCCTATCTGGCCTTTTACAAAGTTTGCCAACCTCTGCCGTCCCTGGTCCGCCGATCTTCCACGTAACAATTGATGAGCACCTACTACATGCCAACCCTGTGATAAACTCTGACTGCAGTGCCAGCAACAAGGGGTATCATCCTGCCCTCTCGGCACTCACAGTCTAGAGGGAGAGACTGGTAAGTAGAGAGACTGACTGTCTAACCAAGAGGTTTTACCACGGGAAGCCAAATTGCTGTCGAATACAACAGCGGGCACACAGTAGGGAAGAGAAAAGCACAGAGAACCTAGGAAGCCAGAGGCAAGGCTCTCAGCTAGGGGACCAGGCTGTGTATCATAGAAGGCTTCTTGGAGGCGAGCTTGGTCTCCAAGGACAAGAGGGGGTTGGCACCTGAAGAAGGAGGAAAGACACCGAGAGGGGGCTGGAGCCCGCAGGGTTGAAGTGCTGCTGGTGTGGGCTTGAAGGTGAAGGTGATGCACCGGAGGGCTTTGAGCTGGAGTATGGTTACGGAGGAGGGGCGGGCTGAGGGAGACCTGGTGCAGGACATCTGGGGAGGGATGCTGAGGCCTGGATATGGTGGGGGGCAGGGCAGTGAGATGGGGATGTCAGGAAAATTGACAGGTATTTGGGAGGCAGGACTGATCCTACGCTCGGGGAATGACTGATTGTGGCAGATGGGAGCGTAGTGCATGGAGTGACATGGTGCCGTGGCTGAGAAGAGGAGCAGTGAAGGAGAATGTTTAGGATGAAGACGGCAAGTTCCATTTCCAACGGATGGAGTTTGAGCTGCCTTTGGGACAACCAAGTCAGGGGGAAGGTCTGTGCTGGAGCTAGGGATTGAAAGCCATAGGAGTGGAAGAGATTGTGCGAGGCACGTGTGACGTGAGAGCTGAGAACAGAGGCAAGAGCAGGATCCCAGGGACATTACTGAGCATATACGATGTGCCTGGCTGAGTGCAAGGCGCTGGGGACAGAGCGGGAATCAGACGTAGTCCCTGACCTTGAGAAACTCACTGTCAAATCGGTAAGAGAGACACATCGATAGATCATCTCAATATAATATGGTAAGTGATAAAATGGATGCGTGCTTGTTTGGCTCCAGGGAGCTGGACAAAAACGATTTAGTGGAAAGCACTTTGGCTCGCAGCTGACCGGGTAACGGACAGCTGAGGATGCTTTTGCCTGCGCGTCATCTATTCCCCCTTCTGGTAAGAGCCCCCCAGTTTCCCTTTAGGGAAGCACTTCTCCACTCCCGTAACCAGTGTTTGAGGGAGCTGGCTCCCTCCAGCCTCCCTCCCACTCGGGTGAGCACATCCAGGCTTGGCAACTCCCTTTGAACACCACCATGCCAGTGGTCCAGGGCATCTGCTGAAGCCCAGTCCCAGTACTTTCCTGGTTAGGACTGCTGGGTGAGGATAATGGAAGCACAGGCTGCAGGAGGAACCAGAGAAAGCAGACAGAGAAAGAGAGTGGACCTGGCAACATCATCTGAGCTCTGTGCAATGAATTCTACCCGGGCCCTGGCTTTCAGAAGGCAGGGAATCACCTCATGTGTGGGTGACCAATTTTTTAAAGTCAACCTGGGACACAGTCATACCAGACAAAATGTATAAGGGCATAATAAAATCATATATAGGATAGACATGTTTTATGACTTAAACATTAATATATGAAAATAGTTATTTATTTGAAATTATATGTTATTCTCTGTTATTTACTTTTCTGGTCCATAAATGCTGTTATATAAACAAAACAACAATAGGACTAGTTAAAAGAGATTAGTACTAATTGATAGTGAGACCAATTAAACAAATAATATGTGCGAGAAAAATATAACAATATTTTTATAACATCTCTTTTGTTCTCATATAATTTTATAAATTTATTTTAACTCTTGAAAACTTTTCATTGGATATTAAAATTCTGTGGGCTATATTACTGTGTATTCTTTTTTTTAAAATTTATTTATTTATGTTTGTTTGAGTTGGGTTTTTTTTTTTATACAGCAGGTTCTTATTAGTTATCTATTTTATACATATTAGTGTATACATGTCAATCCCAATCTCCCAGTTCATCCTACCCCCACCCCCACCCCCGCCACTTTCCCCCATTGGTGTCCATACGTTAGTTCTCTGCATCTGGGTCTCAATTTCTGCCCTGCAAACCAGTTCATCTGTACCATTTTTCTAGGTTCCACATATATACGCTAATATACAATATTTCTTTTTCTCTTTCTGACCTACTTCACTCTGTATGATAGTCTCTGGATCCATCCACATCTATACAAATGACCCAATTTCGTTCCTTTTTATGGCTGAGTAATATTCCATTGTATATATGTACCACATCTTCTTTATCCATTTATCTGTCAATGGGCATTTAGGTTGCTTCCATGTCCTGGCTATTGTAAATAGCACTGCAGTGAACACTGGGGTGCATGTGTCTTTTTGCATTATGGTTTTCTCTGGGTATATACCCAGTAGTGGGATTGCTGGGTCATATGGTAATTCTAATTTTAGTTTTTTAAGGAACCTCCATACTGTTCTCCATAGTGGCTGTACCAATTTACATTCCCGCCAACAGTGCAAGAGGGTTCCCTTTTCTCCACACCCTCTCCAGCATTTGTTGTTTGTAGATTTTCTGATGATGCCCATTCTAACTGGTGTGAAGTGATACCTCATTGTAGTTTTGATTTGCATTTCTCTAATAATTAGTGATGTTGAGCAGATTTTCATGTGCTTCTTGGCCATCCGTATGTCTTCTTTGGAGAAATGTCTATTTAGGTCTTCTGCCTATTTTTGGATTGTTTGTTTCTTTAATATTGAGCTGCATGAGCTGTTTATGTATTTTGGAGATTAATCCTTTGTCCATTGATTCATTTGCAAATATTTTGTCCCATTCTGAGTGTTGTCTTTTCATCTTGTTTGTAGTTTCCTTTGCTGTGCAAAAACTTTTGTTTCATTAGGTCCCATTTGTTTATTTTTGTTATTTCCATTACTCCAGGAGGTGAGTCAAAAAAGATCTTGCTGTGATTTATGTCAAAGAGTGTTCTTCCTATGTTTTCCTCTAAGAGTTTTATAGTGTCTGGTCTTACTTTTAGGTCTCTAATCCATTTTGAGTTTATTTTTGTTTATGGTGTTAGGGAGTGTTCTAATTTCATTCTTTTACATGTAGCAGTCCAGTTCTCCCAGCACCACTTATTGAAGAGACTGTCTTTTCTCCATTGTAAATCCTTGCCTCCTTTGTCATAGATTAGTTGACCATAGGTACGTGGGTTTATCTCTGGGCTTTCTGTCCTGTTCCATTGATCTATATTTCTGTTTTTGTGCCAGTACCATACTGTCTTGATTACTGTAGCTTTGTAGTATAGTCTAATGTCTGGGAGCCTGATTCCTCCAGCTCTGTTTTTTTCCCTCAAGACAGCTTTGGCTATTTGGGATCTTTTCTGTCTCCATAAAAATTTTAAGATTTTTTGTTCTAGTTCTGTAAAAAATGCCATTGGTAATTTGATAGAGATTGCATTGAATCTGTAGATTACTTTGGGTAGTATAGTCATTTTCACAATATTGATTCTTCCAATCCAAGAACATGGTATATCTCTCCATCTGTTGGTATCATCTTTAATTTCTTTCATCAGTGTCTTATAGTTTTCTGCATACAGGTCTTTTGTCTCCCTAGGTAGGTTTATTCCTAGGTATTTTATTATTTTTTTTACAATGGTAAATGGGAGTGTTTCCTTAATTTCTCTTTCAGATTTTTCATCATTAGTGTATAGGAATGCAAGAGATTTCTCTGCATTAATTTTGTATCCTGCAACTTTACCAAATTCATTGATTAGCTCTAGTAGTTTTCTGGTGGTATCTTTAGGACTCTCTATGTATAGTATCATGTCATCTGCAAAGAGTAACAGTTTTACTTCTTCTTTTCCAATTTGTATTCCTTTTATTTCTTTTTCTTCTCTGATTGCTGTGGCTAGGACTTCCAAAACTATGTTGAATGATAGTGATGAGAGTGGACATCCTTGTCTTGTTCCTGATCTTAGAGGAAATGCTTTCAGTTTTTCACCATTGAGAATGATGTTTGCTGTGGGTTTGTCCCATATGGCCTTTATTATGTTGAGGTAGTTCCCTCTATGCCCACTTTCTGGAGAGTTTTTATCATAAATGGGTGTTGAATTTTGTCAAAAGCTTTTTCTGCATCTATTGAGATGATCATATGGTTTTTCTTCTTCAACTTGTTAATATGGTGTATCACACTGATTGATTTGTGTATATTGAAGCATCCTTGCATCCCTGGGATAAGTCCCACTTGATCATGGTGTATGATCCTTTTAATGTGTTGTTGGATTCTGTTTGCTAGTATTTTGTTGAGGATTTTAGCATCTATATTCATCAGTGATATTGCTCTGTAATTTTCTTTTTTTGTAGTATCTTTGTCTGGTTTTGGTATCAGGGTGATGGTGGCCTCATAGAATGAGTTTGGGAGTGTTCTTTCCTCTGCATTTTTTTGGAAGAGTTTGAGAAGGATGGGTGTTAGCTCTTCTCTAAATGGTTGATAGAATTCACCTGTGAAGCCATCTGGTCCTGGACTTTTGTTTGTTGGAAGCTTTTTAATCACAGTTTCAATTGTATTACTTGTGATTGGTCTGTTCATATTTTCTTTTTCTTCTTGGTGCAGCCTTGGAAGGTTATACCTTTCTAAGAATTTGTCCATTTCTTCCACGTTGTCCATTTTATTGGCATAGAGTTGCTTGTAGCAGTCTCTTAGGATGCTTTGTATTTCTGCGGTGTCTGTTGTAACTGCTCCTTTTTCATTTCTAATTTTAATGATTTGAGTCCTCTCCCTCTTTGTCTTGAGTCTGGCTAATGGTTTATCAATTTGGTTTATCTTCTCAAAGAACCAGCTTTTAGTTTTATTGATCTTTGCTATTGTTTTCTTTGTTTCTATTTTATTTATTTCTGCTCTGATCTTTATGATTTCTTTCCTTCTACTAACTTTGGGTTTTGTTTGTTCTTCTTTCTCTAGTTCTTTTAGGTGTAAGATTAGATTGTTTATTTGAGATGTTTGTTGTTTCTTGAGGTAGGATTGTATTGCTGTAAACTTCTCCCTTAAAATTGCTTTTGCTGCATCCCATAGGTTTTGGATCGTCGTGTTTTCATTGTCATTTGCTTCTAGGTATTTTTTTATTTCCTCTTTGATTTCTTCAGTGATCTCTTGGTTATTTAGTAACATATTGTTTAGCCTCCATGTGTTTGTGTTTTTTACGTTTTCTTCTTTGTAATTGATTTCTAATCTCATAGCGTTGTGGTCAGAAAAGAAGCTTGATATGATTTCAGTTTTCTTAAATTTACTGAGGCTTGATTTGTGACCCAAGATGTGATCATTCCTGCAGAATGTTCCATGTGCACTTGAGAAGAAAGTGTAATCTGCTGTTTTTGGATGGAATGTCCTATAAATATCAATTAAATCTCTCTGTTCTATTGTGTCATTTAAAGCTTGTGTTTCCTTATTAATTTTCTGTCTGTATGATCTGTCCATTGGTGTAAGTGAGGTGTTAAAGTCCCCCACTATTATTGTGTTACTGTTGATTTCCTCTTTTATAGCTGTTAGCAGTTGCCTTATATATTGAGGTGCTCCTATGTTGGGTGCATATATATTTATAATTGTTATATATTCTTCTTGGATTGATCCCTTGATCATTATGTAGTGTCCTTCCTTGTCTCTTGTAACATTCTTTATTTTAAAGTCTATTTTATCTGATATGAGAATTGCTACTCCAGCTTTCTTTTTATTTCCATTTGCATGGAATATCTTTTTTCATCCCCTCACTTTCAGTCTGTATGTGTCCCTAGGTCTGAAGTGGGTCTCTTGTAGACAGTATATATATGGGTCTTGTTTTTGTATCTATTCAGTGAGCCTGTGTCTTTTGGTTGGAGCATTTAATCCATTCACATTTAAGGTAATTATTGATATGTATGTTCCTATTACCATTTTCTTAATTGTTTTGGGTTTGTTTTTATAGGTCCTTTTCTTCTCTTGTGTTTCCCATTTAGAGAAGTTCCTTTAGCGTTTGATGTAGACCTGGTTTGGTGGTGCTGAATTCTCTTAGCCTTTGTTTGTCTGTAAAGCTTTTGATTTCTCCATAGAATCTGAATGAGATCCTTGCTGGGTAGAGTACTCTTATTGTAGGTTCTTCCCTTTTATCACTTTAAATATGTCATGCCACTCCCTTCTGGCTTGTAGAGTTTCTGCTGAGAAATCAGCTGTTAACCTTATGGGAGTTCCCTTGTATGTTATTTGTCATTTTTCCCTTGTTGCATTCAATAATTTTTCCTTGTCTTTAATTTTTACCAATTTGATTACTATGTGTCTTGGCATGTTTCTCCTTGGGTTTATCCTTTATGGGACTCTCTATGCTTCCCGGACTTGGGTGGCTATTTCCTTTCCCATGTTAGGGAAGTTTTCGACTATAATCTCTTCAAATATTTTCTCGGGTCCTTTCTCTCTCTCTTCTCCTTCTGGGACCCCTGTAATGCGAACGTTGTTGTGTTTAATGTTGTCCCAGAGGTCTCTTATGCTGTCTTCACTTCTTTTAATTCTTTTTTCTTTATTCTGTTCCGCAGTAGTGAATTCCACCATTCTGTCTTCCACGTCACTTATCCGTTCTTCTGCCTCAGTTATTCTGCTATTGATTCCTTCTAGTGTATTTTTCATTTCAGTTATAGTGTTGTTCATCTCTGTTTGTTTGTTCTTTAATTCTTCTAAATCTTTGTTAAACATTTCTTGCGTCTTCTCGATCTTTGCCTCCATTCTTTTTCCAAGGTCCTGGATCATCTTCACTATCATTATTCTGAATTCTTTTTCTGGAAGGTTTGCCTATCTCCACTTCATTTAGTTGTTTTTCTGGGGTTTTATCTTGTTCCTTCATCTGGTACATAGCCCTCTGCCTTTTCATCTTGTCTTTCTGTGAATGTGGTTTTTGTTCAACAGGCTGCAGGACTGTAGTCTTTTTGCTTCTGCTGTCTGCCCTCTGGTGGATTAGGCTAAGAGGCTTGTACAAGTTTGCGTTGGGTTTTCCTTGCTGCGTGCAGGCTTTCTCTAGTTGCAGTGAGTGGGGGCTGCTCTTCATTGCAGTGCTCTACTCATTGGGTGGCTTCTCTTGTTGTGGAGCAAGGGCTCTAGGTGCGTGGGCTTCAGTAGTTGTGGCACGCAGGTTTAGTTGCTCCGCAGCATGTAGGATCTTCCTGGACCAGGGGTTGAACCCATGCCCCTGCGTTGGCAGGTGGATTCTTAACCACTGCACCACCAGGGATGTTCCTATTACTGTGTATTCTTTTGTTTTTTGTGGTTTTTTTTGCGGTACGCGGGCCTCTTACTGTTGTGGCCTCTCCCGTTGCGGAGCACAGGCTCCAGATGCGCAGGCTCAGTGGCCATGGCTCACGGGCCCAGCCGCTGCACGGCATGTGGGATCTTCCCGGACCGGGGCACAAACCCGTGTCCTCTGTATCGGCAGGCGGACTCTCAACCACTGCGCCACCAGGGAAGCCCTGTGTATTCTTAAGATACATAAATGTGGGGCTTTTAAAAAGGAGAACAGAAATATAATAGGACAAATTAAACAGATATTACCCATATTTAATTTAAAAAAGAGCAATGACATGTTTCTTCCTGTCCCATGGCACGGTAAGGTAATTTGACTCTTTCTCTTTTCTCTTCCAGTAACTGAACTGCCTGAGGTCTTTATTTAGGATGGCCTTCTCTTCTTTTATGTAATAGTGCAATTCCAGACAGGCAACTGTAAAATTCACTTGGGCCTACAGCTTTGCTCTTATCAATCCTACATTATACTGCTTCCTTGGTGTCAGTCCAGTACGACGACGTGAAACTAAAAATCCTCTCAACATAAACATTGGAGAGTGGAATACTTAGGATTTTACTTACTGACAACAGCAGGTTTTTAGACTTGTAGAAATCAGTTTATAGCTCTTGAGAAATGTCCTACTTTTATCTACAGACTTTTGGTCGACCAGCTTTTATCAATCCAGTCTTTTGCATCTATGAGTTCATCATATAGACTCTCCGCATCCAAAACGTCCATCATTTTTAAGGACTCAGATGTCACCAGAAGTTTAACTTCTTTCTCAGGGAAAACAAAGCACAGAGGTAATTTGAAGTTGTGAAATCAAAGGTGAAATGATGCGATGGTTAATTTTATGTGTCAGCTGGATCGTGTCCTTGGAGTGCCCAGATATTTGGTTAAACATTATTCTGGTTGTGTCTGTCAAGCTGTTTCCGAATGAGATTAGCCTTTGAATTAGTAGACTGAGTACATTGACTCTATAGATTCCTCTCTCCAACGTGGGGGGCCTCATCCGGTCCTTTGAAAGCCTGAGTATCAGACTGAGACTGGAACTTACACCATTGGTTCTCCTGGGTCTCAGGTCTTGGGATGCAGACTGGAACCATACCTCATCTCCCTTGGGTCTTCAGCTTGCTGACTACAGATACAGAAGTCTTCTCAACTACCATAACCACCTGAGCCAATTCCTTATCATGAATAAGTATATATCTATAGATAGATAGATAGATATAGATAGATATGTATGCCCATATCTACCTATCTACCTATCATCTATCTATCTATCTATCTACCTATCTATCTAGTCTGTCTATATATCTATCTAATGTTCTATTGGTTCTGTTTCTCTGGAGAACCCAGACTAATACAGTTTTCAAATAAGTTAAAGTTTTAGTAGAGAAATTAAGAAATTCTTGAAGCAGTCTTATTTCCAAAGTATGAGGGTTTTTTTTCTGTATATGAGTTTTTGTCACAATGTACACATGACATTGAACAACTCAGATGCCGTTGGTTCATCCTTTTCTAGGCTCCTCATGGCCTCTCCAAAGATCATCATGCAGTTCTGGAGAAACAGCATAAACATCTGTTTTACTGTAATCCCTTTCTCTATGCTCATCTTTTTTTTTTTTTTTTTTTTTTTTTGCGGTACGTGGGCCTCTCACTGTTGTGGCCTCTCCCTTTGCGGAGCACAGGCTCCGGACGCGCAGGCTCAGTGGCCATGGCGCACGGCCTAGCTGCTCTGCGGCATGTGGGATCTTCCCGGACCGGGGCACGAACCCGTGTCCCCTGCATCGGCGGGCGGACTCTCAACCACTGCGCCACCAGGGAAACCCCACGCTCATCTTTAATGTACTTCCAAATTAGAGACATTCTTTTTATCTTACCCTTTAAAAATACGATTTTACAGCAGGTCAACATTCTAATATCTCTGCCATGGACAGCAACTGAGCTGTTTTGTAGGCGCATGCCTGAGGAAGCGATCTCATTAACCGCTTCTGCACATTTTGAGAAAACTGAAAAGTGACTGAAAAAAATTCATTATGAAAACCTCAATATCACAGAAAAGTAAATCACACTCCTTTCAACAGCAATGTGCACAGGAGGTGCGGTCCATTTAGCAGGTAAGATCTTTTCTATTTTTTGGTAAGAAGTTTCCAGACTGAATGGAATTTGCCAAAGTTTACATTTGCCCTGTCTGCTGAATATCCAAGATAGATGAGCAAGATTACTTTGTATGTGGATAAGATATCAACAACCTTTCGTTTTGTGCTTTCTGTGGATTTTTAAAAACCTTCATAGAAATCAAGATGACCATTTGAAACTCTGTTTTTCAAATCAAGGTACCTAAGAGCTGGGGTGGAACATCTTTTTGTTGCCATGATTCAGACTTGAAATACATGGCATGACTGTTGGTGAGATCTGACAAAATCAGCTCTCTACTGTTGGAGGTCATGACGTAGGTTATCGAAAAATCCCCTTTTGCTCTCCCAGGGGACATTTTAGTTGCACCGTCTGAATCAGGTAATGTAACTTCACTCAGTTTCACAGTGCTGTCAAGGAAACTATATGATGATACCTGCTCATTCGTGTAGGATGCCTGAACCACTATTTGTGAGTGAGGATTGTGTCTTTTGGGAGATGAAAAACTTTTGATTGATTTATAATTACTTGCCTGATTCATCCCAAATTTGTTGAGATTCCATATATATGAGTCTCTGTGTTTGCTTCACGGCCCCTTCTTCAAGCCCAAATTCTATTCTGCATATTGTGCAGTTCTCTGTTTTGATTATTTACCTCCCCATTCCAGTTCTATATGTCTTTCTGTCATTAAAACAACACAGTCATTCAGAGAAAGACAAATATTATACGATATCACTTATATGTGGAGTCGAAAAAATAGTACAAATGAATAAAACAGAAACAGACTCACAGACATAGAAAACAAACTTATGGAATTAATATTGTTAAAATGGCCATACTACCCAAAGCAACCTAGAGATTTAATGCGATCCCTATCAAATTACCTATGACCTTTTTCACAGAACTAGAACAAATAATCCTAAAATTCGTATGGAACCACAAAAGGCCCAGAATTGCCAAAGCAACCCTGAAAAAAAAAGAACTAAGCAAGAGGCATAACCATCCCAGACTTTAGACAATACTACAAAGCTTCAGTAATCAAAACAGCATGGTGTTGGCACAAAAACAGACATATGGATCAATGAAGCAGAATAGAGAATGCAGAAATAAACCCACATGCCTATGCTCAATTAATCTTCAACAAAGGAAACAAGAATATACAATGGGAAAAAGACAGTCACTTCAGCAAGTGGTGCTGAGACAGTTGGACAGCTGCATGTATATCAATGAAGTTAGAACACACACTCTCACCATACACAAAAATAAACTCAAAATTTATTAAAGACTTAGACATAAGACATGACACCATAATAGTCTTAGAAGAGAGCATAAGCAAAACATTCTCTGACAAATTGTACCAATGTTTTCTTAGGCCAGTATCCCAAGGCAATAGAAATAAAATGAAAATAAACAAATGGGGCCTAATCAAACTCATAAGCTTTTGCACAGCAAAGGAAACCATAAACCAAATGAAAAGACAACCTACAGAATGGGAGAAAATATTTGCAAATGATGCGACTGACAAGGGTTAATTTCCAAAATATACAAACAGCTCATACAACTCGACAACAAAAAAACAAACAACCCAATCAAAAAATGGGCAGCAGACCTAAAGAGACATTTCTCCAAAGAAGAAATACAGGTGGCCAATAGGCACATGAAAAGTTGCTCAACATCACTAATTATTAGAGAAATGCAAATCAAAACTACAATGAGGTACCACCTCATGCCGGTCAGAATGGCCATCATTAAAAAGTCTACAAATAACTAATGCTAGAGAGGGTGTGGAGAAATGGGAACCCTCCTACACTGTTGGTGGGAATGTAAGTTGGTGGAAAACAGTATGGAGGTTCCTCAGGAAACTAAAAATAGGATTACCATATGATCCAGCAATCCCACTCCTGGGCATATATCCAAACAAAACTATAATTCAAAAAGACACATGCACCCTTATGTTCATAGCAGCACTATTCACAATAACCAAGACATGGAAACAGCCTAAATGTCCATTGACAGATGAATGGTTAAAGAAGATGTGGTACATATATACAATGGAATAGTACTCAGCTATAAAAAAAGAATGAAATAATGCCATTTGCAGCAACATGGATGCAGCTAGAGATTATCATACTAAGTGAAGTAAGTCAGAAAGAGAAAAGACAACTACCTTATGATATCACTTCTATGTGGAATCTAAAATATGACACAAATGAACCTATCTGGGAAACAGAAACAGAATCAGGGACAGAGAGCAGACAGATAGTTGCCAAGGGGGAGCGGGTAGGAGAGGGTTGAATTGGTAGTTTGGTATTAGCAGATGTAAACTGGCGTATATAGAAGGGATAAAAAACAAGGTCCTACTGTATAGCACAGGGAACTCTATTCAATATCTTGTGATAACCTATAATGAAAAAGAATTTTTTAAAAAAGAATATAGATATATGCACATATATATGTATAACCGAATCACTTTGCTGTACACCTGAAACTAATACAATATTGTAAATTAAGTAGACTTCAAAATAAATAATTTTAAAAAACCCACAGTCCTAACACAGTCCTTTAGCCTTTTTCACCTGGTGGTGTCATTGGTATTGTAATTATTCTCATCGTCATGATCTGAACTCTTAAAATACATGGTCACAGTATTCACATTGTTAAAAATGAGACTATCACCATCTCAATCCACAGGCCAAGTCAAAGGCAGACTGCTAAAGTCTCTTAAGTTACTCACTTCAGTGCCATCACTCAGAGTGATGCAATGATGATGACCCATTAGAGTGAACCACAAATCACAGTTGGCATAATAGTCTTAGTCCAGAATTGCCAAAGCAACCCTGAAAAAAAAAGAACTAAGCAAGAGGCATAACCATCCCAGACTTTAGACAATACTGCAAAGCTTCAGTAATCAAAACAGCATGGTGTTGGCACAAAAACAGACATATGGATCAATGAAGCAGAATAGAGAATGCAGAAATAAACCCACATGCCTATGCTCAATTAATCTTCAACAAAGGAAACAAGAATATACAATGGGAAAAAGACAGTCACTAAATTTATGTCTACATAATTAGCTAAATTTATGTCTACTTTTTTTGGGTTAGATTTACTCCTATGTATTTCTTTTTTTAGCAATTGTAAATGGTATTGTATTTTTACTTTCAGTTTTCATTCCTATTATATAGAAGTATGATTGATTTTTATATATTCATCTTATATCCTGTGACCTTGCTGAACTCACTAGTTCTAGGAGGGTTTTTTTTTTTTTAATATATTCCTTGGATTCTCTTTGTAACACATCATGTCACCTGCAAATAGGAACAGATTTATTTCTTCCTTTCTGATCTGTATGTGTTTATTTAATTGAAGTATAGTTGATTTATAATAGTGAGTTTCAGGTGCACAGCAAAGTGATTCAGATATATATATATATATATATATATATATATATATATATATATATATATATATATATATATATACACACACACACATATATATTTCAGATTCTTTTCTTTTTTAAAAAAAATTTATTTTTAAAATTATTTTTATTTTTTTGGCTGCTTTGGGTGTTCGTTGCTGTGTGCAGGCTTTCTCTAGTCGCAGTGAGTGGGGGCTACTCTCTTCATTGTGGTGCACAGGCTTCTCATTGCAGTGGCTTCTCTTGTCGTGGAGCACAGGCTCTAGGCATGTGGGCTTCAGTAGTTGCAACGCAGGCTCAGTAGTTGTGGCACGTGGGCCCCAGAGCACATGGGCTTCAGTAGTTGTGGCGCGTGGGCTCAGTAGTTGTGGCTCGTGGGCTCCAGAGCGCAGGCTTGGTAATTGTGGCGCACGAGCTTAGTTGCCCTGTAGCATGTGGGATCTTCCTGGACCAGGGATCGAACCTGCATACCCTGCATTGGCAGGCAGATTCTTAACCACTGGACCACCTGGGAAGTCCCTCATATTATTTTCCATTATAGATTATTACAAGATATTGAATATAGTTCCCCATATTATACAATAAATCTTTGTTGCTTATCTATTTTTTATATAGTAGTGTGTATCTATTAATCCCATACTCCTAATTTATCCCTCCCGCCCCTCCCTTTCCCCTTTGGTAACCATAAGCTTATTTTCTATGCCTGTGAGTCTCTTTCTGTTTTGTAAATAGATTCATTTGCACTATTTTTTAGATTCCATATATAAATGATGTCATATAATATTTGTCTTCCTCTGTCTGATTTACTTCACTTAGTATGATAATCTCTAGGCCCATCCATGTTGCTGCAAATGGCAATATTTCATTCTTTTTATGGCTGAGTAATATTCCATTATATTTACTTTCTTTATCCATTCATCTTCTTTATCCATTCATCTGTTGATGGACTCTTAGATTGCTTCCATGTCTTGGCTATTGTAAATAGTGCTGCTATGAGCATTGGAGAGCATGTATCTTTTAGAATTAGAGTTTTTGTCTTTTCTGGATATATGCCCAGGGATGGGGTTGCTGGACCATATGGTAGCTCTAGTTTTAGTTTTTTAAGGAACCTCCATACTGTTTTCCATAGTGGTTGCAGGAAGGTACATTCCCACCAACAATGTAGGAGAGTTCCCTTTTCTCCACACCGTCTCCAGCATTTATAATTTGTAGACTTTTTGATGATAGCCACTCTGACCAGTGTGAGGTGATATCTCATTTTGGTTTTGATTTGCATCAAATCAAATCAAGTGAGGTTGAGCATCTATTCATGTGCCTGTTGGCCATTTGTGTGTTTTCTTTGGAGAAATGTCTACTTAGGTATTGTGGCCATTTTTTTAGTGCGTTTTTTTTTTTTTTAATATATATATTGAGCTCTATGAGCTGTTTGCACAGTTTGGAAATTAACCCCTTGTCTGTTGCATTGTTTGCAAATATTTTCTCCCATTCCGTAGGTTGTCTTTTCATTTTGTTTATGGTTTCCTTTGCTGTGCAAAAGCTTTTAAGTTTGATTAGGTCCTATTTGTTTATCTTTACCTTTATTTCTTTTACCTTAGGGAGCAGAGGCTGATCTAAGAAATACTGCTATGGTTTATGCCAGAGAATATTTTGCCTATGTTCTCTTCTAAAAGTTTTATGGCATCATGTCTTATATTTAGGTCTTTAAACCATTTTGAGTTTATTTTTGTATATGGTGTGAAGGGGTGTTCTAATTTCATTGGTTTACATGAGGCTGTCCAGCTTTCCCAACACCACTTGCTGAAGAGACTGTCTTTTCTCCTTTGTATATTCTTGCCTCCTTTGTTGAAAATAATTGACCGTAGGTGTATGCGTTTTATTTCTGGGTTCTTTATTCTGTTCCATTGATTTATATGTCTGTTTTTGTGCCAGTACCATGCTGTTTTGATTACTGTAGCCTTGTAGTACTGTCTGAAGTCTGGGAGGGTTATGCCTCCAGCTTTTTTCTTTTTCCTCAAAATTGCTTTGGCAGTTCTGGGTCTTTTTTGGTTCCATATAAATTTTTAGGATTGTTGTTCTGGTTCTGTGAAAAATGTCATGGGTAATTTGATAGAGACTGCATTAAATCTGTAGCTTGCTTTGGGTAGTATGGCCATTTTGACAATATTAATTCTTCCAATCCAAGAGCATGGGATATCCTTCCATTTCTTTGAATCATCTTCAGTCTCTTTTATCAATGTTTTATAATCCTCAGCATATAGATCTTTCACCTCCTTGATTAGGTTTATTCTTAGTTTTTTGGGTTTTTTTTTTTTGACACTTTTTCTTTTGGCTGCACCATGTGGCTTGTAGGATCTTAGTTCCCTGACAAGCGTGGAGTCCTAACCACCAGGGAATTTCCTTTGACACAATTTTAAATGAATTTTTTTTTTTTTTACTTTCTCTTTCTGATATTTCATTGTTAGTGTAAGGAAATGCAACCAATTTCTGTATACTAATATTGTATCCTGCAGCCTTGCTGAATTCATTTACTAGTTCTACAAGTTTTTGTGTGGAGTCTTTAGGGTTTTCTATATAGAGTATCATGTCAACTGCATATAATGACAATTTTACCTCTTCCCTTCCAATTTGGATACCTTTATTTCTTTTTCTTGTCTGTTGTTGCCAGGACTTCCAATACCATGCTGAATAGAGGTGGTGAGAGTGAGCATCCTTGTCTTGTTCTAGAGTTTAGTGGGAAGGCTTTCAACTTTTCACCATTGAGTATTATGTTGACTGTGGGTTTGTCATAAATGGCTTTTATTACGTTGAGATATAATCCCTCTACATACACTTTGGTGAGAGGTTTTTTTAATCATGAATGGATGTTGAATGTTATCAAATGCTTTTTCTGCATCTGTTGAGATGATCTTGTGGGTTTTGTCTTTTCTTTTGTTATTGTGGTATATCACATTGATTGATTTGCACATGTTGAACCATCTTTGTGACCACAGAATGAATCCAACTTGATCATGGTGTATGATCCTTTTAATATATTGTTGGATTCTGATCTGTATTTATTTTTAATTCCTTTTCTTGCCTTACTGAGGTGGCTAAAACTTCCAGCATTATGTTGAATAGCAGTGACAGAGTGCACATCTTTACTTTGTTCTTTATCTTAGGGATAAGGCATTCAGTCTTTCATCATTAAATATGATGTTAGCTACAGATTTTTTTTTGTAGATGTTCTTTAGCAAGTTTAGGAAATTGCTTAGAATTTTCATCATGAATGGGTGTTGAATTTTGTCAAATGCTTTTTTCTGCTTTAATTGATAGGATCATGTGATTTTTCTTCTTTAACCTGTAAATATGGTAGATTGCATTGACTGATTTTTAAATATTGGATTCTCTTTACTTCCCTGGAATAAGTCCCATCTGGACATGGTGTATAATTCTTTTATGTAATGCTGAATTCTATTTGCTAATATTTTGATAAAGATTTTTGTATCTATATTCAATACGGATTCACTTAAAAACTATCCTTTTTTTAAACATCTTTATTGGAGTATGATTGCTTTACAATGTTTTGTTAGTTTCTGCTGTATAACAAAGTGAATCAGCTATAGGCATACATATATCCCCATATCCCTTCCCTCTTGTGTCTCCCTCCTACCTTCCCTATCCCACCCCTCCAGGTGGTCACAAAGCACCAAACTGATCTCCCTGTGCCATGCAGCTGCTTCCCACTAGCCATCCATTTTACATTTGGTAGTGTATATATATCAATGCTACTCTCTCACTTCGTCCTAGCTTACCCTTCCCCCTCCCCAGGTCTTCAAGTCCATTCTCCACATCTGCGTCTTTATTCCTGTCCTGCCCCTAGGTTCATCAGAACCATTTTTTTTTTTTAGATTCCATATATATGTGTTAGCATACGGTATTTGTCTTTCTCTTTCTGACTTACTTCACTCTGTATGACAGACTCTAGTTCCCTCCACCTCACTACAAACAACTCAATTTCGTTTCTTTTAATGGCTGAATAATATTCCATTGTATATATGTGCCACATCTTCTTTATCCATTGAACTGTTGATGGACACTTAGGTTGTTTCCATGTCCTGGCTATTGTAAATAGAGCTGCAGTGAACATTGTGGCACATGACTCTTTTTGAATTATGGTTTTCTCAGGGTATATGAGTATTGCTGGGTCATATGGTAGTTCTATTTTTAAAAACTATTCTTTTTTTAATCTTAAGGTTTACCCTTTCACTGTTTATAAGCAAATATACCCCCCCTTTTTTTTAGGTAACTGGCAACATACTATACACATTTCTCTCCATCTTTATTTTTTTACTTTATTTTTTACTTAACAATATATCTTGGAGAGAGTAAGCTTCAAAAACAAATCAGGGATGACATCAAGGCAAATGGTACAGTTGGATGCTCCAAAAATCAGCCCTTCCACTGAAGCAACCAGTGACAATTGACAGAATCGACTTTTTTGGAACTCTGAAATCTAGTAAATACTTACAGCTCTCAGAGGAGTGTGTAAAAAAGAAAGGAGATGCTAAATGTTGACATTTAAGATCAAGTCACTGGGACTTCCCTGAAGGTCCAGTGGTTAATACTCCATGCTCATGATGCAGGGGGCACAGGTTTGACCCATGGTCGGGGAACTAAGATCCCAAATGCCACACCATGTGGCCAATAAATAAATAAAGTTAGTATTAAAAACATAGTTTAAAAAAAAAGATCAAGTCACTGACTGATCACTGAGATATTAGAACAGAAACTTCAGTGACCACACACGATAAGGCACATAGTCTTTGCAAAACTAGTTTGGAAAAGTTACTAAACAAATGGATGACTATATCCCTCAACAAGCAACAACAGCAAACTCGGGAGGAGAAAAGAATCTGATTTCCAGAGTTACCACATTATAATATTCAAAATGTCTACTGTTCAACAACTACAAAAAAATTACACAGCATACAAAGAAACAGAAAATATGGCCCATTCACAGGAAAAGAAATTGACAGAAACCATCCCTAAGGAAGCAGACATTGGACTTACTAGATAAAGACTTTAAATCAACTGTTTTAAAAATACACCCAAAGAGCTAAAGAAAAGCATGGATAAAGAACTAAAGAAAACCAAGAGAATGGTGTACGAACAAATAGAGAATATCAATAAAGAGATAGAAATTATAAAATGGAACCAAAATTCAAACAAAAAAACAAAATGCAAACGAAATTCTATATTGTTATGCACCTAGAGAATATCATACTAAGTGAAGTAAGTCAGACAGAGAAAGACAAATATTATATGATATCACTTATATGTGGAATCTAAAAAATAGTGCAAATGAATCCATTTACAAAACAGAAACAGACTCACAGACATAGAAAACAAACTTATGGTTACCAAAGGGGAAAGGGAGGGGGAAGGGATAAATTAGGAGTATGGAATTAGCAGATACAAACTGCTATACAAAAAGTAGGTAAGCAACTAGGATTTACTGTATAGCACAGGGAACTATATTCGATATCTTGTAATAACCTATAGTGGAAAATAATCTGGAAAAATATATATATCTGAATCACTTTGCTCTACACCTGAAACTAACATGATATTTTAAATCAACACTACTTAATTAAAGAAAAAACTCTATGTTGTTGTTTTTCCTTTCCACACTTGAAAAAAGATTTCACCCCACTCTGATTTTGCTCGCACGGTTTCTGAGAAGTGTGGTGTAACTCTTATATTTGTACCCTCCCTCCCCAGCTTCATTCAAGATTTTCTCCCCACTGCCCCCTCCCCCACAGTTTGAATAGACTCCAATCTCTGGCTCTCTGACCACAAGAGCGTCCCCTCTGTGATCTCCTTGCTGCCTCCCTCTGACCTCGTGGGGACCCCAGCCTGGACTCTCCTCCACTTTCCACCAATCACTCTACCCTCCACTTCTTTCCTTGCCCAACTTAAGAGTCCCCTGGAAACCACTTGAGCAACCCTCGCTAAGGTCCACTCCTCCCTTGCCTGCTAAGCAACCTCTACCTGGTCAACTCAATAATCTGCCCACAGCTGCTGCTGAGCCCAGCTGGAGAGCAGCCCACCACCTGGGACCCCCACCATGCTTCCTGGGGTCACTGCAACCCCATGACCTCTCACAAGCAAGAGGGCTCTAGGGGCCCTGGGTATTCTTCCATTTCCCCTGGCCAGTCCTCTCCCCGGTCCCCATGGCAGCAGCTACAGTTGGGACCTCCTTTCTCCACTGTCCTTAAACCTCTGGGACCAGCCACCATCTCCCCTCTCCTCAGCTACTAACTTCACACCTACTTTGCATACACACCTATACAGGAACCCCCAAATGTCTTGAACAGCTCTGTTTCCTCTGAAATGTTTCAAGCATCCAGAAAAGTACAGAGAACGGAGTAGCTACCACAGAGGTGAAAAGTCAGATTGCCTGGGCTCAAACTGTGAATCCAGCATTTACTTAGCTTCTCTGTGCCTCAGTTTCCCCCTCTGTCAACTCTGTGCCTCAGTTTCCCCCTCACAGGGCGGTAGGCGGAGTGAACGAACTCATATGCGTAGAATGTTCAGTGAAAGCTAGCTCTTATCGGGTCATCTTTCCTCTTGACTCAATTGAAGAGAGAACTTGCTGTAAGGCTAACCCCTTGGGTGGGCTTCCAGATCCTTTCCCAAGTCCCCTCTGCTGGCTGCTGTAATTGACTTCTAAACAGACTTCCTCCCATTTAAAGCACACAGACACCCCTCCCCATGTGCCAAATGCCCTCCAGCAACCACCCTCTCCATTCCTCTTCCTTTCAGAGTCAAACTTCACTTGTTCTCTGCACACCCTCCCTCCCACTTACCCTTCAGCCGGCCATAAACTTCCCTTCCCCTGAACCCACTCTTCCTTGAAATCACCAAATGCCTCCTTGAGATGTCATCCCGTGGGCACATCTCAGTCCCCATCTGGCCATTCACAGCAGGATTTGACTTTGCTGACCACTCCATCCTCCTTGAAACACTCTCCCAGCCCCCCACAAACTCAGGGCCACCTCCCTCTGCATTGCCTCACACTCTCTGGTCACTCTCTCACAGGTGCTGCCCTGAGACCCTCGACCCTCTGTTCTCTCTCCACCCCCCCCCCCCCGTCCTGGACCATCAGACCCATGCCATCGAACTTCACTTACCACAAGTTGTCCCAAGCCCCCAATTTACATCTCCAATCCCAGCTTCTTTACTGATTGTTCAGATCCATGTAGCCAACTGCCTGCTGGACAGCTCCTCCTAGATGTCTGAGAAACACTCAGACTCAGCATGATCAAAATGGAGCTGATGGGGCTTCCCTGGTGGCGCAGTGGTTAAGAATCCGCCTGCCAATGCAGAGGACACGGGTTCAAGCCCTGGTCCGGGAAGATCCCACATGCTGCGGAGCAACTAAGCCCGTGCACCACACTACTGAACCTGCGCTCTAGAGCCCGTGAGCCACAACTACCGAAGCCCGCGCACCTAGAGCCCGTGCTCCGCAACAAGAGAAGCCACAGCAATGAGAAGCCCGTGCACCACAACAAAGAGTAGCCCCGGCTCACCGCAACTAGAGAAAGCCCGTGCACAGCAACGAAGACCCAATGCAGCCATAAATAAATAAATAAATTTATTAAAAAAAAAAAAATGGAGCTGATGGGGCTTCCCTGGTGGCGCAGTGGTTGAGAGTCCGCCTGCCGATGCAGGGGACGCGGGTTCGTGCCCCGGTCCGGGAGGATCCCACGTGCCGCGGAGCAGCTGGGCCCGTGAGCCATGGCCGCTGAGCCTGCGCCTCCGGAGCCTGTGCTCCACAACGGGATAGGCCACAACAGTGAGAGGCCCGCGTACCGCAAAAAAAAAAAAAAAAAATGGAGCTGATGGCACAAGCACTTTGGGGAACTACTCGGCAGAATCTTCTAAAGGAGAATGCACGCCCACGCCGCGGCTCACAATCCCACTCCTCGTGTCCAACAGTGTATACATATGTGCACCAAAGCACATGTACAAGAACGCTCACAGGAGCACTGCTCATGAGGACGCCAAACTGGAAACTATTCAAATGCCCATCAACAGTAGAGCAGGTAAACAATGTTGGCACGTTCCTATGCTAGAATACCCGCCCACAGTACTGAAAATGAATGATTTATCCAACAATATGGATAAATCTCACAAACATTATGTTGAGCAAAAGAAGCCAGACAGGAAGGAGTACACACTGTACACTTCCAATTATATGCTTAAGCTGAGCTGTGGTGCTGGGCGTTAAGACCCTGGGGAGCAGTAGCTGAAGGGAACAAGAGGGGGCATCTGAGTGCCCTGCAGGTGATGATTCCCAGCCTGGTCCTCGCCCTGGGTGCTAGTTACACAGCAGTGCTTGGTGCAAATCACTGATTGTGGTATGTGCACTTTTCTGCATAAATTTTATACTCCAATGAGAAGTTGAAAAAAACAGGACACATCCTCTTCCCCATCAAGCACCCCCTCTCCCTGGTGTTCTTTCTCTCAGAGAATGGTCCCAACTTTCCACACAGTTGCCCAAGTCAGAAGTTGAATGTTATTCCCTGCTGTTCCCCGCTCCTTGTCATATACAGCCAAGCACTATCACTCTACCTTCTAACCATGTCTCAAATTCACCCACTTCTCTTCACCTCTGCTGCCTCTTCCTTAACCCAGACCCAGCTCCCCCCTCTCCCCTGCTTCTGCAGCAGCCTCCCAGCCTCCAATTTTGTCCTTCTGAGTCAACCCCACACAGCTGCCAGAGGGACTCTTCTGGAATGAAAATCCGATCTCCCCTGGTTAAAAATTTTCAGTGATTTCCTAAAGCCTCCAGATGAAGCCCACCCTCCTGCTCTGGAGTCCCAGGGGCTCTGTGTTCTGGGGCTCTGACTCCACTCCAGCCCCAGCGCTATGCCCCAGGAAGTCTCACTAGCCTTTGCACAGGCTTTTCCCTTGGCCGGAACCCTCTCCACCCCCTCATCCCTGCTCTTCCTGGCCGAGGCCCACACTTCAAGCCTCAGCTCAGATATCCTCCCACCTCCACAAAGGGTTTGGGCCCCCTTGGGCTGTCACAGCAGCATGTGCTGCCCCCATCCCAACACATACCACACTCACTGTAGTGAAACTGGCTGCATGTGTATCCACTTCCCCCACTAAACCTTGGGCTCCGTGGAGGAGGCCATTGTGTGTGCCTTGTTCACTACTCCATCCCCAGAACCTAGTATGGTAGAAGCTCAGGAAGGATTCGTTGGATGGATGAAGGACCCCAGAAAGAAGAAAAACATCCCGGCTGCAAAGTGCTGAAGGCCTGGGGTGGATCTCCAAGGGGGTTGGTGAAAAGGTAGGGGGAATTTCCCCCTTAAGAGACAAGAGCTCTAGAATTAAACATCTTAGAACATCAGAGCTTGAAGGGACCTCAGAGGCCATCTAATAATCCACTTTTTTTTTTTTTGCGGTACTTAGGCCTCTCACTGTTGTGGCCTCTCCCGCCGCGGAGCACAGGTTCCGGACGCGCAGGCTCAGCGGCCATGGCTCACGGGCCCAGCCGCTCCGCGGCACGCGGGATCCTCCCGGACCGGGGCACGAACCCGCGCCGCCTGCATCGGCAGGCGGACTCTCAACGACTGCGCCACCAGGGAAGCCCCTAATACTCCACTTTTTGATTCATTCATGAGAAACCTAAAGGAAGGAGCCACTGGCTGGACAAGAACGGGCGGGAGGAGGGAGAGGCGGCAGCTGCAGAGTAAGGCAAGGTGATGATGAAAGTGAACACTTAGTGTTGACAGGGCTCCTACGATAAGTAAAGATAACATTCCTTCTGGGGATGTTGGTGGGGTCCCACAGGTGGCCCGCTTCCCAGGTCTCCCCAGTAGAGCTGGACTCACCTCCTCACAGTGACCACTAGATGGCGCCAGCTCACCAGGCAATGAAGAGAGCAAGGGCTGGCCGGCTCACCCTCTGCTTCCGTCCTCCTTCCTAAGTTCCTCCCCTCAGACCTGGCACTCTGTGAGACCAGCTGTTGTGGCCGTGCCCAGGTGGCATAATACTTAGGCTTCAGGGAACAGCCTGCTTCAACAAGGTACCTGTTTTCATGCCAGAGAGAGGGTGGGCAATGGACTCTGACCTGGGCATTGGCCAGCACTGCCCCTTCTCCCTCCCACCAGCCTCCCAGAGGCACCTGACTGACTGCCCCTCCATCACCCCTCCACCAGGGGCAGGACTCTGGCCAGGCTGACACCTGCTCATCTTGTTGGCTCGGGCGAGGTGCAGTGGGTGGCACTGGTCCCACTGTATCCTCTGGCAACCTCGTCACCCTGAGCTGGCAGGTGCCAGCCCAGTGGCTGGTGGCTTCAGTCCTGCTGGTCTGACAGGCCCCTTTGGGGCCATATGGCCCCATCTGGGAAGCTGCTTCTGCGCTAGAGTGGGACAGCTTGACGCCGGTGCCTGCTCCATGCCGCCCCTTTTCCTAACCCCACAAGCATACCCAGCCAAGATGATTCAGCCCCTCTCCAGTATTAGGGGGTCTCAGTTATTCATTCAACAAACATCTACTGAGCACTGAGGTTGTGTGTGCCAGGACCTGCCCTATGTAACTGGAAGGTAGTAGTGAACTGGACAGATGCAGTCCCTGGTGTCTTGGAGCACAGAAGGCAATGGGGCACCAGATACTAACCTCACATTACCAATTGTTTAATTGCTCGCTTAAGTCCCTAATGCTGCAGTTTTAATCCACTTCTAGAACTCTTGGACTTTCAGAGCAGAATGCAGCATAGAAATTATCCAAACATAACCCACCATCACCACCACCCTTTCATGATTCCAGGATTCCGGACTCCCAGCCCAGTGCTCTTTCACTTTACTCAGGAGCGGCAGTGAGGAGGGAAGGGAGTGAGGCCTTTGTGAGAACCGCGTGAGGAAGATCGACTCTCTGCTTTCTCTGAATTACCTGGCCCTTCTCTGTCTCAGTTGATGGATGGATGAATGAATGAGCCCCCGCGAAGGGGCTTATCCGACGCTTTGGAGAGCTGGGAGGTCCAAAGCAGGCCCTGCCCGCCTCCCCCGCTCTCATCCTGGGAGGGGGAGCCGGCCTGCCCAGTGCCCTTCCTGCCCCCAGCGCCGCGGGCTCTCTAGGCGCCCTCTTGGCAACAGAACAGAGGGCATCCAGAGCGGGTGGTAACTCGTCCCGCCACGGGCTCGGAGCGGCGGGCGATAGGCGCTGGGGGGACGCGGAGATAGACAGATAGCTCTCCCCTAGCCCGCCCCCCGCCCCCACCTTTCCCACGCCTCCCCGGAGCCACCTGGACCTGGCGGGCACTCCTGCCCCTCGGCCCGCGGACTGTGGCCCTCTGTCTCAGCCAACGGCAGCTATCAAAGCCCTTAGAACCCTGGCAGCCCGCCCTGGCGGTCTGACTTTGGCAAGGGGCACAGAGCCCCCTGCACGCTTCTCTACCGGACAGAGTCTATGAAGGAGACCCTTCCTCGGGGCTGGGCGAGACTTGGGGAGGCCGCAGAGGCCAGGACTGACCAGAAGGTGGAGCGCTGGCACTGCGTGTCCCTGGGACGCGTCAGCCGTCCAGGCAGGGAAAGGGGACAGGAGAAGAATTGACGGGGAGCCCTGCGTGAACGTTATATGCAGCAAGGAAATGATATTTGGAGGAGCTCCCCCTCCCCCCACCAAGAAAGGCGAAGAAACAGAATTGAGAGTGGAATGGATAAATGCGCTGAAGCGTTGGGAACCATTTGGATGCCCTAGAGGCCTGGCCTTGGGGGCGAGACAGAACTGGGAGGTGGGGGTCCCCGGGGAGCAGAGCCTCTTCTTCAGAGCTTTCTTGTGGGGAGGGGGTTCAGTGGAGCATCATGGTTCCCAACTGCCGGAGATCGGGAAGGTGCTGAGTTCTATGTACATAGGTTTACAACTACACTTTCACACACAGACACCCCATCCCATGGTCCTCCACTCACACTGCTTACAGCCCCCCCATATACACTGGTACACTTTCTCACACTCACACTCCTGCACTCACGTACATTCTCTGCATGTAAATGAACTCTGTACCTACTGCGGAACACTTGAAATCCTCCCGTCACACACCTCAAGTACACGCATCCCCTACCCCTGACCTCTAAAAAGGCCCACACTCCCCCGGCGCTGTCCCCGATACACAGAATCTGCCCCCAAACTTACCGAAGCACACAGATATCCAGCCTGTGTCCCGCCCATCCTCATGGGGACCCCAGGTTCCCTGTTCCCTCCAGCAAGCCTAGGCCATCTCTGAAAGTTTTGGAGATAACGTTAACATCGCCACACACAGGCTGTGCACCTCCACCCTCTCTATAAGCCCCTCACCCACACACCTGCCTACCAGGCCCTCTCCAATAGGACCCTCCCTGGACCCAGTGATGACTTTCATAGGCCCAGGGCACTTTTGCCTGATGGGCCCCTTCCTCCATTAAGAATATATATATTTTGAATTACACTTTATGACTGCATTGCTGTAAAGACAATAAATATATGAATATACACTCAACCATTTTCTTCAACCTAAAATGTTCTCCTTTCTTCTGATTTTAAAAGAAATTAGAACATTATCAGGAGCCCTGGGGGCTTCTACTTTGGGCGTGTTTATCTGCCTGTCATTTCCCCCCACACACACCTTGGACCACCTCCCTCCACAAACACCCAATAGGCAAATTCCCCTCCTTCTCTGTCGCACCTGAGCCCACCTTCCACCCGCAGCCAGAGAGACAGACAGACTGAAGGATCCTGGGGACTCTACAGATAGACACCCTCCTCCCACTCTTTCCTTCAGAGACACTGGGGGTTTATCTGGGCTGAGGGAGGGACCCACAGGAGGAGGAACAGAGGGGTCTGTGTGAGTGTGTGTGTGTGTGTGTGTGTGTGTGTGTGTGTGTGTGTGTGTTGGGTAACAACAAAGAATGAGAGAGAGAGAGAGAGAGAGAGAGAGAGAGAGAGAGAGAGAGAGAGAGGAACGAAAGAGCTCAAGAGCATGTTTTGCCTGGAAGGCAAGACTTGCAGCCAATCAGAGCGCTGGGGCCTCCCTCTGCGACTCCACTATTGAGTCTATAACCGGCTGGCCGGGCGGAGCTGGTAGCATTTGACTGTGGCTTGGGACGCTACGAGAGGCGCGCCGCGACCGCCGGAAGCCCGGCGATGGTCTAAGCGCCCCTCGGCCGACCCTCCCCAGAGACGCTGCCGGGCCCTCCCCTTGCCCTCCGGACACGCACCCCCGCCTCGTCTCCTCCGCCTCCCCCGCGCTCCTGCCGGTTCCGGCGCTCCGGCCGAGGCCAGCCCGGGGGGTGGCGCGGCGCCCGCCAGGATGAGTGGCTCCTTCGATCGCAAGCTCAGCAGCATCCTCACCGATATCTCCAGCTCGCTCAGCTGCCATGCGGGTTCCAAGGACTCGCCCACCCTGCCGGAGTCTTCCGTCACTGACCTGGGCTACTACAGCGCTCCCCAGCACGACTACTACTCGGGCCAGCCCTATGGCCAGACCGTGAACCCCTACACCTACCACCACCAGTTCAACCTCAACGGGCTTGCAGGCACGGGCGCGTATTCGCCCAAGTCCGAGTATACCTACGGAACCTCCTACCGGCAATACGGAGCGTACCGGGAACAGCCACTGCCCGCGCAGGACCCAGGTGAGGACCACAGGGTCGCGGGAGAGTGGGGGACACGGGGAGGTTCCCGAGCGAGCGAGAGAAAGGCGAGGAATTGGAGCGGAAATCTAGGGAGGCGCCCCGGGTAAGCAATGTACCTGTCCGAAGTTAGAGAAGGTGGGCTAGATGACCCCCAGAGGGGACAGACGACCTTCCAGTCCCGAGACTGCGCGCCTTCGGGGCGTGGTGCGTGTGCGGCGCCGTGGTCCTGGGTGAGGATCCGGGTGAGCGAGGCGAGGACGCAGGGGCTGTGGATGTCAGAGAACCTCCTGCTCCAGGTGCTCTCCGGGCACTTCAGCAGGCGGTCCTCCATCGGGCTGTAGAGGGCTGGCGGGTAGGCAGCGGGCGCTGGAAGCTCTGCGACCCCGCTTTGGATCTGGGCTGGGGGGGGAGGGAGAAAGGTGAGGGGGACACGGAGAGAGACCCCTCAGAATTACCGGAACAGGGAAGGAAGCAGCAGTGGATAGTGGAGAAACTGAAAAAGAGCAAAGTGGAGTCAGCGTAAAAGTGGAGAGACAAAGTGAGAGAAAGGACACAAGAAAGGAACAGAGGAAAGGGCGAAGGAAGGAAAGAAGAAGGGCGTCTGATGTGTCTGCAACTTTTCTGAAAATCTAAAACTATTCTAAAATAAAAAGTTTAAAGAACAATAAAGGAAGGGAGGACGGAAGGGAAGGAGGGAGAGAAGCGACCGACAGCGTGGTGCGGGTGACAGGGCGGCGGGCAGACGGTGGCGGGAGCTGCGGAGAGCGAGGCGGCGGCCGTGCGCGTCCGGTGGTAGCTTGGCGCCGGGACCGCGCTCTGGGGGCGCGGAGCTGGGAGCGGGGAAGCGCCGCGTCGCGGGCGGCCGCCGGCCCGGCACTGTAGCCGCAGCTCCCACCCGGGGCGCCGGCGGCGGAGCGAGCAGCCGGGAAGTCCCGGGGTGAGTAGGTGGGCCGGAGGGTGGGGTGTCCCGCGGGGCCCATGAGGGCCCCGGGGTCGCAGGCCGAGGCTGAGCCGCCCACTGACCCGTGCGTTGCCCTCAGTGTCCGTGAAGGAGGAACCGGAAGCCGAGGTGCGCATGGTGAACGGGAAGCCCAAGAAGGTCCGAAAGCCGCGCACGATCTACTCCAGCTACCAGCTGGCCGCCCTGCAGCGCCGCTTCCAGAAGGCCCAGTACCTGGCGCTGCCCGAGCGCGCCGAGCTGGCCGCGCAGCTGGGCCTCACGCAGACGCAGGTCAGTGGTGGACGGTCGAGGGCCGCGAGGACTCGGTGGGGCCCCGCGGGACCCCGGGACTCCCCAGGCGCTGCTGAGCCTAGATGGCCATCTCTTAAGTTCCCCGCAGGGCCTTGAAACCCTTGCCTGTGGGTGGAGGGGCCCCCAGATCTCAGCCTCTGTTAGAAGTTTGTGCATTAGCACGTGTGCAGGCGTGCATATTGTGAACCTGTGCGACTGAGTCTCTCACGAGGAGAGATGTCCTCCCTGTACCCTAGAATTGACAGCGCCCACAGGCCCCCAACAGTGTGGGTCACTCACAGGGTTGGTTACTGATAGGAGTCTCCACCGTGTCTCCCCCCAGGCTGGGCATGTGTGTGTAAGCGGTGTACATATACGTGTATTCGCGTATATATTTGCACACAGGCGAATGGATCTGTGTACATGTGGGAAAGCACACTTAAGGAGTGAGACCCGAAACGGGTCACTGTGCTTATAGATGGCAAGGCAGATGTACTTGACTGGGCACGGGGGTGAGTGCATGTACAGAAACGTGTGCTTCTATCAAAAGACTGCATTCCTGCTCGGCACCCAGTGCTCCACCCCTCTGTGTGTGCCCGGAGCCAGGAACAGAGGTTCCCCACAAAGGCGGACAGGAACTCGGAGGTGGGACTCCCCCACCCCCAGTCTGTCCCTAAAGCCCCCAGCAGCCTGTCACTGCTCAGGGGAGGAGTGGCGGACGCCTGGCTCCCTACAGGTGTTGACAGACGGGCCTGGGTTGCGGCTGCGTGGGGCCTGGTCCACCGGGAATCTGGGTCACCCAGTGAGGAGCTGATTCATTGTTTGTACCAGTCATGGGGTGGAGAGCAGCAGGGGGAGGGGGAGAAACCCCAAGGGAAATCTGGGGAATCATGGCTCGCCTGCTCCCGAGTCCCCAGGTCACCCCCATTAGCCAGCCCTGGAGGGCTCCTGAGTGTGTGAACGTGGGTGCTCACCTCTGCAGGGTGTTTATCTGGCTGTATCCGAGCGTGTGTGTATCTTTATAGCCTGGTGTCTCGTGTGTGAAGCTGTGAGTGCGTACGTTGCCGCGCGTGGAGATGCTTATGTGGGTGTGCGTTTGTCTCTGTGTATCTGTGCACCTCTGCTTCTGGGTTTCCAATGTGAACAAAATACCACAAACCGCCCATCTCCCCCCTGGGCTGCCTTTTCTTCAGTGCTTTACTACGTCAGTAGGATGGCTGGCTGTTCTGAGTTCTTCATTTGTCTTAACTTATTTGAGCATCATAATAACCCTAGGACGTAGGTAATAGTGCTGTCATCATCCCCATTTTGTAGATGAGGAAAGCAAGAACCAGAGAGGTTAAGTAACTTCCCCAAGGTCACACGCTTTGGACCTAGGCAGTCAGTAGTTCCTGGCTGAAGTTCTGTCCCCGACAGAAAAAAGATGCTGGCCTGGGGGTTCGGGTGCCTGGGTTTTGCCTGGATCTCGTGTGACGGTGGGTGCTGGCCTTGCCCTCTCTAGGCTGGGTTCCCCGATGGGTTTTCACTCAGCGTTCTGCGAGGCTAACTAGCTCCCCCTTTCTTCTCTGGGGCAGGTGAAAATCTGGTTCCAGAACCGCCGCTCCAAATTCAAGAAGCTGTACAAGAACGGGGAGGCGCCCCTGGAGCACAGCCCCAATAACAGTGATTCCATGGCCTGCAACTCACCACCGTCACCCGCCCTCTGGGACACCTCTTCCCACTCGACTCCAGCCCCCGCCCGCAGCCAGCTGCCCCCGCCGCTCCCGTACAGTGCTTCCCCCAGCTACCTGGACGACCCCACCAACTCCTGGTACCATGCACAGAACCTGAGTGGACCCCACTTACAGCAGCCGCCGCCTCAACCAGCCGCCCTGCACCATGCCTCCCCCGGGCCCCCGCCCAACCCTGGGGCTGTGTACTGAGCACCCACCTGGCCTGAACCTCTCACGAAGGAACCCCAGGACCAAGCAGAAGGCGCCTCCGTCCTAGCCGACACTCAGGAATCATCGAGGAGCACCGGGGAAAGGACACCCCTTCTCCCCCTTCCCTTGCCCCTTCCTCCAGGGACCCAAGAGCTTCCAGATGAAATTTGCATGGACCAAGGATGCCCCCTGAATTTCCCTTCCCCTGCCTAGACACTGGGGTGCCCCTCCAGATGTTTGGGAACTTCACTGCAGCTGGGACAGCTGTTTCCCTTCTGCTCCAAGAGGCTGGATTGGCTTTAAATGGCTCATCACCTTCCAGATTCTAAAACTTAGTACCGAGTCCCTAGACTGGATTCCTTGGGCACTGGGGGCACCGCGGAGCGTCTTCAGGTCAGGCCTGGGCTGGGGCACCAGGCACTGTGGATTCTGGGACCTGCCAGGCCTAAGTTCCTGCTATGGGGACCTGGGCTGCCCCTTAACTGAGCATTCCCTCTGCCAAAAAGACATTGAACCTTGAGACTGGGACTCAGGGTGGGGACCTCAACGAGCCCCGCCCTGAACTTTTAGCCCTCATTTAGGGTTTGAGGGTTAAACCAAAGAAAAGCCCCCAAGTAAGGGAAGCTTTTAATATTTGTGGCTTTAGAGAGAACTCAAGGAGCACCTCCCCTCCCCCGCTTTGGTCGGAGAGGAGGGGCGGGTCCCAGGCATCCTTCCCGAGGACCCAATTCTTCTTCCATGTACAGGACTTTGCACAACTTTGGTTTCAAAAGCTGTTGAAAAACAGGAAGACAAAGGGCATTGTTAACAGATAGGACCAATCTCCCCTGCGTGGGTGCCTCTGCTCGCCCGCACCCCACTATTCCTCTCCTCCAGTAAGTTGGCAGTTTTGGCGCCAAACCCCAAATCTCCAAGGCAAGGCAAACCCCAAAACACCCCCTTTCCGGTGGCCTTGGAAACGGATAATTCCCACCAAGACGGAGAATGTCGGGTGAGGTGCACGGGGCACATGGGAAGGGTTATAACTCGGTGCCTTTAGGGGTGAGGGGGTGGCTGTCTGAAGGGTCAGTGGCACTGCCCCTTCCTGGCCCAGACGCCCCCCAGAGCTAACTTTCCTCCACCCCTGATGTGGTCGAACATCGAAGAAAAGGAGATGTAGAAGACTGTAGCTATATATATATATATATATAGTATGTATTTTTTTTTAAAGCAACAGAGAGAAGCAGCCTCCTCCCTACTGTGGTTTCCTATTTATGCGGCCCTTTCCTCCTGGATGTACCTGCCTGTGTGTCGCGAGCTGAGAGAAACAGATGTGGGCTCCGGCTGGATTTGGGTTTGTGGGAGGCGCAGGCGAGAGGAGACACGTGGTGGATCTCGAAGAGTCCCACCCCAGGGGTAGAGGAACGAAGCCAAGTCCCACCCCCTCCCAGCCTTCTCATTTCTGCTTTCTTATTGGACCCATCTTTATATATAACATTAATAAAAAAGAAGAAAATAACCACTGAGCTCTTTGAACTGGAGGCGAGAGGCAGGCAGCTCTCGGCGGAGGGCCGGGAGTTGGGGAAGGCGTCTGGTGGGGAGAGCCCTCTGAGCCTCCAGGGTCTCCCGGGGGAGTCAGAGCCCTGGGGACCTAGTGCCGGGGCTCTGGGCTCGAGGACTGGGCTGAGCCTGGCGCCGGGTAGTAGGTGCTTCTGACCCCATGGCTGCCCCCACGGTCTGGGGAGTGGAGGCTCCCAGCCCTGGGCCCGCCTGACTCCACGCTGCTTGTGGCTTGGCGTCCCCTGCCAGCCAGCAGCCCTCCGCCACTGCCACCGGGTCATCTCAGGGCTGCTCTGTGATCTTGGGCTCACACGCAGACACGCTTGCACACGCGTGTAAACCGCCTGCCTCCATGCCCTGGCCCCTCACCCTCCTGTCTATCCCTTTCAGCTGGGGGTGAGGGTGAGGCCTCAGGCAGGGGGAACGCCACTGGTCCCACAGCTGGCAGGGACCCCAGGCCACTGGGATCCAGGCTGGACCATGGAAACAGACAAGGGGTCTCCACGTTGACCTTCCCTGGGAGTGCTCGGGCCCTGACTCAGAGCCCTCTTGCTGCTGCGGCTGCCGGCCTGGGCCAGCAGTGCCGCCACCCTCCTCTTCCAGCTGCCAGACTCTGGGGACGGAGAGCTGGAGGTGGCAGGAGGAACGGAGGGGTGTGTGCGTGAACAAACGTCTTGGCACAGATGGGAGACAGCGTGAATGCACGCACACGTTTGTGAAGCCACCTCTCTCGCTTATACACACACGTACCAAGAAATGCATCTCTCTACCATCGCACATACACAGACTCCCACCTCAGGCAAACGTGTTGCCCTCTGAGGCCAGTACACAGACCCAAACGCACACCTGAGACATGGTAGCATCACACAAATATACAAATCGTACATTCCAAGGGGTACACAGGTGCACACACACCTCGCTCAAGTCACCCGAGTATCCCGTGCACACACACAGGTATAGGCAGCCCCTGTACTGGAAAAAGTCTAGGATGGAGTCAGCAACACCACCCAGCAGCCCAGGTGACCCAGCTTCGCCTGGAACCTCTCTGTCAGAATCTCAGTTTCCTCATCTGTCAAATGGGAACAACAATCCCGACCCTTTTGGCCTCTGTGGCTACGGTGAGGCACAAGGCAGAATAAGGCTGAGAAGGCAGAAGACAGAAGGGCCTTGTGGAACAGCAGGGCTCCAGAACGTGGGGGCCCTCCAGCCCTCACCTCACCCTCTGCCTCTCAGAAAATACGCCTCGCCTCCCCTCCCACCACGCCCGAGGGTGGTGGAAGGGAGGAGGGCGGTGGAAGGGAGGAGGGCCTCCAGCCCACGGACGCCAGCCAGGCTGGCAAGGGTTAAGTGGCAGCTGCCAGGCGGGGCTGAGCTGAGCAGTTTGGGTTGAGGGCTGCGTGCAGGCAGGAGCAGCGAGGCGGCAGCCGGGCAGACTTACTGGAGACACTGCATTTTATTAGGACTGGGCTGCCAGCAAAGGGAGGGAGAGGGAAAAAAAAGGGCAGAAAGAGAGAGGAAGGAAGGAGGGAGGCTGGGCGGGCAGGCTGGCGGGCGGGCTACTGCGGGATGAAAGGATGTTGTAAGCTCCCTAATTCCTCCCTGCTCATCCCTGCTCTGTCAGGCTGGATTAACTGCCCGGGTGACCTCCCTCAGGGTCAGCCCCGCCCCTCACCTCCCCTTCCTCCTCTCCTCACCTCCAGGCCAGGCAGGTGGCCCTCTTCACAGCCCTGGTGGGTAGGAGAGCCACGAGGACAGGGACTTGGGTGGGGGACCTGGCAGAGTGCCTAGGTGGGGCAGCCGAGCCCATCTTCTGCCAGGTGCTTCTTGACTACACCCGTTGCCTCGTGACAACCTTCAGGGAAGAAGAGGGGGGCGAGGGAACCCTAGTCTGCCCTGAGGATCACTGTTCTCCAAACCTTAATAAGGGCTGGATTTGCTAAACTCCTACTCTACGCCAGGCACTTTGCATGTTATCCTCGCAACAGCCAGGGAGGGGGGTGGTATAGTGTTCAATTTTCAGATGGGGAAGCTGAGGCTCAGAGAGGTCCAATCTCTGTCAAGTTCACATACCTAATACATGGCAATGCTGGGATTTGAACCCTGGTCTGTCTGGAGAATGCGTGCTCTTCATGGGCTTTTCTGCAGCTCAGGTTACTAAGACGCCAGGGCAGAGTGTCAGAGAGCTGGGCAGCTGTGCCCACCCCAACCCTCCAGGCCTCCTCCCTGAGTTCTTCCCTGGGAGAAGTGGAGGCGGGAGGGGCTGGGCTTCTTCCCCAGGGCTGATGCTTGGAAAAGCTTAACGCTGTAGTCAGGAATGTGCACGCTGGAGTCAGCTGACCTGGAGTCAGTCCTGCCTCCACTGCTTTCCTGACTGTGTGATCTTGGGCAAGTCACTTAACCTTTCTAAGCCTCAGTTTTCTCATCTGTAACCTAAGAATAGTGCTACCTGCCTGGCAGGTAGTTGTCTCAAGGACTAAATGGATAATATGTGTAAAACGCTTCCCAAGGCACCCAGCGCATGGGGCGTACTGCTCGGGGTATCAAAGTTGCCGTTGACGATGGTGACAGTGGAGATGGAGTTTACTGCCCACCTAGCCTCCTGCCCCATCCCACCCTCAATGTGCCTGATTCAGACCCGGGCCTCTGGCTGCACTTACCACACTGGTCGATCCACCGATCTCTAGGTGCGCTCCAAAAAGGATTCAACCAACATTTATTGAGCACCTGCCCTGTTCCACGCACTGTTCTAGGAGCTGGTACCACGGATGACTGAAGCCTGGGGAAGGGAGGCGCAGACCTGGGCTACGAGCTCCATGGCCAGAAGCGGGGCCCACCCTGGACAGGCCCCCAGCTGGGCAAACCTGACGCAGTCAGAGGGACTGGATGGGTTGTCAGAGGAAAGGGCAGGGGCAGGTGGTGGTGGGTGGGAAGGAAACGTAGAAAGCCTTCACGGGGGAGGTGGGATTCGAATTATGCCTCGAAAGAAGGATGGCAGCATGACAGGCAGAGATGGGGGTCTGCGAACATACTCCCTGGAGACCCCGCCTGCAGAATAACTCCTCTCCTAGGACTCACGGGGTGCAGAGGAAGGTTTGTGGGGGAGCCTGAGAGCAGGAACCTCGAGGGCCCTCACGGGTTGGCTAGAGCTGATGCTGAAGGGAGGGGAGGCATGGACCCAGTGGGTCCTTAAAACCTTCCCCGGATGCAAGGCTCAGGGTCTGCCACTTCCCAGCCCCTCAGGCGTGCTGGGAGCCACCCTGACTCTGAGAGCCTGGAGAAAGGAAACTCCTGCCCCTCTACTGGAAGGAGACGGCCCCTGCCCTTCTCACTTGTGGAAGTGGACGAGAAGGATGGTCTCTACCCCTGTCCTTGAGGTCCCTCCCTTTAAGGGGTCCCAGGCACTAGTGGATCTTAGAGACCTCACCCCAAATCAGCCTCTGCACACCACCCGCCTGAGCAATACACCATCACTACCACTTACTCCCCGGGCCAGCAGAGCCCCCAACCTCCTCAGGGAAGGGATTCTGGGCAGCTGAGGCCAGCCGGACACTTGATGTGCGGCCTCCCAGCCTAGGGGAGGGCTTTGGTTCGCCAAGTCAGGCTGAGTAGCGTCAACCAAGCCCGGCGGGGATGGAAGAGGAGGGCAGGGGGATGACAGAGAGGGGGAGGGGAAGGGAGAGCCTTCAGCCAGCACCCTGGCCTCGGTTTTTCCAGCTTTAATTGCAGCGTTAATCACCTTAACAAGCTGTTTACCAACCACCCAGCAGCCTGAGGCTGGGAGGCTTAGAAGCCAAAAAGTGCTTGGAGATGAGTTTCCTTGGCCCCAGGGAAGGGGGGTGGGAGGACGATGTTTATGGGGGCCCTGGTGGGGCTTGGGCCAGAGGGAACAGGTTGGGGGGATGGCAGAGAAGGCTGGAGCCAGGGAGTCAGGAAGGCCAGCCTCCAGCTCTTTTCAGGGGCCCAGTCCCCAGCCCCAGAAGTCAGTTCCTCAGGGAAACCTTGGACCTCCAGCCCGGGTGGCCAGCCCCTGTCTTTCTCCTTTGTCGCTCAGCCGTGCTGGTCACTGCTAGCCGAGTGATCCTTTCCAGGCCCCCAGTCCTAGCTCTGTGGAGGCAGAGCCTGTGTCTCGCCTTTACTGTCTCGTCCCTCGCTTACAGCACTGGGCATGGACCACGTGGAGAATTTTTGTTCACGGAGGGTTGCTGGGCTGCAGAGCAAGGGGCCTGGGGAAGTCTTTTATACCAAGGTCCCTGGGGGCAGAGCTGGGCAGGGTTTGAACAGGGACATCAAGCATGAGGGCAGGGGCTTTGGTGTGTCCACCCCATGCGCGTAGCGCTGACTGGAGAGCAAGATACTCAGTGGACATCAACTGCCCAGATGAGTAAGTGAAAAGAGCTCTTGGGACCCCTCACACAATCCCTCCCACTCCCATCAGATGAGGGAGTGTGGGGCTGAGCGGGGAATGATAACTGCTGTTGGGGGTCAACCAAGACAAGGAGAGGAGCACCTGGCACCCCATCACCAATCTCTGCTTCTGAGCAACTGAAGGAACTAACAGTGACTGCACCCTCACGAGGCATCATCTCTTCGGGAAGTGGCCGCAGAGCGACTGTGTTACTTGCCCAAGGTCACACAGCAAAGGAGGGGCAGTGAAGTTAGGAGACCTCCTGGCAGAGGAGAGAGTGTGGGGAGGTGGGCTGTCTGAGAGAATGAGTGACTTAGGGACCCAGGGCAGCTGGGATAGACACCCTGGTAGGAGGCAAAGCTGGGGAGGGGACTGAGACGGGGCGGGGCCTCAAGGCCCCAATTCCTGGGTTGTCTCCTGGAGCAAATGGGGGCAGGACTGGCATTGTCTGCTGAGTAGGCAGGGACCAGAGACCCCGCACCTTGGAGGATTAGATGGGGCGGGGGAGGGGGTATCCCCCCACTCTGGGCAGTTCATCTTGCACCTGGTAAATGGCAGTGGCAGAAGCAGCAGCAGCAGCATGTCCTTCCCTGCGCACTGAGGGCGTCTGGCCACATCATGCAACGCGTGTGGCATTGTCCCATGCCCACCCCTGGGGCCAGTCAGGCCTGCCCTGAGCTCAGGAATCACCAATGGGGGAGGGGGGCATGACATGCCCTCAGCTAAGGGAGGGTCAGGGGGAAAGCTGAGGAAAGCAGGAGGCTGGCTGGTAAGGAAGGGGAGTCTCCCTAGTGCAGTCTCTGATCCTCCCAAGATCTGAGCCGTGAAGATGCTAACGGAGCACATTCCGTGCACCAAGCCCCAAGCCAGGTGCTCTTACAGGTACCGTCTCAACTGCCTGGCAAGGGCAGTGCCATTATTATCCCACTTCCCAGGTGAGTTAACTGCGGTTCAAGAGGTTCAGTGGTTTCCCCTACAGTCCTCCAGTCTAGCCTGAATCCCTGGCCTGCGGGCCTCTCACCGCCCCATGGCCTCTAAGACTGAAATGGAGAGGAAGCAGAGAGGGGGCCAGGCTCAGCTTTCCCTCCTGTTCCCAGATCTGCCCTGTGCCCTTGGAGACACCAGGGTGTCATAAAGTAGGACACACATGTGCAAACACCCAGGCACACGTATGAATACTTCTGAGCTCTAACCCTGACTTTGACGCTCATTCACTGTGTGTCCTCAGGTAAGTCATTTGCCCTCTCTGAGGCTCACTTTCCTCATCTATAAAATGGAGCTAATCATATGTATCTTTCAGGATTTCTGAGGAAATTAAATAACACATATAAAGGGCTTAACACAAAGCTTGGCCCAGTGATGGAGCTCAATAAACTATACTGTCGGTTCTAGATGAAACCAGCTTTTATGCAGTTAGGACACTCCTCAGTTGACCTTGCGAGTTCTAGGTGCCCTCAATGGGCCCAAAGTTGGCCCTTCCTCCTAAGGAGGGGGAGTCTCATATAGAATTCCTCCCTCTACTGCGAAAGTCCTTTCTCGATTCCAGCCTAAGTCTGCCACATGCTTCAGATGTAATGGAAGGACAGCCACCCAGGACAGACCCCTGTGCTGGGCCTTAGCACCAGCAGAAGGGAAGAGGGCAGGGTTTAACACAGGCGCACCTTGTTTTATCGCACTTCACAGATATTGCCGTCTTTTTTTTAACAAATTGAAGGTCGTGGCAACCCCGAGTTGAGCAAGTTTAGCAGCACTATTTTTCCAAAAACATTATTTTTAAATTAAGGTACGTTTTTTTTTTAGACATAATGCTATTGCACACTTAATCGACTACAGTATAGTGTGAACAACCATAGTGCAGTGTAAACCTAACTCTTCTATGCACAGGGAAACCAGAAAAGTTGTGTGACTCGCTTGATCGCAACATTCATTTTGATTGTGGTGGACTAGAACTGAACCCGCGATATCGCCGAGGTACGCCTGTATCTTTCAGTTACTAATCAGCTAAAGAGCTGCTTCTCCACATCTACATATTTGCAGCGGTTCGTTCATTTGTGTTTCCATTGTAACAGGAATATTTCCCCTCATTTATTGTAAGACTAGTGAACAGCATCCTATATCTATCTTGTATCCAGCCACTATACCGAAATTTCCTTACTTCTGGAAGATCTTTCCCCCCTAAGGCGTCTTGAGTTTTCTAGGTATACAGTCAAATATCATTAAAAAGAAATCTTTTGTTTTTTCTCTGCTTTTGCTTTTTCTCTGATTTTTTTGTCTAGCAGGAGGGCTTCTGGGGTTATAGCAGAGGTAATCGTTCATGAATGAAGAAGTCGGGAACTTCACTTCCCTCTGCATTAACTCTGGTACGGGATGATCTCACCTCTTCAGGCACCTTCTCACCTGGGCTGCTCAGAGGGCTGTCCTGGAAGCACAGTCAGAAGTCCTCACCCTTCAGTCAGTGTCCTGCACAACTTCCTCCCCTCTTCACAAAACAGCTTCTGTCCAGCCCACCCCTCTCGCTGTGGGGTGTTTGGGGAAGACAGTCAGACTAGGGTTCTGCTCACAGGTGGAGACCAACAGAGGAACAGGGATATCTGCACAAGACATCTCAGGGACAGAGAAGGTTTTTCTCGCTTGGCAGTCAGAGATAATACTAACAGCTAATCCGTGCTGAATCCTGACTGTGTTATAGCGCCTTTTGTTGTTTTAACTCATTTAGTTCTCACCACCCTAAGAAGCACATGCTATTAATTATTATCTTCATTTCCCACATGAGGAAGGTGAGGTACAGAGAGGTTAGGAAACGTCCCCAACTTAAATAATGTTATAAACCGATGTTACCTCAATTAGAACAAAGAAAAAGGGGAGGGGGAAGGAACTTGACCGTGGTCATAGAGTTGGATTTGAACTAAGGCCTCTGGCTTTCATTTTTTTCTTGTGTGCGTGTTCCTGGGGATGGCTATACTCTTCACCGTTGTGTGGTAAGTTGGTGGGACAGAGGAGGATTTAGGCAGATGGGGGAACTGGGGCAAAGGAATAGGTCACCATGTCCCCTGGCATACCTGGTGATCCGCTGGCATACCTGGTGTATTTCACAGTGCACCAAGAGTGCACTCTCCCTGTCTCCATGACCTTCTTCCTTTTTTTTTTTTTAAATAAATTTATTTATTTTTGTCTGCGTTGGGTCTTTGTCACTGCACGCGGGCTTTTGCTAGTTGCCGTGAGCAGGGGCTATCTTCGTTGCAGTGTGTGTGCTTCTCATTGCGGTGTCTTGTCTGTGTTGCAGAGCACGGGCTCTAGGCACACGGGCTTCAGTAGTTGTGGCGCATAGGCTTAGTTGCTCTGCAGCACGTGGGATCTTCCTGGACCAGGGCTCGAACCTGTGTCCTTTGCATTGGCAGGCAGATTCTTTTTTTTTTTTTGCGGTACGCGGGCCTCTCACTCTTGTGGCCTCTCCCGTTGCAGAGCACAGGCTCCGGACGCGCAGGCTCAGCGGCCATGGCTCACAGGCCCAGCCGCTCCGCGGCATGTGGGACTGGGGCACGAACCCATGTGCCCTGCATCAGCAGGCGGACTCTCAACCGCTGTGCCACCAGGGAAGCCCCGGCAGGCAGATTCTTAACCACTGTGCCACCAGGGAAGCCCCTCCATGACCTTCTGAGATATCATTCTGATCATTATCCCCACTGCACAGTGAGGAAATAAAGATCCTGAAAGGTAAAGGGACTTGCCCAAGGCCTCTCAGCTGTGCGTCTGCATTCCAGAGACTCCATGAAGTTTCTCTGGACGAGGAGACACATTTTACTTTCCAAGGGGCTGGGGGAATAATTCTTATTGTTTGGATGGGGCTGCCAAGGGGCTGGGAGTGGGAGGGAGTTGAAGCCAGGGATGGTCCCAGGGCAGATTCAGGCTTTGGAGAAGGAGGTAAGAGGACCTGAGGACGTCACCAGGGGTGGAAGAAGCCTGCATTGGTGGATCCAGCTGATCCCCCTGGGCTTGGGGAATGTGACAGGAGCCCAGCAGAGGCATGTCAGCAGCCTCCCACAGTCTGGCTTCCCCCAGAATCTGTTGGAGCAAAGAATTCCCGGTGGCTCCAGGGCTGGGAGGAGGAGTTTGCAGCAGGCCCCAGCTTGCAGGGGCAGAAAAAGCAGCTCCTGGGGCCAGCCTGAGAGGAGTGGTCTGGTGGTTCTGTGGCAGGCATGGTGGGAAGCGGGAGGGATGGGACCTGGGCAAGGATCCCAGGCCCCCACTCACACCTAGTCCTCTGCCCAGCCCCACGCACTGAGGCCCTCCACCCCAAAGAGAGTGGGAGCATCAGGCTTGGGGAAGGGGTGGTCAGGCAGAGAAAGGAACCACCGAGGGGAGAGCCCCCCAGTTGGAGAGGGGAGGCCAGTGCCCTGCTCCCTGGCAACCTCCAGTCTGAGGAAGAAGCACTAGTCCTGATGGGTCAGGCAGACAGGACAGAAAAGGTGATCGCGGGCATAGGCTTCTAGGCCAAGGGGACTCCTGAGCAGAGAGGGGAAGGAACGATGCCCTCCAGGGAGCCTCACGACTGGAGTGGGATCGTCTAGATGCCACGCTCCTGGCCTCATGATGTGGCCTGTATGTTATTCAGCAGCTTGACGTGCGGAGAGGGAGAGAATGGGGGCTCCAAGCCAGAGTGGAAGTCCTCAGGCTGGCCGAAGGACCCGACCCAAAATTCAACTGAACTCTGAAAGGGCATGGTTCTGATGAAGCTCGGAGGAATATATTCCACAGAAAGTAGAACCGTCCCCTGGAAATGAAGTGACCTCTCCATTTTGGGGCCAGAGACACTGAAGGCCTGGCACTGCGCAGAGTTGCATCAGAAACCTTGGTGTTTGGAGGAAGCTTGAAGGCAACTCCTTTCCCTTCCTGGGCTGGCAGACACGTCTCCCAGGATGCCACTGGGGCTGAGTACCTTAGAGACATCAAACTATGGGGACTGAAAAGAGCTGCAGAAGGCATCCATTCTGGTGGGAGAAGCAAAGCCCTGTACTCCGGGAGCCTCCAGTCTGATGGGAGAGACAGGCTGTGCTTTACAATGGAAAGTGGTGGTGGATACACATCAACCCCTTACACACACACACACACACACACACACACACACACACACACACAGGATTTAGGAAGTGAAATTATCTAAGCTTCAGAGGGGGTGTGTAACTTGCCCGAGGTTACACAGTAAGTAGGAACCAAAGCAGTGCTTTCCTCACCACCCTGTGACCCCTGAGATCCCTCCTCCTTGAGTTGCTGTCAGGGCAGGGGCGCAGAGGGTTCAGTGGAGCCCTCCGAGAGGACAGCCTCTGGGTTTCTGTGCCAGGGCTGGAATCTATGGCTACGTCTGGGAGCCCCAGGATGTGCCAGGAAGGGCTGGGACGGGAGCTCTTGCTGGAGCTCAGGAAAGGAAGCAGGCAGGGCTTCAGGGAACAAAGAAAATAAAGTTCTAATCAAATTATCAGGTTCTTGGCCATTCAGTCTCTCTCCCCAACTGCTTACCAGGGAAATATTCTCAGAAAATAGGAGACGGACAGCCAGGAAAAGGGGGTGGGAATGAGAAGGGAGCGGGAGAAGCTCACACACAGGGAAGCCAGTCTGTGCATTTCTGGGGATGTTTCAGTCTATTTTCGCATGTGTTTAAGTCCCTGGGCATTTCCTCTTGGTTCATCCCTTTGTGTTGTGCTTCACTCTGTGAATATATAACCTGGGAGTGTACCTCTCTGTATATGTCCATGGACCGCCATGGAAGGTTTCCTGTACACATGCTCACGTGTGTCTCACATGCAGCTCCGCCCACTCCACGTATGCTGGTGTGTGTGTGCGTGCACTTTGTTCTATGGCAGTGTGTGTGCCCTTATGACGTCCCTGTGCCTGGGTCCTTGCATCTGCCCGTCTCTGTGCATTTGTCCGGGGCCTTTGTACTTTGAGTTTGGGGTAGAAGAAACTTTAATTCCCCCCCTGTTAACCAATCCGAGCTGGCCAGGAAAGGGGGAAGGGGAGGCATGAGGAGGCAGCCACTTTTCTCTCTAACTTTTTTCATCTTGGAAGGGGAGAGACAGCCGTCGCCCAGGGACTCGCTGATAGGATTTCTCCCTGGCTGTCCCAGGTCCAACAGCAATGCTACTCAGAGAAGGGGTGGGAGAAAGGGCTGGAGAAGGGGGAATAGAGCTGAAGGGCCCCTCCTCTTCACTCCTCCTTGGCATGGGAGAAGCCAGGAGACAGATGGGAGAGAAGGGAAGATATGAAAGAGAAATACTTTAGGGTCAGTGAATTTTTCTTTTCCACCCTTATTGTTAAAACATTACTCATCTCTTGGAACAGGGGATCCCAGGCGAAGGGGGACCTTCAACCCTTGAAAACCAGGTACTTTGGGAACAGGGTTCAGAGGAGTTTTTGCAGAGGTCTGAAGCCCATCCCCACACACTGGTCCCAGCCTCCTACCTTCCACACCAGTCCCCTCTAGGCACCGTACCCACCTCCACCTGCAAGGAAAGAGTCATCCCAGGTGAATTAGGGGTGGGACACACCTGCAACACCTTCCTTCTCTGAAGGAAGAGGCTTCAGTGGTCCCAAGGACAGAAAGCTGGGAGGAGATCTGCCACCACTACAACGGCAAGAGTTGAGGTTAGATGTCAGACAGAACTAGAAAGCTGATTATCAGATCGGGGAGGAGAGAGAGTGGGTGTATCATCACCTCCTTGGAAGCAAGAAGTCAGCGTATGTCTCCTCTGGCCCTTCCCCGCTCTACCCACATCCTTTATAAGTTCTGGGGAAGTCCTTGATCTCTAAGGCCTCATCTACACAGGCCTCAGCTACCCGGATAGCATTCCATTGACTCTGGATACAGTCCCAGAGGCAAGTTCAGGCATCCAAACTCAAGTGAGGCTTGGAGCTGAGTAATCAGCTGCTAGGGCTATGCAGACATTTTGTCCGGGGAACAGCCAGCTCCGCACCCCACCTTGCAGGGCAGATGTGTGGTGGGGGAGGGGCGGTCTGTCACTCGGTCTTCCCAGCCCCCTCCCAGCACCGCAAGCTCCCTCTTCCCACCTGCAAGTAATTTGGCCAATGGGAGGGCAGTTCAGATGGCAGTGTGGAATCCCTCTAGATCTGTGTGTGCTTGGTGGGGAGGGGGCGGACTCCTTCCCCCCAGACCCAGTGTGCCCTTCTCCTCTTCACAGCGGCAAATTACTTGTAATTATCTCGCATCGAGAGCCTTCAGGAGCTGCTCCCAAAATTGCTTTAATTGAATTAATTGAATCTCATTTTGTTGGGGGAGAGATGGGGGACATGTCTTAAAATAGCACGTGGGGAGAGGGCAGGACAGCTCCCAGTCAGCTTTCCTGTGGCTGAGACCCGTGCAGGTGAGAGAGTGGGCTCCAGGCTCAGCTGCTTCTAGATCCCGGCGCTTTTGCATTTAGGTCCTCGCCTGTGTCCTGCTCTCAAAGGTGATGACCCGGGATGTGTGGAGTTCTCTAGTCTCCAGCCCCTTTTCTCCTCCTTGCCCTGAGGAGGCAGGTGGGCTGGAGGCAGGAGGTGAATGGATGGCCGTGGCAGTATGAATTCAGCATCGCTGTGACCTCTCCTCTTCGATAATCATACAGCAGCTATGAACACCACTTATTACGTGCTTACTAAGCTCCAGGTACCATGTCAAGCATGTTACAAGCACCATCTCATTTCATCATCACAACCGCACTGGGAAGCAGGTCCTATTAGTGTTCCCATCTTAGGGGGCAGAGAAAGGAGGCGGAGAGAGAGGTTAAGCAACTTTCCAAAAGTCACACAGCAGAGCAGGACTCTTTGGAGGCCAAAAGCCCAGTTCTAAACCATTCAGTAGTGTCCCCCCTGCCTTACTGACCCAATTTTCCCAGAGGGGTGTCCTCACAGGAAGAAACCACAGCCTCCTTTTCTGCAGCTCCAGTGGTTTGTGGGAAGGGAATGGGGTACCTCTTCCACTGGGGTTCATTTCCATCAGCAGTCAGGAGCCCAGGGAAACTGGACCAGCTCCCAAGTGGACAAGGTTTCCTGTTTCCACTGAAAAGGGAGGATGGATGGGTGTAGGGAAGAGGGGGCACCGTCAGCTCAGCTGGCCGCTGGCTGGAAGAGTAATTACACTCCTTCTGCTACTTAAGTTTACAATCTGGGCTGTTGTTTTAACGATGCGACTCTTGTCGGGCTGTCCAATTAATCTCGCCTTTGGAGGTTTTCCGAGATGGAGCGGTAGATCTTATCTCAGGTCTGTGGAAAGAAGAGTGTGCAACCTGCCCTGGGAGGGAACAGCTGCCTTGAGGACCTGTGGCCTTCAGAGAAGACCCAGAGGAGGAATCTGGGGCTGGGGCTACCGAGAGAGCCGGTGGAGATGGGGTGGGTGGCGAGGGGCAGGAGAAGGCATCGGTGGGGAGGAAGAGGAAGGCGTTTCTCTTCCTGGCATCCTCATTCCTCACTGCTCCTAGAGCTTGTCTTTGACCCACCCTGTGCCATTTGCCACCCCCAGGAGACCCCTCCATGTATATTTTGGGGAATGGGGGTGGCCTAGGAGGGGCTGATTGCAGCCCTTTTGAGGTGGGGGGCTCCCACTGACTCTCATAACCCCTCTCCCCTACATAAGACTCCAATTTGGGCTTCTCTGTGGCCAGCCTGGGTTGGTAGAAGTGCCCGGGTGGGCTTTCCAGTTTGCTTGGGGACAGGTTTAGGTAGTAAGAGGGAAGCTTGACTTGGGAGCTTCTAGTCTGGAACTGGAGGCCCCTCCCCCAAGGCCTCGGGCCAGGCTGGGCTGGATTGCCCGAATTATTTGCAGCCCCTGTCCTCAATCCCCCTGCTGCTGGGTGCCAGGTGCGCGTGTGTGTGCGTGTGTGTGTGCGCATGCGTGCGTGTGCGTTGACTATGCCCTCACTGCCCTCTGCACTTCCCTTAGCCTGCCACTTCACACAACTGGCTTGTCATTGTCTGGCCTCTGTTAGCCCACAGGGTCTGCCTAGGTCACCTTGATATCCCCAGGATCTAACACAGAGCCAGCGGCTCTACAAATGTTCGTTGGATGGAGAAGTCCAGTCCCTTCTGGGGTTCTCCTTCTCCTCTCCCTCCTGCTCCCCCTTCCACTAGGTGAATTGGGGCCTTTCCACCCCAAGGAGCTCACTTCTCCCAGGGGAGGACTGGACTGGGTCAGTAGGTGTGGCCTCCCCCAAGGTGAGCAGGGGCTCTCCCTGGGCTGAAGGTGGGCACAGGGGGCTGTGAGGTGCCTGGCTCCCTCCAGAACTGGGCCAGGAGAGAATTTGCTGTGAGGATCACTCAGACTTTGATCATTCCCTGTATTAGCATCTTCTGGTTTCACACTGGAGTGTCTGAAAATATGGAAATTACTAGAACATTCCAGAGCTAGAACCGGATAGCCAGTTAGTGGTAGAGGAGGATCCAGTGCCTCTGGTTCGGTGCTGGAAGGGTCAGGTGGGAGAGAAGAGAAAGCTGAGCAGAAGTCATGAGATGAACGTACCTCAGAGCCAAGGCCCAGGTTTCTGTACAGACTTTAATCTCTGGATGCTTATATATGGGGGCTGGTAAGAGCCTGGGGGCTGCTAGTCAGACTGGTTATAAATACGAGCAGTTCTATTCGACAGAGACAGCTGTGAGGAGCTAAACTGCTGGGCTCACCCCACCTATTTGGGGGCATCTCTACCTACACTTGTCCCCATTCTCCCCAAAGTGTTACCCTGCTGGCTTCCAGAGAGTGTGTGCATGTGGGTTTGTTTAGGTATTAGGAATAGGAATCAGACTCTTAATAATAAATACTCATTGAACTAGATGGGTAATTGGGTCCATTATCTACTCATAGTGGGTAGACATGGGGAAAAGGGGCTTTTTTGGGAAGAGGGTAAAAATTACCCGTAGGTGGACAAAACTCTACTCCACCCCATCTACATCATAGGATGGTGAGTAGGTGTATCAGTTATGGGGGGAAAATCAGGAAAAATCAGTGGGTGGGTCTCGATGGTGGTCAGCTTGGAGACTCTGGGTGTCCACTTCACTCCTGCTTTTACGCACCCGTGGGTTGGGCAGGGCCCAAGGCACACAAAGGGAAAAAACACTCAGTGTTTGTTGCTGGTTGAACCCCAGGCTGTGGTGGGACTGCAGTCCTTTCAAGGACGAGTGGCAAGGCTAGGGGTCCTGGGAAGTCTGAACTCCAGCCAGTGAGTCTCTCTCCAGAGCCTCTGACCAGCTGGAGGGAAGGTGTCCAGTCCTTGGTGGTGGTGGTGGGGGGCAATGGCCAAGGCTGTCTGGGTTATGAGGCAAGGAGGAAAGGATGCCACCCCACCCTTTTTCTCCTCTACCTCCTCCTCCTCCTGAGAAAACCCATCTGGGTCTGGCTTCCTCCTGGCCCAGGAGGGGTGCAGGTGGGCTGGGTCCTGCCTGGGCGCTAGAGGAGGGCTGGGAGCCTGACCTGCACTTCCCCAGATTCACATCATCTGAGGTGGAGCCAGGACATCAGGGGAGTGATGCTGATACCAGGCTCCGAAGTTGTTGCCATAGGCACTGGTGGGCAGGGCCCCTGCCTTGGGTAGATCCCAGGGGGGTGGAAGGGGTGGGGAACAGGGAGACAGGGAGGGGGACCTCCCAGGGAAGCCCCCTTCCTGTCCCCCAGAGTTCTGCTTCAGGAGCTTCTTGTACTTGGAACGTTTGTTCTGAAACCAGATCTTTACCTATGGGGAGAAAAGGGGAAAGAATGGAAGGTCAGGAGGAGTGTGCCTGTGGAAGGGAGTGACGAAGGGAAAGGGACCCAGCGGGAGGGAGCCGTCCTGGGAGAAGAGCAGAAGTTGGGAACATTCGCTCCAGCCCTCCATAAGCCCCTGAAGGCCCTGAGTTCCTGCATCTGAGTTAGAATACAGTTCTCCCAGTCTGGGTACCCTCCTCTACACCCTGAATCACTGCCCTACCTCCCCCGCACCCCCGCACACACCTTTTAACACATTCCCCCAATTTACTGTGGGCCAGCTAGAACTGTGAAAACAGGGCTTGGGGACTCATCAGTCGTTCACACAGGAGGGTGAGTTCCCAGAGAACACACTTGGGGAGGGTTAGCATGCAGGAAGGATGGGACTGGCTCCACCTGTGTCTGGGTGAGGCCAAGCTGCGCGGCCAGCTGGGCCCTCTCGGGCAGAGCCAGGTACTGCGTGTGCTGGAAACGCTGGTTCAGGTGCTGCAGCTGCAGACTCGAATAGATGGTCCTCGGCTTCCGGAGCTTCTTGGTCGAGGCCTGCGGGCGCCGCTCCGAGGGCTCCGGGGACAGCGGCGGCTTCTCCGAGTCTGGGGGGCGGCCCGAGACGATGTATGCACGCATAGAGGGGCTGACGCGCCTTCTCACGGCTCATCTGCATCTCGTTTGCATTCCGGCCACGGGTTAGCAAAAACTCGGGCTTGGGGCTCGGCCCTTCTCTACCTTCCGCTCCACCCTCCTTTCAAACCCCACACGTCCACTGTGTGCCACGTGGGACTAGCCGCAGTTCTTGCCCTCAGGGAGCTCCCACTCTTAACGCTCCTGTGACCCTAAGGGGGACAGCGTCACTGGCCGGAGCGAGGGTCGGGGCGGCGCCCAGCGGCGGGATGACAGAGTTCAGCCGCGTGCGGTGACGCCAGCTTGGGGCGGGGCGGGGAAGAAGGGCTGGGTCGAGGGCTGGGCTGAGGCCAGGAGAGCACGGGGGAAGGGCGTTCCGGATGGGGGGGAACTCAAAAGCATTGTTCGGAGACCCGAGACAGTGTCTGCGTGGCAGCCTCCCCGCTGCCGGAAGAGGGGTGGTCAGAGGGGCCCGGCGAGTGGGCCTTGAACGCCAGGATGAGCACCCTTCCCAGCTTCAGAGTATGGAAAGTGCCCCAGGGTTTGCCATCACCTCCCCTACTGTAAGGGCCTCCCTCTCCGGAGGCACAGCCTCCAGAAAAGTGACCATCTCTTCCATCCGCCAAGGCTGGCTGGCTAGAGTAGTGGCTTTCGGGGGCCCTAGAAGCCCGGTGGTGCAAGGCAGCCCCCTCCTCCGCCCGGCCGCACCCACGGAGGGGTTCCCGGCCAGCACGGAAGGTGACCGGGGTTCGGAGAGAGCGCAGCGCCGGCAGCGCAGGCCCTCTGGGTCGCTGCTGGATCGCGCTTGCGGTGCCGCCGCGGGAGATCTGGTCACCTCCTGCCTCCCGGCCCAGCCTCTCGAGGAATCTCGGTCTGGGAACAGCTCGGCCCCGGGATGGGGGTGGGCGAGGGGTTCCCCTCTTCCGATCCGGGAGGCCCCAACTACGCCACTCTACGGGGACATTGGGACCATTCGTGTAGAGAGCAGTGTTGGGGAGGACGGAGCGGCCGAAATGCCCGCGGGCTTAGGGTTCGTTGCATTCCTCGCAGGGCTGCCGGCCGACCTCAGTCGACAGAGCGCTGCGCCCGGGTGCCCAGACGCAGCGGGGGTCCGACCGCGTCCCCCACCCCCTTCCTCCGGTCGGGCTCACCCCGCACTTCAGGTTCCACGCCCTCGACCGGCCGCGGTGACCCTGTGCCTTCACCTCCCCCGCATCCCTCACCCTTGGCCTCAGGCGCTGCGGGCTTCTCAGATCCACCCCCCTCGACCCCCGCCTCAGCCAATTCCCAGAAAAACCGTTGGGTTTCCGCTCCCGCCCGCGCCTGTCGGGCCTCCCCTGCTTAGACCCGGCTGCTCGCCGCCCCGGCGACCACTCGTGCCTCTCTGGCTGCGTGAAACAATTCGGACCGTGAGGCAGAGCTAGCGGGGAGCCTACCCCAGCTGCTAAGCTCTCAAAGCCCTCCGCGCCCTAACTCTGCCAGCAGACACCCCCCCACCCTTCCCAGTTCCTTTCCCGACAGCTGCTTTCTCCACAGCAGTTGCAGAAGTCACGACTGGATCTGCCCAGGTCTTGATTCAGGAGCCCAAGGGCCTCCCTTGAACCATAGCGGCACCTGCCTGCTCATCGGGGTGGTGGCACGCAGCTCACTTGGAGCCGAACCTCTCCCCGAGGCTGGGGTGGACAAGAGTGGCGGCAAAAGGAAGACCCCCCAAGCCCTCTCTCACACCCCCATCATTTAATCTAGAGTGAGCCCAACGCCCCAATTTCAGTAGGTAGATGCTATAATCTAATCTCAGGACACGTGTGGTTTTCGTTGGATCCGGGGAAACTTTGTAAAGAAAAGGAACCCTCCACTCTCGTCCTTAAACCAAGAAAAGGGAAGGCAAGAGTGTAGAAGACAGGATTGAAAATACCAACCCCAATTCCAAGAATCCTCTTAAGGACAAAGTTATCTCATTCTCACCCCACTAAACAGACAAACACGCACACACAAATGTACCACATCAGCATATACTGAAGAGAAGAGGCCAAGGGATTCGTTTTTTAGAAACTAGATCATTTGTAGAAACACCCCCCCCCCAACTGCTCCTCTTCCAACCACAGACCCAGAAGCGGGAAAGAGGCAGCCCCAGTTCTAGCACAGAAGGCAGTTAACTTTGGGGGGCTTTGAGGAAGTTCCCTAAAATCCTCTTTTCTGGCTTCATGCAGTGAAAGCCAATTTGCAAGGGCCAAGCCTGGAAAACAGTCTGTGTCCTTGACCCGTGCACACCCTTTCTTTGGGCCTCAGTTTGCCCATCTCTACATTCAGAAGCTCCTAAATCTCTAGGGTCGCTTCTGGCTCTGATGTTTAGGAGCTCATGTGTCTCAGCAGAGCCACAAGGGAAGGGAGGGAGACATCTTGGTCCTGGCTGAGTCCCTAAGTCACCCAGCGGATGTGCATCCTTAGAGGAAACTGTGCCAAGGACAATTGTGGGGGTAATTAGGTGGGGACAGGGAGTGCAGGGGAACCGAGCTCTAAACCCAAGCCACTACAGATGGATGTATGTACTGTGTTGCATGGGTACAGCCTGTGCAAGGCCCAGGACCAGGAAGACAGGCCAGCTCCCTGGCTTCTTTGAGGCCTTCCAGTGAGCACTTTCTTAGGAGCTCAAAGGTGCTCCAGGCAATGTAACTGGGGCCTGACCTACCCCAAAGGCAAGGGGCGGAGATAACAGGAATGGCCAGTTCCTTTGGCTGGAAGGCTGAGATCTACTAGGAGAGGCTGCCTGACCCACCTGTGGCTACATTCTTAGAACAATGGGTAGTAGGATTTAGCCCCGGATTCTACCAGGTCAGCTTTTGGTCTCGGTCTGGCACATTCGGGTGCCAGCTGGGGAGAGGGGGAGGGGCCCCGAATAAACCCCCACTTCTACTGCCCTCCAGCTGGGACCTGATTTCTACTTATCAGGCTGTGGCTTGAGCACTGCTTTCTGAGACAAGAACGCGGAGAGGGGCGACATGGAGGAGAGAAGGAGTGCGTGATGGAGAGAATCCTAGGGAAGGGGCTAGGCACCTACACCCACATCTGGATTGCTTCAGTTTTCCGTTATAAGTAGGTACACAACCCCGCTGCTCCAAGGGGGTGGGGTAGGGAGCCCTGCCACCCGCCTTCACATAACTGCAAATCGAAACCAGGTCGGTCTTGAAAGGAGACCTAGATCAACTCGCCCCCGCCCCTCCCCCCTGTCTCCCGCCCCATCCCTTCGCCCTCCCCCCAACCCCAGATCCCGTGGAATCTGAGTAAGGTCTGAATCCCGCCAGCTGCGCCCAACCAGGCGAGGGCGAAGTTCAGGGGCTCACTGGAGCAGGACCCCGGAGGTGGGAAGAGCCGCTGCGGCCGTACTTACCTGGCTCCCACTCTTGATGAGACTGCTGAGACGGCGCCGTGGGTAGCTGGCAGGGCAGGTAGGAGTCTCCGGGGGTCGCCGGCCCAGTGTAGGGATAGGGCAGGACGTGGCCATACGGCCCAGAATAGGGCAAATCGGAGGCGGCTGCGGTTGCGGGGGACAGGCCAAGCTGGTAGGCAGCCACTACCGATGGGACGGGGGCGATGTCCGGGAAGACGGCTTTGGAGGCGTCCGGGCCAGGGAGCGGGCAGGGCAAAGAGGTCATTGCGGCCGGGGCCGGGGCCGAAGGGCCTAGGCCATGGCCCCGCACGGAGTCCGCTCCCTCCGCCAACTCTCTCTTTTCGGAGCCTCGGGCGTTGGAGCCCCCAATCAGCCTCCCCAACACTTATCCTGGGGAAAGTGTCTCTCTGCGCCTCATCCAGCGGAGAGCGCGCGCCTGGGAAAGGGGTTCCGGGGGGTGCCCCCCATGGCTTTTCCCCTCCCCCCTAAATCCATGCCCCCCCCGCCCCCCGCCCCCCCGCTCGCTCTTGGCTTCGGTTCCCGGGACCCGACGGGGTCCCCGCCCACTTAAACGCCGCGGATTGGCTACCACACGCGGTGACCTCATGGAGGGCTGCAGCCGGGGCCCGCCCCTCCGGGGCAGCCCTGGGTAGGGAAATTCAGAACCGGGAGATGGGAGGAGAGCGGTGCGCACGGCCCAGGCCCAGCCATCTCGGGATCAGCTCCGAGAGGCATGCCGGGGTTGCAAGGCGATTGGGGCAGTCCGATCATAACCGCAGAAACGCAAGGAAGTTGACAGGGCCGCGAAGCCTTGGCGGAGGCGCTGCGGCTGCGGGGGCGCAAGGAACCTGCGGGCGCGCTCTCCGACTCTGGGGGATCTGCGCGGCGGTTGTGATCCCGCCGCCACGGACCTGCAGAGGAGTCGAGAGCAGCCAGCCAGCCCCGCAGCTTATTCAGCGCGTCGGAATGCGTCGCTGCCGAGCGCCGGCAGTTTGTTGGTAAACAGACGCCGGGTCGGAGGCGGTACCGCCCGGCGCCCAGCCGGCCTGCACGCGCGCGGCGCGCACACCCCCGCAGGGCGCCCTTGGCCTGGCACGCCGCGACCGCCGCGATTGAGCCTCACCGCCCCTGTCGCTTCCGCTTCCGGCAGGGGCCAGGGTTTGGTTGCGACACCGCAGCTCCGCAGGCCCCCGAGGCCGAAGGAGGGGTCCGCCGTCTGAGCTTCTGCCAGTGCGGCGCCCCGCCTTTCCTGGCGCCGCTTGAGGCTGAAGGCTCGCACGAAGCCGGACAAAATCCGAAAGCGGGAGGCAAGTCCAGTTTGATGGCTCCTCGGAGGGCGTAGGAAATACGGCAAGCCGGGCTCCGTGGCCAAACCTTCCCATCTGTGTACAGGGCTTTCCTCTAAGATCTTGGTGGGTGGGTGTCTCTGTGGCCACAGATACACAACTACACAGAGACGCCATTCAAATACAACATACACTAGCGTTTACCAGCACACAGGTGTCTACAACGATGTTCACGTTAGCATCCCTCCATGAACAGAGGTTCATGTGTGGATCTGCAGATGCAGAGCACAGACTGTGATGTGTACACACCTACGCACCCAAAGATGAATAGCAACACCCCTGAATAAAAGCACTGTGGTTGTCTTACACAGACCCGCGACAGACCCAAACTGTTGGTGCGCACTCTAAAATACAGAAAATCCAACCATATAAACATGTATGTACTTGTATGTATCTTAGGAGACACCAGTCCACACACATTTAGGCTGTTCCATGTTAGCGGACAGTTACCCCGCCCAGAAACCTGTCAGTCCTCACAGATTCCCCAACAGACTCATATACAAACCCTCTGTCACTTGAATGTGCAGATAATTCATGTTTGTACACACATGTGCTCTCGTTATCAGGGTGCAGCGTGAAGGCAGCAGTCTTAGAATTGGGGAGTAGGAGAGGACAACAGAGAAAGAGGGAAGCTTAGAAGAGTAAGAGAAGGCACTGGGGGGTGGGGGTAGCCACGAGAGACAGAGAGATTTGAAAGGGTGTGCAGTCAAGTGTCCTGAGGGAAGGAAGAGCAAGTCGGCATCAAATTGGATGCCCTGCTGGAAGGTATAGAGATGAATTTTTCCAAGAAACCACTCCCCTGGCACCTGACTCTGAGTTCTCTCGCCTGAAGTCTTGGGGCTTCAGGAGAAGGAACTCTGTGAGGGAGCCCCCTCCCTGGATATCTGGAACCCACTTCCCTCTCATCCAACAGGGTGTGCAGGGTTTGCATGGTTGAGAAATGCTATTTCCACGTGGGATCACCTTTCCCCCTTTGTTCCCCAACTCTAGCCATGCCACCACCACCTCCTTAGAGCTGGGGCTAAGAACTTACAGGGATATCACCTTCCAAATCTTCCTTCCTGCCACCACCATTTTCCTCTGGAGAGAGGCGGCCACACAACGGTACCGTGATGGGTTTCAAGGACTGCATTTCAGCATGCGCCAAAAGAAGAGAACGCTCTTTGAGGTGGGGTGGGCTGTCAGGGAAGCTTTCACAAAAGAGGTGCTTTTGAGGTGGAACTTAAAGTTTGGGTTGCAGGACTTTTCCTCCCAGGGCCATGTACACAGAGTCCTTTCCATGCTAGACCTAGCAAGAAAGGACAGGGTCAGCTTTTCCAGAGGCCCCTAAAGCAGTGACTTTGGGCATCCTCCAAAGCCAGGCAACCCATAGTGAGAGCATCTCCTAAGCTCAGGGGGCGTGGCTGAACTCATGCAGGATCTTCACCTCAACGTACCAGTAGGAAACATCCTGCAGCCCTCTAGAATTTATGAAGCACACTCACAACATACAAGCCTTGTGTATCTTCACCAAAAACCCGTGAAGTGAGTACTGTTATTATCCCCAGTTTACAGATGAGGAAATCTCTGCTTCCTTCACCACCTCCCTCTTCAGGGCTCCCTCTTCCCACATGCTGGAGGGTGTGGGGCTGCGACACCTCTTTGGGAAACTTCGTGGTCTCCTCAGATGCAGAATCCCCAGGGAGTGGTCCCCTCCAACAGGTGCCACATCTCACCAACTTTGGAGACTGGAGGGGCAGTGGGGAAAGGTGGAAGGGATAGGCACGGGGGCTAGGAAGGGCTGTAAATCTGAGTTTGATCAGAAGGAAGGGAGGGCGAGACTGAGAGGCCTGAGGCCTGGGTTCCCATCCCAGCTCAGCCACGAGCTGGCTGGCTGTGATAGCCTGGGTCAGCCATTTACAGTCTCTCAGACTTATTTTATCCAATAAAATGAGGGAGCTGCGCTCAAGACCTCCAAGCCATTGTCATTTGCTTTAGAATGAATTGCAAAACCCAAAATCCCAAAACGTAATAAAACCAAGATGAAGGAGAAGGGGGAGTTGGAGGAGGGGAGGAAGGAAGGCAGGCAAAACATAGGAACTGTCTCCTGTCACTACCAATACCTCAACCCACTGCTTGTCACAAAAGCCAGAAGTGGCTCTCCCAGCTCTTTCTCACGCGGGTCTTCTCCCTTAGCGAAAAGGGGCCAGCTTGGAGAGCCCCAGCACCGAAGTGAGGGGCTGGGAGCCGACAGTGGGGCGGGGTCCCGAGTGGGGGACACGGCGCCGCTGAGGTCTGGGGAGTCAGCCGTGAGTGGACGCGAAAGATCCGGTGCGGTGGTTTGCAGGCTCTTCGCAGCCGCCCGGCAAACGCAATCCCACCCGATTCGGTATTGATTCTTGGCTCAGAATAAGCGCCCAAGGCGGTGGGACGTATGCCTCACTTGCAGTTCCCCCGAATTCCGACTCTGCCCTGAAGACGGGAGCTCCATCCGAACGAGTGCCCCTTCCCGACACCCCAAACACCTGGTGGGTTCAGGGCTCACAGCACACTCCCTGGACTCGGTACCGGACGGACCGCGCGCTTCTGAGCAAAGTGGGGGGCGTTGGCGAGGGGAGCCGGGCGTCGGGTCTGCAACCTGGTGCAGGCTCTCCACGCAGCACCTGTGGTGGACCTGCCCTGGGGAGTAGTTTCCATCGCGACCCCGGTCCAAGGCCCTTGGCGGCCGTTGCGGGATTATCAGCTCCCTTTCTCCTTCATCCCACTCACTGACCCCCGAAGGAAATTTTAGTTTAGTTTCGTCTGTTCTCCGTGGAATTTAAGTACGATTTGTCGGGGCTCTCGTAGTAACTCGGTTTGGGGAAACTTTGCGAGTAATTCGGTTTGGCGGGGATGGGGGGGATGAGAAATCCTCCCTCCGCTGGGCGGGGAGCGAGGTGGGTAAGGACCCCCCCTCTGTGAGGCCCGCGAGGCCGCGGAAGGGGCAGTCTGTAGAGGCTCGCGAGCCCCGCCACACACACACTCGGATCTGGCTCTTCCTGAGATGTGGGTGAATTATTGTCTCTTTTCTTCTTCGTGATGGAGCAGTGAATGAGCGCTGGCGCGGGCGGGGCGGCATGCTGGCTCCTGAGGTCACTGCCCGCCCCGCCGCGCTCCGGGTGCGCTCACGTCCACGCTCCCGAGAGCTGTCTCTGGGATTGTCGTCCCCGCCTCATTTTCCAGATCACCTGGGAGAAGCTCCCAGGAAGGGGGAGGGGGAGGCCTTGGGGTCAGCGCCACCTCGAGGTCCGGGCATCGCTGAGCAGGCGGGCTCCGCACGAGGGCCTCCGGCTGGCTCGGTCTTCAGCCACTCTCCCCACGTCTTTGCTTTATTTCCAAATTTCACACCCGCTCCGGGAAACGTCTTCAGCTGGGGTTTGACTGAGACGTTTAAAGTACACACATATATGAAGTCACCAAACACATAAAAAACAAAACAAGACAAAACCATTAACCACTCTTGGACCAAATAACTCCCTCCCCCCCCCCCCACAAAAAAAGAAAACGGTTAACAACAACAACAAAAAAAAATGGGGAGGTTTTGAAGATGCGTTAGAGGCGCTGCCCTCAGCGATGAAGGAGCCATGCTCCTGGCTTTGGCCCCGGCCCCGCGCGGGAGCGGGAAACGGCCGGCTGGGGAGCGCGGGAGTTCCGGGCGGGTGTCCCAGACCCGGTCTCGTCTGGCGGACAGACGGCGGCACGGCGCGCCGGATGCCCGCGGGGAGCGCGGGGAGCTGGCGGGAGGCCCCAAGGCCAGCCCGGCTGCAACGAATTCGCGCGCCCGGAAAGAAGGCATCTCGGCCGGTTTCTCCAGACCTTTCCAGACCCCTGTACAGAAACTAGGGCGTTCCGCCAGTCTCCGTCGCCCGACCCCGGAGGGAAGCCGCTGGTAGGACGTGGCTGGAGGGGGAACGAGCCTCTAGAGAGCACCGACGAAGAGGGTGCGTGCACGGGCGCACACCGACACACACTGCCATAACCCAACGGCCGCAGCGCTCACCCCGCAGGCCACCACGCCACACCAGCAACACACACACAACCACATCACGCCCCCCACACAGGCACACGCATGTTACCCAGTCCCATCCCTCTGGACCCCCTGGATCTGGCGGAAGGTCTAAGCAGTTGGGTTATTGGTTTCACTTTCTGACTCCGGGACTAGACCCTTTTCAGGTCCGGAGTGTTTTTCTTTCATAAGAAAAGGGTAGGTCCTGTCCCCGCGTCTCATCTGGGCTGCCGAGTCAGGGAGAAGCGGGACAGCCTTACCTCTGCTGGGCCCGGCCTGGGAGAATGAGGGGGATATTGCCTTGGGGGGTGGAGCGGGACCGTCACACGGTCGCCGCAGTCGCACCCGCACCCCCAAAGTGAGAGAAATAATCACAAGTACCAAAAATACCCCCCAAAACCAAACTCCGCAGCCTGGGTACCACCGCACTAGGCTCCAGGTGTCAGGCCTGGTGTGGGGGGAGGGTGGATGAGGTGGGAGGGTGAGAAGCTGCTCAGTCCCTGCCCCACTCTTCCCGGCTCTTCCAAACCCTGCCGCACCCGCCACAGCTAAGGGGAGCAGGGGCACGAAGCCGAGAGGAGGAGCCCGGCCCACTCCCATCTGTTCAAGGACGGGGAGGGGGCTCGCGCAGCTACTTCCGCCCACATCTACCCTCGTCGTCAATCACCCTCATTAATTCCCGTTGGAAAAGGATCACACACTAGAGGCTCATCAGCTGCTGCCTGGAAAAGGCTGGAGGACACAGAAGTGGGCAGAGAGGGGGAAGGGTTTGTTCTTGCGGGACGGGGTGGGGGCTGCACTGGTCGTGGCCTCCAAGGGGAGTTGAACTGAGCTGAGTTATCCTTTCCATCTTCTGGGACCAGTTTGCCCCTCCCCTCCCCTCCCTCCCCTCCCTCCCCTCCTCTCCTCTCCCCTCCCTCCCCTCCCCTCCCCTCCTCTCCCCTCCTCTCCCCCCCTCCTCTCCCCTCCCCTCCTCTCCCCTCCCCTCCTCTCCCCTCCCTCCCCTCCCTCCCCTCCTCCTTCCCCTCCTCTCCCCTTCCCTCCTCTCCCCTCCCCTCCTCTCCCCTCCCTCCCCTCCCTCCCCTCCTCCCTCCCCTCCTCTCCCTTTCCCTCCCCTCCCCTCCCCTCCCTCCCCTCCTCTCCCCTCCCCTCCTCTCCTCTCCCCTCCCTCCCCTCCCCTCCTCTCCCCTTCCCTCCCCTCCCCTCCCCTCCCTCCCCTCCTCTCCCCTCCCCTCCTCTCCTCTCCCCTCCCTCCCCTCCCCTCCCCTCCTCTCCCCTCCCCTCCCCTCCTCTCCCCCTCCCCTCCTCTCCCCCCTCCTCTCCCCTCCCCTCCTCTCCCCTCCCTCCCCTCCCTCCCCTCCTCCCTCCCCTCCTCTCCCCTTCCCTCCTCTCCCCTCCCCTCCCCTCCTCTCCTCTCCCCTCCTCTCCCCTCCTCTCTCCTCCTCTCCCCTCCTCTCTCCTTCCCTCCCCTCCCCTCCCTCCCCTCCCCTCCCCTCCCTCCCCTCCTCTCCCCCCTCCCCTCCTCTCCCCTCCCCTCTCCTCCCCTCCCTCCCCTCCTCTCCCCTTCCCTCCTCTCCCTCCCCTCCCCTCCCTCCCCTCCCCTCCCCTCCCCTCCCTCCCCTGAAGACCCCTCTCAGCTTGTGAGCTGACCAGCACCTGTCCTGGCCCCACCTTGTCTGAAGGGTGGCTCCCAAACTCTGGGGGAGACAAGCCCTCCCCAGCCCAGGTTCTGGTTGGAAAGTGCCCCAGAACTAGTGGGGACGCGGAAGCTCAGCCCCACTCCCCAACTACCGGCCAACCCAATAGGGCACCACTACCTTAGTTGCTTTCCACAGGAAAGGGGTGGGGGAAGGCCAAGTAGTGGTTCTCTGACTGTGGGAGACACAGGGGGATCCAGACGGAGGCACTGTTCCTGAAAATGCATCTAAGGAACCTTCCAGAGCCTTTGGGGGATAAGGCGAGCTTGGGTTATCTGAGGCCCTTTGTCTTCGGTAGTGAACACTTAAGTGTGTTCTTATTCCAGGCACGATGCTGAGCCCTTACATGTATCATTTTATGTATCACACAGATTCTGTGAGGTAAGTGTCCGTATTATCCCCACTTTACAGAGGAGGAAATCGAGGCACAAAATGGTTGAGTAACTTGTCCAAGCTAGAATTGTCACCCAGGTCAGCTTGTCCTCTTAACTACCATGGAGTTGTCTTACCTGAAGAAGCGCCACTCAGCAAGGGCAAGAAGAAGGGCCGAGGAGGAGAGGGGAGCCCAGGAGATGAATGCCCTCTGTGGAATGGTGGTAGGAGAAGTAATCATGTCAATGATGGCTGAGAGTTCTTGTGGGCTTGTACCCTACGCTTTAACATGCCTTTCCTCACTGAAATCTTCGAACAACCCTGCAAGGGAGTCCTACTACTATCCCTCATTTTACAGAAGACGACACTGAGGCACAGAAAAGATATGCGTAGGGTCTACACCCACTTGGTTGGAAGGCAAGGAAGAGATTCCACACCGTGGAGAGCCTCCAACGCCGCCAACCAAGAGCTTACGATGGGCCTGTGGACAGAGGGGAGGACCGAGATGGGAGCCGAGGGGCTTCCCGGGAGCAGCTTGGGTGTGAAGTAGGTTGGGAAGGGAAGGGTCAGGTGACAGAGAGCCCAGTTAGGAGGCTGTTGCAAATGGGTCGTGTGTGAAGTGAGGAGCGTGGACCCAGAGACTTGGTGGCAGGGGCGATGGAAAGGAGGGGACATGTGAGAAGGGTTGCTCTAAGACAAACTCTGCTGGGCTTGGTGACTACTGTACGGGAAGAGGGTAGAAGCGAGCAGGACTGTGAATTTCCAGGCCTGGGCAACCAGAGGAGCCTGGGGAAGAAGCCATGTGTTTAGTTCAGAGATTCAGGCATTTGATGGGTGGATGGACCGTGGACCGACATTCTAGGTTTGGGTGCTCCAGTGGGCAGCCAGCCATTCTGGTTTCCCTCTGTGCCTCTGCACAGGTGTATTTCCCCAGGGCCCTGCCAGGGTGCATGGGTGAAACTTGCATATATGCAGATGTATGCAAATGAGAGTGACCCAGCCTGGACCCAGAACCAAGAGCCAGGGGAGGAGGAGGGCTGCCCTAGCCCTGACTCACCCTCTGACATGCTGCCTGGAATGCCACCTCCCCAGCTGAGCTTCCTGCAACTTGGGGAACTTGCTCCAGGAATCATCCTAAGCTCAGGCCCAGAAGATCACAAGCCCAGAAGACTGGGGGTGCTGAGGTTGGGGACTGTCTAAATCAGAGTAAGGCTTTATTCTGAGCCCTCTTTGCCAAATGGCGGCAGGAGGGGAGAAGACAGGAAAAATACCTGGGTAATATGACCTTTATAAGCATAAACGCACATGGCAGTCCCTAAAGCATTTTCACGTCTATAATTTCCTTGGGGCCTCGTAGTAACTTGTGAAGTAGGTCGTTTATTAGGCCCATTTTACAGATGAAGACACTGAGGCCCATGTCGTGAAGTGCCTTGCCGGGGAAAACCTGGCTAATGTGTACAGAGCTGGATTTCCAGTCCAGGCCTCTGACTCAGTGCTCTTTGTACTGCTCAAGGTTTGGTGCTGTGTTGAGGGAAGGGGAAACTAATTCTGGAGTCTGAGGCTTCTTTGGGGACCTGCTGACCCTCAAGTACCCAGATAACCTCTAAATCCTCTCAGTCCTCAAGAAGTTCTCGTTGAAGAACTAAGTCCTTGTTAGTAAGCTTTCATCTTTAGACCTTAGGTCATACCCCTCCTGTCTGGCTGGACCACGTACCCCACTTCCAGCTCCTGCAATTCAGTACACTCTTTTTTTTTTTTGCGGTACGCGGGCCTCTCACTCTTGTGGCCTCTCCCGTTACGGAGCACAGGCTCCGGACGTGCAGGCTCAGCAGCCATGGCTCACAGGCCCAGCCGCTCTGCGGCATGTGGGATCTTCCCGGACCGGGGCACGAACCCGTGTCCCCTGCGTCGGCAGGCGGACTCTCAACCACTGCGCCACCAGGGAAGCCCCAGTACACTCTTTTTAAGCACTTACTAGGTACGGCTCTGGGAAGGGCCCTGTGGGAGGTCAGCCTAGATCCCATCCAACAGTGAGTTTGGCAACTTCTGTGTATTAAAATGGTGATTAAAAATACAAAGAAGAGTGAATTAAAACACACATATGCACACAGAGTTAAGGAATACTTAAAACTAGGTACCCAGGTCCAGAAATAGGACTCTGCTCGCTCCCCAGGAACCCCACTGAGTGACCCTTCTGAATTATAAGCCTTTCCTCCACCTGGGTATTCCAGGTTTCGTGTTATTCACTTCCCTGCTTTTCCTTAGTTTCATCACCCATATCTGCTTACTTTCACCTGTTTATGAACTTGACATGAATGGAATCACACTATATATACGAGTCTTGCTTCTCTCAGTTGACAGTTCGTAGATTCTAAGACATCTTCCCGACTTCCCCATACTGTAACCACTCCTCTGGCAGCATTGCTCCTCTCGGATGCTCTCGGGTGGGTTTGCTGCATGAGGGCAGGGATGGGGTCTTTTGCCTCCGGGAACACAGTATCCAGCACAGGCCCAGGCACATAATAAATGCTCAGTACGTAGGCACTGAATGAATAAGTGAAGATGAGTGAAATGGTGTACCTCTGTTTACATTAATGAGAAATCCCAGGGGCAGGGATGACACAGGAAGCCATAGGGTGACATTCAGGACGTAGGCTCCTGCCAAAAGGCCCCTTGTCCCTCCCTACCCTCCCACACTGCTCCTCAGAGATGAGAGGCTGTAAATGGCAGCATCTCCCTAGATCCTGGCCCTTTCTATGGTGCAGCCAGGAAGGCGCAGCCGCTTGGGAGCCAGGCAAATCTGAATTCTAATCCTGCCTCCACACCTTACCTACCTGGGCAAATAAAACCTCCCTGTGGGGACTTCCCTGGCGGCGCAGTGGTTAAGAATCCGCCTGCCAATTCAGGGGACATGGGTTCGAGCCCTGGTCTGGGAAGATCCCACATGCCACGGAGCAACAAAGCCCATGCGCTACGACTACTGAGCCTGCGCTCTAGAGCCCCTGAGCCACAACTGCTGAGCCCGCGTGCTGCAACTACTGAAGCCCGCACGCCTAGAGCCCGTGCTCCACAACAAGAGAAGCCACTGCAATGAGAAACCCGCGCACCACAATGAAGAGTAGCCCCCACTTGCCACAACTAGAGAAAGCCTGCATGTAGCAATGAAGACCCAATGCAGCCAAAAATAAATAAAATTAAAAAAAAATAAGAGTACTTGTAAAAAAAAAAAAAACTTCCCTGTGCCTCAGTTTCTTCACCTGTGAAATGGACATAGTAATAAGCCCACCCTCACAGTGTTTTGAAGATTCAGTAAATCACTCAGACCCATAGTAGGCGTTTCTCACATGTTAGCTCCCCTTCCTCTTTCTGTTGTTTCCTTTAGCTCACCCACTGGGATGCGCCTGTCCTTAATCTACCTGGAAGATACCAGAGCCAACCTGATTATAAAGCTTTTGTTCCCAGAGGACCCAGTGATGGCTGGAGGTGTCAATCCCAGGATAGAAAGCTCCTGCAGGGCAGAGACCCTGCCTTCCTCAGCTCCTGTCCTCGTGGCATCTGGCACTGTGCCCTGCATACAAAAGGTGCTCAGGACAGCTTTCATTCTCCAGCTAATCCCGGAGCCACCCTCAGCTCCTCCTAAGTACAGGGACACGTGTGAGGCTCTGCCCCTCGGCGGCACATGGAATACTTTCCCACTGAGGATCTCAGCTACTCCTCCTCACCTGGTCAGGTGGGGCAGGTACTGCCATCCCCATTTCACGGACGAAGAAACGAATGCTTGGAGCAGCCCAGAGCCATGCCCAGCATCGCACAACCAGTACGTGGAAGAGCTGGGATTGGAACCCCCGCCCTCTGACATTGAGGTTCTCTGGGGTTTTCCAAAGCAGAGATGACAGCAATCAAGACTTAGAGAGAATTAAGGCAACCAGCCCCATGGAAAGTAGGCAGCGGGACGTGAGAATTGTCTGCAAAAGCGTGAAAGGCTTCAGACTGATTTTTAAGGCCAGAATACCGAGAACCAAATGGAAGTTGGAGGAATGAATATTTAGGTTCAATAGAAGGAAGACATTTTAGGTAATTAGAGCATTCCAAAGGTGGCACACTCTCCCCCTTTGTCTTAGGCACCAACTCCTTCTGCCTTGTACGGAGCGATTCTTTCAGATCTCATTTCCTCTGTTGGAATAAGGCATTCTGGGGGACAGGCTCACCTCCCTTTGAGTTTTGCCTCCTCCAACCTGTGTGCGTACAGTCCATCCTCAATAAGTATTTGGGAGTCCCCATGGTTGGAGGCATCAGTCAGAATCTGGGGGATGCTCTAAGATGTGGCTGAGAGCCTGGGCTCTGGAGCAGAGGGCAGTAGGTTTGAATCCCAGTTCTGCTGCTTGGAGAGCTGGCTTAGAATTTCTGATACTCGTTTTTCTCAACTGTAAAATGGAATTAATAATACCAACCATTAAAACTGTAAGGATCAAATGACATCCTGTATATGACCAGCAGAGTGCAGAGCACGTGAAAAGCTAATAATGCGGCTTTTTGATGATGTGTATACTTGACTGGCTGCATCACAGGCTAGAGAAATGGGGCAGGTTCCCACCAATGTCCCTGCAATTTGACAGCATATGATTCTATTCTATAAGCATCAAAGGAGCTGAGTAGAAATCCGGAAGCAGATTGACTCAATGGAGGAAGCTGGGTTCAAAATAAACAGAACCCCCATTCAGAGTCTCCAGGTACTTGAACTAGGACTTTTCCTACCTTGCCCCGCCTGTCGCCCTCTTAGGCAAGCCCCCAGGCCTGGGATTGGGACCCGGTCCTAGAGAACCTGGGCATCATTATCCCTGGGAAAGGTACCAAGAGTCCCCAGACAGCGCAGACCACACTGGAAGCCCAGCCTCAGGCAGGAACAGGGTCCCAAAGTTCTGATTTGGCGTCACCTGCCCTAACCTTGAGCCCTTCACTGGCCCAAGCCTCTAAACCGGTAGATGTGGCCACCCCCAGAGGGTGTCTATGGCTTCTGAATACTGGGCACCCCAGGCTAGGAGAGGCCCTTGGCAGCCCCTGGAGTAGTTCTTGGCCTCCAGCACTGCTGCTTCTCAAAGTTTCATAGTCCTTAGAGCTGGAAGGCACCTTAGAAGTCCCCAGAGCCAGTGGGTCTGGAATTCTGGGATCAAGAAGGTCTGGACTGGACCTGGAAATCTGCATATCAATAAAATAACCCCTCCCCCACTGCCCACCACAAGCAGCTGATTTGGCCCAGCTCCCTTGCCCTTGTGTTACACATGGAGAGGCGGAGCCCGAGGAGGGATTTGACTGGTCCAAGATGACATGCTGGAACTGGAAGAAAGCCTGGTTCTCTGGACCCTAGTACAGGGTGTTCTCCACCCCAGCTGCCTGTCAAGGCTCATTCCCCCCGAGGTGGTGAGGGGATGCTGACACAGAAGTCTTTCCTGAGTCTCTCCCCCATGCCACCCTCAGAGGTTGTGTCAATTACACGAGAGCCATTCACCCTCCTGGAAACGGCCAGTGAGAAGAATGAGATTGAAGAGTCTTGGACTTGCTGGGGGCCTCCCCAAGGCCAAGGCATGGCAGCAAGTTGGTATCCGGGACTAGATCCATCGAGGGTCACACAGGCACACATTTGGAAATAGCCATTACACTGGTGGGAAATTTTGGTCTGATTTACAATAACCTTTCTCTTCACCAGCGCCCAGCACAGCACCTGGGCCGAATGATTCCAGCTGGGCGTGTGGAATTAATGGATGAGGTTTAAAGCTGATTGGACTCAATCATCTCCAAGGCTACGTGCCCGTCACCTCGGTGACAAGGGGTGTGGAGACTCAGCAAAGCCTGGAGAATGAACACAGTGGGTGCTCATGAAAGAGCATGGCCAGGGAGGTCGAGCCAAGCGGAGGGAGGGGGTTAAGCTGGCAGCCGCGAATCAGACACCCCCATTCCTACCACAGGGGCCAGCTCCCACCAGGTCCCAGCCGCAGAGGGTCCGTGAACACAGTGGGTCTCCGTGACGGAGCTGGCGATGTGGGGATGTGAGCACGTGACTAGTATGTAACTGAGACTGCATGTGTGTGACTCTCTGTGGCTTGGGTGTGGCTCTGCGCTTTGCGCGGGGGCTGTGTGGTTATGCGCTGCAAGTGACCGTAGTGTGGCTGTGTGTTCGTGTGACTATCGTGTAGAAATGGACATTGCCTGCGCTGCGTGGTGCGTGCCTCTCGGAGGCTAGTTCCAGAGCTCTGGGTGTTGGGTGTGTGCGCCTCTGGGAGGAGACAGCTGTCGTGGGTATATGTGACGATTTGGGACTCTGTGATGTTGTCTCGAGTGTGCCTTCCAGTCTGGCTCTGTGATGGTGCACGTCTATGCCGGGTGGGTTACATGCCTTCAACTGTGTGTCACTGTGTGTCCCTCGGGGACTCAGCTGTGTCACTGTGTGTGACTGTGACTGTGTGTGAGACAGCATGCCCCTCAAACCACACTTCTTGGGCGGCTTTGATGTGCTTGAGTTTCTAGGGGCCGTAAGGACGCCGGCCTCACTCTTGAGGACTTCAAAAGATGGCTGTCCTTTCTGCCCAGCTGGGGAAAAACCCATTTCCCCCTCACCCTTACTCTCTCCTCCGCCTGGAGGAGGGCCCTGTTTGTTTTCCTATTTTTACTGCCTAGGATGAGTTCATGGCCACAACTGACTCACCACTCTTTCCAAGAGACTTGGGGAAGGAAATAGGGGTTGCTTGGTTGGGGCCTCTGCCCACTAGCCCAGGGACTTTCAGAGCAGGGCCAAGGGGGACATCTGGATCCATTGTGGCTGTGTGGGCACCTCGAGCCATTCACCATCCCCAAACCTGGAAGGTCAAGGAGTCTTCTTTCTAGATCATTGTCCAGAACCCAGTCTCCTACCCCAAATGAGAGGCCTCTCTCCTTATCTAAAAGTTCTCCCCTCCCTTTGACAAGGTTAATTGAAAAGTAAGCTGGACCTTTGGAGGGGCCTTTGACACCTCCCCTGGATCCGTGTCACTGCAGGTAATCCACGCCTGGTCCAGTTCAAGCAGCAGCTAGGGTGCCTCGGCTCAGCAACACTGTTTGGGCGCCCCCTATGGGCAGAGGCTGCCCAGGCTGAAGATGGCCGAGCTAGAGGCCTGCACCGTTTGATGGGAGAGACACAGTTGCTGTCCGGAAGCTCTCAGTCTTATGGGGGAGTCAGAACCCTCCAATACACAGGCTCTAAGACAAAGGACAAAGACGATTCGAGCTCTCACTCCCTAGGCTGGGAGGAGAGTGATGTTCTGAGTCTGACGTAGAATCAGAGACGGCTTCTGGGAGGGGCTACGGGGACTTGGTGCAGGTTGGGAGGGAGAGCGAGTCCTGGAGGCTGGACAACTGGGAGGACTGGGGTGGAACAAATGCAGGAGGTGAGGTGGCATAATCCTCATGTGAGATGATGAGGGGGACTTGGGCTGGAACCTGTCCACGTGGCAGGGGAACTCTGTGGATAGGAAGTCCCCTCTGGTATCTACCTGGTGTCCCTCCTGCTGCAGCCTGCATATAGCACCCGAGGCTGGTTGCCCAGGAAGGAGCTCAGAGGCTGGACCTCACCCCCTTCCCCTGCTCTAGCCCGGGGAGCCAACACTCCAACCGTACTCCCGGCCAGCTTGCCCAGCCTTCAGGCTCTCCTGCCCCCACATGCCCCTGCCAGGCTCTTACCAGCCATGGCTGAAGCCATGAGAGCTTCCCTCCATCCCTGCCCTCCTGGCCCTCTGCCTTGGAGGCTCCTTCTAGCTCCTGTGACTGGCTCACTCAACAGAACCTATCCCTCCACTCTTCTGACCCTGGCCGGAAACTGTCCCCTTTAGGGGTGTTTGGGCCACCCTCCTAGAGGAATTGAGAAGAACGTTAGACTAAGGAGTCAGGGGGCCGGGCTTTAGGGGACTCACTGGGCAACGCATTTAACCTCAGTTTCTCCATCTGCAAAATGGGGCTAATGGCGCCTGCCCTGCTGGGTTCCCAGGGTGGGTGGGGAAGGCGCCAGTGAGCTCATGGGTGTGAAGGCCCTGGTGAGCTGTAAATAGTCCAGTGCTTGTGGGAGGAAGGGAGGGAGGGAAGCTGTGTTATTCCAGCTGGGCCTGGCTGCCCACATGGAGGGCTTGGTCAGTGGGGGTCTGGGGACTGTGAGGGTCTCTTGCCAAGTACTGGAAACCAGGGAATTCAAGCCCAGCACCCCAATGAGAGCTGGGGGTAAGTAAGGCTCTGCAAAGGCCACATCTGGGACAAGTGCTGGGGTGACAGCAGCAGGGACTGTGATATGAGAGCTTTGGGCAAGTCACTTGGACCAGTGACTCTGGAGAAACTGCTTTTGGGAAGATGGGTGAGAAACCTGAGGTCACCGGTGATGTCACTCTCAGCCTCCCTGACATCCCTGCCTCTGCGGGGAGGGGACGGAGACGCCATCTTCTCTGCCCCTCCATCCTTAAGCTCTGGGGACAGGAGGCTGAGTATGTTAGCTAGCAGGGATGCGGGAGATTAGCTGTGGCTTTTTCTGATAAGGAAAATTCTCGAGCTGCAGCCAGCTTTTCAGGAGGGGCTTGCTGTACCTTTCTCTAGTCTATCAGAGAGATGTTTCAGACCCTCCTCTTCCAAAGGCAAACCAGGGCCTTCCCCCAGGTACCCTTGTCCCCTCCAACCTATCTGCTTGCTCTGTCCTTCTTCAGACTCACCTGGGCCTTCCCCCTCTGAACCTTTGAGCAGGCTACCCTCCCCCTTGGGAATGTCCTCCTCCAGAAAACACCCTTCTCAGCCTCAGATCAAGTCCTACCCTTGTCAATTTCTAGCCAGGTGACCCTGGTCGAGTCACCAAACCAATTTGAACCTCAGTCTTGCCACCTGTAAAATGGGGCTAATACTATCTCCCAGGGTGATGAGAATGAAAAGCTAACACATAAAGCCCTGAGCCAAGTTCCTGTCCCTGGTGAGAAGCTCAGCACTTCCACCGTTCCCAGAATCCCTCCCAGCACCTCAGCTTGCTTTATACAGATTTGCCTTATTTATTGCTTTGTAGCAAATCAAAAGACAGATGTTTCCTGAGCACTTACTCTATGTTTAGCACCATAGCGCGCTCGGTTGGGGAGGGATCCAGGAAGGGTTCTCTGCCCACCTGGAAACAGTTGCCAGCCTGAGTGGGCAGCTGACATCCAAAGACGTGGAGTGTCCAACCACTCCGACAGTGTAGCTGTCACGAGGCCAAGGGAGTAGCAGGTGTGTGCAGGAGACAGAATGGCCAGGGCAGGAGTGGTTCCGGGGGCTTCCTGGAGAAGGAGGTCCCGCGGGACAAGTACAGTAGACAGAGGGCGCAGCAGAAAGGTGATCATGGTGTACTCACTGGGGACACAGGAGTAAAGAGAGAGTGTGGGAAATCTTGGGAGTGAAGGCTGCATTAAGAAGGTCATGCCAGAAGCTGGAGACCCTTAAGCCAACTCCTAAGGTAGAGGAAATTAGATCAGACAGAGTAGGAAACAGGGAGCAACAGCAGGGGAGTTCTTGAGCAGGGGAGGAAGGTTAGACGGGAAGGAGTGGGCCTCCCGTTTATTAAGCATCAGCTGTCTTCCAGATTGTTGCTAGGTGCTTATTGTCTGTTTTCGTACTTAATCCCCAAGCAACCTGGTGAGATATACATTGTTATCCCCATTTTACAGACAGGGAAACTGAGACTTGGAGAAGTTAAGCAACTTCCTCAAGGTCATAAAATTAAGGAGAAAGTGAGACAACTGAAGTCTGCCTAACTCCAGAGTCCATGTGCTTCCTAGCCAAACCCAGTTTCCCCCAAAGAGGATGGGGGTCAGAACTGGGCAGGGTCCTTCTTCCTCTCCCTGCCCCCACCAAGCCCCTGGTGGAGTTTGTCTCGGAGACTGGGAGCGTTTGGGGCCAGTGTAGGTGAAGCTGCCTTGGTAGATTGATTTTCCAGCTGCTTATAGGGTGCAGAGGACATGGGACCACTGGTCTCTGGTCACCACATAAGGAGGAGGAGTCTGGAGGGCCAGGGGTGAGTGAGAGGCAGCGGTCAGAGGTGACTCTGGGTGTTTGGGCCTGCTTTCCTGGGAGAAGCGGGAGGTTGTTGACAGAACTGGGGAAGCCAGAGCGAGTTGCAGGAAGGATGAGGAGTCGGGTTTGCAACGTGCTGAGCCTGATGCATTGGGTGAAGCAGAAACAGCCCCAGCTTTGGAGACCCAGGCTCAGAGCTCAGTGCAGAGGCCTGACCTTGAGGAATTGACAAGCACTGTTTTTTGTCCCCTCTAGACTGGGGATGCCCAGGGAGTAGGGACTGTGGGACCTCTTTCCTTGGTCTCCCCACTGGTCCTCAGAGTGGGGTCTGGGAGTCATTCTAGGGAGGCAGCAAGTGGCAGCCCCACTTACCTTGTCCCCTCCTCCCTCAGCCCTTGATGTGCCCTTTGAGGCCTGGGAGCCAAAGGACCAGCTCCCTCCGCTACACTCCTACACGGCCCACTACCCTGGTCCTTGCTTGTACTGACCCCGCCAGCACTTGGGTTATCTCTATGTGTGTCTCTCTCTGCCCAGGTCACTCATTTCATTCAATAGATATCTCCTGAGTACCCACTCTGTCAGGCCTTGTGCTGGGCCTTAAGGACACAGCCATCCTCAGAAAGCTTACATTCTAGTGGAGGAGACGGACAATCACCAAGATATTAAAGAGAAATTCATTTCAGGTAGTAATCGTGCTGTGAGGAAGAATAAAGCCGAGTTGTGGAGATAGAGGAAACAGGGCTGCCAGGAGACACAGGGGCACTATCTTAAATTAGATCATCTAGGAAGGCCTCTAGGAAGAGGTTTTTGTTTTAATACTTTTTTTTTAAAGTTTTATTTTATTTATTTATTTATTCTTTGGCCGTGTTGGGTCTTTGCTGCTGCGCGCAGACTTTCTCTAGTTGCAGCGCGCAGGGGCTACTCTTCGTTGTGGTGCGCGGGCTTCTCATCGCGGTGGCTTCTCTTGTTGCGGAGCATGGGCTCTAGGCGCACGGGCTTCGTAGTTGTGGCTCACGGGCTCAATAGTTGTGGCTCAAGAGCTTAGTTGCTCCACGGCATGTGGGATCTTCCTGGAGCAGGGCTTGAACCCGTGTCCCCTGCATTGGCAGGAGGATTCCTTTTTTTTTTTTTTTTTTTTTTTGCTGTACAAGGGCCTCTCACCGCTGTGGCCTCTCCTGTTGCGGAGCACAGGCTCCGGACGCGCAGGCCCAGCGGCCATGGCTGACGGGCCCAGCCGCTCTGCGGCACGCGGGATCCTCCCGGACCGGGACACGAACCCGCGTCCCCCGCATCGGCAGGCGGACTCCCAACCACTGCGCCACCAGGGAAGCCCGGCAGGAGGATTCTTAACCACTGCGCCACCAGGGAAGTCCCTAGGAAGAGGTCTTTTGAGCTCCGAATGACAAAAATAAAGAAAGGTGTAGGGAAGAGCATTCTAGTTGGAAGGAATGGCCAATGCAAAGGCTCTGAGGCACAGGTGGGAAGTACACCTGAGGCAGGTGTTTCTGTATGAGAAATAGCAAGAAGGCTGGTAACCCTGGAATGGAATGAATGAGGGGAAAGGGGAAGATGAAGCTCAGGAGGTGAGAAGGGTCCAGGTGGTGTAGGCCTTGTAGAATTTCCATATTATTTTGAACGAGATGAGAGGTCCTTGGAGGGTTTGAAGCAGGGAAGGGAGGTGCTCTGATCTGCGTTGATCAAGATCCCTTTGGATGAGCGGGTGAGTGCTGAGATCAGTCAGGGCCATTTCTCATCCTTCCCCTCTAGGATCTCGATGCCCCACAGCCCCCAGACACCTCTGCGTACCTGGACACGGTCCCAGGGAACATTCCAGAGGCAATGCTTTCATGTCTTGCCTCATAATGAAAAAAGTTCTAGGAAAGATTTTGGGAGACCCCAAGGGAGTGACTATCATAGAAGAACTGCCGCATTTGCCTTATGGGGGTCCTTTTGTCCCCAGCCTGTAGGAGGGTGCCTCTGGGTCAGGGGCTCCATGAGGAGGGGGGCTCCTGATCAGGGCCCACACTGATGCCCAGACAGAAATCTCAGGTCTGGACAAATTGAGTGAGGAGAGAAGGGAGGTGGATGGTGGAACAAGTGGCCCAGCAAGTGGCCTTTGCCCTCTGCTCCCCCCTCAGATCCTGCTGGAACCCCTGGCTGCCCAACCAGGGGGGGATGGCCTCTGTCTGGGTGGGGCCTGTGGCATCTGGTGGCCTCCTGGGGATTAGCCCTGGGAATGGACGCCCAGCAGAATTGGGAAGGGACTGATTCAGATCCGGAGAGCAGCGTGGGGTTGCCCGGCTGAGGTCACAGTCTGGTGGCTGGAGGTGGCTTCCAACCCAGGTCCTCCACCCCCAGCCGGTGCTGGTCCCGAGGGCCCTCCGACGTGCACCAGGCGCCTTCCTGACCTCAGTGTAGCACTGCTGGGACGCAGAAAGCTCAGAGCCAAGACCAGGCCATGGCTGGGCTCCAATCTCCGTCCCACTGTGGGCCCAAATTGACAGAGGCATGACCCTGCCCTCCAGGAGTCCCCAGACACAGGAGAGCGGCATAACCCTGCCCTCACAGAGCCCCCAGATTCAGGAGAGAGGCACGGCCTTGCTGTCAAGAGCCCCCGTTCTGAGAGAAGACCGAAACCCACTTAAAGAACACAAAGATGGAGATCCAAAGGAAACTCCCCAACTGGATCAGGATGAGTGGAGGCAAGAAGACACACAGATGGCCAAGAAGCCCATGAAAAGCCTCTCAACATCACTAACTATTAGAGAAATGCAAATCAAAACTACAATGAGGTATCACCTCACACCAGTTAGAATGGACATCATCAGAAAATCTACAAACAACAAATGCTGGAGAGGGTGTGGAGAAAAGGGACCCCTCTTGCACTGTTGGTGGGAATGTAAATTGATACAGCCACTGTGGAGAACAGTATGGAGGTTCCTTAAAAAACTAAAAATAGAATTACCATATGACCCAGCCATCCCACTACTGGGCATATACCCAGAGAAAACCATAATTCAAAAAGACACATGCACCCCAGTGTTCATTGCAGCACTATTTACAATAGCCAGGACATGGAAGCAACCTACATGCCCATCAACAGATGAATGGATAAAGAAGATGTGGTACATATATACAATGGAATATTACTCGGCCATAAAAAGGAATGATATTGGATCATTTGTAGAGATGTGGATGGACCTACAGACTGTCATACAGAAAGAGAAAAACAAATATTGTATATTAACGCATATATGTGGAATCTAAAAAATGGTACAGCTGAACCAGCAGAAATAGAGACACAGATGTAGAGAACAAACATATGGACACCAAGGGGGGAAAGCGGGGGGGGAGGGGGGGATGAACTGGGAGACTGACATATATACACTGATATGTATAAAATAGATAACTAATAAGAAACTGCTGTATAAAAAAATTAATTCAATTAAATTTTTAAAAAATTACTCTGCTAAAAAAAAAAAAATGATGAGGTGAGTGAGGGTCGGGGAGAGAAGCACTGTGCACTCACAGCCTAGGCAGTTGCTGTCCTGACTTGAGGGCACGGGTCAGCTCATTCCTGGCTCCTTCACCCGAAGCTCAGTCCCTGATCCCCTCATACCCACAGTGCACTGGACAGGGAGCTGGGCAAGGGTCAGGAGGCAGGGCAACAGACCGGCTGGGGAGGGGAGATTCCTATCTCCCTCCGACTCCCTGAGGCCTTCCCGCCTGCAGCCTGGCCTGTGCGCAGCCAGCACCCTCCTCCGTGGTTGTTGTCCTTGGCTGTCTGCTATCTGGCCTGAGGGTGCCCCCCAGCCCCCCGTACCTGCTCCCCCTCACCTTCCTGCTCAAGAACAGCAGCCAGAGGCCTGAGAGAGGAGGAAAGCCAGGGGCTAGAGCTGGGCTGGGGCATGGCTGAGTCCCCGAGCCCAAGAGGAGAATCAAGTGTCCCCTGGACAAAGCCTCACACTGGGAGGTTTCCTGCCTGAGACGGGCATCAGTGAGCCCCCAGCAGGTAAGACAGGACTTAGCCCCAGACTCAGAGACATAGAAGGTGGACTCTAGATTTAAGACCATGAAAATCAGAGGGTCCTCGGGAGAGATGTGGATGAGCAGTGTTATAAGAGTCCCAGCCATCTCCAAGTGTAACTGGCTGTGTTGGAAGGGAGTGAGCTACCCATTAGGGAGGGATTCAAGTAGAGACTGCAGAAGTTAATCATCCTCTCACTGAATACTCATTGACTACCTTCTGTAGATGGCTCAGTCCAGGCAGTAAATGGGGAGGTGGGTGCTGAATCACATGGTAAAGTCCCTTCCAGCCAGGAGAGCCAAGGCAGTGTCAATCCGGGCAGGGTTCTCAGAGGACGCGGCAGACAAAAACTAAAGGGCTTCTAAGAGGGGCTGGGGAGTGGCCAGGCCTGAGGCCCTGGAGCCTGCTGAAGCCTGAGGGGAGCTGCTGCTAGACACCAGTCCCCGTCCCAGGAGGTATGCCGGCTTAGGTCCTGGGGGTACAGTGTGGGGAAGGGGAGCCAGACAGCTCCTTAGAAAGTGGCGGGCAGGTGAGCGGGGCTCCCCAGTGATAATTAAGGAACAAAGGTGCCGAGGAGCTGGGAGCCCGCGCGGGCCTCTGGAGCAGGCAGGCTAATGGGAGCCTGGAGGAGAGGTAATAACAAGCGGAGAACTGAGCAGACAGCCCGGCGTCACTACACCCACAAGCCACCCCCTCGCCCTCCTGCGCCAGAACAATAACTGAGCACCCAGCTGGGGGTGAAAACATATGGATAATACACAGGCAAGCTGTTCTGGGCAGGCGCTGCAATGAGGTGGCGGCCCGGGATGTGCATCTCGGGGAGAGAGGGCCTGGGGGAAGCAGACGAGCCTGCGGGGGGCTGGAGAGGTCAGGATGAGGGCAGGGATGGGGGCAGAGAACTTAGGCAGGTGGACATTGGCCTGGGGTGGGTGCCTGGGGAGAGATGCTTAAACGGATCACTGTCTCCCGCAACGATGCTCTGGTGACTCACCTCTTCAGATGCTGGAGGTGGCCAAGAGTGCTGGACTCAGAGGCAGGAAGCCCGGGCCCTGGTTCTGCTTTGGACAGCATTGTAACCCTGGGCAAGGTTCTTAGATCCTGGGCTTCTGCACCTGTTGAAATGGAAACAAGAATATGTACCCCGCAGGGTGGTAGGACAGTTCAGTGGGCTGGTGTGCAGAAAAGCCCCTGGCTCATGGCGACCCTCTATACAGGTATCCCCAGACTAGATGGAAATCAGACTCTTACCTGGAGCCACACACCTGGTTAGTCCTCTACCTGAGCCTGCACACAAGCAAATGAGCAAAACCCACTCACAGAGCCTCACACAACAGTTGGACTTCCCCAGTCCTTCCGCCTGCATACGTGTATCCCTCCCCACGCCAGACACCCGTGTGTTATACCTGTGACAGCAGAATCCCTGAACTCCCCTTTTCACACACTCTGACAGGGGCATGCAGCTCCCCAGCTGCACCCCCAAATAGAGGCCTGCAGAGCCACCCCAACCCCAAGCCATGCTGCAGGGCACGTTGCTGCTCACTGTACACAGCCCCCTCAATGGGCAGAGTGCTCAGCTAGTATAGACTCATGGCTGCCGAAGCGCGCACACACCCATACGGACTCCTGCACATGCCTAAAACTTCGGAAACGAGGCCGAGGTATTGTTGAGGTCAGCCCCTGATTCAAGAATAGAGACCATTCAACGCTCTCACAACAGAGGATTGTCTAGTCATTGGAGATTATTACCCGCACACATATTATATACATGTCCTCACACACACACTCCTCTGTTGGTGCATTTGGCTAGTACAGCAGTTGGTCTCCTCCCCTCCACATCCCTCCTTATTCCCATCTGGTCCAGCATAACGCTGTCTGATTCATCTTCCCAAGACTCAGCTTTCCCTGTGTCTCTCCATTGCTCCAGACACGCTACACGGTTCCCCACTGCCCTCTAAGATGAAGTCCAAGTGCTTCATCTTCCCTCTTGTTTTTCAGTGGCTTCCTCAGCTTCACTGGACACCTTAGAAGACATCAGTACTAGAATTCTTAGAAGAATTCAGTCTGTGAATCCCCTTTACAAGTTGTTGTCAAGCCTTCCTTTGTGGTTGCAGTGAGGAAAACTCACTACCTTCTGAGCTAGCCCATTTCATTCCATTACAGACAAGCTGTAGTTATTTGAGCTTAATGTAGTGAAGGCAACCCAGCCCAGGTCAGCTTCTGCCGCCTCCTGGAAGTTTTCTGTAGCCTCTTGCTCCGAGGTTCTCCCTTGTGCATCCCCTGCCTTCATGCTGGCTGTTGTTTCATGCCTTCTTTTCTTTGCCTCTTGGGCACAAGGTACTTGAAATCGCATAGATGCTCAGTAATTGGGCACCCGTTCGATGGCACGTGCCCATGTGCACACCCGTGTTCAGCTGAACATGTGCCTACGTGTGTGCAGGCCTGTCCCCATGCATTCTGGGTACGCACAGCACAAAGACTGCAAGTTCTGACACAGGTGGGCATCAGAGGTCATTTCAGGAGGCTCCACTGGCCTGAGATTCAGACGCTCCAAATTCTCCACTTCTGTTCCCATCTCCCTCCAGGGGAGTGAGCATAGCTGAAGGAGGGATCAGAGGTCCCTTATCTATGCTCCTGGAGCCCCCAGACTGTCACAGCATCAATTAGTTTTGTGACGTAATTGCAGCCACGCTCCTACTCTCTGACTCCCTCCCTGCGTTATTTTTCTCCACAGCACACATCCCCTTCTACAGGCTATATCACTTGCTTATTTCTTTTAACTACTTTCTGTCTCCCTTTTCTAGAATGTGAGCTCCTTAAGGGCAGGGATTTGGGACTGTTCTGTTCATTTCTGTATCCCCAGCCTAGAATAGACCCTGGCGCACGGGAATCATCATCTGTTGAATGAATGAAGGTAACAGGTTTCTTCTCCGTCACCAGCCCTGGACAGTCAGCTCCAGGGCGGCAGAGTCCATGCCTGGACCTGTGTGCTCAGTGTCCAGTGCAGTGTCAGGTGCACAAGACGAGCTCAAGTCCATGCCTGTTGGCCGAATGAACAGGGGTCATCAGCAGAGTTCCTGTCCGTTCACGGCACATCCAGAGACACCTGCCAGCGCAGCCATGGTGGGATGGGCGAGAGGACCAAGGCTAAGGGGAGGAAACTGGTTCCTTCTCCGGTGGGTCTGCATACACCCAGCTCCCGACAGCCTCGCTGGCTGACCAGCCTGCAGTCTTGGGATGTGGACAGATGGGGAGGGGTCATGGCAGGGTTCTCAGGGGTTCCAGGAGAAGCAGGAGGAGCCGATGGCCATGGCTAGAGGGATTGGAGATAGGGTGGAACGGCTCGACTTTGTGCCCTTCTCACGGGCTGTGGAGTCAGCCCCTTTGTCACTTTCCAATAGTGTGCTGTTGGGCCTCACTCAGCCTCTCTGACCTCGGTTCTTCCAGCTGAAAAATAATAATAGTACTTGCTTGTAAGCGGAGCCACTGGTACAGAGCGAGCACTGAAATGTTATCTGTTATTGTTCTGAGGATGCTGATGGCAAAGGATCATGATGATGAAAAAATTAAATAGGTAAAACAAGGGACCCAGCTTCTCACTTCCTAGTGCTGGGGGTCGTCTCAGACTCCTCTTCCGGCTGTTGGGTTAAAGGGATCAGGATCCCAGGGGTCTGAGCCTTAGGGGAGCTTGAGGCTAGATAGGGGCTCAGGGACCCAGAGAAGAGACGGCTGGGCCCCGGGAGGCAAGACGCAGGGAGGCCAGGCTCTCCAGTCCATGGGAGAAAGGGGAACTGAGGCGGAACTGAGCCCTTACTGCTCTGCGTCACGCACCAGCAGGGGTGGGGCGGGGCACAGAGGATGGCAGCGTCAGGAAATCCTCCCACGGGGCCTGCTACCATGCTGGGGACATGGGACATGGGCTCCATCGGCTCTGGGCAGAGAACATCCTTGTCCTGGAGGTCCCAGGGGTAGTGAGAGAGCCCCCTGGGCGAGGAGTTGGGAGACCCAATCTTCAGCCCAGACCCTGCCTCTCACTCACCGTGGGACAAGTCACTCCCCCTCTCTGAGCCTCAGTTTCCTCCTCTGTCAAATGGGAGGATGGACTGGATGGTCTCTAATGCCTCCCTGTTGGACAGGCTATGGTTCTCTAGGGAAAGTGAGGTGAAGCACATCAGCACGGTGCCTGGCACGTAGTAGGTGCTCAGTAAATATTGGGGCTCCAACACATTTGAAGCCGTCCTCTGAGGAGACTGAAGGCAGGGCTCCCCTCATACTCCACTTGCCCCCCCACCACCAACTTCTGCCAACAAGACAATCCTCCCCCAGGGAGCCAGAGACGATGATGAAGCTATCAGTCAGCCTCCTTGGCTGGCCCTGCCTCTTTCCAGCCTCCATCTTACCTCCCATTCTGGCTACCTCCCAGCTTCCTGCCTCCCCTTTCCCTCGCTCACCCCATAGCTACAGGGCAGCTGACAGGGGGCGGGGGGCGGCGATGGGGCTTCCTGCCAACCTCCTCACAGGCCTTGACTCTCTGGGTCCTACTCAGGCAGTTGAGACCTGGGCAAAGACCAAGTTCTCAGCTAGTTGTCCCTAGAACTTCTAGTTTCTCCAGGGTCCAAGTCCTATAGACTTCAGAGGTATCAAAGCCTCCGCGGTCCCAGCACTGAATCAGAACTGAGCTCTGATCTCCGTTCCACCTTGGCCACTGCCTACTGCCGGAGCTCCGCCCCTCCCTGCCTATGAGAAGGTCCTGATCCATGGGGGAGGCAGCCTACAAGCCTCACCTCATGATGAAAGAAGCGCCTTAATAGATGCTTCCAAACAGACTGGGGCGTCCGCAAGGGCACCCATCTGCCTGCTGGGGCCAGGGGCGGGCACGTGTGGGCTAAGACTAAAAGTATGGGTGGGCAAGGGGAGGAGAGGTCATCTCAGGCACGGCGCAGGCACAGCGTGTTCTGGGAACCACCCCCCGACCAGGGCCGCGGGAAGACATCCAGCAGATGGGACTGGAAGAGTAGGCAGAGGCCAAGTTGCGGAGGCCTCTGTGGGCCAGGCCGAGGAGACCAGCAGGAAGTGGGCAGCGATGAAGCTGGCCACCCCAAGATGTGCAGGGCCCAGGACAAGAGTCCAAATGGAGGCCCACAGATCGAGATAGCAAACTGCTAAATAAAATATGTTCCTCTTGCCTTCCTTGACAATAAGGCTTCATAACAATAAAAACTTTAAATGTGCATAAAGCCATGGATTTTACATGGATGAATATTAATTGACTAAAATATTCTAATATAACAATTAAAAGACAAAATACAAATTATAGCTAATGAACATCAAGACAGTAAATCGGAATTATTGATGTAAATCTAAATGTTTAAAATTTTGTAAACATCACTATGTATGAGGAGACATTTTTATAAAATATAATGCTTTGTAATTCCAGTTTTCAACGCCCATCGAATTGCCAATACAAGGATTCGTTGTCAGATTTCATGTACGGTGCATCTAGACTTACATTTATACAAATTGTTATATGAATTATTTAGTAGAGTAAAATGTTTCTCACTTGCAATGTGCATCTATCTTGAATACTATGCTAATTTGTGTGTACTTCGGAACTCGAGGGGAAGCAGGAACACGGATCCTTGATACACCAGGAGATTTTATTATATAAGAATCCATTGGAAAAAAAAAAGAATCCATTGCATTATTCTTGAATTTTTTAAAATAACCTATTACATGTATGCCAGCTGGGAGGAAGGATTTAACAAGTATATCCATTTATTTTTTACTTCACCCCAAAGCACTTGTACAGTGTTCATTGATGTCACTGGCAGAGGCACACTGGGATGGCAAACAGACACAGTTGCCTTTTATTCTTTTTTTTAATCACTTTTTTTTTTGTGTGTGTGTGTGGTACACGGGCCTCCCACTGCCGTGGCCTCTCCCGCCGCGGAGCACCGGCTCCGGACGCGCAGGCCCAGCGGCCATGGCCCACGGGGCCAGCCACTCCGCGGCATGTGGGATCTTCCCGGACCGGGGCACGAACCCGCGTCCCCCGCACCGGCAGGCGGACTCTCAACCACTGCGCCACCAGGGAAGCCCCGACACAGTTGCTTTTTGTTTCACGAACTTAGAGCAAGTCCATCCCGGCATGATCAGTGTTAACCACAAGAGCAGATGTTTAAAGTTCTGGCTTATGCCCTGCAGCACTCAGTACCAGATCCTGCATGCCCTAGGCATCCAAGGGCGCTTCAACGAATGTAGCACCAGTGCTGTATTCATGTTTTGAGGGGCCTGGAGAAGGGGGCCCTCTTGATAGTTGTAAGGGCAATATTGCCTTGAAGGGTGTTGAGCAGAGACGTGACATGGTTAGATCCTCACGTTAGCAAGACCACCACGGAAGCTCTGGGGAATGGACTGGAGGGAAATGAGGAGTCTGGGGGACTTTTAGGGGGGACAGTTGAAGTAATTTCTGCGTGAGAAAAGATGGAATCCTGTACAGAGATGTGGGTGAGGGTATAGGATGGTGAAGAAAGGTTAAGAGAGATATTTAGGAAGCAAGAAGGTTTTTTCTGCTTTTCTCCACGATCTCTAGAACCTTCTTACCAAGGTGGAGTAGGGGGACACCGGACAAATAATCATACAGCTAAAGTAAGAGAAATTCAGAATCAAGGGCAAAAGGTGACCAAGATCCACCCAGTCCTGAGCCGTTTGATGTTCTCCAGCAGTTAGTTGGTGACAAACCGGAGGCCGAGGCTAGCCGACGGTCCCCATGGAGTGCAGTGCCTGTAAACGTGCAAAGAGGTGGGTCGGAGTTAGAGTTCAGGAAGCGCTGCTCAGGATAGGCGCAAGGGGAAGAAAGGCTGGGGCCAGGGAGGAGCATCCCCAGGCAGGGCCTGCTTGGTTTGGGGCCGAGGGCGTGGAGGCATCAGGTTGGACAACATAACCTCGTAGGGAAGCCTTCAAACTCCAGGCTCTCTGCCCTGATCCCAAGGGCTAAGCCTCCGCCTGCGTCCTCCGCGCTCCACCATGTCTACACCTGGCAGCCTTCGCAGAGGGTTATCTCCCCTCCCCCCACCCCACGTCTCCAGCCGCCTGTCCCTCTGCCAATAGCCCCACTCCTGGCCTTTCGTCTCATGCCACAGCAGCTGGCCACGATGCTGCAATCCCCCACCCCACCAGGCTGTCCAGCTCCACAGCTTCTCCCGGGCTTGGGGCCCACAGGGCCGGAGACCCAGGTCTCCCAGGGCTGTAGCTTCCTGCTGCAGACCCTGCCCGGTGTGGCCTAGGGGGCCTGCCCCTTCTCACCCTGCAAGCGTGAGCACATGCCTGAGGCACATCCTGACTGCCCTCCCCTCCCCCGCAACCTCCCCTCCATCAGGCCTCACCCCGAAAACTTCCCGTCTCCAGGGCCCTTGTCCTGCCCTATCCTCTCTGACTTGAAGGACCGGGAAGCCAGAGGAGGCCGTGAGACTGCGGGAAAAGGCTCGACAATGGGAAGAACAGATGTTGGAAGGATAACTGCCATTTTTTTCACCCAAATCTTCTTCTTTTCCTGAGACTGGTGGAGGCAGGCACAGCGCTGAGGCAGGGAGACGGGTGAACTGACCGGTGGCAGGTCAGGACGGTCAGCTCCTTAGGTGATCGGTTGCCATGCAGGCATCGGCCCCCTTCCAGCGCCAGCCCCAGCCCCATCCGTTCCCAGGACCTTGGGGGAAAGTATGGGGTGAGGACACCCGGCATAGGGGGGATAGGATAAGTCCTCTGTGGTACTGGCAGGTGGCGGCAGCCTGCCAGGAGGCTGGCAGGGAAGCAGGAGATGCCTTGATGGGGGCAGGTAGGCTGACATAATAGGTCCAAGTCTCTGGATGAGACTGAAAAGCTTGGGATACGGCCTCCTCCTCTGGCTGGGGCGAGTTGAGGCCAAGGCATATCTTGGCCATCAGAAAAGAAGAGAAGCCACATCTGGCAGAGGGAGAGCAGAGACTTTGTCCCGAATCCCCCCTCCCCCAGCCTTGAGCACCCTCTGGGCAGTCAGGTGGGCCTGGCCTGAGCTCTATGGGCCACGGTCATCCAGGAGCCAGGCCAGGATGTGTGGGTGCCTCCTGCACAGGCTTGGGGGGGCCCTGAGGTCAAACACTGGGTCTTCTGTACCTTCCTACCTGGTCCCCCACAGTATTGGGGGCCACTGCCCACTGCCAATTACATCCAGGTGACTTTCCTGAAGCCTGCTTCGCCTCTTCCTTAACAGCCTCATTACCTGCTGTTTCCTGATTTCCAGGAGCTGGGCAGGGAGCAACAGGGTGTGGGGAGCTCTGTCAACCCCCCGACTGTTGGCCAGTCGCGTTGATCGGACAGTGAGAGGAAGGCGCCCGCCTGCAGGCTAGGAGCTCCTCAAAGACGCCCAGAAGCAGCAAGGCTTGAGCAGAGCTTCCAGGGACAGGCAGGAATTGGAGAGAAGAGCATTCACTGCAGCAGGGGACAGGGGTAGGCCAGAACCACTGTCATCACACCACTCAGAGGATGAGGGCGAGCAGCGTGCTGACCGCCAGAGCTCCAGACCCACTGTCTGTTGAGAAGGGGCAGGAAGAAAGTGCTTGTGCCCAGAGCGGGCAGAAGAATTACCCTTGGAGGGAGGGGGTGAAGGGACATCATTATTTTACTGTTTATTTTCTAACACTGTTGAAAGTCATGCAAGAATGCACTCATCTATTACTCGTGGAATTAAAAAAATATAATAAATGGTGAAGTCTGAAAAAAGTGTTGGGTTTAGTTAACAGAAATGTACCAGTGTTTAATTCTTCACTGGGACAAAGTTACCCGAGTGACATAGGTTGTTAACAACAAGAGGAACGGGGTGTATGAGAACTTTTTGTTTTATCTTTGCAACTTTTCTATACATCTAAAATTATTCTCAAACAAACCAAAAAAATAGGTGTTGAAAATATAATAAAGGGCTTCCCTGGTGGCGCAGTGGTTGAGAGTCCGCCTGCCGATGCAGGGGATGCGGGTTCGTGCCCCGGTCCAGGAGGATCCCACATGCCGCGGAGCGGCTGGGCCCGTGAGCCATGGCCGCTGGGCCTGCGCGTCCGGAGCCTGTGCTCCGCAACGGGAGAGGCCACAGCAGTGAGAGGCCCGCGTACCGCAAAAAAATAAATAAATAAAGACCAAAAAGAAAAAAAAAAAGCCTCGCTTAGACAAAGTGCTGTCACTAAGAAAGTCCGTTTGTCACCCTGCCACACTGGTGGTCGACACTGGCCTGACTGGAAGGCGGTGGGGCGGGGCCGGTGGGGGGGAGGGGGCCGACTGCGGGAGAGGTCTGGGGTCATTTCACAGAGCACAGCTGGTTGGGGAGGCTCTGAATGCTTGACCAGTGGGCGTCAGGAAGGTTTGTCTCGATGGGTCAAAGAACTTCTAGATTAATGGCAAGCCAGACAGATGGGTTATGGTGGCAAAATACAGGAGCTGTGGGAGCATGAAAAGAAACTCTTGGAAGGAGGTAACATCGCATGCCTAAAGGGTAAGTGGGAGATAGGGGGAGAGGGCAGGAGAGCTTTCTAAACAGAGCGCGTGTGGCTCCTTCTGGCTGGGCTGTGCGGGGGAGGGGAATGGCAGCTCAGGGCCGCAGCCAGGATGTGGAGTCCAGACTCCTTACTCACTGTGTCCCTGGGCAAGTCACTTAAACTCTTGGGGCCTCAGTTCCCTCATCCATAATATGGAAATTATCATTCTATCTGCCCTGCCTGCCTCCCGGAGTCATCATGTTGTAAGCATCACATGAGACACTCCTGTGGAGAGGCCTGGAGTGGAGCAGTCACTGTGGAAAAAAGAGCACTGAGTCCACAGTGAGTGGAAGGGTGGCCAGCAGCCCCTCTCCGCCAGCACTGAAGTCAGTCTAGCCACACTCAGCCCTGGATGCAGGCCTTGGAGGAGCTCCCCCCACCCCCGCAGGACCCTCCCCAAGAGCGGGTGTCCTCCCCATGCTTGCTGGGGACAGATGCCAGCCCTCCGCGGGGCCCTGCGCAGCAGATAGCCAGAGTCCCCACGGTGGGCGGGGGCGGGCAGCGGGGGCCTGGGCAAGCGGGCCGCCGGGGCTGGGAGGACGCTGAGGTGGAGATGGAGGTATCTGTGAGGGCCCAAGCCCAGGGGGGAGAAAATTCTTGCTGGAGCTGTATAATTAAAATCCTATTAAGCGGCGCCTGGCAGTCTCCCATCAACCCCCACAGAGGCTCCACGCTGAACCCTCGGAGCAGCTGCGGCACCCTGCTCTCTGGGCACCGGCTGGGGCTGGCTCCGCGCGGGGAGAGCTGAGGGCCAGGTTACGGCTGGCCTTGGGCTGAGCCAGGGTGGGCCAGGCTGGGCACAGGGGAGGGGGAGTGCGGTCAGGGCTCTGGGCCAGGCCTGCCTCTGGGCCCCTGCATCTCCGCCATCCTTGAGGACTCAGCGTCCCCCCTCCACCCCCTCAGCCCCTCCGCCTGGGACCAAGGGAACATCTTCCTGGCTCCCCATTCTCCCCCCTTCTCTTCATTCCTAGGCTCTCTGCTTTTCCCTGGGTAGCTCCTTGGATCTGTCCTCCCTCAGCTCCATCCTTCTCAGCTCAGGGTTCTCATCCCCCCGGCGCTCTCCCCTCCTAAGCTGATCGCCTGTCTGAGGCAACCTCCCTTTCTCCTATCCTCCTGTTCCAGGCTCCTTTTTTCCATGCAGTCTGCGGGGATTCCCGACCCAAGTTCTATCTACCCTTTTCTCTGTGCCCCAGCCCTTCAATATTCATTTTATCTACACTCTGCTGTCTTTCCCGGCCTCTATATCCTGAGTACATTGGTGTCTTACCTCCCCCATCAGACTGATTACTGTCTCTCCCATCACTCTGAAGGGCTCCCTGCAAGCAGAATGCAAACCCTGTGAGTTTGATATGCTCAGGGATTGATTGTTCTCCCTTCAGGAGGGGCTCCAGCCAGAGAGCCATGGTGTCCGGTCAAAGCAAGAGTCCTGGGCAAGAGGAGAGGGGCTCGGACCTCGGGGCTCCCCACCCATCCCTTCTGAGTGGCCTAGAGAAGAGGTCCTTAAGCAGGGCCAGTGAAATGAGGGTGGGGGTATGGGATGGGGAACCTGGCTGGGCCCGGCCTCCTCCCCTGAAGAATGCATCCCAGCACCTTTCCAGACCCACACCTCTAGTTGCAGAGCCTGCCCTTAGCTTTCCCCCCTCGGGCCACCAGTGGGAGTGAATGCTCTAAGCCCCTCAGAGGGGGTGGGGCCCTGAAGTAACCCGATCTCCCAGCCCTCCCCCAGGTGCCACCCCTGGATGACCTTGAGAAGACGCAGGTGGCCTGGAATGCCAGCTGTTGGAGGTGGGCCCTGTGTGCCCCATGTTTCCTGGACTCCCTCCTGGATCACAAGGCTGGAGACGTTCTGAGTGGTCCCCTGCCACCACGCTAGGCCGCTCTCACCAGGCTTCCCCTGATTCTCCAAGACCTCTAGGGCAGAGGATTTCACTACCTTCAGAACCCCCTTTGGATCCCAAAAGAATGGCAGGACCAGAGCATGCGGCCCTTTGACCTTCCCAGCTGAGTTCTGAGTCTTCCATAGTCAGGTCTCTGGCTCCTTGTGAACTCAGCTCCTCTTCCAGTCTGAGAGGAGGTAACACAGGAAAGGGAGAGCCCCCCACCCAGCCCCCTCCCTCCACGTCCTACCTCTAAACCTCTCAGCATCAGCCTAGGAGTCAAAGGTTCAAGTCCGAGCCCTGCCACCAACCGGCTGTACGACCTTGGGCGGTCGTCACTCCCCCCGCCACTGACCCCAACCCCATTTCAGCCTCTTGATGAGTCTAGGGATGTAGACATTGCCTCACGTCCTCCCTGATTCTGCCTATCACTCCCCCGCCTCAGTCAGCCCCTCCCCATACGCTCCCCTCCTGCCTCCCCCTTCCCACAAGGTACCCACCCAGCTCCTCTTCTCAGCCCTTTCACTTCAACAAGCATTTATAAGGCACAGGCTATATCACAGGCCCTGTGCCAGGTGATGCGGTCACAGAGACAAGACATGGTCTCTGCCCATTGCACCCACCCCTCGTTCATGTCATTTAGGAGAAAGGTGAAACCAGAGACTGAAGCAAAGGCAGGTCAACAGAAAAACACAGACACTGTTAGATGCTCCATGAGGCTTTATGCAAACGAGCATGCAAATGAATGAAAGAAGGACGGGGTAGTGGGCGGGACCAAATGAGTGTCTGAGCATAGATTCTGATGCAATGTTCTAACTGGACGGGACATTGGAGATGATACGGTGAAAGGGAGGCCCAGGGAGGGGAAATGCCTCAACTGAAGGCCTGTGGCACACAGGTTGGCATCGGGACCAGGGCCAGGGCTCTGTGCACCAGCCCAAATGGAAGAAGCTGCGCCTACAGAGGGGAAGTCTCTGAATTCGCCCAAGTCTCTTCATGAGACTCAGCCTCTGACACATCTTCACCTGAGCCAGCCAATCAGTGCCGGAGAAGCTGGTCCCTGCCTTAAAGGTCTCATATGCTAGGAAGGGAGGTGGGCAGTAGCCCGCTGACAGTAATCTAAGGCACATAAGCTGTGTCCCAGGGAAAGCTTGAGCTTCTGCTGATGAGGGCCGAGGAGGGAGAGGGGAGGGGACACAGAGGCTGGAAGCAGGCCCACTGTGGACCCCACCCTTGATTTACCCGCAGCAGGTCTGTTTAACTCTTGTCTCCCGAGTTGTCCTTCTATGCAGGTTTGGACAAGGTGGAATCCCTTCCCCCTGTCAAAGCCACTGTCCAGGTCCAAGCCCTTCATTTGAAGACAGAGGAGACTGAGCTCAGTAAAGGGCTGTGACACACCCACTGAGGCTCACAGAGCCAGGTGCCCTGACCTCTCTCCTCTCCAAGTCACATTCTCTGGCCCTCGCCACTGACAAGGAGTCACCAGGCCAAAAGGACCCTGAGGAGACACGTCTTGTGCTGGGAAGGCCTGTTAGGAAGACAGGGTGGGGACAGATGGGAGGAGTGGGGAGCCAGGCTCTTCGATTCTGGCTCCTTCTGCTTTCTGACTCTGCCCCTCCCCACAGTTTCCCCACGAGACCTCAGCTGAGACCCTCACAGCTGCAGGGGTGAAGGCTCAGCCCGGGGCAGCCACACACCTGGTCCGAAGCTGTGGTGACATCACCTCTAATTTTGCTGGACGTGGTACTTCCCACGATGACAGACAAAGTCCACGGGCCTTTCATTCCGTGGTGAGGACAGTGTGGAGGGGGGAGCCTATGGAGTAGACACCAAAGGCAGCCCCCTTCCCACCCCACAGAAGGATCCGGGGTACCGGACAGGGCCGAATGCCAGCTTCTGTGTTAGTTAGGCCCTTCTCTCAGAGCGCTCTCATCCACAACAGCACAAAGTTCTTCCTGAAGTCTGCCCTCCATCTCTCTTGCTGCAATTTAAACCCCTGTGCATTCCTGGAGTCACCAGCACTGAAAAACTCAGCTAGTGAGTAGGTAACTATTTATCTTCTGCCATGGGCCCAGCACGCCGTCTGTCCACAGGAGCCATGCAAGGAATTTACCATAAATCCCAGCGCTTGAGAAGCTTACAGCTTTGTGAGCAACACACTCCCCCCATACAGCCTCCACACTTCCATCCACGCCCCACTCCCGGACTTCGCTTTTCCGTCAGGAGCCCTGATTTCCTGAACGGCATTCTCCAGTCTCTGCTCTTCCCTCTGTGCTGTGTGATCCCAGTTGGACAAATCACTCCGCTCTCTGGACCTCAGTCTCCCCGTCTATAAAAAGGAGGGCCTTTTCCCCCTTTTGTTGGGGGTGTCTCAAAGATGTCACAGCCCACTCAGCCCCAGTTGGCCGAGTCAAATGGGGTCCAGGAGCTGGCTGTGCTCCCAGACCACAGAGGGAGCCTCTGCCTTCCCCAGGAGGGCTGAGATGCAGGCTTTCTCTCTCATCCCTGAGGGCAGGACCATCCTCGCTGACAGCATCAGCTCGGTGCCCTCTGAAGTCCTGCCAGTGTCAGCACTCTCCCCCTCCGCACCCCACCTCATCCCACCCAGCCTCACCCAGCCAGCTCCACTCGGGCTGACAGCATCACCAGCCTCTTCCCATAGCGGGGGCTTCTGGCAAGCTGATGAGCAGCAAGGGGGGTCCCTCTACTCCCTAAGTCCTATTACCTAAAGTACCACCGCCCTGACTCTATACTAATTGGGGGGCTCACTTGCATTTTGCCTTTGTGAGATTTCAGAGAGGCTTCCTGCCCACCCCATCCCAGGGGCTCCACAGCTGTCTGCTCAAACCCACAGCTGGCTTCAGGGGAAGGAGAGCAGGGCTGGGGGAAAGGCAGGAAGTGGGAGCTAGAATGGGCACTGGGCCACCGGCTTCTCCAAGGAAGGGGAGTCTTGGCAAGGTCCCCAGACCTTGTGCCAGTCTTGACACAAGGGCCAGGGTGGAGATGGAGGGGGTGACGTCCTCCACCTCCCCAGTCTCAGTTTCCTCATCTGTAAACTGGGGCTAATGACACTTAACAAGCGAGGGGGGTGGGGGGCATGTAACTGGCCCCTGCTGGCTCTGGGCTTTGAAGTGGGGTGGAGGAGGGAGGCTGTTGGCCTGGTGCAGGCAGGACAGTGTTGGAGGCCTGAGTGCACTGGCCCGCAGAGGGGGAAGGTACGAATCCCAGGGACCCTCTCCCGTCTGAAGGAACTCAAAAAGCTGAGATCATACACCTAAGAAAGGTGCCCCATCACCCCCTAACAGGCAGGAGAGGGGGCCTGGGATCCAGACCAGGAGCTCTCAAGCTGTGCTTCTTTTATTTCATGAACCACAGTGGCCCAGCACATACCCAGACATACAAGGCATGTGTCCACAGGGAAAGGCAACAGCCCTGGGCACGTGGGCTCATGAGAAACCCACGAGGAGGTGGGAGAGGGTAGGGATGGTGGGAGGGAAGGAGGCTATGGGGACTGAGCCCAGGGAGGTGAAGACAGGAGGGAGGGAGCCACCGCCTCCCACGCCCTCGGCCTTTCCGCTCGCCCCATGACGTCAGGGCTGAGTCACTGGGAGAGGCCGCTGTCCAGCAGGGGTGGGAGGACCCTGGAGACCAAGTCTGGACACTATCCCAGGCCAGGCAATGCGTGGGGCACCTTTGACCCGGCTGGCGCACACCAAGGATGCAGGCTATAGCCTACCATCCGCAGTCCAGCCACCCACGCCTGGTGGGCAGAGCCTTGGCCGGGCCTGGGAGGCCCCAAAGGGCCATCTGGGAGGATCAAGAAGTCATCTCTGGCATCCCCCTGCCTCTGGACAGGTCAACAACGGAAACATCCAAGATTCACCAAAATATATTGGGAAGGCCTTCTTGATATCAAACCATGAGTCTTCTTGCTACAAGCTACACCCATTGGGCCTTCAGCAGGGGTAAAGTCCAGGTGGTCACTGCTCTTCCTGGGACTCCTCTCTGCCCCACCACGCTTTCTCCCTCTAGCTCCTTTTATGTTTCCAATAGGTGGTGCGTGGAGACAGCTGGACATATAGCCCATGGATGGAGCACATGTGCAAAGCCTCAGACGCCGGGACTAACCACCCAATGATTTGTTTGGTGGAGTCTCAGAGCCATAAAATTCAAGGGTTCATTTGGTCTCCTGAATAGAAAGAAGACTGGTTCATTCGTTCCACAAATATTTACTGATACCTACTAGGTACCGAGCACTGTTCTGGGCATGGCGATACGGCAGGGAGTCGGGGGCTGCTTCTAGAAGAGGCCTCAGAGGGAGAGGAGGATTTAGGCTGTCCAGGGAAACTCTGGGTAGAGTCTCCACCCACCATAAATCCTGGAGGCCCATAAATCCCAGAGGCTCCCTCAGCCAGGGCCACCACTTTCCCACTGGCCTTCTGTGGTCCTGTCTGAGCCTGGGACTCGCCGGCTGGAACATCTGGAAGAACTGATGTAGTGTTTCACCCACTCATCTCCACCCACCGAGTGTGTGTTGGGGAGGGTGGCAGGTGAGATTTATGGGATGCTGGCTGTGCAGCTTGGTCAACCTCCTTGAAATGCAGGGTTTTTCTGTTTCCTGGGTTGACAGTCCCCAGATAGCCACGGTGAGAGGAAGCTTCCTCCGGTACTCAGGAGCCCACCCAGAAGCTGAGACCTGGGGACCACCCCACACCACTCCTGCCAGTGCTTACCTCCATCCACTCAGGAGCTTGCCCTCTCGGCCTGCTGTCACTCAGCTCTGTCACTGTTGGTCTCCTCTGTACGTAGCTCAGTGACCTCCTGGGTTCCTGTGGCCTGTAGGGGGAAAACATCCTGGAAAGGATGTTATTAGCTCAACTGAATTAAGTCTAATCAAAGTTGGAACATGGATATATGGATGGTAGATTAGATAAAATATTGAATTGATGCAAAATTATAAAATTGATAGCTATACTGTGGTTAAGGAAGAGAATATCCCTTTTCTTAGGAAATACATGCTGAACTATTTAGGGGTAAAGGGCCATGATATGTGTAACTTATCCTCAAATTGTTCAGGGAAAAATATATACAGAGAGAGAGAGAGAGAGAGAGATTAAATGGGATTAAATATTAAATATTAACAATAGGTTAATCTGAGTGAAATGTATAAGGGTGTGCTCTTTGTACTTTTTTTTTTTTTTTTTTTTGGCCGCACCGCATGGCTTGTGGGACCTTAGTTCCCTGACCAGGGATCAAACCTGGGCCCACAGCAGTGAAAGTGCCAAGTCTAAACCACTGGGCCACCTGGGAATTCTCTGTACTATTTTTATCTGTGAAATTTTTTCTAAGTTTGAAATTATTTCCAGGGACTTCCCTGGTGGTGCAGTGGTTGAGAATCCGCCTTCCAAAGCAAGGGACGCAGGTTCCATCCCTGGTCGGGGAACTAAGATCCCACATGCCTCAGGGCAACTAAGCCCGTGCGCTGCAACTAGAGAGCCTGCGTGCCACAACAACTGAGCCCACACACTCTGGAGCCCGCGCACCACAACTACAGAGAAGCCCACAGGCCACAACGAAGATCCCACGTGCCGCAACTAAGACCTGACGCAGCCAAAGAAATAAATAATAATTTTTTTTTGAAAAAGGAAAGAAATTATTTCCAGTGACAGAGCTAAAGAGAACAGCTCTAGCTCTCCCTTATCCCTGCACTCCTCCCATATAGACCTGGGGTGGGGGCTCCCCATGTTTCATTCACTCATTCCTAGAAGAGGACCCGGCGCATAGAGACACTCAGAAGTCAATATGGCTGATACGCTAGATGCGCTCCTGTCTTTCTGTCTTTGCATTTGTCCCAACATCTCCATTCATTTATTCACTTATGAGTAAACACTCTGCATCACTCAGCACACAGCCTCTTGCTTTCCCTAGACATATGTGGGAGACAGGAGGACCCACTTACAGAGCCCACCTTGGTGGGTCTTTGTGGTTCTGAGTGAGTCTCGGGCCTGTATCTCGATGCCCCCACCAGACGTTGACCTCCTTGGGGCTGTCACCATCCTCAGGCCTCTCCGGGGGATGGGGGATGGGAAGTACTGGGTGCAGTTTTTAGAGGCTGGGCCCTGCCCACGGGGCTTTGGCGACTCCTTCCTCCCTGCCTTCGTCCACCTGCTGCCCTTCTCCCCTCCTCCCTTGGAGGGCATATGTGCTCCCAAACCCAAGGCAATGGCTGTGGCCCTGAGGGTCCAGCCTCCTCTTTCCCACTTTCCGACCCCTTCTAGTCATGCATGGGCCTGGCCACCGCACCCACCACCCTTGGGCTCCTGAGGTGAGATCACCAGGGCTCCGCCCCCGCCCCCCCCTCCGCTGCGCACACACCCCACAGCAGCAGCAACTCCCAGCACCACCTCACCATCTCTCCTCTGGAACATCAAAGGCCCAGGCAGCAGTGTCCCGCTCCTCCCGGCCCCGGGGGGTAATAAGAGCCCATGTATGTAAATGCTGTGCCTTTCAAATAAATAAATACTGGAACGCGCTGGGTCTCCTGTACTGCTGCCCCGCGCCCTGAGCTGGGACCTAGGCACAGGGCCAGCCCCTGACGAGGTCTCGGGGACCACCTGGAGCCCGAGGTGTGTGTGAAGAGTTTCACGCAGGCTGAGGCCCAGCTGATCCTCAGTAGCATCAAAAAGACTGCATATTGGAGGGGCCAGGGAAGTGGTGTAGGGAGGGAAGGTCCGTCAGCGGGTGCCCTCCATCTCTCACAACCCCACCTGTTCTACCTAATGCACAAGCCACTCTTCCTTCAACATCTTTGACTCCAAAGCCAGCCTGCCTCTTCCGACAAGTCCAGATTGCATCCTTCAATGGGGGGGAAGAAGAAAACACAGGTGGTGATAAGCGTCATTGGAAGGGAACACTTGACAGGCCGGGACCCTGCCGATTCCTACAGCAGAGGGCCGTGGGTGGGCTGCATCGAGCATCTGAGGCCAGGAAGAGGAGGAGAGGGAGAACGAAGCAGCCTATATCGTGCTAAAGGCTAAAAGGAGAGGGAGGAGCCCTGCACCTCAGGCCAGGGAAGCAGCTGCCCATCCCCGGTGGCCAGGGGACATGCCGGCAGGAAGGCACGCATGTCAGCTGTGTGACTCTGGGTCGGTCACTTAGCATCTCTGAGTCTCAGTTTTATCGCCTGTAAAACAGCCTCTCGCACAGGGGAGCAGAAAGGGGGACACCTTGATGAGGGGTGGGGGAGTCCCTGTGTGTCTTCAACTCCCCCACAGGGCCTGGCACAGCATAGGCACCAAAAACATGTCTGAATAACTGAATTTTTACAAAATGAATGAACACATTCCAGACTTGATTTCTCCAACTACTTAAAGTTTGGGGCCATGTTCTCATCTTTTTGGCTCAGGACCCCTTGGGGAACCTGATGTAAGCAATGAACCCTCACCCCAGACAAAAGTATATGCACATTTGAATGTAATTTCCAGGATTCACACCCCAGGCTCTGGCTTCAGTGGTGGTGGTGGGGTGCATCCTGACTCCTCCACTGTTAATGTGACTTGCAAAGCATGTAGGACCTTTATGCAAGTGTTATTGTTCCCTTTTACAAATAAGGAAACTGAGGCCCAGAGACATAAAGAGACTTGCAGGGGTCAACAGCGAGGATGTGCTGGAGCCAGGATTTGTTCAGCATCTCTGACTCCAAAGGGCTTCAAGGTCTGGGCTTTTTCCAGGTTTTGTTCCCTGGAAATTAAGTTTCTGTCTCTGGCTTTTGAACCCCAACACAAGACAGCACAACACCTTTCTGGAGGGGGTGGCGAGTGGGTGGCCCACGGGCTGGGGCAGACAGAGGCCGGCTGACAAGTAAAGAGGGCAAATTAGAACATGAGGCTCAGAGAGAACATTCTATTGAGCTCTGACACCACACATGGGACAGGTGGCAGAGGGCAGAGGGTGGGCCGCAGGGGTGGGGCAGTTTGGGAAGGGAGAGGAGCACAGGGAAGCTCTAAGAACAGAGCAGGATGCCCTCTCTGGGAGAGCTCCCCACGGTAAGGTGGGCACAGGTTAGATACCCTGGAGCGGGTCGGAGAAGGCTGGTGGAGGGAGGCTGTAAATACCAGCGACTAGTCACATAGCGACCATGTGCCTATGAGGTGCTCCCTACGTGCCCAACACTGTGCTAAGCAATTTAAGTACTTTGTCTTGCTTAGTCCTCCCAAGTCTCTGAAGTAGGAAACAATTATCACTGGCCCCACTTTACAGATAAATAAGCCACTTGCCCAAAGTAAGTGGTAGTACAGAGTAGGTGTGCAATAAATATTTGTCAAATCAATGGATGAATGGTGGGATGGATGAATGGACAGATGGATAAATGGGTGGGTGGTTGGATGGATAAATGGGTGGGTGGTTGGATGGATAGATGGATGGATGGATGGATGAATGGATGGATGGACAGATGAACAGATGATTAGGTGGGTGGATGGATGGATCAGTAAACCTGTCTGTCTGATCTGGTCTGTCTGACCCCCAGATTTATCTCTTAACTTCTCCCTAATCCTGGGAGGCAGTAAGGAAGAGGGGATTGCTAGAGCCTTTCAGGGGCCCCAAAGGAGAGGCACCCTGGCTGCTTTCCTTACCCTATCTCACTCTGAATAAAATCCAGAGTCATTGCCACAAGGCCCTGTGTGATGCGATTCCAGCATCATCTCTTACCACCCTCCCCTCCCCTCACTCCGCTCCAGCCTCAGTGGGCTCCTGGCTATTCTCTGAACACGCCAAGCTCTCCCCACCTCGGGGCTTTTGCACTTAATGTTCCCCCTGCCTCAGGTATCTTCCCCAGCTGTCCACTTGGCTCTCTGCTCAGGTGTCACCTCCTCAGAGAGGCCTGCTGAGCTCCAAATGTAAACTGTCATCTGGTCACTCCCTATTCCCTTATCCATTTCAATTTTTCTCCTAAACAGGAGAGTTCTCCTAACCAACTACCATCTGATCTATATGCTTGTGTCTGTCTCCCTCCCCTCCCCCCGTCAGGAATATGAACTCTGTGAAAACGGGGGCTTTGTTCTGTTTACACCTGTATCCGCAACACCTAAAATGGTACCTCATACAGTCAACATCAAGAAATGTTTGCTGAGTGAATAAACGACTGGCTCTGATCAGTCCTGACAAGAAGGGCAGGACCTGCTCGTGGTCACTGCTGGGCTTAAGCGTGTGCTAAATCCAAGTGAGAAATTGTCCCTCCACCAAAAAGCCCTCCTGAATTTATACCTTTTTCAGCAAAAAAAACAAAATCCCCAGTGTTGAGCTCTCCTTGCTGCATCCGATGGGACATAGCGCCTCCCTCCTGCCCTCTGGCTTCCCACCCTACTCGCCCCTCCCTGCGATCATTCCAGGTGAGAGGAAGGGGGAAGAGGGTCGGGCTCTGGGGTGCCCGCCCAGCCAGCCTACAGCACTCGAGCCCCAGCCAGGCGGCAGGAGGCGGTGCCCTGGGCTTAAGGCATGAATGGAGCGGGAGGCGGATGAAAGAGCCAGCGCTCCTGGCGTAACGTACAAAGGGGACCAGAGCAGGTGTGAGGGAGGCCTGGGGCCGGCTAAGAGGAGAAACTGGATCTGGATCTGGAGATCAGTTTCACTCGCAGCACTGCAGGCTTCCATTAGCGTTCTGTGGCTGTCACTCATGCTTTGGGGACAAAGCTACAGCTGGAGGTTAAGGAGAGGAAGAAGTCTGGGGGTGGGGGTTCCTTTCTCCCCGGGGGGCAGTCGCTTCTCCACTTCCCAGGAGGCAGCTGCATGAGGCCAGTGGGAGCTTAGGGAAGATGGGCCAAAACATTGGCATTTTATAGATGGGATCAATGAAGCCTCCAGGTGCAGTGACTCACCCAGGTCACACAGCTACTTGCAGAGCTGGGACCTGAATCCAGGAGACCCCACTGCGGGGTCAGCTCTTAGGAACTGATTTTTATATACAACCTGTTCTGTCTCCTGGGGGCCTATCGTGTGATTGGGGCCGGGAAGTCTCCACAGGGTAGCTAAGTTTGGGCTGGGTCTGGAAGGCACATGAAGGGGGCAGGCCTAGGGCAAGGACCAGACAGGGTGGCTCCCTAGACGGGAGTGCCACAGGCAGATGAGTTGGGCAGGCAGGGCTGGGCTTCCCTGAGCAGAGGCCCAGCTCCAAAGAGCACCATGAGGTAGAGGGACACCTTGCTCCTGCAGAACTGCCCAGAGCCATCCTGACCTCACCCCTGCAACAGCTGCACTGCCTCAGGCTATGGAGGGGCCTCTGAAGGGGGCAGGGAAAGGTCTGTGGTCTGGGTGGGGGCAGGGTGGGAGGGGGAGGAGGAGGACAAAGCCAGCCTGTGTGGCACCTGGGACATTCCCAGTCTCTGTCCTGTCCCTCCTTGATTCTGCTAGGACCAGGTGGGAACAATGCCCCCATTGACGTCCATACCCCCAGGGATAACATCTCTGTGTCCCCTGGGACAGGAGCCAAGCAGGTGAGCCTGGTGGGGGCTGGGAGCCTGCTCTACAGCAAGAGAGGCAGGACCTGAGGGATGGAGCAAGGGTTCCAGAGGGCAGAGGTCTCCCTTGGAGACCACAGCACAGGGATGGTGGTGGCCACAGCAGGAGGGACTGGGGTCAGACTTCTGGGTGGGGCAGGGGACTCACTTCCCAGTCTGGATGGAGCCCTTCTCTGCTCTGAGAGGGAACACAGGAGTACCAAGGACCCAGCCCCTGATCACAGGAGCTGATGGTGTGGGGAAAAGGACCCAAGACATGAGGACTAACCCTCTCCTTTAGGAGACAAGCAACAGAAGAAGTGGGTGGAGGACAAGAGTGACCCTGACCTTGGTTTCATCCAGAAAGTAACAAGTCAACCTTGAAATGTCTTTCCATGCCAGAAACAGAAATGGCTCATTACCTAGTTGGGGCATCTACTGGATTTCCAATCAATAAGACCTCAAATAAAATAAGAAGCTGCATTTGCTATCATTTTAAGAAGAAATTCAGCTGGAGAGGGTGTGGAGAAAAGGGAGCCCTCCTACACGGTTGGTGGGAATGTAAATTGGTTCAGCCACTATTGAAAACAGGATGGAGATTCCTTGAAAAACTAAAAATAGAGTTACCATATGATCCATTAATCCCACTCCTGGGCATATACCTGGAAAAGAAGAAAACTCTAATTTGAAAAGATACATGCATCCCGTGGGCTTGGCTTCCCTGGTGGCACAGTGGTTGGGAGCCCGCCTGCCAATGCAGGGGACACGGGTTCGAGCCCTGGTCTGGCAAGATCCCACATGCCGCGGAGGAACTAAGCCCGTGCACCACAACTACTGAGCCTGTGCTCTAGAGCCTGTGAGCCACAACTACTGAGCCCAAGTGCCACAACTATTGAAGCCTGTGCGCCTACAGCCTGTGTTCTGCAACAAGAGAAGCCATCCAATGAGAAGCCCGCGCACTGCAATGAAGAGTAGCCCCTGCTCACCGCAACTCCAGAAAAGCCCGCATGCAGCAACAAAGACCCAACGCAGCCAAAAATAAAAATAAATAAAATAAATAAATTTATTTTAAAAAAAGATACATGGATCCCAATATTCATAGAAGCACTACTTACAATAGCCAAGAAATGAAAGCAACCTAAGTGTCCATCAACAGATGAATGGATAAGGAAGATGTCACACACACACACACACACACACACACACACACACACACACAATGGAATATTACTTGGCCATAAAAAGAATGAAATATTGCCATTTGCAGCTGGACCTAGAGATTATTATACTAATTGAAGTAAATCAGACAGAGAAAGACAAATATCATATGGTATCACTTATATGTGGAATCTAAAAAAATGATACAGGAACTTCCCCAGTGGTGCAGTGGATAAGACTCCGCACTTCCAATGCAGAGGGCCCGAGTTCGATCCCTGGTCAGGGAACTAGATCCCATGGGCATGCCGCAACTAAGAGTTTGCATGCCGCAACTAAGGAGCCTGCCTGCTGCAACTAAGACGCAGCTCAACCAAATAAATAAATATTTTAAAAAATGATACAAATGAATCTATATATAAAATAGAAATAGATTCACAGACATAGAAAACAAACGTGTGGTTACCAAAGGGGAAAGAGGTGGGAGGGATAAATCCGGAGTATGGGAGTAACAGATACACACCACTTTATCTGAAACAGACAAACAACAAGGATTTACTGTATAGCAGAGGGAACTGTATTCCATATCTTATAATAACCTAACATGGAAAAGAATCAGAAAAAACATATCTATATCTCTCTATATATATCAATATATAACTGAATCACTTTGCTGTATACCTGAAACTAACACAATATTGTAAATCAACTACATTCAATTAAAAAAAGAAGAAGAAATTCAATACGGTAGACTCATCCCTTTATGGAGCAACCATCGGAGCTGGGCTGTCCTGGGCTGGGTCAAAGGACTCCTGCTGAGCCACAGGGGGAAAGGGGCACTCTCTGGCTGGGCGACCCAGCAGGAGGGTCACCTTCTCTGGGCTCAGTAACTTAGCTCTGAAGTGGGGCCAGAAGACACAGTGGCCTGACCTCAGTGGGTTGGTTCACATCTGCCTCCCTCACAGGAGTATGTGACGCTGCAGTCAGGAGCCCCAGCCTGGAACAGTGCCTGGCACGTGCTAGCCTTAGAGTTCAGGAACTGTCTGCTGAATTAATTTTGAACAGGGTGTGGGTGGAAGTTTTTTTAAATTAGAGGTTATATCAACATGATTACCAATCCAACAACATGAGGAAGACTCGGGTCCTGCCCTCGAGAAGCCTACTGTGCAGTGAGCACAAAGATGATGAGAAGGTGGTTCAGGGAAGAGCGGACCTTCCCAGGTGAGGGCCCCAGGGACGGCATTAAGGATGGGGAGGCACTGAGATGCCCCCGAAGGATGGGAAGTGTTCTGACAAGCAGGGATGGGAAGATGGGAGGTCCTCAAAGCAGAAGGGTAAGGAGTCATTCACTCACTGACTCATTCAGACTGTTGGTTGACTTTTGTTGAGCCCCTACTGGGCACTGGGGATACAAACATGAAAAGGTGTGGCCCTGCCCTCAGGAAACCATCACAGCAATTCGACCACTGCCTCGGTAGGGGCGCCAGCCAGAGTCTTCATCAAGGAGGCAGTTTCTCAGCGTAGACTAACAGTGAGTTGACTAAGAGTGAGTTTGGGGGCTTCCCTGGTGGTGCAGTGGTTAAGAATCCGCCTGCCAATGCAGGGGACACGGGTTCGAGCCTTGGTCCGGGAAGATCCCACATGCCGCGGAGCAACTAAGCCCGTGCGCCACAACTACTGAGCCTGCGCTCTAGAGCACGCGAGCCACAACTACTAACGCCACGTGTTACAACTACTGAAGCCCACGCGCCTAGAACCTGTGCTCTGCAACAAGAGAAGCCACTGCAATGAGAAGCCCGTGCCCGGCGACGAAGAGTAGCCCCCGCTCGCCGCAACTAGAGAAAGCCCACATACAGCAACGAAGACCCAATGCAGCCAAAAATAAATAAATAAAATAAATTTATTAAAAAAAAAAAGAGTGAGTTCATGAGCAAGGTGCGACGAGCACATGCCATGTGTAAAAGTGGGAGAGCCTGGGGGCCACTGGCAGAGGGTTGTTTTTCTATAGGCAATGGGGAACTATGGAAGGCTTTGGAGCAAGGGAAGTCCACATTTTCAGCAAGGTCCTTTGGAAATAGCCCCAGCTGCTGCAAAGAGGCAGGGCTAGAGGTAGGGAGACAAGGGAGGGCAGGGACATAAAAGTCTACCTCGGCTATGGTGCGGCCAGGCTGAGCAAGGAGGAGGGGTGAGTTGGAGGTGGCAGGGAAGGAGAATGGAAAAATGGATGACGCAACTGGCTTGAGGGAAAAAGCCATGAGCTCCAGGCCCTCAGAGGGCAGAACTGAGGTGGAGTACCTCCCAGCATTCCAAGCAAGAAGGACATCTTGAAGGAGAGTTAAGAGAGCCCCCATCCTGTGCAAGACTCCTTCCTGCAATAACTGCTCAAAGAACTTCAGTGAAGGGAAGCTCCCTCCCTGCCATTAGCCTGTCCTATGGTAGAACAGCTCCAGCAGCTGTGGAAAGGGTTTCTGTGGGTCCTGTTTAAAAGTGGGTCAATGGGGCTTCCCTGGTGGCGCAGTGGTTGGGAGTCCGCCTGCCGATGCAGGGGACACGGGTTCGTGCCCCGGTCCGGGAAGATCCCACATGCTGCGGAGTGGCTGGGCCCGTGAGCCATGGCCGCTGAGCCTGCGCGTCCGGAGCCTGTGCTCTGCAGCGGGAGAGGCCGCAACAGTGAAAGGCCCGCGTACCGCAAAAAAAAAAAAAAAAAAAAAAAAAAGTGGGTCAATGGATGGGTGGATGGATGCAGAAGAACACGCACACATTGAAGCAGGGGTTAAAAGAGCAGGTCTCCGTTACCCTCTGTGCCCACCCTTGCAGCTCCAGCCCTGATCTTTCCTACCCTCTCCTGCAGGAAGCCTGCCCTTAACTTCCCCGTCCTTGCAGCTTTCCCCTCCATCTCCCCTGTTTCGCCAGCTCAGACTACTTGGGTTAGATGTCACTCTAGGTCTGTAGCCTGGGAGCCGCAGGGGCAGGGATAGAGCTGGGGTTCCTGTCCCCTGCGGCAACACTGCACATCCCCTGGTGTCCACAGGGAACCCGTCTCCAGGGGACCTCAGGACAGGAATGGTGTCAGGGAAGTAACCAGACTTGGTCCTCTGGTCCCCACCGCAGGCACGTTGCAGGCAGCCCTGAGCACCCACCTCACGGGCTTCCTCCCCTTGTCTTCAGTCTCAAAGCCCCTCTTCTGGGGGGTGGGGCACCTGCTTTAAGCAGGTCCCAGCTGGGACCTCAGGTAGAGGCGTCTGCCCTCACACTTTACCAAGCTGTAAAAGGGGCTAATGACCCCCTGCACTGGCCCCCAGCTGACAGGAGGGGCAGAGGAATGCTGGCCGGGGCTCTGCATGTTCTACATGAAAGGGCACAGAAACCTGTGAGGAATTTTTATCCTCCTGGGGAGGGGGGTGGGAAGGGAGGAATGTCACCTGGAAACCAACCACCCTTTCCTCCCCTCTCAGGAATCCTCGGCCTTGAAAAATTAGGAAATGTAGACACCCCTCCCTAAAAATCAACCATGTCCTTTTTATAGACTTCCACATATTTCATGGCCCCTCTTTTAAAACAGTCCTCTCTTGATTCCCCAGCTAATAATAATAGCAATAGCACTTACTGTGTGCCAGGCACTGTTCCAAACTCTGCAAACTCTCCCCAACTCAATCCTCTCATTAGCCCTATGAGCCCGGTATTTGGATCTCCTCAGCACCGAGGCACAGAGAAGTTAAGTAATCTGCCCAAGGTCCCACAGCAAGCAAGTAGCAGGATGTGAGCCCGCACCCTTATCCACTTTCCAAACACCATGAGTCATTTCCCTCTGACCCTGGAGGGAGCTGAAACCCCAGCTGATGACAAGGGTGAGCAGAGAGGAAACTGGATTCACAGCTTATCTGATTCCCCCTGCAGCCCCACACCCTGGGCTGGGAGAGATGGCCTCATTTCTTAGAGGCAGAGCCCCAGGCCCCTCCTTCTCGGGCAGTTGAGAGGAGGCCAAAGGGCAGGCAAGAGAGGCTCTGCCCTTCCATCCACCTGGACCCCAATGAGGGGAGACGAGAGTCACACACCAGCAATTTTATCACCGAAGGGAGTGGTAGAGAGCCTAAGGGAGAGGATTCTGGATATCAATCTCACCTCCACTGCTTATAGCTGTGTGATCTTGATACATCGCTTCACCTTCCTGAGGCTTAGTTTCCTCACCTGTAAACTGGAGAAAGTAACAGGACCTATCTCATCCGGCTCTTACGAGGATTCAACACGTCGTCTGCTAAAATGCTTAGCCCAGTGCCGAAAACGTAGGAGGCCCTCAGTCAAGCTCAGCCAGGACTACCGCCAGCCAGCCGAAAAGCTTCAGTATTCACGAGAAGTGGGAAGCGGCCTGTACTGGGGGTGCTCTCTGCCCTGCCTCCCGGGGCCGGGGGACCCAGTCAACAGTGCAGTTCCTTCGTGGGCAAACCCATGGGCCAGGGAGGGAGTGGGAGTTGGAGGGGGTGCAAAATACACCAGCTGGGCACAGACCCCTAGCGCCTTGAAGCCAGAAGAGAGCCAGACCAACTGACATGCAGGCTTTCACCTCAGTGGCACTTTGGGCAAGTGTCTGCACCTGCCGGTGTGTCTCCCTCCGCCAAGTGAGGGTATTCCCACTTGCCCGGAGGCTAGCACTGGGTGTTGGTTTTTTCTCCTCTATCCAGCCTCCTCGGCCGCCTGCGAAGGCAGCACTGTCTCCTTAGTGGGGAGGGAAGAGGTCTGTAGGCTCCATACCTTTGGGGGAACAAGGACAGGTGCTCCTAGGAGAAGAGCAAGTGTTTAACTCCAGCTCTCTGCTGTTAATCAGCCCTGGGGGAGATCAGCAAAGGCCCTTCCCCTAGGGGTTCAGCCTGCGAGTGGCTGAAAGTGGCCTCCAGCCTGGAGAAGAGGGCTAAGTAGCTGGGAGAGGGGGCGAGAAACAGGAGGCTTTCTCAGAGGGCCATGGGGCACAGCCTTATCTGCCCCTTGGGGTCTGACTCCATGGGCTGGCAGAGGAAGGGAATGCAGCCAGACCAGACTCCTTTCCTCTGTCCTGCCCCTCTGGGTCCCTCCAATCCTCTATTCTCAAACAAGATCATCTCCCTCCAAGTGCCCACCCTGCTGTCTGGAATGGCCACGCCTCCTAAACATCTCTTCTCCTCCTCCCCCCCTCCTGCCTTCTCTTACCCATCCTCCTCCTCCAGGAAGCTTTCCAGGACCCAGAAGAGGACAGAAGACTGTTGTTTTCACAGCTCCCGGCTAAGATCCACCCCTCCCACCTGCTGCTGCCCCATCAAAGATGCTGAGTCATGATTTGATGTTGGACTCAGTGATGTCGGACTTGGTGATTGGCTGAATTATGGACCCTGTGAAAGCAGGGTTTAGAGTCACAAAAGCTGCAGTGAAGCAGGTAAATGAGCAGGCTCTGAAGTCGGACAGACCTGGGCTGGGCTGCCTGTCCCAAGGCTCTCGGGGATGAACAAACTTACCCACTCTGTGCCTCAGTTCCCTCACTGTGGAGCAGTAAATGCGACCATGCATGAAAAGTTTTGTAACAGCGCCTGGCGCTATTATTATGAAGGCAGTTATTCCAATCCCAGTATCTCGGGCCCACATCAGCTCAGGATTTTAGAATCTTAGGATCATAGGACCACAGGGTCTTAGCTTGGAGGTCCTGTGGGGCAACTCACCTTCTCACCTTCTGGGTCTCCTCCCCCGGCCTACCCTTTCTAAAAGCATCAGACATGAGTTCCCGAGATCACCGACTCCTCTGTGATGGTCATTGCCATGGCGCCTACCCATGGGTACTTTAATGACAGGGATGACCCAGGTGGATGAGTAAGCCTCTTCCTGTCCCACTCTATCTCCCAAAAGTTTCATCCCTGGCCCCAAGGAAGTATTTGACCAAGGAGAGTCGCCCTCAACCCCATGCTGAGCCTGTGAGCTGGGGCCCAGGGCCTGTAGAGGCCTCAGCCTAAGGACCCTCTCCCTCCTGCTCCAAGCTCTGCTCTCTAGGACCCTAGGGCTGAGCAGAGTAGGATAAAACAGGATACTGCCTCTTTCAGGCCTGGCCCATGATGGGGGCTGGAGGCCAAGACCTGTGGGTGTCTGGCTCTCCCCTTCCCAATCCCTGCCCAATCTGGTGGGCTTCCTACAAGAAGTGGGCTTGGGAAAAGCTTGTTCATGGTCTGAGGGGCATGCAGCATATGCAGAAGCCAGTCTGGGCTCTAAGGAGGTGGGGGCATGGCAATGGGCAGCCTGCAGTGGGAGGGATGGGGAGGGAAGGGGGCAGGAGAGACACCCTCAGAGGGCTGCTGGTGGAGCCCTCAGCCTGGACGAGGATGGAGTCCTGTTGGTATCCGGCTGCTAATGCAGAATGTGGTGTCCAGGAAGTCTCCAGTCCCTGCCCCCCGGGAGAGGTTGTGTCTAGTGGGTCCCAGACCTGGGGATCAGGGATGTTCCTTGAGCCTGGCCAGCTCTCGGGACAGGGGTGGCCCAGCCCTAACCACTTGGGTCACTCTGGGCAGTCACCACCCCTTGCTGGGCTCCCTCGTTCTTTTCCTATGGCATTCCTGCCCTGTGACCCACTGGCACGAGCATGGGACATGCCAGGGGGGTGAGTGAGGTGCCCTGGGTGGGTGGGTTCAGCAGCTGCTCGGGCCAGGGGAGGAGGTAAGAGGGGACAGGCAGAGCTGGCCAGCTGCCCACCCCCACCCCACCCCACTTGTAGCTCTCATCCCACTTGGCAGATCAGAGCCCTCTCTGTGTAGGCCTTTGAGGGGCTTTGGGGCCCCAAGGGGGTGTCAGAGAGGACTGGGAAGAAACTCTACCTGACAGCCCTGCTCCTCTGGGGAAACACCTGGCGCAGCCCCTCTGCCCTCCCTCCCTGCTTGGCCTCACCCTCTTCTTTCCTTCCTTTCCAGGGCGGCTCCTCCACTTCCTCTTCGGGCACCCTTACAGATTCCTCTTCCCTCTGGCCAGGCTCAGCTCTCCATCTTGCCCCCAAGTGTGTACGTGTCAGGTGCCCATAACAGGTACCTGGAACTGTGGGCTTTGCCCTATCCCTGGCTGCCCACTAAGGACCTCTAGAAAGTAAAACAGAAACATGCAGCTCTGCCAGATGTGGAGCAAACGGGTATGTCCCTGGGCATCAGGTCTGGCAAACAACCTTCCACTGCTGCTGCTGGAAGCAAGGGAAACAAGCCAAGCTCCTTGCACCTGGTGCCCGGAGCCCTCAGGAAAAAGAATAGGAAGGGGCCAAGGGGAGCACACTCCCTAGGGGCAATAGGCGTTCCCTCCCAAACATCGGGGGCTGCACCAGGCTCTGCCACCAACCTGCCTTCCTAGGAGACATGCCACCCACCAAATGGGCAAACAGCCGCTTGCCCCAAGCCACTTCTCTGGCTGCAGCCCGCGGGCAGGACATGTTCATCTTACAGACACCCTCCTCCTTCTTGGCTCCTGCCTCTCCGTCCCGTGACCTTCCCCCGCAGGAGGCAGAGACACCCTCTCCTTTTTCCAGTATTGATCCCTTCACTCCTTCCTAGCCCTGATTGCTCCACATCCCCCTCCTCCGAGAAGTCCACCGGGGTTTCTCCCCTGCTCCACGCTGTTGGCTGCTTAACTCCTGCCCCATCCCGTCCCTAGCACGCTGCATTTCCAGCACAAGCACACCTGTGTACAAATGATCTCTCACAATGAGGAGTAGGGAGTTGGGGGTGTTATTCTTGGTATTTATTATTCCTCCGACAGTTTACAGTTTTCGTAACACTTTCCCTTACATTGGCTCAAATCATCTTTAACATTACTAAGAGAGGTAGGCAGAAAGAGTAAAATATCTGTATTTTTGTAGAGGACACTGGGGCCCAGAGAAAGGAGGAAATTTGATCAAGGTCACCGAGCCTACTAGAGGACTCAACCCAGATCTCCTGACCCTCTGTGACTCCGGGACACCCAGACTGTCGGTGCTTGTTAGTCTGGGAAGGCCTCCAGGAGGAAGTGTACGCGTGCGCTGCCGGAGGAGGGGAGGCAGAGACCCAGGTGGAGAAGGGGCGCGGGCCGCGGCCTGCTGGGCGGCGTGGGAACAGGCCGGCCGGAGAGCGGGGAGGGGGCGCCGCGCTCACCGCAAGGCTCCGCCCCTCGGCGGGCGCAGACAAAGGGGTCGCTGTGCCCGGCTGCCCCCTCCCCTTGCTCGGCGCCCCGCGCCCGCCCCCTCTCCCCAAAGCTGCTTTCAATTTAAACGCCTCCAACCAGCGGGCGCTGCCTCGGGGGGCGCGACCGCAGCGCCGAGCGCCCCTGTAATTTCCGCGGGGAGCTGACCGGCTCAAACACGGCCCCGCGGTGCCCCGACCGCAGGCCCAGAGACCGGAGACGGCGCCCAGACGGCCTTGCCCGGGTCGTGGGAGCGCCGCTGGGGCGGCCTCCTCCGCGCACCCAGCCCGGCCCCGCCGCCTCCTCCAGGCAGCCCAACGCCACCAGGGAGCCTGCGTGCCCTCCCCAACCACTGCTGCCTCGCGGTCCCTCGCACCTCTAAAAGCCCAGCTCCCTTTTGGGGAAGGAGGGACTCAGTAGGAGACCCGGTCAGGAGTGTCCATTCTGTTTGTATGTTGTGTCTCCCCTTATCAGACTAGAGGCTCCCTGAGGGCAGGGATTGGTTCTCTTCAGACTAGAGGCTTGTGAGGGGAGGTATTGGGTCAGGGCTTCCCCCATCAGACTGGGGAGATCTCAGATGGCAGGGGTTGGGCTCTCCCTAAAAGACAGAGAGCCAGTGAAAGAAAGTTTGTAAAGCATGGAAGCCTGGTGCTCTGACCTATAGTAAATGTTTGTGTTTTAATTGTTAGCTAATACGACTACTGGTTACATAATAGTTTCCCCAAAGCTGGGGTCACAGGAAGCCGTCATGTCCCGCCTTTCTTCTCTATCCCCCAGTCCACAAGTGCCTACACCGGAACAGTCAGGAAAGAGAGGACGCTTTTCACATGCTGCCCCCTCTCCAGGGCCCTTCCTGGAGGGTGAGTCTGAGTGACCTGAGCTGTAGTTCCTACTTGCCTGGTGAGGAAGTGGGAGGGAGTGTCCTGCCCCCAGGTGAGAGAGGAGGGGACCCCAGCCTCTTGGCCTCCAGAGAAGGCCCTAGCATGGATTGTCTCAAAAGGAGTGAGTGGGTGAGGGCCATGGACATGGCAAATCTATCTGCAGATCCTCAGCTTAGCACAGATGAGGCAGAAGGGACAGCTGGACACGGGGAAGAACTTTCTGAGTCCTGGCAGAGAGCTCCGGGGACTTCTCCAGGTTGGGCCCTGTGTTGGGATGGTGGACATGCCTGCCGAAGCTCCCTTCTGGCCTGAAGGGCTTCTTCTCTTTCCTGCTCCCCTCTGCCTAGAAGCTCTGCCCACCAGCCTCCATTGCAGGAAATCTGGAGGGGCATTTTGAATTAATACATACCGGTGAGTTGTCTAAAGGGCCTGATGTCCCTGGATCATTGCTACTCTCAGTAGATGGGGCTCCATTGGAATTTTCCAGATCATGGGGTGTGTGTGTGTGTGTGTGTGTGTGTGTGTGTGTGTGTGTGTGTGTGTGTTGAGCTGTGGGGAGGGAACACAGCTGGGGGCCCTGCTTGTCCTGAGTGCTCTGCTCCACCTTGTCCCCTCCCCCATGCCCCAAACACCCCTCTCTTTCCAGCCTGGCTTTTGTGGTGAAGCTAATCAGAAGTAATTATGGGGGAAGGAGGGATCCTTAGAGGGACCCCACAGAGACCACCTCATCCGCCCAGGACCAGCCGTGGTGGCCCTGGCCCCCAGGGCCTAGGCCCAACTCAGCTCCTCCTGGGGAGGGGGAAGCCGCCAACGCCAGCCCTGCCCACTGCTCTCCCCTCTGCCTGCTGACCCAAGCCCTGCAGCCGCAGGTAAGGTCGCACATCCGAGTTTGCCTCAGTTGGCCCCCAGCTGTTCCATCCGCGTTCATTCATCCCACGTTTATTGGGCACCTTCTCTGAGCCAGGGCCTGTGCTGGGCACTGAAAGGGACTGGTCCCTGCCCTGGGACGTGGGTCAGTGTAGTCACTGCAGAGGGGAAGGCAGAGGGCCCCCTCCAGGATCACAGGCCACTTCAGGGAGGCCCTCCCTGGCCACCGTCTTGCCACTACTGTGGGGACTGGGGGGACAGAGCCCACCAGCTCCAGGAGCCTGTGAGGACTTCCTGATTTCTGCACTCCTAACCCGGCAGGCCGCCCAATCCCGCCTCCCACCCGTTGTTGACGGGTGTCAGGCCAACCCTGCTCTGTCTCCCTGTCCTGGCCCTCTGCCCTCTGGCAGCCTCCTCCATCCGCTTCTGTTCTCCCTGCTTCTTTGCTCAGGGGTCCCTCAGCAGTGCAGAGACCCTCAGTTGGCACTGCACAGTCACCTCCCTGGGGTTCAAGGCCCCACGCGGGAGAGCCTTAGAGACAGCTCTCCTCTCTTTCATGCACAAGGAAACTGAGGCCAGGACGGGTGGCGGGGAGAGTGCAGGCAGTCAGGGCAGCAGAACTAAACCCTGGTCTTCTGACTCCCGGTCCAGTGCTCTTTCTGGGGAGTCCTCCCTGACCTGCACCTGAGGGCAGTTCGGGTCTGTCCTTCCTCAGTCCCCTTACTGTGCCCAGGAGAACCAAGGAGCAAACAGGGGTCTCCACCATCTTGCCTCCTGCCCTGCCCCAGCAGCCTGGGCCCAGAGACTGGGTGGTGGGGTGGGAAGGACCAGAGTGGGTCTCAGTTGAGGGTCTCTCATTTGCTCCTGCCTCTTGATGTCCGGACTAAAACCGGCCTTCTGTGCCCAAGAGACTTCCAAGCAGAAGTGGAGGTCAGTGCCCCCCGCCCAGCCCCAGAGGTGCCAAGGTGGTAATTAGGCTTGGGGGTGGGTCCTGGAAGGATGGGGGTGGGGCGGCCATTATCCCTGGGAGCTGAGCCTGGCAGAGGAGCTGTGTGGTCCGGGCAAATGGGTGGTTTGTAGGTGGTCTGGGGAATGAATGAGTGAGTGTTTGGGAGGGAAGCTGGTGGGGAGGGAGTAGAGAGGGGGGCGGAGCAGAGGGGGGTGCAGGCGGATTGGAGAGCAAAGCTGGGTAGACTCTCCCTGGACTCCCTGGTCTGGGCCCCTGCCCATGTTCTCAGGCATCACCAAGGAGAGGCCCATGAGGCACCTGGGGGTTCTCAGGGATGCTTGCCCTAGGCCTGCAGCAGTGGGACACCTGGGCCACCACACAGGGCAGGGCGGGAGTGGGGGCACCAAGCTGTCTGCTGAGGCCATGTCTCTGGGCAGCCACCATCTCTCCACCTGCTCCCTCAGCTTCAGGAGGGGTGACGTGAGGAGGTGGGCAGAGGTTGTTCAGTGCAGGGTCCCTGTCATGCTGTGGGGTGCTGGCCTGCGGCCCCTCTGTCCCCACTCCCAGCCCAGGTCTAATCTCTCTCACTGTAGGGAAAAGTTCCTTCTTGGGCAGAGAAGCGTCCTCTGATTGAATCCCTGCCCCTGTCTCAACCTCACAGGAACTGAGGGTCCAAGAGAAGGCCTCTTTCTCTGACCCTCAGGGTCTCTCATCCACTGCTCCTCCACGCAGGGGCCGCACAAGGCGACCCTCAGGGTCTCCCACCCACTGCTTCTCCGCGCAGGGGCCGCACAAGGTAAATTCCATCAGTGACTTCATGGCTCTGAGCTTTGGTTTCCCTACCTGTAAAATGACAGTAACACAGCATTTAACTATGGGGATTAAATAAGCCAGCCCAGGGTCCACGTTCCTAAAATGGCAGTTGTGGCAATGACTAATGCCCCACAAGATGCCCCTTGTGTCTGGAGGCTAATTCTCCTCCCAGAATGGCTACCTGGAACCCAGGACCTGGCCGTGACTCCTGGCATAGGGACCAGGACTGTGACAGGCAGGCCGTGAGATGAGCAGGTCACTGGGAAGGGGTGGGATTACTGGACTGTCCGGTGGCATCTGCCTGAGCCTGGGGCACATTCCTCCTCCCCTGCTCTCCCCACCTGCCAGCTGCCACCTGGGCTGCCAGCGCCATGGCTCACCTGGCCTCTGCGCTGCTCTGAGGGAAGGAATGGACTGTGGGAGTAGCCCAATCTGTACAGCCGGCTGGGGCACCTTAGCAGGTGGCCCTCACGGAGGGGCTGAGCATCTCTATCCCGGTTTCATCAGCACCCTGGGAGTACCCTCACAACAGGGGCTGGATCTCCACTCTCAGACTGGGGTCTCCCTGAGGCAGGGCTTGGGCCCTCACCATCAGACCAAAGGATTCCCGAAGTGGGAGCTTTCCCAGAGAACCTGGCCCAAGGGGACTGGGCTGGGATTTGATGGGTCAGCCTGGAACCTCCATGGGTCCAACAGTCTTACCCCACTCCTTGTTCACATCCAAACTTTTCCACTGATGGGAAAGTCTGCAGGGAAGCTGGAGAGAACTAGAAAGCCTGGGAGATTGTCTGCTGCCCTGTCGTCTGGAATGGCTGAGGTAGGGGGAAGGGCAGTTTCGTTTGGAGAGGCGGCCTCTAGGGTCATTCCCAAATCAGCCTCCCTCCTCCTCCCTTCCCTCATCAAAGCCAGGCAGGCTAACCCCTTCTCTCCCTCTGTGCCCCCAAAGAGCTAGAGAGGGAAGGGACTGCTTGGCGTTTAGTGGTGGGGGTGAGACCAAGGGGAAGAAGGCACCTTGGTCCCCCAGACCTGCAGTCAGGCTGACACAGCAGCCTGCAGGGGGTGCTACTGGGTGGCTGGGACCTTGGGGGTGGGGGATGGTAAAGCCCAGATTTGGAGCTGATGATCCCCATAGCTCCTAATGTCAGCACCCACTCTCCCAGCAGGAAAAAGAGCCCCTTCCCCACCATTCCACACTCAATCCAAACATGGATTATCTAGGGTTAGGGGATGAAGGGGAGGGGGAGCTGGGCTGAATGGAATGCTGTTTCCTAGGAACTGGGAGGATTCTGAGGCACGTTGGGAAGTATGGGTTGGGAGTCGTTTAGACAGAGAGAGGACAGAGCTTTGGAGAGAGGGGACATCTAGGAGCCCATAATGCCCACCCCCTCCCTTCCACGCCAAGCCTCGCTTAAGTCCTCTCAGAGAATGTCTCCTGTGTTCAGGTCTACCTCCATATGCGTTCAATGCAGAAGCCTCCACACCCTCACTTAAAAAATAAAAACACTTTCATTAAAGGCCTACCGGGGGGCTTCCCTGGTGGCGCAGTGGTTGAGAGTCAGCCTGCCGATGCAGGGGACACGAGTTCGTGCCCCAGTCCAGGAAGATCCCACATGCCGCGGAGCGGCTGGGCCCGTGAGCCATGGACGCTGAGCCTGTGTGTCCGGAGCCTGGGCTCCGCAACGGGAGAGGCCACAACAGTGAGAGGCCCGCGTACCGCAAAAAAAAAAAAAAATGGCCTACCGTGTTCCAGACCTACAGTGTGCTGAAGGGTGGTGTTCTAAGCATGAATGAGCAACACCCCCCTCCCTCACTTGCTCACAGTCTAGGGGCTGCAACACACAAGACAGATTCCAGTTCAAGACAGAATGAAATACAAGCTAGGCAGAGACGCCAAGAAATCTGGGTGTGCAGACAGGGAAATTCGTCCTGACAAAAGATCAAAGATAACCTCCCCAAACATCCAAGGGTAACGCAAAAAGTAACTTGCATCCAATACCCTGACGTGCCTCTTCTGCGTAGAAGCCTTCTCTGAGTCCCCAGCCTAAATCTGTCCCACACCCATGATACGTTCTCCTTGAGTTCCTAAAGACACCCTGAACTTATCACAGTTTGTAAGGATATATTTATTTATGGGATTATGTGATGAATCTTTCTCCCCCACAGCACCGTAAGTGCCAGGAACAAGCTTGTCTGTGAGCTAAAGTGGTGGGCCGTGAAAGCATGCGGCAGGACTAGGGTGAAACAAGCCACTGGTTATGGCTGGAGTTGAAGGGGGTGAAGTATATAGTGGTGGCCCAGGCTGGCAAGGGAAGTTGGCACCAGATCAGGGCAGGCTGTAAATGCCAGGCAACGTTGGGACTTTATCCTGCTGGCAGTGGGGAGCCGTCAAAGTTTCTGAGCATGAGAGTGGCATGTTCCAACCTGTGTTCTGAGATCCCAGGATCTCTAGTACGATGCGGAGGAGGGATTGGGGGGGTTGGGGTGTGCCCCCCTGGAGCCAGGGGGACCAGCCCTTGCTGCAGTAGTCTCAGGGACTGGTTTAAAAAGGCCTCAGTTGGGCTTCCCTGGTGGTGCAGTGGTTGAGAATCTGCCTGCTAATGCAGGGGACACGGGTTCGAGCCCTGATCTGGGACAATCGCACATGCCGCGGAGCAACCGGGCCCGTGAGCCACAATTACTGAGCCTGCGCCTCTGGAGCCTGTGCTCTGCAACAAGAGAGGCCGCGATAGCGAGAGGCCCACGCGCCGCGATGAAGAGTGGCCCCCGCTTGCCACAACTAGAGAAAGCCCTCGCACAGAAACGAAGACCCAACACAGCCAAAAATAAATAAAATAAAAATAAATAAATAAGAAGACCCCAAGATCACTATTAAAAAAAAAAAAAAAAAGGCCTCAGTTGAATCCGGAGCAATCAAAGTGGGAAGAAAAGTGGGCACCTTCGAACTACTAATGCTACTGAAAGGATGGGGCTTGGTGACCAGTTGGATGGTGAACGGAGTGGACATTAAGGATGACTTGCAAATTCTAGTCATACTGCCTTGGAAAAGGTGATGCCTTCACGCTGGATAAGACATACCCAAGGTACCAGTTTTTGAGGGAGATGAGCTATATTTGGACACATAGTCCCTCCTGAGGTCTACTCTCCAATTCTCCTACTATAGCCAAAGCCGATGTTCTCTTACCCCGCCCCGTGCAAGCTTCAGGGTGGCATAGCTTCCCCCAGGGTGATGATGCTCAGGGACACCACGGGGAGTGGGGGGTGGGGTGGGAAGGTGGGGGTTGGAGCTGGGCGCCAGGCCTCCTCACTTCTTGCCCCCACTTGGCACTGCCTCCTGACTGGACCTCTACTTCCCGCCCCTCTTGGAGCTCCCACCCCTCCTAGGTGGGGAGGAAGCTCCCCAGGGAGGCTGGATAAGATGGGGAAGAGATCTGAACTCTGAGGCAGGTTTAGCTCCTAGAGGTTTGCCCTCCTCACCCCTGCCCACCAGATACCCCTGTGCACAAGAGAAAGCACAAGAGAAAGGGGGTGGGTGTCTGAGAAACACATAGGGTTGTGGGGAGGCATTCGGTCCAGCCACATGTGGAGTATAGAGAGGGAGTGCAGTCCCAGGACATGGGCCCTGAGCGATAAACACAAAGTCGAATGAGCAGCTCTCTATGGAGGGCTCAGGACACAGCCCCCAGACCCTGGAAGTGGGAGCCCAGACCTCAGGGCATCACAGAATACCCCACAGTGAGCCCTGGACACGGAGCAAATGCCTAGTTGGCAAGGCCCCCAATGAACAGAGATGCATCTGCATCACGCAGCAGATGCAGACAAAAGGAAGAGGAAGCTGTCAGAGCCACAAAGGATCTCACACCTTACCTAGATCTCAGAGCTTTCCAAACCGCATTCCCTGGAATCCTCCCTAGGTGTGCTCATGAGATGGATGGGAGGGAAAGGAGACCTCACCCCCTACTCCAACCAGAAACTCTCCACTTTGTTTGATTTATATACTAGGCATCTGCCTGAGACTCTGCTTGGGGGAGAAATGTAGATTGCTACTAAAACAGATACAAATAACCCCACATTTTGAATTACCGACCTTGTAATTCTGCACACTGGAGAAACTCAGAGCCCACTTTCCCTTAGTCTAACAGCTGAGCTGACCCTCTCAGCTCTTCCGATGTATGCACTGCATGAATATATGAATTCCTGGACTCTCGGTCCAGTGCTCAAGAGGTACAGCGACTTTCCAGAAGAGGGCACAGCAGCCTGGGAGGTTGGCCCGCCCCGCGTAGAGTTCTTGTGGGGGAAGGGGAAGAGGCATCATCTGTTATTGGGAGACCTGTCTCTTAGGTGTGTCAGCCCTAGAACCAGAGAGGCCTGAGGCCAGCGGGGTTGGCGGGGTTGGCGGGGTGGGGGAGGAGCGGGGGACCCCCCTCCAGCGTCTGGACGCCCACTCATTAGCCGGCGCGCCCAGCCTCCGCTCCAGCCTCCCGCCCCTCTGCCCCTCGTGGTTGGCGACCACCCGGCAGCTGGCGGCAGGGAGGGGGTGCGGCCAAGAAAGGGTTAATCTGCAGAGCCTTTCATCAGCAGCTTGGCGGGCTCCCAAGGCCCACAGGCTGGGTACCTGGGCGCCTACCTCCGTCGGTGGGGCGGAGACGTGACCACAGGGCAGCCCTGCCGTCTGCATTCCTCCCGCGTGAGTGCGTGAGTGACAGCCGCCGCCGCGCCTGAGCCCCTCGCCGGTCCGCCCCACCCGCCCGCTGCGCGGGGCAGAGGTGGGGGCCGGCCCCCGGGGAGGGGAGGGCCTTGCCCCCCTCACCCCCCACACCCCTCCACACACAGCCCCCCACACCCGCACCCGCGCCTCCTCTTTTCTCTCCTCTCCTCTTGCTGTGACCCGTGTTCTGGGGGGAGTCCCAGGCCGGGAGGGAGACCAGGAAAACCCTGCTGGGGACACAGGGGAGAAGCAGTTTAGCCTCTGCCATGAGGTCAGGATCCAGGGATGGGGAGATGACCTGGGCTTCCTGGAGGAGCGGTCAGGACAGGACAGGCACAGCCAGACCTAGGCTGGGGTCCCTTGGAATTCTGCCTCTGTTCCCTTTATCCTCCGCATGCCCCAGCTCTCCACGTAAATTTCAACCCTCCCGTTACACAGAGGCGGCACAGGCCACAGCCTCAGTTCCTCCTCCCTGAGCTCAGGGCTCTTGCCTTTGATCTCCCCTGAGGCCTGTTGGTGGAAACAGGAAGTTGCCTTTGGCTTGAAGCAAACTCAGAAAGGGTGTAAACAGGCAAGCACCCCATCTTTCAGGCTTCCCCCAGGTGGAGACCAAGTATCAGGGCCCTTAGGAGCATCTTCGCTCTGACCAAGTGGTGGAAATGCACTCCCTCCACCACTAGCCCTGGGGGTTCTCCACAAAGGCCAATGGAATTAGAGAGAGGCTTCAGAGAGGTGCCTCGTCTTAGGGAAGAGCCTGTCCCCAAAGTGGAGCTCAGCCCCAGGCCCAGCACCACTCCATTCCACCAGACTAGTGTACAAGGCACCGCTCCTGGGAGAGGAACTCCCCACAGGGGACAGCTTGTCCACCCAAGCCCTCTGGGAAAGAGGCACTTGGGGCTGCCCAGAAAAAGGAACTGGGTAGCCTAGCCCTAAACTACACAGCTCCCCAAATGCCTCAGTAGTCCCAGAGTCATCAGACGCAGGAAACCAGCAGAGATCCTGAGAATTTTCCACCTCCCCCTTCAAATTGGCACTCCAAGCACAATTTGAAGTGCAAGCTCAGCTCTTGCTTCCAGCCTCTCTCTGTTTGAGCTCCAAGGGCCCTGCGCTTGTGAGCAGAGGAGAGGGAGGGAGGGGTTCAGGGGGGAAGAGGCATGTGGAGGAGAGGTGGGTCAGGGCAGGAGCAGGTGGGGACCAGCCCCAGGGCAGCCCTACTTCAGGACCACAGAAGCACCGCTCTGCCCACTGGTCTCCCTCCCCTCTCCAGGCCGCTCGGCCATCTCCTTTACATCTTGGCTTCTTCCGGTTCTGTCTCTGGGATGCCAGTTGCTGGTGTGAGAGCAGGTAGTAGTTTGGTCCGATATCTAGATTTTCAGAAGTCTTCTCTGCCTTTGGAATTCTGCCAGGGTGACCTCCTCTCGCTCTCTGTCCTCAGTTAATTATGTCATTAATGTCTGGGGAGTGGGGTTGAGGCCACTTTCAGGGGAGGAGCAACTGACTCCCCGACCTGGGGCAGAGGGCTTATTCCTGACCTGAACAGGCGATGGGGTGAGGGGGCAGATATCCGGGAGACCTTGCTTCGCTCTCCCCAAACTCAGCCCTGGGGCCAATGACTCCATCTCAGTTCTCCCATCTCTGAAATGGGATCGTAACTCCAGAAACCACACACAGGGGGCGTTCTGAAGGTTCCTCTGTTAATTAGAGATGGGTGTTGGGTGGTCGGTACCCTGGGAGAGCAGGCCAGCTTGGCTGCTGTGATCACACCCCAAGCCTGTGGTCCTCAGCGTGAACGAGATGAATGACTAAGCTATGCACCGCCTGCCCCAGTACCCCCACCCCCGCAAGTCAGGGTATCCTTCCAACACCCCAGGCACTACCTTGAAAAGAAGGCCGAGGAACCCACAGATAACAATAAGGCGTCAGGCAAAGTCAGGTAAGGACGAAATAAAATCAAATGAGAGATCAGGCAGCAGGTCTCAGAAGGACTGGTTTCTTCTCCATCTCTCTGCCTGGTCTCTGGGGCTTGTGCTAAGGTAGGGTGATCAGCTGGGGCCCAGTCTGCCCAGGACTATTCTGGCTTTAGCTCTGAAAGGCCACATCCCTGGAGACCTCTTAGTCTGGGGAAACTGGGACAGTTGGTCACCCTTTCTCAGGGGGATTTGGAGGCTGGAGACATCACGGATGTCTGATTCCCTTCACTCCTCCCGATTTTCTTTAGGTATCCATGTAGCAATGAAAAAATGCAGGAGGTCCGAGAAGCTTCCACTGCTAGCCTCCCAAACTATATGACATCACGATGGAAAGCAGTCCTCCCCCACACTGCCGGCTAGGACCCATTTCCCCAGTCATCTTTCTTCCAGGAGAATTCTCATCCAAGGACTGAGGTCCTGGGCCCCTGCCCCCCTTCGCCCACTCCAGGCAACAACAGAGCTCTGGTGCTTCTCCTGGCAACCAGGGAGAACCTTTGAGGAGACAAGCCCCAGGTTGCCATCTGGTGGTAATTCCCCAGGGAAGAGATTTGCCCAGGTGACCTCTAGGTCAGCCTCCTTTAAATAGCCCCAAATTGCCTTTGACACAGGCAACCTGGGGTCACTGCTGGGGGAGGAAGACCCAAGACTTTGAAGGCCATACCCCCCAATGGTACTACCTCAAAGCCACTTCTACGGGCGAGCCTTCCAGCTGCACGACAGCCGTCCACAGGCATTCCTGAGGGGTAGCTGCAGCAGCCGTCTCTGCGACGACGGGCAGGGAAGGGGTGAAGGAAGTGGGGGCAGGCCCTCCCTTATACACGCCCAGCTGTTTTCTTTTAGGAAACACCAGACCCCTGCCTCCCGCACCACACACACACACACACAATCTCTGTTGATCTCAAAGCATAACCATCACTGCACAAGATGAGAAACCAAGGTCCAAGGGAGACCTGGTGGAAAGCTTAGAGAATGCTGCTCCCCAGGCCCCACCCAGCTGTTCATCTACACGCACACACACAGAGCAGAGATACAGGGCATACAGGTGCCTGGGCCCTGTTTGGAGCATGGCATCTCCCATGGAAGCAGGTTAAGGGGTGGTGGGCAAGCAGCCTAGCCTGGGCCTCTCACTCAGAGCCAGGCCCCCCAGGCTGGCCAGGGAGCTGTCAAATCCCCCACTACAGAGACAAATGGAGCCGTCAGAGAAAATAGCTTCTAATGGGGAGCAGGAGCCAGGCTGGGCTGGGGGCGGGGGGAGGACTCTGCTGGCCAGATGTGAATTCTTCACTAATCACACCAAATTGGCCCAATTTGTTCACTGACACGTGGGGGGACCGGCCTCATCTTTCTCCCACCGAGCGGGCTCCCTCCCTCCCGCAGGGAAGTGCTTTTGCTGTAGGGCTGGGGCTGGCCAGCTGACAGCAGGCTGCGGGGGAAGGGGATGAGTCCAGATTTACACACACCCCTCCCTGTGGGAGCCCAGAAGTTGGCTTGGGCCTGCATCCCCTCCATCTCTGCCAGCCCACTAGGCCCTAGGTGCTGAGGGCCACAGAGTTTAGGGACCCTGGGGAAGGGGGTGAGGAAGAGAAGGGGGCTGAGGCATCTGCTCCCTTGGAAATGGGTACCATAGGCAGGAGTTAGGGAGTTAGAGATACTCTTGGGAAGAGTGGGGAGGGGTCTTGGGAAAGGCTAGGGGGTCACTTCAGGCAAGATGAAGTCACTTTTTGGAGGCAGTGGAGTTTACCAGGTCCCATCAGGGCCACAGACTCTGAGGCTACGGTGGTGGGCGTGGTGGGGGCAAAGGAGGGTCCTTCCCCCTCTCTCCAACTCTGAGGAAAACTGACCCCTTAAATGCTTCTACAAAAATCATGTACTGAAGGTAGGAGTAGCAGGAAGGCTGCCAGTGAGACTCTGAGAAGAACTTTCTCACCTTCCGCTTCACGTGTGCCTCTCTTTCTCCAATGCAGATCAAAAGGCAATAATGAGATGGGCATCTACTGGGGTTTGGGGGTTCCAGGAGGTAGGATAGGGGTGATGATGGGGGCTCAGCCAGGGCAGGAGCATAAATGGAGGCCCCAGCCTCTGAAATCTCTCTCTTCTCTGCCCTGGACCAGGAAAAGGAGACACGCACGTGGGTCTGGGTGCCCTAGCGCACCATCTGAGGTCCACCCTCCCCCTGCCCCCTGACCACACCGCCCACCCAAACAGCCACCCTGGGGTCTCGGAGTTTCAGCGGGCCTGGCCTAGGGAAGATGGAGTGAAGGGGAAAGCCTGTGTAGACCCGGACAGCAGGCTCAGGGCTGCTCGGGCAGGGGGTTCTGAGGTTCTGTGGTCTAGAAGGAATTGTGCCAAGTCTCCCCCTTAATTTCATGGAGTCCTTACTCTTGGGGAGGGAGATCTGGCTGGAAGAGGGCCAGAACAGGGCTAGTAACCTTGGGGCCTAAGGCAGGGGGCCCCCCCATGCCCAGCCCAAGAGTAATACTGCTGCCAGCACTTACTTCCTGCCTGAGGGCTGGGGAGAAGGTAAAGGGCATCCAGGTGCCCCAGCCCAGCTAGCTCTGGGGAAGAGGACACCTCCCGTCCCCAGGCCCCCTTCCTTCCTCTTGCTCCAGCCCACCTCTGGGCTAAGCCATTGCTCTCTCTGGGGATGGCCCTTAAGAACTTTCCCGGGGGCTTCCCTGGTGGCGCAGTGGTTGAGAGTCCACCTGCCGATGCAGGGGACACGGGTTCGTGCCCCGGTCCGGGAAGATCCCACATACCGCGGAGCGGTGAGCCATGGGCCCGTGAGCCATGGCCGCCGAGCCTGCACGTCCGGAGCCTGTGCTCCGCAACGGGAGAGGCCACAACAGTGAGAGGCCCACGTACCGCAAAAAAAAAAAAAAGAACTTTCCCGGGTCACCTTTCACCCCAAATCCCAACCTTCCCAAGGCCCAATCCTGTTGCAATCCGTGCTACTCCCTTAGGGGGAATTCCACCCGGGAAACCAGGGAGGGTGAGGCCAGCCCTGAGGGGGAGAGGTCACCTGGTGTGATAACCTGTGGGACCAGGTGTGGCCTGTTCCAGGAGGGAGGAGCAGGACAGAGTTGGAGCCAGGGCCTCAGGAGATGGACAAAGATGACGGAGGCAGGCAAACCCTGTAGGCGAAGTCAGGGGGCATCCTGGGGAGAAAGGGCAGAGGGAAGAAGGAGCAAAGGGCTGAACAGAGTCCACCCTGCTCCAATAGCAACTTAATTTTGTTTTTCAATAATTCCTACTCCTCCCTACCTTACCTGCCTCCCTAGATGTCCCTGACTAAGCAGAGTGCCCCCTCCTGGCAGGGTTATGGACCTGCCTTCCAGAGAGCACAGCCCAAACAGGCAAGGAGGAATGCAGGAAAGTCCCTTTGTTTCTCTTAGAAACACCCTCTACCTTCTGTTTTCTCACACAGCTCCTAGTTGATTTGTGGGCTTATCTCCCCTAAGAATAAGACCTCTTCCTCCCACCCAAAGAGTCACACTGACCCAAGTGTGAATTCTAGTTCTGCTACTTACTTGTTCTGTGAACATGACCTATTATTACATAACTTTGAGCTGTTATGTAACCTCTCAGAGCCTCAGGTTTCTCATCTGTGAAGTGGGAAACCTACCACAGAGGATGCTGTGAGGACTCTCTGAGGTCATGGAAGCCTTTGGCCTAGCGGCACACAGCACACAGCCGCTGGGTCAGTATCCTTGAATGGATGGATGGATGGATGGACGGACTTGAAGAGCTGTTTATGTCTTTTGCCTGATTTCCTTACAGATTCTTGGGCACCATCTGGATTTCCAACTTAACCCCTCCAGGTCTCAGTGTCCTCAGCAGTAAAAAGGGTGATAATGAGACTCCCTGCCTGGTGGGGTTATTGTGAGGCTTGGATGAACGCGTCCAGGTGAAGATCTTCCAGGAGCGCCTAGTACTTAGTAAGAGTCCAGTCAGTGTTGATGTTGGTCCACTAAAGGCCACCTTGTCTCTCCCCCAGCACAGAGCAGGGCCTTCCCTCCAGCCCACACCATGCTATCTTCAAACAGCTAAGATGCCCCAGGACACTTCCTCTTCCTTTTTTTTTTTTTTTTTTTTTTTGGTATGGGGGCCTCTCACTGTTGTGGCCTCTCCCATTGCGAAGCACAGGCTCTAGACGCGCAGGCCCAGCGGCCATGGCTCACGGGCCCAGCCGCTCTGCGGCATGTGGGATCCTCCCTTACCGGGGCACGAACCCGTGTCCCCCGCATCGGCAGGCGGACTCTCAACCACTGCGCCACCAGGGAAGCCCTCTCTTCCCTTTATCTTATTGCCCGCCCCTCCCCAGGCCCAGTCCTCCCCACTTGGAGATCAGAAAATCCTTTCCTCAGTACACTTCTTCTCTCAGAAATACTCTCCCCAAGACTGTAGAAACTCCAGACAAGTTCCACTTCCTCAGAGCCCTCCCGGGCCCACCCAGGACCCAGTTTGGGCCACCTGCCCTCCCCTCCTTCCCTGTCTCCAGGACTGATCCTTCCCGTGTCCCTGCCATGCTCTCAACCAGGGACCTCCCTCTCCACCCTCCTCCCTGTTGCCCCTCCACCTGGCGGCTGGGCCTCCCTCTCCTGGGTGGCGGGTGGCGGTTGTGTGCAGACTGAGTCTGCAGCAGGTCTTGGGAGGAGCATGGGGTGCCAAGACCAGCCCGGGCCGGCGGCTCAGGCCTCCTCTTGCTGAAACCTGCCACCTCCCAGCCCCTGTGGACACACGCTCATCCCCTTTCGCGGCCGCCAGGAAGCGAGCTCCAAACACCTTTACCTAGAAACCAACACTCCCTACCTACCAGATCCTGTCCTAGGACAGCTCTGCCAGCTTGTCACCTCGGGTGGGGCCTGTGGTCTTTGCCTGGGCTCTGGCCCTCTCTGGACAGTCCTTCCCCACTGTGACTGACCTGCACCCCTTCTAAAGTGGGCCCTAGCCCAAATGGCAGAGAGGAAATATGGTGGTTATTGGCAAACAGTACTTCTCAAAGTTCCCCATGGGGGACCTGTAAGAGCAGGATCCACAGGTGGGCGGGAAGGCCATTCAGAGCAACTCACTCATAAATACGTTCATTTCAGGCCTCTGGTTTACTTTTAATAGACGTGTACATAGGTATTGCACACTTTACTCCATGTTATGTCCAAGTTTGCTTTAATATAAAAAGCATGCTCTTGGGAATTCTCTGCTGGTCCAATGGTTAGGACTCCACACTCTCACTGCTGGATTCAACCCCTGGTTGGGGAACTCAGATCCCATAAGCCGCGCGGCCAAAAATAAAAAATAGATAAAAAATAAAAAGCGTGCTCTAAAATAGATAGTTGAATTATTTTCTCTCCAAAAATCTTTAGGTCAAATAGACATATCAGAAAGATGTGCAATGTCTGGGGTATCGCCTGGCACAGCCCGTGTGGCGTGGGGCACATCAGTTTCTCGATGTGAGAAGCTAGGGCTGAGGGAACAGGGAGAAGGTCATCTGGATGGAGCGCGTGAACAGGCGGTCAGGGAATTTTGTGGGAAATTCTGGTACCTGTTCCTTGGGGCTGGCCAGAACATCGTTTCTTCCCTTCCCTTGCTAATCTGACCTTATCTGAGGCCAAGTTCTCCAGCCCTAAGTCCCAAACATGCCCCATTTATCTCAGATCTTTCTGCAGTGGGGTTTCCCTCAAGGCTCACCATCCCCAATTCCAGCCGAGCCAAACCTTTGCTCTGATCCAGAGAAGAGCCCTTGGCAGTTCCAATTCTGGGAAGCAGCAAAACACAGCCTTCCACCCCAGAGCACACCCCGACACCATCCCACACAGCAGCGTTCTTCATCTTCCATCGCTCCACGCCTCAGTTTCCTCATCTCCTCATCTGCAAATCGGCAGGGTTGAATTTTGGTCTCTGAAGATCTTCCTACAGCAAGAATCTTAACCTCCTTATAGAAACTGTAGGCTTCACTAGAAAATCAGTCTCTTTACTTCAAAACTAATATTCTTCCATTTATTCCACAAACACTTATTGAGCAACTACTATATACCCAGCTCCATGCAATGTACCAGGGCTGCAGGTAAAGCATGGTTCCTGCCCACACAACACTCAAATGTGGGGATTAGCGTGATGTTGGAAGACTGCCTTTCTTCATCACTTAACAAATCTTAAAGTACCAGAGGCTCTGGAGGCCTGGGGAGGTGCCCAGCCCTGCTCCTGCCCCTGTAGTGAGTGAAGACCCCACGCAGGACACAGGAGAGCACTGTGAGTCATCACTCAGGCTTCAGTGGTTCATATCCAGTCTCCACACTCACTACTGAACCTCTCAATCCTCCGTTTCCCCATGTAACATGGACTTAATAATAGTACTTCCCCATAGACTCCTCTCCTGCTGTGCCCCTCACATCATCCAACCTCCTGCCACCTGTGCTCCCCTGAGCACTCTCTGCTCCCACACACTGGCCTTCTTGCTGTGCCACGTGCAAGCAAACACCCACCTCAGGGCCCTTAAACTTGCTGTTCCTCTTGCCTCCACTGCTGGGCCCTCAATATTCAAATGGCTGGCTCCCTCTGGGAGGCCCAGCCCACCACTCTCTGTCCCCTCATGCTGCTCCAGGTTTCTTCAGAGCACTTACCCAACATTATATGTCTGTTTTCCCACTTGTTTATTTTCTCTCTCCCTCACTAGAATGTAAGCTCCAAGAGGGCAGAGGGTTTTTTTTAATAATAATTTTTAAAATTATTTATTTGGCTGCACCAGGTCTTAGTTGTGGCACTCGGGATCTTTAGTTGCGGCATGAGAACTCTTAGTTGTGGCATGCGGGATCTAGTTCCCTGACCAGGGATTGAACCGGGGCCCCCTGCATTGGGAGTGTGGAGTCTTAACCATTGGACCACAAAGGAAAGTCCTGAGGGCAGGGTTTTTAATCTGACCTTTTTTTAAATTCACTGTATCCTCAGCTCCAGTATCTGGAATAATGCCTGGCAGATAGTAGTTGCTCAATAAATGTTTCCTTGAATGAATCTTGACTAAATGAATAGGGGAGTAAACAAGGCAAAGCCTGTAAAGTGCTGTGCAGTCTCTGGCACAGGGTGAGCCACAATAAATGGAAACTGTTAATATTAAACACACGCCAACCAGCCTGTCTGAAAGAGACTGAAATTTCATGAGGAGAAAAACAAAAGTCAGCCAAAATTATGCATATTACTTCATGCAATAAACACTTCTGTTGCCATTTCTGTCATCCATCCTGATTAGAAGATGGTTCACTCCACGTGCTCCAAAATCAGCCTGCTCAGCAATCGCTAATTCTTCATTTTCTTTAAGCACCTGTCATCCAACCTCTGAGGGAGCAATTTGGAAGAAATCAGTGAGATGTCACTTCTGTGGTCACCTGGGCCTGGGGTGGGGAGAGTGACTGCCCCCAGTGCTGCTAAGTGATCATAAGAACTGAGACAGCAATGACCACGACCAAATGCAGCCATTTCTCTTCCTGGCAGGGGCCCTGAATAAAGAGAGGGCCATGGACGAAGCACCATGAGGGGACTCCTGCCTCTCATTGGGAGTCCCCCGTCCCCAACCTGCAGTCCTGTCAACCTAGGGCCTGGGAAGAAGGATGCTACACCCTCTCCCTACCTTCCCAACTGCTGAGAAGCCCCCAACCCCACATGAGGCCTTTCCTTGTCTCAGCCAGTGAGGACAGGAGATACGCCTGCTTCCAACGTCTGGTATGACCTGTGAGGCAAACGGGTCCCCCGCGGTCCTCACCCCCTCTTCCAATGGGCCCGTTGTGGACTCAAGCTGGAAGGTGACAATCCCTGACCAGTTTGAAGAGACAGGTCCTTGCCCTTCGCTCCACCATAAGATCATCAAACACTCACTGGGTCAGGCTCCTCTACCACCATAACGCGGCAGGCGGGGTTAATCGTCCTATTTACTGCTGGGCAAACGGCCTCAGGCAGGTCAAGGGGCTTGGTTTGTCCAAGGCAAGAACGAAACCCGGGTCTCTGTGACTCAGGCTGAGCGTGCCGCCCTTCCATCGCCGCCACGGTGGCTGAAGCCTGGGCGCCAGGATAGGAGGTGTGGCCCTCTGGACAGGCTTCTCGGAGGAGGAGGAGAAGAGGCTCAGGGCCGGGAAGGGGGCGGCCAGGGGCAGAGAGGCAGGAGGCCGGGGTCCGATTCGGCCTGGGCTGCGGGATGCCGGGATTTGAGGGCGGGGCAGGGTGAACCCAGCCCAGGAGGGGCCCCGAGCCAGCCCCTCGACCCGCCCGGCCCACAGCGCGTCCCCAGCCACCCCCAAACTGGCGGGACTGGAGGAGGACGTGGCAGACCCCGGGGACCTAGACGTAGGGGTGAGCTCCCTCCTGCAGCGCTCCTCAGAGGCTCCCCGGGACGAGGTGGGAGGTGCGGTCCAGCCTCGGGCCGGGTCTAAGGCATACGTGCGCCCGCAGTAGAAATCAGGCAATGGAGCCAAAACCAAGGGGTCCGCCTGCGCCCGGCGGCCCGGACTGCCGGGATGGGGCGGTGTCGACGAGAGGTGGGAGGTGGGGGGCGAGGCCGGGTTGGAGGCCCGCAGGGCTGGGGCCCGGCTGCCTAATGGTTTTCCGAGGAGGCTCCTGGAGGATTAGAGGTCTGCTCTGAGCAGGGCGGGGCGGCGGGGAGAGGACGCGCCGGAGCCGCTGGGCCGCGGCGGGGCAGGGAGCCGGGTTTCGGAGTGGGATAGGCCAGGGCCCTGCATGTGCAGAGTCGGGCCAGGAGTTGGGGTGGCTTTTCGTGCTAACCCAGTGCCCGGTGGCTGCTGGCTCTAGGCACTGAGAAGGGATGAAGACCCAAATGAAGGTGCTGGGGGGAGGGGGTATCATGGGACTTGCCTTAAAGTTGCGATTGCCCGATACTTTACATAAGACACAGATGCCAACTGCAGAGCAATGCATGGGGCAGAGGCTGGGGGACTAAAATACCCCAATGTCCTGCTGGAGAGGACTTTTCCATGGGTTGAGTGGGTGAGCGGTTGGGGCGTGGGGGGGGATGTCTCCTCCCCAAGCCCCCATCGCCGCTAGCAGAATCCCCTCCCCCTCACTGAGCTTTCCCCCACTTTAAGCCTTCTCCCTTCATTAGCCCCCCTCCCCCTTACCAGTCTCCTCCCTCAGCCTCAGCCTCCCCTCACACGGCCCCTCTGCCTCGGCCCCTGCCAGTCCCTGCAGAGACCCAAACAAGGAGGCTGACACCTCCTCCAGCCAGGCCCAGGCCTGCCGGTTTCCCCCTCCCTCTCTGGAGCTGGCCCCAGGCAAGAGGAGCTTTCTCCTGAGAGGACCCCAATTCTTTCCAGGGAGTTGACCCAGAAGAGGGGCTGGGCCTTGAGTGCAGGCTGGATGACTTCAAAGGGCGGTGGGTGGGGTTGGCGCCTGGTCACAGGTGCCACTCAGGGTGGGCCAACCTGCCCAACCAGGTCAGGGCTTGCACCGCACCCCGCCCTCTGCCCAGAACATCACGACACAGACCTGACAGCAGCTCCACCCATCAGAGACTTCCCCAGGGCCTCCGGAGAAAGACCTGAGACACAGGATCCAGGATTCAAGGCACAGAGGGCCTGGCAGGTCATCCCAGCCGTCCTCCTCCCACCCCAGTGCCCTGAGCCTCCACACACCCATTCACCCATGCGCACACCCACAGAGCTCTCTGGCCACATAGGGACACAAACTGGATCCAGGGCCTCAAGAGGCTACACCTAGCTTTGTCTAAAAGTTCTTCCTGCTGTCTACCCTTGGCCTGGAATTCTTAGGAAATGAGCAGAGGGTAAGCCAGTCCCCAGTCTGGCACCAGCTCCTTTGGACTGTGGAGCCCTTGGACCTGAGAGAGGAGGCCTAGTCCCCCTTCTCTGCATGGAGGTCTCTGCCCCCCTAACCAGACCATATGTCAGATGAACATCTGCACATTCCTGCACGCAGCACCAGGTGCTCAGGACCATGCTAGGTGCGAGGGCTTAAAAGAAGACTAAGGTTTTTTTCCTTCCCGTAGGAAGCTGATAGCCTCAGTTTGCTGATGTGTAAAATGGGAATAATAATAGTACTTACCACATAAGATTGTTGTGAGAATTAAATGAAACACCATGTAAAGTTCTCGACACAGAGCCTGGCATATAGTAGGTGCTCAATAAATGGCAGGTGTCATTGATATGAGTATTAATAGTATTCAGGGAGCTCACACATGGCGAACCACATATGCCATGGACCAGACTGGACCTTTGCAAACTGAGTGGGTCCTGGTCTTGTGCGAATCAGTGTTTGCCCCTGCACCTGCCGCTCCACCTGCAGCTCGCCCCAGAGTAACCCCCAGGACTCAGACTGACCCAGCCATCTACTAGAAGGGACTCCAAGCCCCCAGGCAGAGGCAGGAATGGTCGGTGGGGGCACATGGCTACATATGGTGAAGACTCACAGGGGGAGAGAGGGGCACCGGAGAAAAGAGTGTCAGCCAGTCGAGTTCCAGAAAGGCCTCACTCCCAGGAGCAATGGGAATAGCCGAGGGAAGTGGCTCTGTTTATCCTGGACCAGAGACAGGATGGGGACAAAGGGGGCTAGGAGAGGAGGATGCTGGGGGAATGCAATAGGGGGTCGGGATGGTGAGATGAGAGCCGCAAACAGGGCAGTGGGGAGGGCACCTCACTCGGGCTCTTTCCAGACCCTATGCTGGCCAGGATAGGCTGGGTACCAATGAGCCATGTCAGCTCATGTCACGTGCGGGGAGCCTGGCTTCTCAGCCAGTCCATGCCTCTGCAAGATGTATTCATCTCCGCGTGCATTTAATTCAGCAGTTTGGCAGGCAGGTGGGCATTACTGGGCACTGACTGCCAGGCCCTGAGCATAGGCAGTGACCGAGATAGTCAGGGTCCCTGAGGCTGGGGCACCTATAATCTGGAAGGAGCAGTGACCCCTCAGTCTGAGAAGCCCTCCTAGAGACAGGGAGGGTAAGGAGGCAGGGGCACTGGCTGGAGAAGGTAGTGTGGGAGGGCAGAGCAGGCCAATCTGAGGACCTCCTCCAACCAGGGGGAAGGAGAGGAGGGGTGGCCTCCCCAAGTGCAACGGGATCCGAAAGGCCAGAGCCTTGGGTAGAGTAGGGGAGGGGACTGGTGGTGGGAGGGATGCTGCTGGCACCCATTCCTGGCCTGAGTGGGAGGCGATGTCTCTGGATCTGCCAGCCCTGGACTCGGGCTACATCCGACCTCGACCTCGTTCAGCTAGGCAGCAAGAGCCGGATGGGCCACATTCCACAGAGGCCCAGGTTGCCATCCTACTGGGCTTGGATGTGCCCCCAGGGGCAGGCTGGTCTCAGGGCTGGAAAAACTGGTCTTCCTGCCCCCCCAATACACACCAGCCTGGAGTTTGAGGATTCAGGAGAGGGTGTCACGGGAACTGGAGGTTCCCTGCATTCCACACTTATGGGCCTGGGAGGGGAGCCGGGGAGGAGAGAAGGCAGGGGAAGCACATAAGAGGAAGCAAGACAGGAGCTTCTCCGGCCAGTGCGGAGCGTGGCTTGACTGGATGGTGGGAGCATCTTTAATAGACTCCGAAGCCAGATGAGATTAGGGTCAGATCCCTTTCCCTCTCCCAGTCTGACAGGGGAGGTGTCCTACTTCTAGGCAGGAAAGCTTGAAGATAGACATCAAAAAGAACTTTCCCCCTGGATGAATTAGATGGCAGTGAGGGAGGAGTGAAGTATTCTCTAAGGAAAAAAGGAGAGAATGGCTTTCAGCCTGGGATGAACCCAGGAAGTGCAGCCTTAGTATGTGCTGACTGGCCCTTCACCAGCTCCTCCTTCCCTACCATGGGTGTGTGTGTGTGTGTGTGTGTGTGTGTGTGGAGGGGGTGCTCTCCTACTATCCTCTTGGACCCCTGCTGCTTCCCAGGACCCTAGGCCATGTTAGACCTAAGAAAACCTCCAGCCCCTAGTGCTACCTCTATAGGAATATCCTTTGCAGCAAGAGAGATTTAGTGTAGAAACAAAGAAGGAAACTGGTGACCGAAGCTAAGTCCCAAAATTGGCCCAGGGGACATGTCAAGCCCAGCTCTCTTCTCAGAACATTCTCACTCGGTTACCTGGGTCCTTCCCCCGTCTCTGGACTGCGAGGGTCCCCCACCCCATTCCTTCCCCGGGCCTGCTGTGGTGCTGGTGCAGAGTCGTCCCAGTAAGTGTGAGGTGGGCTCTAGGGCAGCAGTCCCCAACTTTTTTGGCACCAGGGACCGGTTTCGTGGGAGACAGTTCTTCCACAGACCGGGGTGGTGGGGTGGGAGGAGAATGGTTTCGGGATGATTCAAGCGCATTACATTTATCGTGCACTTTATTTTTATTATTATTACATTGTAAGATATAATGAAATAATTATACGACTCACCATAATGCTGACAGGAGGCGGAGCTCAGGTGGTGATGGGAGAGATGGGAAGCAGCTTCAAATACAGATGCAGCCGCCACTCACCTCCTGCTGTGCGGCCTGGTTACCAACAGGCTGAGGACCGCTGGTTGGGGACCATGGCTAAGCCCCCGAAGTTTCCACAGATCCACAAAACTTCTTCCCTAGAAATAAAACCCAGCCCTTCTTGGAGCGAAAAAGACCAAATTTCTGCTCAAGGTCATTTCCCAGCATTCAGGGAGACAGGCACTGAGCTTTTGTTTCTCAAAACGTAGACCACAGATCACCCACCTGCCTCAGAATCAGGGGAGCACTTGTTCGAAATGTTCCCACAGTCTCCCCATTGAAATTCACTGAATCCAGCATTTTATACTGCTTTCCCTATCAAAGTCCCCACCCCAAGCCCATCAGTGATTCTGAGAAGTTTAAGAGTTTCGGCAAAGGACCAGCCCAATGAGCAGGTGCTAGAGGGTGGGGCTTGGGGGTCTCAGACTTGCAGGGCAGAAGCCTTCAAGCCTTCTGTAGCCCCAGGGAGAACAGTGTGACCGGAGGGGAAACTTCCCCCTGACAAGTGACCTGAGTAACAAAGACCTTTCCCCAATGTCTCTATCCTTTCACTTGACATTCACTTAATACTCTTTGTTGCGAGCCCACTAAGTGCCACGTGCCGTGGCTGGTCATTTTATTATTTTTTAGAATTTTTTAAAAATTTATTTATTTTTGGCTGCGTCGGTCTTCGTTGCTGCCCGCGGGCTTTCTCTAGTTGCGGCAAGCGGGGGCTGCTCTTCGTTGCAGTGCGTGGGCTTCTCATTGTGGTGGCTTCTCTTGTTGTGGAGCACAGGCTCTAGGCACAAAGGCTTCAGTAGTTGTGGCACATGGGCTCAGTAGTTGTGGCACATGGGCTTAGTTGCTCCGCGGCATGTGGGATCTTCCTGGACCAGGGATCAAACCCGTGTCCCTTGCATTGGCAGGCAGATTCTTAACCACTGTGCGTGGCTGGTCATTTTAGAAGAGGTCCTGCTCACCTGCCCTAGGGGCAAAGGAGGGGTGAGGGCTGGAGGATGTACACGATGACCTCTTAATGTCCCCTGGAGACCCAGCGGCATCCCTACCTGGCCTTCCCTCCCCGGCTCTCAGGATGGGCCGGGTTTCTCTCTGCTTCCTCACAGCGCCGCCCAGTCCAGATGAGAGGGAAATTTCCTAAAGGTGCCAGACCTCATGGAGGGGAAGGAGCCTCTAGCCTTGTAGTCTGATATCCCGCTGAGAGGTTCCTGAGGAAGCACTACTAAAGTGGAACTCACCGATGGCTTCATCATTCATTCACGCATTCATTTATGCACCAGGCCCTCCTCTGTTCAAGACTGGGGCTCAAACATGGATAAGACGTGCTCTGTACCATCAAGAGATGCTTGCATGAAATAGACACTATGATCCAGGGTGTTCAGACATCCGACCATTCACGCACTCGTGCACCGCACGTGCGCCAAGGGTCCTTGTCCTGAACCTCTCCGATCACCAGCATTGTTGCCTGCAGTAGAAGGGTGAAAAGAGCAAGGGCTTTGCAGTCAGAAGGTCTGCAGTTCAAATCCAGCCTTCTAGCTCCTGGTGAAAACCACCCAGGGCTTTGTCCCTTGCACCTGGGACTTCCCCTGGCTTGTTAGCGTGCCAGGAACAGTGTCAATTAGGGGTAAGTGAGCTAACAGCTCAACAGTGGGTGAGTTTCTAATCATTCATTTCTCCTGTTGCAGCTTCTCCAGTCAAAGCACTTATCACATTGTATGGGTTTGGTCTCCTGGACACACACGCAATACATACATGAGACTGTGGATCTCAGCGCCTGGGTGTGCAGTAAGGGTTTGCTGTGTGAATAAGTGCTCAGCGCAAAGATTAAGAGTGAAATCCGTAACAGCCTCCGGAAGGGGTTGGGTGTTGCCCTGAAGGCTCTGCCTTTGATTAGGTCTATTGGCTGGTTTTTGGCTGAGAACCCACAGCCTTGTGGATCAGGTTAACACATGAAGGGTTAATGCTGACTCCTCTGGCCTGCTGAGTCCCAAGAACCCAGGTATTCTGAGTTGCCAGGTGAGTGTGGAGACAGACATGCACATACAGGACGACTCCAGTCTTCCAGCTGGACCAAAGGGGCGGGGCGGGGGCCAGTGCCGAAGCAGCTAAGGAGAGGGGGACACCTGGGTCTGCTCCCCCCACCACCTCCCCACTATGGAAGCGACAGTCCCCACATCTCCCAAGAGAACCTTCTGTAGTATCTGGGAAGTGCTTTGACATTTGTAGCCTTGGAAGAACTTCTGTGCACTTCCCAGACATTAAGACCCAGGAGGCGGAAAGGTGCCTCCTGGGCCCACAACCCCCAGCCCTCAGTGAATATGCCACTGCTGACTGTCCAGACCTTCCTTGGTCTTTCTTCTCTTTTCTGCAAGGAGCTTCCAACAAGGAGAGGACAGGAATGCTCCCTTGCTTCCCAGTGCGCTCACACCACTGTGTAGGAAGAGCAGAGCCTTCCCTAGACCACCCAGCCAGCTTAATGAATGGTGCCCTGAAAAGGAAGACCCTGCCCAGGAGATGTGAGGAGGGAACGGCTCAATCCACCCCCTGGGATTTGGGTCAGACTTGAGGAAGGTCTTCCTGAATGGGCAGACCCTGCCCCCAGGATCAGATCACCAAGGGGGAGACGGGATGCCTTCCTCTAGGGATGGTGACGCACGTGCAGTTGTTCTGCGGAAGCACGCTCTCACCACCACGAAGGGACAAGCCTCCTCGTTCCGCGTTACCTGTGATGAGACTGCCCGGATGCCTCCTGGTAAGCAAGGTTCACCAAGTTAGATTTCATCCACGCGGTGGGCGCTCTGCAGCCTTGAACATGAGATCGCTCTGTGAATGCGGATGGGAACAATGGAAACACAAATCAAGGAACTGTTTGTTTTATTACTATTTGTTAGTAAAGTCCTGTTTGTGTTGAAAAAAAGTTTTTTGAATGCTTACGAAGGTCTGGTAGGAAGCACACCAGCGTTAACCACAGTTACCTGACGGGCGGATGGGAGTATGGAGTGCTTTGTATTCTACAGACTTCCATACTGTTTACAGAAATTCGGTACTCCAAGCACGTAGAAGTAGGACCACAGCAAAGGCGGGACTGGAAACCCACCCAAGGGCTCCGTCCGCTAGGCACGCCCTCCCCTCTCTCTCCTCTCTGCGGCACTAAGAGACCAGAGCAAACCAGAGGACCTGCTTCTCACACACAGGCACTGGAGGCTACCCCAGTTCTGCAGGCTCATTTTTGACTTCCCAAGGCTTTGTCAGAATTCCTCACCCTTCCGTGGGACCCAGGGCGAGCCACATGGCCTCCCTGTGCCTCAGTTTTCCCGTGTGTAAAATGGGAGTCGGCAGTACTAATAACTAGGATCAAAGAGATGATGTTTATGAAAATATTAATGTCAGCAGCTGCTTCTCTTTTCCGAATGAAGGCGGCCCCTTTTGGGGGGGGCAGGAGGAGGGTTGGGGTGAAGGTGAGTACCTGCCAGGTCCTTCAGGGGAGGGCCAACCACAGCTGTTGGGCAGCACCCAGAGGTCTGCGTGGGAACTGCGTGCCTCCCGCCTGCTGGCTCACTCCACAGACAGGAGGCGGGGGGAGCTGATGCGAGTCCAGCGGTCCAGCCCCACCCGCAGTGGGCAGCTCTCAGGTCCTCTGCAGGCCTCTGAGGGTAGGGCGGGCAGAGGAGGTACAGAGTGAGAAGAACATGGGTCATCCTCCTGCAGAGGAAGCTCTGCTGCTCAGAGGGGCATCTGGATTTGGGCTGCCATAGCGGGGACCCCAGGGCAGGATGGGAAGGAGGTGCTGGGAGGGATCCAGGTGCACTTGAGAGGTGGAGAGGAGGAGGGCAGGTGCCAAGGGCAAGGGTGGACAGCAGTGTCCAGGGAGGAGGCAGGCTGAGGGCTGGAGACAGGGTGTCTGTTCAAGGGGAGAATGCGACCATTTTGGCCGGCCGCCCGCCTCAGAACCCCTCCTGAAAGGGATGAGTTGTTGCTGGCAGCGGCAGTGTCTCCTGCGAAAATCCACCTGAAGCTGAGTTCCCAGCTGCCACCCTCCCCCATTCGCCCCCCAAGGTCGGCTTCCCTGGGTCCTAGCCCTTCTTGGGAAGTTCCTTCTGGAGCGTGACCTCAGATGTCCCCCTCCCTCCTGCCTGGGCTGGGGGGAGGGAAACCACTGCTTTAGTCACGCCAGATAATCACCTCTGGTCACTCACTGTCTGGCCTCTTCCTCCAAGTAACTCCCAAGTATCTCTTAGACATTATCTCACCATGCAGGCCTGGAGTGGGGGGGGGGGGCAGTGGGTAGGGAGGGGAAGAGGAGGGGAGGCAGCATTTAAGGAGAAACTGAGGGCAGAAAGGACCCCCACGCCCTCTTGCCTGCTTCCCCACGTAGCCTGGGAAGGTGACACCGTGTCGTACTCTGAGGAGGGGTGGTGGGCAGACAGCAGAAAGAACCTCCAGGAGGGCTGTGAAAATGAGCACTTGAAAGGGGCCTTTGGAGAGTCACTGGAGCCCAGTGGGTGTCAGACTCTGTGAAAAGAGCTTTACAGGAATGTCATCCCTTCTCCCACTCTCATCCTTATCCTCCTTTTACAGATGGGGAAACTGAGGCAACCACTTGTCCAAGACCACTCAGTAACCAAGGGGGGATGCGAGGATTCCAGCCCAGGGGCTCTGACTCCAGAGGCAGCCTCCGGTGAAACAGTCCGGAGACAGGAGCACGCGTGGGGCGACCTCCGGTGACTGCTCTCGAGGGATGAGTAGAATGACCTTTAGGTGTCCCTTAGGGTGAGAGTACACCTCTCGTAATCACTGCTGAAGCTGCCAGGCCTCAGCTCACCACACTGTTGGCCTTTCTCTCCCCAGTATTTTCATAGAACCTGATTTTAATGCCTGGGAGAGGAAAATGAGCCAGGAGAGGACGAGGGGTATTTCTTTTCCTGTGTTCAAAGGCCTGACCCTCAGGTCTCTTTTGGTGCTAACCCTTGTGCCTCTTTCCCTCTGTTGTCCACTGGCTGCCTGCCTTCCTAAATTGCTCAGTGCCACGCCAGCAGGGCGGCCCTCTGAGACCTGGAGCGGGGGGTTAATTCCCTAATTCTGCCCCATTGCAGACTTGGATCGGCCAGGTTTATTATCATGCACCCCCATGACCTGGTAGTTCTTCCCGGAGTCTGACCCAAAGCCTTTTCTAACAGCATGGCGGAGGACCTACACGGGGTGAGAAAGGCAACCACAGCTCCTGCCTTCGATTGGAGGCGGGAGGAACTGTCGTAGGCTTTCTCGGACACAGGACGTCGGGGGGGACCCCAGAGGTCATATAGCCACACGGGCCCAGCTCAGCCAAGATGAGAAGGCAGGTGCCACGTGCCCAGCTAGGCCTGGACCTGCCGCTAGGCCTGGACCTGCCGGCCCCTCAGCTGTGTCCCTCATTAGAATAGCAAAAGGAAGGTAGTGAAGGACTGACTTATCTGATGGGAGCCCACTCAGGCCCCCTCCCCCGGAAAAGCCTCATTACCAGGGCCCCACCTGGGCTCTGCCTGCCTGTTTACTCTGTCCTAAGAACAACACACTCCACAGCACTTCAAGGCTGCTGGGAGGGAGGGAGGGAGGGAAGGAGCAGGAGCAGGTGGGCAGGCAGAGAACAGAGAGGGCCAAGGCAAGGGCAGGGCTCAGGGCCTGAGTGGCAGGTGAGCACCCTCTGGAAGCAGGAATGGATCACTGAGGCAGCACTGCTTCTGCCCTCAGGGAGCCCCCAGTTTACGGGAGACATAGGCCCTGCCTTGGGAGCCCCTGGTCTGATGGAAGAGGCAGCTCCTCTGTCAGACACACATGCGCAAACACACACACACACACACACACACACACCCCAGGACATGTAGACTTGAATGTGGAAACTGACTCTCCCGCACACCAGGGCTGCAGACCTCCGGCCGCAAATTCAGGAAAGCAGCCCAGCTGTCCCCTCGCCGACTCTGTCATCCCAGCTTGAACCCACAGTAGGATCAAAGAGATGTGACCTGGCTGCCTAGATTCTCACCCAGGTCTGACCAACACGGCTATTCCCATCCCCTCAGAATCCCCCCCTGAGCCCCTCTACCCACCCTGGTCTGGTGGGAAGTCTTCCTACTGCAACGCCAGCTTTCTATCCTGAAATCCTGCCTCTGGGCAGCGCTTCTGGAAGGTAGAGGGCCTTCTCCCCTCCACCACCCCACAACGATCAGGATGTGCTCCCATGGGTCACACCTGGGAGGATGAGATGGGTGCTGGCAGGCGCCATCTCCTGCTTCGCAGGAGGGCCTCCAAGAGAAGTCCTCGCACCCTGGCACCTTCAGGGGTTTCTCTTCCCACCTGCCTTCTCCGCTGCCCCCAGCTTCATTAAGGAAGGTAGTTAACCTCAAACAACAAGCAAATTAAGGTCCTCAAGCCAATCAAACAGCCCAGAGGGTAAATTGAAGGTAAGCTGCCCAGGCCTCGGAATTATCCTGTTCGCGTTCGCAGCTCCCGGGCTCCCTTTTCTCCCAGGTTCGTAAAAGGCAAAGTTTGAAATGAGGGGCTCAGTTAGGACAGAGCATGGAATCTCTGGGATCTGGAGTAGTTACTTCTGGGAAAGAAAGGTCCCTAGCACCGATGGCCCACCTGCTTCTGTGCCTCGTTGGGAACAGCGACTTCCCACGGATGAGCCGGGTCACAGCGAGCATGGGATCCAAACAGCGCTGACGTCTCATGGCAGAGGGGCGCTGACAAAGCCATGGTGACAAAGAGGCCAATAAAGATGCAATGATGGTGCCCCCAGGAAGAGAGTATGGGCTACAACTGGGACTGAATTGAACCACGTAAAATATACTTGCACCCAGACAGCATGGAAGGTTCATCTGGGACAATGTCCCATTGGCGGTATGGAAGATCATTTTATACTAATGGTTCATAGTTTTCTCTATTTCTTTTTTTTTTTTTTTTTGGCCGAGCTGGCAGCTTGCGGGATCTTAGTTCCCCAACCAGGGATTGAACCTGAGGCCACAGCAGTGAAAGCACTGAGTCCTAACCACTGGACCTTTAGTTCTCTATTTTAATGTGTGTGAGAAAATCTAACCGGTAGGCTTCCCTGGTGGCGCAGTGGTTAAGAATCCGCCTGCCGATGCAGGGGACACAGGTTTGAGCCCTGGTCCAGGAAGATGCCACGTGCCACAGAGCCACTAAGCCCGTGCACCACAACTACTGAGGCTGCACTCTAGAGCCTGCGAGCCACAACTACTGAGCCCGTGTGCCACAACTACTGAAGCCTGGGTGCCTAGAGCTGGTGCTCCGCAGCAAGAGAAGCCACCGCAGTGAGAAGCCCATGCACTGCAACGAAGAATAGCCCCCGCTCACTGCAACTAGAGAAAGCCTGCACGCAGCAACGAAGACCCAATGCAGCCAAAAATAAATATATTTTTTAAAAGTGAATGTTTAAAAAAGGAAGAGAAAAGAAAATCTAACTGGTGCACCAAGCCACGACTTCACAGCTGTCGTTGCTCAGAAGTGTTTATTTACTCATTCTATCTAACAAACATTTACATAGACCTTTCCATGAGCCAGGCACTCCTCCAGCGGCTTTACAAACACTAACTCATTTAATCCTCATGATAACCCCATGAGATAAGTACTATTGTTATCCTCATTTCACAGGTAAGGAAACAAACACACAGAGAGATCAAGGGACTTGCCCAAATCACACAGCTAGGAAGGAAGTGGTGGAGAAGCTAAGTTTAGAAAGTGGGTTGATATCGCATCAGTCAACTTCAAAGTCCTCACTGCTGAAATCAGGCCAGTGGCATTCCCTCAGCCGAAGTGTGGGAAGCACTGAATTCAAGGGACATGATTGGAATTTTATGTCCAATTACTTATCTGTTTAATTGTTTGTGAAGGTTAATTTAAAAGTAAAAGAATTTTTATTCATATCTCCACCCACTTCCCCGTGCTTTCCTCTGCCCAGTCCCAGCTGATGAGAAAAGACTCTGGGCAAGTGATTCATTCTCGCTGGGTCTCAAGCCGGAGTTCACTCCTACATCTGCGCCCCCGCCCCGTCACAAACTCCATCCCCATTCCTGTCCCGACTTCCTCACGGCCCAAGGAACTGGATCCTGGCATTAGGTCACCAGCAGAAGCCATAGAATTCACATCCTTAGCTCTACTTATGAATTCGAATAATTACTGAATGTCTACTACGGGTCCGGCACTATACTCAGAGCTAGAAAAAGAACACATGGGAAGGAGGGAGAGGGAGGGAGGGAAGAAGAGAAGGACCGAGCTGCTCTTCTACTGATTCCCACTGAGGACAACCCCCTTTTCCTGCAGCTGAGGTCCTGTCCAGCCCCCCTCACCCCACTGCCCCCTGACCACCATCAAGAATGGCCAGGTGCCCCTCAGGGACACCTCTGCAGCTGGGGTCACCCAGGAGACCAGCCCCTTGCCCACAGCCCCATTCCTGGCTCCAGCTGGGGGTGGGTGGGGCGTGCTCCAGAGTGATGAGAGGGTACCAGCCAGGGAGCCACGAAGCTCGAAGCTCGGGGGAGAATGCCCCAGCCTCTGGAGGAGTGAGTAGGGATTAGGGGACACACCAGGGTGGTGCGGGAGCCTCTGTGGACACTTTCATCTCTACATCTGGGCGGTGGCAGTGTCTCCACCAATCTGTTCACCAAGCCTCCTCTGCCTGCAGGCCTGTCCTCAGCCTCCCACCCCAGGGTAGGTTTCAATCACGTCCCCCGCCCAACGTTCACTTGCCCCCATTCCCCCCCCACCCCCCCATCCCCGCCCCCCGCCTCTCCCTCTCCTACCCTTCCCTCCTTCTCAGCCCAGCTACCCATGTCCTCCTGCTGGAAGCCAGCCCCAACTCCCCCTCACCCAACACCTGAAGACCCTCCACAGCCTGGACAAGGAGGCAGCCCCTTCGTACCTCTTCCGCACCCTGGCAGCCATGCCCATTCACTAGGAAGGCTATTTCAGACTTTTCCATTTTGCCCCCTTTTCTCCATCTGAGTCAAGTATACATACCTTCTGCCCACCAGGCACCTAGCGGCCATAGCAAAGGTGGGCAGAGCACACGGGGCCCTGTGCCCATGGCAGGTCACGGGCTCAGGTCCTTGCTCAGGGCAGCATTTCTCATTCCTCAGAGAGGATAGTGGGTGTGGGACAGGGCAAGGGGGTGAGAAAGGGAGAAGGAAGGGGTCCGGCTAGGAGCCACCAGCACTAGTGCAAACACTTGGTGCGTAATGGGCAGCGTGCCCCGCTCTCTGCCCAAAGCACCTTAGGCTCATGGACTCCATCCTCCTAACAAGCCTATGAGGTTGACACTATTACCATTTCCTTTTTACCAATTAAAACCCAGGCACAGAGAGGTTCAATAACTTGCCCAAAGTCACACAGCTAGGTTTCAGGGCAGGATTTGGACCCAGGCAGTCTGGGTCTCTGCTTTTATGGTGTAACTTTCCTGTTTAAAAGCCCTTCACCTACAAAATCAAGCTGAGGCTTCTCATCGAAGTAGTCAAAGCCCCTCCCAAGCTCCAAGCTCCCTCTGCAGCATTTCTTCCACCTACACCCTCCGTGGAGCTTGACAGACCGAATCCCACCTCTGCCGGCAACCTAGCTGTGTGACCTTGGGTGAGTCACGCGACCTTCTTGGGCCTCAGGTCCTCATCCCTAAAATGGGAGCTAATGATACGTCTTCTCCGGCAGAGTTAATGAGATCACCTGGGTAAAGTACCTGTTAGGTGTCAGGCACCGGTAGCAGCTCAGTACAGAGCAGGAAGGGAGAAGGAGGAAGGAGAGCTCTGAGGTGGTGAGTTGAGGTGGCTGGAGCGCTGGGTGGGCCTGAAGAGAAGGGGTCTCTTGCCAGGGTCGGGGGGAAGGAGGCTGTCACCCGGAGAAAAATGTGCTCTGCAGTGGCCTGGCCAGTCACCAGCAGGGGGCCACACTGGCACTCGGCCTCCAGAGTAAGATGGCGCCCGATCCCGTCTCCCACTCACCCGTGGAGAGGCAGCCCACCCAGTCTGGGGCCAGACCCGGACCTCGTGCCTCCCACCAGCCCCAGCAAGCCCCAGAGCCAGGATGCAGCCCACAAGATGCTGGCCGGGGCCACCAGGCCCTGTCCCTGGAGGAGGGAGGGCAGCGACCATGCAGAACTTCCTCAGAAGGGGTCCTGAGTCCGGAGACTGCCGTGGCCCCAGCCCTGAGGGGCTGACGGCTGTGCTGGAATGGGAAGGGGTCTGCGCTCGGCCGAGGTGAGCCCATCCACTCTTCCCTGGCCCTGTCCCCCTGGTCGAAACCAGACACACTGGCTACCCACGAGGGACCCAAGGCCTTCCTGGCTCCGAGGACCAAACCGAATTATTTCCCGAATGCGATAAATAATAAGAGAGTGGGGAAGAGGGGGCCTGAGATCCCAGAACCTGGCACGCTTCCTGAACAAGAAGGGCTCTCCTCCTCCACTTCCTCACCCGCAGGTGGGGGCACGGCCCCACTCCTGCCTGAGTCTCAGGATTGCCAGGGGCTCAAAATGAGGTCGGGTGTGTGAATGTGCAAACTGTGAAGTGATCCCAAACTGAAGTCGTTCCTACTTGAGATGTGTTGCGTCTATCAATTGCAAATATAGCTACTGGAGCTACTGCTGTACAAGCTGGTTTGGGTCAGGCGAGCTTTGAACACCTGGCAAAGGGGCAGCCCGCGCTCAGCCCTACAGAACCTTGCTCTTCTACTAAGAAGGGAACGGGCTGATCTACCATCAGGATTTAATTCTAGATCTGCCTATCCTTGGTCACACACGCCTCCTCTTCCTGGAACCAGTCAGAGGGGGGCACACATTCCCTTCTTCCAGAGCTTCTCAGCTGATTGGCGAAGACCAGCCTCAGGTCTCAGGACCCGCTCCCACCATCTGGAGACAAGGCCCAGGGCATAGAGCAGGGCACAGGGAGGCAAAGCAGGTCCACGTGGGGGTTGGGACGGTTCGGGGGGGCGGGGAGTGGCCTGGAGTCTGCTTTCCACCCTCCCACTCACCTCTGGAGTTCTCTGAGCAGGCTACCTGGGAATGGGTGGGTGCCAGACACCCCCAGGGGCTCCTGTCCTCCTGAGCGCCCCAGCAGGACCCCCACAGGGATGACCCAGGGGCCCTTTCCACTGGCATCCACCCCCTTGCCTCCCTGGCTGGAGCCTCTGGACAGTGTCAGGGACGGTGTGCCTGCCCCAAGGTTTCCTGGGTCTGGGAGGGAGGGAGAGAGTGGGGCCAGGGGAGTGAGTGGCTGTTGAGAAGGTAGGGAACCCAGGCTGGCCGCGCCACCCCCTGCTGAGGACACTGCTTCCTCTCCCAGGAGGGGCATGAAGGGGACCCTTTACAGCCCTCTGGGCTTCCAGGAGGGGGTGTCCCCAAAATATTAGTGGGAGACTGAGGCAGAAAGAGAAACGAACTAAGCAGGGCTCCAGGGTCCTGGAGAGGCCTCGATGCTCAAAATAAATGCCAGAGGCCTTGACCGTCCAGAGTTTCAGGTGAAGACTCAGCCGCCCCTGCATCCCAGGTGCCTTCAGGAAGCTGCCCAGGGCCTCCCGGCTCAATTCTGCCTGTCCCCTCCGTCCCTTCCCGTTCTGATGTCCTCCCTCTACCCACCCTTCCCTCCTCCCTCCCTCCCTTCCCTCCTCCCTCCCTCCCTCCCTCCCTTCCTCCCTCCCTCCCTTCCTTCCTCCCTTTCTCCCTCCCTCCCTTCATTCCTCCCTCCCTTCCTTCCTCCCTCCCTTCCTTCCTTCCCTCCTCCCTTCCTCCCTCCCTCCCTCCTTCCCTTCCTCCCTCCCTCCCTCCCTCCCTCCTTTCTTTCATTTATTCAAAGAATTGCGCAGCTGTCTTCAGCCCTCGGTAAGTACTGTGGATCTTGTGGTTCTGGCCGGCTGGGAATTGTGTCCTTATTTTACTGTGTGGACCCAGCTCTCTGGGTATCCAGTGTGTCGCATCACTCCCATCAAACTGAGGGGTTCCCTGGGCCACGGCTGCTCCTCCGCCTTCAGATTGGGGCTCCACAGAACCAGTGCTGCAACGTCTCCCTCATCCAGCCACCCTGGGGATCCATGCCCCCCTGCAGCGGAGGTGTGCTAGGACAAGTCCATCTGGGGAGAGCACACCCACCCCAGCCCGAATCTCCGGTTTCTAAAGGCAAAGAAGACCGTCCCTCACTCCTCCACGCTTCTCCCCTGCCAAGGACCTCAGACCGGGTCCCTGCCAAGCTGGCAGCTGGGGGAGAGGCTGAGACCCAGGCATCAGGAGAGGCTTCACAGGTGAGGGGCTGAGGCCCGGAGAGGCAGGGGCCGGTGAGGCTCAGGCGGAGGCTGTCAGGGCAGAGGCTGGAGCCAGCGCCCGGGCCTGGGAGCCGCCTCCCTGACCAATGGGACCCAGACACTGGCGCTGGACAAGCACTTGTCATCGCACCCCCACCCTGGGCCTCAGGACGGTGAGGGGAGAAAGAGGCCAGGATGCACTTCTCCAGTCCTCCTCTGACCCAGGCCTCAGAGACAGGGCCGCTACGTTCTGCGTCCCGACCCCGGCTCTGAGGACCCCTTCCTGCCGGCAAAGGGAGAAAAAAGTGTCCCCAGGGTGCCTCTGGAATTGGGGAGTGGTCCTGACACTTGATCCCCAAAGGGTGGCTGAGCAGGGAAGGGAGAAGGAAGCGGACAGGGAGGGAGGACGGAGGAGGGAGGGAGGAGGTGATGCCGCTGACGCTAAAGATGAGGAGAAAGCCTGGGCGTCACGCCGCTCACACAGCAGCACACGCGTGCACACTCACGTGCACGCGGACCCACACCTGTCTGTTCCCCCCGCTCTTGCTCACGTTTATATATAAACCTGTGTACATAGATCCTCCCGCATCAGAGACCCAAGTCAATTCACACACACACAGACACACACACACACACACACACGTCTCGCATACGCAGGACTCACGCCCGACACAACCCTCTCACTCATTCACATTTGAAATGACCTCACGGGATTGCAGGCACTCACGAACCACAGCCTCTCACACCCTTATCTATGGAGTCACGAACCCTCGCTCCCAGGCACACAGCGTGTGCACGCACACGCACAGTCGCTCGTGCTCGTGTACACACTCTCACACACGCACCCGGAATCACACACTCCCTCACAGCCGTGCACACACACACACACACAGTCACGCATGCTTGGGCTGCCGATTCAGAGGGGGCGTCCCCCCAGCCTCTCGAGACCCTGATCACCTGAGCACCCACAGGCATGGCCTCTCCTGGGTCCTGTCCAGAAACGCCCCAAATCGGGGTCCCTGCTGAAGCCCCTTGACTCATGAGCTCACAGCCACCTGGTGGGCACCCATCTTTGCCCAGAACCTAGAACTGGCCAGAACTACCCAGGCCTGAGGGACGTGAGGCCCCAACCAGGGCCACTGTCCGGAACCTGGACTCCCACAGGGCCCCGAGCCCCCAGTCCAGCCGGCTTGCCTCCCCCTGAGGAGGGGTCCTGGATCGGGCACGTGGCACCCCTGTGCCTCAGTGTCCTCTTCTGTAGAAAGATGGGGTCACCTCATTCCACGCCCCTGTCAGGGGTCACGAGGCTTCCACGTGACCAGGAAAGGGCACTGTCAGCTGGAAAACAGGGAGTCCAACCTAGGGGTTAGTCACGTCTTTCTTAGTACCACCCCTCCTCATGGCATCCTTGAGAAACAGGCCCAGGGAGGCCCCGGGGCTAGTCCAGAACTGCAGCGTCAAGGGAGGGCTCTGTCAGCCCTGGGGGGTCTATCCACACCAAGACCACCCACTGCCCAAGCCTTGCCCCTCAAGGCCCGTCTCTCCAAGAGGACCTGGGTCTGTGGCACCAGGTGCCCTGGGGGTAACAGTGAGAGGAGTGTGAGCCTCTTCTCTGATGGGGATGAAGCCCTTACACCTGATGGGCAGATGCTGCTAGAGGTACCTGGGCCCCGGCAGGGGTCGAGGTGCAGCCCGAGCCCCAGTGCCTTGGAGGGGAGGGGATCTGTAGGGTTCTTAATCCCCTCTTCCCCATATTAGGCCATGGAGAGGCTCCTAGCAAGCCCCGCCCTCTCCCGGGAAAGAGAATGGACAGGGCACTGCCCGCCATAGGGCGGCAAAGGGGGCCCGCTGGGCGGGAGGTCAGCCTGGCCAGGAAAACCAGATGCGGGAAGGGCCTGAAAGAAGTCCAGGGAGGGGCAGGAGCCACGGGGGCTGTGCTGGGAGCTGAGGGCACGAACCAGGGAGGAGGCGGGCAGCCTGGAGCTGGCCCAGCTCACAGCCCTGCGGGTTTGCACTGGGGCAGTCTCCACCAGGGAGGGGGTGGGGCCCGAGCCCCATGTTCTGGGTGGGAGGGGCACGGATAAGGACGACGTTCAGTGTGGCGAGGGGATGCAGATCCCATGAGAAATAAGGGAGAAAGAAAAGGAGAGGGACGGAGACAGAGCTTGGTAGAGATGGAGAGAAGGTATGGCGATAAAGACCGAGAAGTCAAGTCTCCAGTCAGAGTGAGAGCACACAGGAGGGGACAGAGAAGGGGAGGCTGCGGGGCAGAGAGCGTGCGTCCATGGGAACTGCAGCCTGGGGCCCAGACTAGAGCTGTCCCTGATCTAGACAGAGGATCAGAGACACAGAGAGCCAGAGAACCAGGAAGAGAGGGAAAGAGAGAGATGGAGAAAGAGAGAGAAAGTAGAGAGATAGAGGCAAGACAGAGAGCCTGAGCCAGATCAACAGCAGGGAAGGGAGCGAGGGTGAGAGGCAGCGTGAGTCAGGCTCTAATTACGGGCGGGCGGGCAGAAGCAGAGGGCAGCCTGTTTGAAGTCTGTGGTGAGAAGCATCAAAGGGAGAGAAGGGGGAGGCCAGCAGGCGAGGGGAGACACAGGAGGGGCCACCCTCTGCCACGGCCCACCTGGACCTCCCAGGCTCCACCCTTCCCTGCCCCAGCCGCCAGCTCCCCTCCACCCAGCTTCTCGGGACTGGCCAGAGGTCTGGCCACCTGGTCACCGGCCTGGAGCTCAGGCTGCCACGAATCCCTGCTGCCTTCTCAGCATCGCCAGGGGCAGGGCAGGCTTCTGGCCTCAGGAACTGCCTGACTTGGGCAGGGGCAGGCTTCCCTTCTAGTTCCTGCAGCTACCCCCTTTCCTGTCTCCCCAGAAATATGTCCTGGCATCTCCCAGCCCCCACTTTTGGGATCCTGAGGTGGGCTCCGAACTGCTCCAGCTTCCGCATCCCAGCACCGGTCCCCATGATGGGTCTTTCCTTGGATCCGGAGAGTTCCAGCTCTCAAGACTCCCAACTCCCACCCAGGCCATTGTGGCCTCTTTTGGCTGCAAGAGGATGTCCCAAGATGAATTCTTCTGGCCACCCCTTGTCTCAGGTCAGCAAATCAGCTGCGCTGGGACCACCATAGGTCACCTTCTGCAATTAATGTATTTTTCTGCCCTTCCTCTTCTGCCCTTTTCAGAGTTCTACAGCCCTCTAGGCCAGAAAGTCCTGCTGGTAGTCTCACCCAAATCCTTCATGCTGCCTCTTATTTCGAATAGAGGCCAGCAGGTCTCTGTACAAGAGCCCTAGAAACACTTAAAGGTCCTTGGCTATAGCCCATCTCCTTGGTCTCGAGCCTTCTCATTCTCTGGGGGCCTCACCTACATCCCTCTGGTGTGTCCTTCCAACTGCTGCTCCTTGAACCCGTTCTAACCAGCTGGACCAGACTGCAGGGAGCAGGTGGGGGCTCAGACATGAGAAATGGCATGTGGCAGAGAAGTCAGGTCGACCTGAATAGGAATCCTGATTTGATGACCTCCTTGACGGGTAATACCAGGCACATTCTTTAATCATGCTGGGCCTCAGTTTTCTCATCTGTAAAATGGGAGAAATACTCCCTGCCTTGAAAGGATACTGTGAGAATTAAACATGATGACATATGTAAAGTGCCTGGCGTCCAGAAGGTTCTCAATGAGTGAGGCTCCTATAATTGTCATGGAAGCCAGGCCATCCAGAGTCCCCAAGGGAAGATTTTCCCCAAGAGGAGGGCAACAGAGAATCCTCTTGAATCCAAGAATAGGCCTGATACCTGGGAAGGGACAGAGAAATGCTTCCACAGCCCACCCCCCCATCCCCCGCCAAGCACACCCCCTCCTGGCATTTAACCTCCATGTGTCTTGTTACAGCTTCCGTTTGCCTCCTCTCATTCGGGAAAGCAGGTCAGTGTCCACCTTCTGTTGTCAGGGCAGCACTGCCGCTATCAAGTTCATGTTAGCATCCCACCACCTGGCAGATGCCAGGCTAAGCTCTGTGGTCCTGGGCTCCTCCAGTGCTGACTAAGCTTCAGAGAAACCTGAAGGAAGAGCCCTAGACCCTCAGGAAGTCCAGCCACTGTCCCTGACCCTAGAGAAGGAGTGAGCCCACCAGAGAGCTACAGGAGAATCACAGCACACTGACTGCACTCTGTAAGTGTCTGAGAGGAGATGCCGTCCTGCCCAGCATGGGAGGGAGAAAGATGATGGCAGGCTGTGAGGAAAGCAGGAACTGGACTCCCAGGATGAGCCGTACCTATGCGTATGACTGACACGTTATATGCAAAGTTCAGACCCTCAGACTTCATAGGGGAGAGCCAAAATCCACCCCTGAGTATGATATAAATCAGGTTGCAACCAACCAGCATCTTCTAGATTTTTCCATAACATGGTTTCTCTCCATCAGTTCAGATGAATTGAGGGCTGACCAAAACCAAGATACTTGTGAAAAATTCATTCCCTGTGTATAGCCTGTCTTTCAAAGGCTCCTCCAGGCTCCCAAATCTCTACCACAAATCCACTCACACACCTATCTACCCACTTTCCCATCTCTACCCTTCCATCCATCCATCTATCCATCTGTCCATCCATCCATCTGTTTATCCATCCTTCCATGCATCCATCCACCTACTCTTCCATCCATCTATCCGTCCAACATCCTCCACACACCTAATAATCCATCCGTTCAACCATTCACTCATCTATCCATTTATCTAAATACCCACCCACCCATCCATCCTAACACCACCCGCTCACCCATCCACACATTCCACCTGCTCACTTATCCGTCCATCCATTCACCCGCCAGCCGACACGGGCATCCCCCACCCAACTCACCTGTGCACTCACCCTCTTCTATATATTCATCCACCCACTCAGCACTATATTTCCATCTTCATATGTTTACCATCTCTTATACGGAAGGCACGGAGCCAGACCCCTAACCTCCACGCCCTTTCCCAGTCATTGGGAAAAGCCCAGCTTCCTTCTTGGCATGCTTGGCGGCTTCCCTTCAATGGAAGGAATGGGGTTGGTGCCTCGTTGCCTCCACTGAAGACCAAATAAAAGGAGACAGGAGGGGACTAAACCTCAGAATGATATTTTGGTAGAGCAACCATAAATACCTGCAAAAGCACAGGACGGGTGCAAGGACTGTCCATGCCATGGGGCCCTGATTGCTTCAGGATGGGGTGTGACTCGAGGCGGGGCCAGGTCCTCTCACCCAGCTCCCACTGGCTTATCTCCATTCCATAGTTTCCTGAAACAGCAGACTCTTCGAGGGTGGCAGGGACAGGGTACTGAGGAGGCAGAGGCCCAGCCGTGGGGATTAGGAGGGGTCCAAAGGGTCTCCCTTGACACTTACAGAGCAAGACCCTGGGCTCCGTCCTGGCTCTGTGGCTCACCAGTTGTGTGATTTTGAGTGAATCCTTTAACTTCTCAGAGCCTTGATCTAAACACCTCTGAAATAGGAAACATAGAAATACCTGCCCCACCTGTTGAGAAAATCCACGGGAGTAAACGTGAAAGAACTTTGAAAATCACTTCTGGTTTTGCACAATACAAGGAAAAGGCTAGACTTAAAGCCGCAACGTCAGGAGGCACGACTAAAGGACAGGACGAGTCACTCTCCCGACGGAGAAGCCACAGAAACACGAGACCAACGTCATTCCCAGGTCTCCTGCATGGAGCTCCTTTGACCCCACACCGAAACGGACAGCTTCGCCAGCTGGGGTGGGCCGAGCCCTCACCAGACGGGCGCCCACTGCCTTCTCTCTCTTGCTTTCAGTGCTCACTGGCCGGATCACGCCTTCCCCCAGGAATGCGAGGGGAAGGAATGGGAGGTCGGAGCTGCAGTCAACTGTGGGGGAGGGGTGCAAGGGCCAGGAATGAGAGGTTCAAAGACAGAGGGGTGCCGACACACATGTAGGCCTGCCGAGCGCGTGCTGAGTGACAGAGAAGGAGAAACCCAGGGGAGACACGGCCCCGCCAGCAGTGTGTGTACCTCAGGACCCATTTCTCACGGGGGCACCCAGGTGTGGGGGCAGGGGACACACACACACACACACACACACCCTCCGGGGCTGGAGAGGCTGCGGTGAGGGCACTGCCCCTGGGCTCAGAGGCGTCGGTGCCAGCCGGGTGGGCTGGCATGAGGTGGGGAGAGGGCGGCGCGGGCAGCTAATCCCCCCAGCGTCTCCCAGACGCCCACAGAGACCAGGGTGAGCTCTTTGTCTGAATGAAGAGACGACAGAGGGGCGGCGGGCAGGCGGGCAGGCTCCTCTCTCTCTCCCCTGCCTCACGCCCGGGGGCAGGTAGAAGCCTGCCGTCTGTGGGGATGGTCGGAGGGAGTGGGGGTGAGAGGATTAGGAGAGAGACAGGCGCTTACGACTTGTAGGGTTCCCTCCCTCCAGCCCAGAGGGCCTGTGGCTTTGGGGTAGGGGTCCCCAGAAGGGCAGAGGGGCATGACCCTCAGTGGGAGCAGGACTCATTTGCAGTGGGAAGCTGGTGGGTGACTGACTGGTAGCCCCACTGCACATTCACATACCCAGTCACACCCAGAATAACAATACACACACACACACACACACACACACACACACACAGAGCCTGAGTCCTAAACCCTGCATCCACACATGCGTTTACTCCCAGACTCACACACGGAGACCCACATCCAGGGGGATAATTACACAGCCCCACAGGATCAGAGCTGGACAGTTTAAAACAGCCCTAGTCCCTCATCTACCACCATACTCCTAGGCTGCCCCACAGAAACGTCATGACGGGGTCACATGCCGCCCTAGTCACCTACAGTGGAGCAATGCCATAGCCACCGGTGGGTCATCTCACACCCGTGTGCCACCAGAGCCCAGCCGTGCAGTCACCCACACCACACGGGTCCCAGCCCACCGGCCCCAGCACACAGTGAGAGCCCACCACCCCGAAACCCGCGGCAATGGGGCAAACACCACCGCACGCCCAGCACCACTCGGCACCAGGAGGCTGCCTCTCTGTGCACCTCTCTTTCCCTCCTGCACAGTATCCCTGCCCCCTCCTCATCTTCTCTAAACACTGACGCCCAAACATGTCAGTCTCCTTAGAGAGAATGGAAAGGCCACCACCTTCCTGTCCCTGGAACTCTGCCCCCTGCCCACCTCCCTGATTAAGAACAGGCCCCCAGACTCCCAAGCCCAGCTAAGCCCCGTGCCACAGACACGCTAGGCCTCGGCTGGGCCTGGGCTCACCGGGGCAGGCAGCAGATCTTCTCCCAGGCCTGCCCTCCAATGCCTGTAGGAGCCTTCAAACCTACAGACACATCCTGAGCGTGGCATTCAGAACTGAGTGGTCCTGACTGGCGTTGACACTCCCCCGACCCCAGCCCTAAAGATGGGCACGGCCACATTTGCCCTTTCTCCCCCCTGACCCCACTCCCTGCCCGAAGCCCGTCTGCCCTGCAGCCCAGGAGCCCAGCGTTGGCAAGCTGAGTCCGGCTGTGGCCAGTGCCTCCAACGATGAAAGACCTCTGGCTCCTCCAGAAACCAGGGCTAAATATACCCCTTGCCAGCTTTCTTGTGCCTAACTGGAACCAGCTGGGCAAGACCCACCCTTCCGCCTGCAGGACAGGCCATCGGCCATCAGACCAGGGACAGGCAGATCGAGAGGCTGCTGCCCGGAGCTGCGCCGGATAGAGTGTTGGGATCCAAGGAGTGGAGCCTGGAAGGAGATGAAGAAGAAAGCCCTGTCTCTCGGCACCCCGGCCCCAAACCACCATCGGAAAAGATCAGGATGCTCCCTGAGCCTGGCACACGAAAAATGGGTTCCTTCCAAGCCTTAGTTTTTCTATTTGTAAAATAGGGATAAAATAGCACGGACCTCGTAGTGTCGTTGTACACAGTAAATGAATTAATACAGGTAAGGTGCTGGGTCGGTACCTGGCACAGTAAGCACTTAATAAATGGTTATAAACACTCTGGGCACCCCTCCGGGGCGACACTGTCCTGAAGGTGCTCTGGCCGCACCTTCTTGGACACACACAGATGCAGGCCCAGGGCTAACTGCCTCAAATCAGCAGCGCTACAGGGAGGGGGCAGAGGGATGGGCCCAGGGGGGCAGATCAGTGAGGGGCCCAGGGAGGGGTCAGACGAGCCAAGGACACGCCCCCACCGGGCCCTGCCCCAGGCCTGGCCACGTCCCGTTCCCCTCCCCCTGCCAGGACTCCGCCCCGGGCTGTGGTCTGTGCTGTGGCTGCAGCTCCCACGCTGAGGCCCAGTTTAGCGGCTCCAGCCCTCGGCCCCAGGACAGCCCACTCTCCGGCCCAGTCCAGAGGCCTGAAATAGGAAGGAAGAGGGGGCTAAAAATAGCCCTAATTACAGAGGGGCCCAAGGGGGTGGGGGGCGGCGGCTCCTCTCTGGCTCCTGGGCACTGCCACAGCCGGCCCAGGATCCTGCTCCGGCCCTGGGGAAGGGACCCCACCCTGGGCCTCCTGTCGCAGCCCACAGCAGGCCTCCCAGTGGGACGGGGGGTGAGGGGTGGGGCGGGGGGTATGGGCCAGTCGGGGAGTTTAGCCCCAGTTAGGGCCAACGTGGGCCCTTCCCCTGCCTCCAGGGCTGTGACAGACCACCCGCTCTGCTCCCCATACATGAGGATCACTCAGCAGCTGCCATTGCCCTCACTCAGCCTACCTTTCCCTAGTCCTGGCCCCTGCCTCTTCCAGGAAGCCCCCCTTGAATACCTTCACCTGGCTCTGGCTCTATACCGGTAGGGGCTCCCAGAAAGCTACACCTCTGTGTCCCCCTTTCAATAGGCTTCTGGGGCAGGGTTGTGTTTCCCACTATCCTGGGGGCTCCCCAGAAGGCAGAGAGGGGCTGCCTCTTCTACATTTCAGCCTTATTAGAAAAGACAGAGCATGAATATACGTAGAGAGACCAAAAGGAAAAGGAGAGCCTGGTTAGTGTGAAGATGCCTCAGCTCTGAGAAGACCCAGAGGCTAAGATAATAGCAGGCGCTTCCCTGGGTAAGGATCATTCTGTGTCAGGTTTGAAAGAAACAAACCAAGAGACACCAAAGGGACAGTCACGGGCCTTAGCACGGGAGAAAGTGCCCAAGGGCCTCACCTGCTCTGGGGACCCTCGCACCATCCATTTCCACCCACTCCTGCCAGCCCAAGAACCCCGTTTTGGGAACCTGCAAAGCTGGGGTTCAAGTTCCCTCCCCCTACACATTTGATGTCCCCACCCTGGGCGACTGACTTCATTCCTTTGGGTTTCACTCTCTTCATGTGCACAGTGAACACTACGCAGGACCTCACGGGTTTGAGGTAGGAATGCTGTGATGTGTGCGAACACCCTTCGCGAGGTAGATGTTACCCTGAGGCATTAGAGCCTCTCCAGCTCCGGGCCCCCACCCTGGCCCTGCCCATATTTGGCTGCATCTGTTTTCCTCCATGTTTAAAGTCCCAGGAAGGTGCTGGGCAGGGTGTGGATGTTGTGAAGGGTTAAGGGTGTCTAATCGCCCTGGGCTGGGGGGAGGGGGGAGCGGTACGCTCATCTAGGATGGGACACATGGTGCACTGGTGCCATCTGGTGGCTACAAATAGCAATGCTAGTTATTGGGTTGAGAGAAGAGAGGGAGGAGGGACGGGAGGGCAGAAAAGTGGGTGTAAAAGGAAAGGAGGGAGACAGAGACAGGCAACAGGGAGAGAGAGTAGAGGAGGGACTGAGATGGAAGGAGAGAAGATGGGGCCAGGGGCCCACAGCAAGAGGGGGAATGCCAAGGACTGTGCCTCTCAGATGTTGCCGCGGGCTCCGGCAGCCCAGAATGGCAGCCCAAGATTTGCAGTCTCTCAGAGGCTCCCAGGGGCCACAGGGCCCCAGCTCCACCCCCAGCACCTGAGTCTGATCCATGAGACCTGAAAGTCAGGAGGCTGAGAAACAGCAGGTCAAACGAGTTGTTACTCCACAGGGACCCCCAGTTCTAAGGCCCAGCCTCGTGAGCCTTCAGCTGTTGGCCCCCAGACACCAGGGATGGGGTGAAAGGTCCCTTGCTCCGTGGCCAACTTGGTCCCTGGAAAAGGTTGGGCACAGCTCCCCCAAGGACGCATGTGTAAGCAAACACGCTTCTGTACATGTGGCCCACATGCAAGAGCCCAGCACACATCCTCCAGGCCCCGTGGACACCCATGACACGCACCTGTGTTATGCAGATGGCTTGGCCCTGGTGGGGTGCTTGTGGGCCCCCACCTCACCCTCTTCCTTGCTTCCTCTCAGGGGTGGGAGGCAGAGGGCAAACTTGTTTACCACTTCTGCTCCGGGCAGTGGTGATGAGCTCAGACTGGCCCAATGCCCTCCAAGCACAGGGCCAGGCCTGAGTCATGGGGGTCAGATGACTGCGGAGGCTAAACGGGTCCGATCCTGCAGCCCCCAGGAGCTGCTGGAAGCCCCACCCTACCCCCGACGGTGGGCTGCCCTTCCAAAGCAATCAGGCACTCCCAGGCAAACAGGATGGGTGGATACTGAGGTTCAGGCCCCAACCGGCCCCTCCGCTGACCAGAGGACAACAGGGCAGATGGCCCCTTCCATCTCTGCCCAGCCAGGCCCAATCCTCTGAGCACCCATCCAGGAACAGTGCCTGCCCTCTGGGGCATCCTGGTTCAGGCCAACGCCCTCCCAGAAGGCCAAGCACTCCCAAACACATCTCAGAAATAAATGGAATGTTGCAAAAATGGTCGTGCTGGAGAATATGTTACTTCTTCCTGGACCTCAGTCTGCTCCACTGTGAAATGAGAGGAGAGGGATCAATGTCGCCCAGGGGCATTTCCCAACGGACCTCAGCCTTGGCCTGCAGTACCTGTTCCTGGGCCTCCAGCTAATGACAGACCTCTGTCCCCCAACAGACCTGCAGGCCTTGGGATTATCTGCCAATAGGAGCGACCCACAGCCTGACCCCCCTGGACAGCAGAGTAACCAAGGTCAGCTCCAGGCACACAGCACTCACCTTCATGATGTATTTTTGTCTTGTAAAATCCGTTCTAGTACTGTGGGATATTTGAGTTCCATTGAAAATAAATTCCTAATGGTTTTAAATACCTCCCTATTGTTTGGAGTTCCACCAAAACTACAATTTCCATGGAATCCCTCCCAAAGGTCCCAGCTCACAGGAGGTGCGCTCCACTATTGACCCAGAACATTTCTCCAGGGGCGCACATGGCCTTGCTCTGCTGCCTGGGTTTGGATGTGTTTGGCCTCATCTCCCCAAGGACCACTGGTGTCCTTGGTCAAGACTGGAGCCCTTCACTCTCGGCACCCCTCACCTTCCAGCTCCCCACCCTACACCACACAGGTGTGGCACAGACTTGGACACACAGGCAGGTTCCATCCAGTTCATGTCTCTCGACTCACTGGGTAGCCCTAGAAAGGCCAGTGCCCCACTGTGGGCATCGCTGTCCCCATCTGTACAAAGAACGAATTGGAAAACATGACCCCAGAGGCCTCTCTGAACCCTGAACTCTAGGGTTTATAACTCACCAATAAAGGCCTCTGTTTTTATTGCAAACTGAATGAGACCTGGGAAAAGAATAAGTTTGAGGGTTCCCTCCCCCTGCCCCCCAGCCCCAAGTTGGCACTGACTCTTTCCCATTGCTCCTTTGGCACTGCCCACTTCCTCCCGGTGACCCTCTGTCTTCACTGATCTCCACACTCCACCCACTGCCACCCTGCCCCTGGCGGCCTCCTGCTTCAAGCCCTGACAGTGCCCCGGCCCTCCCCCATCCGCTCCTCTGATCTCCAACCCTGACAGCCCCTAGCCCCAGCTTGGCATGGTATCTTTCAGTCTGCTGTCTGCCAAGCCTGGGCGTCGCCCGCTCTCCATGCCTGGGCACCAGGACTTGGCTTTTGCCTCCCCAAACCTTCAGGCCTCAACACTATCCTCACCCCCCCTACCCCCTGGGCACCAGAGACTTGCTGGCTCCTGCCAAAGTCAGCATGGTCATCCCCCTGCCTCGGGGCCAACCTACGCCTCCAGCAGTACTGCCTGGCCTGGCCACTGTCACCCCTTTGGATCCTCAGACAAATCTCTCCCAGAGTGATGACTCCACTTACTCTTGGGTAAGAGACGAGGACAGCTTCACTGTATCGTCAGCAGCAACATCAAAGGCTCCTCGCGTGTCCCGGAGGCGGCAGGGCTGAGACCACAGTGGGAAGTACCCAGGTGGCCCACTGGCTGTTGATGGGCTTCAGGGCCCTCTTGGCAGGGCTCTTAACAGAAAAACCAAAAGCAGACCCTGAGCCTATGGGCCCAAAACACTGGTGGGAGCTCGCCTACCTCAGGCCAGGCCAGGCTCTGCCCCCAGCTCTTTCACTGCAGGACTTGCTCTGTATTTCACACTGTTGACCCTTCCCTCTTTCTTATAACCCCTCTCCGCATATTTTTCTATTTCTCTTCTAATCTTCCTTTTTCAAAATGTGTTAATTATATCAGGAACATAAAAACGTATACATAATACTACAGCAAACCTGAACGCTCATTACCTAGTTTTTTTGTTTGTTTGGCCGTGTGGCTTGTGGGATCTTAGTTCCCCGACCAGGGATTAAACCCGGCCCTCGGCAGTGAGAGCGCAGAGTCCTAACCACTGGACGGCCAGGGAATTCCCTCACTACCTAGTTTAAGAGAGGAATCATTACAGAGAAAATTGAAGCCACCTGTGTTCTCTCCCCAACCTCCTCCCCATGTATATTTTCACTACATGTGTATATATCCATTTATAATATGGATATATGTTTTTCATGTTTTTCAATTCTACATAGATGGACTCATACTCTAGGAATCCTGCTGCAACTTGCTTTTATTAGCTCAACATTCTATGACTTTTATCCACGTTGATAGACACACTCTAATTCATTCGTTTTCACTGCTGTGTAGTATTCCACTGCCACAATGGACTTATCCATTTTCCTGTTAACGGACATTTATATTATTTCTCATCTTGTTTTAGATTGTAAAGGTATATTCTTATCGTAAAATATTCAAATCATATAGGGTACTGAATAGATGACGGACACCTCCCTTTGCTTACTTGTCCATCTCAAAAGTTAGCACCACAACCACCTATGTGTATTCTGCCAGTCCTTCTTCTAGGCGTTAACATACACATGTTTGAGGTGAGGAGGATTTGGGAACCCATGAAGGGAAAAAAACAGAATCCCACATAACATCTTTGTTCTAAAACCTTCAGTGACTCACCAGTGTCTGCCGGATAAAAGCCACACTCCCTAGCCTGGCATTCAAGGCCTCATCTCTTTGTTCTCCAGTCCCCAGGCAGCCTGTACAGAGTCTCACTGAACTCAGCAATCCTCTGAGAGCCCAGGTGTTCCAGACCATGGTCAGGGAGAGCAGGACAGGAGTCAATGCTGAGTCTCGTGCCCCACCCCCACCAGCCAAGTTACCCCACCCGTGGGTACCACCTCCACCTCTGAGTGGCCGGCTCTGGCGTCCTCCCTGACTTGAGAAACAAACTATTCTTCAGACAGTGGGGTCTGGAGGCACAAAGGACAGTGCATTATAACTATATTTTCAATTAGTCGTGCACTTTTCTGCCACACTCGCTAACCAAGATCCAGGAAGAAAAGGCTGATTGGAATCATGAGCTTCATCTCTCCCACTAATGGGGTCAGACTCTGGCGGCCTTTATTGCACAGAAGCTCTGGGAGACACAGGCACACAGGCGAGCCTTCACCGCCATGCATGAGGCAAGGGCCGGGCAGAACCCACATCCCCTTAACAAGGGGGGGGCTCCACAGGCCTCCCTCAGCACCCAGGCCTGAAGCTTCTGAACCCTAACTTTAAGGTTGGGTTCACTGAACCTTGTCTGAGAGACCTGGCTGCAGGGAGCTCCTAGTCTGATGGGAGAGACCCAGTTCCTGTCCTTAGGAAACTCTTCACCTGATAACAAAATATCAGGGAATGCCAAAAATGACTTTTCTTAATCTGGCTTTCCTGTAAAATAGGGATGAGTGTTATTGTTTAATTATATTATTAATAGCAATAATAATTGCTACCATTTACTAAGACCTACAATGTGCCTGATGCCGCATGAAGTTCTTTTATGCATTATCTCATTTAAACGTCTCAACAACCTTTTTAAGAAAATATATTATTATCCCTATCTCATGGTGAAAATCAGAAAGGTTAGGTGCCTGAGGTCACACACTGGTAAGTGGTGGGGTCAGAATTCGAACCCAGAGTCTTATCCTTAGACACTACACTTTGCTTCTACTCTTGACTTAAATCCTTCTTATGGACAAACAAGCCCCCACCATGCACGTTTGTCTTTCCTTATAGAATCTAACTGCGAAAAGGAGGTAGGTAGGTGGGGGCCAGGGCCCTGGGAAGAAAGGTGATGGAGAAGGAAGGGAGATGGCGTGAGAACCTCCTAGGGCCATAGGCCTGGGCCAAGATGCACCTTTGGTGGGGGGAAAGGGGCCTGATGAAAAGGGCAAGGACAGGGACTGTTTGGAATCACCCTCAGGACCCTGAGAATTTCTGAAACTGGGCTACCTATATCTTCAGGCCCTCCCAGAGATACTTGGGATATTATTAAGAGGCTAGAAGTGCTGAAAGCAAGGCAGTCTTGGGCCAAATTGTCTGCCATACCTACACAACCTGTGGGCACAGAGGATTATGGCTCTGTTTGCTCCATCTGCAATCCGTGTGTAGAGACCCACTTTTCCAACCCAAAGTGTTCTGTCTAGGACAAGTGTCTGAAGCGTACCCACACTGTAAATGTGGGTAAAGGGGGTCCAGGATTCTTCTTCTCTCCCCAGATACCCCCATCACGGCACTTTCCACACTGCTAAAAGTGTTATAATGCTTGTCTGTTTCTTTCACCTGTGTTCTGGGGCAACTCCCGTGTTGTAAGGTCTCAGCAAATCCAGAATCAATGAATGAATGCATGAGTGTAACCTCAGAGATTCGCAGTAGAATTAAGTCATTGCGAGCGAAAGGGTCCTAGCACAGGGTGCAAAGACTATTGCCCCAGTTACACACTCCGAGCTCCTTTTACCCATCACCCTGCCCCCTCCGTTGGAAGGACCGCACTGCCCACCCGAAGGAGGCTCACCTCCTCTGGGGGCCCAGCCTCCCCTTTACCTCCCGTCCTCTATCCAAGGGGCAGGCCGTGAGACCGGACCCAACTCTTGCCCCTCCCGGGTCAGCCAACTCCGAGTTCTAGGAAGGGGCGCGCAGAGGCGGGGAAGGGGGGGTAGATCGGGCTTCAGAAGGAGCCTCCACACGGGGGCGCTGGAAGGGCGCGGGGAAGACGGACGCAGGGTTCCTGCGGCGTCACCTGGGGCAGAGAAACCCAGAAGGCCAGCGCCCCCGGCTCCCCTTCCCACCCCGGCCCGCTCCGCCCTTCCCCGGCTCGCGTTTGCGTTCTCAGTCGTGGGGAAAGACTGATCAGGCTCCCGACTCTGCTACTTCACAGCTGGACGCCTAGTCCGAGGCACCCAGCCTCGCCGAGCCGGCCGGTAAAGTGGGGCCAGTCATCCCACCTCCTTTGGACGCAGCCGGCGCTCAGGAAACGTCAGCTTCCCGCCCTCATCCCGCCCTCGGCTTGTGTTTCCCTCTTCCCCGCTCTCCTCCCTCCTGCACCCTTTCTCCTCTCGGCTCCGCATTCTTAGCCAAACCGCAGCCTTTAGCAATCGTGCGCGCCCACCCGGCGCCCGGGCAGCCTCGCCGCGGCCGCGACTCACCCTGCGGCCCGCCCGCCGCCCGCGCCCCAGCCCCGCGCGCCGTCCGCTCCCGCAGCCTTGTCACCGCTCGGCTGCGGCGTCCCGACCCCCCGCCGGGCCTCGAGGACCGGGCGAGGCAGGATCCGCCGGCCAGGGCAGAGCCCGGGTGGCCGAGGGCACAGGGCGGGGCGGCGGGCTCGGCAGCCTGGCCCGCGAGCGCCGGCCCGACCTCAGTCCAAGGGCAAAGCTGCAAATAGCCGCGGTTTCCAGCCCGTGCCCGGCCTCCCTCCCGGCCTTCCGGGCCTTTGGGATTTTCTCTCCCTTCTTCCCGCCGCCCTCTCCTCTGCCCCGGGGCCCCGCCCCCTCCCCGCTGTGCACCCCCCACACTTGTCCCGCGAAGCTGGGGCCGGGAGACCAGCGCCGAGGTCCAGGGTTCCAGAGGTCGAAAAATCACAAAACATAAGTTCGGATTAATTGAGCACATACTATGTGCCAGGCACTCTGCTGAGCTCTTTAAGGGTGGGCATTTATGAAACCTTTACCACCACCAGATAAGGGGTGGCTCCAACTTTCAGATGGAGAAACTGAGGCTCAGAGAGGGTCCTTGGCTCCTAAGGTCACCTGGTTTGGATCTGCAGAATGGGAAGGCATCACCCCTATCCAGAGGGCCATGCTGTTACTCTGCCTCCACCCACGTGCTGCTTGCCCTTGTGGGAAGGTGGGAAGCAGCTGACTGGGGACCCGGGATGCTAGTCCGCCACAAATTCTCAGTGTAACCTAGAGCAAGCCCAACCTGCTGGCTTGTGAAACCCAGTGCCAGTTTCCACATCTGTAAAGTGAAGGGGCTGTTCATCCCTGTAAGGCAGAACTTGTTAACAACAGTGGAAAAACAAAGTGGATTGTGAGCTATTAAGTGCCCTGCCCTTGGGAAAGTTCAGCCAGGGGCTGTGTAGATTCAGACCCACAGACTAGAGTTGGCTGTGTCAAAAAGGGCTGAGCTGGGGAACCTGCATTTTAGCAAATGCAGGGATTCTGAAACCATCAGGTCGGGATTCACCAAAGAGATTCCTGGAAGGGGGTGGACGTGGTGTGTATGAAGCTGTCCTCCCCCAAACCTCCACACTTGTCCTTATTCATCTCTGCCTTCACTGGCCTGGACTCAAGAGTAATTGCACGTTTCTTAAGGACCCACTGTGTGCCAAGCACACATATATCACAGCCCCGCTCTCAGAGCATTCGTGACATAATACGGCAGCCTAGCAGGGCTGTCCTCAGCCCAGCTGGCCCCTCTGGGAGAAATGGAACCAGGCACCTTCTTGCAGGGGGTGAAGCCTCTCGCCAGGCTGTGTGGCGCAGTGAGCAGAGTGAGGGCAGGTTTCCACCTTCACTCCCCCGTCGGCAGCCTCCTCTGTGCAGGACACAACCTGCACAGCCTCTGACCACAGCCTGTGCAGAGCTGCAAGAGATATGAGTAGGAGATATTGGGAAAGCCTAGGAAAGGAGCCAACTAATTCTTGCTGGAGTCCGAAAAGAGACAGAGAAACTCTACTGGGGGTGATCGTTAAGGAGACCTTTAAGGATGAGTGGGAGTTCACCAGGTAGAAAAGGAAGTCTAGGCAGAGGCAACAGCTGAGGCCAAAGCAGAGAATCAGGGAAACTTGTCCTGTCTGGGAGCAGGTGGTGAAGCTGTCTGGGGGCAGGAAATGGGCAGACTAGGAAGGGGGGTGGCGGCGCGGCCTTCTCCTGTCCCCACCTCTGTGCCAGCACAGAGCAAACTGAACACAGCTTATCTGCCAACCAGAGGTCTCCTTTCCTAGAGACTGTGAGATGCTGTAGGACAGGGACAGGGACAGTGTCTTATTCATCTTCTGTGGCCCAGTGCCTCACCCAGTGTCAATAATAGTAATAGGAATGATAGTTAATGGGTATTAAATATTTACCATCATGTACTGTGCCAAGTGCCCCACATGCATTATCCCATTTCATCCTCAACTTTGGAAATAAGTGCTGTTAATAATCTCATTTTACTGATGAGGATTCCAAGGTTTAGAAAGGTTAAGTAACATGCCTAAGGTCACATAGCTATTTAGTGGGGGAGCTAGGAATGGAATTCAGGGCTCTCTGACCACAGGACCCTTGTTCTACACTAACAGATGGACAGATGGATGGATGGGAGACAGGGAGGAACTAAGTGGAGAAGCGCCCTGAACGCCATGCCAGGGAGCTTGAACTTTACACCACGGGCAGTGGGGAGACACTGGAAGGCTGTAAGCAGGGAGAGATAGGTCAGGTTAGGGCTTTGAAAAGATCCCAGCAGTGGGAAGATATTTTAGAGCTGATGACACTTGAGCAGGAGGTCATTTTTCTGGCAAATCCCAATTCCTGCCTGTGAGGACCCTTATTTCTTTACGTATTGTCTTACCTCTTAGGGCAAAACGTGTGCAACCATGTTCACATGAGGACTACTGATGGCGGGGAATGCCGAGGAAGGGGTGCAGTGACTGGAAGGGGAGACTAGTGGTAGAATACTAAGCTCTGGGGAGAGGCCTCTCTTACAGGGTAAGGGAGAAGCCAGGCAGTTCCCCCTTCCCATTTCCAAGATGGCGCTGCCTGCTCGGGGCTTCCAGTCAGGAAGCCGGAAGCACCAGGCCCCACACACTGCTCCATTGTGCACCTGCCTCCCAAGGGGAATGCAGCCAGCGGTGAGGCGGTGTTGCAACAGAGATCAACTGCTGGGGGGCGGCAGTGGAGGAGACCTGGTCCCTTCTCTGGACAGCTCGCGGTATCATTGGCTTTTCCAGCTGGTGGGGGCGGGGGGCAGTCACAGGAAATGGCCCCGGGGGTCAGATAAGCTGAAGGAAGAAGCCGAGTAGCTGGGAGGACAGAACAGGTGGAGTTTCCCCCACCTGCCGAGAGCAGCCAGAGAGAGAGGACGGAGCCTGCTAGTGGCGGTCTGTGGACTGAGAGGGGCTCCCCGAGGGTCCCAGGGCAGAGCTCACCATGCTGCTCTGCCTCACCCCGCCTCTTCTGACGGGGCTGCTTGCACTGTGGCAGGTGACAAGGAACTGCCACTTGACGCTGAAGCTGGGTCCTGGGGCACCGTGACCCTGGAGGTAGGTGCCTTTGGGGAGAAGCAGGGGATGATACATGGTGGAGGGGGCAGAAGATCCCCTTTATGGCTGCCAGGAGAGCAGGTTGTATACTGCAAGGTAGGGTGTCTGCCTCCCCTCCCTGGGCAGGTCCAAGGTCATGGCCCCTGGCCTGGCAGACCTCCAAAGAGTTGCATGCATATGGAAGCAACAGCGTGCGTGTGTGTGTGTGTGTGTGTGTGTGTGCGCGCGCGCGTGCATGCACTCACACTTCATTTAACAAACACTTATTTAACATATACTATGTTCCTGGCACTGTCCTAAATGCTTCATAAATATTAACCCCTGTAATCCTCATATCAGCCGGTGGGGAAGGTACCATTACTATCCCCATTTCACAGATAAGGAAACTGAGGCACAGAAAAGTCAAGCAGTTTGTCCAAGGTTATGCAGCTTCAAAAGCACAACTGTACAGGGACTTCCCTGGTGGCGCAGTGGTTAAGAATCTGCCTGCTAATGCAGGGGACACGGGTTCGAACCCTGGTCCGGGAAGATCCCACATGCCGTGGAGCCACTAAGCCCATGCGCCGCAACTACTGAGTCTGCGTTCTAGAGCCCATGAGCCACAACTCCTGAGCCTGTGTGCCACAACTACTGAAGCCCGCACGCCTAGATCCCGTGCTCCACAACAAGAGAAGCCACCGCAATGAGAAGCCCACGCACCACAACAAAGTATAGCCCCCGCTCACCGCAACTAGAGAAAGCCACACCCAGCAACAAAGACCCAATGCAGCCCAAAATAAATAAATTAATTAATTATTTTTAAAAAGGCACAACTGTGCACCTTGCCCAAGGTCTGATTCTGTGTATTTGTGCCTCAGAGGACATTGTCCAGCATTTCCTTTCAAGGGGGTCAACTTGGGGCGGGATCACTGTTTTGTCTCACATGCAGAAACTCTTATTTCCTGGCAAGTACTGGTTTGACTGCCAGTCTCTCCTACTAAACTGACCTGAGTTCTGTCACTGGGAATAAATCTCAAAGTTAGAGACACAGCATCTGTGCCCCACCCTGTCTGGTCAGGGAGACAAAGATCCTGACCTTGGGGAGTTCCAATCAGACAGGGGAGCAAGGCCAGTGGATCAGAGACAAACAGGCCCGGTGCTCAGGGAAGGCCTCCAGGAGGGCAGATGGGACTGGCCGGGGCCTGGCTCCTCCAAGTCCTGGGATGGTGAACACACTGGGGCCACAGGACGAGCCATCGAATAACAGCCATTCCTGGTGGGTTTCCTTCATGGCAGGTTTCCTTCCTGGTTTGTCTGAATGTGGAAGTGTGTGCCATTGAGAAGACAGCAGGCTGGAGAGACCCAGGTTCAAGTCTCACCTTCTCCACTGACTCTGTGCGAACTGGGGAAGGTCACATCAGTTTCCTCACTTGTAAAATGGGGGCAGCGGGGAGAGGATGATCCCCAAGGTTTTTTTTTTTCCAGCTTTGACATTTTCCAGCTTTGACATGGAAACTGGGAATGGAAGAGCAAGTCCCTGACCCAACCCCAGCTGCCAGCCTCCTGGCAGGTGGCTTGTGTTACTCTAGGGCTCTGTTCACCTGTCTCAGCCTTCCTGGAAAAGGAGACCCCATCCTCTTCCCTATTCCCAGACTATCAGAGAAAGGACCTTTCATTCAGCATCCTGTATCCCACACATGCTGAGCTACTGTGTGTACCAGTCACTGTGCCAGGTACTGGGGATATAGAGATGTGAAGACGGTCTAATGAACGTCACACACTGTCATTCTCTCCACTAGCGAGCATCTCTCCCTCTCAGCAGAGCTAAGCAGGGCCTCCATCAGAGGCTGCAGTTAAGGCCAGAGAAGGAGAGGACTTCGGCCAAGGTCACAAAGGTTAACGGAGGAATGAGAACTTAAATCTATAGTCCTTGGTCCAGAACTTTCACCCCATCAGCTCAAGGATGAAAATGTCTTTGCCCAGGGGAGTGGCCTCCACCCCAGGCCACATGCCATTATCCTCACGGGAGGCCCAGGTTCTAGGGCAGGATAAATCCAGGACAATGGTGGTAGTGCCGGGGGAAGAGAGGAAAACAGGAGTTAGAGAGGGGGTTGGAGGGGAAGCAGTCTCATCTCGCCAACTGGGTGCCCACCCCAAGTTCATCAGCTGCCCCCTCCTTGTCTATATTGGAGATATTTCCCAAGATGGAGCAGAACCTGTGCTCTGGAGTCAGACTTCCTGAGTGGCTCTACTGGCTCTACCACTTCCTGTGTGACCTTGAACAAGTCACTTAACCTCCCAAAGTCTCAGTTTCCCTACCTGTAAAACAGGGATAAATCAGTTCCTACTTCATATGGTTGTTGTGAAAAGTAAATGAGATTATGACTGGAGTGTTTGAGCTTTAAGCCAGATGACATGGGTTTGAGTTCTGGCTTCATCTCACATCCTTGCTGGTAATTGCTCTGTGCTTCAGTGTTTCCATCTGTAAAATGGTGACAGTAATAGTACTTACTTGATGTGGTTTTGGTGAGGATTAAGTGATTTAATATATGCAAGTGCTTAGGAACATGGTAAAATGTTAGCTATTAATTATTATTATTATTTACAGTATTGTGTAAAATGTGCAGAAGAGCTCAGTGGCAGCACAGAGCCCGTGTTATTGAGATTGTTATTGCTCAGGCTGTCTCCTTGCCCCAACTCTAAGGAACTCTCTGCTTCTTCAGGAAGATGTTGCGCCCAGCATTCAGCTCCAGCTCTGGGAAGTGAAGAGGAGCAAAGCGAGCCAGTTTTTTGGACTGATGGGGAAGCAGGTGGGAGGTGAGTGACAGAAGTGGGCGGGTGCCCAGCGAGGAGGGCTTCTGGGTGGGTTCTGTTACACCAAGCAGAGACCCTAGCTTACAGCAGCTCTTACTCCAGTCCAGTAGGAGGCGCTCATGTGATGAGATGGGATAGAGTGTCCGTGTCAATTACCATCCAAACCAGGATACTTCAGAGAGTGGTAATTACGCCAGGCAACAGGTGCAAACCAGGGCTGTCTCCAGCATCCGGGGAGTGCAGTCACCCTAAGGGTGGGGACAAATGCATTGCATCCTGCTGGCGCCCTTCCTTCAATACAATGGATGACTGGAGAGAGGTGGTGGTGCTCAAGATCAGCCTGTAGATGTGAGTAAAGGCATGAGCTAAGCTTTCTAGTTGATTCTGTTTGGCTCAAATAAAATTATTAAAATGAACCTATGTTCCCTGAGGGCACGCTTGACGCGTGATTCATGTCCTGGGGGGACAAGGAGAAAACAGTCTGAACAGAGAGCCGTTTTCTTTTTCTTATTGCCAATATTGTATATTTTTTAAAGTAGTGTTGGTGAGGATATGAAAGAACTGGTACTTTGGGCTTCCCTGGTGGCACAGTGGTTAAGAATCCACCTGCCAATGCAGGAGACACGGGTTCGAGCCCTGGCCCGGGAAGATCCCACATGCCACGGAGCAGCTAAGCCCGTGCACCACAACTACTGAGCCTGTGCTCTAGAGCCCGTGTGCCACAACTACTGAAGCCCGCGCGCCTAGAACCCGTGCTCTGCAACAAGAGAAGCCACCGCAATGAGAAGCCTGCACACTGCAACGAAGAGTAGCCCCCGCTCGCCGCAAGTACAGAAAGCCTGCGCACAGCAACAAAGACCCAACGCAGCCAAAAATAAATAAATAAATAAGTTTATATTAAAAAAAATATATATTTATATATATATAGGGCACATCCATACCCTTTATGGCCATTAAAATGGATGAGGCAGATCTGTGGAAAGATAAAGATCTCCAAGATACTGATTAAGTGGAAAAAGCAAGTTATATAACAATATGTAAGATAGGAGTTTACCTGTTTAAAAGAAACACTACATACTTACACAGATATATATATGAAAACATAGGGAGAGTTCCAGAAGGATAAATATCAAACTGTCTACAGTGTTTACGCCTAGGATAGGAAGTGGAGGTGAGGGAGAGAGTTAAGAGGGACTTTTACGACACTATCCTCTACATTACCATTTTATAGTGGGCATTTATTCAGAGACTGCTTTTTTATTCTTTTCTTTTTTTGTTGGGGGGGCATGCCACATGGCATGGGATCGACCAGGGATCGAACCCGTGCCCGCTGCAGTGGAAGCACAAGAGTCTTAACTACTGGACCACCAGGGAAGTCCCCAGAGACTGCTTTTGTAATTTAAAAAATGCGTATAAAAATAGAGAAAACCTTCCCAGTACCTCCACCAAAAAAAAAAAGAGGAAATCAACTTGTGAGCAAACACTTTTGGCCTCAGTTTCCTCCTCTACAAAATGAGTTTTGGACTGGGCCGTTTCAGAGCTCTCTTCCAAATCCAGCAACCCATGAGGAAGCAGGGGAAGGGATTATATGAGAAATATTTACTGAGGAATTCCCTGGCGGTCCAGTGGTTAGGACTCCGTGCTTCCACTGCAGGCGGCACAGGTTTGATCCCTGGTCAGGGAACTAAGATCCCGCGTGCTGCGTGGCACGGCCAAAAAAAAAAAAAAACAACACTGTGCTCACATGTGATTAAATCTCACAATATCCCCTTTACCACCAGCAGGGAAGCTAAAGCTCAGATAGGCTAAATACCTTCCCAAGGATGCCCAGCTGGTGCCAGAAGCAATGACTCCAAAGTATGCGCACTTCCTACTACCCCACGCTGCCTCCTACCCAGAGTGTACCTTGTGCGGCCCAGCCACACCAGGACAACAGGGAGTGACTGGAGTTCCATTGAAGACCCACCAAAGGTGCGGGATCCCCAAGAGCCATGAGCCCTTTCACCTCACTGGGCCCCCAGGGAAGCGGTGCAGCCCTCATTCCTTCTCTCTCTTTCCCCCAGGAATACCTCCCATCCAGCCAGAGAGAAGAGGTAAGTGTTGTCCAGACCTTCCCCCAGCATGCTCCCTGGGGAGAACCGAGTTGTCCAGGGGGGCGGGAGAGATGCTCTGGCCAGGGTGCACCAGGCTGGCACTGTGGAGGACCAGGGCAGCATGGTTTGGCCGCATGCTAGGCTCCCTGGTTGTTTCCTTAGAGAGGCGGTCCGTGCATACCTGGGGAGTAGCTGCAGGGATATGGAAAATACGGGGATGAACCTAGTTCTGCCAAAGGTCCAAAATTACCTTGGGTCTTACTAAAGCCTGGAGTTGGAGAAACTAATCAATCCAGAAGGACCTTAAAAGTGAAAAGCTGTCCTTTTGGTGAAAAGGGAAAAACAATATCAAAAGAAAACAAACCAACCTTTACCCACCACCCTTCAGTGCTCTCAGGAGCAAACCTAACGCCCTAGACTCACCACATCCTCCCAGGCGCCCTCACTGACAGGACTCCTAGCTCCTCTCTTTCCCTGCCTGCTTGCCTGCCTTACCCAGAGCTTGTCTCCATAGCCTGGGCACGGTGCCCTCCTTGGCACACTGCCTTGTACTGTTCTGCTGGGTCACATGGCTGGTGTCCCCAGAGCAGGAACTACCCCACAGACAGGTAGAGGTCTGCCATCTCCTCTGTCCCCACAGTTTCTATTAGAGGTGCCCACGAGGTGTTTGTGGAAGGAAGGGGAGAAGGGAGGGAGAATGGAGGAGAAAGAGGAAGGAATCAGTGAATGCATCAGTGAATGAATGAACCTCAGCTCCTAGATTGATTGAGAAATGACTCCATTCATGAGGCCCCAGCTCTGGCCCTGTCTTTCTTGGTTCCCAAGACAGCCTTCCTCTACTGCACTCTCTCTTTTTCTTCTCTATCTCCTCTCTTCACCACCAGCGTATCAACGAGGACCAGTAGTCCAGGGCCACCTGGGCAGGGGAGGACCATCTACAGAAGGTAGATGAGAGCTTCTACTGGATTGCAAGGGCATAACGAGAAAGTGACCACTTTGCTGCCAGTCTCCACAGTGGGGGCCAGGCAGCTGGCCAGACAGAAAGGCTCCCCACAAGCTATTAGGCAGAGGACCCACGGAAGAGAGCAGTCGAGGTGCAGGGAGATCGTGATCCCTTTGATGATCCAGGCCTGTAACAGCCGTAGCCCTGAAGCTGCACCCTCTCCACCCCCAACACACCCAGGCACACTCTGCTCCCCCCTCTCAGGGCCAGCTGAAGCTACAGAGTAGTGTGTGGTTTTTCAGACCCTGAACATCCCCCTTATTCCCTTACTAATCGTTGTTAGAAAGTCTTAAGGTATTTCCTATCTTCAATGATTATAAATAAAGGCAAATGGCCCTGGGAGGGGTAACACCCTAAGTAGTTATCAGCTAACGCCTTCTGGCAGGGGCCACAACCCCAAAGGGGTTCAAGGGGACGCTCAATAAATGAACAGGCGTGAAAGTAGATAAGTGAATCGAGCTGGGGAAGGAGCCATAGCTCAAGCCAGTCAGCTCAAGAGGAAGGGCAGGGGGTGTCACAGCTGATCAAAGACGCCAAGCTCAAGTCTGCTTTCCTAAACCTGACCTCTCCCCCCAGAGCCGCAGACCTGTGGACTGCTCTCTAGCTTCCCTGATACCTGCTCCTTCCAACATAGGCTCTTGGGAATAAAGATGGGAAAGTCCTCTATATTCCCCCAAGAGTTTTTCCTAAGTGTCTGAGCCTTTCCACTTGAAGGGCCATGGAAGTCAACCCAATGCCAATGTGGAAATGAATGTCCCTCCATGCAGAGTGTCGGCAGGAGCCTTAGAAATCATTTTTCAGGGATGGAAATAATTTGCCCAAAGTCACACACTGAACTGATAACAGAGCCAGGACTAGACACTGTGTGTCCCGCTCCCTAGGCCAGGGCACTTCCCGTGGCCCCAGGAGGGCCTTTGGAATTTTGAGTGGTGGATTACCACTCCCTTTCTTTAGAGGATTAGTGAGGGTTGGCTCGTCCATGCTCTGGAGGCGTTTATGGTTGAAAAATGGAAGCTGTGCCAGATGAACCTGTAATTTGCCTTAGATATCTGCAGCTGGAGAAACGCGAGTTAGGGACGTGGAGGGCCTTGGGTGGATGACTAGGGAAGGGCTCCGAGGGTGGAGGAGGCAGACCAGTCTCCCCTCACCGCCGGCCACGTGCAGCACTCTTCCCAGGCCCAGAGGATGAGGACCACTGGTCAGAGTGAGAGCCCCTGCCACGTGCTTCCCAGAGGACGAAAAACCCCTTTCTCCCTACCTGGACGTGACAGCCAACCAGCCAGCCTCCGTGTCTCCTGGGCTCATCGCCAGCATGTCCCTACCACCAGGCCCTCACTGAACTCACTGGGGCTCCTCCCAGGACTCTCGGTCTCAAGCAGCAGTCGTGCATAAGTGCACTGTTGTCACCACTGTGAGCTAGTGACCCTGCCCGCACCCCCCCTCACTGCACAGCAGGATGAGTCTCCCCCCCTCCTCTATCTCCCAGAACACAGCAGGGGCTCAATAAACCAATGAACAGTGGATGGCTTCTTCTCCGGTGCAGGGCAGAGGGCAGGGATGGCCTGGGCTCTGCACCCTGCCCAGTGGCCTGGCATGTCAGCAGTTGGGAGACCTTTTTGCAGGGTTGTAAAGGGAAATACTAAACAGTTGTGCTCCCCACCCGAGGTGGGAAAACAGGCTTGGGACACAGGTAAAGGTGACAAGCCCCTGCCTGAAAGCAGACATCCCCTCCCTACTCACCATCATAACCTCAAGGGGCAGAAGTGGGTCCCAGGTCCTTCATCAATTCTTGTGTATGAGGCGGCCCGTCAACTGACTGCTCTGCTTTGGGGACACAGGCATCTAGTCATGCTCCCACCACTGGGAAGAGCTCTAGAGAAAGGAAACAGGTCCCACCTCAGGAAGCCGCCACCCCCCCCCCTTCTGACGGGGAGACCATCGTCCTGCCCCAGTGGCTCATAGGCAGGCGGGACACAAAGGACCCTAGGATGCTTAGAAAGAGCTAGAATGAAATCCTAGGGGCCAAACCTAGGTGAACAAAGGACTGAGCTGGGAGGCGTGTGGGCTTGGCGGTAAAGGGCGATTCATTAATTCACTGGGCTGCGTAACATTCAGCTTCTGTGTCCCTCTTTCCAAAAAGAAAATGGGTTAGGGGCCTGGGGGGGTGCCTGATTCTTTGGGGGTGGGGTCGTTAGGCTGTTTAAAAGGAGGGGAAGAAGGCATTGGTGGAGAGGCCAGGCCCTTCATCTGGGTACCAGGGAAGGTTTTAGTGACAGCAGAGGCCCTGAGAGGCCAGACGGTGTCTGCACAACCAGTTAAGATTCTTCTGTTTGACCTGTAGTGAAACGGTCTCCATCTCAAGACTGACTGTTCATCATGAGGCATCTCTCTTCCTCATTCTCACACCTTACCCGTGTCCAGGGAGAAATGTGGGAGTAGGGGGCGGTGCAAGCCACCTCCTGACTGCAGGCCTCCCAGGGTCCAGCACCCCCCTCCCAAAAAAAAGTCCAGCTCACACTCCAAAGGAAAATTAGCTCTTACTGGAAGGAGCGGCACACACATCCAGAGATGGGAGAAACTGTTGGTGGCCATCTCTGGAGGTGATCTACCGCACTTTTTTTGTGAGATAAGGGTATAGGTTCCTAAAAACTTTGGAACTGATTAAACATAAGGTGAGTGGTTTCCAGAAACAAATACCCAATTGAGAAAGACTGACTTCTTGGAATGGACATGACTTATCAAGGATAAAGTTGTTTACATCTCACATAGAACATCTGGGAGGAGCAATGGAGCCAAAGTTGTGCAACAGCACAGGTTATTTTCTCCACTCTTGGGCACAAATAAACAAACTCCCAAACCCCAGAATGGTAGCAGCATGACCTGCATCTACACGTATTGCACAAGACGGAAGAGACAAACTGATAGTCCAGCAAGGGGCATTTTTCACCACTGGGCAGCCTTTTTTTTTTCTTCTTAGTGACATTCATTGGCATTTTGTTGAAGATACCACAAAGGATGTGGGCAATTAAACTGCCCCCATCAGCAGGAGACAGTCTGGAAGAGACTGTCATACAAATTTATAGCAGAAAGTGCTGGAGCAAACCCAGAGGAGGTCCAATTCTACAATTCCATGATATCAACGAATAGCAAAAAGTAGTTTCTAGAATTCCTAGCATACATCATATATATTTCGCAAAAGAGTTTTCACCTTATTCTCTGAACATGCAAAACCCCACTGTGTATATATGCGCACCTGTGAGGATCCTAACGTTGAGCCCGTGAGCCAGGCCTTCTCCCTGTCATCACTGTACCTCACTTAACGGGACCTGTCATCTTACACAAAGAACTAGTCATGGGCTGGGAGTGAAGGCAGGTAGGTGGGGTTCCTGCCTTTTCACCGGAGCTTTCTCAAACCAGGGTTTCTTATTTACTAACCCCAGTTCAGAAATGGACTTCAAAGGCTCAATTTCCTCAACTGTAGACAAATGTGTGCATATTTGCATTTATGTACACTTTTTTAAAAAGACTCGATGCTTTGATTAGATTCTCAAAAGGTCAGAAGGCAAGTAAAAAGGGTAAGGGTCGCCGAGAGCTACACTGCTCGATCCTAGCACCTTTCACACAAACTACACTTCTTCAATGTTTGGCATATCAATTGCTCTTCAAAGGAGGAAGAGGCAGCCATGTTTATGACTAGTTACTAATATACATTCAAAAAGCTGCTTTTCATTGGTTTCATATTCCAGAAGGAATGTGTGCTGTAAGCAAGCTGTGGTATTTTTCTATACTGGCTTCCCATGAACTCCATTAGAGGCCATTCCTAACCCCAGCGAGGCAACCTGCCCAGAACTACAGGGTCAAACCAAAGCTGAGGACGTGTCAAAAGCATCATCTTCCCTACAGAGGGCACACCATATTCTTAAAAGTTACTTAATATGACTCACTGTTCCCCCTGTGAGAAATGGGAAAGCAGGCACAGAGGCATCAGATGACTCACAATAGCGTTGTCAGAAGCACGGGATTTGGAATCAGAGGAGCAAGGCTCTCATTCTGTTTCTATAACCCAGCAGCAAGACCTCTGAGCCTCAAATTTTCTCATGTGGAAAAGGGCTACAATACTCACCTTACAGCGGTGGCGTTGTAAGGACTGAAGGAAACCATGTAAGTAAATGGGCAGACAGTGCTTGCTAAACAGTTTATTCCTAAATCGGAAGCAGAGCCAGAATGAAGCACATCTTTGTTTCCTGGTTTAGGTCTCTGGCCTCCAAATGCTGCCTATAGGAGCAACTAAAATCACTTCTTTCATCTTAAAGTTTTCACCAGTGTTGTCATCCTTCTGGCAGTGGAAGCCACTAGAAGCATGGGGGTCTACAGTTGAAGCAAGGAAATCTAACTAGAAGGGAGATGATAAATCATTAAGGAATCAAAAAAGCCAAGAAAGCAAATGATATAGGTTCTCAAGCTGGACAGACCAAAATATTTGTCTTTGACGCTTCCTGCGTCACCCTGTGCTCTAGGTTTCCTTCTGCAAAACCGGTGTGAATTTCCATTGCGCTAACAAGGCAGTGTGAAGGTACCCAGCACGGTGCTGAGCAGAGAGGAAGCAACCAGCTCGTGCTAGGGCTCTCTTCCTCCCTCCAGAAATAGCAAGTAGGTGCTTCCACTTAGAGAGTTTCAGGAGCTAGATCCAGGAATGACTCCAGACTTTTGCTCTTCTAATGAAGGAGCCTAAGCAGCTGAGCTTCTTTTGTGCAGGTAAAAAGGAGTCAGCGGGGACAGGCTGACTCAAAGTAGCCAAGGAAGTGAACTGTCTGTTCCCATACCTGCAAGGATTTAAACCAGAGAAATCTTCCTTTGATTTCTAGGTGAGGAAAAGGGGGCGGCAATCAGTGGAGGCTTGGGACCGCACTGTGCACAAAACTTCAAGTGCCTTGACCTCTCAGCATCCATTCTCGTGGTCCACATTAACTACCTAAATTTTTTCAAAATGTGAGAGAGAGAAGAATTTCCCTTTGATGTGAATACCTAGAACAGGGAGATCTGGGCACACATCTTTCTAAGATGTGTAAGAAGGGTCTTTTTATAAGCTTGAGCTTCTGTCCATCCCATCTCCCACCCCCAGTCAAGTGACACACTGGACTCTAACCTTACCAAGGAGGACCCTTAGTTTGTCTGCCAGGAGAAGTTCTCACCATGCTGGCCACAGTGGGCAAAACCACCCCAGCAAATACAATTTCCACCCTCCTCCTCTCCACCATATAGCGAAGTGCCCGGCCACCCTTTTCCTGCTCTAGGTAAATGCTACAGGAAAATGCAGCTACTTTCAGAAATCATCTCAACCTGAGAGAGACAATGATTAGAGGTGGCACTGCTCACTACTGGCAAATAAGCCTGGAGACAAGAAGGGACCCACCTTTTCCCACCTCCCACAGCTATCGATTGTACCCCACATATCCTAACTTCCTGCTGGGTTTTCTGTCCTTGAACTTAATGAACTTAATGGAAGAATGGATAATACAGACTACTTATTGCTATGCATACCTATTACCTGGAACCAGAGTGTGGCAGGGAGTTTATCCCATCAACTAAACAAGCTCAGAGTAAGCACTCCCTCCATAGATACCCTGCATCACAGAGGAAGAAACAACCTTCCCCAGCCACAAACCACATCCCTCAACAGTCAGTTTACTGCTAGGAAAATAAATCCCAAGTGCATTACCTATTAGCGGCAGGTCAGTGGCACCATTTTCTACTCAAATGAGATCTCCTAGGTGAAACAGACTTGAGCAGAGAACATGCTTTATTGAGGAGTAGATATAGAACAGCACATTCTACCACATGTGGGGAAGGATTAGCTTCTGTAAAAGGCCTTTACCCCTTAAGAAAACCCCCAGTGAAGTTGCTTTTGGATAAATTTTAACAGTGACACTGAAACTGGCAGGGAGCTGCCACTGAACATGCTTAAAATTAGCTCCCCCCAACCCACAGTGAATATAAGTAGTGTACAAAGATGACAAGAGAAAGGCACAAATGACCAGAGTTGGGATTGTGGTGAGGGTTCCACATGAAGACAGCGGTGTTGTAGAGACCAAGTTGGAAAGGGTGACATGTCATACATCAAAAGCTGCCCCAAGATAGCAGGTTATAACGGGCTAGAGAGAAATTAGAGGGAGCATCTCTTCCTTCACTTAAACACCACCAAAAATAGGAGACCAGAGAATGGGGGGATGGTGGTAAATCCCAAAAAGGAAATGGAGGAGGAGTTCTTGGAAGGGCATAAGCACTTCAGTCTTAGAGGGAGGGTGAGGCACTGTTGAAAAGGGAAGCAAACCTTGGCAGGGGTGGCCATTCTGCCTTGCTGAGTCATGGGCTGAGACACGGAAGTCATTTTCAATCACTTCTCCAAGGATGTTCAGACAAAAGCAGTGTAACTTATGTGGAAGTATAGGTATGCTATATCAGACTGGTACTGGTGAAAAGGTTTCTGCAGTATAATTAACCAGTTAACATGCAGCATGAAAGGGAGAACTGGAAAGTATTTTGGCACCTGCAAACGTAAAGACGGGCAGGGAGTAAAGAGAAGAAAACATTTACCACTGGGCACTTTCTGGTGAGGCAAAAAGTAGTATTCCATTCCCTTCCACCAAGACGTTGCCCACTGCCCACAGGTGAACTCAAATCCAAATACAGAATCACCACTTCTCCATTCTTTTCTCCATCTCACTCAGATAATGTGCTGTAACCAAGACTAATCCCTGCGAGTCTTCAAAAGTATTTGGCTCGGGGCTTCCCTGGTGGCGCAGTGGTTGAGAGTCCGCCCGCCGATGCAGGGGACGCGGGTTCGTGCCCCGGTGCAGGAACATCCCACATGCCGCGGAACGGCTGGGCCCGTGAGCCATGGCCGCTGAGCCTGCATGTCTGGAGCCTGTGCTCCGCAACGGGAGAGGCCACAACAGTGAGAGGCCCGCGTACCGCAAAAAAAAAAAAAAAAAAAGTATTTGGCTCTGGTCAGCCTGATACTGATCAAAAACAGGTCTTTCAGTTAAAATGGAGGAAAAAACTTAAAGTGAGATGAAATCCAAAGGGAAGGGACCCCTCCCAGCACACACACACACTCAGAAGTGTTACCTCTTCCCTGCCCCTCCAAGAACACAGGTAAGGAGTAACTGGGAATGTCCTGGTGGCAGTAACCGTAGTTGGTGGTCTGGTGACTGGGCGGCAAGAAGAAGCACTATTACAAAGTTTAGAAGACACGACACAACCTCATGGGGCCAGAGGAGAGAACCAGTGACTGGACAGGTACAGTACCAAAACAGAACACCTTGGGTCAGTGCTACGAGGGATCTGCACTCAAGTCTAATACAGATCCCATCCAGGCAACCTCACTGAGGCCGAAACAACAGTTCCTCAGAACCAGCGTCTGCAGTGTACACGAAGGTCGGAGCCAGGACAGTCCTGAGGGGGATGGCCTTCCCAAAGGATACTGTACTTGCCAATCACAAGAGCAACAGAAATGACAGACAGATCCCTAGGGTACGGATTCCTACTGCTGGGGTTCGCTGGCTCGGAGTAACCGGTCACTTTAAGTGCCCTTGGGAGGGGTCCATTTTAAACAGCTTGGATCCATGGTTTTATTGGAGTTGGATCTTTTGGCCTCTTTGGCTATCCACTCATCAATCAGGTCCTGAGGGAGAACAATGGGAAAAATTATTATATACATTCAACTAAAACATGTTTGTAAGTGGATTCCAAAATGATTATTAGCAAAGAAGAAATGGCCAAAGATTTAATAATATACTAAAGTGTGAGACAAGTATATAAAAAAAAAATTATCTTTTGATTTACCTAGTGCTCTCCTACCTAATCCATTTCTTCTTACTATGCTTTCGGTAAGACCTGAAAATCATTATTCATCTTCCATCAGTAAACGTTATAAGTCAACTTAAAAAAATTTTAAATTGGCATGAGTTGAGATGGCATTTGTTAAAGGAATTTAAAACCACTTCCACAGGCCCTGGAGTTTATGAAGATTCTCCTCCACAGATGGGCACTCTTCATCTGATCTAAGAAAATCATCAAAGGATAGAAGTGCGACTGTGCGACATAAAGCTGCTTAACTGGAGCTGCTTACACGTCTGTCATCAAATCTGAGACAGGAGCTTAAGATAAGCCTAACGATGAGACCAAGTAAAGGATGCGTAGAGCCAGACTCCTTTAAGGGAAGGTTACCTGTAAGGTGTGAAGGCCCCACTTTGCTCTGCTAGGCCTCAAGGGACATTAAGCAATGAGCAAGAGGCTGAGAGTAACTTTACCTGTCTCTTCAAAACTAGGTGTTTTCCTTTCCAATATTTGAGCATCTGAAGGGCTTGCAGAGTGCTGACAATGTCCACAGGATTCACAGCTGTCTCCTGGCTAATTTCTGAAACAGAAGAGCTACTGAGAACTTGGCCAAAACGTAGACACCACCCCCACCCTGCCCCACCAAGGCCCCCTTTGCCTTGGAGGAAATCTAGACGCAGACTCCAAATGTTTGGAATCTTCACTACTTGACCCAAGCTGTTCAGAAGAAATTCACGAAGCATTCATTTGACCAGTTAAAATAACTACAGAAGATGGATATTACAGCAGGAAACCACTTGGCCCCTATAGAAATCAAGGTCAAAGACAGACCAAACTAAATTCTCCCATCCTCACAAATATTCAGGGATGTTAGAAGTTCCTGTGTGTGCCAAAAGACTTGAAGTTTTTCTTCTTTCTTGACTTTTGTGGAGAATTGAAGTGTCAGCAACCTGAGATTTGAGACGCAATAACGAATGTCTGAATAAAATCTATCTATAAAACACATTTTCAGACTTCCCTGGTAGCGCAGTGGTTAGGAATCAGCCTGCCAAGGCAGGGGACACGGGTTCGAGCCCTGGTCCGGGAAGATCCCACATGCGGCGGAGCAACTAAGCCCGTGTGCCACAACTACTGAGCCTGCACTCTGGGGCCCGCGAGCCACAACTACTGAAGCCCGCGCTGTGCTCCGCAACGGGAGAAGCCACTGCAATTAGAGGCCGTGCACCACAACGAAGAGTAAGCCCCCGCTCACCTCAACTAGAGGGAGCCTGCATGCAGCAACGAAGACCCAACGCAGCCAAAAATAAGTAAATAAAGTTCAAAACTCAAAAGAAAAAATTTTAAAAACAAAAAAACCCACCACATTTTCTCTGTAAGAAACCAAATCATATAACCAGTCCCAAGAAACCAAATCATATAACCAGTCCCAAGAAACCAAATCATATAACCAGTCCCAAGAAACCAAATCATATAACCAGTCCCAAGAAACCAAATCATATAACAAGTCCCAAGGGCCAAACACTCTGGAATCCTTAGGCACCTTTAGTGAGTGGTCCACATTAGTGGGCCTTCTGCTCTCATATTCAGATGAAACACAGAATGGGGTTATTTTCTTTGCAGGTTACAAAGCATGAACAGGGCCAAATAGAAAAGTCAGAATATTCAGTGGAACTAACATCTTGAGTAACAACCATTTTCTAAGAGTCAAAAACCAACCTTTGATAGAAATCTCTTTGCCTTGGAAATTATGCAGGTAACGAAGAAGCACTTCTTTCCAGTAACTGCGGTAGCTTATGAGCCCCAGATCTGAGAGTGGACGCTCTGGGGAGCCAACTTTTTCTTCCACTTTGGAAAGCAAATAACCTGCCAGGGAACAATACAGACACTGTATCTCACCCTAGTAAGAACAATGTACCAACATGGAAAAAGATTTAAGGAGCAGAGTCTGCTTTGCAATATCAATTATAAAATAGGTGTTACCTATTCAAAGATATACAATCCCCTCACACCCTTAGTGGATTATGCCATTTCCTGATTCATCTCTTACCAGATGGCTTAAAAAAAAAAAGGGGGGGGGGGCTTCCCTGGTGGCGCAGTGGTTGAGAGTCCACCTGCCGATGCAGGGGACATGAGTTTGTGCCCCGGTCCGGGAAGATCCCACATGTCGTGGAGCGGCTGGGCCCGTGAGCCATGGCCGCTGAGCCTGCGCGTCCAGAGCCTTGCTCCGCAACGGGAGAGGCCACAACAGTGAGAGGACCACGTACCACAAAAAAAAAAAAAAAAGGATCACAAAGCTGTTTCTAAGAATTCTAATTTGACTAAAATATGTCATGTTACAGTGAATATCGAATAAAACACGGTTGAATCTCATTATTTACAGTAGTTATATTCTACAAAGTCACAGTGAACACTGAATTAGCGAATATTGAACCACTGCTCTTAGGGGAGATACAGGGTTAGGTTCCTGTGGGCTGCTGGTCACATTTTTGTCAACCAATCAATACATAACCTCGCTTTATGTGCTTCTGTTTAAAAACACCTATTTAATACATATCATTGATTCATTAACAGTGAACTAACAGCCAACAGCACAATAATGTATGCCTGAATAAAACCTATCTATAAAACGCACTTTCTCTGTAAGGCACATCACAGCCTTCCTAGACAGTACTTCAGCACTACGCTTAGGGACCATTTAAAACCAGTCCAGTAGTTGGGACTCCACGCTGTCACTGCCAAGGGCCCAGGTTCAATCCCTTGTCGGGGAACTAACATCCCACAAGCTGTGTGGCGCGGCCAAAAAAAAAAAAAAAGAAAAGAAAATCAATAACAAAAAGCACAAAAATATGGGGACTTCCCTGGTGGTCCAGTGGTTAAGACTCCGCGCTCCCAATGCAGGGGGCCCAGGTTTGATTCCTGGTCAGGGAACTAGATCCCGCATGCATGCCGCAACTAAAGGTCCCGCACGCCACAACGAAGATCTCGCACGAGGCAATGAAGATCCTGCACAACTAAGACCTGGCGCAGCCACATAAATAAAGATTTTTAAAAAGGCACAAAAATATGAATGACATGGCACTAATAGACCATGAAAAGGACACTGGCTTAAACACAGAGAGCCGAAACAAGGCACCTTGTTTAACTTCATCTGGGAATGCATGGTGACTTTTTTTTTTTTGCTGCCATGGGCATGTTGGTTGATTTGGGGCTTATGAATAAATTTTAACGAGTAGGCAAATTCCCAAATACAGAATCCATGATTAATAAGACGACTGCCTCTAGACAAAAGCTTACAAACTAAAATTCCTAACACCCAAGAACAAATTTGAAGCCTTATGCATGTATGTGCTGTCGGTAAGTCTCAAACTGGGGTAATCCTAAAGAGCTTACTTTACTATCCTCTATATCTCCCACCATTAGGTACCAACTCAGGGTCCTGTATTCATTTGAGTGTTCAATGTGTATCAGGCCAACTGACAATGTTCAGGTTTCTTCCACTTACTCATTCACTTAATACCAGTGTAATTCCACTACATGCCAGGAACTGTATAGACAGATCACAGGACAAAAGGACAAACAACAATATTCACATGGTCCCTGCTTGTGGAACTTATGACTTTCCTGTTTCACTTACTGAAATCAATAAGCATCTTGCCATAGCCCTGTCTCATGTACTGAGGCATGGTAAGGATACAGGATACATTGTAGTTGAGGAATGAATTCTTTTCCTAAAATCAAGAGCAAACAGATGAGTGGGTCATGAGAATTTGGAACCAAAGGTATCAGCAGTCCCACAGATACAAAACAAGGTTGCTTGCAAAATATATGCTAACTAGTCCTGAGGAGTGGCTGTCAGGCTCACAGCTGGTACATCCACACCCTTTACTATGATCCCAGGGTTTCCCTAGCTCTAAGATTTCCAGTCTCATCTTAAGGGGGCTGACTCTGGGTTCCTTACAGGCACAGAGCAAGGCAAGAAGGTTTAGAACGCTGAGTCAGTCTAGAGCAGCCCTCTTTAAAAGCAGTATTTCAAAAGAGTGTTGCCTACTGGAGAAGGGAGGGAATCCAAACAGTAAGTCCCCATTCTGGAAGGGGGTCAAAACACAATTAAATCACATACTGCATGATTCCATTTATGTGAAATGTCCAGAACAGGCAAACTGATAGACAGTGGGGCTGGGAGGGAATGAGTGGAAATGAGGAGTGACTACTTATGGGTATGGGGTTTCTTACTGGGGTAACAAAAACTGATTGTGGTGACTGCCAGGTGGTTGCACAACTCTGTGAACATGCTAAAAACCACTACACCATACACTTTAAATGAGTGAATTGTATGGTAGGGGAATTATATTTCAATAAAGTTGTTATATTAAAAAGTCATAAGCAAAATCTGGCCTTGAGTCTTTAAAGGCACAGTGGCGTTATCAACTGAAGGAGCCCAGCTAGAAAACCAGGCAAAAGGAACATATTCCTGGTTTTAAGCTAATACCACAGAGAAGAGCAAAGCCAGGAGAGCTGGTTGGCTTGACTACAAGATGTGGGCTTGTGGGTTAGTAGGCAGGGCCCTGGCCATTAATTAATGGGCAGCTTCAATCCACAAGTCCAGAAATGAATAAATCAGAAGCTTTTAATAAAGAATTGCACATTTTCATTAAATAATCTTTGATACGTGGATTTCTACCCCACCCCCGCCACCCTTTAAGAAAAGGGCTGTCATCATTGCCCAGGGAGCTGCCTCTTTCCATCAGTGATCTGCGTCACCATATGCCAACATCAATCACCCTGCTCTGGTCATCAGCTTCTTAATCTCCAGATCCTGCTGACCTTGGAAAAATATCCAATCAGGTGACAACCAGTGTTGTCTGCTTCTGTCATAACATAGAACAGGAAGGGTTCCACATCATAATATAATGTCTTGTGGTCCAGAAAAAGCTTGGCCAACAGGCACAGGTTTTGGCAGTAGATCTGGAAGTAGAGAAACAACGTTTATGTGTGGGCCAGTGATTCTTATACTTATCAGATAAAGGCCTAAAATTTAAAGATCGTACCATTATTGTTAATGAAGCAGAAATTGTGTATTTTGGCCAATAGAAGAGTTCTATCTTCTTTACAAGGTGAGATGGAGATAAAACAAATTTCTGAAACCTGTGAATGTACAACACTTTCACCCCTTTTTCTGATGTCAGCACTTTTTACCTTGTTTTTCTTGCCATCCACTTCAAACACAGAGATTGAACCTTTGCGATATATCTCATCTCCGGGTGGGTGTTTCCACACACACTTAGCCTGCAAGAGAATGAAATTCACATCAGAGAAACAAACCTTCCCAGTAAGAATGCTGCTCAAAAGGGAAAAGGAATCACAGGTCAAATTTAGTTAGCTGAGATGGACAGGTGGACAAACCTGAGAACATACAGCAAAACAGATTTTCTTTTTAGTGAAACGAATAAAGGCTTCTAAAGCCACTGCGATATATTTACGGTATTTTTACAGCAGTTTGGAACAGGTTTTCTGGATTATATTCTGGCACTGTTCCAACCCAGGAGATTAAAATCATCTACCACGTAAAAGCAAGATAAATTTAAAAAAATAATACCCCAGCTTATTATAAAATGCCTTGTGCCAACAGGAAATTCTTAAGCAGCTTAATTCCAGCAGCTGAGAGTTGCTAGGTAAAGGTACTCTCACCTTTACCAGAAACTTCTCATTACCACCTAAACCATTATGGTCTTCTTTTTTTCAGATTAGAAAACAGACCCAGTGATAAAAACCATGCCCCCCTCTCCAAGTGTTCCGTTTGTTATACTGTAATGAAATAGGAGCATGTCCTTCTGTGGCTTAAAAAAAAAAAAAAAAAAAGGCAAGGAAGCCTGGTTGAGCAGCAGGAAGCAGGGGGAGCGGAGGAGGGAGGAAGACAGGACAACGGACACTGATTTGGCCACAAGGGGGCACAAGGTACTACTTTCCTCACCCTCAATTGCTAATAGATTTAATGCAGCCGGGAAGCCACTGCTGTAAATGGGTGAATTTTTAAAAGGTTTTATGTAAAATACTTTTAAAAATATCATTTAAAAGGCATATGTATATGGAATATTTTTTTATTAAATTTTATTGTGACTCTTTCGGTCAACTCAAGAATCATGCCCCAACTTGTCACATGTAAGGCCACATATGCAGTAACTGGTCTTGTTTCAAGAAAGCTCCACCTGTAGTTTGTTCCTATCTCCACCTCTCTATTCATGTTGGCTTTTCCCAACAATAAGCAAATGAACACCAATTATCTTCAGAAACAGAAGCCAAACTGTTGGCCAAATGGCCAAAGAAAGCCCATTTCTGTGATTGTGCCTAAAGCAATAGGGATCTTCAGACGTGTGAACTAAAATAGGTTTTTATTTCATGAAATTCAATTTTTGTAACTCATATAATACAGTAGAGAACCTCAAATATTCAGAATGTTTACTTGATCCTCAGATTTATCTAGGCCCTCTGTTTGCTCCCCCTACTACTATTTCTTGCCTTTTAGCTACTTCATTGGTTAGTGCCACTAAATAAACAGAAACAAAAAGAAAAAGGGCACAAATAGTAAGCAGTTCATATCAGTAAAAATACCAGTCTTTCACATAGCAAACCCTAAATGAGGTTATCTCCATGGTCTTCAATCATGGAGTCCAGTCCTCACTCATCACCCACCTGCCCTCCCTCCCCGTCCCCCCTCCCCACATCCTTCCCCACCCAGTCTAGTGGGAGCCTAGTGGGCTGGAGTCTAGAGGGCTTAATCAGCAGTGGCAGTTCTGGGCCACTACGTACTCCAGAGTTGGGAACACCAAAAAGCAGTTATCACCAAACTGGGGAGGAGAGTCTTATGACAGAAATCATAGGAAGTCTGGGTTATAGATTCTCAGCATGTGGAAATCCTGGGAAATAAAGACGGAAGGGGAAGGGAAAAGAGACACCCTAAAAGGCCTTAGAGCCACAATTACGTTGTGACTATGGAAATAAGAAAAAAGATAGGTTTCCCCACCTGACAGACTAATCTCCACCCCTGACCCTTCCACATCCCTGCTCCATGGCAGAAATTCCCTTTAAGACAAGCCTTTTCATTCCATAACTAAGGAAAGAAAAATGGCTTAAAACTGCAAAATACCTAGCGAGCACATTTGTCAACAATAAAATCAGATTCAAGTGTTTATTCCTATTTTCACAGGAATAAGACCGTTCAGAAACCAGAAAACACTAAGCAACTCAAGGGAGGGGCTGACCTAAGGACCCATTCTGTTAATTTCATAATTTGTCTTTCTTAAGCAAGTGTTCATTTAACACACATTTATGGGGCATTAACTGCCCATGCTAGCTGCTGGGGATACAAAAGGTGAGTCACCGTCCCATTTCTGTCTAATGAAGGTCTATCTAATGAAGTCCATTTATTTTCATCTAGTTGAGACATAGAAAAACTGTGGGCAGAGGTAATTCACATCCCAAGGGAGAAACAGACAAGAGCAGGCAGCAAGAAAAAAGACAGGGAGATGAGTATGACAGGATGTGGTTAAGGGCCACCCAGGCTTGCCACAGGCTGTATATCCCGACTCTGAAATGTGGCTTTCAATTTCCTGTGCCTTCGTCCCATTTCTGTGGACCACTTAGAGGTGCTTAGATAGATGTCTAAATCTAGAGATCCCACAGCTTATCACCACCATGGTCATGGACCCCCAAACAACTTACCATGTGTCGGCGGAGTATTGTTTGGCTCTTCATGTATTTTAAACAGAATTCACACATGTAAAGACGTCCCAGTCGTGCATATTCCTCAGGATAGGGAGAATGGTACCACGTATCAAGCTCATAGCGACCAAAAGCAATCGTTTTAATCATGTTGCTCCCCTCTGTGATTTGGCCTTGCAGCCTTAACTTCTCCTGTTGTAGACAAGAAATTAAGTCAAAGGAGGATTAGAATTGATCATTTCTGTTGTTGTTAAGCTGTGTGCACGCCACCATGCTAGGCTATGAGGAAAAAAAATCAGATTTGGCTTCTATCTCACGAGAAACTTGCACTGAAGAGAACTACAGGAGCATAGATAACCAGAACTAGGAAGCTTACAGAAAATGTAACTATCTGCACAGCCCAGAGCACAGACCTCAATAGTGGCTTTTCTCTGCTCCCTGCCACACTCTGGGCCTCATCTCCTGAACAAGTCCTTGGTAAAATTTTATTTTTACCAGCCAGAACCAAACTGAATGATAAAAGGCAAATCTATCACAAATACTCCCTGCACCTTTACGAAACATTCTAAAACTAAACAAAAGATTCTCTAGAATGTGCTTTACATATCTGCAGCTTTTATAAAGCTGCGAGGATCTTCATGACATACAGCCATGGCAGCCATCCTCTCAGCTTAGGTCCTTTAAAAAATATTTTTGAAAGAGGGATGATGCTTTAATTCTGGAACCTAAAGCTAGAAAGTAGAAGATATTTTTGGATGCCTGTGCCCACTCAGCGGCTATGAGTTGGCTACAGAAATAATTTTGAATAACCAGGTAAAGAGTTGTGAAAAGCTGACCTAGGAAATGCTCTGTTCCAGGGTAGGAGAGAGGAAACCAACAGCAGCAACCCAGCCTAGCCAAGGGCAGCTATCAAACCCTGCCTCCCACAAAACTTTCAACAAGTCTATTCGAGAATTTTTAAATAAAGTATTCAATATAATTTTTTTAAAGAGGAAGATGAAATTCACTTTACAAGCTAAATTTCCTTGAAGACATTCAATTCATTAAATCCGAGGTAAACTCAAGCACAATTCTTGTTTTTGGCAGCACCGTGCATCATGCGGGATCTTAGTTCCCAGACCAGGGATCAAACCCATGCCCCCTCCAGTGGAAGCACAGAGTCTTAACCACTGGACCACCAGGCAAGATCCCTCATTCACAATTTTCTTAAAGCAAAACTGTTGAAAATTCTGCCTAGGGAATCAAAACTAAATGGTAACTATAAATAAAAATCAGAAGAGGAAAATCTTAATACATGAAACTAGGCTGTGTCAAAGAATAATTTTCAAATATCTGACAACAACTGTGTCCATTATTCCTCTTCACCGTTCTCTTTATTCTTTTATAGCTGTAATGAAGGGCTGAGGCAACCCTGCAAAGAGGAGTTCCTGTTTAGGTTAAGAGGACAACAGAGAGGGGTTATCTCCCAGTCTAGAGGTTCTTGGAATTGCAAATGACCCACCTGACACAAAGGGATACCTGTTGTTTTACCCAGCTAACCACCACCACAAAACAGGTCCTTCCAGGAGTTGAGGTGGGGAGGAAAAACTTTAAGGGACGAGGGAAGGGAGGAGGGGTAATTAATTTTAAATATGAATGGGAAGGAAGAAAGTCTCAAATAAGGATGGCTGGGGGAAGAGGAAAGAGTCAACCAGCAAGGTATATTTAATCCCCATCAAATTGACTGCTAATCATTTTTCTTGGCAGTTCCAAGTGCCCCTCACAAGTGGTCCTCAGCTTGGAGGTTTTACTACTCACCAGATCCTCTGAAGCCCGGGCTTGTGCTCTTCGGAAAAGGTCCAAGTCATACTCGCTAGTCAGGTTTTCCAAAAGAGGTTCCCGAGTGTTCCCATAGGTCTGCCTGTGTTCCTAGGGAAATAACCAGAGCGTGATACTCTCTGCTTCTAAGAACTTAATCTATTGCATTTCAATGGATGCCAACCAGAGGGCCAAGAACAACCATAAGCTATTTATTTAGTGCCTACTATTTGCTAGGCATTATACTAGGCACTAGGGATTGAGTACAAAATAAACTATTTATCAGACAGATTAATTCCAGAAGACACCCACTACCCACCCTAGTGAACCTGGAAAGGAAATGCTCTTATAATCTCTCCAAAAGTGAGTTTCATTCTTTGGAACTCTATGCTTCCACTTCTTTCTCTGAAAATGTGCGTGACAATACAAAGAAATAAAATACAACAAACCCAAAGGCACTACCAATTCCTAGAATCCTAAAATCTGGAAGGAACCTTGGTGGATACTCCCCATTTAAAAACAAAACCAAATAAAAACTAGAATCTCTAAGCTTTCGAGTCTAAGATTTTAGACTGAATAAAATCTGCAGGTAGGAAGGGGCAGTTGGACTAAGCAGTCTTCTGTAAACTCTTTCACTTGAACTGCTGCAGCACCCACCACTACACGATCCACCAAAGGTACCATAATGCTCCTACTTTAGAACTCCAGCCCAAGTGCACTGGAAAAAAGGCTGGCCTCTGAGAAATGTTTTACTCAATATTAAGCAATAACAAGGGACAGAACAGACATAGAAAATTAGAATCATAGAAATAATCCAGTTTTAAATAAGTAACAAATCTTACCATGGCAGTCACTACACAAATATCCTTTCACAAGAAAGAAATTCCACAGGGGAAACTTCGCTTTTAACCTTTGATTCTAGCCCTTCCCACTCCGTCCTAGACTCCACCTCCTACCCAGAGAACAGAAGATAATGGTTGTTAAGAGGAGCAGATGGCTCATCCCAGGAAGAACTCAGTAGATTTCGCTCATATATTATCATATGAAGAAACCACTCACCAGCATCTATTAAAATTTCTTCCGCTTAATCTGAAATTAAAATTTCTTCCGCTTAATCTGGGCCCATCTGATGGATATCTTTTTTAATTTGGGCTGTTATCTAATACTTGGGTTTTAAGTATAAGTTATTTCTTCTAGTTTCATGAATTTTTTTAAAAAACCTTTAAAAAATGCTATCCAGCATTTTTACCAGGAAGGTTCAGTCCAAATAACGTAGCCCAAACTAGTGGAAAGCAAACGTAAGGTAAATTTCAGGAGGTTTTACTTCAGACACTCTCTCTACCTGTATGATTCTGGGAAAATTACCTCTCTAAATCTCAGTTTCCCATCTATAAAACAGGTGAAATACCATCCTTCTTTGTAACAAAGATTATGGGAGCAACATAACCACAGTGACTACCTAGCACATAAGCACTCAATAAATGGTATTATCGTATTATTACACCTCTACCCAACTTGTAGATAAAAACACTGAACAAGACAGAGGGGAAGCATACAACTTCCCCCCCACAGCCCATTTCTAGAGCCTTCCCTCTCTCTACAAACCCAGCACAGTCTGGAGCAGGTGTTTAGCTACAAACTCACCCCACAGCCTCCACACATCTCAAATTGGACCATCTCCATTTACTCGTAAGGGTATCATTTTTAAGACAGTGATGACTACCACACTGTCTTAAAAATGATACCCTTATGAGTAAATGGAGATGGTAGTAAATGGTAGTAAATTTGCTACAAAAGCAAATACATAGTTGGGCATATTTCTGTCTTAATGAAGCCATGCTAAGTATTCACAAACCATACTTTTAATAATCTATTCTAATGACTAAGTAAACAAAGAGTCCAACTCCATGCAAAAATAAAAATACACATCAGAAGAAGATGCCAAAACATTAACAGTGGTTTATATCTGGGAGGGTGATTTTTTTATAATTTTTCTTTTCTATAGTTGGTATTTTCAAAGTAAACGCTATGAAGATATTTATAATAAATCTTTACTTAAAAATTAATATTTTGTGCAAAAAAATTTTGGAAGAATTTTTAATAAAACGGGGAAATCAGCTTAAGATAGGTAAATGAAAACACAGAATTAAAAGCTGTACTTATAATAATATCCAAACTATGTAAATAAGGCATTGTAAAAAGCTAGAAAGTTTTATCTCAAAATGCTAGCTTATTTTTAGGTTATTTTTAGGTAGTAGGATTAGTGTTTATTTCTGAATACTTTCCTTAATTTTTCTATATTTTTTATTACAAACGTGCACTACTTTTAAAACTAGAAAAATAAATTAAAACACTACAAAAAGACCTATTATACAATGTATCACCCAATTAATACCTTTTATCATGTAGGTATTTTATTCTTCCATTACAGGAAATGCACTACTGCTTAGCTTGAATACTCTTCCTTACACAGACATCTCCAACATCATGGTATTTGTTCGAGCGGGTAAATTTAACCCTTTAAACCTAAAGTGAGGATTACAAACTAAAGGATTCAATTTTTTTTCATCTAAATTCTAACAGTATTTTGTTTTTCGAGGACTCCCAGTTCCATTCTTATTGGGGAATTATATATAGTGAACTCTAACTGCCAGAGTCCTGTTACTTACAGAGCATACCAAATGGCAAATGTGAAAAGCAGAATCTTAGTAACCAAAAGGAATCAAATGTGATAGCAAGAGTTCATGGTAATTAAATATTTAACATTTTCTCACCATATATTTCTCTTTCTGTTCTTTGCTCAGCCCAGAATTTCTTTTCTTCCTGAGTTCAGCAACCTTTTCCTTATATCGCAACTGCCTCTCTGTTGGTGCCTAAAAAGAAGGAGAAAATTGAGAAGTTAGCTAGAAAACTCATTATGTAATTAAGTTTCTAAATGAAAGTAACATACACCAAAGAAGGGGTGGGGGGGCGGGGGTGGGACGCCAGATGCATTACGGGCACCCTGTGAATAATGCGGTAATTTTAAAACTCTAAATGGGGTTCCCTCATCACCTAGAACACTACCCTGTCAGTTAATACGAGCTCAGGAAATGTATAATACTTTAATATTGATCCAAGCAGAATATAAACTAAGGATGGAAGCAACGGGAATAAAAGATCATTTCAATTCAATAGGCATTTACTGAATGCTTACAGTTTTCCAAGTACTGATACGAAAATGAATAAAAATTTAAAAACTGATTTAGAACCCAAGATAGACAATGAAGACAAGTGTAGAGTGCTTTTACCTGCCAAGCACTGGGAACAGGTACTTTACATGCATAATTTAGCTGACTACACTGCCAGGTAGGTATTATTCAAGGAAATAAAGTTTAGGGAGGTTAGCTGACCTGCCCAAGACCACACAGCTAGAGTAACAGAATCGCCGTATTCAAATCCAGATCTGTTTGGCTCCAAAGTCAAACTTCTCCCTCATCACCGTGCCTCCTCTGCTATCCACTTATAATCTAACCACAGAAACAGACATCCATATGATGAGCTATGTGTATATAATACGTGCCAAAGGCTAAACTTACAATCTGAGAACATTGCAAATAGGAATACGTGAGGAAGAAATTCATTAATGGTAGAAGATTTGGGAAGAATTCCTACAACAGCTAAGAGTTGCACAAGGCCTTGAAGGAGAAACACAATCTATTCTTGGTATAAGTATAGAGTTCTAGGGAGAAAAACAGCAAGAGAAAGACCAAAGGCATTCAGGGGGAACAAGGAATTAAATGTAATCAACGGGCATGAATGTTCAGAGAGGCAGAAAGATTAGAGCGAAGCACCATCTTGGAATCCAACAGAAAAGAGAAGCAGAAGAAAACTGACATAAACAACAAGCGTCAAATGCTAAGGAAGTTACTGGTGACATTGGAAACATACCACCAGAGCAGAGGGGCCTGAAAGTAAATTATAATGGGTTAGAAAATGGATGCAAATAAGGAAATAGAGCAGCAAGTATAATCTTTCAAATAATCAAGATCACCTATTATTACTAATATTATTATTACCATTATTATTATTATTCTAGGTAGCACGATCCCTTCTTTTATGAGGGAGAAGTTTTTTTCTTGAAAATTCACTATTTGGAAAAAGTACGATTCTAAGTTTATGACCAAAGACCAGTTAGCCAGACACAGCATAGAAAACGAGGCATGGATATACCTAAAGACCATGACGGGGCAGAGGGGATCCAAGACTTGGCTCTCCAACTGTAAATGGCCAGAGCTTTAACAAGGCCCGTACCTGGTGCCTGGTTGCATGCCTGTTGTTGTCATCTTGCCTGTGGGACAGCATCCTTTCTTCTATCTGCTTATCCCGGCTCTGTGCTCTCACCTGCAACCATCAACAACGTCAATCAATCCACCTGCCTCTAAGACTATGTTTACTTAAAGTGCAAGAATACAATAGTAATCCCTTGAAGTTACACTGTACTTTTACTTTCAAAGGGTCTTCACATTTAGTACCACAATCTCTATAAGAAACAGATAAGGCAAGCTTCACATTCTGTTTTCTCAGCCATTATCCGAGAATCAGAGAAGTGAAATAAGTACAGCCAGGTGGTGGTAAAGCTAAGATTTTAAGTAAGTCTGATGGCTCTGAGCCTCTGTACTCGTTCCATTGTGCAACAGTATGTGTGAGGAAGTGCAAGAACAGAGTAAAGAAGTACAAAGAAAAGGTTAGATACTTGGGATCAAGTCTATAGAGAAATTTAACTCTGTAGTTACGACCTTAGACAAATCACATTGGCTCTCCAAGTCTCAAATTCATCTTCTGGGCAGTGAGGACTCATATCCAACTCCCTATTCTACATCAACACTAAAACTCAGCACGGTCAAAACAGAGTGACTGACACTCTCCCACAAATCTGCTCCACCCCAAATCTTCCCTGTAGCAATAAATAGCAACACTTTCTAAACAACTGATCAGGTCAAAAACTTGAACGTCATGCTTGATTGTTCTCTTTCTCTCCCACCTCACAATGAATTCATCAGCAACTCTATCAGGCTGCCCCCCTCCAAAACATATCCTGAGTCCAACCAATTCTGACCATCTCCACTGACAATGACACTAAACCAAGCCACCATCTACTGCCTAAGCCTCAGACACAGCCTATCTACCCTGTGTCAACTCTTGCCCCCTCCAGTCCACTCTCCACATACCAGCAAGCTGTGATTTTTAAACAGTGTTTATGATATTACACCACACCTCTGTTAAAAGCCCTTCGAATGCCTCCCACGGCCGTCAGAACACAGGCATACTCCTTTTGCCAAGGCCTACAGGTCCCTCATGATATGGATCCTGCTTCTTCACTTCCCACCACGTTCCAGCCACACTGGCCTACTTTCCACCCTTCAAATGCAACCGTTTATCCCTGTCTCACGGCCTTTGTGTTTGCCCATACTTCTCCTCAGGACCTAGACACAACTAACTGCCTCTTTGCCGTCACCCATGGCTCAGATAAAATGTCTTTCTCCACAGCCCAAGCAAAAGCACTGCCAAACCCTGTCACCCCCAAAACAGTCACTCTGTTTAACCTTTTCATTTCTCACAGCATTACCACTACACGAAATTCTTAATTGCTTACTAATTTTATATGTTGATTTTGCCTTCCCCCATGAAAATGTAAACTCATTGAATTCAGTCTTTTGACTGAATATAAAATGGTAATATCACTGATTGCAATCATTTACTGGAAAACTCAGAGTAATTCTGTACATGCAAGTACTTTAAAAACTCTGGGTTTTTAGTAAATGTGAGGAATTAGCCTCATCTTTCCATTTGGGATTCTAAATGTAATAAAAATATGTATCTTTCAGAAATTCTCCTGATCCGCACAAGCACATAGTCCAGTAGTAAAGATGGGTTATGCTGAGCCTGATTCCCCTTGTGAAAAAGAGCACAAAAGAGGAAAGTACAGGAAATGCGTTCCTTTTTTCAGAATTTTCTTCCCCACACTGAAAATTTTCTTTTTCTTTTCTTTTCTTTTTTTTTTTTTTTGCGCGGTACGCGGGCCTCTCACTATTGTGGCCTCTCCCGTTGCGGAGCACAGGCTCCGGACGCGCAGGCTCAGCGGCCATGGCTCATGGGCCCAGCCGCTCCGCAGCACGTGGGATCCTCCCGGACTGGAGCACGAACCCGTGTCCCCTGCATCGGCAGGCGGACTCTCAACCACGGCGCCACCAGGGAAGCCCTCTTTTTCTTTTTTAAAAATAAATTGCTTAAGGCAACATGTTCATACTGCTATTAGCCAACAATTTAAAAAGTTATACCTTAAGAAGACTTTTATGTAAAACCATCCATAGTATCAGATCGTTATATTTAAAGACAAGTGGTAACAGACAACTCTCAAAAACCAGAGTTCACAGTTATTTTCAGAGAAAGAAGCACCTAATGACTTGTCAGCTTCTGATGCAGATGTTGGAAGAGCTGTTCCTGTTTTGATCTGGTCTCACACTAATGGGAAGATAATGGGAAGACCTACCACTTCTACAGAGAACAGAAGAAACTGCCTGGCTTGTATTAGAGATCTGGGATGAAGGAAGATAAGAGTAAGTATCCACAACCTCAAAATCCACGTAAGCATTGAAAGTATACTACTTTGCTGAAAGACTAAACAACACAGAACGAAACTTTCCCTCCTGTGGTCTACTTGTAAATAAGAGAACATATTTCTGAATCAGGGAGAATTAATGTTAGCTGGGGAATCTCATTTTTCTCAGGAGGAAACTGGCCCAAACAGGAATAAACCTGTTATCCTGGCCTTCTTAGCAAAATAACAACTATAAAAATGACAATTAATACTTTGGTCTAACCAACTTGGGTAACCTGTCCAAATACTACCTGAGCAATGCATTTAATTAGTAACATTTTCAACTCCTGCTTGCCCATAATTAGTTTCTTGGTTCCTCCTTGGTAGCAACAACCCATGGAGAAACATACAAAATAGGATCTTAGGCTCTACTCCTAAATCCATTATTCCAAACCCCAAAGGTTATTTAGAACTATACTTTTCAAGAATGTAAGACAAGAATTAGCCAAGAGTAGGTGTGATTGAGAGTAACAAAAAGAAAAGTATTTCACAGAAACAGACAAAGAAAGAGGAAAAGAATTTTGAAAAACTTTTAAAAAGCAAAATGTCCTCATAGATTTATAAGAAGAGAAACTAATGCATAAATATTGAGATCACATATTTATGCAAATTATTCCTTAGTGGAAAAGGTCCCTAGCAATCTTTGAAGATAATTTTCAACAGAAAATATCAAAGCACTTGGAGGATGATGTTCCAAATAGTCCATAGATAATCTCATTGTTAATTTCTCTCAAAACACTCACTACGTAGAATAATTCATTTGTCTGGTTTTTTTTCTTAACACAGTTGTTTTTTATAATGTTTCCTCCTCTAGAATGTAAGAACATGGACCTTGCCCATTTTGTTCACACTGTATCCCCATTGTTTAGCAAAGTACCTGGCAAATGGTAAGCACTCAATAAGTATATGTTGAATAAATGACAATACAGTTACCTTGCATTCATCAGCTGAGAGATTATGATAGAGAGGGCATCCTGATATAGAGAAATGTCTCTCGTGTTTTCCTGTAAGGTGTCCTGTTAAAGGAGGAAAAAACTTTATCTCAAGATGAAAGATTTAAGCTTGTAAAGTCATATTTTTCTCTACCTTTTTTTACAGTATCATTTTATCACATACATGTCTGATTACAGATTAAATCCATCAAAGGTAAGTGCTGTTAGGGTCATAACTTGCACCCACAATAATTTTTTTTCTTCCACAGGTTGGATCTAGCAATCTTTGAACACACTTGCATATATTCAGTATAAATTATAGTTCCTTCTTTTCTGATAATTCTTTCTCAAATTCCAAAATGTCATTAAGCCCATAAACTTATTTAAAAGGCACAAAGTTGGGCTTCCCTGGTGGCACAGTGGTTAAGAATCCGCCTGCCAATGCAGAGGACGCGGGTTCGAGCCCTGGTCCGGGAAGATCCCACATGCCGCAGAGCAACTGAGCCCATGTGCCACAACTACTGAGTGTGTGCTCTACAGCCCACGAGCCACAACTACTGAAGCCTGCGCACCTAGAGCCTGTGCTCCGCAACAAGAGAAGCCACTGCAATGAGAAGCTCGCATACCACAAGGAAGAGTAGCCCCTGCTCACCGCAACTAGAGAAAGCCTGCGCACAGCAACGAAGACCCAGTGCAGCCAAAAATAAATAAACAAATTTAAATAAGTAAATAAAAATAAAAGGCACAAAGTTACAAGCAAGAATATTTTCTTTTGGTGGAATTTAACTTTCCTATGCTAAACTGATCAAGTCATATGTATAGTAAGCACTTTCCTTTCTGTTATGCAATGTTATACAATCTGAATTGAACTTTTTTTTTTTTTTTGGCTGTGTTGGGTCTTCGTTGCTGCGCGTGGGCTTTCTCTACTTGCGGTGAGCAGGAGCTACTCTTCATTGCGGTGCACGGGCTTCTCACTGCGGTGGCTTCTCTTACTGTGGAAAATGGGCTCTAGGCACGCGGGCTTCAGTAGTTGTGGCATGTGGGCTCAGTAGCTGTGGCTCTCAGGCTCTAGAGCGCAGGCTCAGTAGTTGTGGCACACAGGCTTAGATGCTCTGCAGCATGTGGGATACTCCTGGACCAGGGCTCGAACCTGTGTCCCCTGCATTGGCAGGTGGATTCTTAACCACTGTGCCATCAGGGAAGTCCTTTTTTTTAAAAAAATTTATTTATTTATTTTTGGCTGCGTTGGGTCTTCATTGCTGCGCATAGGCTTTCTACAGTTGTGGCAAGTGAGGGCTACTCTTCGTTGCGGTGCACAGGCTTCTCACTGCGGGTGGCTTCTCTTGTTGTGGAGCACAGGCTCTAGGTGCACGGGCTTCAACAGTTGTGGCACACAGGCTCAGTAGTTGTGACTCGCGGGCTCTAGAGCGCAGGCTCAGTAGATGTGGTGCATGGGCTTAGCTGCTCCACGGCATGTAGGATCTTCCTGGACCAGGGCTCGAACCTGTGTCCCCTGCATTGGCAGGCGGATTCTTAACCGCTTCGCCACCCCGGAAGCCCCTGAACTTCTTTCAAAAATCAAAAGAAACTTATGAAAAATGGAGAAGGAAGCGGCCTTTTCTATCACATAAGGAAACATACCTTGATAACTTTGGACCAGATTAAATATATTCATTCTTTTGGAGGGGTGGCTGGTTTTGTTTAAAGATTTAGCCTTCTTCTATAATCAAACTTTTATATTATTCATTCATTCATTTATTTATAAAATACATAATCAAACTTTTCATCAGGAAGTTTGCACAAGGCCCTCTTAAGAAGGGAAGATGAAGATATTAGGAAAAACAATACAGAAAGCTCATTTTATCTAAAAGGGTATCTCTTCATTTTTCTATTTCTCATGTGGTTTGTGAAAATACACAGAGAATTGATTATTTCATTTTTATATGTCCCTTCAATCAAAAGGTTTATCAAACACCTAAGATTGAGAGGGATGGTGAGCCAAGGCTAATGAGATAAAAAGATAAGTGAGCTAAGCTAAATTGCAAATCTACAAAAACCTTTATCTTTCTTGGGGTAAAGGAGACATTTAAAAGGGATTTAAAAATTATACAAGATTTACAGAGTAAGCTTTAAAGAGTAAAAACAGGGAATTCCCTGGTGGCCCAGTGGTCGGGGCTCCGTGCTCTCACTGCCAAGGGCCTGGGTTTGATCCCTGGTCGGGGAACTAAGATCCCACAAGCCTTGCAGCGCAGCCAAAAAATAAATAAATAAAGGGTAAAAACAGTCCAAGTACTGGGGGAGAGGGGAATTAATATATGATATGCAGGCTGCCATGTCTCCAGGACTATATTATTTAAAACGTAATATTAGAGATCCACACATTTATCTTAGACACAAAATACTACCCTCACTGATCAAACACTATGTACAAAATGTAAAGTATCATCGCTATGGCAAGCTTTTTAGATACTATGCATCTGTAACTGCTGAATAAATTATTCAAGTTTGTTTTATTTTATAATATGTAAACTACAACCAATATGTCTATATTAAAAGTTTAAAAATGATAGCTGTTCTATTGACCTAGCAATTCCACTGCTATGAATTTATCCAGCAGATTTTCTAGAGACACCAAAATACATACATACAAGGCTATCAATTACAGTACTGTTCAAAATAGCTTTAAGAAAAAAAAAGTTAAAAAATGAGAAACAATATAAATGTCAATCAATACAGGACAATTTAAATAATTTCTGAACTTTCAATATAATGGAATTCTCTATATCCTTTAAACAGATGGACCTCTGAGTGCCAATAAATATCTAAGATGTCAAACCACTGTATATTTTCCTTTTTCTAAATAACAAAAAAAGAAATACATGTACATACACACGTGTGCTATATATGTATAGAAACTTATCAGCATTCATAAAAAACTACCAATAGTAGTATTATATCTAGGGCATGGTTCTGGGGATATGAGTGAAGGAGAACTTTTACTTAGCACTCAAGACCTCCTGTAGGGTTTTAATTTTTCAAAAGCACATCCTACTTTCATACCAAAATTACCAAGAAAAAAAAATTAACGACACTGTTTTGCCTAAGATGAAGAGTGGAACAGGATCCAGAATAATATTGGAAGCTCTGGTTCATACTTTTCAATCTTCGCCAATACATTAAAACCAAAAGTCAAGTCAACTTTCCCGTGATGCAGCAGATTTATACTTACTCTCTGGTCTCTACCACATTAAGGGTGCTGAGTCCAGGACATAAATAACACAGAATTAGTCCCCCACTCTAACCTCATTCTGGTCTGTCTCCTCCTCCCCATTCTGGTCTATCTGCTTCAGGCATATTGGCCCCTAAAGTATTCCTCAAAGGGACTTCCCTGGAGGTCCAGTGGTTAAGACTCTGTGCTCCCAGTGCAGACGGCACGGGTTGATCCCTAGTCAGGGAACTAAGACCCTGCATGCTGCACGGCACAGCACCCCCAACCCTCCCAAAAAAATACTCCTCAAAGTGGTTAAGCATTCTCCTGCCCCAGACCCTGTGCACTTGCTGTTCCCTCTACCATAATGCTTATCCCCCAGATACTCAAATGGTTCACTCTCTCACTTATCTCAGGTTTCTGCTCAAATATCAGCATATCAGAGTGGCTTTCCCAACTCACACACGCTTGTATGTGCAGTATCCTACTCTTCAAAGCATACATCTCCAGTTGATGTATTACACATCTGTTTTGCCTTCCCCAGTTAGACTATAAGCTACATGAGGGTAGGGAATTTGACATGTTCACAACTCCACCCCCAGAATTTAAAACAGTCAATAAGTATTGAATGACTGATTACACGTAGTACATAAAATAAAAGTAACAATCTAAGGATGCGTGGATACCAACAAGCAGAGCTGAGGAAAATTCCTTCTCCTGCTGTGTGGCAATGAGATCCTCTTACTGTCTGAAAGCATATTAGCTATCTCTTGTACTAGTGTTTATATACTGTCTATTCTTTCTTTTTCATTATTTATCTCAAGGAAATTGATTTAGGCCTGAAACAACTACCTTGAGTAACAACTGGTGTAGTGTTCGGGGGAACTTTTGCTTTACTTATGCATTTTGATGGCCTGAAATTACCTAAGAAACTGCTGCTAAGACCAGGAAAGGATCCAAATAAATAAAATACTAGGGAAAATGTACTGGTGGTCTGCAAAGCAGCAACTTACTCTGTTCTACTTTTTTTCTGAACCTGGTGGCCACATTCAATGGCTAAATTTTATTTATTTATTTATTTTTGGCTGTATTGGGTCTTTGTTGTGGTGTGTGTGCTTCTCATTGCGGCAGCTTCTCTTGCTGTGGAGCACGGGCTGTAGGCATGCGAGCTTCAGTAGCTGTGGCACATGGGCTCTGCAGTTGTGGCTCGCAGGCTCTAGAGTGCAGGCTCAGTAGCTGTGGAGCACAGGCTTAGGTGCCCTGTGCCATGTGGGATCTTCCCAAACCAGGGCTCAAACCCGTGTCCCCTGAATTGGCAGGCAGATTCTTAACCACTGCGCCACCAGGGAAGTCCCCAAAGGCTAAATTTGTAGATGGAAAGAGAGGCCCCTTATCTTCCAATCAGCACCTTTCAACTCTAGACAAAAGCTTAGCCCAACATTTGCACCTAATCTCAGTTAAGGAGCACAAATAAGGTTTTTAAACCATTACTAGAATCCCTCAGTAAGGGGGAAAAATAAGTCATAAGAAAATAATGAAATATTCATCTATCTGTGAAGAAATGCTTATCTAGTTTATACTTACTAAAGCACACAAAGCCACAAGACCTAAAATTACAGAAGTCACAAAAGGCCAGGGTCTCATCTGTACTCCTTACCTTCAGAACCTCTTGACCAAAAAAATCTGTTTTTCTCATTTCCTTAATAGCTATGGCCATACAACCATTATTCATCACTAACTTACAGTCTATTAGTCCTCAGTAAGCTTGAACGAAGCACCGCACAATGAGATATTTAGAGATAACTGGTTTTCTGTTTTGTTTTTGCTGGAAAAATGAGAGAATTTTTCACTGGGAAAAGCTCTCAATAAACTGAATGGCCCATCACAGTTAATTTCCTTGTAACCAAATCTGTTACTATGGATAAGAGGCCAAGAAGCAGAGATGCTTTTTTTTTGGCTGCGTTGGGTCTTCATTGCTTCTCGCGGGCTTTCTCTAGATGCAGAGAGCAGGGGCTACTCTTCCTTGTGGTGTGTGGGCTTCTCATTGCGATGGCTTGTCTTGTTGCAGAGCATGGGCTCTATGCATGCAGGCTTTGGCAGTTGCGGCTTGCGGGCTCTAGAGTGTAGGCTCAGTAGTTGTGGCGCACGGGCTTAGGTGCTCCGTGGCACGTGGGATCTTACCGGACCAGGGCTGCAACCCATGTCCCCTGCAATGGCGGGAGGATTCTTAACCACTGCGCCACCAGGGAAGTCCCAAAGATGCTTTTGTTCAAGCGGGCAATTCAGAGTTATTCTGAGGAGTGATCACTGAAGAGCCTAAGAAGCTAAGTCGCAATGGAACACTGAACATTTCTGGGTGATCCTAATTCCAGAGGGAGAGAGAACCACATATCACAGGGTGTCATGAGGCTTGGGCACACTTACCTAGGGAGTTACAGCCTGGTGTAGGACACTTCATATTGAAATTGTAGCTTTCATGGAAGCGGCGGCGCTTGGGGCGATGAGAGAGATCACTGCCTGAGTCCTTCAAGGACATGTCCTTGGCAATGCTCTCATCGTGAGAAACGTTGGGGCTGGAGATGTCTATATCAGACTCAGAAGAAGGGGCATTTCCAGTTGGCGTTCGAGGTGGAGACTCATCGTGATCAGCGGTATTTTTAGTTTCTAAAGTAAAAGCAATTGGTAGAACTCATGAATGGGGTTTATTTTATTTAGAGGGTTATTATATTCAGAAGAGCTTATGGGCTTTCCAAGACCCTCTTTCTACGATTTAACCAGTAACTTTTAGCCACTTATCTGCCATAAAACTAAATAGAAAATGAAGAGGAACTAATAACATCATTCCTCTTTTGCAACTTTAAATCCTGACTAAAATTCCATTTGGAGTTTACCTAATGCATTTTACTTATCTGTGTTTCTCCCAAGCCCCAAATCATGGGTAATCAAAACTGGATGGGAATAAATCTTTAAAAAATATTACCACCCCACTCTCCTTCCAGGAGATACACAGGATGGAAGATAAACGAAAATGGTTCTTTCTGGATGACACTGAACAGACTTGGTGTGAGACTGTGAATGGACCTGACTAACTCTAAATTAGGGGTTGCAAACCAAATGCCTACCGGGGCTGAGCAAGGCCAAATCGAGAGCTGACTGTCCCTCTCAAGGGGACAACTACTACTCAGTTCCAGCCAATTATTACTGTGGTGAATGGCCACCTAATGTTCCCAGAGCTTTCCATTTTTTAAAAGAAACTAGTAACTCAGGTTTTTACATGAAATCTTTGTTTTTTCAAATACTGGCAACAAAACTTTTTTTAAAAAGTAAATACGGTTCCATCAAACCAGCTGACCAGACTTCCCTGGTGGTCTAGTGGTTAAGACTCTGAGCTTCCACTGCAGGGGCCGCCGGTTCCATCCCTGGTTGGGGAAGTTACACATGCCGTGGGGTGTTGGCAGGCTAAAAGCCTAAAGCCTTTCATCTAAGGCCTCTGATTTGGGCTGCTGAATCACAACCTCAATACCTCACCATTCCCCATTACTGATGGGTCACTCCTCTTCAGAAATTCAGAGATAAATGGACTGACAAGCAGGCTGTAAGAAAATGTGCTTTAAGCCTTCTTCATCTGTGGGTAAGAGGTACCCAGTCCCTTTTGCCTACTGCAGGTCCAATCAAATATATTCCAGCTACTCTGGACCTCAAGAGTACTAGAGTACCAAACTTGACCTCAGCAAGACACAAAAAAGGAATCAGACACACCAGCATTCACCTAGCTGAATTTTGTATTGGGCATCTATCTATCTGCAGTGGCTCCAAGCCTCCCTTAAGAGGAAACTGACTAGACCCTCTCTGTAATGGGTCCAAATCATACCACACCCACTCACCTCTATCTGAAAAGTCAACCACTTGCTCAGTTTCTGAGCCAGATGAACGAGTCTGCCGAAGAGGGTATTTTTTCGGAGTCACTGGGGTAGGCTGCTGCTGACTACGGGTCACTCTCCTGGTAGAATAAGCAGGCTCCTCAGTGCCAAAAGACTGCAAATTTCGAACAGGACTGGAATCTGATCCCGATTTTTAAAAACAATAAAACAATTAAAGAAAAAAGAAGGAAATCTGTTTTATTTCCCAGTGGTATGACTTATTAGCACATAGGCCCTCCTCTTCATATTTCACAAAATCCAACAAATCCTCAAAATACCCATTTTATTGAACTAAATATAAGCAAAATAGATCAGGTATAGAGATGCAATACAGCAAGGAATTAATAGTTTAGGCTCTGGAATCAAGACTGAACGTGATTCAATTCCACTTCATCATACTAACTAGCTGTGGCATCTTGGGCAAGTTAATCTCTCCAAGCCTGTTTCCTGATCTATAAAAAATGGGGCAAAACTAGTAGCATATTCCTCATACATTTTGTGTGAGAATACGTGGAATAATTCATGTAAGGCACCTAACATGATCCCTAGGTAGCTAAATCTAGTGCTTTATAAATATTAGCTACGTCCTCTCTTTCTTCCTTTATCTAACCCACCAGAAAACAGATGCTCTACTACTAAAGGTATATCAATATACGAATATTTCCTTTCCTTAAGGATCTCTTTTTTTTCTTCCTGATTACCCTATCTGATACCCTAAAGCAAAATAGTATTAGATTCGTAAAGGGCAAGGCAAGATTACAACTTTTAAAATTCTTTTGGATAGAGAAGTCTATTCTGAAGCACCCAGTAGCCTTTTCTCATCTCTACTCTGATGACACTCAAAAAAGGAATAAAAGAAATTCAGAGCTAAAATTAAAGCATATTTTAATCAACAAAAAATCCTAACATGTATATCTTACAGATTCTGCAAAGAAGAAAACTGAAATTCTCCAACTCTTGTGTAAAAGTTAGCACACAGCTAGGTTTTCAGTTTGCATACCTCCAGGGGGCTCCATTCACAATGTACTGATAGTCTACATTTGCTTTAGAGAGGGTCATCTTACATGGACCACACTGTGAACGGTGCCCCATGGAGTTGTGTGACTCAGTGGTCATAAAGTATAACTAGAAAGAGACCCGGAGCTCATGTAGTTCCTAGCTATTTTGAATATTTACAACTTTCAGGTGTCCAGGGCATGATCAATTATACTTTCTAAGAACACTTATGCCCATTCCTTTGCATATACTGTACTCTCTACCTATAATAACACTTTCCCATCTTTCAACTTGTAAATTCCTACTAGATCCCGTAAGATTTCCATATCTGGGCTTCCACGGTACTCTATGCAAACCTCTCTCAGAGCCGGTTCCACAATGCATTACCATACCAGTTTACATCCTGAACTAAACTGTGAGCTCCTTGAGGGCAGGAAGTATGATTTTTCTATCATGGTATTCCAGTACATAGCATAGTACCTGAATTATAGTAGCCATTTATCAATATTCCCATTATGCCAAAAGATAAAACTTAAAAGTTGAGAAATCAAGAGACAACATCTATACTTCAGCTCAAATATTAGATTCAAAAATAAAGTAAGGAACAGTTGCTGAGAATGTTCCCACTTTCTTGCTTGAAAGAAGAGATGTTCTTCTCTCATTTTGCAACATGCTTATACAAAGCACTAACCAAATCAACACTGTTTAAGCGCTCTAAGTATATTATATTTTCCCTCTTAACTTATTATCGCCTGTTGATCATCAGCTTTTTGTATTCATTATAACTTTCTTTCTTCCCCAGGGAATCCCAGAGCAGAGCCAAGAGGGTTTAGGGGTACCCTCCAAATCTAAGCCCAGATAGCTAATTGCACTAGAGAACCTTCTGACACCAAGATTCTCTGTTCTTTACTACCAAAGCAAAATTCTGGGTATTTACAATTGATAGTTAGGTCAACTATTTATATTTATTACCTGTACCTGACTATATTACAGAATTAAACGTGGCTTTAAAAGTATTGGGCCTCCTATAATAACAAGTTCAAGAGACTATTTTAAGTCCCTAGGCCTAAACCATTCTAACGAAAGTGAAAAGATAGCATTCTCATTTTACTGATAGGGAAACAGTAATCTATAAAAAATTAAATGACTCAGGACATACATGTGTCACACACCTATTAAACCAGACATAGTTCCTTTGGGTCTACAAATTGGACAGTACCCCCAACAGAACCATTTTTAAAAACCTGATACTTCGCAGTCATTTACTCTGCATTTTACCAGATTCTGTCATCAACATCAAGACATGGGACCAGTTTCCACAGTAACTAGCACCATAATGTGATGTCCAGTCAGCTGTGAGGTGTGGTCAGGAAGAAGGAAGCCGCCTTTTACCTTGGGAACTCTGGCTTAGTCGGGCTGAGGAGCGGGTGACTCGGGCAGATCGCCGGGATGTGCCGTCACTCTCTGAACTGTCTGTGTGCTCGAGATCTGTAGAAAAATCGGAATCTTCGGTTCCATCTGAACTACTGCCTGCATTCCTCTGTAACACCATAGATCCAAACATTAGCACAGAAACATTTACTCTGTGGGTCTGAATTAACACTGGGAAAAAAACGAACTGTGATACTGAAAACACCAAGTTCAAACCTAAGAAAGGATTCCACAGACAACTTTCCTTTATTTAGAGCATTTAAATGAAACAACCTACAAATAATGCACCCTTATTAAATAAACACAGAAAGAGAATTCTTACTGTATTATCGTTAATTCTGAAACAAGTCCATCTGGAGGTCAGTACCACAAACTGGAAAGTATTCTACTCAAAACAGATCGGTTGACATAACCATGTACTTACAGAAAGTCCAGAGTAATGAGAAAAATGTTAGTACTAGACCCCATTGAAATTCAGAGTAGCTTTTGTACAAAGTCTCCATCAACAGCTATTACATTTTTAAAAACTACACACTAATTCAAAATGTCATGGTCCACAACTCTGATCCCAAAAGAACTTAAGGAGAAAAAGAGTAACATTCTTCTTTCTTATCTACTTTTGAAGTTTCTCCACATGAATGGCAGAAGTGCTTTAAGAAAGCGGGGAAGGGAGCGGCTTGCACATGAAGACTCATAGGTATGCAAAAACAAAAGGTTTTTAAAAATCATCTTTTAGGGCTTCCCTGGTGGCGCAGTGGTTGAGAGTCTGCCTGCCGATGCAAGGGACACAGGTTCGTGCCCCGGTCCAGGAAGATCCCACATGCCGTGAAGCGGCTGGGCCCGTGAGCCATGGCCGCTGAGGCTGCGCGTCTGGAGCCTGTGCTCCGCAACGGGAGAGGCCACAACAGTGAGAGGCCCGCGCCCCGCAAAAAAAAAAAAAAAAAATCATCTTTTAAATAATTATTTGTCAATTGTTAGCCTCCTGAGGCATGATTAACCATAAAGATAACTTTTATCAACTGAGCATTAACACTATACCTTTTACTAAACCAGAAAGAGAAATGTATTTGCTAAAAGAATAAAAAACAAAAAAACACCAAAGTTTCAAATTACAAGTCCCCAATTCTTTATTCAAAACCCTCAGGACCAGCTGTATTTAGAATTCATAACTTTTTAGAATTTTGGAAAGGGAATAATTTGCATATATGCTGCAAATAACACCATTTCTGCAGCAAAATATGTAAACAATCACACTAAATGAGACACACGAAAACTCAGGACAGTTTAGGACAGGTTTTGTCACCAAATAAGTTACTAGAAAATCTACATTTTCAAGAGCTCTTTGTATATGGGAATTGAAGAAAGGGGACTGTGGGCCTATTCCAAGGCACCAGTACTATTCCTGCATTTGGTAAGCCTTAACATAAATACCACCTGTCAATGTACGTCATTTTAGGAGACATTAAAAAGTGTAAATATTTGAAAGCCTCTGTGAAGAGAAACATTTCTTCAGAAGTGAACAATACCACCCAATTTTCCAAATATTTCAAGTCTAATCTGCCCAGATAATGAGTGGAGGCCCCAGAGAGGGTCACAGAAAATTGACAGGATAAAAGGGGGAATCTTAAAGGTCATCTAGTCCAATTACCCAGATATTTGAATCCCTGATCATCTCTGACCATCCCTTCCTGGCTTGACTGTAGAACTCAGTTCTTCTCTCTGGCTTTCACCAATCTACTTCTCATCTTATTCCAGAACAGACTTAATTGCTCTCCCACTTCTCTGACATTAAGCTTTGTACATTACTGCCAAGTAGAGAATTTACTAGATCCTTCTACAGTTATTTATATGTCTGTTTTCCCCATCAGACTCTGATTTCCTTAAGCCAGGGTTCACGTCTAATTAATTTCTGAATCCCCAGCAACCAGCACGTAGCAAGTAGTCAATAAGCATTTGTTGAACTGAATTAGATTTGTTCTGTAGTCCTGGCTCTGCCATTGCCTAATTGAGTAGCTTGGGGCACTCCAATAAGCCTCTGTTTAGCTGAGAAAAGAAGGGATGGGAGTGTCCTTAGGTGATTTCATAAGTCCCATCTAATTCTACAAAGTTTCTGATTTTACGAACTGCATTTTCTAGGCGCTGTCCAACTAAGGAAACAATAATAATTACAGCGTAGGAGCAACAGGCCAGAGTGAGATCCCTTGGGAGTGGGCGCTGGTTCTCCACCACCCAGTCCTCTGCTTTGTTGTGTCCCCCGCGGGGAAAGGAAGGATGCTCCAAAACCCCGCCTCTCCTCCTATGAGCATCTCCAGACGGAAGAGAGGGGGATTCGTGCCACCCAATCGCGGCCCCGCTAAACCGCGCCCCCACAGGACAGACTGCCAAGCCCAGCCAATCAAGAGAAAAGGGATCGTTCTCTACCGCCAGTAGGAGAGCGGTGGGGCCGGGCCCAGACACCGCCCCCACACGCGGGGAGGTGACCGTTGAGCCCAAATGGGCGGTGTCACCAGCCAATCAATATGCTTCTAGACGTTTCAGCGACCAGTTAACGAGAAGAACGCCTCCGAGCCAGGCAAGCAGAGGGCGGGAATAGTTGCAAGCATAGGCCGAGGCCAGGGTCGGGCCCACATTTTTCTGTTGGGTATGGACAGAAGAGAGGGTTGCTGAGCTAGGTTCGGGGGAGCGGGAAGTTGGAATCCAACCACTGTGAGGCGTGGCCAACTGCGTCACGTTGCTCAAAAGACTGTCCTTAGAAACCCGCCATCCCTCCTGTCCCGTTCCTCTCACCTTCCTTCGCGGCATTGCCGGCGGCTGCGGCCCGACGGTTCCGATTCGGGCAGCGGCGGCAGCAGCAGTAGGAACGGTGGCTCCGGCGGGCTCCGTGGCGGCCTCTGTAGCAGTCCCAATCCTGCGTACGATCCCAAGTGCCTCCTGCTTCACAGCGTCTACAGCCTTCTGCGCAGGCGCCGCGGGCTGAGGCGCTTTTTCCTCTACTTCCGGCTGGGGTTCGCGTCACCTGACGTTGCGGGTCAGAGAGGATGCTGGGAGGTTCGCTCCTCCGGTGAGGCTACTGAGCGCCATTTTGGACTTGGTCAGGAAGTGACACCGATGGTGGAAACCGGGGTGAGCCGTGTTTAGTTAGGGGAATGGCACCCTTTGTAGGCGTGGGTAGCCATTCCTGTTTGGGGCAGAAGCCCGACAGTTGAAGTTAACGGTTCTCATCTTTACCTTGGGCAACATTTCCCTTCCCGGTCGTTTTAATTTCCGAAGTCGGAGAAGGAAAGCCCCAGAATCCATCAGGTTGCTGAGGTTTAACCCCTTCGTCGCCGAATTGGCTAAAGGACGTTTCCGTTTATGACATAAACTCAAAGTTGGGAAGGGATATTTTGCAGAAGAAACTATATTTTAACAGCCATCCTGTGTCTCAAAGTGGCGAGAATGGGGGCTTGTGAAAGGAACGAAAGGGTAGCGTCTGTCATCGGGAAGTTTCTTGTCTGGTAGAGGAGACATTGTCCTTGCCCTTAGCGAACAGCAAGTAAGTTAATCCGATCACTCGCGAAAGGAGACAGAACCATTCTCCAGAAGCTGTAGCTCCAAAGAATTACCAATTTAGTTATGTGGTGAGCACATTCTGTATGGGTTTGAGAGCCTTGGGTGGCCCGCAGGGTGAGAGTGTGCGCCATAGCAGAGCCGGAGAAGCATTGAACCCGTTAGCCCAAGTGACCTCTCGAATGCAGTTGCTTGAGCCAGGAGTTGGGGGAAGGGGGAAGAGGAAGGAATATTTTTAGTAAAGCTGGAGCTCAGAAAGGCGTTGATTTTTAAATAATAGTGAGAGCGCCTTGAAAGGAGAAGTTTTGGAAGATGTAAGGCTAGAAGAGTCATAAGAAAAGGCTGGGAAGTGGACAGCAGGCATTGAGGATTTAGCCTCGCTGGAAGAAAAGCCTTGAGAAGACCAAGGCTTGGCCCAGAGCTCATGGGTGGAATCCAGCCCAGCTCAGTCATTAAGTTAGGATCCTGGAGCCCAGTTTCACCTGAGGGTAGCTAAGATGGAGATTTCCCCCTGGAGCTGAGCTAAGGAACAAAGCCGCAGAAGGTAAACAACTGATTAATGTGCTGAACAGAGGACGCTGAAGAATTGAAGTTCCAGACCCTTGGTTAGTACTCTCCTTGGAGATATCCTGGGCTGGTGTTAACACAGGAAGCTTTTAGTATTTAGTGTTTAGCTTTTAATGTTTACTATAAATACCTTTGAATAATTTACTTAGGTTGAATTGTACGTAAGAGCTTGTTTGGAAAGGGCTCATGTTTCTTCTTTTGTATCCCCTCAGGACTTAAGCATTTAATTTCACACTATTACTGTTATTTTGCACTTACTGGAGTGTTCCTGAGGTTACTCTTGGATGTTGTGGCTCCCCGACTATTGGTAAGGAGCTCTAATGTTAAGAGCATATCTGATTTTTTTTAATACCATCCTTAATATTACCCAGAGCTGGGCTTCCCTGGTGGCACAGTGGTTAAGAATCCACCTGCCAATTCAGGGGACACAGGTTCAGGCCCTGTTCTGGGAAGATCCCACATGCCGCTGAGCAACTAAGCCCATGTGCCACAACTACTGAGCCTGTGCTCTAGAGCCCGCAAGCCACAAGTACTGAGCCCACACGCCATAACTACTGAAACCCGTGCGCCTAGAGCCTGTGCTCCACAGCAAGGGAAGACACCGCAGTGAGAAGCCTGCACACTGCAGCGAAGAGTAGCCGCGGCTTCCTGCAACTAGAGAAAAGCCCGCGCGCAGCAACGAAGACCCAACGCATCCAAAAATAATAAATAAATAAATAGTACCCAGACCACGCTCTATGTACAGTAAATTCTTGCTAGTCAATCAGAATATGTTTACTGTTTCACAGTCTCTGAATGTATAGCACTCAAAGATGGTGAAGTATCCCTCCCTAGAAATTAGTGTTTTAGAATAAAATCCTGACTTAGCCATTCAAAATACAAACACCAGCATTACAGATGTTCAACATTAGTTAATCCCTTACACCGAATTTTCAAACACTGCAGGTAGCATTAAAAGAGTTTACAGTTTCCTTTAGACATGGTTCTTGTCCTGGGAAGGTGTACCCTCTGGCAGAAAGATGAAAAAACTAACACCAAGAAGGTAGAAATGTGATTGTAAGAAAGGTGTGTACTAAAGATGAAAGTCAAACAGCTAGGGGGGTGTGTGTATATATATATATATATACATATATATATATATTTTTTTTTTTGGCTGCATTGGGTCTTCGTTGCGGTACGTGGGCTTCTCATTGCGGTGGCTTCTCGTTGCAGAGCACAGCCTCTAGGTGCATAGGCTTCAGTAGTTGCAGCACGTGGGCTCAGTAGTTCAGTAGTTGTGGCGCACGGGCTCAGTTGCTCCCTGGCATGTGGGATCTTCCTGGACCAGGGATCAAACCTGTGTCCCCTGCATTGGCAGGCCGATTCTTAACCACTGCGCCACCAGGGAAGTCCCTTTTTTTTTTTAGCTAGGTATATTTAGAATGGGGAAGGGGAAATCCTAAAAGCTTTCTGCTCTCTTCCTTTCTTTTTTTGAACCAAACATAATCTTTACTTTGAGTTTTATTTTCATCATGATACAGTTATTGCTCAAAGCAGGAACTGATGTTCGTTTCAAAGCCTTTTACCAGTTGCCCCCTGCCCACACTCGTACGCCAGACTTCACATGGGTAGCTCCACTGCTCTTCCTGCTTTTAGGCTTTCACACAGGCTTTTCTTCCTGCCTTGATGCATCTCACAACCTTCTTTAATATTTGCTTTCTTCAGAAGGTCTTTCCTGATTTATTCTTCCTAAGGTATTAGGGCATAGTGATTTATGTTATTTTGCACTTACTGCTTTATGTGTACTTTTCCTTATACAGTTTGGTAGATGTTCTGTTTCCCTCTCTCCTTCCCTAAAAAGTAAGAGGAACATAACTCCTCTTTGTTTTACTCATCAGGTCTTCTAGCATCCAGTACAGGGTTTGATGTCAGATCTGGATTTGAATTTTAGCTCTGTCGCTTTCTGTCTGCATTGCTCTTGGACAAGTTATAAAATTTACCTGTGCCTGAGTTTTCTCATCTGTGAAGTGGAGATGAGAATAGCCACTTCACAGGGTTGTTACAAGGATTAAAGGAAATGACTGTTATAGAGAGCTTAGCACAGTTCCTGACAGAGTAAGTGCTCTTACTCTGGCAATAAATGGCTGTTGTTACTGATATTTATTATTCCAGTTACCCTAGTTATGGCAGTACATCTTAATGTTTGTGAATATAGCTTTATATGGTCTCGATGTTTGATTACCCAGGCATTATATGTCAGGCATTGAGTCAAAGCAAGATGGATAAAACATCGTGTTTCCCCAGGCCAGTAAGCTTGTTGTTCCAAAACACTATAAGGGTATTAATGGAAAAATAGAAAGATGAGCAAGGTTCAGAAGTGCTACAGAGGAGGAAGTGGACGGTTTTATCAGGAGAGTTTAGGAAAGGATGCATAGAGGAGGTGAAACGAGTAGAACTTCATAGGACGAATAAGTTTGCCAGCGGACAAGGAGAGTAAGGGCTTCCTATGCAGAGGGAACAGCATGTGCAAAAAGCACAGAGGTGTGGAGCAGTACGGTGTGTGTGTGACTAAGGGCATGACTGGATTTGGAGTGGTTGACATAAGAAGAGGCATGAATGGTTTTAGGAACCAGTTCATGCAGAGCCTTGAATGCCCTGCTGAGGAGCCTGGGCTGGAGGTGAGGGGGAATCTCTGAAGGACTTTAATCAGAGGAGTCCCACGATTAGACTTGAACTTTAGAGATCTTTTTCTGAAAGCTGTGAGGGGGACTGATCAGAGTGGCAGGGAGACCAGTCAGAATGCTTCCATAATAATACCCTTACCCAGAGCTGAGGAGGAACCAAACAGGGCAGGGGTACCGGGGGTAATCTTTTGTGTATGTTCTTATGAAGTTTCTTTCTCATACCTGTATCTTGTCTCCTCAGTTACATTTGAAGCTCCCTAAAAGATCCTTCAATTTCCTTTCAAATGCTCCCCTTGCCAGTAAAATGGTGGGTACCATATTTCAAATACAAAGTGTAGTTGTCCATTGTTTGCTTCAAAGGCCTGGGAGTTCCTGGAGGTTGGGAGCCTTGCCTGGCTGGCCACATCGTCTCCAGCTTCTCCCTTGCTGGCATCTAAAAGGGCTCGGTAAATGGTGTGGCCTCTGCCAGGTGTTGGCTCAGTTAGGAAAGACTTGCACAGAACCAGCCACCCTCTCACCTCTAAGCCTCTTTTTGACCAGGAGGGGTTAGGGATAGCAGTTTCCTCTGTGTGCAGATAACTGTCCCGTAAGGTGGGAGAGCATGCCTTGACCTTTTAAAGACAATGCTAGTGTAGCCAGGCCAATCTCGCAACTTCTGAGTAAAAGTATTGGCCTAGTCTCTGTCCCTCTGCAAGAATCTCAGAATTTGCTGATGTGACCATAATTCATATTAAAATCTTCTCACTCACAGCTGCCTTAAAAATAGAGTCAGCAGAAATAAATAAACAAATAAGTAAATACTTTTTTTTAATTGAAAAAAATAGAATCAGTGAGGTCATTAGTGGTCCCTCCTTTCTTACTCTTGCTGGAGATGGCCTGAAACTTCTCTTACCTTCTTGGTTAATTTGGTTCTTGGATCACCTTATCCACCACCCACCCCAGCCCTGCCCTGGGGGAAGGTATTGGACAGATCCCAGCAGGCTCGGTCACTGTTGCCCACCTCTGTAGCTGGGGTTATAAATAACGGCCAAAACTAAATAGTCAAATAACTGCATTTTGAAAATTGCTAAAAGTAAAAAAAAAAAATCACTCTGATCCTGATTCAGTAGCAGTTCTTCTCCCACTCCTGCCCTTCATCTCCCCCTTTCTTCCACTTATCTACCTCCCTTTCCCCATCCAAGCTCCCTAGGGAAGCCAATCTGAGCACAAAGCCCTCATACAATGAAGACATCCTTTTCCTTATTTGACAGGGCCAGAGCCTCCAGGGCTGTAGTTATAGTTACACAATGTTGTTATGGCAGCAGAGGCCTCAGGGCAACATATGTTCCTGGGTGGTAATTGGGTTTGCTTTAACAGACTGTCTCTCCCTGGGTTCTCCATGCCCAAATTCACTTATCAAGAAAACCAGGGAATTGCTGTTATGGACGGGCCTTCTTTTTTTATTTTTAATTCTAGCAAAACCAAATTCTTTATTCCCCAGGATAGAATGTACTCTGTGATCATGGGTTGAGACTTTTTAGACTGCAGACATTTTCATGTATTCATTCAACTTATTGAACATCTGATAAGTGCTAGGCATTGGGTAGGAGCTGAGTGCACACTGTGAATAAACACACATGGTCTTTTCCTCCTCCAGCTGACGATTTAGGACAAGTGTGTATAGGAGGGGGCTGGGGGAGTATGACGTTCACCGGCACCAACCCCCTCCACCTTTTCAAAAGTTACTAACACAGTATAATAACACTAAATAAATGTCTGAAAAAATAAAAGACATCCTTAATCTCACTGGTGCCATAGAGCTATTTTTATTTTTTGCATATTGCCTTCCAATTTTTCTCCACATGTGTACATTTTATTACATGTACACGTTTTGTATAAATGCACTCATTGTTTACATGAAATTTCATATTTTTTACACATTCTCAATATTTCCCGTGTTTATCTGTAGTCCTCATAATTGTAATTGCCGTGTGCCATTGCAATGTGGCTCTGTGACATAATGTGCCCTCACTCCCCTATTTGGGATTATTGAGTGTCTTTTAAGTCAAATAATGCTGCAGTGAGAGTCTGCATGCATCTGTAGCTCTCCTGTTTTTATTTCTGCCTCTTATACGTTGCTTTATTTCTTTCCCCAAAGACTTGCCCAAATTTAAAGTGTCACCATCACTGTGGGAGGATACCAATTTTAAGATGTTCCCAGAACTGAGTGTTACCACTTAATAAAATCTTGCAAGTTTAGTAAAAAAATGAAAACTGCACCTCAAATGTGCTTTTCGTTTTATTTCTAGTTAGGATAGACTTCAGTCTTCCATGTGTTTCTTTACTAGTCCTGTTTCCTCTTCCATGAAATCCTATGTATTACTCATTTCTCTACTGAGGTCTTGATTTTCTTTTAAGTTTGTGTGAAAGATGCTTTGTCTGAGCCACATTCAGCTATGGAATCAGTGTTAACTAAGAAAGAAGATTTGCTTCATAATAATTTCTCTAGTTGTTTCTCCTCACTCTTTCTCTCTGGCTTCCCTATTACCTCTAGTGGTAAACTCTTTGTCAATTATGCATGCTATTAAGAAGGAGAATGATATTATGAACAGAATGTGTAGATGACATGGATGAAAGCAGTGGGGAGGCAGGTTATGTCTTACCTCAGCAAGAACTGAGGGGCCGCTTTAAAAGCTGTAGTCACGGGGCTTCCCTGGTGGCGCAGTGGTTGAGAGTCCGCCTGCCGATGCAGGGGACACGGGTTCGTGCCCCGGTCCGGGAGGATCCCACATGCCGCGGAGCGGCTGGGCCCATGAGCCATGGCCGCTGGGCCTGCGCGTCCGGAGCCTGTGCTCCGCGACGGGAGAGGCCACAGCAGTGAGAGACCCGCGTACCGCAAAAAAAAATTAAAAAAAGCTGTAGTCACTCTTGCCCACTGTAGAAACTTTGAAGATGGTCGTGTTGACACTATTTTCCTGATGACCTAGGAGAAACTGAGTACTAGGAAAAAAATTCGCAAACCAGTCAACTTCAGGAGGATGAAAAATGACCCTGCCTTCTGCCGTTTGTAAACTGAGGGTCATTTCATTTGTTGGGAGATGCTTTCCCAGGAACTGGGGCCAGGAATGTTTCTCTCTGAGTCACTTACACATGCTCAGTCAATCTCCCTTGTGACTAATTGTACCCAAATGTGAATCAACTGCCAGGGTGAGGGATGCGAGCTACAACTAGGAAAATAATTTCTCTATTTAAGGTAAATCAGCACATAACATGGTCCAAACTCACAACCCTGCTCTTCTTAGTCTTGCTGTAACCAACTGCGATTACTGACCCAACCCAATCTCAGAAGTTAAGGATGATTTTCTTACTAGTCTGGAAATTACTTGAGGATGAGTGGGCATCTGGTCATTTTTTTTACCTGCCTAGCCTTGCCAGTAGATGTCACTACACCAGACCACATTCTCCAAAGATAGGCCCAGAAGGAAAGAGAGGGCTTCAGAAAGGCCAAGTCCAACCATCATGACCCTATTCTCCCATGGCTTCCATTAATAACTCCCAACTATCAGGAATATGTATATACATGGTTCCAGACAGTACTAAGGCCTGAACTCAGAAGGCCAGGACCTCAGGTTCTGGGCAGAGTCAGAGTTCTTATCCAGAGGCCTTCCCCAGATTGGGTGGGGCGCACAGCTGCTGTAGGAAGGGTGGCAGGGTGAGAAGACCATTTAAATGGGGGGGGTACACATGATAGACTTATCAAGGAACAAGAGCCATAGGCTTGGGGCTGTTCCAAATGTCACTGTGGGGCTGATACCTCAGGCAAAGCACTCCACCCACCCTCCACCCCTGCCCCTCTGTCCATACTGACAGTGTCCATCCCTTGCCTGAGGGCTGCCAGGCTGGGGCCGGTTCATCAGCTTTGGGCCTCCCCAGGGCCAGCCAGACATAGCCACACCATGCCAGGAAACTGGGAAAGTTCCTAACAGTTCAGACTATCATTACTGTTCCCCTTCAAGACAAGTATAAGCAGCATTAATAATCTGGGGAAAAAAGCTCTTCTGTAAAGACTTTGGTTCCATGATCTTCTGTAGGATAAAGACTGAAATTCTTACCTGGCTGCAATGACCGCATGATCTGCCCTTTGGTGAATTCTCCAGCCCGTCCCACACAACCTCATTCTCTGGGCTTTAACCTTATTGGCCTTCCTGCAGTTCTCAGGAGTCCCCTGGTTCCTTCCACCTCAGGATCTTTGCACATACTCTTTACTCTGTCTGGAATGTTCTTTCCTCATTCTCTTCTTCACCTCTTTCCACTAATCCTTCAGCTCTAAGGTCAAATGTCATTTCCTCAGGAAACTATTTCCCGAAGCTTCCAGACTAGACCAAAGCCCTTATTTCTATACTGTTACAGCACCCGGCGTTTTTCTTCATAACATTTGTCTCAGTTTATAATTATATATCTATTTATGTGACTCTTTGGATTCTTTGCTTCTGTCCTCCCAACACATACCCAGGCTAGGTTTCATGAGAGCAGTGTCCATTTTACTTACCATTGCGTTCTCAGCACCCAGCACAGTCCATAGTGCTTAAGAGGTACTCAGTAACTATTGGATGTATGAAAGAATGGCAATAGTAATGATAAATGAAGGAAGTTAGACAACATAAGATTACTCTCGTACACACATTCATATAGCATTTGTATATGAAATATCGTGTCTAATTCTGGTCACTCAACTCCTAAGAAGACATATCAGAGTCCAAAGAAAGTTATCTAAATTGGTCAAGGGGAAAATGGAGGTTACCATATGAGGCAAAATTTTAAAGATTGTGGAAAGATGGAAGCTGAGACTATGATCCGTGCATATGAAAATATAAAGGGGATAGATGCAGATTTATTTACCAAATCCGAAAAGTCAGTGCGAAGGAAAATCTTTCAAAAACTAGACTGTGGACTCCCCAGAGAAGAGACTGTGTGTTATTTATCTCTATATTCCCAGCACCTAGCACGATGCCTGGCACATAGTAGGAGCTCAAGAAATGTATGTTGAACTATTTTGTTGTTGAAGCTTAAAAGAGGTAGACTTGGGTCTGGGGATAAAGTAGAATACGATTTTCACTTGGGAAATCCCAGAGGCAGAAAAGTATGAATAGGGTCAAGAAGGGTTCCTTTACATGTATGGACAATAGCTATACAATAGACTATTTCAGGGACATTAGGGCTATTCAAGGCCCATCCCTTGACCTTTTGAGATCATCCTTATGAAGGGCAATTACCATACACTCTCACAAAATGCATCTTCTCTCCACCAACAGGAACAAAACTCTAAACTATAAAAAGCATTGATCTCACCCTGCCTCTCACATTGTTATCTCCAGTGCCCTCCAGACTCTTGGGCACATGCCCTCTTGGTTCCCTGGGCATATTCTGCTCAGGTTTTCACCAAAGAAGGGAAAATCCCAGAAGGTGGTGCCCTTCAATCAGAAGTAAAAATGGCTGCATCTCTCAGGGCAACCAGAGCCTGGGGCTGGTATTCCTGAGCCCACAGCAGGGAGGCCAATAGCCCTGGTTCCAAGAATCCCTGCAACCAGCCTCCCTGGCATTTAGCCTTCAATCCCTGGCACTTACCCGCGCCCCCCACCACACCCCGGCCCCTTAAGCAGGAACATTTCAAATAATTTTTCTTAGAGCCATGGAGGGTTCAAAAGAATTCTCGTACATTAAAAAAATAAATCCTCCAAAAACAGCTATTGAGCTGCTCATCCTCACTTATTTCTTCCCTCTCCCAGCAGTGTGTGGCTTAAAGTAAAGGTTGAGGATTTGGTTGTTTGTTCATTTCCCAGCCAGCTCTGCTGGTCTCATCCTACCTGGTACCAGAGCGGTAAGGGCTGTATCATCTCTCAAAGATGGGCCCGAAGGCACAGGCATCAGGAAAATACTTAGACTCTTGTCAATGGTGTGCTGATGCATCATGGAAACTAGTCCCAGGGGCTTCCCCTGTCTGACATTCCCCCCCACCCCCTTCCAGCAGCCTATAAATCACTAAGGATTAAATACTGTCTGGAGGACCCTTCTCTCCCACCCTTATTCTGGGGCTCCCTGCCAGGCAGAAGGCTGCAAACTAAGCAGGGAGAAAAAAAGAGAATGGGCAGCAGGCAGGGGTGCCCATCATTTATCAACCAAATGCAGCGGTCAGTGGCTCTTTCCAGCAGCTCTCTGGCAGGCTGGGCAGGCAGTACAGCCAGTGTTTTGTGTCGAAATGGAGAGCACAGTCCGGCAAGAGTTCCCCTTATTTGGCTGTCCCACCCCGGACATAGGGAGTCAAGGGGTGAGCCCCTTTCTTTTTTTTGGTTTTGGTGGGTTCAGAATTAAACCACACTTTTGGTCCTGGATAGAGTCTGACTTCCTTCCCACCCTTTTCTGCCAAGTCTTCCCTAGGGCCTCCTCTTGTAGCTCCTCTTTTGACCCCAAGAAGAGCTTTCTCACTTTACTTGGCACCTTACAGAAGTTTAAGAGTCCAAGTTCCAGAGCTCTGGCAGTCTTTCTTAAAGGGCAGCACCACTGTTCTACCTCCTTTGATCGTCTCTGGTTTCTCCTAAATGGAAATCCCCCAGCTTCCCCATCTCTCTCCTTCCCCAAGGTAGGAAGCTTGGAGAAAGGAAGTGCATTTAGTCCATGCTTTTTTCAAGGAGGAGTTCCAAAAAATGTTCAACTCCCTCACCAAGAACAGCTGGAACCTGCCAGACTCACCTCCATAATTTCTGAGCACTGCTTCTCTGCGCTATAAACAAAGTCAGAGTTCTAGAGAGTTTAGGGCTAGGGGAGGGGACAGGGAGGCAGGGAAGTGGGTTATAGGATCTGGTCTGTATTCCTAACTCTGACCTTCAACTTCTGGATAAGGGTGGACCTCTAGGTCTGCATCCCTCTGACCTAGTCCATTGAACCCCCCAGTAGTGGTTATACACAGTCTTTGAAAGCAGATGAACCTGTCTTCTCTAGCTAGATAACCTCCAATACATTTCCTAACCTTTCTGAGCCTCAGTTTTCTCACCTGTGAATTGGGGATAGTTACACCAACTGGATAGGATATAATAACTAGGACTGAGGGTTAAATGATATTTTGTGTGCAAATTACTTAGCCTATAGGAAGCTCCCAGAAAGCAGAAGTATTCTTTTATGCTGTGTAGTTGGGGCATATGGTCTATAGCATCCTAATTATATGACCTTCTTTCCGGGGCCCTGATGTTGTGTCTCCACAGGTGGCACAAGCTTCTTGGGAATTCTGAGGAATGCAGACCCACCACAGATTCAGAGATCCCAGGAAGAATTTTTGGGGAAGAATTCAAAATTGGGTGTATATGGCCAAAAAGTTAACAGGGTTGAGATCTAGACCCTGACTTGACATTCTGGGCAAACACCCAGTAGGCCAGAGAATTGGATGGAGCTTCTGGGTGGGACTTCCAAGGAAGGTGCCAACTTGTATGATACTATCAGAGTGGCATGGAAGAAGTAAGACCAAGCTGCTTCCTACCCCAGCAGAATACATGCTACTTTGTAGATTACCAGGCCTTTGCCCAAGTTGAATAGAAGCAGGGGTCACAGAGGCCACTGGTGGAATGTACTGGAACATTCCAGGCCCTTCTGCTGCATAACAATGCAACTCCTCGAGGCTTTGAGCCATCAGGGTCTTCCAGGAAGAATTGGATACAAGGTCCTCACCCTCCACCATGCATAGCAAGAAATCACCTGCTCTGAAAGGAGCATTATTCTAAGCGCCTCCAACTTACTAAGTGGGAGGAGTGTTAATCCAGCCCTTTGGGACTTTTTCACTAAATAGAGAGACTTGGCTGCCAAGGCCATTTTGTTGAGCCAGAACCTTCTTGTGGAATAGATGTGCTGGGTACAGGATATCCACAGGAAAAGCCGGGAATAGGCGCCTGATCAATCAGGGCTGAAGAGTTGGATGGGATGTAACCAGGCTTCATTTTTTTCAGTCAGAAACAGATTTACAATGAAGCTAATGAAACTTAAGAGTCAGATCCCCTCACTTACACAGAACGCTTCCAAGTCCTCCCTAATTCTATAATTATTTTACTATTTAACTTAAAGAGGAACCCCCAAATTATATAAGTATTAGACCTCACAGAACCTGGAGCCTTCCCTACTTTTAGTCTGCAGGGCTTTTATTTATTTATTTTTATAGTGTTGCTTTATTTATTATTTATATATTTGGCTGCTCTGGGTCTTAGTTGTGGCACGTGGGATCTTTTAGTTGTGGCATGCGGGATCTAGTTCCCTGACCAGGCGTCAAACCCGGGCCCCGAGCATTGGGCGCGTGGAGTCTTAACCACTGGACCACCAGGGAAGTTCCTGCAGGGCTTTTAGCCTCAGCCTTCAGGAGTGATCAGAAACATTAGTTGGAAAAACAACCAACATTGCCTCAACATCGCCGGACGCAGTGGCTTGCACTAGTAGCGGACAAGAAATAACAGAGCAAATGGGTCCCTTTGCTCAGAACTGGGGAGAAAGGACAAACATATATAAAATGACTGAAGAGGAATTATGAAGCTACCCATAAGGTAGCACAAAATAATGGGCTAAAAACCAAATACTTAAGTCCTGGGGGCATCATTAGTGCCTCACAGGGTCAGCTGAGTAATGCTAGAAGGACCTGAGGTCTGATTGGAAGTTGAAGCTGGTGACGAAGATGGTGGAATTGCAGGGAGGGAGGGGGAATATCATATCCAAGTTTCAGAAAATAAAACTGAGGATGCATCTGTGGTGATATTTTACAGTTGTCTATTACAAAAGCCCTTTAGATAATATTCTTGGCTCTGAAAACAAATTCTGAGCCTATGCCCTAGGACTGAAGGAAATCAAACTAGAGACCAACTTTCACATCACTTGTCCCTTCTGTTATATTTATAATATATTTGGACTGGATTTCATGGTACTTGATTCCTGATTTGGTGCATGGTGTGAGGGGAAGGGAAAAGGATTAGGTGTGGAATTAGATGAAGAATGTTTAGGGTATTGTAGCTTATTTGCTCCAGAGGTCATTGTATTTTTTTTTTTTTTTTTTTTTTTTAAGTACGCGGGCCTCTCACTGTTGTGGCCTCTCCCGTTGAGGAACACAGGCTCTGAATGCGCAGGCTCAGCGGCCATGGCTCACGGGCCCAGCCACTCCGCGGCATGTGGAATCTTCCCGGACCGGGGCACGAACCCGTGTCCCCTGCATCGGCAGGTGGACTCTCAACCACTGCACCACCAGGGAAGCCCGGGTCATTGTATTTTTGAGGCTGACCTGGAGAAGGTAAATGGGGACAATAGCAGAGGAGAGAGGTCTAAAGGGGGTGAAACGAATAGGCCTTTTGGTTTATATACAGTCTCCTGAGAATGTATGCAACCAGCATCTCCTCTCCAGAGACTTTACTCTCTGAGGGGCCTGGGAGTGTGTAGGGGATGCAGACTCTTCCCACCGAGGTACTGCTCTAGAAACCAGATGGTCCCTCAAGGTACCCATAATCACATGACACAGCAGAACTAGTTTATTTTAATTCATTTTTTGTGAAGCACCATCTGCATGCTGGTCACAGTGCTAGGTGTAGTAATTAGCCTGAGGACAAAGACACGCCTGTTCTCCTCAGGAAACTTACATACTTTAGTGAGGAGGACCCTTTTAAAAATGAAGAATGCTAACCTGGGTATTTCATAGGTCAAAGAACCAAATCTTATGTCTTTCACAGTGAACTTTTATGGATATCATGGGGGTAGGTATATCTTTTTCATTAGATGTTCCCTTAAAAGATTAGCAGGGTCTGACATACATCATAAATCTCTCATCCATAAACATATCTAAATCCTTTTTTTTTAAACAGCTTGATTGAGGCATAAATTATATACCATAAAATTCACTTATTATACATGTATAATTCTATGATTTTTATTAAATTTATAGAGTTGTGCAACCATCACCACATTCCAGTTTTAGATCATTTCCATCACCCCAAAAAGTTCCATTGTGCCTGTTTGCAGGTCATCCCTGCTTCTGCTCCTAGCCCTAGGTTCCATTGTGCCCATTTGCAGGTCATCCCTGCTTCTGCTCCTAGCCCTAGGTTCCATTGTGCCCATTTGCAGGTCATCCCTGCTTCTGCTCCTAGCCCTAGGCAGCCACTGATCTGCTTTCTGTCTATAAATTTGCCTTTTCTGGATATAAATGGGATCATACGATATGTAGTCTTTTGCATCTAGCTTCTTTTACTTAGCATAATGTTTTTTAAGGTCCATCCACATTGTAGCATATATCAGTAGTTTATTCCTTTTTATTGCTGAATAGTATGCCATATAAATCTTTTGGAAGTTATTTATTTATGTTTTGAGGCAACACTGACCAGGATGCAGGAGCCCTGGTCTCCTGTCCTGCCTCTGATTTGCCAAGTGGCCTCTGGCAATTCATTCCCTTGTCTCGGCGCCCACTTCTCCATTTGTAAGATGAAGGGACTGGATCATATACAGTCTCTAATGTCTCTTCCAGTTCTTCCAAAAAGATCTACTTTGTATTTTTCATGGAGCGCCACTAGGTCCTGTATTCCAAAATTTTGATGTCTCTGATCCCACATTTACCCTTTACCTATTTTAAAACATCCAACAAATCCTTTATTGTTAAAGATGAGGAAGTTTCAGTTTTAAAAGGCTGCAGCTTAACAGGAAAATTTGATTCCCACCGAGAGGAAAAGAAGAGTTAAGGAGTGAACATCACCCAGTCTGAAAGAAGGAGAATGAACAAGTGAGATAACTAAGCAGAGGATAGAAAGTAGTGGGATGCAACAAGGGACAAAGTGTGTCAGAGTACCGAAGGTCAAAATCCAGGCCACGGTTACCTCGGGAGTAATGGGGCAGGGATGCAGGGAGAGGGAGGCCACCAGAGTGGGAGAGAGGTTGAGGGCTAGGCCCCCCTCCCTACTCTGTTCCCATAACCTCATTCGTTCCCTCAATACTCCTTCCCATTCCCTCTCAGGCTGCTCTGCTCCTTTAGCTCTGACCCCATTTCCTCAGGATCTCATTCCCTGAGGAACTGGGCCTGACATTTCAGACAGAGGCTGAGGGAAGGAGGTAGGTCAGAAAGAGACACTGTGTGTCTGTGTCATTTTATTTTTCATTTTTATCATTTTGGAACCCAGGGGCCAAAGACGTAAGTACTCAGACATTTACCAGGAAGTTCAGAGATAGTCCCCCAGGTACCAAGGAATGTCAAGACTTCTCTAGTCCCTGCTGAACAAGTGCTACTGAGTATCAGATTCTGAAGGGTAGAAATGGTGATTCAGAATTTCCATTCTTGTTGGTTATTATGGCGTAAATGCACAGGGTGAGGGCCAAGGTGCCCTGGAAGTAGGGCCGGACAGCGCCTTTGGAACTGGAAAGCTGCTCTTGGCTGTGACAACCCCAGCCTTCTCTTAATTCAGTAGCCAGCAGGATAAGGCCTCCCTGTGGATCCTCTGATCTTCCAGAATTCTCCACAGCCTTTCATCCTTGGTAGTCCCTCAGACTTCTGCAGCTTTGAAGACCCCAGGCCTTATAGGGACTGTTTGTGGAGGGGCTGTATCTCTGACTCACACTTGTAGGAAAAATAACTCCAATTCCTTGAGTCTTCATTTATTTGTGACACCTGTGGACATCCCAAGATCAGGCTGGAATCAAGGGACTAAGCATTTGCTGTTGGAACCCTCTAAGGCAAGTAATTCTCCCATAGATGAAAAACAATTTATCGATATACTTGGTGTAGGTAATCCTCCACTTTTGATGTTTTTGAGTGCCTGCCTCTGACCTCCCTGAAAGCAGGATCCAGCTCATGTCTCAATCAGAACAGCATCTAGACCACTTCTGCTTACAGGCTTCAAGGCCTGCTGGGCTGTGAACTCCAGAATAGGAAGTATGTATCTGAACATTATTGTCATTCCTTAGTGCCTAGCTCTATGTCTGGCACGTTGTGGTCATTTAAATTTGTGACAAGTGAATTAATTAGTGACAATTATGTTGATAAAGATGATAGGGGGACAGTGACAAAGGTTTTCTTGCAAGCTAGAAGATGCTTTGTAAGGCAAGACATCTCCCCTTAGCAGCATGCAGCCTTCTCAAAGCCATGGCCTTTTTAATTGGAGGAAACAGACAGGGGTTAATCTTCAGATGAGGACTTTATCCTCCCATCATGCCCATGCCAGGAGAAGCTATCAGTGATAGAGAAGGGAATAAGAGACAGCTGGTTGGGCATGATACCTGGGTAAGGAGAGGACAGGGATCTCCTCTACATGCCTGCCTTTGCATTCCTCCGGCTAGGTCAACTTAGTGTCTTTTGCCAGCTTATCAAGAAGGACCACGACTCTCTGGATTCAGAAGATCCAATTCTTCAGCTGTGCCACCTCCACCAACTCTTCTTCCACTGTCCAGGCTCTCTACTCCTGGTACTTCGGCTTTAGAATAAAATTTAAACTCCATATCCTTGAGACTACCCACATTACCCTTCTCTCCAAGGGAAGAATGCCTCTATCCAATAATATGCCATTTTATCTTTTTTAAAAAATTAATTTATATTTGGCTGCATTGGGTCTTCGTTGCTGCACGTGGACTTTTTCTATTTGCGGAGAGCAGGGGCTACTTTTTATTGCAGTGTGCGGGCTTTTCATTGCGGTGGCTTCTCTTGTGGAGCACGGGTTCTAGGCGCGTTGGCATCAATAGTTGCAGCACACAGGCTCAGTAGTCGTGGCTCGTGGGCGCTAGAGCACAGGCTCAGTAGTTGTGGTGCACGGGCTTAGTTGCTCCGTGGCATGTGCGATCTTGCCGGACCGGGGCTTGAACCCATGTCCCGTGAGTTGGCAGGCGGACTGTTTTTTTTTTTAACTTATTATTTATTTATTTATTTATTTATTTTTGGCTGAGTTGGGTCTTTGTTGCTGCCTGCGGGCTTTCTCTAGTTGTGGTGAGTGGGGGCTACTCTTTGTTGCAGTGCGTGGGCTTCTCATTGTAGTGGCTTCTCTTGTTGCGGAGCACGGGCTCTAGGCGTGTGGGCTTCAGTAGTTGTGGCTCAGGGGCTCAGTAGTTGTGGCACACAGGCTTAGTTGCTCCGCGGCATGTGGGATCTTCCTGGACCAGGGCTCGAACCCATGTCCCCTGCATTGGCAGGCGGATTCTTAACCACTGCACCACCAGGGAAGCCCTGCAGGCGGATTCTTAATCACTGTGCCACCAGGGAAGTCCCGCCATTTTATCTTCAGAACAGCTCTGTGAGGTTGATGAAGCACAGTTGATTCTGCCATAGAGAAAGGAAGCCATTTGTCCAAAGTATTTCAAGATTCCTCACTCCAGGGCTTTTACCTCTAACACACACTGTATGGCCCAACCAATAAAAATCACACATCATCTTCTAAGACTGCCTGAGAATTTACATGTTGGGTCCTAAAATGCACAAAGTTGTCAGGTAAGAACAGATTTCAAGAGACTAGCTGGCTCACACTTTGGCTCTCAGGCAGGTTGGTGGTCTAGAAGTTGAGTGTTTGCTGGGAAAACACTTGAATCTGAAGTCAAAAGACCTAGGATGTTAGTCCTGGGTCTGCCTTTTACTAAGTGGAAAATCTTGGGCAAGTCATCTAGCCTCTGTGACTTAGCCTTCTGTAAAATAAGGACAATGATATCTGCATTTTCTACATAATATCTGCATTTTCTACCTATTGTACATGTAATAGTCTACCTATTTTTTTGAATTTTATTTATTTTTTTATACAGCAGGTTCTTATTAGTCATCAATTTTATACACATCAGTGTATACATGTCAATCCCAATTGCCCAATTCATCACAGCACCACCCTCACACCCCCGCGGCTTTCCCCCCTTGGTGTCCATACGTTTGTTCTCTACATCTGTGTCTCAATTTCTGCCCTGCAAACCAGTTCATCTGTACCATTTTTCTAGGTTCCACATATATGCGTCAATATATGATATTTGTTTTTCTCTTTCTGACTTACTTCACTTTGTATGACAGTCTCTAGATCCATCCATGTCTCAACAAATGACCCAGTTTCATTCCTTTTTATGGCTGAGTAATATTCCATTGTATATATGTACCACATCTTCTTTATCCATTCGTCTGTCGATGGGCATTTAGGTTGCTTCCATGACCTGGCTATTGTAAATAGTGCTGCAATGAACATTGGGGTGCATGTGTCTTTTTGAATTGTGGTTTTCTTTGGGTATATGCCCAGTAGTGGGATTGGTGGATCATATGGTAATTCTATTTTTAGTTTTTTAAGGAACCTCCATACTGTTCTCCATAGTGGCTGTATCAGTTTATATTCCCACCAACAGTGCAAGAGGGTTCCCTTTCTCCACACGCTCTCCAGCATTTGTTGTTTGTAGATCTTCTGATGAAGCCCATTCTAACTGGTGCAAGGTGATACCTCATTGTAGTTTTGATTTGCATTTCTCTAATAATTAGTGATGTTGAGCAGCTTTTCATGTGCTTCTTGGCCATCTGTATTCTTCTTTGGAGAAATGTCTATTTAGGTCTCCTTCCCATTTTTGGATTGGATTGTTTATTTTCTTAATATTGAGCTGCATGAGCTGTTTATATATTTTGGAGATTGATCTTGTGTCTGTTGATTCGTTTGCAAATATTTTCTCCCATTCTGAGGATTGTCTTTTCGTCTTGTTTATGGTTTCCTTTGCTGTGCAAAAGCTTTGAAGTCTCATTAGGTCCCATTTGTTTATTTTTGTTTTTATATCCATTACTCTAGGAGGTGGATCAAAAAAGATCTTGCTGTGACTTATGTCACAGAGTGTTCTTCCTATGTTTTCCTCTAAGAGTTTTATAGTGTCTGGTCTTACATTTAGGTCTCTAATCCATTTTGAGTTTATTTTTGTGTATGGTGTTAGGGAGTGTTCTAATTTCATTCTTTTACATGTAGCTGTCCAGTTTTCCCAGCACCACTTATTGAAGAGACTGTCTTTTCTCCATTGTATATCATTGCCTCCTTTGTTATAGATTAGTTGACCATGGGTGCGTGGGTTTACCTCTGGTCTTTCTATTCTGTTCCATTGATCTATGTTTCTGTTTTTGTGCCAGTACCACATTGTCTTGATTACTGTAGCTTTGTAGTATAGTCTGAAGTCAGGGAGTCTGATTCCTCCAGCTCCGTTTTTTTCCCTCAAGACAGCTTTGGCTATTCAGGGTCTTTTGTGTCTCCATACAAATTTTAAGATTTTTTGTTCTAGTTTCGTAAAAAATGCCATTGTTAATTTGATAGGGATTGCATTGAATCTGTAGATTGCTTTGGGTAGTATAGTCATTTTCACAATATTGATTCTTCCAATCCAAGAACATGGTATATCTTTCCATCTGTTGGTATCATCTTTAATTTCTTTCATCAGTGTCTTATAGTTTTCTGCATACAGGTCTTTTGTCTCCCTAGGTAGGTTTATTCCTAGGTATTTTATTCTTTTTGTTGCAGTGGTAAATGGGAGTGTTTCCTTAATTTCTCTTTCAGATTTTTCATCATTAGTGTATAGGAATGCAAGAGATTTCTGTGCATTAATTTTGTATCCTGCAACTTTACCAAATTCATTGATTAGCTCTAGTAGTTTTCTAGTGGCATCTTTAGGATTCTCTATGTATAGTATCATGTCATCTGCAAACAGTGACAGTTTTACTTCTTCCTTTCCAATTTGTATTCCTTTTATTTCTTTTTCTTCTCTGACTGCCGTGGCTAGGACTTCCAAAAGTATGTTGAATAATAGCAGTGAGAGTGGGCATCCTTGTCTTGTTCCTGATCTTAGAGGAAATGCTTTCAGTTTTTCACTATTGAGAATGATGTTTGCTGTGGGTTTGTCGTATATGGCCTTTATGATATTGAGGTAGTTTCCCTCTATGCCCACTTTCTGGAGAGTTTTTATCATAAATGGGTGTTGAATTTTGTCAAAAGCTTTTTTTGCATCTGTTGAGATGATCATATGGTTTTTCTTCTTCAATTTGTTAATATGGGTTATCACATTGATTGATTTGCGTATATTGAAGAATCCTTGAATCCCTGGGATAAATCCCACTTGATCAAGGTGTATGATCCTTTTAATGTGTTGTTGGATTCTGTTTGCTAGTATTTTGTTGAGGATTTTTGCATTTATATTCATCAGTGATATTGCTCTGTAATTTTCTTTTTTTGTAGTATCTTTGTCTGGTAATATTCTACCTATTACATGCCTATTGTGAAAATTAAATGAGATGATGTAGGTGAAAGCTGTGAAGTACTAGACAAGAGTTAATTTTAACATCTCAGCCAAATGCATCTTTGGAGACTCTTTATGTAAAATGTACATAGTAATCCTTCTATGTTCATAAGAAAGTTTTAAAAGAATAGAGATTAGTATTTCATCTCTGGAGTCAGGCTGCCTGAGTAACCTTGGGCAATAAGTAATCTTGCTTCAGTCTGAAGACTCAATGAAGAGGAGATAATACCCATCTCATAGGTATCATGATGAGAATCAAATGAGATGATGTACGCAGGATGCTTAATATATACCCGGCATGGAGAAAGGAACTCACTGAATGTTATCAGCTACTATTACTGATTTTATTAATGAAGATGTGAGGCAGGGTGGTGCAATAAGATCTGATAGAGATCTGTGCTAGGAATCAAAAAGATTTACCTTTTGGGGCCTTAGTTTCTCTACTTGCACCATAATAAGAATCCATGGTTTTCTTTTTCCAGATTGTCATGGGGATTTTAAAAAAAAAAAGTATATGAAGACTTTGAACTAATTGGAATTGAGGAATGTTATAAATTGCAAGATATTTTTTAAAAACTGAGTTAAGTTTATAAAGACTGAATTTTCATCAGTTCATCAACTTTTGTTCATTCCTACCTGCCTTTGGTAAAGTTGTCCTCTTCATGGAAAAGGAGTACAGCATCTCCCTGTCAGTAAAAAAGATTTCAAATGTCAGACCTTGAAGTAAATTTTTCAAATCTGCAAGGATATACTCTTTGCAAAGAAAACCTTTCTTTAGGACGTTCCATTGCCTCAATTTGTTCTCTGTACATAGGCTGATTTTAATATTCATCCAGTTCATGAATTTCCACTTTGGGTATTTTCTGCTTTCAATATTTAATCCCAAGAATGACCTCTCCTTGCCTTGCAGCACGCTCCCAGATTACCTCCTTTTCTCTGATTAGTTAGTATGGCTTCAGGGAATACCTTCATTTTAACGTTAAGCCAGGCAAAAACAGAAATAGAAAGATAAATCTGTAGCAAGATCAAAAATAGATATCATGGCTAAATATAAACCTGGAGGGAATTATCTAATTATTTGGATGGTCCCTTATCACAGACAATCCAGGGTTGATTGCCTTTCACTTTTTCCATATAAGAGAACAAAATGGTTAATGAATACCACGAGTAACAATTTTTTCTTTTGAAGAGTAATAATTTTAAATAGTAACTTAAACCCTCTTTTCTTCCCCAAATCTCATCATGTATATTATAGTATATGATTTTCACAACTGCGTGCATTCTTTTTGGGGACCGTCCAGTCTCATTTTGACTTGTAGGTCAGAGAGCATTGAACTGGGAAGACCAGGACTTGCTTATGGAGTCACTGTGCAAATTTGGTCAACTTTCTCAGTCACTTTGTTCCTTCCACTCTGCTGAGCTAGAGTTGGAAGGGACGACTCTGCTCCTTTTCAGTCTCAATTTAATTTACAGGCTAGCAGCTGCTTTTTTTTAGGTTGGACCAACACCAAGTAAGGACTTGGAAATGTGAAGAAAGACAAATGTGGTGTCACTTGAGGCACAGTAGCCATTAAGTTCACGGATATAATGCAAATCGCATGCAAATGTTATGAAAACTTGGCATTAATTTGTAGAAACTTACTTTGGAGCTTGCAAGCAGCGTTGAGATCCTATGAGGATTCAAAACTAATGTTTTTAGGTTAAACCAAAAGTAAGGCTTTTTGAAGTTATTGGTTTCTCCATACTTGCCAGGACTCAACTGCTGAAAGTTTGACACTTCTCCCTGCCCCCCATAATGATTTCACTACGGCTTGATTCCATTTTACACCCGGTCCCGCCCCCGCTTAGCCTGACGTCACGTGATATTGTATTTGCATACTACCTGGGACTGGGTGTAACGCTCCCCTTTTCTGCGTCTTCTCATTGGCGGCGCCGGAAAACCAGCCCTCTTCCGGACGGACCAATCAGCGGACCCTCGGACGTGGGACAGCAGGCAGGGGTGGGGTGGAGGTGGGGTCTTAGGTTGGATCGCTAGGCATATCGACCAATCGTCCTCTGGTGTGGGAAGATCAAGCCGAGGATTGGTTGGGAGGAGGGGTCTGGGGATCCGTAGGCCAATGAGGGCTCTGGGCTGAGGGGGGCCGGTCTCCACCTCCTAGGGCAGATAAGCAGCAGCAGCGGGGGTTGGGGGGCTGTGTGGGGCTCACTGTGGGGCCGAGGCAGGCCGGCAGTCAGGCGGGCGGGCGATGGCGGGGGCCGCAGTGGGCGGCAGAGGCGGAGGTGCCTGGGGGCCGGGGCGCGGAGGGGCAGGGGGGCTCCGGCGGGGCTGCTCTCCCCCAGCCCCCGCCGGCTCCCCCCGGGCTGGGCTGCAGCCGCTCAGGGCCACCGTCCCCTTCCAGCTGCAGCAGCCGCACCAGCGCCGGGACGGGGGTGGCCGCGCAGGTGAGTCGGGCCTGGAGTGGGTGCGGGGGGGGTGAGGGGAGCCGTTGGGGGAGGGGGGGGGCGCGTGACTGGGGGGAGGGGTATGGGGAGAAGTGTGAGGGGGAAGTGGATGGGGCGAAGGAAGAGCAAGGGGGTCGCGCAAAGTCTGCGAGGACGGAAGGAGCAAAAGCAAGGAGTCGTGAACGCGGAGTGCACCGCCGGGACAGAGTGTGCAAGGAGTCGGGGCCGAGAGGTGAGGGAAGGAACCTGGCAGATGGAGGCTGGCTTTGGGGGCGTAACCGAAAAGTGGGCAGAGGTGTCGTGTGGGGGTGAGTGGAAGATGCAGGGGTGGCAGCGAGGTGTGAGGAAGGAGTGAGTTGCGCGTGATGGGGGCGCCCTGTGTAGGGTTTGAGCTGGAGCGAGGAGCCGGTGGGCGCTGGATGTCTGCACGGGAAGGGGGAGGGGCATGGAGGAGAGCCCCGTGGAGCTATGTGTTAGTTCTCCAACTTGAGTTTGGCACCAGCATCCCGTTCTGCAGCTCTAGAGTTCCTTTTCCCACCACTTCACGTGGGCTTCCCTTTCTGCCACCTCCTGGAGCCGATTTCTTCTGAGCCGTTGGAATAACTTAGTTTAACGGCTTTTACTACCGTACAAACGCTCCGCTCCTATTCCCTACATTCCTTTTGGTTGGCCCAGAAGTTGTATGTTCCCAGATCACTGACCTGCTTAATATGGCTTCCAACCATTGCGTGTGTGTGTGTGTGTGTGTGTGTGTGTGTGTGTGTGTGTGTGTGTAGAACCTGAGTAGTTTGCCCCCTGCCTTTCCCTCCTCCCCCCATCAAGGCTGTTTTGTCCTGGGCATGTCAGTCAACGTGGCAGTGGGGTGAGGGCTACATTCAAGTACATTGTGGCAAATACCCACACTTTCTGAACAGCACCAGAAAGATGTCTTGATAGCAGCTTAATAATGTGGTCGATATGGGGAAACTAGGGGAGAGCAAGCTTAATCTTGCTTTCACACTCAAAGTTGTAATGGATCCCCTGCAAATGCAGGCAGTTAGGAATGGGAAAAGGAACCTACTTGCATGAGGAGGTTGGCAAGAAGTTGAAAGTGAGACTTGCATTTGATTCACACCAAATGTGAAAAGATCGCTGCACACTTCCAAAGCCTCAGGGTCTACCAAACGCACAAAAGTCATGGTCCCTGCCATCTGATGGTTAATGACATTCTCTAAAGCAGAGTTTCTTGAGCTTTTTGTGATTACTAAACTTAGTTTCAGCACACCCCCTCCTGAAAGTATAGCTGCTACGGTGCCTTCCTAGGTAGGAATGGGATTAAGAGGGTCTCTGAAGTAGAAAATCCAAGTCTGTCTGGACTTCATTGTAAATGTTAGCATTGCATCTTGGAACGCAGAAACTTGGTCAAATCTGGTAGCAAGATGGTAACCAACTAGTAAAAGTATACCTAGAATCTGTAGAGCAGGGCAATGCCCAGATAAACTCATGCCTTTCATGAACTGCTGTAAAGCAAACCAGAAGACTACAAACCTGTTGGTTTTGTTTGAGCTTCCTTGGAGTCCAGGGAAGTTAGTAGAACAGCAAGCACCTGAACCTTAGTTGCTTTTAGTAGAAATCAACAGAAAGCCTGCCTGTGTATTAGTTGGAAATCTATTAGCGGTCATATTTTAACAGCAGTTATTTTGTGTCTACTATAGAACTAATATTTAAAGGACAAACACTGGTGGACACTGTGGAAAGAAGAGTGTAGCTTTGGATGACTGGGTTCTTCACATGGCCTGTTCCTTTTTTAGGGCCAGGGAACCCAAGATACTGGTAAAAACATAGGAAGCTAGAGCTCTGCACAATTTGTTGGGTGATTTAAGGCAGATTGGGTGATCTCTTGCTTATGGATTGGGCTGATGGATTGTTTCTCCACTTATTAGTATCCCAGAGACCCTAATAAGGCACTTACCTGGTCTGTAGTGGGATTATCTATAGTTCTCAGTGAGGCAGGAGAGAGGAAAGACAGGAGGAGGAAAGAGTGGCCTGAACCTGTGGAGTTCTTTGTGGCCAGACATTAAGGAGATGTTCCTGGCCTTTGGTTTGGGAGCACATCAGGTCTTCTGAATGTTAACTTTTACCTTTATGTGTGTTCAGATTGTTTCCATTCCTCGGCCTTGAGAAGTGGCAGAAGTGGTTTCCTTTGGGCCCATAGGATATATGTGATAGAAGTAAAAGCCTTGCAGTCATAAACCCTTAAGAGAATGGCTTTGCGTGCCAGTTACCTGGGTGTTGAATCCTTTTCCTAGCTGTGTGGCTTGGAGGAAGTTAAGTAACTTCTGTGCCTCAGTATTCTCATCTGTAAAGTGTGAATAATATCATCTACATCATAAGAATCAAATGAGTCAGTAACTATAAAGTGCTTAGAACAGTGCCTGGCAAGTAGAAGGTACTCTGAAGTGTTTGCTACTGCTTATATTGTTGTTATTCTCTCCACCCAGCCAAGGTGAGAGCACTGTTGGCCAGAGCCCATTGCCTTTTCAGGCTTCAAAGAGCAAACCCATATTGGTCTGAAACCAGTACTGCGGGTTTCAGAATTTCAGGGCCTCCCCTTGCACTTTTATTTGCTCATCTTTTAAAATGAGCTTTCTAAACAGGGCTGTGAAACCCAACTGTTTAAAAAAACATGTGAGCTGAGACGGAGTTTTAGGAACAATTAAGTGTCGTCACTTTCTGTTTCCCATCTCAAAGTGACGTAGTGTTCAGGGCTGTGCAGTTATCTCTCCACCACACACCCTGTTGTGTTCTTGACTAGGTATATTAGATGTTGTTTTAAAAAAAAAGAGTTATGATGTAAAGAGCAGGATTTACCTTCTGTGGCCATTTATCTGTAAGGGATGTCTTCATAAAGTGAGGAATGGCTTCATTTTTACAAGCCTGGGCGAGGGGTGTGGAAGGTAGAAGAGAGTGGAGAGAAAAATGAAGGTCAACTCTAAGATGCTAAGAGCTACTAGTGGGTAACAGAAATCCAGGATAAATTTCTTACTTCAATTTCCCCTTTAATTAAATTCTCGTTTATGTCTTTAGTCACTTGGAGGCTGCTGACTTTTATATTCTTCCAGGACCACTGATGATGGACAAAACGGGGCTAGGAGGTGAATTGTTCTGGGTTCCAGTCTTACCTATTCTGTTCAGTGTCTCCATATCCATGTCCAGAAGCTAATGTTCAATACAGCTTTGCAAGTTCTTCTCTAGTGGACCAGCCCCGCTGGCCAGCTGGGTGCTGGGGGAGTCCAGTGCCTCCTCTGCCCACCAGACTCTTCTTAAACCGGGGTTTGGCACTATGGCCTGCAGACCAAATCCAAGCCTCTGCCTGTTTTCGTAAATAAAGGTTTATTGGAACGCATGGAGCCCTGCTCCTTCATTTAGGTATTGACTGTGGCTGCTTTTGCACACTGACAGAATTTGAGTAGTTGCGCACAATGACAGAGTTGAGTAGTTGTGATAGAGACGGAATAGCCCACAAAACCTAAAATACTTACTACATGACACTTTTCAGAAAAAAATTGGCCTACTCGTTGTCTTCAACGATGTTCCTGACCAATACTCCTATTAAAAAGATGAGTTTCAAATGTGTGTAGTTACACCTCTGCAGAAAATCCTAAGGGGGTAAAGAAAACTAAGAAGCCTGTATCCCCACTCATATTTTAGGGAAAAAGAAAGGGGGATCATCAGCTTCCAGTCAGTTCTCAATCTTTATAGAAGATCAGCACATGTGAATCCATGCTGCCCACCCCCACCCTTGTCAGGTGACATGTGTTCGGTAGATATAAACTAGTTTAGATTTACATAAAAGCTTAACTGTTAGGCAAATTTGCATCTCCTCCCCTCTTACCCTCCTTCCAAATCTAACAACCCACAACTGCAGTGAACATATTTCAAAATCAGTTGGAAATTACTTTAGGCTTATCTCCTGTTTTGGATTTTTCTCCTTACCTTTTATTTTTCTGAACAGATCATTGAGAGCTGGTGGTAGTCATGGCTGCCCTCAAGTACTGACTTCCTCACAGGGACATAGGAAAGGTTTATTTCAAATGTCCATTAGGTTCTCCAGGATGGTTGTCTCAATGAATGTAAGGCAGCATTGTTATTAAATGCTATTCGTAATTATTAAACTCCTTTCCTTGCAGTGCTCTTGTAAACTTAGTCCTTAGGGGATGGGTGTTTAGAGAGGTATGGAACCACATAAAGGAGGTTGCTTATTCGAAGCTCTGAGACGAAGCCCTCATCAAACCATGGTCCTTGGTTTGAAACAGCCTGGAGATTAGAATAGAGTGTAATTTTTCTATGCCACGGAGCCATCTTGCTATAATGAAGCTTGGGCTGCAGTTAAAATCCTTTAAGAGCTACAATTGTGCTTTGAAAACCTGTGATTGAGGCAGCTTCTGTTTGGGAGGCATCAAACACCAGGCACTTCCCAGCCTGACACTGCTAGCTTGCTTTTGACAGCTTTGCTAGCACTAGGCACATGGTCAGCAAAATGCCCTGCTGAAATATCTGACTCTTAAATGTTATCACCAATGATGGCATCTTGAAACTGGGGGCTAAGGTGCCTAACTACTTTATCTTTTTGGTACCCAAAGGAGAGTGCGTCCATGTGTTCTTCAGTATTTTGGACAGTAAGGGATTATACATACGGAAGCTCTCCACAGGTCACATAGAGCGAGGATTTTTTAAACCATTTGAGGTCAAATGGAGAAGGGCTGAGAACAACAGTGGGGTGTGGCTGTAAGAGGGCATTGTTCTCTCTGGTTCTAGATATAGATTGTCCTCTAGAAAATTTGAGGCGGGATTGATTGCAAAATTTTCATAGTTGTGGTGGCAATATGAGCGTTGCCAAAGTGGTTGGTGGGCTTTAATAGCCAGAGAACACTTTACCTTCATTTTCTGCTAGTTTATAATGAATGACGTGATGGGCACCAAGGCCACACTATTCCATGGCTCTTTTTTTTTTTTTAATCTATTTATTTTATTTGTTTTAGTTTTGGCTGTGTTGGGTCTTCGTTGCTGCGCACAGGCTTTTCTCTAGTTGTGGCGAGCTACTCTTGGTTGCAGTGCGTGGGCTTTTCATTGCGGTGGCTTCTCGTTGTGGAGCATGGGCTCTAAGCATACGGGCTTCAGTAGTTGTGGCACACGGGCTCAGTAGTTGTGGCTCATGAGCTCTAGAGCACAGGCTCAGTAGTTGTGGCACACGGGCTTAGTTGCTCCGTGGCATGTGGATCTTCCCGGGCCAGGGCTCGAACCCGTGTCCCCTGCATTGGCAGGTGGATTCTTAACCACTGCGCCACCAGGGAATCTTAATGGAGCATCTTCCTCTGGATTCTTACCGCTCTCACATAGAGCCTTGGTGCCAAAGGATTCAGACTTTAGGGTGTGACATATTCTGGGGGCAGGCCTGGTTTTTGAGTTCTTATTGACACTATCATATATATCAAATGCTATATGACAGTAGGTCAAATGCTTTACTAGACTTACCTGGGCTTACTCTTATTCCACAGGCAGCTTGGAGCCCTTTGAAAAGGCTGGAAGGGAAAACCTTGTGTTTCCTTCCCGTTTCAGAGTGAAGGTGGGTGACCACCAGCAAGTTAGTTTAGTGAGACTGGACTGTCTCTTCATGAGTTAGTAAGTTTTATCCCCCTCTGAGATGGATAGAAGAGGGAGCAGGGAAGAGTGGAAGCAAAGCAAAGTTGAGTGGGGAATCTGGTCAACTTTCCACCTCTGCCTGAGTTGAGTCTTCACAGAGGGCTCCATTATTTGGTTTGCTGGTTTATGAATTAACCAAACATTAGCCAAATCTAGTCACATTGTTGGGTCCAAAACAAATCCTGATCTCAGAGAGAAAAGCGTTTTGGATTATATTTGAAGCTGTAAATTATCTGTTTCCAGTTCCTCTCCAGTTGTGTGGAGCTTGTGAAGGGGCTCTTGTTCTTGGGAACAGCTGTCTGGTGGGAAGCTCTGCACAGCTGGCTGCTCTCACCCAGGATTCAAGCTCATGGTCCTCAGTGAACCTCCTGGTTTTGAAAACTCTTCCTGGCACTTTGTTTTCTCCTCCACACTTTTCCTCAGGGTCGCTACAAAGCTGAATGCCCAGCTTGGAGTCATTTAAATGTTTATTCTTAGGCCCTGAGTACGCCTCAATCGAATTTTACTGTGTGGGAGCACCACAGCCAATCAAGGGTGGCTTCAACGAACTTAAAAGAATGCTATCAAAGTATTTCATAATAGAAAAACTTACAACTCCAGCCCCTGGGGAACCTGGAACTGAAGTCTGGACTGTGTGCAGACACTTAACCTGCCCTGCTCTTGAGCCCCAGACAGCTGACACCAGGGGTGGCGAGTGCCTTGGGCTCAGCTCTGCCTGCACACTCTAAAAGGGGGGAGGTTGGGGGAGGCCTGGGAAGACTCCTCCGGGGGCTTTGGTCGACCTGAAGCGGCAGGCTTCAGGGGTGAGGGAGTTTTCTCTCAGAGCCTGCCTGAATGTGGCTTCTTAGAGTTGGGCAGTATTTGGCAGGCAGAGTGATAAGTTTGGGGTGCCTCTTCTCTGACCCTGTACTCCCTATCTTGCAAATGGTGGGTGGCTTTTCCGGGGGGAGCTTTGTTAATGAGCGTAGGTCTAGATTACCACCTGCTCTGCCGCTTGCATCCCTCATCATCTGATCCTAAATGAAAACATGCAGGAGAGCATGGAGGTCTAACCTCCTCAAGAGGCAAAGGTAGGATTAAACATACAACTCTAAAAGCAAATTACTAACATGTGCACCAGTGAATAAAAGATAAATTCAAGCTGGAGGAGGTATAGAGTGAAGGAATATTCAGTGTTAGTTAGGGTTAATTAGACAATTACTGAGATGTCTCTAGTAGGCTTTTTTTTTTAATTGGCCAGTATATTATTCTCCCTACCATTAAATTAAATTTTTACTCTCTCCCTTCCCTTTTGAAAGTGGCACTGGTGTGTCCTTGTTTAGTCAGCTGTGTACTTTAACTTTCTCAGATCTCTTTAGTCCCTTCTGCCCCATGCTGGAAATTGTGTGCCTGCCTTTTTAAAAGGTAGGCACCTCATGTTTCAAGTTCAAGTGCAATGGAACTCACCCTGCAGCTTGAACAGATTTGAGTGTTTTTGCAGAGGGAGGGCCAGGGCAGATGGGGATTGTTGTGCTCAATAAATGCTTGTTGGATGGAGTTGCTGGAAAGGCAGCAGGGGTGGGGAGAGTGAACCACACTTCCCCAGGCTCATTTGAAATGGTTTTTTCCACTTCTGGCCCCCACACTCTGTGCCCCCTTTATAATACCCCTCTTTAGCTACTTACAAGGCCCCCCCACCCTGCCCGAAGTGTTACTGTTCTCTCTTCAAATCACTGGTCTCCCATTCATCCTGGTCATTGGGCTCGAAGCCCAGCTGGTGGCGAAGACGTGGCATTTCCATGGATGTCTTCGCTAGGCCTGTAGGTTCTGTTCGCCGCACACTTAAAGCCAGAGGGTGAGCTTGGGCCGTTAGTTACCAGGTTGATCCATGGAAACAGCCAATGTTTAGGATTTTGTTGTGATTTTGTAAAAGAGCCAGAAGACCTGGCTTTAGGCTTATATGTGGATATGGGTGAGAGGCCAAGGAGACAGATGAATGCGGGATGTTCTTTCACTCCAGGTAGATTTGCACCAAATTCCTAGTAGTGCTATAATGTATAGCAAAGGAAAGCAGGAAAACAAAATCTGAATTAGCAGCTTTTCTAGACCAGGGTGCAGAATTGCCTATTGGCTTTAGGGTGGTTTTAGAGGTATGATCAGGCAGGAAGCCCCCCTTCCCAAGGCAGGCACCATCCTTTATATGAAGCACTGCTGATTCCTCTTCTCTTTTCCCCACCAAATGGGGGAAATGCTGGCAAGAGATGCTCACTGTCATTCCCCAGGCCCTGATACCTACACTGTCATCCATGGAGCCTGTGTTCCCCTGCCAACCACGGGCCTGGTGGCTTAGTCAAAATGGTTTTATAAACCTGCTCAGTTGTGGGTAACTTTGAACAGAATGAAAATGTGATTGCAAGGAAAGAAAGACAGCTTCTCTTCCCTCCTCCCCCCTTCTCTCCCCAACCTGCCACACTGCCTTCCCTTTAAGAGTTTTCTGTGCTCTATGCGTGTTTGATCGCCCACACGGCTTTGAGAGAGCTGCGGCTGATAACACATGCGCTCCCTGCCCTACACCTGCAAGCTGGCTGAGAACCTGACGCCCAGCCCCTATTTGGGGATTGTCTTTGTAACTCATGCCCATCAGATATGACACACAAATTGGAGTTGAGGGTGGAGTGGATAGCATTTGGCATGACAGAGGGGATGCAACCAGAGAGCTTTCACAATATCATGTCGTCTGGATTTCGAAGTTGGGGAGAGGAGGCCCACGTGAGGCCATCCATGTGGTATGTGCACATCTTAATGCTGAAGGCAGCCCCTGGGCTCTTTCTCATTAGAACCGTAATCCTGGGGAGTTTTGTGTTCACAGGAGAAGTCTAAAGCAGCTGCTTCTGTGGAAAGGAAGAGTCTGTGGATCCCAACCCTGGAAGGCCCCAAAATTCATCTGCATTTTTCAGGGAAGCTGAGAGTGTGGATAGTGTTAGTTTTGACAACGCGTTCTGCGTGTTTAGCTCTTTGTTGCTCGCAGTCGGTACCCTGGAACGTTTCTCATTCAACCTTGCCACAGTCCTGCAGGTGCAGGTGGCATTTGCTTGTTTTTGCAGATAAGGAAACTGAGGCCCCGAGAGGAAGTGACTTGCCCAAGACCATGTGACTAATAACGCCCTTTTGCTCCTGATCCAGGGCTCTTCCCACATATGTGTGCAGAGTCTGTGGGGAATTTCTCCTCAGGCTGGCATCCTCTGCTGCCTGCCCAGCACACACCCGGCCTATTTCCCTTCTGCTTATATACCTGTATTCCAGGAGCAAAACTTCATTTGTTTAACTGACCAGAAGAGAATTGGAGAGGAAAATGGGCTGCAGAGAAGTCTGTTTGTTCCTTCAGCACCCCATAAGTAACTATCCACTTGGTTCAGCTGATTGGAGGGTGATGGTTATTACATTAGATGTGTGATGTGGTGACAGCTTTTGAGTGTTTCCAACTGGTTGTAGATATGCAATTTCCACGTGGAATGAGAAGCTAACCAGGGACAGCTAGGGCCCAGGAGGCAGGGTTTTCCTGCCTCGGTGGGGTCATGGTCATGGTTACTGAGCTTGGGGCCATGTCAGGGAGATACTCTTAAGATGGAGCTTACAGGAAAGGGTGTTTTTCTTCTGTGTGACTATGTGGAACCCCCCAAAAGCACTCAGGAGTAAATGTGGGTGGTGCATTTCTGTGGTGGGGGGGGCTAGGTGCAGGTGGCATTGTGTCATAGGTGACACTTTAGTCCTCCATGTAGCGGACGGCTGGTCCAGACCTCCCCCACCCCTGCCATACTCTGCCTGGGCGTGTCTCCCTCTCCTAGCTTTAGGTTAACTGGGAGTAGAGTCGTTGTGATACGTGATAGTGCCTTTATGAGACAAGTGTGTGCCCACTAAGGGGACCAGAAGGGACTTGAACTCAGGAGAAAGTTCCAACTAGGGACGTGGTGTCATGGAGAAGTGCCTGACCTGCTTCATAGAGAGGGTCATGGGCAGCTTTTACCTCCTTATTTCTCTTACAAAACCAGATTTCGTGTAGAATTCTTGAATATTCTAATAACCATATGCTTATGTGGAACCTTCCTTTCCCAGTTATTTCCCAACTGCATGAGGTAAAGCCCCATTATAACAAATATTATAAAAATGATTCTACATAATAAAGCTATTTCCATGCTTCATCTAAATGCTTTTATTGTTGTTTTTTGTGGTTTTTCTCGTTCAGAGGAAAAGAGTGACCAACTACCTTATGTAACAAGTACTTTTCCTGGTCCCTGTCCGTGTACTCGTTCATCTCTAAATCAGAACACTCGAGGGCTTGCTGTTTGCATTGGAGGCAGGGAGCAGGGAGCAGGGCTGTGGACCATCACCAAGTAGCGCGGCCCCCTTACTTTCTTTTCGCCTCGAACCTCCCACCCTCCTGTCCCTCCTGATCGTTTACAGACAGACCACCACACAAACCCCAACAAAGGACAGTGTGTGTATGTATCTGGATGTGAGCGTCTGTGTGTGTGTCTTGAGTGTGAATGTGTGGGTGCTGGGTGTGAATGTAGGGGAGAGCATGTGTATGAGTGTGTATGTGAGGAAAAGTGCATGTGAAAGAAAGCAAATGATAAAGCAAACGGGTCAAATGTTTAAGAATAGGCAAATCTGGGTAGAGGGCATATGGGTGTTCTGGGTACTGGTCTTATTCTTACATCTATATGTTTGAAATTATTTCCAAATAAAAAGTTTTAACAAATGAATATATGCTAGACTAATTTGACTGTACCAGGAGTTCTTTAAAGTTTCTTCTATCATCCTTATAACATCTCTTATTCTCCCCATTTAACAGAAAGAACAACCGAAGCCCAGAGAAGTTAAGTGACTCGTCTTGAGTTCATGTAGCACACTGAGGCGGAGGCAGGATTTGGGCCCAGGTATTGACTGTTATAGTAGGAGACTGCAGCTTGTCCCTGCTGCTCGAGCTGGACAAGGTTGGCATCAGGTTCTGAGAACCATTGGGCACCTGCGGCCGTGTGTCTGAGCCCAGTCTGTGCCCCACATTGACCCAGCAGCGGGGTTAGCAGGGTTGCAGCAGGCTGCTGATCCACACTGAGCATGTTCAGGATGTCCAGGTACCTTCTAGGGAAACCTGCTTCCTCATTCTGAGAAAAACTCTCACTCTGCTCTTCACTCAACTCTCTTCATTTTCTTAAAATACATGAAATCGGAAGACTCTCATGTGCCAGAGCCATAGAGTAATACTACTTCGCATTTTTATGGTAGAGATCCAAGGGGAAAAGGAGTCGAGTTTTGTCTAGAAAGCAATGTCAGGTTATGGGCCAGGCCAGACAGCTTTTTTGCCTATGTACCAGTCGGTCTGTTGTGCCCACCGCCTTGTGAATGTACAGGAGCCTGCGGAGTTACAACTTCATACACAAAGGGAGGGCTTCACTCTTTGTCAATGAAAACTTTCCACTAACCGCAGGGCCCCAGAAGGGGTGGATCTGGTAATCACCGCTAAGCAGAGTTAGAGGTTCAGACACTACTGTTTGTTCCCAGCCCCTATTCTCTCCCTCCAAACCGCATGCTCTGCATCTATCTGTGCTCCTTGAAGGCACTAGAATTATTCCTGACATTTTTGCTTACTGACATTTCCCACCAGCTTCCAGGATTGGGGTAAGTGAATGAGTCTGACTCTACTCCTTAACATAGAAAAAACAGTTTTTGGAGAATCTTTACTCTGTGTCCTTTATCTAAAGTGCCTCCCTGCAGCCGCCCTAGAATGTGAGACTGTGGTTAAGTTAGCATCAAAGGATTTTTTCATGGATTCCAGCCAGTTCTGTGAAATAGACCCATGAGCATTTACTATATTATTACACCAGTTTATACAGTTAGATTGTTTGTCCTGAAGCAGTTATCAAGCTATATAGGCTGTCTCCAGTATTCTCTTGGCTCTGTCCCACTCCAAAATCAGCGCCCGGTGGATGGCATCCGGAATCCGGACAGGTTGCAGGAGGATGAGAAAAGGCTGCCCCCAAGTCTTACTGGGTTGTCTGCAGTGTAGAGGTCTGTGTTAGAGCTGCCGTGCAAATGGCCAGAGCTGTCTGTTTGGAGGGGACTGGGACCACTGCGCTTTCCCTTCCAGTTCTTAGAGGCATGGATGGGGTGTCTTGGTAATTAACACCCCAGACTGTTTCCCTGGATCATATTCTCCTCTTGCTTCAGGAGGATAAGCCTTTTCTTTACCTGACTTATAAAAGAAGGTGTCATTACTATTAAGCAGCTTTTGATTTAAGAGCAGATACAAAGCCCATTGTAAAAGGGGAAGATGGTGTAACTCACCATCCAGTGGTATGTGTTGCCATGTCCTCCTTTGTGCCTGGAAGTACATGTGGAGAGGTGACCTGACAAGCATCCTTCTGTTATGAAGTTATCATTGGTCTCAGGCAGACATTGAGGGTAGGAAAAATCTTCCCAAGGTCATACCTTTCAAGGCTCTTTCTAGAGGGACCATCTAATTTATGTTTCAGACAAGGTTTACCCTGGAGGCACTATATAGCCTTTGAGCCTCCCTTAGGAGATCTGAGCAACCAGCAAGACCAGGGCTTTAGAGCAGGGGCTGCCCTGGAATGTTGCCCAGCACACACTGGGGTTTTTCCACCAGGCCCAGCCTGGGAATTTGCCTGGGATTTGGGGTCAGGGTGGATCAGTTCCAGAATGCCAGGGGCCAGGTAGGGAATCACTAAGTGGGATGTAGTGGTCTCTCAGGTATTTCCTTTTTGAAACTGGGGACGCAGTAGAAGTTAAGAGATGGACATAACCAGAGAAGATTTTGCAAGTGGGACAAAATGATCCACGCAGGTTTTCAAAGCTTTGAGGGTTGTGCAGAGTTAACCCTAATAAGATTTTAGACCCTGAAGGCAAGGCAAGTTCTGTGACTATACATTCATGGCCCTGAGGGACATAACTGTGTAACTGCTCCTTTAAGCCCCCCTCCCCACCCCCCAGCCCAGAGCAAAATGAACCAGAGCAGAGGTCCTGACAGACCTACTGAGGTGTAGCAAGTGAGCAAACCTGCCCTCTGAGCTCTGATGTCTACTCGGCAGTTACCACGTGACCAGCCCTTCTGCCTGTGGCGAGCCACAGGTAAATTGAGCACTATTTATACTCTCCTGCTTGGGTGAGGAAGTTTGAGAGATGGTCTGGGAGCGCACAACACAGCTGTCTGATCAGCCTAGGTAAGGCATATCTCCTTTTGACTTGGTGCCTTTTTTTCCCCCTTAACTAATTTTGCCCCGGGTAACAGCATGGGCTCTGGGGCTTTCAATTTAGCTGAATCGGTCAGTAGCCATCTCTTATTTACCTTTAATAGTTGGAGAATTCTAGAACTAGAGGAGGCTCAAACTCTCTAGGTACAACCTTCTGCCTTCTGGTGGGTGAATATTGAGACCTCTGGGGGCATGTAATGATCTCTCCCTGGAGCTGTTCAGGGGCAGACTCTACAATCTCCCTCATTCATTCTGATGAGCAGGAAGTTCTTCCTTTTATCTAGCTGGAATCTCTCCTATTCTAATTAAGTCTCTTCTGCCCTTCCTTTTTACACTCATGCAGAAGAAGACATAAATTCTAATTCACTTCATCTTCCTCTTGGGATCTAGCTACCTTCGCTTTAGCTATTTTTACCCATCTTCCCTGGGATCTCACTGGTTTCTACGTTCCTGTAATGAATGAGCAAATGGATGCCCAGGGTAACTTGGTGGGGCATATCTGAGGTTATATCCAACTCCAACTGTGTTTCTGGATCATAGGAACTCTTTAATTCTGTGCACAATCTGGGTCTTTCTCCTGGGATGACATACCACTTTTTTTTTTTCTTTTAATATTTTTGGCTGCATTGGGTCTTAGTTGCCGCGTGCAGCCTTTCTCTAGTTGTGCCGAGTGGGGGCCACTCTTCATTGCAGTGCGCGGGCATCTCATTGCAATGACCTATGTTGCTGCAGAGCCTGGGCTCTAGGTACGCAGGCTTCAGTAGTTGTGGCACGTGGGCTCAGTAGTTGTGGCTCACGGGCTCTAGAGCACAGGCTCAGTAGTTGTGGCGCACGGGCTTAGTTGCTCCGCGGCTTGTGGGATCTTTCTGGACCAGGGCTCGAACCCGTGACCCCTGCATTGGCAGGCAGATTCTTAACCACTGTGCCACCAGGGAAGCCCGACATGCCACTTCTTTTTCTTTCTTTTTTTTTTTTTGCCACTTCTTAATTTAAAGTCTCTTTCCCTTAGTATCTTTATTCTACCTTGTACTGATTTACATCCTTCAATTCCTTGCCTCCTAGTAAGCCTCATTGACTGTTTCATTTCTTCTTGCCCACCTTCTCTTTCCCCAAATTAGAAGACCAGAACAGTGAACCAATTGAATTTGACTAAAACCTGCCAAGATTGAACTGCTAAACAGCTTAGATCCTTGCTAAGGAGTAAAGTTAATTCTGTCTTCCCAAATTCCAAATTAAGCCAGTTCTTTTTTTTTTCCCTCACAGCTTTATCTTGGAAAGTTTTAAACCTGCAGAAAAGTTGTAAGCCCAGTACACATCCATTTATCTTTCACCTTAGACTCATTGATAACTTTTGGCCACAATTGTCTAATCTCTCTTCCCTTCTTGTGTGTATTATGTATATGTGTGTCTCGACATACACATATGTGCATCCATAGGCACTTTTTCTGGTGAACTGTTTGAAAACAAGTTGTGAATATCTTGACACTTTGCCCGTTACTTCAAGGGCATCTCCTGAGAATAAGACCATTCTTCTACATAATGATAATATCATTATTACACATAAGGAAACTATAATTCCATATTATCTAATATCCAGTTCATTTTCAGATTTCCTCTTTGTGGCTTTTTTGTTTTTATTTTTGATCCAGGGTCCAGTCAACGTTCTCATTTGGTTATGTCTTTAAAAAAATCTGTTTAAAATTCCCCTCCCATCCCTGTCTTTTTGTTTTCAGGTTTTTTGATTACTGACTTATTGAAAGTGTGGACAGCCTTCTAGCTGTCCCACATTCTGGAGTTTTGTGACTGTTCCCTTTCAATGGCACTTGACTTGTTCCTCCATCTCCTGTATTTCCTGCAAGTGGGAAGTTAAGTCTGGGGCCCAATTCGATTCAGGTAAAACATCTTGGGCATGAACATTTCGTGGGTGAAGCTGTGTACTTCATAATACATTGCTTCAGGAGGTACACAGTGTCAGAATGTCCATCACTAGTAATGCTAAGTTTGATCATTTGAGGTGGTGACAACCAGATTTCCCTTTGTAAAAGTACATTATTCTCTTATATGTGGTACATTATGTAAGTGTTCTGTTCCCCACAGTGTTTCTCCCAGTTGTTTTGGCATCCATTGCTGACTCCTCCTGACTGAGCTGTTACTTTGGGAGCTGCATAAAGCCAGTTCTAAACTAACACTGAAGGACATGAGTATTGATGTGAGTTCTAAAGAGGAGTAAAAAAATTTTCTTTGGGCTTTTAGAATCATTGGCGGGAAGGCAACAAAATGAGGCCATCAAATTCTGTCAAACTCTAGGTATTCACACATATGTTGCTGTCTGGCAGTTTACGTGAGGTCAGGGAGAAGGCAGGCTGGATGAAGCTAAAAATAAGTCATGGTTTGTTCACAAAGCAGAAATTATTTTGACTATTTGAACATGATCTATAATTCTATTCTTATTTCCTTTTTTTCTTTCACTCGATTTCCACTGTCCTCACTAGAAAAGGGATCCCTCCTTTTTAATTGTCTTCCTCCACTTGCCCTACATGCCCAGTGGGTAAAACAGTGTCCCCGAGACCCAGGTCTGATTGTGCTGGTTCCCAGTAGGGAAAATAATAGAACTCTTCCAGTCCGTGGGGAAGTTCCTGAACCAAGGCAGCCAGACAGTCATGACAGTTGAGTCTGACAATGAAACACAAGGGGGGAAATGCACTTTGAAAGTCTTCTGTGGGGGAAGAAAGGCCTGTGTCTCAAGTTGCTCTGTGGCGTTGGAGAAATCAGTTCACCTGTCTACACGAGGGTGTTCCTGGGCTCCCACCCAGAGAATCCCTGAGAGTGTGTGGGGCGCACACATTCAGAACAAAAATCAGAGTAGGGTTTCAATCATAGTTGTCCTCTCACAGGATTTACTGTAGATGAACCTCCCCAATCTCTGGTTCTTCCTTCACCTCTTTTATCTTTAAAGAGCTAAGTGGACATCATGATTTCTCCTCTACTTGATAAGAATCAGATTGTCGTCTGAAGTGAAGATACTGAAGGGTTTATGCCTGTCCTCTGAGTTTATAGCCACCCAGAAATTCATCCCTCCCAGGTAGCCAGGCAGTGAGGATTGCTGTTAGATGGAGAAGGCTAGGCTATGGCTACTTATGCTGTTCTTAACAAAGGCCAAATAGATCCCAAAGGAAAGCATGCTCCAATCAGTGACTGCTAGTATCTTGTCCTGTTTTAAGAATGTTGAAATCCTTCAGAACTCCTCTTCATAGAATTCAGATAAAAGGTGAAAAGTTCACACCACTTCCTTTCTTTCGAACTGCAGCTTCTTGAGAATTGAACAAATGTCTAAGTAACTGCTGTCTACTCTTCATACGCGCGCACGCACACACACACACACGTACGCTTTGGGATCACCCTTTCCCTCCTTGCTGATAAGAAGAGTTAGGGTGTTCCTCATTTTTTCCCCATAGTGACCCCTCCAAATGGGTTTCTCCTGACCCTTCTCTCCAGCTGCCCATGGATGTGGTCTGCATCCTGGGGAGTCAGACACACAGCAAGAAAAGGTTTCACCTGAGCTACACACTTAAATATGGAGACAGTATTAAATACGGAGTTAGTATTAAATATGGAGTTAGTATTAAATATGGAGTTAGTATTAAATATGGAGTTAGTATTAAGGTCCTGGCTGAGAAGTTTTTCATGTGTATACAAATATCACTTTTTTTTTTCTCTTTAGGTAAGCCTTCTTGGTAAGGGAAATGTGCTGTTACTCCTTTTTTCTTCCTTCTTTTTAATCTCACTTCTTTAGTTTCTTCTCCCTGTTATGATTGAAATGAGCTATTGCTTGGGTTTGAAAGAAGTGTTTAAAGCCCCAGGTTTAATTTTCCCAGCTGGGATGGATGGGGTCTCCTTGGGCTTTCCAAGGAGGGCTTCTAACTCTTGTACAGTCATATTGAGGATTTCGGTTTGACCACAGCTTCCCTCCAAAACCCACATGTCCCTGAGTTAAGCAGTTAAGCGGCGCAGGACCACAAGCAGCTCAGAAGACTGCCTGCACTGTTTAATCCCAGCACACATACTGAAATGGAAAAGTAATCCCTGTGAAGCTGTGAGGAGGAACTTCCCCTACTTACTGCAAATCTGGTATTGGGGAATATTTAGAAATTCTGCATCCCTGTTTTACTTTGCTCCCCTCCAGGTTATCATTCCCCCCCGCCTCCCCCACCCCCAACAAAAGTGCTGCATCACAGCTAGGAGACGGGACAGGACAGGGCCTGCTCCCTCAGTGTCTAACCGTCTGCCCTGCCTCAGCCTCCTGGGTGGCCCTTTCCCTGCCTACTTCTCCTGAAGTGAAGATCAGTGGCTGAAAAAAGCATATTGTTAGAAAAACGTGTAATAAGATCTCATTTTATTAAAAATACATATGCACACATAGGTGCACAGGGAGAGATCAGGAAGGATGTGCAGAATGGTGATTTCTGAGTGGTGGCATGCATCGTTTTTATTTTTCAGTTTTTGCTAATCTGCATTTTTAAATTTTCCTTTAACTTCCTCCTGTCTATGTACAGCTTCTGTTATAATGAGAGTTATTTTAAAGAGGGAAGGCAAGAAGATTAGTGCTAATAATGGCTCAAAGCCCAGTGACATGAGAAAGTGACTGGTAACTTGTTTGCTGAGCCTGCCAGTTGCTGAGTTTTTGCCACCTGTGAAATCTCATTGGCTGTCTCTCTTCTTCCTTCTGTAGTCCTTCTTGGGTATTTTGTGGTCACTCAGCCTCAAGCTAATGGAGGATGGGTGGAGAGTAGCCTTGTCTGGTTTCCCAGGTTTCTCTCTACTGCATTGCCCCAAAGATAGTAAAGTAAGTGAAGTAGCCCCCCTAGATTCCCAGCCAGGACCCTCTGGTCAGCGGCTGGTCTCTCCTTGTAAGCTGCTAAGCCTCCACCCCACAGTCTATCCCTGGCCAAGTTGAGAAGGGCAGCCACAGATGCCTCACTTCCTGTGTCGTCTGCTGCCTTCCTCCTTTCCCTGACCCCTCCTAAGAGCTGTCGCCCTCCTCCTTCCCGGGTTCCCGCAGTGGGGGTTTGCTGGTGTGGTCAGGCCTGAGCTGATTTCCAGCCAGGAATATGAGGGAACAGCAGAGACCAAATGGTGATCCTTCTGAAGAGTCAGTGGCTGGAGGAATCCCCCGGAGGTTGAGCTGGCAGCCTGGCCCTTGGGGCTCGTATCGGCCTGCCCCACTTCAGCTTGGTCAGCAGCTTCTTGTCCTGCTCCTCCTGTGTCTGCAGTGCCTATCACAGGGCTGGTTTGTGGTGGGCACCCAGAACCTGCTACTGAAGGAATCAGTCAGTCTACTGTGGTGTGCCAGGCCCCTCGTCAGCTGTTTGTGTGTTTCTGCCCTATTCACTGTCCCCCAAGGTGCAGCAGACACTTGACCGCTGGTCCACTCCACTCAGAGCCTGCTCTCCCCAAAGCCATACAAATGTAGCAATTGGGAGACAGGGCCAAGTGGCTCCGGAAGATAGCACCTAAGGCTTCTTATCTCTGGTGTGTGCTGTTTTGTTTTGTGTTTTCCATTTGCTGTTGCCCAAGAACCAAAGCATCCTCCACTGCTCAGCTGTATGGTGAAATGGCCTGGCCCTGTGCCAGGGAGCTTCGCCAGGTGGTTGGGCTGTGGAGGCTGCTGCATGCGATGGGCCGATAATACCCCACAGCGCTGTAAACAGGACACCCCACCCTCCCGCAGCCACCCAGCCAGGGCCCCGCAACTTGCTGCTTTGTCTTGGCCTGTCATGATAGGAGCGTCTCTTCTCAGACAGGGCAGCCAATTGTCCTGTTTCCCAAATCTGAGAGGGGTACTTTCCAGAAATGAAACCAGTTCATCTTCCGACCACAAGCAACCGTTGTGACTTCTCAACACTTCTCCTTTAACCATAATCACACAATTGCAGGGCAGAACCCCATCCCCAGATCTTTCCGGTGGGTGCACCCATGAGGGAGGGATAAGCGCAGGAGCCCCTATTTCAACTGCACTCACTTGTGGGATTTCTTAGAGGATGTTCCCGACTGAGGGAGGTCTCGGTGCTGACAGCGCTGCTGATGCCCACGCCTCCCAGCGGCTCTCTTTCGCCTGCATCATTCACTCTGGGTGCTCTCCTGGCTGGGTTAGACCAACACTAGGAAAGGAAAGGGCTCTGACTGAAGCTGTGGGCCTTCCCAGGGGACAGTGGTGGCTGGAACTCACCCTGCATGTCTCCTCTTCCTTCCCCACCCACACCTTCAGTCCTAAAAGATTGTGGTGTGGGGAGGGGCTGACTGATTGGTAATTGGTAATTGGTTTGACATGATCTATCTAATGAAGACTTTAAAGCCTTTTTGCATCTCATCTTTCGTTGTTTACAGCGTCCCTGAGAGGTAACTGAGGCTGGGACTGTGCTCCTGCCTGCCCGATGGGAGAGCAGGCCTGGTGAGGGGGGAGGGCATGAGGTGTGGGCTGCAGTCACGCCACAGTGAGGGTAGAGCTGCAGTCAGAACCAGATCCCTCACACCTGAGCCCCTCCCAGATATTCGGGGGCCACACTGCTCCAGCCTGTGGCCCCTTCGAGAATGGCACAGAACATGTCAATGTCTGGCTTTGGCTTCAGTTTGTGTTGCGTTTGGAGGGAACCTTGGTTTCGCCCTTAATCAGTTCTGGTGCCCAAATTAGCAGGTCATCACCAAACCATTTGGGGTGGGGTTTTTTTAATAAGTGGTAGATTAGTTTTCCTGTCAAAATCTCATCTTTTTATTTTTTTTTATTTTTATTTTTTTTTGCGTTACGCGGGCCTCTCACTGTTGTGGCCTCTCCCGTTGTGGAGCACAGGCTCCGGATGCGCAGGCTCAGCGGCCATGGCTCATGGGCCCAGCCGCTCCGCAGCACGTGGGATCTTCCCGGACCGGGGCACGAACCTGTGTCCCCTGCATCAGCAGGCGGACTCTCAACCACTGCGCCACCAGGGAAGCCCAAAATCTCATCTTTTTGAAGTGCCCCCTCCCTTAGTTTCTGGGCGTGAAGGAAACATGCACTTTCATCACCTCAAAGGGTCTAAGAACGTGGGGGTTTGGGAGGGGAGCTGGGGCTTTGCTGAGCGCTTTGAGACAGAAGGGAATTCCGTCACCTTGCGGCTGGTCAGGAGCTGGGCCGGCACCCTGTGCTAGGATGTAGTCACTGTAGAAATAAGTCTGAGGCCCAGCGGTCTCATTTAAGGAAAAGAAACTGAGGCGAGTCCTCCAGTTTGTCTTAGATGCAGCAACATCCTTGCAGGCCTAGCAGAGAGGAGGGGGCTGGGTCAGAGGCAGCTGGTTCTCTATTGGGGTACTTGGTTTCTCCCCATTCGCCCTTCCTTCCCCTTTTTCTTTTTTTTTGTATTCGTGTTTTTGTTTTGTTTTGTTTTTGTATACGGAGGAGCAAGTCAGAACCGACAAAGCGCTCAGAGTCTTTATGAATAACTTAGGTCAGATTTGGATGTAGAGTTGATCAAAATGGGTGGTTGGATTCTTTTTTTTTTTTTTTTTTTTTTTGCGGTATGTGGGCCTCTCACTGTTGTGGCCTCTCCCATTGCGGAGCACAGCCTCCGGACGCGCAGGCTCAGCGGCCACGGCTCACTGGCCCAGCCGCTCCGCGGCATGTGGGATCTTCCCGGACCGGGGCACGAACCCGTGTCCCCTGCATCGGCAGGCAAACTCTCAACCACTGCGCCACCAGGGAAGCCCCGGTGGTTGGATTCTTATACCAAATTCCAGGATCCTGGGTCCTCCCCAACCCCGGGGGTGCTGGGGAGTAAAATGTCATCTCTGATTACTGCCCTTGAAATTGGACTCCTCCTGTAACTCGCGAATGAGGTGGGCTGTGAAGAGTATCAATGGGAAGATGTAAAATGGGCATATGGTTTACTAGAATCCTTCCCACTAGGCTTCAAAGGCTTCTCCAAAACACCAACCAACCAACACCCCAAACAAAAAATTGCTATGTGGTCTCCTTCCTTACTCCCTTCCCTGAAGGAGCTGCCAGGCATTTCTTCCTTCAGGTATGTAGGCAGGTGTCCTGCACCCTTGGAGGTGTTCCTGATGCAAAAGGGCCAAGAGCCCTGTGGACTGATGTGGGAAGAAGGAGGCTTGGATTTGGATGTAGGACTGCCTCCTGACTTTCTGGGCGACCAAGTCCAATCTGAGACTGGACTTCTCTGTGCCTTGGTCTCCTTATCAGTCTTTCTGGAGCCCCTTTAGGAGAACAAAAGACTGTACACACACAAGTACTTTGTGAGGAGGGGGCAAAACTTGAAAGTATTATACAAACTTGAAAGTATTATACATACTTAGGGTGCAAGGCACACAAACTTAGAAGAGCATACGTAGGGCCTCAGGATGGAAACATTTCTAAAGGAGGTTTTTGCAGCAATTTCTGCTGAGGGGCTGAGAGAGGCGGCCCCAAGAAATCTTTCTCCCCAGTGCTTTTTTCTCAGCCCTGGAGTCCCAGCCCTCTTTCTTCCGACAGCAGTGAAGGAGCTGTTAGAATCATGGTGTTCTGGCCTCTCTGCCAGTCTCTGGCTCATCTGCTTCCCACCTGCCTCATTGCTTCTCTGTCATGTAATCTTGTAAACTTGCCTTCAAGGGCCCCTGCCTCAACAGTGGGCTCTTAGAGACAGTTTGGGAGAACCACAGGACAGCATTTTGGTGTCTGGCCAGGCTGCCGGCATGGGTCAGGATCTCCCAGAAGTATCCATATTGCCACCTTTTGATCTTAAGCCCACGGTAGAAAAACGAGTGGTTGAAATGCCGGTGTAGGGGATGCAGTTGGGGCTTGAACCCAGCGTGCCTGTCACTAACTTTCTGGGTGACAGGTGCAGGGAGGGGAGGAAAGAGGTTGGGCCTCCCTGAGCCTCAGAGAGAGGAAAGGGGGCAAGCAGCTCAGGGGTATTTACTCACAGGGAGCAGGGTGAGCATGGATGTGCAAGGCACGCAAACTTAGAAACCAGGTGTAATTAGAGCAGGCTCTCCCTGATAGTAACAGGTTTTTGATTTTATGAGAATACTTAGGCATCTGCCAATCTCCAACCCTATGCTCTAGATGCTGTGTGGGGTTCAAAGATAAATTAGACAGGCCTTGGCCACAGGCTGTTTATTAGCTGGGATTTACAAATACTTGTAATCCAATAGAGACTGGGAAGTACTAGAAGAGTACAAAGTACTGGGGAAAATCAGAAAATCCTGAGACATTCCTTCCAGGGGACTCAGGAAGCTCCGTGGAGGTGGAGATGTTTAGGCTGGCCCTGATGGATGGATCACATTTCAGCCCTGAGCACATGTGCAAAACCTCAGAGGAGGGCAGGCCCAAGACATGGGTGGGAAATGGTGCATAGTGTAGTTTGTCCAGGACATAGAGATCTTGAAGAGGAGTGACGTGTAAAGGAAAGGTAAGTGGGACCAGAACACAAGGCCTATGAGTACTGTCTTTGAAAGAAAGCCTTTGAAGAGTTTAAAGAGTGTTAAGGTCATTTAAAAGGGTGTGTTGTAGGTCAGTATATATTGATTTGGAAAGGTGTTTATGATATAAGGTAAAAACTCATTGCAAAATAATATGTACAGTATAATCGCATTTTTCATTTTAAAGCATACACACACACGCACACACATACATGCACGTACATAGAAGGCAAGGCCCCCGAGGATATATATCTCATAGTATTATCCGTGATTATCTCTGGGTGTTGAGATTTGCAGTTTTTTCTGTTTGTTTGCATATTTCTTGAATTTTCCACAATTCACAGTACTTTTTTTTTGGCCACAACACATGGCTTGCAGGATCTTAGTTCCCTGACCAGGGATCAAAACTGGGCCCACAATAGTGAAAGTGAGGAGTCCTAACCACTGGACTGCCAGGGAATTCCCCACACTACTTTTTTTTTTTTTTTGCGCGGTACCCGTGTACCCATCTCACTGTTGTGGCCTCTCCCGTTGCGGAGCACAGGCTCCGGACGCGCAGGCTCAGCGGCCATGTCTCACGGACCCAGCCGCTCCGTGGCATGTGGGATCCTCCTGGACTGGGGCATGAACCTGCATACCCTGCATCGGCAGGCGGACTCTCAACCACTGCGCCACCAGGGAAGCCCCCCCCCCCCACTACTTTTATAAGTCATTTTTAATTTGTTTTTTTTTAATTTATTTATTTTTTAAAATTTATTTATTTTTTTAAATAAATTTATTTTTATTTATTTATTGACTGTGTTGGGTCTTCATTGTGCATGGGCTTTGTTGTGGCGAGCAGGGGCCACTCTTCATTGCAGTGCACAGGCTTCTCATTGCCGTGGCTTCTCGTTGCAGAGCACAGGCTCTAGGCGCGTGGGCTTCAGTAGTTGTGGTGCACGGGCTTAGTTGCTCTGCGGCATGTGGGATCTTCCCGGACCAGGGATCGAACCCGTGTCCCCTGCGTTGGCAGGAGGATTCTTAACCACTGCACCACCAGGGAAGTCCCTTTAGTTTGTTTTAAATGAGCACATACTATATGATGGCTGAGGAAAATGACCTAGAAATATGTAAGGAATTAGATAAAACCTGAGACTAAAAGTTATCCATGCAATAACATTTATGATATTCAAATTGGGGTGGGGGAAACCTCTCAAACCTCCAATAATATGGGAGGGGCTAAGCAAACTACTGTGTATCAACTTGGTGGAATATTATGTAGTCTTTAAAAATGACAGATATGTAGATTGTTGATACTTGGAAATGGGTAGAACAAAGCAGAATATCATGTAATACATTTCGTATTGATTATACTATGTCAAAATGTGTGTAAATATTTAAATGGATTTGGAGAAGATAGTATTATTAGTGTTTCTCTCCTTTTTTTTTATTGTGGTAAAACACACATAACATAAAATTTACCATTTAACCGTTATAAGTTTATGATTCTGTGACATTAAGTACACTTACAATGTTGTGTAACCATCACCACTGTCCATTTCCAGAATATTTTCATCACCCCAAGCAGAAACTCTGTGCCCATTAAATAATAATGCCCCATTCCCTTCTCCCCCTAAGCCCCTGGTAACCTCTGTTCTACTTTCTGTCCCTATGAATTTGCCTATTCTAGGTACCTCATATAAGTGGAATCATACAATATTTGTCCTTTTGTGTTGGTTTTATTTCATGTAGCATAATGTTTTGAAGTTTCATCCATGGTATAACATGTTTCAGAACTTCATCCCTTTTTGAGACTCCATTGTATGTATAGAACACATTTTGTTGATCCATTCATCTGTCAGTGAACACTTGGGTTGTTTCTACCTCTTGGCTATTGTGAATAGTGCTGCTATGAACATGGGTATACAGATATCTCTTTGAGACCCTCTTTTCAATTCTTTTGTATATATACCTAGAAGCGGAATTGCTGGATGGTATGGTAATTCTATATTTAACTTTTTGAGGAACCTGCCAACCTGTTAGTGTCTTTTTAATATAAAGCTCTTCAAGTTTATTTATATCTACAGTCCCCAGTTCTTTTGCTGTGCTTAATGCACACATGAATTATCAAGAGATTAGTACAGATGTGAAAGCATTTTGCTCTGCTTAAAGGAAAGAGCCTTACAGACCTTAAGATAGTACTGTGTTTTGAATGTGGCTGCGGAAAACACGGTCAACCCAGATGACTGAAACTTACAGATGATTCCAGAATGCTTAGACTTTAGCAACAGTTTCAACTTTTACCTTCCCCCAGAAAGCTTTAATCAAGGTAAAAAGAAAAATAAGTGGGTTTGTAACTGGTTTATTTTTGTTCTATTTAGCCAGAAGTCAGAGACAGAGGAGAGAACCAAAAGACTTGGATATTCTCCTGGATCCTGGATAGTTGAAAGTAGTTATGTCGTTCTCTTTGTCTCAGTCACCTAGGTTCCCTGGAGCTAATGGTCTTGAAGGAAATAGGAAGAGTCCTTCAGTTAACTGGGTTGAATTTGTACATAGGAGCCTTGCAATCAGTGCTGGAAGAAGGCAGGAGATAAAAGGAAATGAAAGGCAGGATAAAAGATGGAGGAAAACTTGGTTTTTGTCCACTTCCAGTTACTTCTTTAATGATGGGAAACAGTCCTGCTCTCAGGAAACTCAGTGCGGAGACCTGGGAGTTCACAGTCTGTAGTCCATTAGGAACAGGAGAAAGAAGACATGTGTAAAGTAACCCCTCGTCCAGTGTGAAATGGTGTAAATTGTTTCCAGTGACAAAGACCAGCTGGATAAGTCAGGAGAGCTTTCATCATGCTGTATGTGCTTTTATGGGCTGCTTCAAATTCTGTAGGAGGGAGGTAAATATAAGTGAAGATGCAGCAGTCTGGTGAGGCTTCCTAAAAGAGGGAAGGTTGGTTACTGTGTCTGCTGCCTCCATGCTGACGTCCAGGTGTGCGGGCTGTGCTCTCTTCCAGCCAGCGTCCCGTGTTCCGTGGCCCCAGAAAAGCCAGTGTGTAGGCCTCAGCCACCCCAGGTCCGGCGTACGTTCTCCCTGGACACCATCCTCAGCTCCTACCTTCTGGGCCAGTGGCCACGAGATGCTGATGGGGCCTTCACCTGCTGTACCAATGACAAGGCCACCCAGGTAATGAAGCTCTCTGCTAATGGGATAAGGGATAAAGGTGGGGTGGTGGACTGGCCGAGGAGGCCTTGGGTCGACTTACCAATACTCAGTCATTGATGTGACTTGTCCTGGGTTTTGGCTGCACATACGCACCATGTAGCTTTTCATCATCTCATGTTAACCAACTTGGTTCTCTTCGTAAATTTACCTGAAAATGAGTTTGCATTCCACCTGACTGGTGGGAGAGAGAAGGCAATCTGGGTTTATCAGTTTGGCTTTGAGTATTCATGTGTGGGTATACAAGAGTTGATTTTGGAATTTATCCTAGGTTTTAATAAATGAGATTTACGTTGCTAAAACAGACCAACATTCAACTGAGTATGCATTCCCCAGACAACTGGAAGAGGTGGCCCGAAAGTGTGTTGAGCCAGGATAGATCCCACTAGAGTAACAGGAGTGGAAAGTTCTCAGATAATGGAGAGTTGATCCCTAATCAGCAGCCCTCCTGGGATTTCGGTAGACCCATTTGAGTCTGATGGAGCCCAGGTCCCCTCTTCAGGGTTTTTCTCTTCATTAAGAATCCTAAACTTAGAAGGGATCTCTGTAATCATCCAGTCCATTGGTCAGCTTTTGAGTAAGGTAGTGTTAGCCTGAGCAAGAAGTCATCTCATGTGTGAAATTTTACAAAGATATCTCTTCATCTGACTTACGACTTCAACATTTTCAGCAGTTAAGTTTTTAAGAGTCAGATCTTCTCCCTTTTGATGCAGTTTAAGCCCATTCCTGTTCAACTTCAGAACAAATGAGTTGTTCTCAGGGAAGAGGAAACAGGGTGGGGAGAACACAGGCTCAGAGGAGAGGCAGCCCATGTCCTGGGGGGTGCTGGGCCAGTCACTCTTCCTTTGCATGTCGCTGGAGTGTGCCCGCCCCGCCTGATTGGAGGTGGGGTGCCGGCCAAATGGGAAAGGGTTTTGTGCGCTCGCTTCCCTTGTCCTCCTCTGCCGAGCACATCTCCCAGTCCCTTTTATTTATTTTTTAAATGAGATCCATTTTCAAATGTTATTAGTGAATGTTTGAATGCCCAGTACTGTTCTTGGCATGTCAGAGTGGAGAACAAGGAAATGAGAACAAGATTTGACCTTGGTGTGTCTGGATGCCAGTTCCATGAAGGCCAGTGAACAGGGAGCCAAAGGATGAGATGGGGCCAAATGTCTGGCACAGTTTACAGGAGGGGAATTCTCATAGGAATATGCCACCTTGGACCAACAAGAGTTGCTGCAGTTAAAATTAATGGCACTCTTTTTTTTAATTAATTAATTTACTTATTTATTTATTTATTTTTGGCTGCGTTGGGTCTTCTTTGCTCTGTGTGTGCTTTCTCTAGTTGCGGCGAGCGGGGGCTACTCTTCATTGCAGTGCATGGGCTTCTCATTGCGGTGGCTTCTCTTGTTGTGGAGCACAGGCTGTAGGTGTGTGGGTTTCAGTAGTTGTGGCACGTGGGCTCAGTAGTTGTGGCTCACAGGCTCTAGAGCACAGGCTCAGTAGTTGTGGCACACAGGTTTAGCTGCTCTGCGGCATGTGGGATCTTCCCTGACCAGGGCTCGAACCCGTGTCCCCTGCATTGGCAGGTGGATTCTTAACCACTGCGCCACCAGGGAAGTCCAATGGCATTCTTTAGATCTAGGAACAGACTGTGAAGGGAGAGTACGCTCCGGGTAGCACACCGACTTCCCAGAAGCCCCAGACACTGTTGTTCCCTGTGTCCCCTGAAAAGGGCAAGTAGGATAGGTTATACTTCCCCTTCATGTGCCTGAAGCACCACCCCTTTCTCTTTTGAGAGCGTGTTTAGTCCAAATAATGCGTCTAGTCATGGAGGGCTTCCTGGAGGAGCAGGACTTGAGGTTGCTTTGGTTGTGTAAGTTCATGATTACATCCCCCTTCGTCAGATGGCAGGCTTCCATGCAGCCCACCTACCTATCCCCATATCCCCGTCACTGTCATTTCCTGCTACCAGCCTTCTAGGAAGCCTCCATCCCACTCCTCAGATGGCGTTCTCTTTGTCAACTCAAGGCAGGGTTGGCCTCAGATGTTCCCTGGCCGGATTTAGAGGCATGGGCTCTAGGCTGTGTGTTTTGCTCAGGCTCCAGCTGCAGGCCAGATCTTTTATATAACAAGTCCGGGCTTCTTGCCACAGCAAGACAGAGGCCAGCGATGCGCCTCCGCGGGTCTGGCAAGGCCGAGCTGTGCAGCTTTCCTCTTTCCCTGGGCTGGGCTCCAGCCCTCGAGGAACCCTTAGCAACCTGTCAATATTGTGGCTGCAGTCAGGAGGTGGGAGAATTCTGATCAACGTGGGCATCCAAACCCCAGTATGTGCTCTGCCCATCTTTCATTCCTGGCCTTCTGGGAATTTTCTGCTTCTAGGTTTTGGGCTCCATTCAAATTCTTGCTTGAGCACCCTGGTCTGGCACAAGCTGCCTTCTTCAACATCTCCCAAAGAAATTGGTGCTCCTTCCCTACTGAGCATGGCTACGTCACCCAGAAGGGACTGGAGATGAGGGAGAGGTTTTATGGGGGAGACACAAGGGGGTGCAGAGAAGAGTGGAGGGAAGGTAGGAGGCAGGATCTACCAAAGTCCTTGAAAGCTGTTAAGTCACTAAAAATAGATGATGCCAGCACATTTCCTTAATTCCTTTGAGCTCGAGGGGGGCCGTTCCCACCCCTACCCCCACCTTCTGCGCTTTCTCTTCTAGCCACACCAGTGAAGTACCTCCACTGCACCTGGCAGGCCCTCACTTCTGCTCTCTTATCTGTGCCCCCGACCCAGCCCCACACACACCCCAGCCAGCCGCCAGAGTGTGTGTTTGGAGACCTCATCAGCCTGGCACTCCCAGGGGCAGGACTTGCAGTAAGGACAGCAGCCATAGTCATGGTGTAGGCCGAGCAGCTCGGCTCCCCTCTCTGAACCCCCTAGAGCAGGCAAGAGCCCTGCACGTTTCATATCAGAACACCTGCCATTTAGATAGCCCAGCACACTGCGTCCTCAAGGCTTCTCCCAAGGCAGAAGATGGGTTAAAAGCTCTCGGTTCTCGAATTGCAGCAGGCTGCCAACAGTCCCAGTATTCCCTCCCTGGGCTTAGCTGTGTTTTAAGCCCTTAGGCAGGCGCAAAGGATAGCACGGGTGGTTCCCAAGCAACTTGCAGTCTGACATGGAGAGCGGGCTTACCCAAATATTTGGGGCAAGTGAGGAAGAGAGGTGGATGGATCTTATTTGGGAAATTGGTTCTCCTAAGGAGGTGTGAATGTGGTCATCGGGGAAGGAGGGCTTTGGAGCGGCTACATGTTCTGAGCCAGGATGGGTGATGGGAGCGGGATGACCAGGTCTCCCAGAGGTCAGCTTGGTGGGTGTAAGGAACAGCTTGGGTACAGTGGGTGCTGGGTGCAGAGGGGCCAGTCAGCGAGGACTAGGAAGGCTCTTGTGTGGTGTCACCATCATCTGGAGGTTTCTTTGTGTCTCGGAGGACTTTGTCAGGATCGTCCAGGTAAATCTGAACCTGTTTTCCCCTCTCCTGACTGCCCTCCCCCAGGTCAGCTGGTCACTCAGAGCTGGCCATCAAGTGCTGTGGGCTGGCCACTCCTGGCACTGGGCCCGGAGCCGGGACGGGAGACGGCAGCACATGCTGGTGGTTGCAGTTACCCCCTCCCTTCTTGCTGGGAGTCTTCTCGCACTCTTCTGGAGGGAGGAAGTGGTCTCACCACAGCTGGAATGACTGTTGGAGCCAAGTTCCCCCGCTGGTGTTCTCATCCTGGAGACAGATGGGACCCTGGGTGCCTGCTCCGCCTGGCCCCCCGTTCTGCCCATCCCCAGCCCCATTTCCTCTGCAGGCTCCAGGTGAGGTAGGGATGCCCTTATGAGAGACCTTTTTGTTTTAGGCCTGAGTTACCCTTCGGGAAAAAAATTAGCTTAAGTCCTTGACAAACTTCATGGAGTGTCCTGAGGGGCAGAGGCAGAGGTGGCATGCTTTGTTTGGGAAGACTTCCCTTTCTGTGACTTTCCCTACCTGTGTGCTGTCCTCCTCTTTTTTCCAATCCAGTGCCTCAGCATTTGGTGGTGACACACGATTCAGTCTGCTTATGATGGGCCTTTCTTTGAGGGTGTGAGGGCCTGGGCACAGTGCCTATTTCCCAAACCGGTGAGCAGGACCAGTTGTTCAGTATATGGTTTGACATCAGCATAGAATATTTGAAAATGGGTCCATGATGGAAAGTCTGAGGGTTGCACAGTCACCGTAGGGCCACAGATGGTGGCCTTGGCCACCTGCTGCTAGAGTTCTCAGCGCTGGCCGGCAGACCACCCTCAGAGCCTTTCCTGCCTCTTTTTCTGGCCAGAGTCCCAAGAGACTGATTCCCTGCTGAATTTCAGTTCAGCAAGTAGTTACTGAGCATATATGTTAGGCCAGGCACCACGCTGCTCTACACATCCGCATAGGTACACTGGGTTATGTTCCCAGGGCCCAGCCAAGGTCACTGGAGACAGCAAGGACCAGGACTCTCCTGTCTCAGAATCTGGGTAGAGGCTTAGTTGAGTGGGGGGCAGAGAAAGGGGTTCCACTTTGGAGGGTTTGGGCTCCATCTCACCCCTGCCTTCTTGTTATAAAGCTGTCCTCGCCCTCACGCAGTTATCCCACATGTTGCTCTGGGACTTCAGAATCCCAGGCAAAGCTTCCATGGTCTAACCCACATCCAGTTTTGCATAATCCGAGCATCATCTGCATAGTTGGCTGACGCCACTATGGCCAGTAAGTAGCCCTGCTTCTCCCTTAGCTGCTCCCCCTGGGCCAGGGTGTTAAAAGAAATCTGTTCCAGTGTGTGAGTCCCTTTGACCAACATGACGGGCCTGCTGAGCTCAAGCTTTATCCTGCTTCCAGAGGACTGTCTGGAACAACTACATACGGTGCTGTCACAGCCTGGCTTGACCCCCATTGTGCCATGAAGGGTCACTCTTTGAAGGGTAACCTTCCTTAGCTGTGACTCTTCTGTGCTCCAAGGAGACCTTGGCCCAGATGTCTGTGGTGAGACCCAGGAGGGAAAGGCCTGTCCACCCAGGGGCACTGGAAATAAGGGGTGGGCATGGTCCCTTTCTTGATGCTCCTAGGTCACCTTGGAGGGGCCAAAGCCCATACCTGTGCATGTGCCTGCCTGAAGAATACTCAAGGCCAGCATGTAAACAGCTTCAAACACAGGATAACCTACTGTATTAGGTTCCTGAGGCTGATGTAACAAATTACCTCAAACTTAGTGGCTTAAAACAATGGAAAGTTATTCTCTCATAATTCTGGAGGCCAGAAGTCTGAATTCATTCCGCTCGCTAGGCCAAGATCAAGGTGTTGGCAGGGCTATACTCTCTCTGGAGGCTCTCTGAGAGACCCATTCCTTGTATCTTCCAGCTTCTGGTGGTTGCCAGCATTCCTTGGCTTGTGGCCACGTCACTCCAGTCTCTGCCTCCATGGTCACATTGCCTTACCTTCTTCTGTGAGTGTCTAATCTCCCTCTGTCTCTCTCTCATAAGGACACTTTTAATGGCATTAGGGCCCACCAGGATAATCTTTGCATCTCAAGATCCTTCACTTAATCACATCTGCAAAAACTTTACCATGTGAGGTAACATTTACAGGTTCCAGAGACTAGGACCTGATTTCTTTGGGGGGCCATTTTCAACCTGTCACACCTACAGACCTCGTCTCCTCATCTCCTCACCCACTCTGCCCCAGCCACGCTGGCCTCCTTATCATTCCCAAAGCCACCAGACTGGCTCCTGCTTGGGGGCCTTGGCACTTTCTATGTCCTCCATCTGGGTCACTCTCACCTCTGATATCTGCATGTCTCACTCCTCATCTCCTTTATGTTTTCAGCAGATGTTCCCTTTTCACTGAGGACTTCCCTGACATTTAAAATCATGTTCCCCAGCCCAGCATTCCTATTCCCTTTCTTTGCTGTATTTCTCTCTTAGTACTTATCACTGTTTAAACTGTGCCTCCAGCTAGAACGTAAACTCAAAGCGGACAAGGATTTTTGTCATTTTGTGCCTTGTTATGTCCCCGGCAGCTGAAACAGCGCCTGACACACAGTTTGCATTCAGTAACTCTTTGTTGAGTACATGAGTGATGTGTACCCTGAACCCATCTGATCAGAGAAGCTGCGGAGTGAGGCAGCAGGCCTCATGAGGTGGACGGCTAGGAAGGGCTCAGGGAACGCTGGGAAGAGCTGGTACGGCGGGCCATCTTAGGTGGTTAGACCAGGCTTAGAGGTCAAGGGATAAGGAAAAAAAAGGAGATGGAGCTACATTTGCCTGTGGGACAGAGAGCCCACGGATGGAGGGCCAGATGGTGGTGTCTATGGCCAGGGTGGGTGTTGAGGCAAGGCGATGGCCTTAGTAGCGCAGTTTACAGAGTAGGCAATAGTTGCTGGGAGATGCTGCCAAGCAGATTGAGGTGAGATGGACTGAGAGAGGAGACGATCCCAGCTGCCATGAGTTTTCACATGCATTCCAGCCTCCAGCGATAGCCTACACTTCTCCTTCCACCCCCTCATGTATCTCAGAAGAAAGAGGCAGTTGAAGAGTTTGCAAGAGATATTAGTAGAACCGGTGGCGACCTGAATGTGGCTGCTTTTACCTCCTTCTCACCACCCACCTGTGAGTTCAGTATCTTCCCGGAGGAAGAGAAACAGGCATCAACACCTTAGCCTTTGTCACCCTTCCTCTGTAGTCTCTGCCACCTTTCCAGGGACAACAAGCTTGTGTGGAACTCAGCTTTGATGAGCAGACCTAGTTATCTATAGGTTTGGCTTGGAGCCCTGGGAGGGGAGGAGTGTCGTGCATCTGCTCCGTTCAGGGGGCTGTGGGCTTCTCCTCTCTTTTCAGTATCTGCAGCAGCCTTTTCTGAGGCTCTGTCTGCCAACACCCTGATAGGCATTTGGAAGTAGACCAGCTGCTTGGTTTCTACTGTCAGAGCCAGCTCCACCTTGAGGCTTTGGGGTATAGGCCTGAGGATATGCTCTCTGCCCTTTTTCTAAAGAAGAAATAGTGGGGCCGCATCTCTGGAGGGTCTCCCTTGCGGTGCTGGCCTCAGGGAAGGGAGTCCAGCAGTTGTCTCACCCTGACTGTGTCGCACGGCTGGGTAAAGGCCCTGATTGGTGGGCAGCTGGGAGAAGGAAGAGGCAGGAAGCCTCGGCACCCCCGTGGACCCTCTCCTCTGCAGCTGTTGTGCAGGGCAGCCTACTCCCACAGCCCCGCTCAGACTGCCATCACCGAGCTCTTCTTAACAGCTGTTGGGTGGTGAGTTGTTGGGCTTTTTCCCTCTTATCCTCCCCCTTTTCTGTTTGTAACAACCTCTCGGGGGAGGTCAGCGGATCTGTTGGAGGAGACAGTTCCCAGGCCCTCATGGTTTTGGCAGCTTGTGCAAAGAAGTTAGAGAGGAACTGGTTCCACCAGAGCCTTTCCCCTTGGGCCCCTCCCTTGGAATGGAAGTAGGGATGCTGGTGGGGGGGGGGACTGTGTCCTTCTCTGCCTCGTGCTTAGAGCCAACCACTTCCTCCCTCTGTTAGGGGCTCAGGAAGTGGGTCTACAACTCCCCCTGCCTCCATCATGGGTCCTCTGTCTTCTGTGCAGTGGGGGAGGGAGGATGGCGGACTGAGAGTCAAGTTCTCACAGGGGCAGAGCAGGGCCCAGGAGAAGGAGCTGTGATAAAGCCAAGAGGAGTCAGGAGTCAGGGCTGAGTTCAGAATTCTGGCTCCCTCCTTTGCGAAAATCTCCCCTCCCTATGTATTCAGGAGGACTTTGGGGACCCTAACCCTCTGTGGACCGGGAAAAATCACAGAACAAGCTTGAGGTACTGCACTGCACAGAAATCTTCTGCTTCGGTTCAGGATAGAACATGGGGCATCTCTGTTGAGCTTTTTCCTGTCTTACCAATTAATGATTCCTTAATGGAGTCCCGTCTGGTAACTTGTCTTCGTCAGGCTCCCAGGAACCTGGGCCCGTGCTGGGCACATAGATGGGGAGGGAATCGAGGATGCCAGTGCTGCCCTGAGCCTCCAAAATGTGCTCTTGGGAACTGGTTGGGAGAGGGAGGGGCCCCTCTGGCCCTCACTGCTGGCGAGAAGCGCTTGGAGTAGCTGGGGCTATAATCCATGTGTAAAAGTCAGGAGAGAGTAAAGAGCAGGTTGGCCTTATTGGCTCATCAGGGAAGGTTTCCTGGAGGATGTGGACTGGGAAAGAGGCAGTGCAGGTGGAGAAGCCTGAAAGAATAAAAGGGGCTGGCAGGGTCCAGGAGGTTGATGAGCAGATGAGAGAAGACTTCAAAGAGCCAGCACCTCTGTCTGGGAAATGGTGTGTCTGTCTCCCCAGAGCCAGCCTGAGAAGCTGCTCTGTCTCGCTGGGTTTCTCTCCCTGCAGACCCCCCTGTCCTGGCAAGAGCTTGAAGGTGAGCGGGCCAGCTCGTGTACACACAAGCGCTCAGCGTCCTGGGGCAGCACAGACCACCGAAAAGAGGTAACTGCCCCCTTTGGCTCCCTGGCCCGGGAAGCTGCCTCTCGTCTACCCCCCAGCACCATGGACACATCCGCTCCAAAGTGGACCCACATTTCCAGTCTCATCTGCCTCGACGTAGCCTTTTCCTAATGAGATGGCACCTTCATAGCTGCCTCCCAGCCTCCTGGTGGCCTGGCTTCATGAGCCCAGACCCTCCTGCAGGCAGGGGCTTGGCCCTCCAGCAGCCTAGCTCAGGGTGGGGGTGGCCATTGTTCTCACTTCACTTTGAGGTTGGATCCAGATAAGCGTTTCAGAGACTGGAGAAAGAGAGTGAGTTTCTGGGAGTTGGAAGCCCCCAACCTCATTTACTACTTAACTACTCATCCAGCCTTATTTTTAAAAGAAGAGATAAATAATGATGTGTCCTCAAACACTTCTTCCTGGCCCTCCCTCCCTCTCATGAGGGCCACAGGGGTTGAGGGTGAGAAGAGAAAGCCATAGACTGGATTCCAGGGCTCCCAACCCAGTTCCGCCTGGCATGCTGTGGGGAGCCCCCAGGAGGGCCAACTCACCAGGGGTCACCCTTTACAGGGCAGTAGCTTCTGCCCTCTCGGTTGTAAGAACAGAGAGAGAATATGAAGTATTTAAGGCTAGTGGGAAATACAAAGTATTTACAATTTGTAATTATCAGAGTATTTACACTAAGGACCAGTAGGTCCAGAATTACAAATGCGACTGGGACAATATTTAAAATTGTTGATGATACTCCATAATTGTTACAGGATGTGAAGTTGGGACAGAAGCTGATATTCCTTCTGGAGAGGCTGCTCCTTGCTCTGTGCAGTCTACTTTAAAATGGGGGGAAATCCTTCCATCCTTCTTGGTCCCAGGGCCTTTGAGATAGCTGTGAATGTATTTTGAGGAGTGAATTCAAAAACATCATTTTCCATTTCTATTAATAGAGTAGTATTCCATGCCTTTGGAATCTGTGAAAGACAAAAATGGTTTCAGTGTTGTATATTTTTAATTTTTCGGAACGTGAGCCATCTGTGGAATACATGGTAATTCAAAAAATTTGATAATCTGGTTACTATGGTGTCCAGCTTGCCTGATGAGCCTATCATCACAGTTTTGAACACCACTGAGGTATTTTGAGATGGAATACGTAAAAGGAAGATTAACTTCCATCTTCCTTTTACGTATTTTCACGGGCTTCTGGCAAGAGCCACGCCTGGGAGGGAGGACCCAGTGCACTTTTGCTTTGCTTCACCTGCCTGTCCTCTCCCCCTCTCCCTGCCGCCAGATTACCAAGTTGAAGCAACAGCTGCAGAGGACAAAGCTTAGCCGCAGTGGGAAAGAGAAGGAGCGGGGCTCCCCCCTCCAAGGGGACCATGCTGTGCGGGGAACACTGAGGGTACGTCTCTTCCCCAGCCTTCACCCCTCTGTCATCCTCTGTGGTGGGCCCCGTGGGGTGGGCGGGTCCTGTGAGCCCTCCTGCACTGCAGGGCCTGTGGCCACGTGGGTGCCGGGTGAAGTTTTGGTGCAACTTTGGAAAGGGTTTCTTTCTGTGCTGCATGTCTCTGTCCTCCATCCCCACCCCCCGCACAATTGAGGCCATGATGCAGACTCTAAAAGCACACTCTGGACCCCTCAAAGCTCTGCCTTCTGGAGAAAACCCCACTGAATGGACCTATTGCAATTGGTAACTGTCCCTGAATTCTCCTCTACTCACTTGCTTCTGCTGTGTAGGCATGACTGTTACCCCCTGGTCAGAACTGATAACTGCACGGGGCTTGGTGGGGTTCAGTGATGGCTTCATTTACCTCCTCCTCAGGCGTCCCCTCCCAGCTTCCCCTCAGGGTCCGCTGTCCTGCGACTGAGCCCCTGCCTGCACCGGAGCCTGGAAGGGCTCAACCAAGAGCTGGAGGAGGTGTTTGTGAAAGAGCAGGGTGAGGAGGAGCTGCTGCGGGTGAGTGGGGGCCGCACCCGGATGCACAGATAGGCAGCATCTTGCTGAGTCTGGACACAGGGAGTTGGGACTCGTGCTGTCTGGGGGCTCACAGGCTGTGCACATGTCAACAGAGAAACATGCCCAAACCACCCCATGGGAGGAACACAAATTGAGTTTATTAGACTCAGATGGACTTGACCACAAGAACAGCAGAGCCGGGTGGGTGAAGTTGGGGAAGACATTGGGGCATTGAATGGAAAGAGAAGGGGCCAGGGGTCAGCAGGGTGGAAGGCACCTGGCTGGGAGGAAGGGACTAGGGATCACTCTTCAGCCAAAGCACCAGCTCAGTGTTCCTGACATACTCATCACTGTCACTGTCAGCGTCACCCAGCTGTGCCTCAGTTCAAGTGGCCCCAGTACTAGAGTTATGCTTCCCTTCCCTCCATCTCTACCTGGTGACATGCGTTCATCCTTCATGCCCAGTTGCCTTTGTGCAGCCTTCTCCCCCGCTCCACTCCCAGGCAGAATTATTTGCTCCCTTTTCTGCAGTCTCAGGCACATTTTTATACTGACACAGGACAATTGCGGAATGCCAGTTGGGCAACATTAATATAATTCTAATGGGCACACTCCTCAGTTTATGATTTACTTGCTGGTTGATTTTTAATGTGCATATATGTAGGATTTTACACGTGCACACAGACTGGTGATCTGTGGACACAAGTACCATTGAATGTTAAAAAAAACGAGGGGGGTGTATTTAATACATGGAAGTAATCTGCACATTTGTCCTGCAATGGCCTATAGCTGTTACAGTGTCCTGGTGGTTTGCCCCCTCCTGTGCCCCCATGTGTTATTCACCTTTGTGTTCCCAGAGCCTGACACACAGGAGGCCCCTGCCCTCGTGAGGCTTACAGCCTTGTGGGGCAACACCTTGATGAAACCATAAAATAAATATGTAGTCATAAAGTTCTATCTATGAGGGGAAAGAATGAAGCACTCTGGGAGAAGCAGGAGGAGGTGTCTCTTAGATTGGGGGCTGTTGGGAAAGTCAGTGACATGAGGAAATGGTGTCCTGCTGTCACTGTGTGTTGTGAGTCGAGGACAAGGACAATGGCAAGGGGATGACCCTAAGGGTTACCGCAGCCCTGCCAGCCTGCAGAGACAGGCCTGACCCCCACTCTTCCTCGGCAGATCCTTGAAATCCCTGACGGGCACCGTGCCCCAGCTCCCCCCCAGAGTGGCAGCTGTGATCATCCCCTCCTCCTCCTGGAGCCTGGAAACCTTGCCAGCTCTCCCTCCATGCCCCTGGCATCCCCCCAGCCTTCTGGCCAGACTAGCCGTGAGGAACACCAGGGTGCAGCCGAGGAGCTGACGTCCATCCGCAGTGACAAAGGTGAGCTGGGGAGGCCCAGGCTGCGGGGCCTACATGGGGTATGGGGTCATCTCCATGCCCTTTTCCAACTCTCATCAATTTCTGGCCACGCATTTTTTACTTACTAACCAACTAGAATATCTTTGGGAGTCATCTATATTCCATACGTTATAGTGGTCCTTGATATAGATTCTAATTTATAATTTATATGAAGGTTCTGCACTTACAGTTTTGTTTAATCCTCACTGTAATCCAAAGAAGCAATCCCTCCCACCCCCATGTTTGGCTGAGGTTCAGCATGCCGTTGTGGAGAGCCCATGAGCCCGTTCAGGTGTCCACTGGACCCGTCACCAGCAATACACCTCAAGGCGGGTGTGAACGCTGTAAATAAAAGAATGTGGTCTTTTGCCCAGGGTCACACAGTTTGACCCAGATCGAAACCCAAGCTTTCTGACTCCAAATCTCCACTTTCTATTCTGCCGTGGCTGCGTCACTGAGAGGACAAGATAAGAGTCCCTCCTCCCTGTCATAATGATCCTGACATTCTAAAGCACTGTTGCCTGCATCACCTAACTTGATCCTCACAGCAACCCCATGAGGTAGGCTGGTCAAAGGCATGATCTAACAATACCGAGGTAAACAGAGCATAGAAAATAAAGAATAAATGTGAGATAGATAAAGTCAATATTTGCAACCTCGGCAAAGTACATTTGCTGTGTGGAAAGTGAGAGGAATCTTATCCCACAAGTTGGGTTGAGTAAAGATTGCTTGTCTGAGTCAGTACAAGAGCTCTTCCTGGAAGAAGGGATAAATATTCAAGACATGGAAGGGAAGAAGCTGTGGTATGTTGGCAGGCAGGGCGGTGCAGTCTTGGAAGAAGGCAGAGATAGAGATGTTAGGATTCTTTCAAGTCTGAGACTTGGAGTTCCAGTCACAGTCTACCTCCGGGGAATATGGAATTGGTATTAGACCCAACTTTTCCCTCAGTTCAACTGTGATTTTTTATCCTGTATAACAAGGTCTGTATTTTTTCTCCCCCTTACAATTCTGGTTTTATTTTCTTTTTTTTTTTAATTTTATTTATCATCATTATTTTATTGGGCCTCTTTTTATGGTATTTAATTTTTTTTAATTGGAGTATAATTGCTTTACAATGTTGTGTTAGTTTCTGCTGTACAGCAAAGTGAATCAGCCACACATATACAAGGTTTGTATTCTTGTAAGGCTGCCTCAAAGATGTTTTAAGGTAGAGTGTAGGCAAACAACCTGGATTAACATAACCACTGCCAGCCACCGTACCATATCTCCCAGTCCTGCCCCTTTACACCAAGGTCTGAGTCCGGGAAAGCGGAGACCTTCCTTTAGCACCATGGGACTCAGCCTTACTCTGTTTGCAGCTTCCCCTCCAGGCCACCCAGCCTTCCTTGAAGAGGGCAGCCCATCTCCAGTCCTTGCCTTTGCCTCCTCCCCTCGGCCCAATCACAGCTACGTCTTCAAACGGGAACCCCCGGAAGGCTGTGAGAGAGTGCGGGTGTTTGAAGAGGCCACGTGAGTACCTCAGCCGGTCGTGAGTTCCTCAGCCAGTCGGTGGGGGTCAGGATGTGCGAGGGAGGGACAGGGATGCGGGCTGAGCCCTGTGGCATCCCACCTGATAGGCCTCTCTTTAGTCTGACTCCCTATTGTCCTGGAGACATTGTCAGCTGTAGATGATCAGTATTGCAGTCTTTCCATGACCAAACTTGTTGACGTTACCTCCTCTGAGCACCTAAGTCTTTGCTTATCATGATCTCCATAGAAACCTGCTCTCTGCCCACATGCCAGCCACAAGCGCAGCAGGAGCTGGAAAGGAAAGAGATCTGAAACCTAAATCCTTTGCTTCTTCTATTTTTTTCCATCCCCGGGGAAGGTGTGAGAATTTGCTAGACCATAATCAGAGAGAGAACATACTAGTAATTCTCTTCAGGCAGAGCTTAGAAGCGCCTCATGCCCACCAGTGTGGCAGGGGGAGCCTAAAAAGCTTTCTGATTGCTTCTTCACCCTGCAGCTGCAGTGGTTCAAGTGTCATGAACTCCCAGACAGAAATTTCCAGTCCTTGCAAGTAAGGACTATGGAATATTCCCAAACCAGACTGGACAATTCAGAAGTCATTCTTAAGTTGATTTCTTTAGTACAGTTCCCTCCCGTTAGCAGAGAGAATCAAGAGCCAGAACTTTCCAAATGTCCCACGGTCCCCCTTAGCAGGAGCTAAGAAGAGAGTTCACCATATTCCCACTGCCGCTGTAATATTCATCGGGGCCGATTCACATTGGAAGCTGTGGATTCGATGGCAGTGAGGAAGTTTAGTTATGGTGTGTGAGTGGAGATTTAGCTCGGACAGGGTGTGGGGCCTTGATGGCTCCGTCTGTATCTCAGATAAGGGAGAGGACAGCCCACGGTAGCAGCAGGAGGCACTTATATAACCCAGAGGGGGAATTATGGAGAAAACCAGGGGCACTGAGGGTTTGCTCCCATCATCACTGTTGCCTGGCATCCCTCCAAGAACCCTCGATCCTCTGGGGTCGTGTGTGGGGAAGAGGCCAGATCTCGTAGCTCAAGCAGCCTCTGGGCTCGTGTACCCTTCCCCAGTCCACAGTATAGCTGAGTAATTACAACCTGGAATTGCTTGTGGCAGTTAGGCTGCTGCTTGTCTTTATTCTTTTGTAGGCTCATAAGGACAGAAGAGGTTTAACGTCATCTCATCCAGCTTCCTGCCCCTATGTTAACCCTTTGAGAGAGGTGGCGATCCATCAGTTACTTTCTTAGATATCCGGGGATAGAAATTCTCAGCTCATTGGTGTCTCTTTATTGTATGAACTTTCCTACTGGGAAGTTCTTATGTTTAGTGGTTCCTCTGCCACATTTTCCTCTTCCTGGCTGCCCATCGTGTGAGATTCCCAGGGAGGGAATCAAGCCATTCAGGGTCACGCTGGTTGCCCTCACGTCCTTCGAGTGTTACTTGGTCTCCCCTGGGTCACCCTCCTCGTGCATGCATGCACACACTGAGAGCATTCCCTCTCCTGCCCATCCCCCACCTCTTCCTAAAGTGGGATTCTTTTAAGCCCTTCTCAGTCAGGGGGCACCTTGCTGCTGCAGAGTCCTCTGGGACCCCAGGCTTCCAAACACACCCTGCACACAGGCCTTAGCTTCCCTCTACCTCTCCTCCCATCACTCACGCCGGGCCAACATCCGCCCTCCTCTGCGTGCCTCGCTCTTCTTCCTGGGTTTGGAATGATTAGAATTCTACAATTAAAATAGTAATCAATTTGTCAAGCTGTACACTAAGTGCATTCTTCTGTATGTATACATTACACTTCAAGGAAAAGTTAGGCGATGGGAAGCATTGGTGCAGAGCTTGACTGTCTTCCCACAATTTTGTCTCCTTGCCCGGAATCCTCATAACCAGCAGCTTCTCAGGGCTCTTCACCCTTGAAGCATGGCCAGACGTTCTTCTTCCTTTTTTATCATAAGGATTCCTTACTCTAGAACTGTCTGACCTGACCTCTTTTAATCCTTTCATTTCCCCTACATGAGCAGAAGGATAGGGATTCTTTCCATGTTAGAGGTGAGGCAGGTTAGGCCAGGAGCACATGGTGAATTAGAACCTAGATCTCCTGAGAAGGTCTAGCTGCTGTCCTTTCCTCCCAGCAAGGGTTTTGAACATCACACCTTTCAAATCTGCTCAAGAATTAGATTCTTGAGGTCAGTAGATTTCAATGGGGGATACTTTTCCCCCCAGGGGACATCTGGCAATGGTTGTCACAATTTGGAGTGGGGTGCTACTGGCGTATGGTGGGTAGGGGCCAGGGATGCTGTTAAACATCCTATGATGCACACGATAGCCCCCACAACCAAGCATTATCCAGGCCCAAATGCCAGTAGTGCTGAGGATGAGAAACCCTGCTTTAGGCTATAAAAAGTCTAAGTCACTCTGCTTGGACTCTGCTTTCAGGCAAGTGGTCTGCCCCTAAACCACTGTTCAGTGATGAAATCTCTCAAATTAAAAGATCTCTCGGTCTCCTCTTCTAGAATCACACTGTCAGGAAGTTCTCCTTCCCGTCTAGCTTTAATCCCTCCTGTTTTTAGCTCAAGTAGATTTCCTGTTGCTTAGCCATATTTCTAGAACATGGAGAGCTGAGGGGCCTGCTGAGCGCTGGCGGTTGCTCAGCAGCCTGTCGTTGTTTTGGTCAAGTCACCACCATGTTTGAACAGAGCCCTAGCTCCCTTGCTCCCCTGACGCTGGGACACCTCTCGCCCCTTCTCACCAGCTGTTCGTGTGCACGCACACATGTATGTCTGTGTTTCTCTCTCCATCCTCCAGGTCCCCAGGTCCTGACCTGGCCTTCCTGACTTCCTGTCCTGACAAGAACAAAGTCCATTTCAACCCAACCGGCTCGGCTTTCTGCCCCGTCAGCTTGATGAAGCCCCTCTTCCCCAGCATGGGCTTCATCTTCCGTAACTGCCCCTCAAGCCCAGGGTCCCCCCTTCCCCCGGCCAGCCCCAGGCCACCGCCTCGGAAGGATCCAGAGGCCCCCAAGGCCTCCTCGCTGCCATTCGAGCCTTGGCAGCGCCCCCCGCCGTCAGAAGAGCCCGTGCTTTTCCAGAGCTCCCTGGTGGTCTGAGGGCCCCACCCCCACTTCACCATGGAGACCAGTGCCTTGGTGGCAGGCCCCTCCCGAGCTCCCTGAGACGGGGGATGAAGGAGCCCTTTCCTCCTGGCCTTTGAGCACTTTCATGTATTGTGTCAAAGCCCTGGGTCCTCTTCCCGATGGACCCCTGCCCCTTCGAATGTGAGGGGACCTGCCTCCTCCACTAGCAGCTGGGCAGCTCACGAGTCACACCCGTGTTCTTGTCACCTCTCTCACTTGGTGGAAAACTCACCCAGAAGGTCTTGGGTCCCCCACCCCTGGGTGTGAGTCCGGAGGACTGTGTATGGGGCCCTTGTCTTTATCATGGAGCAAGCTGGCCATGATTAAAGGAGAGCGGACACCACAGATTTCCTTACCTCTCCTCCCCAGACACAGACGAGGAGACCCGAATAGATTCCCGATCCTCTCAGTCCCATCCCCCTACCTCCCTCTCATTGGAGGAGCTGACCAAAGCAGCCCGAAAGGGCCATAACACTTGACCAATCCAGCTGCTGGCAGAGGGGGAACCAAGCGTTTTCCTAAGTGGCATTTTCATCTCGCTTTCACCCTAAGATTGTCTTAAGCAGCAGCCCAGCCTGCCCAGCCCCAGGTGGGTAGTAGGGGAGAGGGAGAGCTGGCATTCCTCCGGGTGGCAAGTGGTGACTCTCCACCCTCCACCTGCCCCAGGACTGGGTTGGATTAGAAAAATGCCTATTTTTCTTGTATCGATGTAGAAACTCTATTTTCTCCCAAAGACACTATTTTTGCAGCTGTTTGAAGTTTGTATATTTTCCATACTGCAGAGCTTACACAAAATCGAAGAAGAATGTTAATGTTCAAGTTTTATTATCCTGTGTTTAGAAGTTGTGTTTTTTTGTTTGTTTTTTGCAGATCTTGGTGTTAATAGACCAAATAAATAAGTATTCCCAGCAGCTTGAGGTTCTGTTAAATATTTTTGGGGGGAGGGAGCGGGATGGAGATTGAGGGTATCATATTAATCACTTCATCCTTGTCTTTAAGAGGAGCCTTTACTTAATACATAATGTTGGGGGGATGGATCCAGAGTCTGTGTCCTCAGGACAGCAGGCTTGCATTCTCTACTTGGACATAGAAACAGTAGGGCCAGGGAGAGTCTGTCCAGAATGAAGAGTGTGGTGGAGGTGGGGTGAAGGAGTCAGTGGGGAAGTCATCCTTTCTTGGGTGAGTCTGGAAAAACACCCTAAGGGAGAGTGGATTTTAGCAGGGACATAAGGGTGACCAAGGGGAGACAGTTTGACATTGTGGGTGCTCCTTGCATCAGCAAGGAAAACAAGATGAGGGAATGGCATTCAGATCGAATCTCTGGGCACAGTTTTAGGGAAGCTTTAGCTCCTTGTGAGTATTCTTTGCACATCAGTGAGTGCCCACAACACAGAGGGCGGAAGAAACTGTTCCTCAGCTTTATAGTGCCCCCCCGTAAGAGCTCTTAGGCTTTTGGGGAGAATGAGAATAACCATCCGAACATTCTGATAGTGCTTTGCAATTTACAAAGCATTTTCACAAAAGACACATTATCCCCACTGTATGGGTAAAAAGTTGACTACCCCAAGGGCAGTCGTAATAACTACAATTATATCTATCTATCTCATAAAACCTCAAAACAAACTCTTAAGCCAGGCTATCCCAACTACCATGTATTGGCTAGGTAAGCATCAGATACACTGTAAAATGCTTTACATAAAATGTCATTGAAATATCACAAACCATCTGATGTGATAAATCCCACTGTACTAATGAGGGAAAGCCAAAAAAAAAAAATTGATAAACCTTGCCCCCAAAACACAGGTACAAAGCGTGGAAGCTAGGACTGGGAACCAGATCTTTTGAATCCAATGCCTGTGCTTCTAACCACAGTACTCTACTGCTTGTTACATTTCCATTAATTTCTGATGAGGAAACTTGACTCAGAGGTCAAGTGAATTGTTTGAAGTCCCAGCTGGTAAAGAGGCAGAGCTGGGACTGGAACCCCAGCTCCGTGCCCTGGAATCGTCGGCTAATACAGTAAAGTAAACCACTGGGCAAGAGAACAAACGTGTGGGGGTCCCCCTCCCCAACTTATATAAAGGACACAGGGGGTTGCAGACAGACCCTATCTTCTACTTCTTACCCCTCCCCTGAAAGATGTTTGGCCTACCCCCAAAGTCTTAGTGAGTCAGGCCCGGAGGGATGGGTGTGGTGCTGCCCCGAGTTTCCTTCCTTTGCGTGAGGCTGTGCCAAAGGAGCAGGCTGCTAGAAGGGGAGAAGAAGTCTCTACCCAAAGAGCAACCCAGAGTCCAGTGATTACGGGGGGGCTTGAGCCCGGTAGTGGCAAGCCTTGGGGTCAGTCCGGCCCTAGTTCTTGGTGTCAGCACGTGGAGGTCCAACACTGGGATGAGGGAGGGGCTCCAACAAGGAGCTCATCAATGCAGGAGGGTTTGCTCCCTTGTCGGTGAGTTGTAAGACCCTGAAGAAAATCCACTTCGGCAAGCTTCCATTTCCACCTTGAGGATGTGAGGAAATAAGGTTAGAGTTGAGAAAGAGTAATGACTAATAAATACCTTAAACTTGCACAGCACGCTTTACAGTTTATAAAACCGTTTCACAGCCTCAGCTCATTTGATCCTCAGAACAGTCAAGAGGCGACAAGGTGGCTATTATTAGTAATAATATAGACTAGGAAAACTGTAGCTCGGAATTTAGGTGACATGCGTAGGTTACCCTGCCTTTAAGTGACAGAGCTGAAACAAAAGCTCTGCCGCCCTTGGGAGCCTAGTGATGTGCCCTAGGAGGAGGACGGCTCCCCAAAAGCCAGGCCTTGAGCAACGCTCTTCTTGTAGAGGGGTTAGAGTCAGGGACGCTGGGCAGCAGCTAGAGGGCGCTAAGGCTGCATTGCGATTTCCGGGCGTTAGGACCCAGCAGAAGCCTGACAGCCGACCGGGAAAAAGACTCTTGGATTTGCCGGGCCGGCGCACTCCTCCTTCCCGCCCACCTGTCTGCCTTTGCACAGCGCAGCCAATTGGTCACCTCCACATCCTTATACGTCATCATTCCACGTCCACCTATCTCCTAGGCCATCCCGTCGAACTCCGGGTCTCAGTTGTCCTCGGAGTTGCCTGGTCGGAAAGTCTCGAGGGTAAGGCGTCACCCTCGGGACAGCGGGCTCCCCTGGCCACCAGGGACGAGATCAAGGCCCCAGGGTGGGTGTCCTTTACTTGGAAGCGGGTTCAGGGTTCTGAAGAGTTTCCCCTCGGCGGTCCTGAGCTGGCAGTTCTGGCGGTGGCTGCTGAGGCCCTGCCCAACGGCGGTCACATGCAGCTCCTATGAGGCCCCTGTCGCCGGTCGGCGATGTCCGGCTGGACTTGTCGCCGCCGCCGCTGCCGGCTGTGAGCGGGTCTCCGGTCGGGTCGTCCGGGCGTCTCATGGCCGCTAGCAGCTCCCTGGTGCCCGACCGGCTGCGCCTGCCGCTCTGCTTCCTCGGCGTCTTTGTCTGCTATTTCTACTATGGGATCCTGCAGGAAAAGATGTGAGCGGATCCCCCGGGTCGGAACGCAGACCTCCGCCCCCCTAACCAGTCCGCCTTGTCTCCCCAGCCTGTGGTCAGGTTCACGGTCCTCCCGCCCCTGGCCCCACTGTTCCCTTTTGCACCCCCACGCCGCCCCGCCCTCCCGGCATCCTGACCGCCTTTGCCGCTGAAACCTCCCCAGGTTTCCAAAACGTGAAAGTTGGTCTCTGGATTCTCGGGAGCTGGTTATTTTTCTTCCTTTGGTTGCTCTTTTTTCCTGTTGGTTCTAAGGAGCTAGGTTTCACAGGCTTAGGTTTCCATGACCTGTGCCGGCCCCTTTTGGGAACTCCCAGATGCTTGCAGGTAGCGGATTCCTTTGCCCTCGGCCCTGCTGCTATAGCCCAAATCCCTTCTTCTGCCTGGGATACCTCGTTTCACCAACTAATTTTTCACGTTTTCTCTTGCTCCATCCTGTACGGATATTTTTTTCCTTCGGCTACGGGATCAGCAGCCTGGAATGTCTAGTTTTTAGATGCCATAAAATCAGCTTCTGATGTCAATGAGCCCGGTGATCCTTACCAAACTCTCCCTACGTCTAGAGAGGCTTGAAAATTTCAAAGTGTTCAGTGGCTCTGGATTAGTAGGTAGATGGCACTGAGGGAAGTATACTAATTCCTCCCCTCTTTCTCATGCATTTCATTCTTAGAACAAGAGGAAAGTATGGGGAGGGAGCCAAGCAGGAGACGTTCACTTTTGCCTTAACTTTGGTCTTCATCCAATGCGTGATCAATGCCGTGTTTGCCAAGATCTGTGAGTACTTAGATAGTAATCTGTTGTGTGTCCCCTCCCCTTTGTATCCTAGGCATTAGGTCTAAGTCTCAGCACCCTCAGCCCCTTTAGTGCTTGCAACAGCCTCTCTGTTCGATTGAGAAAACTAGTGGCTTTGGAAAAGGGTGAAACCCCATTTCCTTAGATTAAATCAACTTGTCAGTCAGAAATGTGCAGGAAATGGGTCTTCTGTGTTCCAGATCCCCATGAGAATACTTAAAGCTTTTTCCTTTGTCCTTTTGATTTTCCTTTATGTGTCAGCTTCAAGCATGTTTTGAGCATTCTGTCTTTGTTCCCTGGGGGCTAGCAGCAGGGATAACTAGTCCCTTGAACTGAATGGACACCCTACCCCCACCCCTGCCCTCCATGAGGTCTTGTGTTAGGGTTAGGTGGGATTGGAGAGTTGGAGAATCTTCAGAGATTTCCCAGTCTAAGAGGACAGAAATAGTTTGTGCTTCTCATCTTATTTGACAGGCAAATTCCTTTCATGTGGCTTCAACTTTTGCTCAGTGGTCCATCCTAGGCCCACCAGCTTTCTCTTGTATGTTTCTTTTGTCTTCTCCCAGTGATCCAGTTTTTTGACACTGCCAGGGTGGATCGTACTCGGAGCTGGCTCTATGCTGCCTGTTCTGTCTCCTATCTGGGTGCCATGGTCTCCAGCAACTCAGCACTACAGTTTGTCAACTACCCAACTCAGGTGAAACCTTAGGGTGGAATGAGGGTTGGCTCAGAAGTTGCTTGAAAAGGATGAAAGATGCTTCCCTCTGGCCTGTGACTTAAATAAAAAGAGAGTGTGTTTGGGAAGTTAAGAGTGTGAAGAACCATAGATCTGAGGTTTAGTGGTGGTGGGCTGGCCGTGGTAGGGCTGCTTTCCGAGGCTGCAGTCTCTGGTGCAGGCCTCACACTTAACTCATCTTATCGTAGCACCTAGTACAGTACCTGGCACATCAAAGACGCTCAGAAATTATTTTTGCTGAATTTAATTTCAGGTCCTTGGTAAATCGTGCAAGCCCATCCCAGGTAAGCAGAAGAAGATGGTCGCCATCTTCCTTCCTCACTCTTCCTGCAGTGAGCTTGATCCTCCTCTGCTAGAGCTCTATGCCTCTGGGCTTTGTCATCTCACCATAGCTATCTCTCGGGTTCCCTCCATCCCTTCCCCCTGCCCATCCTTTATCACTTCCTGTGGTGTTGGGTGTTCATTAGCTGGTAATCCTCACTGAGAGCCAGAGGCTGACCTAACCTGCTTCACATAGTCAATCATTTTGGTGTCCCATGTGTTCACGTTGTCATTAGACACCCTAAATCCCATTTGATCATCAGTTTCCTTTTCCTCAACCTGTCACTCTTCCCTACTGCCCCTCCCCTGCCCTGTTCCTTCCTGGAACTTTCACCTTTGTTCTCTACCTCTTCCCTTCCTTATACTCTTTGCTCAACCTTGTTGCTCAGTCGTCTCTGTCTAGGTGCCAGCGTTGCACCCTCCTTTTGTCCTCTGTCGGCTTTCCTTCTCAGACATTCTTTTTTTCCCGTGAGTCTTTGGCTCCTAGAAGGAGAGTGTTGGGCTCGTCAATGCCTATGGGTGCCTGAATTTTCCACTCTGTTTCTTCCCTGTAGTCATGCTCCTTGGAGTGACCCTTTTGAAGAAGAAGTATCCAATGGCCAAGTACCTGTGTGTGTTGCTAATTGTGGCTGGAGTGGCCCTTTTCATGTACAAACCCAAGAAAGTAGTCGGGATAGAAGAACACACAGTTGGCTATGGAGAGCTGCTCCTGGTATGCAATTCTGTTGGGAAAGGAAGCCTTTTCCAGTAATCTTAACAGAGGAGTATCCCCACCTGTGCAGGCAGAAGGCCAGTTATATGTTTTGAGGGAGGTTGTGATGTTTCTTGCCCCACATTTCTGGTCTTTGTCTCTGGCTGCAAAGCCCTTGGCTCTGCTAAGGCCATAGTGGGGAGCCTAAAATATTTCACTGTGGGTCAGCTCTCCTTCTGGGGAAGGGATGACTCTGAGGCCTGTGTCTAAATGCTGGTGTGAGGTTCCAGAGACCTGAGAGCAAAGAGGAAAGGAGTAGTGTGTCTCTCACTGTGGCTTTCCAAGGAACATGGAAGCCAGGGTTAAAAATAATACTATAGGGCTTCCCTGGTGGCGCAGTGGTTGAGAATCCGCCTGCCAATGCAGGAGACACGGGTTCGAGCCCTGGTCTGGGAAGATCCCACATACTGCGGAGCAACTAAGCCCGTGCACAAACTACCGAGGCTGCGCTCTAGAGTCCGTGAGCCACAACTACTGAAGCCCGCGCGCCTAGAGCCCGTGCTCCACAACAAGAGAAACCACCACAATGAGAAGCCCGCACACTGCAACGAAGAGTAGTCCCTGCTCACCGCAACTAGAGAAAGCCCGTGCGCAGCAACGAAGACCCAATGCAGCCATAAATTAATTAATTAATTAATTAATTAATTAAAAAAATACTATAGTAGCTATTACTTACTAGGTGTTAGGCACTTTTCCAAGTGTTCTACGTGTAAACTAGTTAATTTTTACAACAATAACCTCATAACTTAGATAGCATTATCTCCATTTTACAGGTGAAGAAACTGAGGCAAAGAAAAGTTAAATCACTTGCCCATGGTCACATGGCTGTTAATTGGCAGAGTTAGTGGCTTACATTGCCCCGGAATCTAATCCAGGCAGTGTGACCACAGAATCCAGTCTCTGGAGCCCTATACTCCAAGCCAGGAGGCTAACATGCTGGGACTAGATTTCCTCTCTCCAGCTTTAGTGGAAGAATGAGTGTGGCTCACCATGAGCCGTTCTAGGCCCCTGCACGCCAGACTTCACGGCATTGTGTTGGGAAGTGGTAGGCTTCCTGCCCTGCTCTGATCACATTACATCCATGTGGCTCAGATCGCCTGTCGTTCTGAGTGCCTGAGGGGAGGAGGGAGCTCACGTGGTCTCTCCCATCCTCCACCTGTGGACAAATGGCAGCATTTTGTTCTGAGGACTCTGTCTTAAGGCAGCGGCTTTTCTGAGGGGTCTCAGAAAGGTGAGAGTTCTGTGTCCTGCGTTAGGGAGGGTCCCGGTGGCCTTCTCACTGCAGGCTGTACTCTTTCTTTCCCAGCTCTTGTCTCTCACCCTGGATGGGCTGACCGGCGTTTCCCAGGACCACATGCGGGCTCACTACCAAACAGGCTCCAACCACATGATGCTGAACATCAACCTTTGGTCGACATTGCTGCTGGGAGCCGGTAAGGAGCAGTTCTGCTATTCTTTCTACGTATCAGCAGAGGGCAGACTGCCCTCATCCACATAATCTCTAGCTCTGGTGCCAGTTGCTAACTTTGCCCATCAGTTCTCAGATGCCTTTATGTCCAGGCCCCTGAGAAGCCTTGGAGAAACCTTCACCAGTTGGCTCTACTTGCTACTTGTTAGTGGCACAATCGGGTAGACCTGTGCCAGGTATCATGGGAGGACACACAGTAGTAAAATGCTGGGGTGCCCTGGGAACTTGCCCTCTTCTGAGGGAGATGAGACACTGGTATGTGGTGAATACTGAATATTGTTCAAACATGGATGTATTTGCTTTTAAATCAGTGCTTCCTAACTTTTTTCAAATCTGGGCGCACACAGGGAGTATTTTTCATACAACACACTAGGGTTAACAGAGGAGGCTTCTGATGGCTGGAATCGAGCAGTGCTTGGGGCTGCCTTGAGCTCGGGATGTGTGGATCAGTATCTTCACAGCATCTGAGGTTTGCTGCGTTCAATCACTTTGGCAGAAGTAACTCATTAACTTCCAAGTATTTCCCAGAAGAGTCTTTAGTTAGTTTCTCTTATCAGAAAAATAGGAGATGCCTGATGGGACAATACAAACTCACTCCATATGTTTTTCCATGGCCTCCTTCAGAGTGCTTTAGCAGGCCTCTGCAGGGGTGTGAATACGGGCACACAAGATGCACCGTTCATCTTTTGACGTTTCTTCCTAGGAATCCTGTTCACTGGGGAGCTCTGGGAGTTCTTGAGCTTTGCCGAAAGATACCCTGCCATCATCTATAACATCCTGCTCTTTGGCCTGACTAGTGCCCTGGGCCAGGTGAGTGCCTTGATGGAGGATGGCTTGGCTTCCCCAAAAGAGACTGGCCTGGCTGCGAGAAGAGGGGTGGCAAGATTAGCCGTGATGTCCTGTTACAGACTTTAGACCTCTTGGCAGATAGATAGCCAAGAACCAGCCTGACCTAGTCTTTCCCTGTCTTTCTCTAGAGCTTCATCTTCATGACAGTGGTGTATTTTGGTCCCCTGACCTGCTCCATCATCACCACAACTCGAAAGTTCTTCACCATTTTGGCCTCTGTGATCCTCTTCGCCAACCCCATCAGCCCCATGCAGTGGGTGGGCACTGTGCTTGTGTTCTTGGGTAAGTTCCGTCCAGAGCGGGCAGCTCTGGACCACACAAAGGGACAGTGACAGAGCGTTATTCTTTTTCCTTAATATTTACTTGTATATTTGTGAAATTCATTAGGTTACTTTAGAGAAAATTTTTTAAAAGAGAAAAGGAAGCATTACCTCTACTCTAGCTTTCCTAAGGAACATTTCATTTGAGTGATTTCTTTCCAGTGATTCTGCTTTCCCCAGATACTGAGCAGGGTAAAATTATTATACTTATTCCCTACTCATTTATGCTGCTGTGGGTAAGCTGAGAGACCTAGCTTAGAAGTTTGATTCTTAAATTTCTTTCAGTCTTGCTGTATTATTATTTTTTTTTTGGCCGCACCACACGCAGCATGCGGGATCTTAGTTCCCCAAGCCGGGATCGAACCTGTGCCCCCTGCGGTGGAAGCGTGGAGTCTTAACCTCTGGACTGCCAGGGAAGTCCCTGCTGTATTTCAAATATACATGTAATTACCAGTATCTTGGTGATTTTTTTTCATTTGATACCAATCTCTTTTCTCTGAGGAGCTTTTATAAAACCAATGTTTGAAAACTAGTTTTATTTAAAGCTCCAATTTTGGAGAACCAAGGCTCACCCCCACCCCCCCCCACCCCCAAATCATTTGTAGGCTTCATTTCTCCCCATAAAGTTAAGCCCGTGTTCTCTCTCTCTATAGGTCTTGGTCTCGATGCCAAGTTTGGGAAAGGAGCCAAGAAGACATCCCACTAAGAAGAGAGAGACTACCTCCACTCCAAGAATATTTTAAGTTATTTTCTCGAACAGTGACATCTTTTGGGAAAATGGACACAATAGAGATAAAGGACTAGGTCTCAGTCGGCTATTTTGTTATTTTTTTTTTTAAGGAAGCAAAATCACGTACTCTAAAAACAGCATTTGGATTTTAACAAGACAGAGTGCCTGTTTCTGTTTTTGATGGCCAGGAGCACAGCCTCGCACAAGTAAAGAAAGAAAGAGGGGGAAGAGGCAGAGCTTGGTGCTCATGGCCCAGGCTGCTCCCTCGTGGGTGTGGTTAACCTGGCTGGGTGGCCAGTTCCCCCAAGAGCTGCTGTGCTTGTGGCTTCTGTTCCCACAGGCCAAGGTCTAAATATCAGGACAGGTAACTGTCAGAGCCAGAGGATGTAAAAATCACTTTCTCTCTTAAAGCTCTGGTGGGCAAATATTTCTTAAAAAACTACAGATATATTCTCCCCTTGAGAAACTTCTCTCAAGGTTGAGCTAAAATGAGCCCAGAGCCTCAGAGTCTGCTGTGTGTTCACATTTCCCCAGTGCGTCCCCTTCAGCCAAAGCTCAACCAAGTCCAGAGCGGAGACCCAGTGTGTATGTCATGAACAGCTTTGGAAGGTCTGATTCCCTTTCTCCACCTCCGCGTCTGTTCTTGGTTCTCTCGGTCCCCTCCTGGGAAGGCTGGATTAATCCTTCCTATTCCCCTGCCCCCTTCAGCTGCTAAAACATTGCAGTCCTCCGCCATCCTGGCTGTGCCCTGGTGTCCCCATGCCAACTCCTGCCTGTTGAAAGGGATGCTGGTGGAAGGCACGGTGGCTGAGTCCTGGCATAGAGCCGCCGTTGTCGAATTTTCTGTGTGGCAGTGGGAGGGGAAGGCGGAGCATGGAGCAGAGCCACCTGCCCAGTGCTGCCTTCAGAGTTGGAAGTCGAAATCCTCCGTGGACCAAACTTTACACATGAAAGTGCATTTCCACCAGCTGCAACTTTCGCTCCATCTGTTCAGCAGCCCCAGCCCCTTGGCTCTCCAGATGGGAGCCCAGCCTCCTTCCTGCGCGGCTGCCTTCCCACCCCCCGCCCAGCCTTTCAAGACCTGCCTCACTTGCACTCATCTCACTCTCTAGGGGCCCGAGTTCACTGTAGCTCTGCCCCCAAAGGCCCCCTCTCATCTTGAACTCCTCCTTGAGAGAAGAGGTTTTAAATACAACTGGCTGAACTTCCTTCTTTTCTCCACCCCTTTGTTTTCTCTGTTTCTCATCCTGAAAGTTGCATCAATTAGCTCCTTCCCTACTGGACTGATAGTTCTTCCAAACTGTCTTCTGTGGATTGGTTAGGTGGTGAGACCACGTTACCAGGGCCAGGGGCCTATAAGCAGTCCTCACCTGGGCCTGTTGTTTTATCCAGAGACGTGTTCCCAGCTATCAGGCCAGTCCCCTCCACCTCTACCCCCTGCCATCCCCAACCAGGGGTCTCAGACGTGCCTCATACCAGTCACCAAGAGCAAGAAGGATTTCCAACAGCTCAGCCTGGCTCTCACCTGATACTAGAGCAAGCCTGTCCTAGGTGAGCCAGGAGCCCAGGTCTGGTATATTCATTCAGTCCTGTGTCTATTCATCTAACCCTTCCTTCAGTGTGACATGTCCTGTGAACATGTTGTGAGTTCAAAGTTGAGTAGACCAGTACTTACCCTCTAGGGTGTTCACAGTCTAATAGGGAGACGGGTAGAAAAATCACTGCATCTCAGAAATGCAGAGCTAACAACGAAGGAAGGTGTCTGGGCAAGGTGAGGCTTGAGCTGGAGAGAGAACGTAAAGATGAAAGGAAGTGGAAAGGCAGCTTTGGCTCTACCGCCAAGTGCGAAATGGGGTTTTAAACTGCCTGCTTCTCCCTGTGCTCCTGCTTCAACTCAGTTCAAGTGAGAGCACAGGAGCAGGTGAGTGGCTCTACAGGGAGGCGTCATTTCAGCTCAATTGCAAGATATTTTAAAATGTTGTGTGAGCTGCCAGCTCGTTCGGGGTGGCGTACTCACCTACAGGATCACAGGAACTGAGAGTGCCAAGTCAGACTCGGCGTTGGTAACACTCTGCTAGGTTATAATGGTACCGATAAACGTGAAATACCAGGCAAGTTCAAACAGAAGTACTGTTGATCACTAACCCTGGGCAGCCTGATGTCTCAGGTTTCTAAGCATCAAAGGACTTTCATCTGCAGTTAATTCTCAGCTATGTGTATAAGGGAGGGCACCGGACACACATTTCCCCAAGCACTGTGTTTTTCTTTTGGGGTGTACTGTACTTAATGTCTATTTTGGTCAAACTATCTGGCTTACTTCCTTAGGTGTTTGTGCTCAGGTTCATGGTAGAGTGGTTTTTCCATTTCCTGTACATCTCTTAGCCTAGGGCAAGGGGAGCGATGCACAAATGTGATTTGGGGTAAAACTATAGGGAAGGCTATTCTGCAATTAATCATTATAAGGAAGAAAAATTATATGTTGTTGTTCAAAGGACTTAAAGACAGGAATTAAACATTCACTGTGTATAATCTCTAAAGTGAGTTCTTTAGGATTGGATGATGTGTTTTCTCACAGCCCTGTAACACCCCTGTGAAGAGGACTGAGCAGGCATCTGCACCTTTTATAAATGGAAAAACAAGTTAGGGAAGGGGGCAACTTGCAGTAGGTCCCTGGGTGTGTCCCAGAGAGATTAACTAGAACTCAAGATTCCGCGAGTTCTAGTTGCATCTTGGACCTATGCCCTTGGAGGGGGAGAAGCCAACCTCCTCAGGAGGCCCATTGCCTCTGCCGTCTGGTCCCACTTGTCGGTGGAACAGTTTGCACACTTTCTGAGTGGTGCTGGTCACTCTCCCCAGATGTCCTGGCAGAGAAAGTGTCCTGGGTCTCTGCGGGATCATTCAGCCCTTCCCACTGAAAACACACCAGCTGTCTTTAGGAACAGCAATCTCATATTTATTGAGCTCCTTCTTTCCCAAAGCTCTTTTAGTTCATGGCATTTTATCCTTACAACACTCCTGGGGAGAGCTTAGGCCAAAAGCAAGTCTCCCCATATTCGGAACAGGGAGCCCAAAGTCCACCAAAGTGCATCGGCTGAAGGTCACACGACTCCGTGGCAGGGCAGGGCCCAGAGTGAGCCTCCACTTAGCACATGTCAGAGGTCAGCAAGCTAAGCCTAAGGCACTGGTTTCCGGCTGTTTGGATTTCCTGATCCAGTAGAATTTTCAAATAATTTGGGGGGCTGATATAAGTATGCTGGCTTTTTATATTTTCAAGTAAGGACTTAAAAAAAAATCTAATATCATTATGACTTACAAAAGGACACTTTAAGTCCAAAAATTTTAGGAAAGGCTATCCACCTCGGAATAAAGAATCCTTCTTCCAAAGAAATGATAGTTGGAAATCATACCACTATATAGGTAATAAGAAAAATTGATTAACTGCAGAAAATGGTCAACATAAAATGTCATCCTATGCTAATATATTGTAGGCATATCACTATGATTGCTGGCTTGAAACGCCTTGGTCAATTTGGGGCTTGTATTCCATGATTCAGTCTACTGAAGCTGAATGTCGCATAAGCATATGCTGACAAAGATGGAAGCAGCAGGCGATGAGGTTTTACATCATTTAGAACATTCTGAGAGAGTCTAAACCAACATCTGCCTGACCTTCTGCCTTCCCTCTGCAGGGTCAAGAGGAGAGCAGGCTCTAAGGGCTGCGGGAGGGAGACAAGACGCGGCACCTCCACTCCGAGGTCTGCTCCCAGGATGTTCAGGCCGAGGCTTTTCATCACCCAGCTCAGAGCACCCAGAATTTATCCTGGAAGAACTTCCACCTACTGCTGAAAGCTAATTTCTGACAGTCCTCAGACTGGGAACCAGGGTGCTCCACCTGCCGTGGCAAGAAGGCTGGAAAGGAGAGCAAAGAGGGTCTTGGAACGGGGAGCGATTTCATCCCGTGCCTTCCACTCAGCTGAGGCGCAAGTCCACAAGGGCTGGCGGGTTTTCTGTCCAAATAGGCCCAACTCCTTGTTATTTCTGGGAGAGGTGGAAGAGGGAAGAGGTTCAAGGCATTCTCCAAGGTGGAGGGGGGGACAGGATATTTCTTCCTGCCCACTTCTGTGTTTTGTCATGGTGTGTGGGTGGCCAGAGCTAGCAGAAGCATCATGTTTTAGCTCAGGGGCTGACTAGACACCATTTCCTCCTACTCAGGACCCTGGAACTGCCACGTTCAGACCATAGCCCTAGAGGGAACGTCACTCTTACACGAAGGCTGAGAACTCCCTGAAATTTTAATGTACGAATGTGTGTGTAACACAGGTGCTCGCACATATGTCAAGCTAGTAGGTTAGTTTTGCTGTAAAAAGGGTCCACAGCTCTCTTTAGATTCTCTTAGGGGTCCACTGTAATCATGGCCTCATTTAATGAAAACTGATTTCCCAAATAGAGTTATTGTATAACTGGGCAACACTATAAAGTATGAGAAAGTATCATCTCCAGCTCTGTTTAGATGGAGGGGTGAGATGGAGTTTGCAGAGAAACCCAAGGCGGGTAACGCATCCGATTTCATTTCTAGTTTTCTCCTGGCCCCTCCAACACACTTTATCTAAGGTTGTCAGGTTTAGCAAATAAAAATACAAGATGCCCAGCTAAATTTGAGTTTCAGATAAACAGCACATACTTGTTGAGTATAAGTATGTCCCATGCAATATTTGAGACATATTTATACCAAACAATTGTGTCTTGTTTATCTGAAATTCAGATTTAGCTGGTTCTGTATTTATCTGGCAACAGTTTGTGGCATTAGTCATTGTCACCCGTTCTCATGGGCCCCTCTTCATCTAGGAAAGGAAGGCACTCTCAGATGCATCACCACTTGCAATTCCGTGCCCAGGGCTTCCAGATACTTTTGTTCAGGGCCAAAACATTTTGTAATTTCCCTCTTGGCCAGGGGGAGATGCAAGCCCAGACCAAGTCAGCAGGGGGCACCATTTTCTTAAAATAGATCCCCAGTGGCATCTCAAGGGCCTCAGAAAGGGGAATATTGAGTTGAAGTTTCTATTTGCTGCTTCCGTCTTCCCTCTGTAGCTTCCCATTTCTCCCCACCCCACCACCCTGCCAGAGTCATCCGTGTGAAGCAAGACTCTGATCCTGTCACTTCACTCCTTAAATCACTTCCAAGATTCCGTGCTTACCTTCCTAATACACTCTAAAAAGCCCTTCCGGGTCCCACGGGAGTCTTTTCCCAGCTTCAACTCCTGCTGTTTCCACCCTACCTCATCCCACCCTCCTCATACTTCCGGCACCCCACCCCCACCCCCATTCACCACCAACTATTTGCAGCTTCCCACTATACTATTCACTGTCACGCCTTTGCACCCACAGTTCCCTCTGCTTGGAATTCCCTTTTCCACCTGATGCTTCTAGCGGCTCCATTCATTCAACACATTTCACAAGTGTGCATTGAGATCATCCCTGTACCAGGCACTCTGCTGTGGGCTGGAGATGCTTGGAGGAGGGAACCGACTGGAGCCTTTCCCTTATGCATCTGACGATGGGGGCAGGGGAGAAACAGTATACAAGTCATCAAATCAACAAAGTCCTGGGACTTAGTTCAAGGGATAACCGATCTGACTCCCTTGAGCAGAGCTGATGGTTCCCTCCTTTGGGTCTTCTGATGGCTTTTCATTCTAAGGGTCCCAAATTCTAACACATGCACGATGGTGGTAGTGAACGTGGATGAACGAAACGAACCAGTTTAACTCAACAGGGAAGTGGGTGAGGTGGGGGGTGGGTATGTGACCTATGACACTGAGAGCACATCCCAGCTAAAGGGGACAGTGGTGTTTTACCTCCTCCAGATTACTGCCAGATGTGTTATTTCAAAAACAGATGGAAATATTGATTTTTATGTGAACTCTGACAATTTTTTAAATTCCTTGCCAGCTAAACTAAACGTGTCTACAAGTCAGATTTGGCCCATGGCCACCGGTTTGCCACCTCTCATATTGCAACACTGTATCACTGTCTTGTGTCTGATTAGTACTTACATATATTTTCTCCCCCAAGACTGTGTCCGTGTGTCTTTAGCCCCTAACAGTGACTGGCACAGGGTAGGTGCCAGTCAGACATCAATAAGTGTTTGTGGAAGGGTGGAAAGAAGGGAGGGAGAAGGAGGCAAACTGGGAACCACAGTTTGTTGATGGAAGTTCTTATTCCCACTGCTTTGGGCATGGGACGGATGGAACAAGAAAGCCTGAAACAATTTATTGCTGAGTGTGCACGTGTTCATGAGTGTGAGTTCCCACGTTAGCAGGTGTGACAGCTGGAAAATGTGTCTAAGAACCATCGGCTCCTTTCTCAGTGAGCTCCCAAGCCATCCCACCTCATTCTTGGCGGATGAGGGGGTGGAGAAGAATGCAGGGCTGACGGTGGACGCCTGGCTTCCTTCCAGGACCCGTAGTCGCTGGCACGGAGATCAGAAAGAGCTTATAGAGGCTTCTGGCACCAACTGATACATCCTCAGGGGAAGGTGTCTGGCAGCTGCTGCCACCCACTCACTGCCTACCCGCTAGAGTGCCCGCTGCATAGCAAGCAGTTGTGGGGGTCAAAGTAAAATGCTCCCTCTTCTCACTTGTCCAAAGTGAGACCATCAAAATGACCCTTCACCCTGCATTGGGGGGATCAAAACTCCCAAGTTGAAGAGAAGGGTGGGGATGGCTTAGACTCCGCATCGCAGCCCCCAGAGACAGAGCGGGGCCCCTGGAGCAGTCTTCTGATCCTGCTAACGGTATGCTGTCCTTTTTATCAAGAGAGAGTTCTGCCTTGTGCCCACACAAGGGAGCATTCTTGCTGCCCCCATGAATAAGGACATATCTTCAGAAAATAGATATCTGAGGCTCAGAACATATATTTTGTCTGATTTACAGGAGAAGTAACCAGATCAATCAGGAATCAGAACTTCCACCTTGGCCCTGAAATCTCTTGTGAGACCTGAAAAATGTGATTTTCCGAAGCGGAGAGGGTGGAGGGTGGAGGGGCAGCCTGAAGTACATTGGAGTCACTCTTTAAGCGGGATTATGGAAATTTCTGTGCCATGATTCTCTCTCTGGTGAGAGGTATCTTGAAAGCCAAAGATGCAACGTCCAGCCTCCAGTGTGCCTCTTGCTCGCTACCGGCGCTTGGCCAGCCCGAAGTTTTGAAGCAAGACTTTCCAGGAAGCAATCTCTCCCACAGGCAGTGCTGACTCAGCCCAGACTCCAAGCTCTCAGGCTGGTCCCTGGCCCAGAGTAGCCAGCAGGGGCAGAGACGCACAGGGGGCTGTGATCCTGGGCTGTGTGGGTGCTGCTGGGAAGGGGAGATCGGGGTGCAAGACAGTGGGGCATGGATCCTGAATTGTTTAGGCTTTTGCTAAGGGAAAGGGGAGGAGACTCAAATAGTGGCTCGAGTCCTCCGAGTTCCAGCATCCTTTGTCAAAAACTATCTTTCCTAAATTTCCAGAGGCAGGGATCGTGGCCAATTTAGTACCTTGAATCTGGGAGTGAGGACATTCCTTGTCTCATTTCGAGTCTGCCGTGGGGGGGTGTGACTGACCATCTCTCTGGGGCCTCCACCTGACTCTCCAACATCCGCTTTCCCCAAAGGACCCCACTTGGATTAAAGGGAAATGTGTGCCCCCTCCCTCCTCTCCACTTTACAAATTACCTATGGTTCCTCCCATCTCTGCTGCTCCCTGTTTCCCTCCTGCAGCCTTCCTCCTTCAGTCCTTCATGCCATTTTCCTCTCTCCATACTCCTCCCTTCTCTCTCTCTCTCAATCTCCCCCAGTTCTGACAGCGAATCCTTTCCCTGGCACAGGCCCTCGACTTGCTTGCCAGCTCTGCTGGGTTACTCTTCTCATTTCTGTAGCTTCTGTCCAATTATCTCTCTGGCCAAGCTCATCGGGAGCCCTCTCCTGTGGCCACGCGCCTCCTTCCTTCCTGCTGCTAGCAATGCTATCACCCACGATTCATTCCCATTTGGGAATGGGGGTAGAAAGCTGGTTTGAATAAACTGGGAGGTGTCTGGCAATCTATTCTGTGTTCTTCTCTGAAGGCCCCAGCAGAGTTAAGCAAAGCTTAAGGAAGAGGACACCATTTCCTAGACCACTAAGGGCTGCAGGATCTAGTTCTAACGAATGGGGGACCAAAAGCTTTTTAGAGTCAGCCGGTCCTGAAAAACAAGGGCCCAGTGACCGGGAGGACTGGAAGTCTTGCCACGGAAAACAAAGCTGTGACTCAAAGGCATCACGTAGATGCTTTCTTGCTCATCCACGTTCCTGAGTTTAATGTCGTTGGCTTGGGAATTAACTTTGAGACTTTTCCAACACAGATAAAAATAGAGCTCATAAATGCCATCACTGGTACTTTCCGATAAGGTGGCCTTTTAAGGGAAGACTGGGCTCCCAGTGGATGCAGTGAGTCAAGGAGCCTCTCAAGCAGATCGTTCAGGGTTCTCACAGGCTGCCGACCAGCCTGTGACCAAACAGAGGATGCAGGAAGAGGAAGCTCCTGGAGGCTTCTGTGCCTGAAACGACAGGATCCAAGTTCCTGAAAGGATGTTTCTTTCACTAGTTAATTCATTTATTCATCACACAAGCATTTATCTGAATACCTATTACATGCTAGGAATGCTTCCCTGTGCTGAAAACATGATAGAGAGAGAAAAAAAAGGGAAATCCCTACCCGCAAAGAGCTTGCCATCTAGTGAGGGACGGAGAGGGAATCAGGCAACCACGATACAGGGGTTGCAGTGAGAGGAGAAATATGGGAAGACCTAGCTCAGGGCTAGGGGACATGCACAGCTTCCTGGAGGAACAGACGGATGAATTGAAGCTGGAGAATCAGCAGAGAATTAACCAGGGGAAGGTGAGGGTAGGGGCAGGGAAATCCGTGGAGAAGACTGTTCTGGGAAGAGAGAACAGTATGTGCAAAAAGAGAGAACTTGGTTTACTCAGGGAATTGAAAGTAGTTCTCTGTGTGACAGGAAACCTTACTGCTAGGTGCGGTGGGAAGCATCAGAGACCACCTGGAGACTAAGGCATAGGTCACTGGTAAAGAGCCTTTCACCTCTATTAAGGAGTATGGTTTTTACATCGAGGGCAGTGAAGGGTGGAATACAAATAAGTGCCTCAATCAGATTGACTTTTTAGACATCTCACTAGGGCTGCAGAGCAGTCATGAACTGGAAGGGTGAAGACCAGAGGTTGGGAGCCCAGGGAGGAGGCTGCTGCAATCCCAGAAAGGACTGGGGAGGTGTCAGTGGAGACAGAAGGAAGTAGGCAGAACTGGGAGATAAGTAAAGCATGGAACTGTCAGAACTTGGTGTTGAATTAGAAGCGGGATTGAGGAGTCGAGGACACTTTCCCGTTCCCAGGCTTGAGCTATTGGTGAGGCAAGAGAGCACCGGAGGAGAATCAGGTTTTACCTCTGCTGAATCTCAGGTGCCTATGGACCATCCAACTGAAGATATCAGGTTGATAGTTGGATATGTAAGTGGAGCTCAAGAGAAAGACCTGGCTCGAGATAGATTTGGAATATTCTTTAGCAGATGGATGGCAGTGGAGCGGTGAGAATAAAGGAGCCATCTCAAGGCAAGAGAGGACAGTGTGAAGAGGAGAGGAACTGCACACAATCCAAGGAAAGCTGATATTCAAAGGATGGCCAAAGGAAGAGCCTGTCAAGGAGACTGAGAAGGAGTAGCCAGAGAGGTAGAAGGAAAAACCAGGAGTAATGGTCGTCCGCTGTTGGCCCCCTGCATTCATTTCCTCCTTCTGCCAAGAGGGCCCTGAATTTCCTTTGGGCAATTCACTCCTCCCCTGTTCTCAGTCCTGCGGTTTGGTTCATAGGGGAGACACGCTGGCTGGCTATTCCTAACCCTCCTGACCCACTCCCCGCAGCCCTCCCACTTACTCTGTGTACTCCAGCCACACTAATTTTCCTTGAGTTTCTCAAAAACTCCATGTTCTCTCTGGCCTTAGGATCTTTATCCGCCTGGCCTGCTTTCCTTCCTCGTTCCCCTTCTCCACGCTCTTTGCCTACTAACCTTCCTTTCATGCTTCCAACCTTCTTTGACATTCCAGACAAGTCTAGGGTTTTCTGTGGTACATTCATTCATTCAGTATGTACTAAGCACCTTCTGTCCATGTGTCAGCACCGTGCTGAATGCTGGGACATTATGGAGAGCAAAAGAAACAAACAGGCTGGAGCCAACAATTGATTAGGAGAGATTGATAATAAACAAGTAAATACACAAGACAATTACAAACTATTGTTAGTGTTGTAAAGGAAGTAAACAGAGTACCAAGATACCAAGAAGGTCCTTATTTTAGATAAGGCAAGTGGTCAGAGAAGGTTCTCTGGGGCTGTAAAAATTAAACTGAGACCTGAAAGAAGAGGCAGAACCAGCCAATGTGAAGAGTTTAGGGGAAAATTGTTCAAGGTAGGGGGAATAGTGACCACAAATGCTCATGGAGGAAAGAGGCTGATGGGCTCTAGGAATTGATAGATGGCCAGAAGAAGATGAAATGAAGATGGGGAAGAAAAGAGCAACGGGGGACATAGTTGAATGTGAGACTCTTAAAAGCAGTGGTACAAAGTTTGGGTTTTATTCTTGGTACAATGGGAAGCTATTCAAAGTTTTTAAGCAGGGGTGAAGCATGATCTGACTTAAGTTTTAATTAGATCGCCCTGGTTGCTGAGTGAAGAATAGATTGAGGGACAGCAAAGAATTAGGAAGACCAGTTAGGACCCTCTCGCTGTAGTTCAGGCCAAGGAGGATGTTGGCTAGAACTTGAATGGGACTGGGGAGATGGAGAGAAGTGGATGGATTCAAGGGATACTTTGAAACTAGAATTTATGGGAATGCCTGATGGATTAGAGGTAAGGTATTAGGGGAGAAGAGGACTCAAGGATGGTGCCCAATTTCTGGCCTGAATGAGTGGATAGAGAACCAGACTGGCTTGGCTTGGACTGCCCAAGCCCCCTTTGCTGCTCCCCCTTCCCTGGAACCCCTGAGGCAAATCTTCAGAAGCCCAGAGTTTGAGAGGCAAACATTGTTCAAAAACCACTGGGCTGGAGAATCAGTATGGTCCCTTCCGGTTTTGAAATTTTTAAATTCTAAACTGAAAACTTTGTGAATAGGGACACTATTTCTATTTCTTTTGATTTCTCCTGTAGTTACCTCCGTAGAGCTCTGTACCTGGGGAGCACTCAGTAAGTGCTACGTGACTGTTCATTTGGGCACAGACCTTCCATGATAGAATTTTAGATTAAATTCCCTTTTAAAAATAGGATTCTAATGTAGAATAAACTTTCAGTTGAAATCAATTCACCTTGATAAAGTACAGCCATGGCAAGGATAATCTAAAGTTGTAAAATCCGTAGTAATTTCTATTTGAGTGGAGGCAGAGGAAAAAAAATGTTTTTCCTAAACAACTTATCTACATTTAGGTAAATGTTATTTTAGGGCAAATACCAAGAGGTAGTGGATCAAGCCCATTCAGAATAGGGCCAAGAAACCACTGAACATAATTCGTAACAGTGAATGTAATCCATTTTTTGGTAATATATTCTCTCTTGAAAGCAAATATTGACCCTCTAAAACTTACTTTGAAACAGTGACTTTAGGTAATTCTTAGAACCATTTTAAAGATGAACAAGATGGAGATGGAGCTGCGTGGCCAGTCCAGGACAAAAATCAAAGACAAGGTGGACTCAGACTTGCCATTTCCTCTCTTCTCTTTCCCACTGCTTCTCGTCTGCTTGATACTCCACTCTTCAGACATGATCTTTCCCAACCATCTGAAAAACTCAGAACTTCAATATCTATAAGCACATTGATCAAATCGTCAGATAAGCACACCATTCCAAGCCTTTTATAAAAGAGGGAAGTAAAGTAACAGAATGTCTTTCATATGCCAAGCACTTTTGAACAAACATGTCATATGACGCTGCTTACTACCCTATGATGAATGCCCTGTTTCAAGGATGAGGTGGGAGGGTTGGTGGTCCAGCATCTGACCCCCTTCCTGTTTGGGATGAGTACCCTGCTGCGGACAGCGTCAGTGAGAAGGAGTGCTGAACGTTACACCGTGGACACCGTGGCAAGCGAGACCTTTCTTCGTTTCCCTCCTCACCGCCCCTCCCCCCTCTCCCATGGTGGTCAGGGCCCAGGATGTGGTCTAGGATTAGTCAACAGGGTGCTGCTGCCTGGGCTTTGGGTTTGCAGCCTGAGGCACACAGACGGAAGAAAGGTTAAAGGTCCTTTTGCAACGGCAGCAGCCGGAGCCATGTGTCTGCTGGTGGCACTTTGTGGCAGTGCCCAGCGGTTGGACCTCCTGGCCAGAAGGTCCTACTAAAGAAGGTTGTCGTTCTTCCTCCACCAGCCCTTGGTTTCTGCCGAATTTCCAAGACTGATTCTTCAGCTCCTGACAATTCTGGGAGCCAGAGATATTTCTTCAGTAAATTCCAGTTGGGGCTGATATAGCCAGCGTTGGGGCAGTTCTTACAACCAGAAACCTGACTGATCTGTGAGGAAACAGACCCTGAGGTCAAGGAGCTTGCTCAGGGACCCTGGCTAGCAAGTGTCAGTGTTCTGGCCGAGAAGCCCGTGCTGCTCTCTTTGATTCCATGCTTCCTGAAGAATTCTAAAGAACGGCATAAAGGAAAGGAGCACGGATGGCACATCGATTAGAGTGAGGCTTGAAGACCAGCAGGCATGTGAACACTTACCCCCAAATCCACATTCAGTAATACATCCGTAAATAAGTGGGGTCTATTCTATTCTGTGTAGAGGGACTGTGCTATGTTCATATATTATTTCAGTTAATCCTCACAACATTATGATATGGTGAGCATTATTTTCTCCATTGTTCATATGGAAAAACAGGCTCAGAGAACCTCGTCCAAGTTTATATGTAGAAAGCGATAGTGCTGGGTTTGAACTTGAGTCTCCGAGGTGGCTGGAGCTCATTCATTAAGCCACAGCTGCTTCACTATGAAATTTAATCAATCAATAAATGTTTCATCGCTGCCAATTTTCTACTAAACCCCATCACAGCCCTAGCACAACCTCATCAGTGTGTTCTTGTTGGTATGCTTCCTTGAGTGTGGTCTTACATCTGTATCCCAGGGGGTGTCATCTGTCACTTTAGACAGGACCATGCCCCTACTAAGGATCTTCCTTCCTGAATTTCCACCTCCTATCCAGGCACTCATCTTCTATTCATTCCTGCCTGCCTCTACCTCCCCTATACCTTCAAGGGAAACCATACCTTTGCTTATTGGACTGTAAAATGGAGCTGAAGATCCTCATTGGCAGAATAAATACCAGACGTCTAGGGGTCTTTGGGACAGATTCCTTGCCCAGACCTGGCTCGTGATGGCCAAAGAACACTTTGTCATTTGTGTTTTGGATTAAGAAAACAAGTTCTGTGTGTTTCCTACCATCACAAAGAGCAGTGAATTGAATTGGTACCATTGTAAGGTTGATTGTTGTTGCACAGATAAAAGCCTCATTAAGTCCCTCGTGAGGGGAGAGAAGAGGGGGTTCCTTGCTTGTTGTGAAACAGTAAATGGAGGAAATAATGAAATAACTGCACTTCCTCCCCTCCCAAACCTCATCAAGAGGCTGGGTGAGTTTTTAATTAGTGCTGCGTTTTCAATAAATCCGTATCTGTACGTGGTACTGATTCTTTCCTGGATAAGGAAAGATAATAATGAGAATCCTATTTTTCAGCCCCACACTAAAGGGATGCCTAGTGTATTTAATCATGCTGTAGAAATCCTGGCAGCTTTCTCTGAGCCCAGCTTCTGCTCTAATTACATTTCTAGATTTTAGTAAATTGAAAGGGAAAATGTAGGAACAAAATAATTAAAACTGAAGAGGAAGTGCATATTAAAAAGGAGAAGCTGTTTAAAATTCTTCCACACAGTGCTTCCAAGGACATCTACAGTCATTTAATCAGATCCACACCAAATCAAAGTCCTTTGTACAGAGGCTGGTGGGATCACATCTCAGGTGGGCGGTATGGTCCCCACAGTAGAATGGGAGCCTCGTCACACCAGGCTACAGATGGAGATAGGACTCTTATGTCCTTCTACCTCTCTGGAGATTCAGGGCCAGCCTGGACAAGCTGCTGGCGCAGACTCACCAGCTCTGAGGAGTCACTTCCCAGGTCCCAGGCAGAATCTGACTAAACTGTAATGATTAGCCCCAGTTGTAAGGTAGCTAAAGTATGTTGTCCGTGCCTCCAGTTTCCTCCTTCTGCACCCCTTCCCACCTCCATGCTCCTCCCTCCAAGCAGTACCCCTTTTCTTTCTTCCCTGCCATCCTGTGAGATCTGAAGTCAAAAGAACAGGAACTGAACAGTTTCAGTGACACCAGGAATCAGTTACTTGTAACTGGTTACTGGGTTGCCTGGGGGGCACTCTGATTCTTCCCAAGGACCAAAAACCTCGCTGGCTTCAGCTAACAGAATGAAATATTTGCTGCTGCTGCTGAGTGAAATCTAATTGGAAAGTTTCAGGCACCAGCCTAATAGGTGACGAAAGTGCTTTTTGTTTTCAGTGGGGCAGGCACCGTAACCACATCACTGTTGAATTTAGGATCTCCATTTCTTGATCATTTTGGCTGAAATATGGGTTGAGCAAGCTTAAGGAGTTTAGAGTGTTTTGTCTGTCATTCCTAGGACATTTTAAGCTGTGGGATTGTAGGGTGTGCTTGCATATTTGAAAGTGGAAGGCAGTCTGGCACTGTCACAGCCTCCCCGGTGGCTTTGCTCATGGGCTCCCAGCTTTCCCTGCTGAACAGACTCACCAGCCACCCAGAGCCAGGATGCATGTGGCAGGAGACAGTCCCACAGAAGCAGAGCTTCCGGTAGCTATCCCCAAGGCAGGGCCCACACTTTGTCACCCCACGACCCATAGATTCATTTGGTTGCTCCTTTGGATACGATGCCTTCTCGTGCACTTGTGTGCGTGTCTACGTAATGGTATAATCTCAGTATGGAAAAGAGACAACGCCTGTTCCAGATTATTTGGCTTGATTCAGTAAGAATAATTTTTTTACAGTTGAAGCTAAAGGAAAGAATTGTAACAATAACAAATATCCCATCACTGACATTATGACTCTAACATAATAACGTGGAGATGACTTTTTTCTCCCAGGGCCAAGATGCTCTGAGACTTCCTGGTTTTTTTTTGCCGGCACTGCACTGAATGCGGGATCTTAGTTCCCCGACCAGGGATTGAACCCATGCCCCTTGCAGTGGAAGCGTGGAGTCTTAACCACTGGACCACCAGGGAAACCCCTGAGACTTTTTTCTTTTACTCAACTCAGGAATCAACCATAGCCCTTGGGGAGCTAGGATGTGAGACCAGTTGGGGACCCAGGTGTCCAAGACAATAAATTGTCACTGAATCAGCTTCCTTTCAGTTAAGCCACCTATATGCCTGCCTTCCCTCAAAAGAACGGTCCTTCTCCTTTCTGTTTCCAAATGCTCAGTTTTATGTTACTTAAAAGAGTCTCTAACATCATCATAAAGTCTAAAAAATATTTTACTGACAGTTGGTTAGAAAAAAATGAGGTAAAGTCGTTAGTAAACCACACCCTGCTTGTAAGTATAAGCTGCTGTTGTTAAATGCCTTTATTGTTACGGCCACCCCACTCCCACTCTTGGTGTGCCTCTATTTCGTCCTCGCACCTCCGCGAAGCCTGCCGCGCCCTGCACGCGACCCCCTCCGAGTTCCCGCCTCTTTCTTCTCAGGCCCCTCCTTCCCCTCAAATCCTCGGGGCCTGGTGAGAACCGGGACGCATGCGCACTAGGGAAGGTAGGCGGAGTCTTGAAGCAGAGGGAGGAGAGGCATGAGAACCCAGAGAGGGGAGGGGAGGGGAGTAGAGGGGGCGGAGGCCGTGCGGGGTGGGGCCTGGCGGGTACGCGCTCGCTGCGTCGACGTGCTGACGCCATGACGCCCCGGCTGGTGTGTTTCGGTGTGTGTGTGTATGTGTGAGTGTGCGCGCTCCGAGTGTGTGTGTATTTGTGTATCGGCGGTTCCGCAGGTCCCGGATGTTGCGGACAGTATGAGGCGAGTGCAGGGGGACGGGGACCAGCAGCTGTCGCCGCCGCTCTCAGGTGAGTGGGGGGAGGAGAGTCGAGGAAGAGGGTTGTCCTGTCGGAGTGGGGGCGGGGCGTCTCCCTTAAGGGGTGACTGACCCCCCCACACTCCCGCCCCCCCCGCCGCCTCACATAACTCTTCTCTGCCCCGTTTCCCACATGCCGGGTTACGTGGCCCGCGAATGCCAGAGCCTAATCAACCGTAAACGCGCCCCCGCCTTCGGCCCCCCCCATAATTTTCCCAGCCCCATCCCCCTTGCCAAATAGTGAGCTGTCGCCTGCGGCGAGATGGGTGACTGCGCATGCGCGAGTGTGAACGAGCCAGGGGTGCTTGTTCGCTGCCCTCGGGGCGCATGCGCATCGCTGTGTTGCAGGGACCTGCGGGATAAAGAGACCCTTGACCACGCGCCTGCCTTCTTCCCGGGCAGTGGGCTAGACTTGGTGCCAGATAGTGAGCCTGTTGCTTTTATCCAAAAGGGAGAATTTAGATTATTTAAGGGAGTTTATGGCAAAGCACCGTTCGCATCTTGTGTTGTCCTAGAGACTCCCAGGCTACAAACGCCTCCCAGAGCCAACGTGCCCCACGCTGACCCTTCTTTTGAAACTGTCACTGCAGCTCCTAGTTCTAGCATTATTTTTCTTTCCTCGGATACTCCCATCGTCATGTTGTATCTTTAATGCAAACTTCCCCTAAATTTAGGAGTAGGTGCCCCAACCCATTCAATTATTCTGGCAGGGGATTTTGGTAGCCTTTCTAAGGAGGACTAGGGTCATAAAAACGAAAGTAAGGGGAGTTTCGTTTAGTAAAGTTATTTATTATTCTCACAGAACTAGATAAAGAGCGAAGGGTATAGGGCTTAGAATAGTAATTGTAAATCAAGACGTCAGGGTTCTCTCATCTCCAGCCCTCCTACTTTGTGTGACCTATTTGCCTCTTTTTTGGTAAAAGATCTTCCTTAGCGCTTTCGTTTTAGCTGTACATTATTGATGCTCTGAACAGCACATGAAAACAAAAGCAATCTGAAACTACTGGTGGACAATAAATTACCCAGTGGACGTTTTAATTTTAAGTAACAAGAGTGGTGTTTCTTTCACATTTGCAAATAACAAAGAGCAAATTTTTAAAAATTAACTTTAAGGTACAGTAATATTTCAGTGATCTAGAACCAGGGTTTTCAGTTGGCAGATTACACGTGGTCCCTTAATTTACTCCTTCCTGTGTTGCCACTGCTTTGGATACTTGCTGCTTCTTACCTCTGCCATCAGAACAGAGTGAGGAGTTAATAAACTGTTACAAGCAAAAGGTTTGCTGAATAGCATTGAAATGAATAACTAAATTGTTGGGGGGGGGTGTGTGCACATTTTCTGTGTTTTTCAGTTGTCTTTGCCAACCTTGTCTCCTATCTGGATAACTTAGGAATGGGACATATTAGTGAGCCTTATTTTCTCTTCTCTTTCCTTTGTGTTCTTTCTTTGGTATTCGCCTCTCAAGGCTTTTTTTTTTTTTTTTTTTTTTTTTTTTGCTGCCATTCTTAACTCTAGGACCTTATGTTCTTGGGCCTTAAAGTATATATATATTTTTTTCACTTCTCCATTTAACTCTGGCCTTCTCATAGTTCAACTGCCTTTTGTGCTGTTTTCTGTTGCCATGGTTACAGCTGGAGCCGAGAGAGGACACAGAGGAAGCACAGGAATTTGGGGGGGCATATATTTTCTCGTGTCCTGTGAAAGAGCTGGAGACTCATCTTTTTTTTCCTTGTGTGAAGACTGAGGAGTGTAAGTTATTGTGACAGCTTCACACTTAGGCTGGGGGTGGCTGGTGTCTATTTGGTACTTTGGGACTTCTCCTTTTAGAGCTCTTCATAGTGGTTAGTTTGGTGCTTGGAGATGTTTAATGTTGCCTATGTCCAGACTTCCATCAGGTAGTCTGGTAAAATCTTGTAGTAAAGCTATGGAGGTAATAAATGTCCATTTCTCTTCTCAGTAGGCTTCTGTCCTGTAGGATGCTTTGTTTTTATCTGATTGAATTCACTGAAGTCTCATGTAAAATTTTCATGGTATGAAGACATGAAATGCTTTTAGGTTAAGATAATATTAATTACATAATTCGAACTGGTGCAGAGCCATGTTTAAAAAAATAACTCTTTAAATGGGTAACACATGTACATACATATGAAATAAAACTCAAACGCTACACAGAGAGAGGGAAGAATCTTTCTTCTCCTGTCCTCCTTTCATCGTTCTAGTTACCTCCCTCAAAGGAAATTATTGTTACCTGTATTTTGTTTACCTTTCGAGAGGTAATGCTTTTATAAGCATATACAACTATGTATTCGTTGGTATTTTGTTTTTATTTGTTGTTTATACAAATAAGATACTGTACCCACTATTCTGCACTTTGCTTTTTTTACTTAGTATATCTTGGCTGTCATTTCATGTAGTACATAGAGTACCTCTCCCATTTTGAAAGATGGCAGATACTCCACTGTATAGATGTACCGTCATTCAGCCAGCTCTTATTGGATACTTAGGTTGTTTTCAGTGCTACAATTAACTCCTTGTATGTACTTTTTATGTACATGGGTGTCTGTTGGATAAATTCCTAGTGGAAGGATATATGCGTTTTTAATGTTGTTAGATATCGCTAAGTTGCTTTCCATGGAGGTTGTATTTATATTCCTGCCAGCAGTGTATGAGTCTGCCTCTTTTCTCACCAACACTGTATTATCAAATTTTAAAAATCTTTGTGCAGGGGACTTCGCTGGTGGCCCAGTGGCTGAGAATCCACGCTTCCACTGCAGGGGGTATGGGTTTGATCCCTGGTCAGGGAACTAAGATCCTACATGCCGCACGGCGCTGCCAAAAAGAGAAAAAAAAAAAGTGTGCACTCTTTTGTCTAAGTTTTTAAAGTTCATTATGTAGCTTGTTAAGATTCATTACACCCAGGAGTTGTGGATAAATACTGTCACTGTTTTGCAGATGGGGGTGGTGGTGATAGACATTGTTGGACTGAAGAATAATGAGAATAAAGTTGTATGCCTGGGTAACACGGGAAATCCATTAACAACGCTAGGAAGACATGTAGAACCTATATTCTAATTTCTCCCTTTAACTCTTGCTGCTAGTTTCTCTATGTGAAATTCTGTAAGCCCATAAGTGATGTTTGATGATCTCTTTTTGATAGCAGTGACTCAAAATTGTTTATACGAGCGAACTGCCATTCTGTTGAGGAGTTGGAAAGCTAACCCAGTTAGTTAAGGTGCTTTTCTGAGTGCCTGCACAGAATACTGATACTGGTACTTTTATTTTTTTTTTGATTTTTATTTTATTTACTTTTTTTTTAATGGGATAGTTGTTTTACAATGTTGTGTTAGTTTCTACTGTGCAGCGAAGTGGAGTTCCCTGTGCTATACAGCAGGTTCTCATTAGTTATCTATTTTATACATATTAGTGTATATATGTCAATCCTGATCTCCCAGTTCGTCCCACCATCCCCCCACTTGGTGTCCAGACGTTTATTCTCTACATCTGTGTCTCTGTTTCTGCCTTGAAAACCGGTTCGCTACTGGTACTTTAAAAAAGTCTGCTAGGGGCTTCCCTGGTGGCGCAGTGGTTGAGAGTCCGCCTCCTGATGCGGGGGACGCGGGTTCGTGCCCCGGTCCGGGAGGATCCCACATGCCGTGGAGCGGCTGGGCCTGTGAGCCATGGCCGCTGAGCCTGCGCGTCCGGAGCCTGTGCTCTGCAACGGGAGAGGCCACAACAGTGAGAGGCCTGCATACCGCAAAAAAAAAAAAAAAAAAAAAAGTCTGCTAATTGCAGAATTTGTGCTTCGCTATGACCTCTGAGAAAATAGAAAAGAATTAAAAGATGTCTGTGCTGGAAGGAGCTTACAGTTTTATTGGAAAACCAAATCCGAATGTATCAAATTATAAGAGAACAATTAGAAAACAGAACAGGAACAGAAATATACTGTGCTACATGCTGAGAGGACTTTGTAAAGAAGCGATTAAGATTTAGAGGCGAGGTCATTTGGAAGGCCTTCCGGGAGGAAGTACATTTTGAGCCCCCCCCCCACAACTGCTTAAGTGAAAAATTTTAAACATACAGAAAAATTGAAAGAACAGTACCGTTATCACCTTTATACCAATTATCCCCTAGATTCAACAATTTTTCATGTTTTCTGTATTTGCTTTATCTATGTATGTGTCTTTACATATAATATATAAATCTTTATATTGTAGATATCATGACACCTTAATACTTTAATGCTTTACTTTAGATGCATCTTTTTAAAATAAAAACATTGTTTTAGTTAATTGTTCTTACATTGTCACAGCTGAGGCAATTAACAATACTTTCCTAATACCATCTGATACCCAGTTCATGTTCAGATTTTCCCAATTGTCTCCAATGCAACGCTTGTTAGCTATTGGTATTTTTTTCTCCAAACATGTCTCTTTAGTCTCTCTTTTTTTTTGCGGTATGCGGGCCTCTCACCGTTGTGGCCTCTCCCGTTGCGGAGCACAGGCTCCGAACGCGCAGGCTCAGCGGCCGTGGCTCACAGGCCCAGCCGCTCCGCGGCATGTGGGATCTTCCCGGACCGGGGCACGAACACGTGTCCCCTGCATCGGCAGGCGGACTCTCAACCATTGTGCCACCAGGGAAGCCCTAGTCTCTCTTTTTTTTTTAAAGTCTTTATTGAATTTGTCACAATATTGCTTCTGTTTTTTTTTTATAAATTTATTTATTAATTTGTTTTTATTTTTGGCTGTGTTGGGTCTTTGTTGCTGCTCGTGGGCTTTCTCTAGTTGAGGCAAGCAGGGGGCACTCTTTGTTGTGGTGTGTGGGCTTCTCACTGTTGTGGCTTCCCTTGTTGCAGGGCACGGGCTCTAGAGTGCAGGCTCAGTAGTTGTGGTACACGGGCTTAGTTGCTCTACGGCATGTGGGATCTTCCTGGACCAGGGCTCGAACCTGTGTCCCCTGCATTGGCAGGCGGATCCTTAACCACTGCGCCACTAGGGAAGCCTCCTTCTGGGTTTTTTTTGTTTTTGTTTTTTGGTCACGAGACATGTGGGATCTTAGCTCTCCGACCAGGGATCGAACCCGCACCCCCTGCATTGTAAGGTGAAGTCTTAACCACTGGACCGCCAGGGAAGTCCCCTCTTTAGTCTCTTTCTCAATCTAGAACCCTTTATTTAGGAGCCATGCAGTACTGCCTTTTTGAAGAGACCAGGCCATCTGTCTTGTATAACATATCACTTCTGGAATTTTCTGAGTGTTTCCTCACAGTTTCATTTAATTTGTTCCTTTATCTCTGTATTTCCTACAAACTGGCAGTGAAGTCTTGGTTAGATTCAGGTTAAACATTTTTGGTAATAATACTTCATAGGTGATGCTATGTACCTCGTATCACATCACAGTAAGAGAAACATCATGTCATAATGTCTGACTGTTAATGGTGATGAATTTGTTTGTTCAAGATCATAAATACCAGCTCTCTCCACTGTAAAGACTCTTTTCCCCTTTGTAATTAGCAAGTAATCTGTAGAGTGGTGACACTTTGGCGTGATAGTGTTTTACTTCTCCTTTCACCTTCTGATGATGATCCTTGCCTGAATCAGTTATTTCTTTGGTTATTACAAAATGGTAATTTTCGAATTCTGCCATTCCTTTGCCTTCCATCTTCTGTAAAGATTTCCCTCATCAGTTAGGAATAAATCATAATTTCTTCCCAAAAGTTCAGGTAAATTCTTAATTTTCCCTTTAGCAATTTTCTGAACAAGGAGTTGGTATACCTTTAATGATAGCAAATGAATTGTTTCTTTTTCTTGCTCTCTTGGTTTTAGTATCATAAACGCGTGGATTTTAATTTAGTCTATGTTTTACCAATAATTATAGCCGTTTTTTGATTCTCAAAATGTCCCATATTTGACCTGTGGGAACCCTTAAGCTTGGTGTCTGAATGCTTCTAGTAAAAGAAGTCCCTGGATCATTTTGTATTTTTCTTGTCTCAAATGTCCCTTCACCTCACCTCTGTACATTTATATATACATTAATTACGTTTTCTTCCCTTTTAATAAATTATGTTGTTCATCTCCCTAGGGAGTTTCTGGCACCACATTCTAAAAACTAAAGGTGCCTTTCTTTTAACACAATGCACCTAGTGTTTGACTCACTTCTGTGCCACTGGCATTGCTGGGTTCTGAATCTGAGACCTCACAGATTTCTTATCTTGAATAGTCTTTGTGAAAGACAGGTAGTATCTCTGAAGAGGGCATTGCTTTCCACCCCGACATCGTTAATATAAGGTTAGCTATAGAGGACACTGGGGAGTTTCTTCTCTCATGAGCAACCTTGCTTTTTTTCTGAGATTGAAAGGTACACAGGATGAAATTTAGAAACTGATAATTTGTATGTAGTATCTTGGGGATATGGGGTTTTGATTGTTATAAATCTTTGTGTGTATATGTATATATGTACAAGTATGTGTTTGTCTTTCCTCCCTTTTCCTCAATTACACACATTTCTCCAACACAGTTGGACTGTTATGTAAGATTATGCTGTAATAGCATGTTTTTTTCATTATCACTAGATTTCATCATAAAAAAGAGACAAATTTTTCTTAATTAGGGGAAATTTTCAGATAGGCCGTGAACTCTGATATCTAGCTGTCTTATCACAGATTGTGGAACAGTGCTGGATCCTGTGGATTTTTATCGTGTACTATGGACTCAGAAATGTTGATGCATCCACAGTGTTTTCTGAAAATCCATCACACTAATGAAGGATAATATAAATGAAAGATTTATACATTCTAAAACTGTTTTGGGGCTAAACTAATTCCTGCCTTAGCAGAAAATGATTTATAAGATTCTTACCGTTTAGTGGTATTTTGAGTAACTTACTGATTTCAAGTTACTCAGAGCCTGACAATAACAGTATTCTGATATTTATCTGAAATTCATTTTTCTTTTTACCATCTTGTCATATTTACTTTCAGATTTTATAAGGTTATTCTTAACCTAGTTTCATAACAATACTGCCTCCATATTAAATTCTGGTTGTGTATTCAGGGAAGCACACCTGTTTCTTGTGTTTGTTTTCAGTCATGGTGAATCACTCTGAAAGGCTATGCTGATACATTTGCTCCTAAGATCCAGTAGCTTCTTTTACTTTTGTTTTTGACAAGCTCCCATTATAGGAAAAAAGATTCTGAAGTTTAGCCTCTTTAGGGAACACTTGGGCCTTCATGCTTACAACTATGGTCATGTTTTAATAGAATTGGCAGGAGTTGTTTAGTTGCTCTGTGTGGCAGAGTTGGTCATGCTGCTTTGGGAGAGCTGGATGCAGACCGCAGAATGGGAATTTTACATTCAGACAGTAACTGTTGCTTGACCGTGAAGACCTTTATTCTTTTTTTTTTTCACACTTAAAAAAATTTTTATTTTATTTATTTATTTATTTTTGGCTGCATTGGGTCTTCGTTGCTGCGTGCGGGCTTTCTCTAGTTGCGGCGAGCGGGGGGCTACTCTTCGTTGGAGCGCACAGGCTTCTCATTGCAGTGTCTTCTCTTGCTGCAGAGCACGGACTATAGGTGTGCAGGCTTCAGTAGTTGTGGCACGTGGGCTCAGCACTTGTGGCTCGTGGGCTCTAGAGTGCAGGCTCAGTAGTTGTGGCGCACGGGCTTAACTGCTCCGCGGCATGTGGGATCTTCCAAGACCAGGGCTCGAACCTGTGTTCCCCGCGTTGGCAGGTGGATTCTTAACCACTGCGCCACCAGAGAAGTCCCAACAACTCTTTTTAAAAAGTTTTTTTATTTTTTGGCCACGCCGTGCGGCATGCCGAATCTTAGTTCCCTGACCAGGGATCAAACCCACACCCCCTGCAGTGGAAGCGCAGAGAGTTAACCACTGGACCACCAGGGAAGTCCCAGAGACCTTTATTCTTTTTTTTTTTTTTTTTTTTGCGGTACTTGGGCCTCTACTGTTGTGGCCTCTCCCGTTGCAGAGCACAGGCTCCGGATGTGCAGGCTCAGCGGCCATGGCTCATGGGCCCAGCCGCTCTGCGGCATGTGGGATCTTCCCGGACCAGGGCACAAACCCGTGTCCCCTGCATTGGCAGGCGGACTCTCAACCACTGTGCCACCAGGGAAGCCCTAGAGACCTTTATTCTTGACTGTTGCTTTCTAAGAAGCTGTTGGCATAAATCTTCAGGCTGTGGCACCAGCTACATCAAAGGAGGGCTTGCAGTAGTTCTCTGAAGACCTCTGATTCCTCCTATCAATCTATTTGTTTGTAAGAAAAAAAAGATGTATATGTAATCATTCATCTCCTTAATTTGAGATTTACATAATCCTTTTCTTGGTGTTTGGAAACAGGTACTACTTTCTGTTTCTATGATTTTGACTACTTTTAGATACTTCATATGAGCGGAATCATGCAGTATTTGTCCTTTTGTATCTGGCTTATTTCACTTAGCATGATGTCTGTGAGGTTCATCCATACTTTAGCATGTGTCAGAATTTCCTTCCTTTCCAGGGCTGAATAATACTTCTTTGTATGTATGTAATTACATTTTGTTTATCCATTCATCCACCAATGGACACTTGGGTTGCTTCCACCTTTTGCTGTTGTGAATAATGCTGCTCTGAACATAGGCGGGCAAATATCTCTTTGAGACCCTGATTTCAATTCTTTTGGGTATATACCCAGAAGTGGAATTGCTGAATTATATGTTAATTCTATGTTTACCTTTTTTAAGGAAGCTCCATACAGTTTAATGTAGTGGCTGCACCATCTTACATTCTTACCAATAGTGCACAAGGGTTCCAGTTTCTCTACATCCTTGGCAACACTTGTTATTTTCTTCTTTTTTAAAAAAATAATAGCCATCCATAATGGGTATGTTTTAATTTGTTTTTGTTTTTTGTTTTTTTTTTGCGGTACACGGGCCTCTCACTGTTGTGGCCTCTCCTGTTGCGGAGAACAGGCTCTGGACGCGCAGGCTCAACGGCCATGGCTCACGGGCCCAGCTGCTCCGCGGCACGTGGGATCTTCCCAGACCGGGGCACGAACCCGTGTCCCCTGCATCGGCAGGCAGACTCCCAACCACTGCGCCACCAGGGAAGCCCCTAATTTGTTTTTTAACTTTATCTTTTATTGAAACTAAATTTAAACTTTAAAGTAGGATTTTTTTTTTTCCTTTATAGTGTGTGTTTCTTGTGAGGTAATAGTTACATCCTGTATTTTCTTCTACAAGTTTTAAAGTTATGCTTTTCACATTCAGGTTTCTAATCCACCTGGAATTTATTTTGACGCTTGGTGTTAAGTAGGGATCTAATTATTTTCATAAGGATAACCCAAAGTAGGGATTTAATTTTCTTTCCATAGGATAACCTGATATGCCACCATCATTTATTGAATAGTCATATTTGCCCCCTACAACTTGAAATACCACCTACATGTTTCCAAATATATGAGGATTTGTGTCTGTGTTCTCTATATTCTGTACCATTGGTCTGTTTACATATCTTGTGCTGGTACTACACTGCCTTAATTATCATAGCTTTATAATAGTTGTTCATATCTGGTAGGGCAGGTCTCATTACCTTGTTCTTTTTCTGTTCAACAACCTCTCTGAAAAACCCTGTCAGATTGGTGTATTGCAGTGAAGCCATTTGCTGTCTAAATTGTATTGACATGATATATAATGGTCTTCTCCAAAAGAGAGAAAAAAATCAAGCCTCCCTTATCTGCAGCTGGTCATTAAGTTTGTCTCTTATTCTGAATGAGCCGATAATTTACATTCAATTTTTAGTTTTGTTGGAGTGATAATTTTTTTTTTATATGGGAATATGGTCTTCAGATGGAGGAGAATCTTGTTATAATTTGTTGTTTCATACAAGGACACCAGATGAAACACTTCTGGTAACGGCATTGAGGTTCTGTGGTGTTAAGGCTTTCTTGATCATAAGGAAAAGAAGCCTATTTAAAATAGCTCATATAAAAGATTTATCAGAAGGAAATAGCTGTCGTCGAATCCAAGGAAAAGGTGAACGGCAAGGCTTCAGAAAGGGCTGGCACCAAAACAGTTCCAAGTACAATACTTCAGCAGTTAGAGTTAATGGAGTCTAGTGTTCCACCATAAACAGACTTCAGTATCCATGAAGCTTAATTCAGATTCCTGAGCAATATCTGATTTGGTCAGTCTAAGGCTTGATTTCGCCTGGGCCAGATATCTACCCCAGGTTCAACTCTGGTTGAGGATACAAAAAACAATTTGGGGTTGGAATCAGAGGCAAATTCTCTTAAGCAGTGTTTCTCAAAACCTTTTGGTCTCAGAACTCTTTACACTTTTTTTTTAATATATATTTGTTTTATTTATTTATTATATGTTATATTTGGCTGCGTCAGGTCTTATTTGCAGCACACGGGATCTTCACTGTGGCATCTTTTGTTGCGGCACGCAGGCTTCTCTCTAGTTGTGGCGAGCAGGCTTTCCCTAGTTGAGGTGCGCGGGCTTAGTTGCCCCGCAGCATGTGGAATCTTAGTTCCCTGACCAGGGATCGAACCTGTGTCCCCTGCATTGGAAGGCGGATTCCTTACCACTAGACCACCAGGTAAGTCCCTCTGTACACTCTTAAAAATTATTGAGATTTTCTTTATGTGGTTTATATCTAGTGATAGTTACTAAATTAGAAATTAAAACAAAAAACATGAAAAAATATTAATTACTTAAAAAGCTATCATATTAACACAAATAATATATTTTTATGAAAAATAACTTAAAAAAATTAGAAGAGTGACATTTTTAGATTTTTGCAAATCTCTTAAATATCCAGCTTAATAGAAAACAGCTAGAATCTCATATCTGCTTCTGTATTCAATCTGATGTGATAAATTGTTTTGATTGAAATACATGAAGAAAATATGGCCTTAAAGGACTTGTAGTTGGAAAAGGGAGGAGTATTTTCAGACAATTGTGCATATTATTCTCTGATACTACACCAAAACTTGATAATTGGTAGTTTCTTCACAAGTTAGGCTGCAGTGTGGAATCTGAAATCATACGATGTTACTGTTACATTAAAATTCATTTACATGAATTTTATAATATCATGATACATGATTTTATAATATCATGCATTGGTTGTTTAGGAAATGTTGGTTCATTGAGTTAAGCAGATCTTCCAAATGACACGTTTCATAATATAATACCAAAAAACCCACATTAGCTAATATCACTGTCCTTCTTATCAGAAAAATTTGTAAGTATTGGGCGTCTATTAAGCAGCTACAGTATTTCCAAAATTTTAATTTTTGATTGAAAGCTTGGACTTTATCATTGGCAACAAGTACTATCAATTGTTTTCCTTGAAGGGACGGAATCACTTCATTTTCAAGAAAATGCCTGCTAAATATTCATGTCTGAATAACGACAGTTTGCCCTTTGTTCCAAGTAAAAGTAGTGTTCCATGAAAAAAGCAGTTAGTTTAGCTCACTAATCAGAGTCACAATTGCTTTTCCTGGAGACAACCAATGTACTATCCCGTAGAAGTGCTTTTTGCGTACTTCCCATTTCATCACGCAGAATATTTAAAAGACCTGTACAAGGGCTCAGATTTAATAAAATTAGTAATTTTTATTGCTTCATCAAGAACATTTTTAAGTGAAATTGACTTTTTAAAAAGATCACTAGTCCATGATGGTAAAAGACACACATAACTCTAGTACAGTTTGATGCCGTCACCTTGATTTAAGCTAAGGCATCCACAGTTATACCCATTATTGATTTTGTATCACCAGTGCAAATGCCAACACAATGAAAAAGGCAGTAGTTTCTTAGTATTATGAAAATAGTTTCAACTTAACAGACTCAATGAAAGGGGCTTTTCAGGGATCTCTGAACTACACTTTGGGAACCCCAGTGGGTAGGGAAACAAAAGTCTATTATTTGAGGTACAACAAGTGTTTCATGGTAGAGTTTTACTGGATTGCTGGTAGTGTTACTTAACATCATTTAACATGATGTAGAAATGAGTGGGATACTTAAAAGATCATAAAAAGTTTCAGATTTCTTGTTGAACAGAAATATTTTCCTAGTAATTATCGTTTTCAAACAGCAGAATTTAAGGTATTCAGATTTTTAGCCAGATAGTCTTTCAAATATGTCATAATCTTAGGGTAACCCATTTTAATATGGCATATGGAATTTCTGTCATCATAGTAGCACGTGCAGCTTAACATTTTTTTCAAGCAGTTGAGTACATTAAAAAATCTGAGCTCCAAAAATTACATTTGGGAAGATCTTGCCTTTTCAGAAAAAGCATGGAAGGGAAGGTTAAGGCTAGGAATCTGCTATTTCAGCTTTAAGTCTTTTTGGTCATTAAAGAGTCTTGTGAAAGAGGACACCCCCTCCCCCCAAATTTAAATATGTTTTATGACAGAGAAGGGGGATTAGTGGTGTTAACTGACTTCATTTCAACAAATATCTATTGAGTAATTATAAGCAAAAGAGTTTGTAAAAGGTGGGGGAGGGTATGTTCCGAAATGAGTGGGGAATTAAACCAGTATTATGTGTTTTGGTGTTTAGAAGAGGAAGAGGGACTTCCCTGGCGGTCCAGTGGTTAAGACTCCTCACTTCCACTGCAGAGGGCACGGGTTCGATCCCTGGTCGGGGAATTAAGATCTCACAAGCCCCATGGCGTGGCCAAAAACAAAAAAAGAAGAGGAAGAGACCATTCAATTGGGAAAGTTAGGGTGGGAGGACTATCTTTGTGAAGGTTACATTTGAGCTGGGTTTTGAAGGGTAGGTATTTTAAAGGCTGGAATTTTGATAGGCAGGAATAAGAAGGGAATTCAGGCAGAAGGAATGTCATGAGTAAAAATGTGGAGGTGAGGAAATGCAGTGTTAGTATAGGGTGCGTACTGGAAATAATGAGCAGTGTAGTGTAGCTGAAGCAAAAGACACATGGGAAAATAGGAGCAAGACAGGAAAGTAAATTGGCCCAGAACGTGGGAGGTCTTCTACCAAGGCCAGGCAGTTCGGGTTTAATGTGGTGAGTGATGGAGAGACTTTGAAAGTTTTTGATTGAAACAATAACATGATCAGAGTGTGCTTTCAGAAAATGTATTTGACCTCAATCATTTATTAACTCATTCATCTAAAAATTTTTAAATTGCTCTGTGCCACTTAAGCATGAGGAATGCTGTATATAGTGGTGAACCAAACAGAAAATCCCTATTCTCATGGAATTTACATTCTAGGAAAGAAACTTCAACAAATAAACAAAATATAATTACAAATTACTGTAAATGTTATGAAGGAAAGGAATAAATTACTATGGGGGATAATGGGGAAATTAAATTTAATTGAGGAATCTGGGCAGGCCTTGCTGAGGAGTTAAATTTTTAATAGAGTACCTACCTTGTGCCAGATGATGTTCTAGCTGCTGGGGATGTAGTTAAGGAACAAAACAGACAAACATCCCTGCTCTCATGAAGTGCATATTCAGGCAGTAAACAAGATAAATAAAATATATGTTATGTTAGAATGTGGTAAGTCCCAAGGAGAAAAATAAAGCCAGAGAAAGAAATGCTGAGCGTTGAGGTGGAGGTGGGGATTGCAATCTTCGATAGAACGGCCAGGGAATGTCTCACTAAATCACTACAATAGTAATATTTGAGTAAATATCTGTAGAAGTAGAAGGTGGAGGAGTAAACCAGAAACTCCAGGCAGAGGGAGTAGCAAGGGCAAAAGCCAGGAGGAATGTATGTGCCTGGCATGTTCAAGGCACCAGCAAGGAGGTCAGGATGGGTAGAGTTAGGTGAACAAGGGAGAAAGTAGTAGAAATAAGCTTGGAGTGGTTCGTAGGAGTCCAGGACCTGTAGAGCAGAGGGTGAGCCCTTAGCTGCATGCCAGAACCACCCGGGGAGCTTTTAAAGCTCCTGAAGCCTGGGCTGCACCTCATACAACCTGAATAAGCATCTTTGCAGGTGGAACTCAGTGGCAGAGGGAATGGAGAGAAGTAGATTATTTGAGAAGTATGTCAAAGAAAATCTGTTTAATTTTAGAGTGAATGTGGGGGTTTAGGGAGAAGAAAGTGTCATGGATGACTCCCAGATTTCGGGCTCAAGTAATTGGATGGGTAGAGGTGCCACTTACTGAGATGGGAGTGGGAAATAGGAATGGGAAGAGTAGGTGTGGGATTTGGAGGGAAGATCAGAAGTCAGGAGTTCAGTTTTAGACATGTTAAAATTTGAGATGTGAATGAGGCTGAGTATAAATACATTAAGTAGGCAGAAATGTGAGTGGAGCTTGACGTAAAGTCAGAACTTGAGGTGATAAATTTGTATATAACCTGCTTGTTGATGGTCTTAAAAGTATCTAAATGACATCATATAGGATATATTTGATGGGGAAGGAACTGAAGGTCTGGGAAGTTTAGCCTATCCCAGTAATTTGAATAAGAATTGGTGCTAGTGTGAACTAGGATGGGGGCATTGGGACTAGAAAAGAAAGAGTAGGTTGGAGGTTTGGGGACCTGTGGAGCCTGTATGTAGTGGGGATGGGCAGTAGACAAGGAATGAAAGATAGCTTTAAAAGATGTCAGTCAGGCCTGGGTGTAATGGTCGGTCTGTTAACAGATATAAAATAGTCAGGAGGAACTGGTTTGGGAAAAAAGATAGTGTTTGGCTTTGCATATATTGACATTTAAGAGAGGCTGCTTAGCAGGCAGGCAGTTTAATCTATTGCACTGGGTTTTGGAAGAGCAGGTGAGCTTTGAAACATAAATCTAGGTTTTATTTACATAAGATTGGTTCACCATGGGAGTGGAAACATTTTTGAAAACACAACATCCAAAGTCTTTATCATGACCTGCTGGGCCCTCTGTGATATCATCCCTTCCAGTTTCTTCTGCAGTTTTCCTTTGTGCACCATGTTCAAGCTGCACTGGCTTTCTTCCTGTTCTTCCAATGTGCCCAGCTAGGTCCTCCTTCAGGGCTTTTGTACTTGTGTTCTCGTCTTGAGTGTTCCCTTCCTCTTGGTAGATGGAATAGAAGTTCAGAGAGAAAAATTCGGAAGTTAGCATCTGGGAAGTAGAAAAAATTCCAAGAGATCCTTGCTAAGGTATGAGAATGTCAGTGAGCATCTGAAGTGGAATGGCTGTGGGAGCCATTGGAGTTGAAATCCTGTCAACAAAAAGACACAGAGTACCATCTTGGTCTTCATGTACTCCAGTATTCACATCTGTTGATTAGAGATGCTAACTCAGTGGACTTCCCCTCTGCCTTGTTGGTCTGATGATGGGGTGTTGGTGGTGGTCATCGTCACTGACCTTTGGAATATAACTTGACTTGACGATGACTTGACTCATTGCCGTCCTGTCACCACTTATGGAGATGTCTGTCCTCTGAATAGGTGAAAACTTCCTTCAATGAAAATTATTGGTAATTATTTCAGAAACTTCTGGCGTGAAGAAACAACATGAAAACAGCAGGGAAGTTGATTACATGTTGACTTTGATACATTGTTAAGGATTACTCTTCATGAGCTAGTGTGTCACTTCTTAAGTGGTAAATAGTTGTATGTTATTTCAAATCTACACTATATTTTTTTCAGAGTGAAAAGGTTTGCTTTTTTCTGATTATTAAATCATGGAGAAATAGGAAAAAATAGAAACAACTTTAAAATTTTCATGTCATTACTAATACTCTTTTAAAGTAACTACATAGAAATATGTTGTATGGATGCATCATATTTTATTTGGCCTGTTCCCTCCTAATGAACTTCCTTTTTCTCCAGTTTTTGCTTATAAATTATGCTGTGATGAATCTTTATACACTGATCAGATTGATTCCTTAGGATGGATTCCTAAAGTGGACAGAATTGCTGTGTTGAAGATTATGCAATGTTCCATATTTTCCTAATTATTCTTTTAATATCTTTATAGTTGAAAAGATATTTAAACAACATTAAAGGACATTTTTTAAAATCAATTAACTAATTATATATTTTTTGGCTGCGTTGGGTCTTCGTTGCTGCACGCGGGCTTTCTCTAGTTGCAGCGAGTTGCGGTGCGCGGGCTTCTCATTGCAGTGGCTTCTCTTGTTGTGGAGCATGGGCTCTAGGTGCACGGGCTTCAGTAGTTGTGGCTCATGGGCTCTAAAGTGCAGGCTCAGTAGTTGTGGCACACGGGCTTAGTTCTCCAAGGCATGTGGGATCTTCCTGGACCAGGGCTCAAACCTGTGTCCCTTGAATTGGCAGGTAGATTCTTAACCACTGCGCCACCAGGGAAGTCCCCAAAGGACATTTTAATAAAGGAAAAAAATCGATTTTAGCCTTTTACCAGCTGTTTTCCTCTTCTCATCTAAGTTGTTCTGTTTTTCTCACTACACCTACAAAAAAGAGAATTTGGGGGTAGGGAAAAACACATACAAAGAACAATTACAATTCTGGGCATCTTATATTATCAGATAAGGGATCCTAAGTAACATTTGTTAAGTGCTAAGAAGTGACAGTAAATATGATAGGAATTCAGAGTGAACTGAGGTGATTAGGAAGTGCTTCAAGGCAAGGTGGAACCTGACCTGGATCCAGAAGAGTAGTATTCAGATACGAGGTAGGAGAATGTTCCTGGCCTTCAGAATTGTATGAACAAATTTGAGGAAGGTGTGTATCAACTGACAGATAGGCTAGAGTATGCGGCTAGACTAATTGGAAAGGAGGGTTCATGTTGTGGTGCAGTGGAGAGGCTTCTATTGGAGTTAAGTTATATTCCAGAGGACTGATTTTATTTTTGGTACATCTGAAGTTGTACAGTAGGGAACTTTAAGATAAAGCAGATATGTGGCCCAATTTAAGCAAACTGAATAGTCAATTTTTTGCAAGAAATATAGGTTATTTATTTATATAAGTGAATTATTTAAATAATGAACTTCCCGTAGATCTTAAAAGTTCTTATCACATACACACACACACACACACATTTTTTTGGTAACTGTGTAATGATGGATATTAGCTAAACATATTGTGGTAATCATTTCACAATATATATGTATATCAAATCATTATGTCGTACACCTAAAACTAACACAGTGTTATATGTCAGGTATATCTCAAAAAAAAAATGAACTTCCCAATACTTAAATATTCATTTTATTATATAGTTTGACAGCATGTTGCAACTTTTGTGGATCTCAGTTTCTTCTGTAAAATCGAAGGGTTTAGACAGGGTGGTTGCTGAAGTCTTCTGGCACTTGAGATGATTACATAAACTTTCAAGAATACCTTGATTTTATGAAATAAATTGGCCTGCAGTTAGGCTGCTACCCACTTCCAGCTCCTTAGGCACAATAATGCACCCCCATGTCTGTGGGAGCAAAATCCTCAGTTGGATGATCTCTCATGGCTTACCAGGCCTAGACCGATTAAACTCATTTGTTCTCACCTTTTACTTCTTTATAACATTTAGAGACTTGCATTTGAAAGAATTTTGTGGCCTAAGATTGAGCCTCAAATGGATGCTGTGAGGTTGATCATATCCAGGTGCAATTTTGGATATAAATCTATAGGAAAAATTACATTCTAAAGTAGAATGTTAAGGATTTCTTTTTTTACTGTCTGTTTTGAATTATTTACACCACTCTTCACCTCCTTTAGTGTGGATAATTGAGAACTGACTAGTACTTTTTAAAACTCAGACTCTCTCTTTAAAGTACATAATCGTGTTAAAGCTAATTTGTGGTATACTTCAAGTATCTCCCTCCTAGCATAACATTCTTTTCACTGAAGCATATTTGACCAGTGTTGCCTTTTAGAGGGAACCAAGGTCATAAGCTGACTGACTAGCTCTTCGGACAAGCCTTCTCAGGATGCTGTTAACTTTTTTGGGCCTTTAGGATTTAGGATCCATTCCTCAGTTTTTCAAGTAAACTTGTTTCTTCGGTGCGCCAGAGTTGACTGGTCTCAGAGAAAAGTGGCTAGCCAAACTCACATTGGGCTGACAGGTAAACCAGAATGACGTTTTATTAAGGTACATGGTGAGGGTTTTATTAAGGTACATTGAGGGGCAGTCTTTTCCATGACCTAGAAAATGTGTCTGCTCAGTCCCTTCCCCTCCTAGTGTCAGAGTATTATTAAAAAACTAGGCGCTGTGGTTGAGAATCTGCCTGCCAATGCAGGGGACACAGGTTCGAGCCCTGGTCTGGGAAGATCCCACATGCTGCGGAGCAGCTAAGCCTGTGCACCGCAACTACTGAGCCTGCGCCCTAGAGCCTGCGAGCCACAACTACTGAAGCCCACGCGCCCTCGACCCCGTGCTCCACAACAAGAGAAGCCACCGCAATGAGAAGCCTGCACACTGCAACGAAGAGTGGCCCCTGCTCACCACAACTCAGAAGACCCGTGTGCAGCAATGAAGACCCAAAGCAGCCAGAAAGAAAGAAAGAACATAGCTGATGTTTCCCGAGCACTTATCGTGTGTTAGGCTCTGCGCTAAGCGTTTTACTTGTATTTAACTCATTTAATCTTCACAGTAACTTTATGATGGAGGTATTCTTACCTGTGTTTTACAGGTGAGGAGTCTGAGGTACAGGGAGTTTTTTTGAGTATTAATAACTTGCCTGAAAGCATATATTTTGTTCTGTATTCTGATTTTGGTGGTTGTTACATGTGAATTCTGTCAAAAATTTTGTACACAAAAAGGTAAATTATACTGTATATAAAAATGCTAAATACATAAATAAATGCATCCAGAGTTCTGTGGATACTTTTGTATCCTTTTAATGGGATCTGTTTAGAACTTTTTATAATGCCAGAGTCTCATATTAACAAATTTTTCTAAACTTTCCCACCAGTTCTCTGACCAACCTGACAAATAAGAAAATGGGTGGATTTAAATTTATCTGTCCTCCCCCTACTTCGGTTATCTCCTACTTGAAGACAGAGGGGCAAGAAAGGGTCTGAAGAGTCTACAGATTATACTGACCCAGTCTTCTTTTCCACCAATAAATTGTGAATGATTTTTCCCCATAGATATCTACAGTATTTTTTAAAATAATTGTAAACAATTTCTTTTTGAATGTTTTCATCTCCTTCAAGTATGGTAGGGATTGAAATAAAGGTTATAATTTCATTCTAGAATAAAGAATGAGGATAACAGTATCTTAATGCCAAGAATAACAAAAATATTTTGAATTAGCTAAATTAACAACAGTTGGGAAAGTCAAAGTTTATAGACATGAGATATTTATAGGAGTGATTGGGTTAATTATAAATTCTGTGGCAGTCTTAAAGACACTGAACATGTAATTTCAATTTTTGATAATTTGTTATGCAGCAGTGGAAAACGAAGACACCTCCCTTCCTCCGCTGGCCTGTGCCTTGACTGCTGTGCCTTGTTTGGAGCGCGTGCTCATTAAAAACTCATACAGTGGGGGACAGAAGTCAACTGCTGCTTACTTTTGGAAGTCATTTGTATTACATGATCTGACTGGATGAACTTTTCTGGCAAGTATGGGCAGTAACCAATAAGTATGCACTTTGGTTATCAGACTGTCTACCAGCCAATTATGACCAGTTACTTACGTCATAGTAGTTTGCCATTTAACACAGCAACCCTACTAATAGTGGCTTTAGTTTGTTCCTGACAGTGTGTGCAAACTCAGTGTTAAATTGAGTGTCTTTGATTTTTGGTTTAGTTTCAGGTCGTCATTTTTCTGTCTTAATCCATTGCCACTTAATACCAATCTCAAGTCCAAGAAACAGATTCTTGTGTGTCTTGGAAACTGTAGATTGTATTGAAGGGCGTAATTGTTTCATCTCAGTCTGAGGCCTGCCTCCTTTATTATGTGATTGTAATATTTGTTTTTTCTGTAGTTTATAATTTTTATTTGAAAACTGTTAACCTAAAATTTTTATCTTCTAATCTGTGGAGTTCATTCTGGTAGATAGGACGTTGAACTCCATTAGGTAGAATTTGCTAGCACCTAGAAGACTTTAATTCTTTTCAGCTGCAACCAATCCTAAAGGGCCTACAGGTAAGGGTATGTTTTTGGTTGTTGTTAGTGGTGGAATTTGGGGACCTCCCATGTGATTTTCTGATAAGGTCACGGGCAGGACCCTTGCCAGGTAACCCTTATATTTGACTTCGTGTCCCATTTACTTCAACTGCCCCTCCCTTTCCTAGTTGATGCCTTGTTGGATTATATGCTCTGAGCCCAGTGTCTGGAGTTGGGCCCCATTGATCATTTGTGCTGTAGTCAGAGCAAGGGTTGAGAAGACTTCCCTCATTTTGAATGATGCTTCTGGCCCTTAGCATAGGACTTGCTGTGTTTGGTGAGTTTTACGTGTTAAGTGTATGTAAGGTCGGCTTTGATTTGAGTGCTTCGTGTTGATCCTTAAAACTGAGGCTTTTTTTTAGTGATCTCCTGATAATAGAAGAAACTGGGGGCAGTTTTCTTAAGAGATTTAGTGTTGTGTGTGGTTGGTTTACTTGGATGAGGAAAGGAAAGATTATGTGTTGGGAATAATCTCATAGTGGGTGTTCCTAAATTATGTTTAACCACTTTTCTTATAAAATTAGAGGGAGCTTCTGCTGAAAACATACGGCATTAGATATACCTCATTTTCCTGGTTCTAAAATTTTTTAAAAATTTATTTTTCCACATTTCAGTGTAAGACCAAAGTTGTTGCTCCCTCCCCACCATGTGATGGCATACTACAACTGAAGATGTAAGAAATACTTAAAATAATGAATTATAGAAAAGTAAAATGAGAACTTTTATATATGTTTACTTTGTTTTTAGAAACTCATGTGCTCCTCCTGGAGTTGCCTGATGTTTATATGGTCCTTTGCAAATACTTCCTAGTAAACTAAGATGATATTTTCAACGTGGATGACATTCATTAATTTAATTAAGTTACTTATTGAGCATCTACTCCATGCTAGACATTATACCAGTTATTTAATTAAAAAACACTTTAAAAATACCCAGGAGTTACTTCTGTGTGCTCTGTTAACACTTATCAACTCTGAGATCATGTACTATTCCATTTAACTTGGGAATAAACAGCTGAATTAATAGGGATCCTCTGGCAGTGAAGAAGATAAGGAACTAAATTGATTTTTCAGTGTACCGATATCCATCTCTGGGTGAAAGTGGCCAGATTATATGCGGAGGAATTTAGCCATACATGCTATTAAATCCACATCCTGATCTAAGATAGAACTTGATCTCCTTGGAATTAATAGAATCTGCAGTACAAGTTGCTCACTCTCACCTACTCTTTGTGCTTCCTTGTACTCAAAGGTGTGGGAGAATTGAGCATTCAGTCATGTGGATGGGGAGTATATATTGGTACAACATTTTGTTGAGCACTTTGGCATTATCTATCAAAATAAACAGTGCTTAGACTTGGGCTTGCTGCATTTATGTTCAGATACACCTGTCTGCTACATTGTTTGCAGTAGCAAAAACCCAGAAACCACACAGCAGGGTACAGTGGAATTCCTTGCAGCCTTTAGAAAGATCAAGGTATGTGTGTGCCTCCAAGGAGTATGAGTGAGTGTGTGTGTGTGTGTGTGTGTGTGTGTGTGTGTGTGTGTCTGTGCTGGTACATGCCTTTTTTTGGTTTTGTGTGTTTTTTTTGCTTGTTTCTGAGGCTACAAAAGAAAACAGTGGTTGTCTTTAGGCTTAGGAAAGAGGGACTTGGGTGTCTGGGAGGTAACTTTTACTTTTCAATTATAGCTTCCTATAACTTTTGAATTATTTATACTGAGTACATATTGCTTTTATTTTTTTAAAAGCATATGTGTAGAGAGGCAGATGTCATTTTAACAGTTTTTCCAAAGGGTCATAGAACTTTAGTTCTAGAAGGGAGCTTAGAGAGCCTTGGACAGTTGCCCTCAATTTAAATATAAGAAAACTTAGATTTAGCAAAGTATCTACAAAGCCTACACTAGAATTCAGGTCCCAAGGACAGCAAGAGCTTATAAATATATTGACTTGTTCTGTTCTAACAGTTTATTTAACTGATGTCCGTTTCTCATTGTGAAGAATTGATTTTGAAAGACCCAATAAAATGTTGACCTTTGTGAGACAGATCTTCATGTAACTACCTCTGGCAATAAAGGTAAAGTGGTAGTGTTAACTCTTACCTGCATTTTGTAACTTTTCCTTAAAAGTGAGTTTATTTATGAGTTCTGTAAGTTTTTAATATTTGAAATGAATTTGTGTCTAGAGTCCAAAGCTTCCCTTTTTTATTTGAATACTAGCTGACTATCTAGATTTTTTTTTTTTTTTTTTTTTTGCGGTACGCGGGCCTCTCACTGTTGTGGCCTCTCCCGTTGCGGAGCACAGGCTCCGGACGCGCAGGCTCAGCGGCCATGGCTCACGGGCCCAGCCGCTCCGCGGCACGTGGGATCTTCCCGGACCGGGGCACGAACCCGTGTCCCCTGCATCGGCAGGCGGACTCAACCACTGCGCCACCAGGGAAGCCCTATCTAGATTTTTAAAACTGATTTTACTGAGCTTTTGTTCCATCTAGTTTCCAGGGATGAATAGATGGAGAAATAATTTTTGTGTCTTCTAAATGGCTTCCTATTTAAAGACCAAGTATACTGAAAAGGATGGTAGGGAAATTGTTTAAAGGAGGAAAATTTATATATTGAGGAGGAACCCTCAGTTCTTGAAAATATGAGTTCTTCTTTTAACTATAAGTTGAGTCTTTTCCTGGCTCTTCAAGGCCAGAAACATTTTCTTTTAATTCAAACCAAGCAAAGAAATTGGTAGTAGTGAGGCTGGTGATTTAACATGGGACTGGACATCCAAACTGTATTCAGTTTATATTTTTTATGGTTGATTGACTTTAGGGCTTAAGCAATGGGAACACATTTATTAATGCTCAGAGTAGTTGTTGGACTTAGGATAAAAATCTGTTTTTTGCTGTGACTCTACTAGTTGTATAGGTGGGAGAAACTTAGTCTTCCAAAATTTAAATAATCCATAAGCTCTCCCAAAAAGGGACCTCTATTTGATAATAATTTGATTCAGCTAATAAGATGACTCGTTGCTTTGAAGGAAAGGGTTTTCAGGAAATAGAGTAAAAGAGCCTTTTTACAGCTTGAGGATCAGAGTCAAATATGTGCAGCTTTAATCAGTTAAGGTTTGGTTGAATTGAAAGGAAGAAGAGGTTACAGAGGGCCAAGAACAAATAGAGTTGCAAATTTATATTTGTAACCTCACATCCTTGGGGAGGAATCCAGTTTCTATAGCCGCTTTAATTCTGTTGCGAATGTAGACTGAGCAGTAGAATTGGGTATCCTGACAGTTGACTTAATTTGAACAGTCGCATTAGGTAAGACTGGAAAACAATCTGTAAAACATTTTACTGGATGTCCATTAAATCCTTTTGTATCTCTAGAATATTTTGCTAATTCCTTTATTCACCAGATGTTATGAAGCACCTTCTGTGTGCCAGGCACAATACAGGATTATCTGGGTACAAGTCCCTTGCCCTCAAAGCGTGTTCAGGCTCATAGCAGAGAACTCCCTTCACTTTACTCAGATCACTTCAGCCTTTTACTCCTGAAGAATTAAGCAGCATTAGCAAGTTTTCTTGGTTTTTTACTATCACCCAAAAGGCATTTGTTGCAATTTTTGTTATTATTTATATCGCCATCTCCAAAAATGCTTTTACGTCTACCTTTTATTTTTCTACTTGTAAGCCAGTTTCCCATCTCAGGAAACAGATCTCAGCTCCCAGTCCCATTATGATCAGTTGTTTCCCTTAACTGATAGAAAATAAACTGTGTACTACAGAGTAAGGCCTAGTGGTCAGCAAAACTAGTGATTTCTTTAAGGCAAGACAGAGTCTACAGGCTTGATACTATAATTTTTAAAAAGAGAAGCCTAAGTGGATACAATAAGAAAAGTTTCAAAGATCAAGGATGGCTTTGTTAAAAATTTTTACACCCAAAAGAAGAAAGAAAGTTTAATCAAGTGTCTGTTGGACCCAAACAAGAAAAAGACCAGGGGCTGCTTCTGACCTTGAACTGGGCATTATCTCAGCAGAGCCCCCACTGTCTAGGTTCTGGTTTTCAGACTTGCAGGACCAGAATGTCAGTATTATAAGTGCACTCAGAAGATGATCAGGCTCTATAAACTGTAGACAGTGTAGAGGGTTAATTCACACAAAACAAATCCATGGAAGAGTAGGGATGGGGCTGCTACTTTTGGCTGTGGTCACAGAAGGCCTTTTTTAATTTCTAATTAAAACAAAACAAAACAAAACATTTATTTATTTATTTTGGCTGTGCCGGGTCTTACTTGCGGCGCGAGTGATCTTCACTGCGGCATGAGGACTTCTTAGTTGCGGCATCTAGTTCCCCGACCAGGGATCGAACCTGGGCCCTCTGCATTGGGAGTCTTATCCACTAGACCACCAGGGAAGTCCCCAGAAGGCCTTTTTTAAAAGAGATGAGTGTTGAGCTAAACATAAATAACAAGAAGCAAGTAATGTGAATAACTAGGAGAAGGGTCTTCCAGGCTGAGGGAAGATAGCACTAAGACCCTGAGGTGGAAACAGGCTTGGCTTATTTATAGAAAGAAGGCCAGTCAGTGTGTTTGGAGTGAGGGATAGGTGATAAATTTGGCATAATGGACCAGTTTTTATAGGACCCTATAGGGTCAGGTAAAGAGACTGAATTTTGTTCTAAGTGTGGTTAAATGGAAGAGGGACATGATATGATTTACCTTTTTAAAGTTCATTGTGGCTACTGTGTGGCAAATAGATTGTGCTACAGAGGAAGCTGGAAGATCAGTTAGACACCAGTTACTGCTGGTTCAGATGAGAGAAAACTGCACAGAAATGGGTAAAATTTGAGATGGATAAATGTGGACTGTATTAGGAAGCAGGACAGCTGACAGGACTTGCTGATAGTTGCGATATGAGAAGATAGGGGTTTTGGCTTGAGCAACTGGGTAGAAGATAGTGCCATTTAGTATTTTCGTCATGTTAGACTTTTCAGATGAATATAATTAAGGAATAATAGAAATTGTGCTTTTTAATTCTGTAAGCTTGTGGCAAAGGAGAGAGAGATCTCCTGGGGAAAAGACACTGGTTTTTTGTAAACTCAGACTAGAAAATACTCTGGCATGTTAGAAAAGTAGACATTTTATTTTTAAAAATTAATGATGATTAGGTGCTAAAATATGGAAAGTCCTTAAAAAAATGTGAGGACATATGATTTGTTCCCAGGGTCTAGTCTTGAAAGTAGGCATGAGCCGATCAACAGTTTGCCCAGGTGTCATTAATAATTGTGCTCAGAATTTGTTAGAACAAAAGAACATCGTTTTCAACAGAGTTGCCACTTGAAAACGAAATCAGAATCGAAAGTTAGGGTATATATATATATATACGCACACGTATATATATATATATATATATATATATATATGTATTTTCTATCGGGTATTTTTCCAGTTCCTCCGTGTTGAATAATACCTCATCTAAGAATCACCTAGCCACAGGAATTAAAGTATTGGATTAGAAGTTGAAAGACTTCAGTCTTAACTCAGCCCCCTTAATAGCCATGTAACCATGGTAGATTGTAACCTCTGAGCTTCTGTTTCCTTATTTGTAAAATACTTGCCCTGCACGCCTCACAGAGCTGTTAATAAATCCCAAATAAGATCATGAATGTCAAAGTACTTGGAAGACGGTGAAGCGTTGAATGCTGCTTGTGAGGGAATGGTTATATAGCTTAAAGCATTTACCACGAAACGACCTTAGAAGCCCCTTTAAAGAAGATAAGGAAGCGCTGGCTTTGGCAGCACGTCTGCTAAAATTTGAATGATACAGAGAAAATTAGCATGGCCAAAAAATTAAAAAATAAAAAGACAAGGAAGATGGGGGTGGGAGTGCTCCGGTTGTATCTCTACTGTGAATCTTGAGATTATGGTTTCCATTAGGCTGTAGTACTCAACTGTACAGACCTATTCTCAGTGGCCTTATAATTCTTAACCAAAGGGACCTGTGAAACAGAGGACCCTAGATAAATTTAAATGTTATGAGGATGATAAAATGTAAGTTTGGTTTTGCTGTCTTATTTGGTAGTTAGAACTTTATTCCTATCCGTAATGAAAATGAAAGGCAGCAAAGTATTAGTATTTTTTACTTTTAAGTTATTTTCCCTTTATTTGCTCTTGGGCTATGGAGAGGCATTTTGTTCGATTTACTTGGAGTATCTTTTCCTTAAGAAGGGAAAAGTATAAACATGCCAGAGGCTTGCTAGCAGTTGAAAGCAACTGTTGGTCAGCCAGAGAAAAGAAGGAAAAAAACAGGTTGGGGAATGGAAAAAGTGAAGCAAGAGGGAGGAAAAACAGATTTGAAAGGGGGGAAAAGCATTTAAATCATTTCCAAAAGTCTCAAGTTTTCTTTTTAAAAATCTGTCTTTGAGTTTAGGTACTATACTTTGAGGTGGTTGAAGGAGAGGTTGGTCTTAGAGGAGAGTGAGTAAAATTAGGGAAAGTGGGAGGACAGGTGTTCAGGTTAGAGGTAGATGATGGAGAGGAAGGAGAAGGTGTTCTGTGGAAATATGGTTCCTTGTGAGGATTGACAGTCTCTGAGGATATACTGTGTTAGGATGAGTGTTATCCTTATTTAAAATGTACTTTCTTACTGAAGTATATAACGTCAGTCTCTTTACTCCCTCTGCTTAAGTAACCCCGGTGCTGTGTTCCCATCAACTGGGGAAAATATTTCACCAAGAGCTAAATTTTTTATTATTGAGAAGATCTGGACTGAATTCATTCGCTTTTTTGGTTTGATTCAGACTACTCTGATGTCAACTTTTTAAAGCTTTTCTAATCTACTTTTCCCTCTAAATTCATTGTTTTTGGGGACTTCCCTGGTGGTCCAGTGGTTGAGAGTCTGCTTTCCAGTGCAGGGGACCAGGGGTTTGATCTCTGGTCGGGGAACTAAGGTCCCACATGCCCAGGGGCAACTAAGCCGTGCGTACGCTCTGGAGCCTGTGTGCCGCAACTAGAGAGAAGCCCGTGTGCCACAACAAAAGATCCCGCACCACAACGAAGATCCCGCATGCTGCAACTAAGACCCAACGCAGCCAAATAAATAAATAAATATTTTTTAAAAAAAAGAAAAAGAAAGCCGAACAAAAAGTAGAGAGGCTGTGAGACCTTCAGCTGAAGTCCTCTTCATTCACTTTCTCAGTCCTTTTTCCCACCTCACTCCCCAGAGACAATCTATGACCATAAACTTAGTGTGCATCCTGTGCAGAGTGTGTGTGTGAATGCATAAATAAATTCTCCTGCAGTCATTTTTTCATTTACTCTTGTTTTTCAGGATCTGTCCATCTGGATACATGTAGATCTAGGTCCCTCATTTCAGCTGTTTAATTTTTTAATTTCTCTGTATGTATATTTCACAGTTTTCCCAAACCCCTTCGATGGATATTTAAATTGTTTCCTTTTTTTTTTTTTTGCCATTACAGACAGAACTTCAGTGAACAACCACCTCATGTGGTGTTTTCCTCCTCCTCCTTCTTCCTTGTTATTGCTTGGGTGGCTTGATTTTTGTCCTAAATATCTTATTTGAATTCTCCCATTTGGTTTACCACTTTGGTATTCACAATCATCCTTTGAAGGAGAGGAAGGGATGAGGAAAACCTTCTCTAACTTGAAATGCCAGTTTTCTTTTACTAAGGCCAGAGGCTCTGAAATGTTCTTTTCCTGTGGATTCTTTTTTTTTTTTTTTTTTTTGCGGTACGCGGGCCTCTCACTGTTGTGGCCTCTCCCGTTGTGGAGCACAGTCTCCGGACGCGCAGGCCCAGCGGCCATGGCTGCCGGGCCCAGCCGCTCCGCAGCATGTGGGATCTTCCTGGACTGGGGCACGAACCCGTGTCCCCTGCATCGGCAGGCGGACTCTCCACCACTGCGCCACCAGGGAAGCCCATCCTGTGGGTTCTTTATGGACTCTGATAAATTTGGCAACCTTTGCATTTAACATTTTATATTTTTATTGTCTCATATCCAATAGCTGATTTTCATAAACATCAGTAACTACTCACGTTTTCCCTTTCTCCGTTATATGTTTTCTGTCATTACTTTTTAACTCCTAGAATACTTCCGACTCATTAAATGTAGGACTAGTATTTAGTTGGTTGATTGCCAACCTAGTTCATTCAATTCTTGTCTTACAAATTCATCATGAACCAAATGTAGCTGATACTTATGAAGGAGTTTCTTGGAGCATTCTTAGCCAAATTAGACATTTTAAAAATGTAAGCCTTTGGGCTTCGCTGGTGGCGCAGTGGTTGAGAGTCCGCCTGCCGATGCAGGGGATGCAGGTTCGTGCCCCGGTCCGGGAAGATACCACATGCCGCGGAGCGGCTAGGCCCGTGAGCCATGGCCACTGAGCCTGCATGTCCAGAGCCTGTGCTCCACAACGGGAGAGGCCACAGCAGTGAGAGGCCCGCATACCTCAAAAAAAAAAAAAAAAAAAGTAAACCTTTACCTTAGATTAGAATTATTACAGATAAATTTTGTTCAGGGACCATATGTTTCAATGACCAATGGTTTTCTTTTCTTTTTTTTTTTTTGGCTGTGTTGGGTCTTCGTTGCTGAATGTGGGCTTTCTCTAGTTGTGATGAGCAGGGGCTACTCTTCATTGCAGTGCGTGGGCTTCTCACTGTGGTGGCTTCTCTGCTGTGGAGCACGGGCTTTAGGCATGCGGGCTTCAGTAGTTGTGGCTCATGGGCTCTAGAGTGCAGCCTCAGTAGTTTGCGCATGGGCTTAGTTGCAGCACCACATGTGGGATCTTCCGGATCAGGGCTCGAACCCGTGTCCCCTGCTTTGACAGGTGGATTCTTAACCACTGCGCCACCAGGGAAGTCCCAGTTTTCATTTATATTTTTTTTTCTGGAGTCTTTAATCCACTATACTTTAGTCATTATTGTGAGGTTGGGTGTATTTTTTAAATTTATTTATTTACTTATTTATTGGCTGCGTTGGGTCTTCATTGCTGTGTGCGGGCTTTCTCTAGTTGCGGCGAGCAGGGGCTACTCTTCGTTGCGGTGCACGGACTAATCATCGCGGTGGCTTTTCTTGTTGTGGAGGACGGGCTTCAGTAGTTGTGGCATGCAGGCTCAGTAGTTGTGGCTCATGGGCTCTAGAGCACGGGCTCAGTAGTTGTGGTACACGGGCTTAGTTGCTCCATAGCATGTGGGATCTTCCCGGGCCAGGTATCGAACCCATGTTCCCTGCACAGGCAGGCGGATTCTTAACCACTGAGCCACCAGGGAAGTCCCAGGGTGTATTTTTAATTTTTATGTTCTAGGGTTGTTTTTTTTTTTTCCCACTTTAAAGGTGGATCCTGTTCAGAGCTTTGAGCACTTGGAATGTTAAAGTGTTACAAATGAAAACGGTTACTCTTCTCTAATAATACACTCCGCCAGCTGAAGTGTTTGAGTAGGACTTCCTTTCTTGAATATATCAACTATCTTTAAGAATTTATGTGCTAAGTATTTTTAAAAGTAATTGATAAGACCTTAAAATGGAAATCTTAGTAATAAATATAACTGTAGAATATCAGGTGCCTGTGTATTTTCTTTCAGATTTGTTTATGTCCTAGGATATGGTTCATGTCACAAGTTATTGTGGTTGGAAAGTAACCTTCGGATCTAGGCTTATTCTGCCTTTATTTTAGGTGAAGTATTCCACCAAAAGTATAAGCTCTATCTGCATACTCAGAAGTATGTGTAATCACTCAGTAGGCAGTGAATTGTTCAGTGACTTTTCTTCCTTATGTTGTAATCACTAAGTTTGAATGGAGTTCTTTACCTGCTCTTTATCCTGTCAATTCCATGTTTTATGCTGCAGAGAAATGTTCCTATTTTAAATCTTTCTTTAGAATAAAAGTATGTTCTTATGTGGAATACTAACACCATGGGGTTTTGTTTTCCCTTCCACTCTGGAAACTCTGCTATAAAAAGTTTTAGTTCCTAAGTCAAAAATAATTTTTTCTTTTAACTGTAGTTACTGTCTTGGGATATTTCATCTGGATACATAACAGAAGACTTTACTGTTTCTGTGGGCATCAAAGTATAATATAAAGAACCTTCTTCTTGAAATTATATTTTGTTTGCATAATTCTTTTTTTAACACACCTTTTTTCCTGACTTTAAAGAAAATAAGCTCATTAAAAAAAGAAACTTTAATGAAAAGTATAAATAAAGGAAGCAATCACTCCGTCTTCGTTGCTACATCTTGTTGAGTAATTCCCTTGGTGGTTACGGCAGCGCACACCCGCACCAGCAGTACAGGAGAGCTCGTCTTTTGTCTCTCTGGGCTCTCCCAGCATTGCCGTCACTAAAACATGCACTGCACATTTGTTTTAGGGGAAAATACAGTTTAGTTTGTATCAACTTTTTATAAGTCTTACCTGTGACTCAGTACTAATAAGAGCATAAATCTGAAACTTGTTAGTAAAACAAACTTTGTTAATAAATTTGACTTACAGAGAAGGGAAGCCTTCTTTTTTTCAAATGTATAAAGTTATTGTCTAATCTTTCAAGGATAGAAATCCAAAAGAAGAGGAGATTAATTCAGTCATTTATTAGATAAGTATTTGTTTCTGATCTTCCACTTGCCAGACACTGTCTGGGTACAGCAACAAAACAGACAAGAGTCTGCCTTCTTACATCTCAGGTAAAGTGTGGTAAATGACTTTGTGTGCTATAGAAAAAAATGAAGCAATGCAGGAGAAATAGGATTATGGCTTGGGGGGAGGGGATGACATGCTTAAGGGTGTCAGGGAAGGCCTCACAGAGATGGTGGTTATTAGGGAAAGCCCCAACAATGGGGAGGGAGTGTGCCAAGAGAATATCTAGGGGAAGAGTTATCCAGGTAGAAGAAAGGGCAAATGCAAAGCCCTGAGGCAGGAATGAGCCTATTCTGTCTGAGGAACAGCAGCAGAGAAGGCCAGTGTGGCTGGAACACAGTGAACTCCGGAGAAAATAATTGGAGATGAGGCCAGAGAGGTAATGAGGTCCAGATTGTGCAGGGCCTTTTCAGTTATTGTAAGAACTTTGGCTTTTACTCAGAGTTGAGATGGAAATCATTGGAGGTTCCATCAGAGGACATGATTAAACTAAAAAGGTAATACCAAAAAATACTTGTGTCCTGGCTTTGCTTTTTCAAAAGCTTTTGTTTGTATCTTATAATAATTTGGATATTAACTAATGGCTCCTGGTGAGTAGTCATACATAGATTTAAACATTTGTGTCAGTACCGAAAATTTCGCAGGAATGCAGATCTTAGGTATTGCATTTAAATTCAGAGAAAGAATGTATAATAGGAAAGCCTGTCTATAGATATTCATTCCTGGGTGGCCCTGCATTTATTACTGAGTTCTCATCCTGAACTGTCTTTGAAAAAAAAACATCAAGGGTATATTCTGTGCAATACACTATATTCACCCTCAGACATTGGAGGAGATATATACACACATGCACATATACTCTATTGAGTAATTTTATTGCATATTTTAATGCATTTTAAATTATGATTTTATTTTAATGCATTTTTATTTTGAAATATAACCCATAGAAAAATACACAAAACATAACTGTATAGTTTAAAGTTTAATTATAAGAAGCAAGTACTGGCTTCCCTGGTGGCGCAGTGGTTGAGGGTCCGCCTGCTGATGCAGGGGACACGGGTTCGTGCCCCGGTCCGGGAAGATCCCACATGCCGCGGAGCGGCTGGGCCCGTGAGCCATGGCCGCTGAGCCTGCGCGTCCGGAGCCTGTGCTCCGCAATGGGAGAGGCCACAGCAGTGAGAGGCCCGCGTACCGCAAAAAAAAAAAAAAAGCAAGTACTTATATAACCACCAATTAGACCTAGAAATATACCGTTGCCAGCGCCCAGAAGAAGCTTGCTGTGTTGTGTTACTTGTAGAGCGTAACCCATAGCCAGGTGTCACTAACCTGACATTTGTGATGGTAGTTTCCTTTCCTTTGTGATTTTACTACCTGGGATTCATTGCAAACCAATAGAACTTAGTTTTGTCTGTTTTTGAACTTTATATACATTAAATGGAATAATACTATATGTGTTCTTTTATGTCTTCTTTCAGAATCTAACTATATGTTTGTAAAGTTCATCCATGTTGTTACGTAGAACCGTAATTTCATTGCCATGTAGAACCCTGTCATGAATATACCCCAATTTGTGTATCCATTCTACTGTTGATGTTTTGCCTGTTAGGAACACTGCTGCTGTGCATGTTCTTATTTATGTGCACTGATGGACATGTGCAGGACTTTCTCTTGGCTGTATTTGGGGGTAGAATTGTTTAGTTTTTAACAAACTGAACAATGGATCTTTAATTTTTTTTTAACATTTTAAAAAATTTTATTTATTTATTTTTGGCTGCATTGGGTCTTCATTCTTGCGCTCAGGCTTTCTCTAGTTGCGGCAAGTGGGCTTCTCATTGTGGTGGCCTCTCTTGTTGCGCACCACAGGCCCTAGGGCGTGCGGGCTCAGTAGTTGTGGCACACGGGCTTAGTTACTCCTCAGCATGTGGGATCTTCCTGGACCAGGGATCGAACCCCTGTCCCCTGCATTGGCAGGGGGATACTTAATCACTGTACCACCAGGGAAGTCCCAATCTTTAGTTTTATTAGATAAGAAAAAACTGTTTTTCAACGTGGTTGTGCTAATATGTCTTCCTACCAGCAGTGTGAAAGTGCTCCTGTTCCTCCCAGTCCTTATCGGTATTGTCAGACTCTAAATTTTGCCAGTCCACTAGGCCTAAAAGTGTTCATTCAAGCAAATTAACTGAGAAACCGAAACCTTAAACACAGTTGGTGTGCAGTAAATAATCTGTTAAATGAATTCGGCCTGACTCTTGCTACTCTAAATCTTCTGATCGTGACTTGTCCTGTTTTAGAGTCAATAGTTCAGTACAGCTTTTGGTGAGGGCTCGTTCCATTACTGACAGTAACTAGACTTGGTTAACCAAAGTAAGAGGAACTTATTTGTACCAGTGTACCAGTTAAAGATAGCATTTACATTTTCAGGAAAAGATTCTGTTTTTGTTTTTGAAATGAAAGCAGCAAAGAGGAGCTAGTAAATTTTTTTAATTTAATTTTTATTGTTAATTCTTTTATTTCCTTGGCTGCGCCTTGTGGCATGTGGGATCTTAGTTCCCCAGCCAGGGATCGAACCCGTGCCCCCAGCACTGGGAGCGTGGTGTCTTAACCACTAGCCACCAAGGAGGTCCCAAGATGCTGTTTTTTAAGAATCACCTACAGTGTATGCAGTACTTCATTTTCCCACAAAAAGGAAGATAGCACCAGAATTTCCTGCCTAGGTTATATTCCTAGAACCCTTGCAACCGCTCTTATCCCTGTTTCTGTTTTGAGTGACTTTGTAGGCTATGGTAGATTATTTAGGTGTTGGGGGGGTGGTGTTTAGCTAAGATGCCTCACCAGTCTTCAACAGCCACCTCAGTGTGGCAGCTGTTTATTAAAACCATAGGATACATGGCTTTGTTTAAACGTATCTTGCTTCAGTGTAATTTACCCAGAGCACTTTTTTTTTCTTTAACATCTTTATTGGAGTATAATTACTTTACAATGTTGTGTTAATTTCTGCTGTATAACAAAGTGAATCAGCTGTATGTATACATGTATCCCATATCCCCTCCCTCTTGAGCCTCCCTCCCACCCTCCCTATCCCACCCCTCTAGGTGGTCACAGAGCACCAAGCTGATCTCCCTGTGCTATGCAGCTGCTTCCCACTAGATATCTATTTTACATTTGGTAGTGTATATACATCAGTGCTACTCTCTCACTTCATCCCAGCTTACCCTTCCCCCTCCCTGTGTCCTCAAGTCCATTCTCTACGTCCATGTCTTGATTCCTGTCCTGCCCCTAGGTTCTTCAGAACCTTTTTTTTTTTAAGATTCTGTATATATGTGTTAGCATATGGTATTTGTTTTTCTCATTCTGACTTCACTCTGTATGACAGACTCTAGGTCCATCCACCTCAGTACAAATAACTTAATTTCATTTCTTTTTATGGCTGAGTAATATTCCATTGTATATATGTGCCTCATCTTCTTTACCCACTCATCTGTTGATGGACACTTAGGTTGCTTCCATGTCCTGGCTATTGTAAATAGTGCTGCAGTGAACATTGTGGTACATGTCTCTTTTTGAATTATGGTTTTCTCAGGGTATATGCCCAGTAGTGGGTTTGCTGGGTCATATGGCAGTTCTATTTTTAGTTTTTTAAGGAACCTCCATACTGTTCTCCATAGTGGCTGTATCAGTTTACATTCCCACCAACAGTGCAGGAGGGTTCCCTTTTCTCCACACCCTCTCCAGCATTTATTGTTTGCAGATTTTTTGATGATGGCCATTCTGACTGGTGTGAGGTGATACCTCATTGTAGTTTTCATTTGCATTTCTCTAACGATTAGTGATGTTGAATGTGTTTGTTGGTAATCTGTATATCTTCTTTGGAGAAATGTCTATTTAGGTCTTCTGCCCATTTTTGGATTGGGTTGTTATTTTGATATTAAGCTGCATGAGCTGCTTATATATTTTGGAGATTAATCCTTTGTCAGTTGCTTCGTTTGCAAATATTTTCTCCCATTCCGAGGGTTGTCTTTTCGTCTTGTTTATGGTTTCCTTTGCTGTGCAAAAGCTTTTAAGTTTCATTAGGTCCTTTTTATTTTTGTTTTTATTTCCATTTCTCTAGGAGGTGGGTCAAAAAGGATCTTGCTGTGATTTATGTCATAGAGTGTTCTGCCTATGTTTTCCTCTAAGAGTTTTATAGTGTCTGGCCTTACATTTAGGTCTTTAATCCATTTTGAGTTTATTTTTGTGTATGGTGTTAGGAAGTGGTTCTAATTTCATTCTTTTACATGTAGCTGTCCAGTTTTCCCAGCACCACTTATTGAAGAGGATGTCTTTTCTCCATTGTACATTCTTGCCTCCTTTATCAAAGACAAGGTAACCATATGTGTGTGGGTTTATCTCTGGGCTTTCTATCCTGTTCCACTGATCTATATTTCTGTTTTTGTGCCAGTACCATATTGTCTTGATTACTGTAGCTTTGTAGTATAGTCTGAAGTCCAGGAGCCTGATTCCTCCAGCTCCATTTTTCTTTCTCAGGATTGCTCTGGCTATTCGGGGTCTTTTGTGTTTCCATACAAATTGTGAAATTTTTTTGTTCTAGTTCTGTGAAAAATGCCATTGGTAATTTGATAGGGATTGAATTAAATCTGTAGGTTGCTTTAGGTAGTAGTATAGTCATTTTCACAATGTTGATTCTTCCAATACAAGAACATGGAATATCTCTCCATCTGTTTATGTCATCTTTAATTTCTTTCTTTAGTGTCTTACAGTTTTCTGCGTACAGGTCTTTTGTCTCCCTAGGTAGGTTTATTCCTAGGTAATTTATTCTTTTTGTTGCAGTGGTAAATGGGAGTGTTTCCTTAATTTCTCTTTCAGATTTTTTGTCATTAGTGTATAGGAATGCAAGAGATTTCTGTGCATTAATTTTGTATCCTGCTACTTTACCAAATTCATTGATTAGCTCTAGTAGTTTTCTAGTTTTCTGGTAGCATCTTTAGGATTCTCTGTGTATAGTATCATGTCATCTGCAAACAGTGACAGTTCTAATTTTTCTTTTCTGATTTGGATTTCTTTTATTTCTTTTTCTTCTCTGATTGCCGTGGCTAAAACGTCCAAAACTATGTTGAATAATAGTGGTGAGAGTGGGCAACCTTGTCTTGTTCCTGATCCTAGAGGAAATGCTTTCAGTTTTTCACCATTGAGAATGATGTTGGCTGTGGGTTTGTCATATACGGCTTTTATTATGTTGAGGTAGGTTCCCTCTATGCCTACTTTCTGGAGAGTTTTTATCATAAATCGGTGTTGAATTTTGTCGAAAGCTTTTTCTGCATCTGTTGAGTTGATCATATGGTTTTTATCCTTCGATTTGTTTATATGGTGTATCACATTGAATGATTTGCATATACTGAAGAATCCTTGCATTCCTGGGATAAACCCCACTTGATCATGGTGTATGATCCTTTTAATGTGTTGTTGGATTCTGTTTGCTAGGCTTTTGTTGAGGATTTTTGCATCTGTGTTCATCAGTGATATTGGCCTGTAGTTTTCTTTTTTGTGTGACATCTTTGTGTGGTTTTGGTATCAGGGTGATGTGATGGTGGCCTTGTAGAATGAGTTTGGGAGTGTTCTTCCCTCTGCTATATTTTGGAAGAGCTTGAGAAGGATAGGTGTTAACTCTTCTCTAAACATTTGATAGGATTTGCCTGTGAAGCCATCTGGTCAACCAAGAGCACTTTTTATAAAGGGTTTTTTTTACATAGAAACTTGATAGTAATTCTTTGAGCATTTTGTGAAGTAGCTGGCAAAAGTGGTCACTCCCCTCTTGTAAATCTTGTAAATATTGACACAGGGCAAGCCACTTATTTCATTTTTGCTGTACTCATAGGCCAGTTCATTAGAGGAATTAGCTTGAATATTTCTGACTTTAATTTCTAAGTATAATCTTTTTGAGAGATGACTAGAAAATAGAGCTCTCAGAACTAGTGATGAGATATAAGAATGGTAATTTTGACTAGTAAATCCTAGCTAATGTATCACCTGCTTTTGTAAGATTTTCCCTTTTCAGAATAGCCTAAGTAAGTAAAGACTTGCATGAGATTCAGAATCTTGTTAAGTCTGATTCATCATCTCTATTTCCAGCAAAGATTTCCTGTTAGACAAGACAAATTAGAGTCTTCCTACTGACTTGGTGAGTTTTTACATAGTTTAATTTTAAATATAGTTTAAGATCATGAGGACAGAAGTGGAATGAAATGCATAGAAATATTTATCATGACTTTAAAAAATGCACATCTTGTAGTGCAATCTACTGTTTCATTTCAGTGCAGATAGTATGCATAGTTGGAAGTCATGTAAGGTGAGCATGTAAGTTTTTTTTAAAATAATGAGGATTACAATCAGTGTTAAAGAAACATTTTTCATAAATGGTTTCAAAAGAGGTTTTATTCTAAATATTCTTTCCTGGAGTAAACAATAGTTATTTATTCAGATCTTCTTTGGTGACTAGTACCTACAGGATAAGGCTTTACACTAATGATGGAGAGGAGAAAAGATGTTTGGATTTACATTTTTTGATATTACATGATATGGAGACTTTAGAGTAAGATTATTTTTCTCCTGAGAAAAGATCTTCAGGGAAATTTGAATTCCAGCTTATAAAAGGAGATACCTTAAAGCAATTCATGGGCTCCCTTTTACTCTACATATAAAAGGAGTTTGATTCTGAGCAGGTTGCCTTTGTGTATGAACCTTAGAGCTCATCTCTCTATGGGGAACTTAGACAGCTGTTTCTACCATTCTGGCTACCATCTTAAAAGTTTTGCTTTGTGGCATGAGATTCTTGCCTCAAATGCTTATGTATGTTTTTACACAGTTTTATTGGGTAAAATAGGTGTTATTGCATTTTAATCTTTTAAATTCTGACAAAAATCATTGGGAGCCAGGAAATTGTGTTAAGACGGACATTCTGTCTAACTTTCCCCTGTTTTGTCTGCCTGTGTGGTTTTACTTTTTCCTTGCGTCACGAATTTTGGAATGAACACTTCGAACTGAGAACTTCCTGCTCATCCTTTGTCCCATTTAATTTAGTTAGAACCTTAACATTAACATAGAAATTGGCTTATTTTTTAATAACTTTGGAAGAAGGGAGAATTTATTTTTTGCGGGTGGTTTCTAGGTAAGGAACATGGGTCCATGTAAACAATCATCAGATTTCTTTACTTAAGACCATACTTAAAGGAGGAGAGTAAAGCATACATATACCTCAATCTCTCTTTCATAGGTAGGGGGAGGTCTGAGTGTCACTCATAAAGGTAAGAGTCTCCAGGGAACACTGAATTCTGTACTGCTAGATAGTATGTAGTAGTAATCGCTGAAGAGGATCGGTTGCCCTTGTAGTAGACCAAATCCTCTGGAGCAGGTGGGTCTTTTCAGCTTCTAAGTTAATGAAGTTATTCCAAATTATATACCTTAAGACCAGTTTAGAATTTATTCTTTGGTATGCCTTCCTTGAGCCCTTTCTGTAGCCAGACTGTGTTAACAAGAAATATTTTTAAATGGCTTGACTGAAACATCGATGGCCAAAGAGAACTGCTTGTTGAATTTGGCTTCTGTAAAGGCCAGAGGATCCTGTGGGGTTATGCAAACTCTGCCTATTTGTTTCATGAAATGACTCTTTTGTTTCTGAATTCCTTGCAAATTAGACATGCTTAAATTGTATTAAGGCCAAGGCATTCATCTGTTTACTATTTGATTTTATAAGGTTCTTCATAATTGTAGCTGAGGGGAGAGAGAAGGTGAAAAACTGTCTCTCATATCTCAAAACAGCTTTGGGAATATAATTATATAATAAAGAGAGTCTTCTTAGCCATAAGGTTTTTTCCCTCTTCTTCCTCTTCCTTCTTCTTTTTTAAAATTCTGTTCCAGCTCTTGTTTTAGAATAAATTTTCTCAACCTAGAGGAGAAGTCTTTGATAACATGTGGGATGTGTTAAAATCTTCATCTTTCCTAGGTTTGCTCTTTGTGGCCCCAGAGATTTTTGCCCAAGCCATTCAGTGGAATCAACACATTATTATAATTTGTGAAAAGAGAGGAGTTGCTGATTGCCTCTGCCTATCTAATTTCATTTCTAAAGGTGTTTTCCTTTGGAACTGAGATCCACTTTGAAGTGAAATAGCCCCTTTATAGTCAGGTTTGTTTGCTGATCTGGATTCATGTCATTCTATTTCAGACATCTCCCAGATGATGCATTTTGAAGGTGATGTGTGGAGAAGCTTAATCCTATGAACCCTATCTGCCTTTTTTTTTTTTTTTTTTAAAGCAGTTAGAGGAGGGTTTTTTTTGTTTCCCTAGCAGGGGGTTAGTAACTCACAACAGCAGCACATCACCTGATGGAAAGAACCCAGACCTTGTGAAACCTGTGCCTGTTGCAGCCATCATGGTTTATGCTGCAGGACCCTCCGTCCAAGTGGAGGCAGGAATTTTTTCCTTCTATGTTGTTATGTAGATGTAGTCATTTGTGCCTAAATTAAAAAGCAAAACAAAAACTCAGTAAGTCTTTTTAAGGTCTAAGGAGATGCAATCCTACAAGTCTGTTGAATGGCACCTACCTCTTTCCAGGACAGACCTCTGCATTTGGAGCAGGGCGTGCTGTCCCTGGACGTATTTTTGGGGTAGGGAATCATGCTAATATGTCCATATCAACAACTCTTACATAATGGATAGTTTTTAGGGGGAGGGAATGATTCCCTAGCCCTTAACTTAAATTGGCAATAAATTTTTCTGCTCTTTGATTTTTTTTTTCCTAACTGGAAAAGTTGCATCCATATTGAGAATTATTCCATATTTTAACCTTTGAGCTGGTTGCTGAGGTCTCTTTGGGGACAAGGACACTTTGTAGTTATTTATAACCTATAGAGAAGGGCAGTAAGGCTGTGAACAGCCAGCACGTGATGAGGTTTGGGAGCCAGTGGGAGCAGTCTGTTGTTTACTCTGCTTTCCACGGCTTGAAATTCTTTCATGTATCTTCTTGTTCCTCTTCATTTTGACTTTGGATGGACTTTACTAGCTGGGGTATTTCTATAAAACTCTTATCTTGTAACACTTAGATTGAGGAGAAGAAGGAAAAATAGCCTTTTTATGTACAAAAGCATGTCTAATCCTCACAGTCATTTCAGAGTCTATGCTTGCCTAAGAGATCTGTAAACTGGGAAAACCTTAAAGGTACTGACATGCATATGTAATACTATACTTGTTTCTGAGTTTTCCTTGTATACAGTAGTTTCTTCTAAGTTTCCCTTATACACAACAGTTGCAAGAACAGTTGAACTCTTAGTTAAATATTTGGCTATGGTAGAAAATACGTTCTGCATCTTAGCCTGGTATAGAAAAAACTTAATGTGTCTATACATGTCTTAAAGGTATGTCTCCCTGTCTCTCTTTATATCTGTACACATGTGTACATGTGTATATATTTAATGTTAATTATTGTTTCTCTACATGTCAGTTTTAAGGGAATCAAACCCTGTGTCAGATATGAAAATTATAGATCAAATCTAAATAAACGCTAAGAATCTGCCTCATTTTTATCAGTATACTGGAATTTTACTGTATAGAATTTAACTTGAAATAACTGAGAGGTCCTCTGTTTCTGACAGCTGCTGTAATGGTTCTTTCAGGATCGACTTATCCTGGAAGATGTGCTTAGATTACTATTGTCTTATGGGGTCAAGAACTTCCCATTTAGCCCTGCACACTTCTCTTTCTCCCAACTTTTCTTGGATTTTTTTTTTTAATCAAAGAAGAATGTAGTTTTGGAATGTATTAAATTAGTTCTTCAAAATAGGAGATCAACTGATAGTTTTCTTTTTAAAATATTTTCTTGTTTTAAGAGTATGCTTGGATTCCTATAGCTGTTACTCATTCAGCAACTCCCAAACTTTAATCTTTTAACTAGAGCTCATTAAGGAAAAATATGATCCCAAAAGACAGTAGTCTAGTTAGTCAACAGCAATTTCATTGAACAAATATTTATTGAGTGCCTATTATGATACCATTTTAGGCACAGGGGGATGCTGTTCTCTCATTGTGCTTAACTTCTAGTGGGAGAGACTGTAGACAAGTGAAAATATAAAAACAAGGTAATTTCAGATAGTGGTATTAAAAAAGAAATTTGAATAGGGTAATGTGATGAAAGAGGCTAGAAGTGGGGACTGCTTCAGATCTGGTGGTCAGGGATGACCTCTCTGAGGATATTACATTTGATAGGACACCTAAATGACAAGAAGGAGCCAGCTGTGAAAAGATCTGAGGGAAGAAAGAGCTTTCCAGGCTGAGGAAAGAGGCTGATGTGTTTGCCAAGTAGAATTAAAGGCCTGAGTGACTAAAGCATGGTGATTGAGAAGGGTAAGTGTTAGATGAGGTCAGGGAGGTACACTGAAGCTTTGGCAGTCATGACAAAAGGTAGATTTTATTTGGATAGGAGTGGAAGTCACTGAAGAATTCCTGTCTTGTTTCTCATAAGGGTCTGACTTATAAGCCGTCTCATAACCAAGAAGAATTCATTGTGAAGTCTGCTAATTCCTTTTAAAATATTTTTATTCATTATTTGAAAAGGTAATATATTCACATGGTTCAAAATTCAATAAGTACAAATGGGAACAGTGGAAATTCTCCTTCCCACCCAAGTACCCAGTTTCCTTCCTTGGAAGTAACCAGTGTCTCTAGAGTCTTGTGTAGCTTTACAGACACAGATATCTTACACACACACATACATACATACATACATACATATGTAAATATTTCTGCCTCTTTAGGTAGAAAGAGCTTCCCCATTCCTTTTTTAAATAGCTTTATTATTACATTGTCTGTATCATAATTTATTTAATCAATCCCTTATTGATGGATTTTCAGGTTATTTCCATGTTTTTGTGATTACACATAGTGCCACATTGAAAACCCTTTTATATTTATCATATTAAATATATTAGTAGGATAAATTTCTAGACATGGAATTGTTGGATCAAAGGGTATATGCATTTCTTATTCATTCTGATATGCATTTCCCTTCATGAAGTTTATAACAATTTATACTCTAATCAGAAATGTTCTCCTTATCCTGGGCAAGTGTTATCAAACATTTTAATTTTTGCCAATTCACTGGGTGAATTAATGTGTGGTTTAATTTGCATTTATGTTTTCACATATTTAAGAACCACTGATACTTACATGTCTGTAAACCATTGGCTGTTCTTTACGCATTTTTCTGTTAGGCTATTGACTTTTTTCTTCTTGATCTTTAGATTCACTCAATTGTAACTCCCTCTGTTAAAGAATTTTTAAAAAATACAATGTTACATGTCAGTTATATCTCAATTTTAAAAAAGCAGTCATCTTTAACTTGTAAATTTTAGGAAACATGAACCTGACATGAGACATGAGACACGATAAACCCTAGTCTTTCCTTTGCTGATTGAAGTCTCTCTTGATTGCCCTTGGTTTCATTTTAAGAAGTGTCTCTAAATTAAAATAAACAGAAAAGAAAAAGAAAAAAGTGCATTTAGTGTTTTGTTAGAGTAGATTGATCTGCAAAAAGTTTACCCATAACAAATATTCAGAAGTCATTCAAACCTTGCAAGAGAGGAAGTCAGTATGACCTGTAATAATCTGTCCTTGGGGTAATGAGAAAGAAGTTATTACCTCCTGGGCTGTATATGATTGAGGACACTGTAACAGAAGAAATACAGACATTCCTTTGAGGTCCCAAAAGTTTCTCAAAAATGAATATACCCAAATCTTTCTATAGTTTTGGGGGGGTTTTTTTGTTTTTTGTTTGTTTTTTTTTTGGTCAAGTCTTTTTGGCATCTTCTGTTTTGGAAAATGCAAACGTCTCTCAAGTTTAAAATAGTTACAACATTGGGATTTTTCCTTACTTGGAAACTGTACCAGGCTTTAAACCAAGAGAAAAAATAGTTACAGGCTTTAAAAAGTCCCTAACAAACCATTCTTTGGCAAGAAACCATGTTCCCAGCCATCTAGTTTGTGCATGTTTGTGTATTATATTAAACAACATGAAATTGTCAGGATTTAATAGAGTGAACAGGAAAATAAATGGTGGTGTATAACAGATATGTTCAGCCTCTGAGTTGTCAGCATACTGGGAAGTTTGCTAAGCCTGGGAAAATAAATTTCTCATTAGAGAACTTGGGCAGTCTTGTTTTAACTTGTTTGAAGCCAGGAACAGTATATTTTGGTGCTAGTTGTCTCCTACAAAGGTTCTCAAACCATGACCCTCAAATAGACCTCCTATTTCCTAAAATTGTTTTTCTGCTGGGCATCTGCGGCAGTTGGCATGAAGTGCTGAAGAGTTCACGTACAGGGAGGCTACTTTGCTTATGAACACTTTGCCCATGGTGCCTGCTGTGAGTGAAATTAATTAGATTTGTGCTGTCCTAGTCGATTTCCCTCCCAGCAGATTGTGTGGTTAGACCTCCTCAGAGTCTAAAGCCGATTCTCCAGTTCTACTGACTGCTGGGTTGGACACTTTTAAAAATTGGAAGAAAGGTTGGTGATATTTTAAAAGAAACCAAAGACTTCTCTACAGAATAAATGAGAAGCAAAAAAGATAGGTAAAAATGGCCAAGACCAAGGTTGTATTTTTTTCCTGGTTGTAATAGTGAACCATGGTTCAGTAGCAGCAGTTAAGCCATTAAAATAAACTGGTTTTTAAACTTGTCTTTTTCTTAGGCTTAGAGAATTCTTAACTTGTTAATTGTTAGATAAATTTGAAGTATTTTTTTAAACTTCAAAAATAAACTCAAATTAGTATTTTATGATCTATCAATATAGAGCTGAGCCTGCACCTCACACCTACAGAGCCAAGTTTTATGCTCTTAACTAACATGTAAAATTCACATCTTCATTCCAACCCGCTCAAAAGATAGTTTTAATTGGGAATTTTGAAAATTCATTCTGGCTCCTACTGGCAGTAATGGTAACTGGGATTTGTAAAACCGCCTAAGGTGCATTTACTCACTACTAGATAAGTAAACAGTTTTGTGAGAATATGTTTTCCATCAAATGCAAGTCTACCTTGATCACAGGTCTCTTTTCTTGATATTATCATGACTCCTGAATTGCACAAACCAGGGAGGCCCAGATTCCATTGCAGTGCTTAGTTTAAGTGAAATAGCACATCATGTATATAAGACTTAATTTCATGTGTGATTACATGGGATGTTTTAACTATAAACACATGTAGGATAGTGTTAAAACCAATGGGGACTCTGGTAATACTGATGGTATTACTCTGTGAGGGTGCAACTATATCTTATTACTCCTCCATGTTTATTAAGTGGCCAGTGAATGTGAGTTGAGTGATTTTTTTTTTTTTTTACCTCTTTCTACGAAGGATTTGAGGCAGTTTCCAGAAATACTTAATATATCAAACAGTAAAATAAATCAGTTCAGGGAATTATAGCAAAGTGAATAACAATGTTAAGAAAATAATAAAGCTATTCGGACTTCCCTGGTGGTGCAGTGGTTAAGAATCTGCCTGCCAATGCAGGGGACACGGGTTCGATCCCTGGTCCGGGAAGATCCCACATGCCTCAGAGCAACTTAGCGCATGTGCCACAACTGCTGAGCCTGTGCTCTAGAGCCCACAAGCCACAGCTACTGAAGCCCACACGCCACAACTACTGAAGCCCCCCCAACTAGAGCCCGTGCTCTGCAACAAGAGAAGCCACCGCAGTGAGAAGCCCACGTGCAGCAACGAAGAGTAGCCCCCGCTCGCCACAACTGGAGAAAGCCCGCACGCAGCAACAGAGACCCAATGCAGCCAAAAAATAATAATATAAAATAATAATAAAGCTATAGTAGAGGGATCATATGAGCCTATATAGAGTATAGCATGTAGAATGAGCATATGAGCCTGTAGTTTCAAGAGATGGGTCAGATTTGTCTCAGGGCTTCCTAGCAGCCAAGCAAAGAGAGCAGCATTATCAGATATAGATTCATATTGTCTGTCCATAGCTGAAAACACACCAGGTGTTCAGGAAAGAAATTTCTCCCTTGTATATTGTAAACCAGACAATGTATGATATGATGGAGTAAGTACATCCTTACACTATTCCCACAATTAATAAAATATATTTTATTGTATTTAAGGTGTTTTTTTTATCATTTTTGATCATTTTTAAAATCTTTATTGAATTTGTTACAGTATTGTTTCTGTTTTATGTTTTGATTTTTTGGCCGAGAGGCATGTGGTTGGTATCTTAGCTCCCTGACCAAGGATCAAACCCACACCCTCTGCATTGGAAGGTGAAATCTGACCCACTGGACCACCAGGGAAGTCCCAATAAAATATATTTTAAAGATAAAGCAGAACAGTACAAAGGTAGTATATACTAAAATAGCTCTCATCCCAAACTAAAAGACATTTGTCATATTTGCCTCAGGTCATCCTAATTTTTAAACAAACATGAGAGATCAACTTGAAATGTCTTACATTCTTTTCCCAGCTTCATTCTTCATCCTTGCTCTCCCATCAGGAATCTGATACATAGCTTGTCAATGATTTTTTTCACTTCTGCTGTATGCATATATCTGTAAGTAATATATAAATCTTAAATTTGCATAAATAGTGTACTGCACATGACATTCCAAAACTTGCTTTTTTTCATTAGTGTCGTGTTAGATCTCACTCATCTCCATGGTGCTGTAGATGTAGTTCATTACTTCTAAATCCTGAAGTAGTTTTTCATTGTATGGAAATAACCCAATTTAGTTATCTGTTTCCCGCCTAATGGATTTTTAGTTTGTTTGTCTACAGACAAACTGCCACATTGAACGACCTTGTCTATGTCTTCTTGTGCCCGTGTGCAGTTTTTCTAGGACAGTGGTTCTCAAAGTATTCCAGGGCATATCAGGGTCACCTGGGAACTTGTTAGAAATGGAAATTCTTGGGCCCAACCTCTGAATCAAAAACTCTGGGGGGCAGGGCCCAGCAATCTGTTTAGCAAGTGATCCCGATGCACCTAAAGTTTGAGAACCACTACTTTAGCACATATATAGTTAAAAGTAGAACTACTAAGACTTAACGTATAAGTAGGTTAAACATTACTAGATATGGCAAATTCCTACCCTAAATATACTTAATAATTTACAGTCTCACCAGCAGTGTATGAGAGTTCCTATAGCTCCATACTGTGGAACAGAGGAACAGAGAAAGCGAGAAGAATCTGGAAAATCAGATACCAGTGAAGTGTAAGTGGAGAGAGATCTCTAATGATACAGAGAAAGGAAAACATCTAAGAAAGGGATAAATGTTGCCCTTACAGAGAGCAGCCAGCAATGGGTTGATAAATAGAAGACTATTCATTTTTAAAAAATTTATTTTGGGCTGTTTTGGGTCTTCGTTGCTGCACATGGGCTCTCTCTAGTTGTGGTGAGTGGGTGCTACTCTTCGTTGCTGCACGTGGGCTTCTCACTGCGGTGGCTTCTCTTGTTGCAGAGCACGGGCTCTAGGTGCGTGGGCTTCAGTAGTTGTGGCGTGCGGGCTTCAGTAGTTGTGGCTTGCGGGCTCTAGAGCGCAGGCTCAGTAGTTGTGGTGCATGGGCTTAGTTGCTCTGAGGCATGTGGGATCTTCCCGGACCAGGGCTTGAACCCGTGTCCCCTGCATTGGCAGGCGGATTCTTAACCACTGCGCCACAAGGGAAGCCCAGAAGACTATTTATTCTTAATAATAAGTTTGCACTGAAGTGTAGGAGAAGATGAGACAGTATTTGGAAAGATAACAAAGTAATTTTCCTTTAGGAGTGAAGTATTTGTACCCTCAAGGGAAGGAGCCCACGTACAGTGGTAAAGCTGTATGTGGTGTTCACCATGCTGTCTCCTCTTTAGGTAGCCTTTTCATGGATGTACTTTAAGTACCCTTTGAGTACACTCATTTGGTAAGATAATATTAAATAGTATTGTGCAGAAGATTAAAATAGGGTGATATCATTGTGATGAGACTGCTTTAGGTTAGGTGATCTTCTCTGAGGTTAACATTGAATGCTAAGAAGCCATTTGAATGATAAGGGTAGAGAATTCCAGGCAGGAGGCAAAGTTTCCAGTCTCTGGAAGGTCAAATGGAAACAGTAGGATAGTATACCATTAATCTAATAAAATTCTCTTGCTTCTTGCATCATCCAGGGTGAAGAGGAACAGAAGTCTTTGTCCCCTGACTTTGGAAATCTTGTTTAACCTTCAAACTGGCGATGTCAAGGGTTCCAAGTCCTCCACCTCCGGCAGAAATGTCGAGTGGCCCAGTAGCTGAGAGCTGGTGTTACACACAGGTAGGTGCTTCTTGGGAGGATTTTGGGGGACGAAAGGAATCAGATTTCTTTTCTACGTTGGCTTTCCTGCTTTCTCTGGGTCATACCTGCCAAATAGTTAGATAAAGTACTTGTCAGCTTTCCATGCCTTGGTTTTCCACGGGGAATCTGAATGCCCTAGGCATTCACGGGAGCTTGAAAGGGGAATCTTTGAAACTGGATCTGCTGCCTACATCCACCTTGATGGAAGTGTATTCCTCTGTTGGGGAATTTAGGGGGAAACCAGGTTTGAGATTGCAACCCCAGGCAGTGGTATCAGCATCTAAATCATCAAACAACTGCTCTGAGCAGAGGTTCATTTTAGGTGTGGCTTAATCACCTGCTTTCCCAACCTTGTCCATGTTTTTCTCACTTTCCGTCTAGTGTTTCTCAGAAGCTGAGAAAAGTTATGAAAGCAGTTGGTCACCGTGAGATTTCTTAAAATGTAGATGAGAGACAGAAAAGGCTGAGCCTCCATGCTGGCCAAACAGTGCTGTCTTCCTCTGGGATTATGCAGAGGGAGGGAGGGGGAAAATTATCTGATCTCCAGCCTGTTTTTCAGGTTGCCCACTTCCTATTTAATTGCTTCCTGGTTTTCTATCAACAGATCAAAGTAGTGAAATTCTCCTACATGTGGACCATCAATAACTTTAGCTTTTGCCGGGAGGAAATGGGTGAAGTCATTAAAAGTTCAACCTTTTCATCAGGAGCCAATGATAAACTGAAATGGTGAGGAAGACTACATTTAGCTATACAAATTTTTCTATAAGTTGCCTGTTTTGCTTGGCTTCACAGGATACTGACCGGAGTGGAAGATCCTTGATGGCAGGGACTTTGTTTTGTTCTTAATGTATTCCCTGGTGTCTGATACATAACAGATGCTCACTGTATATTTGTTGAATTAATTCAATGAGTATATCAGGGGATCAGCAAACTCACATGGCTGTAGGGTAATGTAAATGTGTAAAGAGAGCCAGTGTTGTAAATAACGTCCATACGTGGTATGAGTGTTGACCACTTGGCAAACTAGTGAATGTCCTTCTAAAAGAAGTGGTGGCTTCTCAGCTCCAGCTGACTAGAGGCATGTGTGAATAAGGGCTGACCAGCCCTATTTTCTGATTTTTCAAGAAAAGCAAGAGATCTAGATTTTAATGTAATATCTCTTGACTTTTAGATTGCCTGTTTTTAAACAACAAAGGAGATTTATTTACTTATGTACCTGGAATGCCCATGGTGTAGGATGTCTTTGAAGGTAATTTGATCCAGCAGCCAGCCCAATGGTTAGATTAAGGACCCCATCGCTCTCTGCTCTGCCCTGCTCTCCACACTGTTTGACATTTCAAGCTTAGCTTCCCTTGTGGTTGAAGGGTGACTGGCGGTAGCAATGAGCATCACCCGCTACCATCCCACAAGTGCTTTGAACTTGCTCTGAACTGTGTGGCCAAGAATGCACTGATTGGTTTAGGTCTAGGTTCCCTCAGTTGATCCCTGTGGCAAGGGGAATAGGATCTGGAAGTGGGGGTCAGTCCTATCCAAACCATGTGTTCTCTTTAGGAGGGGCAGGCAGTTATGGATACAACCATATGCTCTCTACAAAGACCAGAACACATATCTGTGAACCACCATTTTTGACCTCTGATATCCCACTGAAAAGTTTTAACAACTCTCCTTTCGTTTAGTCCTTTTTGGCCATGTACATAAGCAGTGTACTACTAGGTGCTGAGAGAAGGCTTATTCTTAGGCATTGTATTTAAATCCGCATCTTTAGCACAATTGTGTAGTGATCTGTGTGGCATATGCACTTCCTGGAGAAGCACTGAATTGGGCCACCTGTTTGAGAGAGGTGCTATAACACTGGCAAGGCCTAAGGATACATATGGCCTGTGTATTATATGTGGTAGAAGCCGTGTTTGAACCACATGCAGTTCAGCTAATGACATTTACAACTTAACTGAGTTGAACCTATTCTGTCTGAATTTTGTTTTGATCCATTGGTAACATATTGGCATCTCTAACTCTGTTTAGAAGTCTGGCTTAGAACTCTACCCTGTGTAATGGGAGTTTACTTTTGTCTGTGCTTCCTCCATGCTGCCTCCTTTATTTTAATCTTAGAATATTATTGCCAGATTGATAAAATATCTATAAAAGATTATTTACTACTAACATATTCCTCTAGAATTCTTTTTCTCTCCCAAGGTGATATTGAAAGGCTCACTGACTTTTTTTTCCTGGTTTCACTGCAATCCCAGCAAAATAAGGGGCTGCTTTTCCTGAGATTGAGGATTAGAATAGATTGAGCCTAGGCTGAATTTTAAAATATTTTAGGGGAATAAAGACTGATTTGGGAGATTATGAGGAAAGAGGAAGAGATGCAGGGGATGTGTTGTCAGATCCTAGGATGCCCCTTTATTGTTTACTTTTTAAAAGGTGCCTCAGGTTGCTCTAGAAAAGTGATTTCCAAGTAGTCATTCGCTGAATCAGAATCTCCTCTATGGGGCCTGGGTTTTTTTTTGTTTGTCTTTTTTGTTTTTTTAACATCTCCCTCTCGATTTGAATGTTCTAGTTCCCTCCTGTCCTTTCATGAGCCTACAAACATGGACGCTTTCGACATTTTTTTTTTCTGTTTTGGGTAGGTGTTTGCGGGTAAACCCAAAAGGGCTAGATGAAGAGAGCAAAGATTACCTGTCACTTTACCTGTTACTGGTCAGCTGTCCAAAGAGTGAAGTTCGAGCAAAATTCAAATTCTCCATCCTGAATGCCAAGGGAGAAGAAACCAAAGCTATGGGTAAATGTTACCTTTGTTCGACTCTTTATTTTCACATATGGCAACTTTATACATTGACAAATTGTGGGTTTGATACGGTTTTTTGAGTAATCCTAAATATAACTTTTTTTTTTTCACTCCAGAGAGTCAACGGGCATATAGGTTTGTGCAAGGCAAAGACTGGGGATTCAAAAAATTCATCCGTAGAGATTTTCTCTTGGATGAGGCCAATGGGCTTCTCCCTGACGACAAGCTTACCCTCTTCTGTGAGGTGAGTCCTTTTACCCTGCTGTGAGAGTAGCAATCCCCAGACCTGATGGGTATCAGTAGACATAATTGTATTGTATCAAGGATGGTGAGTGAGAAAAATCCCCAAGTGGAGTGGTGCTGCACAAATGCGATTTGTGTGACTGACTGAAAAGCTGTGCCGTGATTTCAAGGTTGTTGGGCATCTCAGCTTTCCACCTGTTACTTTCTTAAAAACAAAGGTTGTGCACTATCTTGGTATGTGTGATTTTTTAGCTGCTTGCGTCAGAATTCTGGCTTTTTCCTTGTGGATTTTTTCAGAAAGCATTTGGAAGGACTGTTAACTTTAAGCTGAGGAGAAGGACCAGCAACTAGATATGTAAACGTATTTGTTCCTTGAGCTTTCTGGCTCCTCCTTGAGTATGAAGTCCACGTGTGTTTGATAGAGCACTTTCCTTTTCTGCTTTTCGAACTAAATGACTCTTACCGGTTGTTGAGTGTCTCCAGTTTGTCTTGCTGGTAATTGTGAAATAGGAAGGTGAGAACCATTTTTTCTAGAGTGAAGGTTAAAAAGGTTAAAGCTCTCTAACTCATAGTTAGCTAAGAGAGTTATCTGTAGTCAGTTAGGAGAGTCCTTCTCTCCCCAACGACCTAAAGAGCCTTTTTCAGGTTTATAGGAGAAGCCTTGAAGTAAAATTCCCAAACTGAGAGTGAGTTGAAAAATGGTTTCTTTAATGAGTATATACAAATTGGTCATTTCATGCTGTTAATACATATATAAATACTCATAAGCTCACAGTGTAAGAAATGAATAAAACCTCCAGTCAGCTGGGATGTTGGCATTCCCTGTACATCGTATGGTCAAGGAGCTGCTTCCTGAGCAACACCACTTTATGAAAATGACCACTGTGCCTTCATGGGGAAGGTGCAGGCAAGTTCCCCAACTAGCAGTGTGCTCTGTCAAATAATAGGCATATCACCGCCTGCACAGTAGGAAACGTGTCTCTTAGGAACCTTGCCCCTTTGTAGACGAGGCCTGGCCAGCAGTAGCCAGCTTCTTTTCCAAGTCACAGCTCATTGAATATTTCCACGGAATAGTTGCTGATGATTAGGAAATTTGGGAGCTATAGTTTATTAAAATATCACACTGAATACATAAAGTATAGTTTGCATAATAACTACCTTTTCTCCTTTTTAATTGCTAAGTAAAAGAAGGAAATACTAGAGTGATGGCGTCTGTAAAAATACATAAAATTTTGCAGTTGTTTTTTGTCTGATGGACTTGGAATTTGAATTCTACATAAATCCAAGTAGTTGTAGATCATACTCAGTTGCCCAAGTGGAGAAATGAGAACAATTAGGTGGTTTTATGTCATGTTGGATGTTACATAAACAAACCATCAATTTAATATTCACCCACCTTAGAGATCCTATATTTCAGAAAAAAATTAAAAGAGTGGAAAACTCTAATTTCTGTTGGAAATGAAAGCCAATTTTTGAACTGCTCTCTGAAGGAAGAGAAATCGCCTCTACATAATGCATCTGGTGCTTTAGGCAACACCAAAACCTTTACTGTAGCATTTTCAAGTCCACAGTGGGTCCAGCCTTGTCTTACATGCTTCCCCTCTATACCATCACCAGATCCATTCCATCTGCTCCAGCCCTTGTATTGACATTCTTGATTTGGAAACCAGTTGGCCTGCCCTCACTTGGCAATCTCTCATCCTGTAGTTAAGTCCGAGGTGCACTCTCTCTTTGCTTCCCCATATGAAATTCTCTTAGGAGAAATCCTGTGGTTAAGTTTAGAAATGCCTTACTGACTTAGAAGGGAAGTGAGATGACACTTTGGAAATGAGGAGATGTTGAACAGGGAAACGTCTGTTGAGTTCTGCTGATGCCATCGGTTTCTTACCATCGGACCAGGTGTGCCATCTGTTCCTCTCACACTTCTCTGTTGGCCACAGGTGCTGAGTGTTGCTTCTTGTTCTTGGGCTTGTGCCTAGTGAGACTCGTTTCTGTTCCAAGGCTCTCTGTGGACTTAGTAGCATTCAGCATTGCAAGACAGTTGCGTGGGGGGTGTGTTTTGAATGTGTGGGTTTTAAAAATGTCTGCAGCTCATCTAAGTTCTTAGTGCATTTCAGAGCTGGATCGTCCTTTGGTGCAAATTCTATCCTTCTGACCTGTGCTACTTCTATCAATAGAATATTTATAAACAAATTTATTTTGTTCATATTTATTTATTATTGGTTTAGTTAGTATTTTGTTATAATTTAGAGGCCTTTATGAAGTTGATGTCCACATACAAATTTAGGTTATGAGTACTCCACTGTTCCATTCCTTACTCGGTCTTTGGCCCAGGCACTTCTGTCCTGTCCTGATGTAAGTAATAAGTACAGTTGTTTTGTGGATATTTTTGGTCTGTTCCCAGAGGCCACAAGAGGGAATCCGAAGGCGAAAGACTGAGAATCACACATTTGTGTGTTTGGGTTGTATTTCAGTGGTAAAACCATTAATGAAACTCTGAAAAATGCCGACTGAGTAGTCTTGTTTGTAATGTGCTGCACTGGGTTCACTTTTGATTCTCGGTGATCTTTCTGTCTGACTATTAGGAAGTATGGCAGTTCTTCCAAGTTGATGTTGCTTAGTTAACGCATTCCCTTAATTGTCTCTTATCACAATCCTTTGAGCTAGGTTCGTTCTTTTCTCTTCATTTCATGTTACTGGGGAGAGAAGCAGTGCCTAAGGAGGTCAGGTAAGTTTACTAACATTGTGCAGCAAATTAGTGTCAGGGCTATGTCAGCTCTCCATTTTCCATCTCTAGTCTGCTGTGCTACACTAAGTGAAACTGAATGCCATTTACCCAAGGAAACATGGGCTCTACCAAGTTTTCTTTTGGTAATGAAAGAGAGAATCGTGAAAGCTTTACACTTTTAATTTTCTCTGTAACAATTTGGACCACAGAAAATCTACTTGAAATGTTTCAGCTTCTATTGATCTTCTTTCCACTTATTTATATTGAAAACAAGTAGCTGTTAGCAATAAATATACATGTATTCCACCGTCAATGTATATGCCTCTGACAGGTAGAAGATTCCAGTGCCTCTTTGTAATGTTGCAATTAAAGTTGAAATATTAAATACCATATGAAATATGAAATACCAAATATGAAATATCTCAATACTAGTTAACTCTTCTTTTTTTTTTTTTTTTTTTTTTGGTACGCGGGCCTCTCACTGTTGTGGCCTCTCCCGTTGTGGAGCACAGGCTCCGGCCGCGCAGGCTCAGCAGCCATGGCTCACGGGCCCAGCCGCTCCGCGGCATGTGGGATCTTCCTGGACTGGGGCACGAACCCGTTTCCCCTGCATCGGCAGGCGGACTCTCAACCACTGCGCCACGAGGGAAGCCCCTAGTTAACTCTTAAAACATCTCTTTCCTTATCAAACACAGAATATCCGTTCAAAGCCTGGGAATATGTATTTTTGCCAAATTTTAAATATGTGGGTCTACTAATTTTTCTTTTTATCATTTTTAAATGGATTATTTGTATATATTAGTTGAACTTATGAAAATGCTAATAATATTTGATCTTGACCTACAAAACTGGTGATTAAATATGTATTATCATTATAGGTTATAAAACATGATAATGTAGTAAACCTACCACCCAACCCAGCAACATCACCAATAACTGAGAACTATATATGCTTCTCCCCTGTCCCTTAGACCTGTTGTCTCCCTACTCAGATGATGATAATAAATAGCGCTTTTGAATTGTTTATCATTCCCTTGTTCATTATTTGCATGCCTGAACAATATATTGTTTAGGTTCACTTGTTTTTGAGCTTTATGAAAATGGTGTCAGGATGTATGTAGTCATCTAGGACTTGCTGTTTTCATATTATGTTTCTAAAATTTATTTATATCGTGAATGTAACTATAATTCTTGATTTTTAGTGCTGTACAGTAGTTTGCTGTGTATTCACACGACAGTTGATTGTTTATTCATTCTCTTGCTGATGGACATTTATTTATTTATTTTTAATATTTATCTAGTTGGCTGCTTTGGGTCTTAGTTGCGGTGCATGGGCTTCTCTAGTTGTGGTGCGTGGGCTTCTCTAGTTGTGGCGCACGGGCTCAGTAGTTGCAGCACATAGGCTCTCTAGTTTAGCGTGTGGGCTCCAGAGTGTGCAGGATCAGTAGTTGCGGCCTGTGGGCTTAGTCGCCCTGTGGCATGCAGGATCTTAGCTGCCTGACCAGGGATCGAACCCACGTCCCTTGCATTGGAAGGCGGATTCTTAACCACTGGACCGCCAGGGAAGTCCCCTGATGGACATTTAGTTTGTTGCTAGTCTTTTGATTAGGAATAGTGCTGCTGCTATAAACAATCTATATGCTGTCTGTTTATTTTTTCTTGATTGTTTTAATTATACAGAAATTAAAAATATATTTCAGTGGTTTTACCTTGACATTCTATGTTTAGACAAAGTAAACAAGAAATGGCACAATCTTTTATGAAATTTTATGTCTTTTATGAAATTTTCTTTTTTAAGAAAAGGAATTGACTTTAAAAGTGAGGCCCTTTTACAACTTGAAATTTAGAGGGTTATAGAGCCTTCCTGAGACATTTTCATGCAGTCATTTCTAAGACATAAATGTCACAGTCACGTCATCTTCACAGCTGCAATTTTGAATGAGTCTCCGTAGTCAACTTTATAGGCATTAAAAAAAAATCTTTAGTTTTTCTCAAAATGGTATCATTTTAGCATCATCATTTGCAGAGGAAAACAATCCCTTTCTAAGTTAAAAGTTTGGGCTCTGAAGACTCATTTGTGTATGCCATTTAAAATTTATTTTTAATTAAGCGTATTTAATGTTGGTAAGAGGTGCCAGACATTCAGAGCTCTGGAGACTCCAGGCATCCATATATCTGCAGAACAAGTCTGGCTCAGACAGTAAAGGTACATTCTCCTTCCTGCTGTGTTCCTGTCTGTGTCTGAAGAGAGGAATTGCCCCAGTGAGAGGAGTCACAGTCTTTGGGCCGCACTCATTACCAAGTGCACGTGCAACCAGCACAGAGTCCACTGGTCACCACAGTTTGCAAATCAGCTTGGCTCTTGCCAGTTCATTTTACCCAGTCTAGTAGATTGCCATCAAGTGTTAATGACTTTGGGCTCCTGTCAGCGTGGTTTAATTCAAGCTTAGGAACCCAGTGCCAAAAGCGCTCTCCATTCCCTTCATTGGCCATCCCAAGCGATTCCTGCCTTTCCCTATGAGGAAGTTGGATTTAATTGGTCTTTTCCTTGGTGCTTTGTTTGTTTGTTTTTAAATCAGCAGTATTTTGAAGCTAAAGCTGGAAGTAGGCTACTTCTACTTTCGGTGTTAATATTATATCAAAGAAGTAAGGGTGTTAATATGAGAAAGTTGCTGAACCAAATTAGAGATCTTACATGGGACGATCTCTGTGGAGTGGTTTGTGTTGGGTCCTGGGCTATTAAAATAATGTTATACTCTGGCTCTGATAAATGTGGTACTGATGCTAAGCACATTCATAGTTCATTAGCTTGGTTGCTTCATTGCCCAAGACCGTAACAGCCAGCTTTAAACAAATGAATAAACTTCTTGACCTGATAGTAAGTATCTCACTCCTACGCAGAAGGGACTACAGGTCACTTGGATGGGGCATTAACTTTGCCTCTGGGTTTATGACTGCATTTAAGGAAGGGATGACTTGCCTCTTGAAGGTTAAAAGAAATTTGGGTCATTTAGGATGCTCCTCAGCTGTCTTTCTCATCTAACTCATAGGAATAGCAAGAGTGGGGAGCTGATTCTCAGGGTTTGTGAATTCTGCTTTCATTTGAACATTTCTAGCCTAATGTGATACAGGAGAGGACGCATAGCCAGGGTTGTCAGGCGGAAGACTGATCTGTTCGGTCTCATCTTCAGTTTGGTCATTTACATTTATTTTATGATGTTATATGGTTTATAAATCCTTGTATTTTGTATCCTGACAAACTTATGTGAGCTTCATTGATCCATCTAGAAGTCACCAGGGTTTTTCTCTAGACTGAACAGTTAATTCAACTGGTTAAACCATGCTGCTGCTGAAGCCAAGCGGCAAGTTGGATTCCTCTATAAACCCGTTGTCGTCATTGTGTTGCACGGCTGTAAGTGCATGCCCAGGTGGAGCCAGTCATCTTGTATGTCGTCGTCACCAATGACCGAGTGAGGGTATAAATGGCGTGGGATACCCACCCAGTTACCACTGCGCAAGATCTTGCAGGCCCAGTCCTGTTCATTAAACTAACATTTGTGAGGAAATGCCAATTATTTACCAGGCCCTATGGAAGCTGCATTTTATTTTTATGTTCCAGACCCAACTGAAAAAAGTGAAGTGCTTTTAGGCTGACTAGAGTCTCTTCTCTGGAGAGTTTAGTTTAAATGGTAGTTTCTATAGAGTTCTTTATATTTAACCTTTTGCTTAAGGCAGAATAAGGTAAATACTTGAGGTTTAACATTTGTTTTTGTCAGTTTTTTCCCTCTGGGGGTTTTGCCCAGGTCTTCAGGGCAGGGAAGGAGGAGCTTGTTAGAAGTTTGGAAGAGAAGGAGATGTGTGGGGCTCTCTCCTTACTGTCCTGAGATGGTGTAGAATAAGTATGATCATGATAGTTTGGAAATTACTTGATCCAGAGGTTAAAGACTTCATTTGTGAAGGTGGTTTCAAGAGAATATGCCTAACATCAGTTTCTAAATGTACCATAACAACAAGGTAAAAGTCATCTCTCCTCCTGCTGGGAAGAAAATTCCTGGTAACAAAAGCTTTGGACTGTGTTTTCTTATCTTTCACAGGTGAGTGTGGTGCAAGATTCTGTCAACATTTCTGGCCAGAACACCATGAATATGGTGAAGGTTCCTGAGTGCCGGTTGGCGGATGAGTTAGGAGGACTGTGGGAGAATTCCCGGTTCACAGACTGTTGTTTGTGTGTTGCTGGCCAGGAATTCCAGGCTCACAAAGCTATCTTAGCAGGTTGGTATTTATTCATGGGGAGCTTTAGTTGTGGTTAAACGAGGAAAAACAGTAGGCTGCATAATCACCTTTTGAATGACTTCAACTTTTTGAACTAGTCCAAAAAAACTGCAGCTAAATATATTTTTATATTGTGGTGACATTCGTTGTCAAAACCAAAAAGGCTACTCTCCATAAAAATGCTACTTCTTTTTTCTCTCTGTAGTGGACTTAGGCCATCATTTGCAAGGAATGGATGATGATGTGTATTGGATGCCTTTGCACCTGGAGGCTAGAAGTCAAAACACTGGTTAAGAGCAGGTGTCAGCCCCTAGACAGGGACTTAGGATGTAATGGAGAGGATTCTGGACTCAGGACTAAACCACCACGTAGCCAAATCCCCAGCCCTGGAGGTCTTAGCCCTCTCTTCCATACAAGCTTACTAGAAGAATGAGAATGTTGCCAGTGACGTGGAAGATCAGGTCTTGTTCTAGTAATAGGCCCTTGGTCTTTAAGACCAGAAAGACTGGCACACAGCAGGAACTGTTAAGGCAGACTGATGGCCTTACCTCACAGGGAAGCGTAGCTTTCAGCCACAAAATTATATTCAGGCCAAGAGATGTAAGAGGAAATCACATGAACCTTCAGGTAACAGATTTCTTACCAAGACCATCAGCCCTGTCATTCTGAAGTACACACCTGGCAAAACCTCTGTCTGGCTCAGTCTAACCATCTTCCTGATCCCTCTCTCAACTAGGTGTTACTGAGACTTGCTAAAGGAAGGCATTAACTCTTGTGTTCGTGCCTCTGTGCTCAGCTAGGCCCTCGGCGCTGCCGAGACCTCTTTCTACAGATGCGTAGTCAGCTCCTTTTCTTTTTCTCAACAATAGACACTTCACACCTTTACCACTCTCCTTTAATCTCCAGCTCCTAAAAGATGACCTTGCTACTTCTTCCAAGAGAAAATCAAGGCCCTTCTCCCTGGGCTCTTGCCTCTCCCTTGCATTTTCTCTGCATTCTCAGTGGAGGTGGTGTTCTTCGTGTCCAAAGCAGACTACTTTCTACCGTTGTTCTGTCTCATGCTGCCTTCTCAGAAGCCTTACTCTGCCAATTAGACCCTTGTTCTCCGGTATCGTTGCCATCTCTTTCTCCTGTTGCCTGTTCACGCTCAGCCTGTAAACACGCTCAAGCTTCTCCCTCTAGTTAATTCTCTCTTTATTTCCCAGAGCTAAGTTTCTTGAGTTAACATATTCATTCTCTCTATTCTTTCCTCCCACTTACCCTCAGTTTGCCTCCATGCCACAAAAGCGGTTTTCCAAAGTTACATGACCTGCTAGTTCCTAAGTTTGAGGGACTCTAGTTTATATATTATTTGACTCCTTTCTTCTGGTTTCTCTGGCTGGCTTTCTGGCGCCTTCTAATGTGTGGCCTCCCTCTTCTTCACCCATCCCTTTAAACGCTGTTGTTCCCTAAGGGTCTGCCTTAGTTCTCTTTTCACTCTACTTTAGTCTCCCTAGATTATTTTATTTATTCTCATAACATCAGCTTCTCTCTATCCACTGATCCCTCTAGGCATATTGCTGCTTTGGACCCTTCCCTCTTTATTAAAAGCACCAGCCCTTTAGTCTTCAGCTTCTGTAATGTATTTATATAGTACCTTATAGTCTATAGCCTTGCAGAGATAAGAACAATGAGAACTGATATTCTTTTGGAATAGATTAAAATATTGAGGTTCAGAGGGTTACGTGATTTGCCCAAGCTTATGTGGTTAGAAAATGGCCAATCTAAAATTAGTCCTTTCTGACATAAATTAGGTCAAAGTTCCAGGTGCCTGTTAGCTGAAACTCCTTCTATATATTCCATCTGTCCCTCCTCTCTTCGATAGAGATTGGTAATCTCAACTTTCACCAAAACCCCTGATTTATTGGACATGATAAAATTTGAGTTCTTAGCCATTTTATTACTTTCATGGTTGAAATTAAGTTTACTTAATTTTCATGGTGTTCATTAGACTAGAATGGGCATGGCTTAGAACACTGTTTCTGAACCTTTTTTTCATTATTCCCACCCCTAAGGAAAAAATTAAGACGTTAAGGAATAAGATTTTGTCTAGTTGGGTTAAGATCTGAAGGGCCACAAATGATTGTGATACCTAAGATTGTTTTCACCTCTTTGGGGCGTTACCATCTCTGTTGATAATGCATGGCTTGGAGGAACAGACAGCCTGCCATAAATAAGCCTGCACTTCACCTAGCTAAGGGATGCCATTGAGCCCTGTTCTTGACCTCCTTGCTGTGTGGTCCCTGGAAGCGGAGGAAGTGTAGGTATCATTGTTCCAGGCAAAAATGCAGGTATTAGGACACCCTGCTTAGACCATGAAGGAGCTTCCATTTGAACCCCAAGATCTACTCAGAGGATGTCATTGTCATCTAACGTAGGTAATTTGAGTAATCTCCTTGAAATATGAATGGTTGGAATGAAGCCAATAAATTATTTTGAAAGAAGTGATTTCTTATTTTCCCTACGTATTATATAATAATTATTCACTTATTGTATAATATAAAAAGAAAGTAATTTTATAATTCTGGCATAATTTGATATAAAAGACCATTTCTGTAGTAGTGGGACAGGAAAGAAAATGATCTCTTCTTCTGGAGTTCCCTGGCAGTCCAGTGGTTAGGACTCGGTGCTTTCACTGCCATTGGCCCAGGTTCAATCCCTGGTCGGGGAACTAAGATCCCACAAGCCACATGGTGTGGCCAGAAAAGAAAAAAAGAAAATGATCTCTTCTTCATAACAGAAGAACCAAGAGATTTTGGTGTGATAACCATATCTGTTTCTGTTTTCCTTTCACTTTGTAGCTCGTTCTCCAGTTTTTAGTGCCATGTTTGAACATGAAATGGAGGAAAGCAAAAAGGTATGTAACAGGATAGAGATACCGCTTTTTAGCTAGGTGGCTAGAATCAGATCATTTCCCAGTTTGGCAGCAGATTTATTTTCCTGGTTTTTTTTGTCTTATTATGTTATTCAAATGGAGTAGAGTTCCCCGAACAGACAATTTCTGAGAGCAGAGAGAGGTAGTCTGGAAGCATTCTAGGTAAAGCAGAAACACTATTCCAGGCAGGTCATCCAAATAGTCTTGGGTGAGGGTATTAGACACGTGTTTCTACTGAGGAAAAGAAAGGTGAAAAATCAAAGGTATAGTTGTCTTGCTATTGTATTTGAGAAAACAAAGGTGGTACATATGATGGGAGAAAAGGCTATTACAATCAAATAGGGCAAAGAGAACTTTCCCATTCGTGTTAGATTTAAAATGGTATGAGCTCCTCTCTTCATCAGAGCTTAAAATCATGAAAATTGTCTAGGGATTCTGTTTCGTTGGAATGTTTCTCATTTTTAGTTTCTTTGGCATAGAATCGGGTTGAAATCAATGATGTGGAGCCTGAAGTTTTTAAGGAAATGATGTGCTTCATTTACACGGGGAAGGCTCCGAACCTCGATAAAATGGCTGACGATTTGCTGGCAGCTGCTGACAAGGTGAGATGAGAACAGGACAATAACAACAAGACTAGGAGTCTTGGTGACCTCTTGAGTTTCATGACTGGGCTTTTATGTTGCTTTGTGGGCAGGATGAACATGTATCTTAGTTACGTTTTTTTTTTTTAATATTTATTTATTTATTTGGTTACACCAGTCTTAGTTGCAGTAGGCGGGCTCCTTAGTTGCAGCGCGTGGGCTTCTTAGTTGCGGCAGGCAGGCTCCTTAGTTGCAGCATGCGAGCTCTTAGTTGCGGCATGCGAACTCATAGTTGCGGCACGCATGTGGGATCTAGTTCCCTGACCGGGGATTGAACCCAGGCCCCCTGCATTGGGAGCGCAAAGTCTTATCCACTGGGCCACCAGGGAAGTCCCACATATATCTTAGTTTGGCCAGAACAGTCTTGGTTTACGCTCGTGTTCCAACACAGTTACTGATAGCGCCCTTTTTATTTTCAAAAGTATCCTGCTTTGAAGGGCAAATTATATGGTCATCCTAATTATGGAGAAGAAGGGTGAGTTGATGTTTACCTCTCCTCTTGCCGATCTCAAATTTAACCACAGTGATTTTAAAGATTCAGATAATACTAACATTTGGATTTATAATTTGGCTTTGTAATTTACAAAAATATTCTTGAGTTCATTAACTTTTATTTACACTTTGTCAGTAAGAGAATAACTTTTACCTAGTATCCTGCTTATTAGCATTTTCAGCTTTTATCTTAGAAGTTATTGAAATATACCATATTCAGAATTGAAAGATGACGAATAGATCTTTGGGAAAAAGGAGAGACTACTACAATAAATGTATGCTTTGATTGTAAGACACGTTTTAATTTGAGAAATGTTAAAGTGTGAAAATAAAAATATAGATCTTAGCCTTAAGGAAATATGGTTATTACCTAAAACAACAGGCTGGTGATTCCCAAAATAGGGTTGAGGGGAAGAGGTTAATGAAACACCAAGTCAAACTGGGTTTTTTTGTGTTGCTCTTTTATAGCAGGACCTTTCTCAGAACCTTTAGTATGTCAGTGTGTACTGTTAGTTTTCTAAAAGAGAATATAATAGACAAATTTCTCCAATTTAGTTAACCCTGGAGTTACTTTTCTCAAGGATCACCTCTGGGGATTAGTGTTCCCCAAAACACACTTTGGGAAACTGACTTTCATTGTGTAGATAGACCAGAGAGAGCAGTGACCTGTTCCTCCAAGGCCCTGTGGTCTGAGGAAACGTGACTGAGGGGTGGGGGTGGGGGTGTGTGGAAAAGGATTGCTATTTATCCTGTGGAAGCTTCTCTTACATTGGGGGGCAGTTGAGGCAAGGGTGTTGAAGGGCTTAAACCCGGCCAGCAGTAGACCCCGTGAGAAAGATGGTTCTCTGCTGGAGGTGCCTCCTTTTCCTGCCGTGATGCTGCAGCGCCCACCCGAGGGGCACAGCTGGCTCTGGCCTGAGAGCACTAGAGCCTTCTCAGGATTCACTCCCGGGAGTAATCTCCATCCTTCTCCCTTAGCACCCCGGAGGAGAGTGTTTGTGTTTACAGTGGAGGTCTTATCTTTATTGATCATCTTTTTGGAGTGTTTGTAGAGGATGAGGCATGTAAACCCAATCAGTGCTACCGGTGAAAAGGATTGAATAATAGCTGCACCTTTCTTATCACCTTTCAAGACTTTATTAAGTACAATTAAGCAATGTGAACATCCTATACCCTTCCAGTCTAGCTCAGTTCTGACCAGAGGAAACTTGCCTCCAGTGGAAACGGAAAGAAAATATTCGCTGTGAGTTCTGGGGAAGTAGAATACACAGCCCAAATGGCTGCTTCTTATAAACATGAGTTTATAATGATTCTGCCTCATCTGCCCTCTGATTTTTTTTTTTTTTCTTCTTCTTCTTTTTTTGGCCTCACCACACGGCTTGTGGGATTTTAGTTCCCCAAGCAGGGATCGAACCCAGGCCCTCGGCAGTGAGAGCACAGAGTCCTGACCACTGGACTGCCAGGGAATTCCCCTTCCTCTGATTTTCAGTGAAGCAGTCACTTGTGCTTATACATACCAGGCATTTATCCCCCTCATTGTCTAGCTCCCATAAGGATGAGTAGCATCACAAGGTCCAATTTTTAGACAGAAATACTAAAACTCAGAGTTGTACATTCTCAGAGCCAGGGTTAGACATCTGTGTCCCTGGGTTTTCATTCCTGCTCCTCGGCCAGAGAGCCTACTGGGAACCTATTGTAAGTAGAGAGAGCGGGGGTCAGCCTGAACTGACGTTCTGAGGTTGGTGCTTTTCAGTACAATGTGTTAGTTAAAGCAGTTGAATCACAGCGGTGCTCTAAATTTATGAATGAGAAGTAACGGAAGGGTGCGTTTTTCAAATTCCATTCAAAATTTCCCATTAGACAGTCCTTGCTCTAAGCTTATTTGAAAACATTTTTACCTTTACACCTCCTTGTGAGCTTCAGGAAAACAGAATAAGAAAATTTTCATGGAAGGATCTAAACATCTAGAATTTACCCAAGAGGCTAAAACAGCTTCTTCTAAGTTTTTCCAGTCTCCTGGGGACATGTGTAATTAGACCAAAAACAAAACAAAACACATAGCCCAGGCCTAGGAGACAAATTTCAATCTCCCGGGTAAGGACTACCATTAGGCAGGTTTTTCAGAAGCATAATTAAGAAAAAAACCTTTGTCCCCAAGGGACGAAAATGGCTACTCTTGTCTAATTATGCAGTAGGGATCAGAGCTATTCACAGTAAAAGTCCTTTTAAAAGAATTTTATTGAGAAAGGATAAGACGAATATTCTCTGCAGCACTGTATGAAGACTGAACATTTACTTAACCTTTTCCAGTCTTTTAAAACAAAAACGGCAGCCTAATTTCTTTCTTGTGTAGTGTCATTCCCGTTTTCCATGGAAACTGTTTTCTAGTTACTCAGATGTAAGAAATTAAAGCTGCACCCAAAACCAATAAAATTCTCTTTTTGCTGCAGGAGATCACAGTGCCAGCAGATATGCCTCCTCACCCAGAATTCATAACAATAAAAGTGTCTTGGTTTGATCGTCATGATTCAGCCTGAAGGAGTGTTGTGTCATTCAGTTCTCAGGCCCTCAAGATGGGACCTGTATGGAGACTGTGGATACCCTCAGAGCAAATCATTCTCCTATGAGCTGATTAATGACATTTTATTTTGTGCCTTCCTTTATCCCTTCTTCCCCCTTTTGCCTGAAATTCCTTAGTAAGTTCATAATATATTTGAGAGCGAGTAGCACAGTTGCATCAAAACAAATCAGGTAGATCAGATGTGCCCAATGTTAACCTAGGCCTTCATTTCCAAAACATTTATTTATACCCTTTACTTGGAAAATAGGAAGTTTTTAGGCTGAAACTGGATCCAGGGTCTCTGTTGCTTTGTTCTTCTACCCTAAGAATCTTAACCTCAACCCCGATAAGATAGGACTCCATTTATCCTTTTCTGTTGAAAAGGAGGCCTTTAGTTGACGCTCATTCAGGAATAACTAGTGGTAGAGATGCTGGTGAATGTCACCACAGGGCTCCTTTTCACAGCCTGATGGGACAGTTGGAATATCCTGCTGGGCTGGTGACAATGCTTAAGTAGAAAGGACTGTGCTGCACCCTAGTCTGGCTCTAAATAAAAGGATTGCAGAAATTTAAATGTAATGTCCCTGTCGACTTGAAGCAGAGAAATACCTCATTGTAAGGGTAGGTGGTGATGGTTTAAGAGACACTTTAATGGTAGCCGGGGTAGGGGAAAACTTGAAGATGTGGGTCTATTCCATAATTGCCACTTTTCTAATAGACTTTAGAACTTGAATGGCAGCTATGCAAGGTATCTTGGCTGTTCATTTCGGCCTTCGGAGTATGGTTTTGTTTTATAATTGCAGTAGCAGCATTTTCGTGGTCTGTGCAGTTTTGTTAAGGTATCCAGTTACGTGATGGTACAGCTGAAGAAAACAACTTCAGTAGCGGTCAGTCCAGAGCATTCCTGCTCTGACGACAGCCACGCTTGTGTTTTACAGTATGCCTTGGAGCGTTTAAAGGTCATGTGTGAGGATGCCCTCTGCAGTAACCTCTCCGTGGAGAACGCCGCAGAGATTCTCATCCTGGCTGACCTCCACAGCGCAGATCAGCTGAAAACTCAGGCAGTGGATTTCATCAACTAGTGAGTTGTCATCTTCAGAGTTCTTTCAGGGTAGTTGGGTTAGTTAACGAATGAGAAAGGAAGACTTTGAATTGGCGAGTGAAACAGGTGAGTAGCTTCATTAAGCTTCTTAGTAGTAAGTAGAGAGTGTCCATCTTTTCCTTCAGCTTGACGGTGTGAAAAATGGTTCTGCTTTCATCAGTCTCATCTGATTGGTGAGTGAAGTGTATTACTACCTTGCAGGATCAGAATTGATGAAAATGCCAACTTGCTGGTCTGAAAAAGCTGTGTCCCCTAAAGCGATAGTATCTGTACTTCATACTCACCGTTAAAAAAAAGACATGCAGATCTCTGGGAGAGCAGAAGTGGATTTTTATGAGTTAGTAAGAGTGTCCAGTGGTCGACTGCAGAACGGGGAAAAGAGAAGGCATGATCAGGAGACGAGGTCGTAAAATAACTGTTTTGAGAAAGAAGCGTAAATTCCAGTAGAACTGTTCCTTCATCCTAAATGACCATATTACTTTCTGAAATAATTCTCAGTGGGACATGTTATACTCCTTTGCCTGATGGGGAGCAAAAGTTGGAAAAAACCCCAGGAAGAGAAGCAGGCCTACTAATAAAGCCCTCAAAACAGCAGTTCTGGGGGGTGAGAGGTCTAAGAGGTCGCAGGGTAGGTGAGTAACCATTACTTAACTCAGAAAATGCCCTGAAAACAGGAAATGATGTCCTCTAAGTCTGTAAGATTGTTCCGAAGCAAAGTGTTCCTTGTCCTGAGTGCTCACTCTGTGCTGGACGCTTGCTTGGTGCTTTTTAGATGTTAACCGTTCAGTGAAGTGTGAGTATTAGCCCCTCTTTTTCGATTATCAAATAGGCCCCAGGCCGTGACCTGCTTTGTGGTTATGGGACTAGTAAATGGCAAAGCCAGATGGAAGCTCAGAGCTGTCTGACCCAGAGAAGTCTTGCTCTTTCTCTTTATCAGCATCACCAACGAATATGAAGAGCATTGATGATGTAGAGAAGAGCCTGAGGAACATTTCCTCTTTTGTAATTGAGAACATAGCGTCTCAGAGTCCTAGTTTTCAGAGTTACAACAGTTGTAACCTGGTCACCTGTCTGCACATTTTCTAACAAGCAAATTCTCATGCATGTTAAGGGTTCTGTCTGAGTACGTCTTGCATTGACACCCATAACAGCAAACCCTGGGAAATTCGGCTGTCTAGGTGGCTGTGTGATTCATCCTCCACTCACCCCTCTGGTAACCCATCTCTCGCATTTCTCCTAGTCATGCTTCGGACGTCTTGGAGACCTCCGGGTGGAAGTCAATGGTGGTGTCACATCCCCACTTGGTGGCTGAGGCGTACCGCTCTCTGGCTTCAGCACAGTGCCCGTTCCTGGGACCCCCGCGCAAGCGCCTGAAGCAGTCCTAAGATCCTGCCTGTTGTAAGACTCCGTTTACGTTCCAGAAGCAGCAGCCACTGTTGCTGCCACAAACCACCAGGTAGACAGCGCAATCTGTGGAGCTTCTACTCCGTTGTGGGGGGAAAAGACTGCATCGTGGCCCCAGACTTTTAAAACAGCACTAAGTAAACTTGGGGGAAATGGGGGTGGGGGGAGGGAAGGGCCCGGGACTCGGGGCTGTTCAACCTAATGAAAATCCTGTTGCTGCGTCACTGTGTTCTCTTTGGCCTGGCCGAGTTTGATACTGTGGGGATTCAGTTTAGGCGCTAGCCCTGAGGACATCCCAGCGGTGGTACTTTGGAGAAACCTGTCTGCATCTGACTGAGCAGAACAGATCGTCAGGTGCCTGGAGCAAAAAGAAAATTTAAAAAGGACATTTAGTTTTAAGAGAAGGGAAAAGGAAAGAAGAAAGGATTTTTGCAGAATTTCTCAAAAATCAGTTTTTGGATTCCAGTAGTATTTATGTTGAGAGAAGTTTTAGTACATCCAGCTGTGCTAAAACTTGGGTATTTGTGAGAACTCGCCACGCACCATGCAAGTATCAGAAGAGCTCTCTTGTTGTTAGCACTTATTGTTTGCAAGAACACAATACTTCCCGTTACCCTTTTATGAAAAACAACAAGGAGAGGTGAAAGGGAAAGGAGACGATTTTGATCTAGAAGATGAGTATTCTGATGTGGTAGCTTTTGGAAAAAAATCTTTATTTGGTGTTGAAAACTGGAAAAAGTAATTCATCCAGAATTCATACTGTCTTGACAAAAACTATGGTTCTCTGTTTTTAGATATTGTGGAAAATGTTTTTTGGCATTTTTCTCTGATTTTATTTCTTCTCCCCTGTTCCTTTTTCTAAAAAACAAACACACACAAAACAAAAACAGAGCAAAAAGACGAGAAAAGGAAATTTTATTATTAATGCTGTGTGGAAAAACTCCCAGCCCGGATTGCTCAGCTGTTCGTACCTGACTTGCCACCTGCATAGGAGCCAGTCCTGTTCCTTCCAATTCGCCCCTCTTCCTACAGGGGAGAACTTCCAAATGTTAATTTTTTTCTTTTTGAAAATATAAATAATGACTATTTTGTACTGTGTGGTATCTCTGGTCTTTTGTTTCACTCACCTGGCTTGTCTTCGGGGTCTGAGTTCCTTAAGGGATTTTGAAGGCCGAGTTTGATTCTTTAGCTTGCAGAGATTATGCTCCAGATGTCTAAGCGGTAGGAATTTATTGCGTCTCCCTAATCTCAAGTTTCCTTTGTGAGCTACCAGCATCCGCCAGTCCCTTGTCCTTCTTAGCTCACAGTCCACATCCTACTGAGGAATCAGGCTGCTTCTGCCAAGGCGAGTAACGGAAGTGGGCTTTCCTGCACCCTACATGTTTTAAGACCGAATTCCCAATCCCCCTTCTCCTTAAGTAAATACAAAAATATCAAGGGGACATGAATGTGGAGACTTAATAAAGGGAAGTTCTTATCTCTGACTGGTTCTGTCACTGACTGGATGTGTTTGCAGAAAAGTTAATGTCCAAATTCCCAGTGAGCTCACAGGAATGCTCTGGGGCTCCTCCTCTGCCTTCCCTGCAGCAGTGCTGGACAGGGCAGTGGGATACACTGGAGAACCATTGGCCATTGGGCCAAGGTGTGTATTATTTGACCTATTATCAGTCTAATCAAAGGCAGGATTTGCTTATTAGAAACCACTCCTTTGCGCTTCTCGGTTTCCTCCTAAGTGTCACCTATGTGAGCAAGTGCCCAGTTCTCCATGTCCTGGCTGCTGTCCTGTGCCTCCTGAGTCCTCACTTTCCAGATCAGCACGTGGATCTGGGGACCAGGGCATACCCAGGGTCTCCTGTACGCACACTGTCTCTCAGGTAACTGCACTGGCTCAGCACTGCTCACGTTTCAGCAAACCTTCCTGTACAGTATCTCATTTGAACTTCCCAACAACTCGATGGGTTGGGTAGGATAAATGAGAGATAGATAGCATCTTCCCATTTTATAGGTGAGAGAAATTGAAACCCTGAGGGACATGCCTAAGGTTACAAAACTTGAGTGAGAGTTCTTCTAATGTGATACCCTGAAAAGATTATGTAAGCAACTGGAGGAAGTTCCATTTCTGAAATGTTTAGGTACGCAATCTGAGGTAAAGCTTTCTTTCTGTGGGGATGGCAAGAGCAGAAGCTCTGGAAAGGTGCCTCAGCTGGCCTGTGTGTCAGAGGATCCAGGAGGACAAACCGGGCTTCAGATTTGCCCTTCCTCATTCACAGAAAGCTGTGGATTGGGGGCTGGTAGGTTCAGGGAACATGTCCTCAGGAGGGTAGCAGTTCTGGCACCAAGCTTCTGGCAAGATGAAAGTCTCTTCTGGGATTTCCCAAAATTTACGGGATTTCCACTGTGGGCTTTACTGTTGGGTACAAAGCAGTTAGGATTTCGGGTACAGGTGAAGCTGTTTGATGCCTCTCCTGTCATTATTCTTTCTGGACGTGTTTGTTTCTGTTTAAATGATAGAGTTGAAGCCATCTGGTTATGACAACATCAGAGCCCCAGCATACTGTTCATAAACCTCCTACTGCCACCACCCCCTCCCTGAGCTCCCCCACATCTGAAATTTAATTCAAGTTAGCTCCACAGTCTGGGGCATGTGCTGTCACTGCAGAGATGTCCGTGCCAGTGGAACAGTTGGAGATTTCAATTCCACAAGGATATGGCTTATTTATCAAAACAATATTTCAGGCAAGTAGTTTCACAGAACCTTTGGAGTTGCAGTTTCAGGTCCAAATACTGTATCTGGCATCATGCCCCAACTTCCCTCCTTCCTTATTGTCAGCCCCCCTCTATCTGGCCATTCACGGAAAAATTTTCTTGTTCCTTATGTAGAGATTAAAGCTGTGTTATTAGGCATCTCAAACACCTTTATGAGGTTTAACAATTCAGGTAAGAGATGCCTCTCTTTTCCTTATCACTGGTAAGTCTGCTGGGCTTTTAGGCCTTTAAGAGGTTCCTCTTTTTTTTTTTTTTTTTTTTTAAATTCTAGCCAGAGACATCAAGATTCTTTCTTAGGCCAAAAGATCTCTAGCTTGACCACCACTCTGCGCATTCATTTATAATTCTGGCTTAAAACTATTGTAGGTTCTCCATATTGCGTGAGCCTGTGCAGATGAAAGGAAACAGCCTGTATGTTTATGAGCAAAACAACAGACGGGGGGGAGTTGAGCTGTACTTTGAAACTGACTGTTGCTTTGTTCTGGCTCTTCAACTCCTATAAAAGAACAGCAACTAAATCCCCCCAACGTGACTATATTGGATCCTTTGGTTTATCTTTGTCAAAGACAAATTCTTGGCTGGAGCCCAACCTTATTTTCCACAGCTAATTATCTTTTTAATCAGCCCGGGCCTGTGTGTTTCCTTTATCTCATGATTGTTCCCTGAACCCTGCCCTGTATCATTTAGATTCAATTCTAATGGCTCGCTGACTAATCCAGCATTCAGGTGAGTATGGTCGGACTGCTCTTTATGCATGTGTATGCACAAGGTAGATGTGTTTCCCCCCTTTTAATTTCAGAAGTGACCTTGCCACCTTGGGGACTTTGACCCAATAGGTGGACACCTCCTGGAGACAGTAAGCAAGGAAGCAAATGTAGGATGATCAGTATTGGGGATAATGAGCTGGGAGAACCAGAAGCTTTGACCTCCAGATGAGAGCGGAAACTTGAATGTTGTCGACTGATGGGATCTTTATGTGGCTAAGCTATTATAATGCAAGATATCATTCCCCCTCTGTAAATCCTGTAATGCTGGAGTAGAAAGTGGCATCTGGAATACTCTTTGGTTCTGATTCCTGCAGCTCTAGGAAAAGAGAATTTTAGACTTGAGGGAATTCAGTACAAGCAACAGAAATGACTAAGGAGTTGAAGGGGATCAACCTCAGGGGGAAAACATTATGAAGATAAAATATGCATTACTCCAGTATGGGAATGTTGCACCAGGACCTGTAGCGTACAGATCTCACGGGAGTTCTGTACGCTTGCCGGCTTGTGTTGTGCAGCTCCCGTTCATCCCAAGGTGATAGAACCGTAACATCCTTGAGGTCACTCAACCTGGCTCTGAGCCAAGAAGCAGCAGAAGGCAAAGGAATAGCTTTGGGCCTTAGGCCCCCAGACCAGAAAGAAAGTGGAAATCTAAGAATTTGCCCAAGTGGGCACCCCTGCTCATAATGCTCAGTTGAAATGGGGTGAGCTTTAGCCCCCTCAAGACCCTGAAAGGTGAGTTTTTGACAAACGTCAGGGAAAAAAAGGGGCCCCCACATAACTCATCTTCTTTTCATGTCTGAGAAAACACATCCACAGAAGTGAGATGACTGCTCAAGGTCACAGAGACGAAAACTCAGGCCACTGACTGAGCAAACAGTGCCTGAGCACCTAGAAAGTGGCAGACACTGTGCTAGGCTAGGTTTGAGGTGAGGGGTAGGATTTTCCCTCCACTAATCCAGTCTAATGGAGGAGACGGGAGTGGCCCACAGAAACAAAGCCGGGGGGTCATAACACCGAGGACTGAAAAGCTATTGAATTTAGCAGGAAGGAGGTCAGCGGTTACCTTAGAGCAGTTTCTGTCAAATGGTGGAGGCAGAAGCCAAGACTGATGAGAAGGTAAGCAAACATGGCTTGAGTGTAAGCCACTCTTTCCAGAAGTTTGGAAGGGAATCTCTCCCGCCCACTCTGAAGAACTTAACATCTCAATTTAGTCAACACACTTACGTTTGTTTAGAAGTGATGGTATACAGGTTGTTCCGTAAAATTACAGACACTTCAGTGACTGATGTTTGTAATAAAAGTCATGTCTGTAGAATAATTATAGCTTCAAATTGAGAAAACAATCACCATCAACCCTTACACAGTTTTGAGAATGATTTCCTCAAGACAGACACATGTTTCTATACTTCTTTAACCTATCCATCTTCCAAGTAAAAGTTGGCTTCACATTTATTACAGACCCTTAAAATGTTTTTCTGGGCAGTGGTTTTGTTCAGTGGCGTGCTACTTAAAGGTATAACATTTAGTTCCCCAAAATGTCAGCCCCTATGGGTAGCATTTGCTAGTTTCCATGGTGTAAATACCCCCACTATGGCCATTTCAAACCCTGAGGTGACGTTACCGGGTGCAGAGTTGGAAGGGGTGTGCAGCTCCCCACTGTCGAGTACTGCCACCATACAGATGGGGTAAACGAGTAGAACCTCAAGCCATAGGCAATGGTAAAGTGTAAGATAATTAGGAAGAGATGAATTTTGAGTATTTATTACTTTTGCTGTTAGTTGTACATTGATACAATTTAATTTTTAATTGGCCATTTAACAAACATCTCTCAAAATTTCTGAAAATTTTAACGAATGGCTTTATAGAGCCAGTGTGAACTGGTTCCAGCACACCACTGGTGTGCTTTCACATTTGCCCTCCAACATCTGTGCTTTGTTATTTCCTGTTATCCTACAGCACTTTAAAATGCACTTACTAGTTTAATGGTAAAATGAAGTACTGCCTTTTTGGAAATTTATAGATAGATTGACATTGATACATGAACCAATAGTCATATTACACATTTTAATCTCTCTGGGTAAATAAACATTTTTTTGCTATCTCTTACAGGTATTGGGAGTGTTTATTTTTATTGAAACACTAATGAGAAGTAGGCACATCCCCTGATAAATCCAATGTAATCTTCAGTCATTCCAGGGAAGTGGTCTCCACAGTGTATCATTCATGTCTCCATTACCTCTATTCATGTCTCCATTACCTCTGAACAACAGTTAAAGAGGGAAAAAAGAGGGCGTTTGAGCATGGTCAGCATACCAATGGGTGATCCCCAAGGTCTTCTACACCCACTGAAGTTTAAGAACCTTGCATTGGTTTTGCGTTTCTTTTTTTAAATAAATTTATTAATTTGTTTTTATTTTTGGCTGTATTGGGTCTTTGTTGCTGCTCATGGGCTTTCTCTAGTTGAGGCAAGCGGGGGCTACTCTTTGTTGCGGTGCGTGGGCTTCTCATTGTCTTGGCTTCTCTTGTTGCAGAGCACAGGCTCTAGAGCACAGGCTCAGTTGCTCCGCGGCATGTGGGATCTTCCCGGGCCAGGTCTCGAACCCATGTCCCCTTCATTGGCAGGCGGATTCTTAACCACTGCGCCACCAGGGAAGCCCTGGTTTGGCCTTTTAAGAATGAATTTTTAGAGCCCTTTCTGTTTTCTTTGCTAAAAATTTATTTATACCATATATGATGTGCCAGGGACTGTGCTCGTTTCTAGGGATAAACAGTGAGTAAAACTAACTGCTCCCTGCCCTCATTGGACCTGACGAGTCTAATGGGGAAGAGATTGTCCTTAATAATCTCACAAAGACATGACGTCAAGCCATGGTGAGTGCTCTGAAAGAAATGTGTAAGGCGCCGTGAGAGCCTGGAGTGGGGAGTTAATCTCTTCTGGGGCATCCAGGAAGGCTTCCCTAAGAAAGCAACTTTTGAAGTGAGAGCTGCAGGATGAAGAGCTGTCAACTTGGTGACGTTGGAGAGTCACGTTCCACACAGAAGAAATCGCCTGCATGGAGCGCAGACTCAGGAGGGAGCATATGGTGCCTGTGTTCTAGGAGCCCAGAGAAGGCTGGGTGGCTGGAGTGTGGAGAAGTGTGAGAGCAAGCTAGAAGCCAGACCTGGCAGGACCTTCACAGGTCACATTTAGAATCTGGGTACTTATACTAAGAACAGTGGGGAAATCATGGAAGCTTTATTAAGCAGGAGGGGGTGACAAGATTTTTATTCTAAGATCTTTGGCTTGAGTGTAGAAAAGTTGATGTTGAGAGTGGGGATGGAGGAAGGCAAGAGATAGCAAAACTTGAACTACGGAGGTGGCAGAGCTGGAGAAAAAAATACATTTGAGAGAGGTTTGGGGGCAAATTTGTTAGAACTTGCTGATTGGATAGAGTAAGGACAAAGAGGTGAGTAGGATGGATTCACCAACATAGAGACCAGTGGGAAGATAAACTGGGAAATTAGATCATTAAATTCATTTTACTTGTTGCTTATGAGATGCCTTGAGAATTCCAAATGGAGGTATCACATGGGCTATTGAATTTTTGAGCCTAGGATTCAGAGGAGAGATCAAGACTGGAGAGATGGTTCTGGGATATACCGGTTTCGAGGTGTAATTGTGAAGCCCTTGGTGTGTTGGATCATCAGGGAGTATAGAGTGAAGAGAGAAGGGGGCCCGGGAACCTTAAGGAACCTAAAGCTTCCTAAACCTTAAGGAATGCTTATATTTTAGGGCCAGTAAAAAAAGATAAGCCACAAAGAAGGAAAAGAGTTGGCTAGAGATAGACAGGAAGGAAACATATGTCAGAGAACAAATACAAAACTGTTAGAAGTGTCAAATGCAGTATAATAAGAGAAACGATAAAATCGCCCATTGGAGGTAGCAACATGGAAGTCATTAGTGAGCTTAGCTGGGGCCATTTCAGTGAAGGGAGCCAATCTGGGTGAGGTGAGGAGTGGGTGGGTCATGAGGAATGAAAAGTTCGGGCAAAACTGGAAGAAGGAAATGAGTAGAGGGAGGAGTTCCATTTGTTTCCTATAGTATGGAAGAGACATGAGCACATTTAAAGCTGGCGAGAGGGATCCAGTAGAGAGGAAGCAGTTAAAAGCTTTCAGGTCCAGTAGAGAAAGGACCATCTGTGCTGGGAGGTTCTGAGTGGTCTGGGAGGAGAAGCGGGTGGGTGGGCATAGGTAGGAAGAGGAGGGACACCCTCTCTGGGTATGAGGAGAGTCCTATAGAACGTGGGTTTGTCTCATGGTAGGAAGTTGAGCAAGCTTGCATCTGGTGACGTGTACGTTTTTGAGTGTTAAGTAGGAAATAAGATCAATGGCTGAGAATCCCTGGGATAGCGTCGAGGCTGGGAGGTATGATGAGCCTAGTGGCTGGGGAAAGGTGGGTGAGAGTGCAGGCAGCGCTGGAGGTCTAGCCAAGGTTGGTGTTCAGAGAGCACAGTGTCTGGAGTCAAGGAGCCCGGCTCTGATCTCCTGCCACCACTCACGATCCTGGCCAAAGCACCTGCTCGTATAAGCCTTAGTTTTTCTTCTGTAAAATGGGTATTTCATAGAGTTCCCCTGGAAATTAATGAGTAGTACATATCAAGTCCTTAACATGGTGACTACCATTCTTGAGCTCCAGAAAGGTTAACTGCCACTGATGCTATTGTTATTGCCGTGTACTTCTTGTTGGTCCTACCCTAAGCCATATGTAGCCTTTAGAGTCCATGGCCTTTTAGGATTTCTTGGAATGGAAGGTAAATCTGTGACGAGACCCTGAAATGGGCACCTTTGGGAGTGTGGGGATCTTCTGAGCCAGAATTCCCTGTGGGGAGAGGGAGAGCCATCCCCTGGCCAGCCCTGTGTCCTGCGAGCTCTGAGGTTCTCACCTGCTGTAACGCGTGGGGGAGGCTCAGGAAGAGTCAGCCTGCCCCAGACCTTTCAGTCACCTGGAACAGCTCTTCATCTATGATCATCACCATCATCTTTGTTATAATCTCCAAAAGCTAGGAGTGCTTGACAGTAGGCATTCCAGAGAGGAAGGTAAGAGGCAGGGCAGAAGCACTTCGGCTTGGAGGTGTGAAAATAGGGACTGGGGAGAGGATGTAACTTGAGGACCCTGGAGCCCAGTTTCTTGGGCAGCTGCTGCCTCCTGAGGGGCCAGGGGGAGAGGGATGATGCACACCTGCTAATTCAAGGCCGTCTTTTCTACATGGTTTTCCTTCTTTGGCTTCTTTTCTTTTTTCTTTCCTTTTCCGCTCCCTGTCCTTCCCTCCTCCTGGAGCATGGAAGCTTCCATGATTTCCTAGACATTTCTCTCCCCTGTCTCCAGTACTGCTCAATAGAGTGACGTCTTGAGCCTGATCCTGCAGCATTAAAAAAAATAATAATAAAAACCTGCCTACAATGAGCCCTCCAGTGCTGATCTCCGCTGAGATGTGACAGATGGCAACGCCTGACTGAGCAGCGGCAGGCCCCTCCTATCCCAGGCCTGGGAGCTGCCGAGGCTGGTAAATGGGGCATTCATATACCTTTCCACACTCTTGTATCCTCCACCTTCCCGCGATTTCCCCAAACAGCATCCTCCTCATTTATAAAGTGCAGATGCCGCCTGTCGGGGTTTTAGCTGCCCCTTGACCTGTGTCTTCCCATCTCCTCCTCTCTGTCCCTGTGAAAGACTCTCACGATAGAGAGCGTTCAGAGTCCCTCTGCGAGTCGCAGATTTACTGCCAGGCCCTGTGCCTACCCCATGCCCTTGGCCCTTCTCAAAGTGTAGAAGAAATGGGTCACGTAAGGCCCAGTCCTCAGGGAGTCACCCTCGGGGCTACAGTCCAAGATGGGCCTGTTTCACACACCCAGTTCCCAGGAGTACCATCAAAGGACCACAGGCCATCCAGGCTGATGAGAAATTGATCCGTTGGGTGGAGGTGATAAAGGCAGGTGAGGTGAGGGTGGGGCAAGTAAGGCAGGAGGGGCCCCTGCAGGCTGCCTCAGCCGCCTGGGGAGTACACTTGGCTGACTGCTGTGGGTCTTTAACTCTGCTTCTAAATAAAGACCCTTTGGCCCCCTGCATTCCCCGAGCCTTGTGTCGTGTTCACCAGTCGAGGTCCCCAGGGGGAGTACCCAGGGGCTTCTGGACTGCAGAAGTGGGAGATTCCTGGCCCAAGGATCAGTAGAAATACAACCAAGAGCTCCATTTCTCAACTGGAATCAAAAGAAAAGTAGATTCCTTTGTGTGAGTCATCTTTTGTAGACTTCTGACCTTCCCTGTGGGTATTTTTTCCTGCGCATTCCTGCCCATGGCCATACTTCTCCCTCCCTCACACCCAGGCTTGGCCAGGAACAGAGAGGGCCATAGGCTGGGACTGTACTCAGGGCAGCTGTGCCAAACAGTTCAATTGCTTTACCCATTCCAGCTCACAACAGCCCTCTGACAGGTAAAGACCACACCCCCATTTTACAGATGGGGAAATTGAGACACAAAGATGTTCAATGACTTGCTGAAAGTCTACAGTTAGGAAGTGGCAGAGCAAGGACTTGAATCCATGCAACTTGGCTCCAGAACCTGTGCTCTCAACTGCTGCTCTCCACAGCCTCCCCCAGGAAGAAGGAGAAACCAGCCCTCTGCCGCTGCCCGTGAGCCCCAGCCAGACGGCAATAGCCCTACACGGACCCGGAGCCACCGCTGCCAGGGCTGTTTCTGCAGGAACCATGTGAGCAGGTGGGGGAAGGACTGCCATCCAGGCCCAGAGGGCTGAGGGGACCAGAACGAGGTCACACGGCAACCAGCTCAAACCCAACTCTCTCCAAACGCACCCTAGCTGGGGAATGGCCTTGCTCTGAACCCAAGGAGGGGGAGCCCAGTCTCCCTGGGGCTGTGCAGGCCATCCTACCCCAGGTGGGGCCACCCCTCAAGTCATGAAGGGGATCGGATCAAGGAAGCCTGGGGTCAGGAAAAAGCAGGTACCGGGTTAGGAGCCAGAAGACCCTGGCTTTTCCTGTGACGCTCAGTGCCCCTCACTGTGTCCCCGGAGCTAAGCCAGGTCTCAGAAGGCTGTTCTAGAGAAGACAACACACAATATCGGGACAGCTGGGAGGAGGGGTGTGCCAACACCCACATGCTGCCCTCCTCCTCTGCTGTCCTCACCCTTCCTGCCCACCCTCTCCTCCAGCCAGGAGGACCTGGGCTGCTGGAGTGAGAACAGTGCAGCAGATTGTCCCCCTGTTGTCACTTCCTCTCCCAAGGTGGCAGAGTGAAGGCTGTGATCATGCCTCAGCACACCGTCCAGTGAGGCCCATCAGGGATGACTCCCCAGGGAGAGTTTGGTGTGCAGGACACCTTTGAGCAGATATGCCTCAAAGTAAGGCCCTCCTGTCTCTGGGGAGCCTGCAGGCCAGCTGGACAGGACACACGGCCCCTGCGCTCACAAGTCTTCGATGTGATGGGGAGTGACAGCTCCTATGTCCCGTCTCTAGTTAGTCTGGGGGCACATCCACATTTCCCGCCGTGACAGTCCCCAGGTTGTCAGTTACATAGCACTCCAGACTCAACCTGGGTCAGAGGCAGGAGCAGTCTCTTTCAAGAGGCCGTGGATGCTGGGGGATAACAGAGGAAGCAGGGTGGAGTGGGGAGTTGCGGCTGGATGCAGGAAGAGAGGCAGGGGGTGGGAAGGCGGGAGCCAACAGGCCTGGGTACCGCGGAACGCGTTCAACTGCAGTGCTCCCGGCTTCAGCTACGGAAGGAGAAATTTGGGGGTGTGGAGTGGGGGGGCCTCACGGCTCCTACCTTTTCCCCTTGAGTTTTTTCTTCTTCTTGGGGTTTCTTGCTTCAATTCTAGCCACTGACATCATGCTGACCGCAGTAGAACATGTCCTTTAAGGCTATGGCTCAAGTGCGAACTGAACCTCTTCCCCCAGTGATCTGGCCCCATGGAGACCAGCTGGAGCTTTCAGAGACTTTATTAAACAATATTCGTTAAATGAATAAGTACTAAGGGAGAACTGAAGGGTATTAACGTGTTATGTCCACAAGGCTTAAAAACAGCCCAGCTCATGGAGTCTGGGCTTCTGCGTCTGCCCTGCCAGGGCTTGGCAGTCTCTGGCCTGGCCTGGGCTACTGCCTTCTGCCTTCACAGGGAGAAGCCAGTGGAGGGCCAGCACCACGTTGGAGGAAGGGAGCTCCTTACTAGACCCGAAGAAACCACATGGTTCCTCTGCAGCCCACCTAAGTCACCCCCTTTCGTCTCCCTCCCCAGATGGATAACACCCTGAGTTCACAGGGGCATTGCTTTTCCTTGGTGGAGACAGAGGTACCCCTGTTTCTTAAGCCAGGCCAATTAGCAGGAATCAGAACTGTACCTGCTCCTACCCAGACTGTCCCGGGCAGCGCCAGCGTCTTGAGGGACTCAGACCTGAGCTTACACAGTCTGTGCTGGTCTCAGTGTAAGCACAAAACCAACACTGACAGCTTCAGGTTCAAGTGGCTGGTACTCTGCTCCCAAGGGCCTCACTCCCCGCTTGGCAGTCAACCAACCAAGCTAGAAGCACGGGCCACACAGGCTGCTCTGTACGGTTTGTGCCCACCCTGGTGGGAGAAACGCTCTACAACCCCAGGTTCCCAGAGTGATGGAAGGGCAGCCCCTACTCTGCCCTGTCAACGATCCCCCCCCCGTTACAGGCCCCCTTCTGCACTGGACTTCCAAAGCTGTGTTGCTGCAGGTAATTAAAGGGTTTTAATTAAATTAGGATCCCATCTGGCTGGGATCAGTCAGGCCCTGAACAACGATTTTGTGTCACCAACATCAGAATGTGGATGGGGACTCAGATGTGTGGGGGCTGAATTTGGGGACTGGAGGCCTTTCAGACAGGGCTAGAGGATGCTTCTCAGCTTCTTGGGAGCCCTCTGCCGTGCAGCAGCAACTTCTTCCGACTCGCAAATGGCGGCCGTGCGCCTCAGTGCTGGAGAGGGGGCAGAGAACCAGAGCTTTTCCAAGTTCCTTCTTGCCCGTGAGTCGATAACATCTCTCTGAAGTGCGGCGAGATATGTGAGCATTTTCTCATTTCTACAGATGAGGAAACTGAGGTCCACAGAAGTGAAGTGCTCAACCACATCCACTGAATCAAGTGGAGCTGGACTAAACTGCTAGAGATGGAGACCCAATAAGAGAAATTTGATAGAAGTAAGATAGAAATTTGATTTTTCTCTCACATAAAAGTCTGAAGGTAGGAGCCTAGGACTGGTATGATATTTCTATTCCACAAAATTTTCAGGGACCAGGACTTCTTCCAGCTCATGGCCACTTCTAGGGTATGGCTCTTATCCCTCGTGGTTTAAGGTGGCAGGTAGAGCTCCAGCAATCACATACATGTTCCAGGCAGCAGGACAGAGGATAGAACAAAGAAGACGGGGCAAAGGGTGTATATCAACTTCTTAAGATTTCTGGAAGTTGCCACCTAACTGGCTTACTGGCTAGATCTTAGTCACGTGGCCACATCTAGGCACAAGGGAGGCAAAGAAATGTATGTTTTTCAGGCAGCCAAGTGCCCAACTAAAAATGGAGAATTCCATGACTGCGGAGAGAGGGGAAATGGATATTAGTGGTCTCTGCCGCACTTATTATGGGAACCCAGGTCGCCTACCTCCAGCCTGGGGCCTTTTTGCCTCTCCACACCAGGAGCAAGGCTGAAGTTAACACAGACCCCCATCTCCAGAAGCAAAGAAGAAGAGGAACATTTGTCGAGCAACTCATTTATTTTTCCCACCAATGCCCCAAGGTAGGTAGTAGGTCCCTGGTTTTTCACATAAGGAAGCTCTGGAAGATTATGTCATTTGTCCAGGGCACCCGACTAATAAATTACAGACTCAGAATTGGGATCCAGATATATCTTTCTGCAACTCTCCTGTTGTCAGTTCATTGGTTCAGGAGGTGCCAGCTTGTCCCTTGGGACCATCTAGCCAGGCGGCCCTGAGATGATGAACTGGGAGGCTTTGAACTAGGCACCTTAGCTTGGGTGGTTTTCAGGTCAGCCTCTGAGCTTGGCAGGCCGACAGGAAACAGGGGCTTCTGTGGAACCAGAACCCAGCGCCCGGCTGCTGAGTGCCGTGTCTCCTCTGGCATTTGTGTCCTGGCGATGGCAGCAGCTGCCACTCCAGGACTTTGGTATAATTGGCAGGTGCCAATCTCGCCTCCGCCTAGCGGGGCTGGTGGTGCCTCTCCCTGCCCGTCACCCCAGCCCCTGGTTCTCCTGGCAGTACCAGAGGACTCAGAACCTTCGGAAGTAACATTTCTCTCTCCTACTCCCAGCCATGACATTGGATCACTTCCCAGCACAGAGCAGCCGGTTCATTGTGTCTCCCACGACCCCCTACACATACCCACTCAATAATCCAGCACCCTGGTCACTCCACGACCTTCAGCTGCCTCCACCCCCATACACGCCCTTCCCCCAGCTTCCCTACCCACCTACCACCTCGTGCATCTCTGAGCAGTGGGCCTCGCCACACAAGTCTGCCACATGCAAGGTCACCAGCATTCCTGCCAAGGATGGGAAAGTGGGTGACTCAGTTCCTGCTTGCTCATCCCTGGGAAGTGGGTAAGGAGGGAGGGAGGAGGGACCCAGGCACCCATTTGCTTTTGCCTTAAACTTCATCAAGAGGAAGACTCAGCATTGCTGCCAGCTGACCTAACATGTATTCCCTCTTATTAGCTTCACAGACCGCTGGGAATATTCACTCCATTAGAGATGGGGATGCCGAGGCCCAGGTGGGAATCCTTGCCCAGACATGCGCAGGGCTGAGGGCAGAGACCACCTCCAGGTGTTCCGGTGCTCAGGAAAGAATAAGCTTTCCCCACTGCCTCCAAATTGCAGTTCTTGCCCTCAGAGAGACTCCAGCCTGATGAGGGAGGCACAGATCCCAGCTTCAGAGGCTCTTCGATCTGACGTGGCAGGTACAGACCCTGGCTCCAGGGGCTCCCCAGTCTGGTGGGGAGATACAGGTCATGTCCCCAAAGAGCCCCCAGTCTGGTAGGCTTGTCCCAGAGGCTCCACTCGAACAGAGGAGCCAAGGCCCCTGCCCTGGGGCGGCTCCCCAGCCAAGTTGAGCAGATGGGGGAACAGGGCCATGGGGCCAGCAGGCCAGCCACTGAAGGGCAGTGGGAGGGGGCAAGGGTTGGGGGTGAGGATAGGAACCTAGAGCTTCTTCCTGGGACAGGAGACAGGTTTGTTCCTGAGGAATCTGCTCTCCTGTGTTTGTGTTTTGTTTTGTTTTTGTTTTTACCGTATGCGGGCCTCTCACTGTTGTGGCCTCTCCCGTTGCGGAGCACAGGCTCCGGATGCGCAGGCTCAGCGGCCATGGCTCACAGGCCCAGCCGCTCCGTGGCATGTGGGATCCTCCCAGACCGGGGCACAAACCTGCGTCCCCTGCATCGGCAGGTGGACTCTCAACCACTGCGCCACCAGGGAAGCCCTCTCCTGTGTTTTGAATGGCAAGAGTGGGAGGTCCAAGCAATTGATGGGGACTGGGGGTCTATATGCCCAGGAGATGCCTAGACATTGCTCACCAAGGAGGAAGAGGTTGGCTTCTTCATAGCCAGATGCTTAGATGGACCCCTTCCCTCTGTGGGGACCAGGGGGGACAGGAAGTATCTGGTGATGGCAAGACTAGTAGAGCACAAAGTCTATTCCAGCAGAATTATGATTCGGGAGGAAATCTGTTAGTAAGGTCCTAATTGAGACGAGCCGCCCGTGTTACTGGGGAAGGCGGAAAAGGAGGGAGAGGCTGCAGAGAGCACGCGGGCAAAATGAAGTTACTGAAATGAACCCCCCCGCCCCGTGCAGGCAGAACTGTGTGCCAGGCAGGCCAGCCCTCCAGCTGTCGGCAGCATCTGGCTCTCTACAGGAGGAGAGGAGCGGGGGGCGGGGGCCAGAGGGCCCCCCGCCCTGCTGACAGTTCAGTCAGGGGGGACAGAGCAGGGGCCCAGCGCAGCCACAGGACTGTGGGAGGTGCTCGTGGTCGGTCTCCAGTGTGTGTCCACAGGTGGGACAACGCACCAGAGCCCAGCAAGCCCAAGCCCCCCATGGCAGGCAGGGCCCGAGCCCTGTCCCTAGGGTGGGGAGGGAGAGGGTGGCGCGAAGGAGCTGGGGAGTCTCAAACCTCCGCTCAGGAGAGACACCCCGCAAGCAAGGTGCGTGGCTGGGCGGGGAAGAGGCTGGGATAGGAGTGTGGGCTCAAGTCACTCACCCTTTCTGGGTCCCTTCCTATGAAGGGGACGACAGCAAGGTGGCTTCTGAGACCCCACCCAGCTCTGCTCTGCGGTGTGAGGGCGATGGTCCGCGCTGAGTGCTGCTGGGCAGGGGAGACAGGCTGCGGGTGGCCAGAGCTCCCTACCCTCACGCTAGGACTCTCCTCACTCTGGCTACCTGGCCAAAAGGGACCCAGGGGGCCTGCACGCCACCCTCCCAAGAGAGCAGATCTCCAGTGGCCTCCAGAGAGGGCACTGTGATCTTGGTAGCGGGGGCCCAGCCTTCCCCACATGGAGCTTAAATGGAGTTAGCCCAGCTAACTCCCAGATGAGGTGGCCCGGGCAGCCCTCCATTCTGAGGCCCTCCTATGGGCTGGGGCAGGGGCATGGCTGCTTTCAAGCCCCTTCCGTCCCTACCCCACCCTGGCCTGTTTCTCCCCGAGCATGTCATCAGACTGAACACCCAATACCCCTGATTCTCTGAAGGGACCCTTCCCAGGAGACTTCTGCAGGAGGAGCCGCTGGAAATCACGAGGAGAAGCATCAGAGGTGTCTCCTCGTCCCAGGAAGCCAGGGCCAGAAGGGAACTCAGAGGACATCTGAGAGGCCCTCAGAGTGTGGTCCCTGGGCTGGGACCATCAGTGTCTACCTGGGCACTCATTACTCGTTAGAAAGGCAAATTCTTAGGCCCCACTCCAGACCTACTGAATTAGAAACTCTGGGGTAGAACCCAGAAATCTGGGTTTTAACAACCCTCTTGGTGATGCAGAAGCCCACTCACATTTGAGAACCTCTGGGTTCTCAAATGGCAAGCTCCTCATTTTATAGAAAAAAAATGAAAAGAGAACCAGAGAGGACAATGGACTTGCCCAAGGCCACAGAGCAAAATACTGACAAGAGTGTTGGGACCCCAGTGGGCCCATCAGACGGATATCCAGGAAGGTGACAGGGAACACCTTATGTGGCCCATCCCACCTACTACCTCTTCCTCCCCAGCTACTTCGCAGATGCCACCCTCACCCCCTACCAGCCCCAGCACAACACCGGCCCAGCTTTCGTGGCTGGAAAGGGGGTGGAGAGGGAAGCCCTGGAGCATCAGCTCCAGTAGCTGTTGGAGCCCTGCAGCTCTGGACTCCAGAAAATGTCCTGTTGCCATCTGAGAAACTCTGGCCGGACCACAGGGTGCCTGTGGCCCTCCCCACCCCCGCTCCCATACCCCTCCCCAATAACTCAGAGTCCAGTGCCCAGGAAAGCTTTATTCCTTGATCTGAGAACGAGAGTCTGCACACAGAAGTCAACAAACTGATGATTTCACAAAACCTCCCCCCTCCCCACCCCCACAGACAGACACTACGGGACAGGCCCAGCACACCCGCCGCGGTGTGGCCTCACCCTGCCCCGAGCTGCAGATGGTCCCATGGGCCACAGGGGAGGCAGCATCTCTGTCCTGGCAAGACCTGGGCTGATGGGCAAGGCTGGCTATGGAAGGCTCACTCTCTGGATAAGGTCATTCCCCGAGGAGCCAGCAAGGAGTGGGATGCACGTGGCTCACGGGTGGGCTTCCACGTGTGGTCTTGGTGCTGCGAGAATTACGATCGCCCCCTGTCTCAGCTTAAGGACGAGGGTCCCCTTCAGCACAAGGGTGGGGGTGGGGAGCAATGGCAAGAGAGGGAATTTTGGGAAGGGGTGGCCTGGCTGGGGGCAGATGGTCTCTTTGTCAAGACATCGAAGACTCCACAGGTCACCACTTCAGCCTCAAGCCACAGTCCAGGATGAGGGCTCAGGTCGGCCCACTGGGTGGGGCTGGAGAGTTCCGGTGCTGGCTCCCAGGAAGCCCCAGCTCCGCCATCCTTCAGTGCCCGCGTGCTGTCGTCACCGATGAAATAGCCCTCTCCTTGCTGTGTTCTTCCGCAGGATGGCAGGGAGGGAGCCAAGGTCTTGGGCTCCCCTCCATGACTTTATTGGTCTGCTTGCTCCAGGGACCTCCTGGACCCAGCATCTCTCTATTGCTCCGTGGGGAAGCCCTGGGAGGCCGCCCAGAGAAGCCACTCCTCGGCCAGCGCTCCTGTGTCCTGGTTGCTCCACAGCCTCAGGTTGGGGCCAGCACCTGCGCCCCCTTCCCCGCCACCTGAGGCTTGGCCCTGGCGCCCTCTCCACCCCCGCGCTCCCCGCCTGAGGCCCCTTCCTCTCCCTGCCCAGTATCCAGACAGATGGCTTCCTGTGTGGGCAGGCCTGTCCTTCCAGTCCTGGCCTGGCCTCTGTGGCCTGCCCAGGGTCACCCGGAGGGGTAGTAGGGAGTATCGCTGTGGTAGTTGTAATCCGGGCACACCTTCTGGACTAGCCTGTAGTCTGTGCTGTAGAAGGCGATGTAGACGCAGACGACTTTGAAGGGCTGGGAGCAGCTCCAGGTGGCTGAGCTCTGAGCGTGGTCTCGGGAGCAGGTCTTGGCTGGGTCGTGGGTGCAGAGCGAGATCCGGCGGCCCCGTTCCACCTTCTCCCACTCCATCCGGCAGTTGAAGATTTTGGAGGCCTTGGCTTCAATGAAGATCTGCTGCTCCTGGTGGAACTCTACAGCTTTACTGGGGGGCACGAGGCTGATGGAGATGTTGCCCTGGCCCGTGGCATTGTGTCGGAAGTGGACGCTGAAGGTCCCATTGCCGTGGTCCACGATCTTCCCCGTGACGAGCAGGTTCAGGGCTACCGTCTTGATGTTGGAGTAGAAGTCACCCCAGCCAAAGATCTTCTTCACTCTGGCCGACGGTGGGGGGCTGTGGTTCGGGCGACTGGGGGGCTGCCCGAGGACCCCCCATGCCTCCCCAGGTGGAACCAGCAGGCCTAGGAGAGTAGAGCTGGCCATGGGGCGGGACTTAGGTGACATGTGGCCCCGCTTTCGAGGCATCCGGGGCCGGGGCTGGCTCTCAGGGTCGTCATGCTCAGGGTCCTCTGAGCCAGGGGGACCATCATCCTGGCCACAGATGACCTGTGGAGGGAGTTGGGAGGAGAATGAGCACCTGGGTCCCCAGAAGACCCAGGAATTCTGGTTCACTGCCTCCCACCACCGGCATCATCGCTCTGCCCTCCCTTCCACTCTGACTTGGGGCTGAGGGGGCCCTGCACATTGCCCACCTACTCTGGGGGCTGGGTATGCACTCTGGCCTGTGTCGTGGTTCCCTCTCATGTTCTGACACTCAGGTCACCCCTAGCTCCTCTCCCCACTGTCCTGCCTCTGGTCACTGTTCAAAGTCTTGGAAGGATGGTGGAGAATTCTCTCCAGTAGACCACGGCAGCAGAGGTACATGGCCCCAGCTCCTAGGGAGCCCCAAGTCTAATGGGGGAGGCCCAGCTCCCGATGTTGGGAGAGCCTTCATCTGATAGAAGAAGCTGTGATGACAGAGCACCCCTTTCTTATAGGAGAGGTAGAGTCTCCCACTCTGTGAAATTCCCAGGCTGATGGGGGAGGTACAGTCTCTGCCCTCAAAAAGCCCCAAGTCAGATAGGAGAGCTCCATCTCTATGCTGAGAGAGCCCCTAGTTTGACAGGGGAGGAACAGCCCTTGCCTTTGGGGACTTTCTAGTCTGTTGGATGAGACACCACCCCTATCCTGGGGTAGTTTCTACCTTCAGAGGCGAAGAGAACCAACAGATGATGGAAAAGAAAACAGAACCCAGCAAAATTCTCTCTCAAGTACACATGCAGTTTAGGTTTTGGCAGGAGGATTTGAGGGAGACCTGGGGTGAGTTCCATACCCAGGAGGGCCACACTCTCCTCCGGGGACCACTGGTGATAACTTGCCAGGACATTACTTATACTAGGAGGTAGGAGTTCTTATTATTCCCACTTCACAGATGGGGACACCAGACTCACAGGTTACATCACTACAAGGCTGTCACACAGAGTCAGACCTCCCAAGCCACTGCACTCCCGGGCGCACAAGCCAGATGGGTCCTTCTACTGGGATTTCATCCAAGCCCCATCCCCACCCAGGATCTCCTGTAAACTGCGGAGGCCTGGCTGGCCTCTGCTGCATCAGCTCTATTGACAGGCAACATCTGGGGAGGCTTCCTGAAGGAGCTGTGGGGAAGGCCAGCAGGACAGCCTGACGAGCTCAAACACAGGACAGCTCAGGAGGGCATCAGGGAGTGAACCGGGTTTCCTGAGGACAGCTGTCTGGTGTGGGTTTGCTCAGCTTCTGAAGAGAGTACTTACCTTACGTATCTCGTTATGAGCACCGGGGCACCAGCTCACAGCTGGGCAGCATCTGGATTTGCTGGTGACCCTGGGATGAGGGTGGGGGATGCCTGAGGTCTGGAGGGCTCCAAAGGGGTTTGTGGTCTCTTTTCTGGCCCTGGCCATGCCTGGGGCTGTGTGCGGTGGCCCTGCCTGCCAGGACCCAAGGGTGGGGCGGAGGGACAGTAGGAGGGGAAGCTCTGAGGGCTGGGCTCAAGGCGGCAGACCTGTGTGTACTCGGCCGCCGGGGGTCACAGCTGAATGGCTGGAGGATGGGGAGAAGGGCCCCGGGTGGGGATGTGATAAGGGAGGGCTTCTTCCACACGGTGGCAAAGATAATTATTGTTTTGAGGAGAAGGGCAGACCCAGGTGTGGGGCTGAGGCTTCTCCAAGACGGGATTGGTGGGTGGCGGTTGGCCACCCGACCCAATTGGTGGGTCGGAGGGGAGCTGAGCCCTGGGCTGGGGTCTGGGGTCGATTCCGCGCGTCCTGGGCCGCCAGGGAGGAGCGAGCGAGCGCTCGGGGAGCGGGCTCTGGGCGCTCCGCTCAGCTGCCGCGAGAGCCCGGGGCGGGAGCCGCCTGCCCAGGTCCTGTGGGGCTCCGGCTGCGCGCAGCCGGGAGAGAAGAGGAAAACAACAGGCGGGGAGGGAGGGAGCGGGAGGGAAGGCGGCAGCGAGGGACGCGGGGGCCGCCCCGCGCCTGTACTGGCTCGTACGCTGATGGACCCAGAGCGCGGGGCCCCTAGGTCAGGGAAGAGCCCCACAGCTCTGATGACTCTGGCAGGTAATCAGCTCCACAGCCATCCCCCACCACCCTTCCGCACGGCCCGGGGCCCGGGAAGGGGTCGAGTAACCCTTGGCGACGGCTGCGGGCATTTTCCCTCGTGCCCGTCGCACCTCCCGCCACCAGAGGCCGAGTGGGTGGGCCAGCCCAGCACCCTCTCCCCGCCCCTATTAACCCTTACTGTCCAGTCTCTGGCCTCGGCCCCGCCCTCTCCCCCAGCCTCCAGGCTTCCGCTCCATCCCCGGGATGCTGAGGGGAAGGGAGAAAGTTTTCGGGCTTGGAAGCTTCCCGCGCTCTCCCCCAATCCTCCCGGCCCCCGCCCCTCCGCGCCGCTCCCCGCGGACCACTCACCAGATAGAGGCTGCCCTGCACTAGGAACACGAAGCAGCAGCGAGTCAGTTGCATCTTCCTCCTTTGCTCTCGTGCCCCTTTCTCTCGTCTTTCCCCCTCAGGGTACCAGGCCCTTCCTCACCCCTTGCTCTTTCAGGCGCGCCGTCCCATGCTCCAGTCCCAGGCCACTCGCGGCCCTTCGCTCTGCCAGCCGCCCAGGACCGACCCCGCCCCCTTCGGTCCAGCTGTGCAGCCGCCGCCCCCCTCCCCTGGTCCAGCTGTGCGCGGCACGGCCCCCTCTCGAGGTCCCAGATGGGTGCCCCGAGCGCCTCGAAGGGCCCCAGCTGCGCGGTGGCTCCGCCGCTCCAGATATGCCCCCTCGGTTCCAGCGGCGCCGCTCTCGCCCAGATGTGTTGGGGACCCGCGCGCGCGCTCGTCCCTGTGCTAATTCCCCAGACCAGACGGCCCCTCCCGCCCCGTCGCGGCGCGCCCCCTGGCGGACGCCCCTGGCCGCGCCGAGACCCGCCGCCGCTACCCGCGCAGCGCCCCGCCAGACTGGAGCGCTTCTGGCGCCCAGGCGGCTCCCGCTTCCTCGTCCCTCCCACCGGCTGCGGCGGCGGCGGCGGCGGCGGCAGGTACTGTGAGCCCAGCCGGTACCTCCAGAGTTAACTCCTCCCCTGCCGGCCAGCAACCCAGGGACCTAGGACGCGAGGGGCAGGATGTGGGGGCGGAGTAACTGGGCGAGGAAGGGAGAGGGTGGTGGCCTCGGGAATAGGGGCACTACTTTTTCCACCCCTCTGGCAGGGCGCCTGTCCCCGGTCGCGAGCATTGGGGATCCGCTGCCTTGCCCTGAATCCCAAGAGGCCTGGAATTTGGAAAGGTCATTTTTCCCGAACTCTTTACGAGAGCCAGAAAAGAACGTCTTCCTTACTGTAGCCTATTCCCACAGCCCAAAGTCCACTTCTCTCCGCAAGAGTTGCGTTTGTGCTGAGGGAAGTTCTTCTAGATGTCTAGCCTGTACTCCTTTTGTTCAGGAGTCAGTTCCTTTCCTCTTCTACGTTACTCAGAGGGGCAGGGATAACCCTCCCTGCCTCCCCCCAATACCTCTCAGTCCAGTCGCTGTAACAGGGAACTTTTGGCTGGAGCGCTGGGCTGAAAAGGCCACTAGGGTCCAGACTGGATTCTGGGGCTGGGGTCAGGGGTAAGCCTCCTGAGAAGCTGGGGAGCCAGGTGGGCAAGGCCTCCCTGGAGGCTGTACCTCCATTCTTCACTACTGCCCTCCCTGTGATCCAGGGAGCCCCAGGCTGGGATGTGGGGCTCCTATGCCAGCAGGGTCTCTATCTCCGGTCTCTGCAAACTTCCCAGGCGAGGAGGAAGAAAATGACCCTCATCCAAGATTCCCAAAGGTGGGGCCCATCCCCCATCCCCCCACACCTCTGGGTTTTCTTCCTGGAATTGCAGGGCCCCTTTAGTCCTTAGAAAAATCAAAGGTCGGATTCTAGCACCCAGCACCCCTCAGAGGCTGTGAGGGTGAGGAGGTACCCCAGCATTTGGAGCAGCCCCAGCCTGGGCTGGGCCCATGGGGCAGGATGGGTGGGCACTCCGCTCTGGCCCTCGAGGCCCAGCTTGGTCTCTGGCTGCAGCCCCCAGCACACACCCAGCCTCCTCCCCCACCATCTGCCAGGCGGGTGCGCGGGGAATGCAGATGAATGTTAATATCAGCCTGGGCCAAGTGCGATGAGGGAGACAGATTCTGCAGAGCGCAGACAGCATCACAGAGCCCCCTGCATTCCCCAGGCACCCTGGGCAGTATGGGATGCAGCAGCCCCTCCCTGGTGGTGGCGGTGGGGGTGTGTGCATGTCTAGTCAAAGACCCCCCTCCCCCACCCAAAGCCTGGGGAGGGAGGAACAGATAAATCCTTGTCTGGCCTCTGAGCCTCTGGTCCGGCTGGGAGGAAGAAGCTGTCGGCCTGAGCGTGAGCAGCTGGTTCTGGCCCTCAGCTAGGCAGGTGTGTAGCTGGGCCCACTCCTTGTCCATCTCCAGGAGGTCCTATCCCCAGGAGAGCAGTGTGACCCAGCAGAAAGAGCACAGGTCTTCAGGCCAGACAGCCCTGGATTCTACTCCAAGCCTGGCTGTGTGACCTTGGGCAAGTTGCTTTGGTTCTCTGATGCCAGTGTCTTGATCTGTTGTTGCAGGAACTAAATGAGACCGAATGTGCAAGCGAAGCCCGGGCGCAATGGCTGGCAGGCAGTCATGGCGTTCGATAAAGGGAAGCTCTTGCTTTTCTACTACCCACACATTTGCTCTGGCTGCGCCTCCTGCCAGGCTGGCCTTCACTGCCCTATTGGCTCTTCCTGGCTGTCACTTCCTTCAAGTTTCCCCTCTGCATTCATCCATCATCCATCGGCCAAGCCTGTCCTCAGTGCCAGGCACCGGGCCAGGGGTTGGGACACGGAGACGAATTGGACACCATCCCTGCCCTCAAGGATCTCACTGCGTAGCGTGGAACCGAGACATGAAAATCAATGAGTATAACTCAGTGTGGTGAGTAGAATAACAGATCCCTCTACCAGGCAGGATGGATACACTAAGGACCATGCGGGGTGGGGTGGGGTGGGGTGGGGGGTGGCGGGGACGGTGGGGGGATCGGAGAGGGATGGCTTCCTGGAGGAGGTGATGCCGAAGGACTGACTGAATGGTCAAAGGTCTGGAGGCCAGAACAAGAAGCAGTTTGTTGTTACTGGAGCTCAGTGGGGAGGGGAGGAAGTTGGAGCGGCAAGCTGGGGCCAGCTGGCGGAAGGTCCTTCCTGCAGGTCAAGGGGGTTAGGACCTTGAAAATCGTTTGAAGGGTTTTAAGGGGGCTGGTGAGTGTAGTCAGATTTGCAGTTTAGAAAGCTTTTGGAAAATTCACTGGAAAGAGGAAAGACTTGAGGAAAGGAACCAGTTAGGGGATAAATGCAATGGTCTGGGGTGAGAGAGAGGGGTAGACTGAAAACATCTTTAGGAGGGAGGCAAATCAGGATTGAGTTGTTGCTGAAATGAGGAAGGAAGGGAGACAGAGAGTCAAGTATGATACCCAAGTTTCTGGCTTGGGCAATAGGCAGGATGCTCGCTGAGGTGGGCACTACATGCGAGAGGATGTGTTGGGGGGTAGAAGGTGGCTTCTGGGGAAGTGGGGAGGTCAGTATCAGTCATGTCAAATCTGGGTGCTGTTGGCCAAACAAGGGCAGATGAAAGTCTAGCTGGGGGTACTGGAGGTGTGGATGTGAAAGAGGAATAAGGGGCTTGGATGGAGGACCCCTGGGCACCCTGGCATTTAAGGGGTGGGCAGAGGAAGAACAGCCCCCAAAGGATCCCAGACAGGAGCCGGCAGCCAGGGGCAAGGAGGGCGTGTGGGCTGATCCTGGAAGCAGCAGAAGTACTGGGGCTCTCACACTCGAGAGTGCCAAGCAGAGGTTATTGTACACATGCAGATGCTAGGGTCCCACCCCAGGGTCAGCAGATGGGAGCTCAGAACCAGGCATTTTTGCCCCCTTCCCAGGTAATGCCGATGGAGGTGGTCTCTGGACTTCACTTTGATAAACTGGTGTATGGGGAGTGTCAGGATAGAGGGAACAAGCAGCAGCTCAGAGGAGCAGAGCAGCCTGGCAAGGCAGAGACAAAAAAGTGACCACAGGTTTGGCCGAGATTCCTCCGGCAACTGTACCCAACCTCGGTCCTTCCACCTGCTCCCAGGGTGGGGAGACAGATGGCAGATTCAGTGAACTCTGTGCGCAGCTGTGCTGGAGGTAACCCCAGGTGTGTCTGCCATGCAGGCTCACCTCTCCTCTTACCCCCAACGCCCTCCCCACCACACCTTGCACACAGCAGATGCCCAACGAAAGGGGAAGAACTCAACCTGCTAGTACCGCCCCGCGGCCCCCAGCCTCCTTGGCACCCACTTGCACCCTGGATGTCGGTCGACTGGGCGTTTGCTTAGCACCCCTGATGCTTTCGCCTGCCTCAGTCTCACCTTTGGAAGAATCCTGTCTATATGCCTCCCCTCCTCCCTACCACCCCAGTGCTGGAGGAAAGAAAACAACAGAGGGGTGCCCGGTCAGCGCTTATTGAATAAATAGGAAATGGGGCTCCTGATGCTTTGAAAGGCAGAGAATGGATGCCCTTGAGCCGCTTGGAGCAGAGAGGTGCGGGGGAGAGGGGGGAGTAGTTCATTATTGCTAACAATCTCTCATGTTTACCTGGAAAATTGCAATTTTTAAGTGTTATGATAGAATGCTACATAGAGGGAACCAGGGGAGCCCAGAGGAAAACCCTAATTCTAATGAGGGGGCCAAGGACGAATCCCAGAGAAATTGGTCTTGTGATATGCGGATCAGCTCAGGTGGGAGGGGAAGGAAAGAACCTTCCAGGCAGAGGAAGCAGCTCATGCAAAGGCCAGAGATGAAAGAAAGGCTGAGAATGGGGTTCTGATGAGGACAAGATGAAAGACTCGTTTGTTCCACAAATAGTTATCGGGTGTCTACTTGTATGTCTGGGTCCTGGGCTGGGTGTGAGGGTACAGCTGTGATTGAGAGATGGCAGTCCTTATTCGCGTGGAGAATTGGGGCTCTGGGAGAGACAGAGATTAAATAGCTAAGCATACAAAAACACAAGCTCTGAGATGCTGGAAGGTGGTATGAAGGATGAAGATCACCAAGTTCTGAGTAAGAGAGAAACCAAGTAGGGGGCCCACTTTACCTGGAAGTGGTCAGGGAAAGCTCTGTGAGATGTGACGTTTCAGCTGGGACCAGAAGGGCGAGGAGGCGTCGCCAGCCATTGAGCTGGGGTGGGGGCTTCCAGGCAGAGGGAACAGCGCATGCTAAGGCTCAGAGACTAGGGAGAGTTTGGTGCTTTGGAGAAGCCATAGGCAGTAAGGATTGTGAAGGAGTGGGGAGTGAGCCAGAGCCAGAGAGATGCGCCGGGGCTGGACGGCTCAGGGCTCTATGGGTCTAGTGAAAGGTTTGGGGCTTCCTCCTGTGATAAAGGTGTTTGTTTTGTATTACAGGTTTTTAATTTACAAGTTTTAAACAAGGGGCAGACTTGCACTTTAGAACGATCACTCTGATGGCAGAGGATTTAAGAGAGCGGGTGACACTGGAAGCTGGGAGGTGATGATGTCCTGGGTTAGGGCAGAACCCCTTGGGATGGGAAGGAGGGGATGGCCTTGACAGACATTTAAGGAGTGGAATGCAGAGGAGTTAGGCTCTAGGACTGGGGTTGAGGGGTCAAAGATGCCCCCAGCTTTCTGGCCCGCGGGACACAGGACGGAGGGCAGGTTTGTGGGAGGATGCAGAGTCCCACCCTGGACAGGTGGCGTCAGGTGCTTCAGGTGCAGCAAAGAGCTGGGTGCAGAGTGGAGTTCCCACTGAAGGGACCAGACTGGGAGGCGTGTGAGCCTCGAGAGTTATCAGAGGTGAGAGTGGGAGGAAGTCGCAAAGGACAGAGCACAGCGAGGGTGCAGAATGGGGCTGCCAGGGCCAGTCATGTAGGGAAGAGTGATGGAAGAGAGGGGGGATGGGGCAGGGGAGGGACAGGGGAGCCAGGAAGCAGGTGGGAACCCCCTGGCCTCAGAAGCCTGAGGGAAGCTACTCACATCCCACACTGTACCTACCTCCTGCCTCCGGCTTTGAGGGGTCATTTTGTCTATGCCCCTGCCTCTCACAGGTCTCTCCAGCCAGGAGGGCCCTCCTGCTCAAAAGGCTCCCTCGTGTGCTCTTGTTGAGAGGAAAGGATAAGGACGTGGGGTCCAGCCCTCCTGGATTAGGGTCTGGCTCTGAGATCGGCTGTGCGGGTGATCTGGGAGAACCTCTTGTCTTCCTTGGGCCTCAGCTGCCCCGTCTGTAAAGGGGGATCACACTGCCCCTCTCCTGGGGTGAGGACTCGGTGAGGGTGAGAGCGTCTGGCTCTCTACTGGGCACATGTACACCCTGGTCCTTTATCTGCATCGAGCTGGTGGAAAGTGCTTTGTAAACAGCGAAGCACTTGAGCGAAAGGAGTCTGGCCGCGCCCCTTCCAGCTACTCGCCAGTTATCTTCGGAGGTGGGAAGCAAGGGGGAGAAACAGGGCCTGAATTGCACCGCTAGACTGCAGGGCACCTGGCAGGGGCCCCGCACCTGGCACCAGGTCATCTGTTCTCCACCTGTCGGCTGGACACAGGTCGCTGTGGTCAAAGCCAACTCCCCGGGGGATGATAAGGAGACCGCGCTGGCGTGTCGTGTCGGACGTGAGTGGGGTCAGCGCGCCGCCTGGTGGGCACTTGGGACGCTGCCTGCGGGCGCTTTGCGCCGCGAGGAAGGCGAGGATTCACCTGACCGCCGCGCTGCCCCCTCTCGCTCGCCAGTGCCCGGTGCCCAGGCGTTTGATGACAACGCTTTAAGACAATGAAGGGCCTGTGCTGCTCAGAGATGTCGTTGCGCGATCGAGCTCTGGAGCCAGATCCCCTGGGTCCCAATCCTGCGTTTGCCACTGTGTCTTGGGCAAATGATTACGCCTCACTGTGCCCGGTTTCTTCATAGGGATAATAACAGTATAAATTTGTTGGGAACGGCGTCTGGCATATAGTTAGTGCTCAATAAACGCCGCCTATTCTTATATACGCATTCAGTTATTCAGTCAACCACAGGCTTTCACGTCGCTGTCGGACCAGGAGGCAGCTCTGGAGCGAAAATAGCCTCGACTGAGACGGGGAGGGGGGTCGTGCCCCCTCGGGCACGCGAAGGGAGCCTCGAGTTCTTTATTTGTGAAAGGGTCAGTACAACATCTGTAGTGAGAAATTCCCGCTTCCTTTTCACGGAAGGGGTTCAGGGTGGGCGTAGAGGCCACGCTCACCTGCACCCTGGCCCTCGGGTTCGCCTCCATTCCGGCCCGAATTCAGGGGCGCGCGCCCCTCTGGACCCCCAACGGACACTGGGTCCAGAGCCCCCCGTGGCAGCCTCCTCCGGAGGTCGAGGCGTCCACCCCGCTGGGTCCCTTCCCCTCCTCCCCCATAGGGCTGGCGGGGCGCATCACCCCCTCGCCCTCCGACGGTCGCCCGGGCGTCCAGACGGCCTGCCTGCACCTTCCATTTCCAGGCCGATGGTGACGCCTGGCGGCGGAAGGAAGGACAACCGGAACCTCCACTCAAGGAACTCCTATCTAAACTCTTGGGCACCGCTGGGTGGGGGCGGGGCGTTGGGGTGGGGGAGATGAGGAGACAGTGTCAGGGGGATCCAGGAGGTTGAAGGGCTTCCCAGAGCAGCACTGACCTGAGCTTCTGTTGCGGAGATGCCATCAAGACCTTCCGATTCCAAATCTGATCAAAGGGGCAGGGGGAGTCGAAGGGCACTGAGGAGGGGGGCAGGGTTGGGGTGGTAGCCAGATGAGACCCCAGAGAGTTCGGGAGGAAGACTTCCCTAGTATTCTCCCTCCACCCCATTTGGGGTCATCACTGTTCCCCTTTGGTGCCATAGCCCTTCCCACATTTCAATATAGGGCAGAACATGGGGGGAATGAGCCTGGGAGTGGCCACAGGCTGAAAGGGACCTCAGTCAGGCCACTCCTGGAAGGGTCAGCGCAGCCATGAAGAGGCAGCAGGAAGGACGCCACTGGGGGTGCTTTTCTGACCCCTGTTCTGCCCTGGACCACCACGGCTGCCCACACCTTCCTCACGCAGACTCAGCACTGGCTTGATCTGCAGCCTTTCAGGCTTGGGCATCGGGGAATGACCTCAGCCCACAGGCATAACCTACTCACTCCTGAACGCCAGGCCCAAAGTCAGCCAACTCTGGACATGGGATTCCACAGACTCTGCCAACTCCAAGTATACAAAATCATCCTCTTCACATCCTGAGCCACAGTCCTGTGGCCTCCTGTGTTCCTCCCTCCTTGAAGGACGCCACCATCCACCTCATTGGAATCTTGGTGCCAGCCTTGCCCCCTGCCTCTCTTCCCAACGTCCAGTTGCCTCTCCTCCAACCCACTGGAGGCTTCAGGACTCCATCATTGCTCACTGGGACCACAGTAGCCCGGAATGGTCTCTCCCAGTCATTCCTTACGTACCCCACGCCAAAGGGAGATTAATTTCCAAGATGCAAATTAGATGATCTCCTTCTCCTATTTCAAATCCTGGGAAGGCTTCCCACAGCCCCAAACTAGACAATGCATATTGAGAACATTCATGAAATGGTACCAACATCCTCTCATTTAATCACACAACCTACTGAGGTAGCTTCTATTACTACCGCATTTTACAGATGAGAAAACTGAGGCTTCAGGAGATAAGCTGGCTTCCCCGAGGATCCGTAGCTAATACTCTTCAGAGCTGAGATTTGGACCCAGGCGGCCTGGCTTGCTGAACCCATGCTTTTACTCACCACACCAGTGTGTCCTAAAGTGAAGTATTTGTTGTGTTGGCTGGGAGATTCCTTTAAAAAAAAAGTAGTACAGATGAACAATTTTAATTTTCATAGAAATGTTTCCTTTTAAGGCTTTTGTTCTATTTTCTTTTATTTATAGCAAGGGATACTGGTTTCCCATTTATGGAGGTGATACAAAGTGACCCTTTAAAATTAATTTATTTTAAGGGAAAAGAGTAGCTAACTGAAAGCAAAGTACTAAGTACGTGACAGCCTGGGCGGAATGTGGAGCTGGGAAATGAGCGTCGGTGCACTCGCTGCGACGCTGTGCTTCTCGGGAGAAATGGCAGACTCTGCAGTACGCTTGCATGTGCTCTGGCCCCACTTGTTACGGACCAGGGTTCTTGACGTCCTTAATCAATAGAAATTGACCAGAGGCCAAACAAGAAATTCAGGCAAGGCTTTATTGGGACCCCTGCTGCAGCAGAGGGGAGTGAGAACAAGCAACAGATTCCCCTGCTCACTCGCTCCAAAGGGAGGGCAAGCTGGGTCCAGGGGTCATGCCTGAGGGGGGGCTTAGGGGGTTTGCCTACCCCTTCGGCGGTGTTGTGTGCAGGGGGCATGCCCGGTACCCTGCTTCTGCTCTCCATTCTTCAGAAGTGGCAATCGGGATTTTTGGTCTTTTTGTATCTTTTTGTCCATAATTTGCCCCAACTGTACATGCACGCAGTTATTTTTAGTCCCTTGTAGTTTCTTTGTATTTTGTCCAGGTGCAAGCATGGCAGCAAAGGGTCCCAGATTCCAGGTCCCAGCCTGTCTCACGCTTCACTCTGCAGACTGCCCCTTGCTTTCTCTTCTCTACCGACACTCCTTTCCTGGGGCCTCTGAACCACTTGCAGCTCCCCAAACACACCAGGCTTTGCCTTGCCTCCGTGCCTTTGTATACACAGTTCTTGCCACCTGGCGGCCCCTTCCTCCGTGGCTGTCGGGTGAACACTTGCTCTCCATTGGACTATTCACCAACCTCAGGCAGCACTCCCTTCTTGAAGCTTTTCTGACACCTCTCCCACCATTGTTCCCCCAGAGTCACCTGTCCTCACTTTGTTCTCCCTTCTCTCCCCAGGCTGTGAATTCCTAGAAGACAGGGACAGTCTTCTTTGGTCCAATGCCTGACACTCAGGAGGAGCTCAATAAACGTGTATGCAATTTGAATGAATGAATTCCATGGCAAGTCAGGTGGGGATAAGGCAGATTCCAGCTGGGAGGAATGGGGTGGGGGATTACAGCCTTTAAGGAGAAGGTGGGTATGGGCTCTTGAGCTGGATGTCGATGGCAGCATGGAGAACTGGGGAATTCAGTCTTCCAGACGCAGATGTAAAGGATCTGTATGGGAACTTATTTATTAAAGGGGAATGTCAATTTAGGGGAAAAGTCGATTTATTTAATAAATGATGCTGCCGTATCGGTGACCCATCGGGAAGAAAATAAAGCCAAATCCTTCCCTCTGACCTGACAACACCTACAAAATAGACCCCTGATGGATTAAAGTTTTAGAGTGAAAAATAAAAGCTAAAAATATTAGGAGAAAAGTTAGAAGAATAATTCTTTAACCTTGCGGGAACAGGAAACCCAGAAGCCATAAAAAAGAGAGAGAAAGGGACTTCCCTGGTGGTCCAGTAGTTAAGAATCCGCCTTCCACTGCAGGGGATGCAGGTTCGATCCCTGGTCAGGGAACTAAGATCCCACATGCCAAGGGGCAACTAAGCCTGCGTGCCTCAACTATTGAGCCCGTGTGCTCTAGATCCCACGCGCCACAACTAGAGAAGCCCGCGTGCCACAACAAAGAGCCCGTGTGCCACCATGAAGATCCTGCATGCCGCAACTAAGACCCAATGCAGCCAAATTAATTAATTAATTAATTAAAAAAGAAAAGACTTTCTCTTTAAAAAAAAAAGAGAGAGAGAAAGATTTGGTTACAGAAGAAAGTATTTCAGAGGGACATAAGTTTCCACAAACAAAATAGAAAGGTCAACAACACACTGAAAAAAAATACCTTTGCAACATGTGTAATAGACAAACGGTTAATATCCTTACTATGAAAAAAATTTTATAAACCAATAAGAAAAAGGCAAAAAATAAAAGAGTGGGCAGAAGTATAAACAAGCAGTTAACAGAAAATATATATGGAAAGTCAGTCAGCCTCAGCAGGTGTCAGAGAAACACAATTTAAAACAACAATGAGATATGTATTGTTAAAACTTATTTTATTGACGTATAGTTGATTTACAATGTTGTGTTAATTTCTGCTGTATAGCAAAGTGATTCAGCTATACATATATATATTCTTTTTCATATTCTTTTCCATTATGGTTTATCACAGGATATTGACTATAGTTCCCTGTGCTATACAATAGGACCTTGTTGTTTGTCCATTCTATATATAATAGTTTGCATCTGCTAATCCCAAACTCCCAATCCATCCCTCCTCCAACCCCTTGGCAACCACGAGTCTGTGCTCTACGTCTGATTTTGTTTCTGTTTTGTAGATAAGTTCATTTGTGTCATATTTTAGATTCCACATAGAAGTGATATCATATGGTATTTGTCTTTCTCTTTCTGACTTACTTCACTTAGTATGGTAATCTCTAGTTGCATCCATGTCGCTGCAAATGGCATTATTTCATTCTCTTTTATGGCTGAGTAGTATTCTATTGTATATATGTACCATATTTTCTTTACGCATTCGTCTGTTGATGGGCATTTAGGTTGTTTCCATGTCTTGGCTATTGTGAATAGTGCTGCTATGAACATAGGGGTGCTTGTGTCTTTTTGAATTATAGTTTTTTCTGGATATATGCCCGGGAGTGGGATTGCTGGGTCATATGGCAACTCTATTTATAGTTTTTTGAGGAACCTCCATACTGTTTTCTATAGTGGCTGCACCAATTTACATTCCCACCAACAAAGTAGGAGGTTCCCTTTTCTCCACACCCTCTCCAGCATTTGTTATTTGTAGATTTTGTAATGATGACCATTCTGATCGGTGTGAGGTGGTACCTCATTGTAGCTTTGATTTGCATTTCTCTAATAATTAGTGACGTTGAGTATCTTTTCATGTGACTGTTGTCCATCTGTATGTCTTCTTTGGAGAAATATCTATTTATGTCTTCTGCCCATTTTCCGATTGGGTTGTTTATGGTTTTTTTTGTTGTTGAGTTGTATGAGCTGTTTGTATATTTTGGAAATTAAGCCCTTGTCAGTTGCATGAGATATGTATTTTTTAAACTAGTAGACTTTATTTTTCAGAACAGTTTTAGACTTACAGAAAAAATTGAGCAGATAGAGAGTTCCCATAGGCACCCCTCCCCCCACCCCATACACGGTTTCCCCTGATATTAACAATTTATATTAGCATGGTGCATCTGTTACAATTAAAGAAACGATACTGGTATATTATTATTAACTAAAGTCCATACTTTATTCAGATCTTCCTAGTTTTTACATTCTTCTGTCTCAGGATCCCATCCAGGATACCTCATTACATTTAATCTCTTTAAGCTCCTCTTGGCTGTGACCTTTCCTCAGACAGTGCTTTTTTTTTTTTTTTTTTTTTTTTTGCGGTACGCGGGCCTCTCACTGTTGTGGCCTCTCCCATTGCAGAGACGCGCAGGCTCAGTGGCCATGGCTCACGGGCCCAGCCGCTCCGCGGCACGCGGGATCCTCCTGGACCGGGGCACAAACCTGTGTCCCCCGCATCGGCAGGCGGACTCTCAACCACTGCGCCACCAGGGAAGCCCTGTGCTTATTTTTGATGACTTGACAGTTTGAGAAGTATTGGTCAGGATTTTGTAGAATGCCCCTCTGCTGGAATTTGATCTTTTTCTCATAGGCGGGGGCTATGCCTTTTGGGGAGGTTGACCACAGAGGTAAAGCGCCATTCTTATCACATCATATCAAGGGTACATACGTAATAGGGAAGAACAAACCTGACTCCATATTGGATCTGTTTCTTTCACATTAACCTTTGTATTATATTGTTTTTGCTACAAGTTAATCAGTGAAATGATGTTGTGCAGAGCTTAAAGTATACGTAATGGCTCATCTCTGGGAAACCTGCCTCCATGCCTGAGCCTTAGCTCACAGGAAACATCCTGCCCAGGTCTGCAGGAAAGAAGAAATTAACACATCCCCTCCAGAGTCTGGCCGGAACTAGGAAATATTTGCAGTGACTTATCGCCTTTTTAACTTCACCTCCTCACTTCCCCCTCTTTGTTCTATAAAAGAAGCTGCGTCCAAACCCAGCCAGGAGGGCTCTTTGGGACGCTAGTCCACCACCTTCTCCGTCTGCTGGCTTTCCAAATAAAGCTGCTATTCCTTGCCCTGAACAACTCATCGTCTCATTGGCCTGTTGTGTGGCAAGCAGGACGAGCCAATTTGGACTCGGTCACAGACACTGTCAACGTGACTTATGACAGTTCTTGACTTAATTGCCAGGCTTTTTCCCTGTAAAATTATGCCTTTAGAAGGAAGTCGTTATGTGCAGCCCCCAGGTAAGGAGTGGGGGATTATACGTTTCTCTTTTAGGATGAAGTATCTACGTCATTTACTTGGAATTCTTCTGCACCGGAGATGTCTTTCTTCTTTCCCCATTTATTAATTTATTCAATCATGTATTTAAATCAGTATGGACTCATGGATATTTATTTTATACTTTGGGTTATAATCCAATACTCCTTTATTAATTTTGTTGCTTAAATTGCTGTGATGTAATTTTTACCCTTTGGATTGGAAAAATTAAAAGATTGATTTAACCACCAGGGCTACGGCAGCTGAGGGGTGCTGGCTGCCCAGGGTGTGTGTGACCTGCCAACCCTTTGGAACTGGAGTTGCATTTTCTGACTGAAGCACTGGAAGGAAAAAGAACATGAGCAGAGCAATGGATGTAGTCTAAGCCCATTTTTATATAAAAAAGAAGGAATATCTAAAAGTAGAAATCTCTCTCTCTCTCCCTCTGTCTCATGGCAGCCATACTGGCCCACCCTCAATCCATTCTCCCAAGGGGTCCTTGTGCAACCCCTTCCTATGCTCAGTGGCTTTTTGGTGCCCTTAGAATAACATTCGAACAGTGGCCTACAGTGCCCTCTATTGGGCCTCAACTCAAATGTCCCTCCTCTTGCAATTCCACCCAAAGCGGCCAGGTCTCTGACTCAGAACCCATCAATCCCAGCCCATCACCCCACCATTTCTCCCCCAGAGAACTCGTCACTGCCTGAAATATTCTTATTTACTCTCTATTGCATCTCCTCCCGCTTCTAGAATGTAAGCCCCTTGAGGGCAGTGGGCATCGTGGCTGTTGTCTTATTTTCCTCAGTAGCCCAGGCTTAGCACAGGGCCCGATGCACAGCAGGTTTCAATCCTACCTATTGAGTGAACAGCCTTAGAGCAATAAGGAAAGACAACACTCCTTCGACCACGTTAGTGATCTCAGGGATGTGGGGCTGGAAAGGGAGAGAGGAGATTCTCGACTTTCTCTTTAGATACCTCTGGTTTGTTTAGCTGTTACAAAGAACATGTAGTACTGTGGTTTGTAATTAAAAAGAAAATCCAATAAAGTTAATTTAAAAAAAGAAAAGAAAAGAAATAAATTCAAGTTTTCATTTCCTGGGGAAAAAAATGAGAAAAAAGCCGAAGGCTTTACGTGGGAAATCGTTGGTTGTTGGGGAGCACAGGTAGTCTCCTGAGTCTGGGGGACGGGGGTGCTGAAGATTGGAGGGTATGGTGTCTGAGGAGGGGTCTGGGTAGAAGGGGTGGGGGCAGAGGCGGGGCTGGGAGACCTGTCTGGAGTTGCCCGGATGTAGGTCGATTCCGGGTGGTTGGTGGGGAGCATGGCGGTGGGGGTGACTGGGAAATCCCAGGCCATCCCATGGCACCAGCACTGGGACTTAGCCAGCCCCATAATCCAGTCCCTGGCGCCAGCCCATTTTGGGGTCAATCATCTCCCCTCTCTTGGCTTCGGTTTTCCCAGCGACACAATAGGGATTGACGCAGGAGTCGCCAAGGTTCTCCCAGCTCGGATGACCACTTCAATGGGCGCTGACTCCTGGGGCCCTTTAGGGAACTTGTGTTTGGGCCGGAGTCCTGCGGGCATCCGCTTTCCCCCAACCATTGCAGAGCTCTGGACAGGCGGCCTCCGCCTCTGGCCAACAGAGGGCGCTGCGGCACCGCAGTACTTGGTTGGGCTCAGCGCGTCCCTGAGCCGTTTGCTGAAGCTGAGGTCCTCCTGGGTGTGCCCCGCAGTCCGCTGCCTCCCCATCCGTCAGATTCTTCTCTCCACAGCCCTGGTCACGACCGTGTCCACAGGTCTCGGGTGTCCGGTTCTCTGAGCCTGGGCCGAAGTGGGCAGACTGGATTTGGAGCCTGAAGGGGTTCAAGAAATCATTCCTTCCATGCACCTGCGTCTAATCTTCTGCTCCCCTGCTCTCTCCCTGCAGCCCTCCCCAAGCCCAAGAGCTGGCTGGGCTCCAGCCGAGATTTTCCCTCCTGGGATTCTGGCCATCTGGGCCATGCTCTCTGGAGCTACTGGGCACACGGATAGGACGAGAGGCCCTCAGCAGAACATCCAAGGACTCCAGCTGCCTGTTGGCCAAACCCCCAGCAGGCCCAGGAAAAGGGGCTCCCACTGATTCCGGGAGCCGGGCTGTGTGATCTGGAGGAATTCAGCTGCCACGCACACTGGGGAACTCCATGTTTCCCTTCCTCCCTGGACCTCTGCTGCCCCCAGGGCTCTCCCCAGCAGGACTGGGGGGCCCCGTGAGGCTGTTGCACCAGAGTATTTGGTGCGCGGTGGTGTGAGTGAGGCTTGGCCTGCTGCACGGAAACACATTCCAGGTCAAGCTTTCCAGCACGAGTGTCCGGCACTCACAGGATGACATGTGGGGTAGAGAGTGTCTCTCCATCCAGGTGCTCTGGGCTGGGATGCTGAATGGCTATGTGGGGTGGGGCTGAATAACCAGCATCCTGGCCCAGTGTGGACAGAGGCTTCACCCCGGGCCATCACCCTGTCTCCCCCTCCCCAGGTGGAATCCTATTCTCAGGGTGGTACCTACGAACCTCAGTCAGCTGTGGGGATTGGGCCAATGGGCAGCCCCTATTCAGGGTGTCATCAGTTGCTGAGTCCAGATGGAACACAGGCCTATGTGCTGTAGGGACACAGTAAGGGATGTGGGCATGTGCAAATAAACTGTATCAGGAAGTCGTGGGCTGGACATTTGATCTGTCTGCCCAGAACTGTCACATCCTGATCGGTGGTTAAGACTCTGCTAAATCCAGGTTCAAATCTAGATTCTGATACTTGCTCGCTGTGTGACCTTGGCAAGGAAGCTCCTAAATGCTATGTAAAGTGGGATAACAATATCTCCAACGACACAGGATGGCTGTAAGAATTAAATGATAAGGTATGTGGTAATAACTATAATAGTAAACACTGAGTAGTGCCAGCAAACTCTTCTAAGCATATTACGTGAGTTAATTCATTTAATCCTCACAAATGAGGTCTATCCCATTATTATCCCCATTTTGTAGATAGAGATATAACCCTTGCTGTGAAGGAACTTCTAGTCCAGTGGGGAGACAGAGAAGTGAGCAAAAATCCTTTGAGCAAAAATAATCTTTACTGTTCAATGAAATGAGAATTTAAGGCCATAACTGTTCAAGTTCTAATTGGCTTCTCATAATCCCCAACAGTGAGACCATTTTACAGACAAGGAAACTGAGACCCCGAGAGGCTGCAACAATCACCCCAAGGTGCACAGCAGAAGGGATGGAAGCAGCATTTTCTGATTCTTGTGCCTATTCTCTTCCCCTGAAAATGAACACAAAATATCATTTAAGTCGAAGTGCTCACCATGTAATTGCAATTTTCAGAAAAGTCTGTCCCCTCCATACAAATGAAAGGTTGCAGCCTCCAAGCCCCTAGGCATCCCCTGTACAGATATTTAGGACCAACCATGTCTCTCCACCCCACTGCGCTGCCTTTGGATGTTCAGAGTGAGGAACGAGATTACTTCTGCCTGGTAAGATTAGAGAAGGATTCACCTAGGAGGTGACATTCGAGGTGGGACTTGAAGGATGTATAGGAGTGTGCTGGGTGGACAGAGAAAGAGGCCCATCCAGGAAGAGGGCACAGCACAGCACAAAAAAAAGGTGTGAGTGTTTATGGTGGAGGAAGGCAGGGAGGTGTTCTTGGTGGGGAGCAGGGAGAAAAAGGTCAGAGGCAGGGCCACCCAAGGAAGCTGTGTTTGGGGACCAATAAGGGGAGGAGGCCTGGGGTGAGAGCAACAGAAATGATGCAGAAAATGCAGGATGGAGCCATATTTCAGGGAAGACAAAACTCTCAAGGACCGCTACTCTGACTGTGCTACTCTTACCACCAGGGACCCACTGGTGGTAAAACCACTGAAAACAGCCACCTGACCCGCGCTGTCTCCTCCCAGCCAATCACACGGGAGCGCCCTTGCTAGTCCTGCCCACTTGGGGGTCTGGGAGGGATCTATTGCTCAGGGCACTTCACTGGCAGCATCTGTGTGCAGCCCCCCAACTCCTACGTGAAGCTGAGTTGTGTTTGCTTGTGCACTGGGGCTGTGGGGGCATGTGTGTAGACAAATGTGTGTGAGTTTTGAGTGTGTGTGAGGACAGAAGCACGGGCATCTGTGCAGTTGCATGTGTGAGGTATACTCAGCACGTATTCCACAGGGCAAGGGGGAGGGTGCACAGGGATAAGAAACAGGACTCTGCACTTTTTTTTTTTTTTTTTTTTTGCGGTACGCGGGCCTCTCACTGTTGTGGCCTCTCCCGCTGCAGAGCACAGGCTCCAACGCGCAGGCTCAGCGGCCATGGCTCGTGGGCCCAGCCGCTCCGCGGCATGTGGTATCTTCCCGGACCGGGGCACGAACCCGTGTCCCCTGCATCGGCAGGCGGACTCTCAACCACTGCGCCACCAGGGAAGCCCAGGACTCTGCATTTTTGCATGTAGGTGGAGGCTGGTATACTCTTGTGCCTGTGTGCAGGAACAGGTGTGTGTAGGGAGGGGTCTGTGTGTGTGTGACTGTCCTTTAGGAGACACCTGGGTCAAGGGGAGACAGAGAGAAGCAAACTCCTAGAAAAGGCTCAGCGTCCTGTGAGATCCGAATTCCAGGGTTGTTTAGAAATGGCTAACCAGGAGGCACATGCAAATCAGATGTACGTGATATGCAAATAAGAAGGCTTCTTCCTGGTCTGGGCTGGGGCCCCAGGAATCTTCCCGGAACGCTGGGGGCAGAGACAGTGGAAAGTGGGGCTCTGGGGGCGCTGGGAGCGGAACTCCTAGTCACCTTCGTCTCTCCCAGCTCTTGGATTAAGGCTCAGAACCCCACGAGACCCCATGGCCATGGGATGCTTCCAGGTGTCACCCTGCCTAATTTCCAGATGTGGGTGCAACAGGGAGGGAGAAGGGCGAGAGGAGCTGGGGGAGCTGGGTGGGAGCTCCCAGGCCCACCGAGGAGAATGGATGTCACAGTGACAGCTGGCCCGGCCTGCATTCGCTGGTCAGGCACAGTTGTTCAGGCGCCAAAGCGAGGGATCAAGGGCAGACAGAAGGCCTGGCAGTGGGCAGGCAGGGCCCCTGGGGTCTTCCCTGGTGCTCAGAGCACAGACTGATGGAGCTGGGGAAGCCTCACACAGCCTTCTGCTGACACCTCCTTGTGTGCAGGGGACTCGAGGTCCAGGGAGGGCGGGCAGATTACCCAGCATGACCTCGTGGGGCAGACACTGGACCCAGTCTCCCCACTCCCCCGGGGGGTCTGCATCCTGACTCACGCACACATGTTGCAGGAGCAGTCACACAGCTGCACCTCACACCCTTGCAGACCCTCCATGCAGCCTGTGCACAGCACGTCACCAGCACTGAGGACCACGCCCCCATGACCACGCCCCCATGGTGACCACACCCATCTCCCGGGCCTGAACACAGGTACCAGGACACCTGCCCAAGGATGCGCACACAGTCCCCCACCCAGCCCTCTTCCCTTACACCCGTGCACATGTCTGCAGACAGGCCGGGGGCGGGGGGATGCATGGGGGTTTCCTCACCCCCACCAGCTCCCCAACACACTGCACTCACTGCTGGGCATGCTGCCAGCCCTGCTTCCCTGATCCAGTTTCAGATTCACACGCAGTTGGGGGTCCAGCTGCCTCCAGAGGAGGGGGGGTTGGTGTTTGCCTAACTCCTAGGTCATTTCTCCAGGTGATAGGCCTCTCCCCTGAGGGAGGGGCTGCCTCCTTTCCTCCACTGGGCTCCTGAAGGCAGAGGCTGTGTCTTCCCCGTCAGACAGACTGCCCGCCCCGCTCAGAGCCTGCAAAGGGCTCCGCACGATCCTAATGGCATGGGATGAGTGGACAAACGGCCTCGCCCCATGACTAAGCCAAAGGTCAAAGGTCAAACCTCATGCGTGCCAGGAGGGGATATCCAGCCGGACCAGGACGAAGTCCGGCCATCCCGGCGACAAGGGCAGGAGGTAGCCCCCGATGCCTCGGTCACAGGTCCCTCCTGCTGCCCAGCCAGATGGAGCCCTGGACAGCAGTGACCCAGGGCCTGTCCAGGGGCTCCTGCCCGTCCTTCCAGGAAGTCTTCCTCAGTGTCAGCCTCACATCCCTCGTGCTCTGCAGCATTTCCTCTCATTTGGCTTTCTGGCGCTCTCACATGAGGTCTCCTGACCTTACAGTTTTCTAAGATGATTGTCCCTGTTGGAATAAAAAAAGACTGAGGGCCAGAGGGACGGCAATGACCACCCCAGGCCCATCACCTTGTGGGTAAACAGGCTGATAGAATGGAAGAGCTTTGCCCTAGGCCCACAGGAATGGAGGGCAGAGGCTGGGGGCTCTGTCTCCCAGCTCTAGTTCCTAGATCCTCCTTGTTCTAGCAAAATCTCTCCAGTGTCTTCTTCCAACCCTGGTCCTGCCCCCTCAGGCCCCTCCTGAGGATGACTATGGACCTTCAGCTTCTGCCCAGCGCCCACCGGGGCCCTTTTAGCAGTCTCCCCTGACATGGGCAACTGAGTGAGCTTACAGCTGGGGGAGAGCAGGCAGGTAAGGTTGGAGCTGGGGGAGGGTGGTGAGCCCCAGCGGAGACCCTCCATGGGGAACTGATCCTCCCCTGGCCCGGTCACACCCCAAGAGATGCTTCTGAGATAGAGCGGGTGGTCCTGCCACCCTGGGAGCCGTGGGCTGGCTTCAGGAAATGGTGGGCGGCTGGCGAGTGTTTCAGAATGACATGACCCGCTCCCTCTGTTCCTGCCCCCTCAGGAAGGGTGGGGAGTGGGCAGGCGCCTGGCTGCCAGACCACAGCCCCAGGACCGGCAGGAAACAGACCCTCTCTTAGGGAGCCTCCAGCCTCATGGAGAAAACATTGTCCCGACCTCAGGCATCTGGAGTGTGGAGGGGAGACACAGCCCCTGCCCTCAGGGAGCTCAGGTCTAAAGCAGACAGCCCGTCCCACTTTCCTTTAATAATTCAGAAACCACCACTCTCAGTGCGGTTTGTGTCTTGTCTGTTTTTCCCCACCAGCTAAGATTTCCTCGAGGCCCTCACCTGGCTTGCTCGCGGCTGTCTCTCGCCCCCAGCAGATGTGTTGAGATGTGTTGGACTGAACAGGGCAGGAAGAGTCACAGTGCCGCTCAGGGAAACCCAGTGTTTCTCTGCTCTGCAGGTCCCATCAGTCACCAGGAACTACTGGTTTTCCTCCATAAAACATAGGCTTGGCCCTTGCCTGGGCTCCCTGCCTCCCCTCAGGCCAGCCTTTCCAATTTCGTCTCCTCACCGCAGCCAGAACCCACATCTGAACTGTCTCTTCTGGGCCCAAACCTCCCATGGCTCTCCATTGCCCTAGGAGACCATGCCCAGCTCCTTCTCTGGCATTCAGAGCCTTTCATACCTGGTCTCACAGGGCTTCCCTGCCTCATCCCAGCCTTGAACGTTCTCTCCAAGAGCCCCAAGCCTCTCTTCTCCCTCTGCTTGCCCCGGGGATGAAGGATGCCTGCTCTGTGCTCCTGTAACCTCATGTCTCTCTGAGCGTTTGTCAGCACTGCGAGGTCTCGGTCACGGGGCCTGGCGGCCACTCACCGTTAAGTCTCCGTCTGCTCAGTGGGACACAGACTCAGAGAGATGGACAAGTGGGTGCTCCCTGGCACCCTGGCCCTCCCCACGCTGCCTCTTATCCATCTGTCCAGGCCCCCAGCCAGCCCGCTCTGAATGCCTTCTTATCACCCGTCACAGCCTGGGATGATCTCGTTTGCTGATTGCTGACATGTTCCATGTCTGCCCCTGCCACCAGCGTGGGAGCTCGAGACGGCTCGGGTGTGTCTCTGCCTGGAGCGCGCTGGCCCTGCTGTCGCCCGAGCAGTGGCTGGCAGCCCTGTCTGAACGCTTACCGTGGCCCCCAGGGGTCTAGGCCCGTTTCTTTGCACAAAATGCATCTTGCTTCCTCTGAGCCCCAGGGAGGCAGCTCCGACATTCACTGCCATCTGACACACAGGTCAGCAGAGACCTCGGTATCTTGCCTGGGGACACGCTGTCAGCGGGTGGGGGACTGTGTCGGGAGCCCAGGCTTCACCCGCTGCATGTGCCTCGTCCAGAACAAGGGGACGCCCTCAGGACACCAAGGCCCTGGGGCCTCCTCCAGACCCTGCCTCCGCCACTTCTGCTCCTGCCTTAACTGGACGCGTTTCCTGTTTCTCTGCTTGGAGATCAAGGGGGAGCAGATGGACAGCAGTGACCAAGTCAGAGAGTGGCAGCAAGGTCAGACAGCAGAAAGAACTTCCAGACCCTGGCTCCTTGGGGACAAGACCCGTGTCTTGTTTCTAGGAAAATGAATGAACCTGCCCCCAGGGAGCAGGGAAAGATTCCCCTTGTCCAGCCAGGAGTCTGCTGGGTTGGCCGAGGGGCGGGGACATCCGGCTGGAGGCAGGGGAATGGCAGAGATGAGTGTATTGGGGACTGCTTGGAGCCCTGCTGGGAGAGAAGGGGTTAAGGCCTCCCCCCCAAGCCTGCTTGCTCAGGCCTCTGACCGGGGTGTATGCTTTGGCTCCGGGAGCCATTTCTGTTTGTCTGAGGTGTCCCCTTTTTGTCCTCCTTCCCAGGGCTATTGGCAGGCCCACTCTCCCACAGGCCGGCCAGCTGTGCAGCTGTCCGGGGCTGTGTCTGGGGCGATGGGGCGTGAGAACATCTGGGGCTGGGTGTGTCGAGCAGCGAGGCAGTGGGGCAGGGCCCCTGGGCCTGCTGTGGTCACACAGAGGGTCTCCCACCGCTCTGGGGGACACACCGCTGTGCCCCCCGGGCAGGAGAGCCCACACAGGGGATTTTCCTTCTCAGGGTGTGAAGGCAGAGGGAGGGTGCTGGCTCTGGGCTAGGCGCACAGGAGGGGCACGTGCTGATAGCCTTTGCTATTAGAGAGGATGTGATCTGGGGACAGGAAGGCTGCTTTCAGGCTGAATCCGGGGGCACTCTCCTGCTTCCTCCTTTCTCTGCTGGGGTGTGATATACCGGCCACCTTCACCGCCCCCAGGCCTCCTTGGACTCACCAGACTAGGTCGGAACCCAGATCTACGCTCATACAATACCCTCTTCTCTCCTCCGACCTCATATTCCAGATGGAATTGATGATTTGGTTGATATCTGTGTCCCTGACTCATCTCGCAGATCCCTGAAATCCCCTCTCTGCTGATTCAGTATTGCGTTCACAGCGCCAAACTGTGAGCATCTGGCTCGTAGTGGGGGCTCAGTTTAGAGAGGAGGACAGGCCTCCCCGGCTGTGTCCATGGCAGGATAGCGTGTCTTTCCCCGGCTCACAGAAGTTCACGTTCATGGCTCCCCATCGCCGCCCCAGCCTGCCGTGCTCAGCCCTCCTGCATCTGCCTTCTAGCCTGGTCCTTCCATCTAAAGCCTTGTGGTCGGTCAACAGCCACACGGTTCCCCAAATTCACCTCGGTCAGGTTGTCCCTCGGCGAGCGCAGCCCTTTCCCTACCCACTCCCAACCTTGGTTGCCTTCAAAATCCCACCAGACTCAGCTCAGATCATCCCTCCCTTCAGAAGCTTTCCTGGACTCTCCTAAAGGTCTAAAGTGACTTCTTTATGGGGTTGGCCTCACCCTTGAGGATGGGGGTCCCAGCCTCCCCACCTGCCCCTACCCCCCCTACCCCCCGCATGCCTCGTGCCCACTCACAGCTCTTTGCTGACTGGAAGGCAAAAAAAGAAGAGTCCATACTGGCCCCTGCCCAGGCTCTCACTGCCACAGTCCAGAGATGGCAGAGCTTTGAGGAAGGAGGGTGGCCACGTTATAAAGACCCTCAGTGGGTGGCATGGGCAGAGGCAAGGCTAAGGGGACACCCCGTGAGTCAAACCCTTGCGTATAATCCCTTCCCCATGAGCATGGTCAGAACCTGTGACTTGCTTCTAGCCAATAGACTATGACGAACACGGAGGGGTTTTGCAGCTGTAGTTAAGTTCCAAATCTTTTGATTATGAGTTCTCCAAAGGGAGCTGATTCTGGGTGGGCCTGGCTTAATCAGATAAGAGCTCTTAAAAGGGAGAATGAAGCCCTCCCTGAGGTCAGAGAGATTCTCTTGTTGGTCTTTCTTGAAGAAGTAACCTGGCCTGTAGTGAGAGGGCCTGGGAGAGGGCCACCTGGCAAAGAACTGTGGGCAGCCTCTGGGAGCTGAGAGCAGCCTCCGGCTGGCAGCCAGGAAGAAAACTGGAACCTCAGTCCTGCAGCCTTAGGAGCTGCACTCTGCCAACGACCTTGCGAGCTCGGAAGACACCAAACTCAGGCAGGAATGCAGCCTGGCCGACCCCTCGACTGCAGCCTGTGAGACCCAAGCGGAGCATCCAGCTAAGCTGGACCCGGACTCTGACCCATGGAAACTGTGAGCTAATAAACGGGCATCGTTTTCGGTTGCCAAATTGTGGCGCTTGGTACTCAGCGACTAGCCCAGGTGGGCTTGAGAACAACGAGGCTCAGGGAGAATGCTGGGGGGAGGGTCATGGGCTATGAGAGAACCTGGAGGAGAGGGGGCTGAATTCAGGCCTTCACATCCCACCTGCCGCTGGTTTGACCCGGCCCAGTCCCCACCCATCTCCACCTCCAGACCTGGCCTGGCTGAATCGGGTGTTTGGTCCGGTGATCTATGTGGAATCCAACTGGTCTCAGTGGGGGCCTCGGCGGGGGGTGGGGGGGGCGGTGTACATAGTTTGAGGGTCCTAGTGTCTCTGGGTCTCCTTGAACTCAGACCAAAGTTGGCAGAAGGATAACTGTATCCCAAATACCCTCCCAACCCTAACACCAACTGCAAGGCCCCAGATTACCACAGAGGCAGGTGAAACACGGATCCTCTCCCCCATCACCCCCTACCGAGCCCTGGCGCCCGCCTGTGGCCCAGACGCCCCGGAGCAGACAGCTGCTACTCCCTCAGCTCTGCTACTGTTGTTGGGACCAGGCAGAATTTGGGGGGAAGAGTTCCCAGCCTCCATGGTGGGTCGGCAGCTGGGGCTCCAGATGTGGGGGAGCCCCAAGCCTAGGGATAGCATTACACCCAAGTGGCTAGTCTGCTTTCCCAGGAGGGATGTCTGGGATTTGAGAATCTGGGAGGGGGCTACTTCTTACTCTCCCCTGCCCCCAGCTCTGCTCCTAGGCCCCCTCCTGGGTATGGGTAACTTGGAATCAGCTAAACACAGGGTTTAGCAAGTGGGCCTGGGTCCCCAACCAATAGGCGTGCAAACCACCACCCCCTTTGGGTCCTTCCTGCCCCTGAAGGGAACCTGAACCAGATGTCCCCAGACCTTTCCGGAAGCCTCCAGCCAGAGCAGCTGTGAGAGGAGGCTGAGCCCCTCTCCAAGTCCTTCCTTTTGTCCACAGTGAATGCGCCAGGATTTGGTTTCTCCACTCACACCCCCTCCCTGCCCCCTGGCCCAGGGCTCCCATCCATCCTGTCTCAGTCTGGGCCTCTCCAGGATGCAAAGAGGCCATCTCAAGTTCCGTTGTTAGGGCGCCTGCCCTTTGATCTGTCCCCTCCTCCTGCCCCAGGGACCCCAAGGTGCCCTGGAGAAAGCTCCGTCCGGGGACAGCACCCAGAGATAAGACCTGGGATGGGGGGGAGCCCAGGGTACGGCAGACTTTAAAGGGATGCTGACAGCTGCCCCCTCCCAAACGTACCTCTGCCTGCCTACCTGGGCTCCTTCCCTCCACGTTTGCCTGTGCTCTCCCCAGGCCTCAACTCCCCAGGCACTCTTGGGTGAAAGATGTCCGTGGCCTTTCAGAATGGAATCCCAGACCACCTGCTGCCAAAGAATCAGCTGGGACTCAGAGGCCCAGCCCAACTGAATCCAATCTCCATCTCCCGTAGGGGGCAGGGGGCTGGGCTTCTGAATGTTCAGCAAGTTGCCAGGTTGACACTACAGGCCACAACAGTTCTGACCCCCAGAATCTTCAGGGGCACAAGAAGGTACCTCCCATGAGACACCGCCTCTGCTCCCCTGCTCTCGGCACCACGTGGGGCACCAGGCGGGAGCTCTGGGCTCCTGGGAGGCCTCCAAGGCTAAGCCTCTCACATAACAGGGGCTCCACTCAGCCTTCTGGAGGGAAGAGGCCCTTCTGGGCCCAGGAAAACCCAGTTGTTCCCACTTTTCTGCTACTCCTGGGAGCTGTGAGCCTCCAGCAGGGTCCCTTGACCTAGGCCCCTGCAAGCCCCTCTCTCCCCTCTTTATCTTTCTTGCCGGGCTCTCAGAGCAGGGCAAGTTGCAAGCAGTTCAGAGTTTGAGCTCCTGGGTCACACAGAGCCAGATTCAGCCGTGGCTTTACCATGCACCAGTTGTGCCCCAGGGTGATTCACTGGGCCTCCCGGGGTCTCCTTTCCTCAGCTCCACCCTGGATCCCACGCCTCTTCCATCTGCTCTTCTATAGCCATGTGACTTTCTCTCCCTTGCTCCCCTTTCTCTCTTCTGTTTCCTACTGGCATGAGCCCCCAAACCCTGCCCTGCGGTCCCCCTCCATGCCCGGCACATTTCATTCTGCCTAACATGTCCTCGCCCTCCTGCACCCTGGCAGGGTCATCTTAGACTCAGCAAGGAGGCATGTGTGGAGAGGGAGATCATCAGAAGTCTTGATAAACGGCAAGATTTTTTTTTTTTTGGTGTGCCGCGCGGCATGTGGGATGGGATCGAACCCGTGCCCCCTGCAGTGGAAGCGTGGAGTCTTAACCACTGGACCGCCAGGGAAGTCCCAGATAAATGGCAAGATTTAAAGATGGCGTAACAGGGATCGTGTTCGCCCACCTTCTCCAAACAACCCAAAACACCGGACAGGATATGTGAAACAATGTTGTCAAGGCGCTGGACATCAGGCGGTGAAGGCAGTAATCCCTGAGAGATAGGAAACTGGGCCCTGAGTTTCCCCAGCTCCTGCCTGGGGAGGGTTTTCAGGCTGTGCACGGGGAGAGACTGAGGCAGAGCCTGAGGGGCTCCTGCAGAGGAGGAGTGGAGGTGAGTCCAGGGAGACCAAGGAGTCTAGAGTTAACAGGAAATGGTACCTGAGAGGAGAGACCTGCTCAGAGGTCACCCCCAGATCTGCAGAGGAGACCCCTCAGGTGTTCCGCAGAGAACCGATCAGCGCATGTGGGTGAGAAAACCACCCCTGGCCGGGAAAGACAATCCAAAAGGATTAGAGAGCAGTGTCCGTCAAGGAATAGTGCCTGTTCCCACCAGCCAGACTGGAAAAAGCCATAATTCACGCAGCATTGAGTAGACTACCAAGGAAGGTGTTACTTCAGTGATGGGGAATGATTAGACTGAGTACCGCTCTGGAACAAAGTTGGAGATCTAATGCTACCTGATTTCAAGACTTAATTATAAAGCTGTAGTAATCAAGACAATATAGTATTGGCACAGAGATAGACAAATAGATCAATGGAACAGAACAGAGTCCAGAAATAACCCACACATATACGGGCAACTGATTCTTAATAAAGGTACAGAGGCAATTCAGTGGAGAAAGCGTCGTCTTTGCAAGAAATGGTGCTGGAATGATTAGACAGTTCTATGCCAAAAAACCCCCAAGCCAAAACCCAAAAATCTTTTTTTTTTTTTTTTTTGTGGTACGCGGGCCTCTCACTGTTGTGGCCTCTCCCGTTGCGGAGCACAGGCTCCGGACGTGCAGGCTCAGCGGCCATGGGTCACGGGCCCAGCCGCTCCGCGGCATGTGGGATCTTCCCGGACCGGGGCACGAACCCGTGTCCCCTGCATTGGCAGGCGGACTCTCAACCACTGCACCACCAGGGAAGCCCCACCCAAAATCTTTGACTCATATGATACATCACATACAAAATAAACTCAAAATCTGTCATAGACCTGAACGTAAAATTATAAAACTTCTAGAAGAAAATGAAAGATTTTTATTATATTGATAAAATATTAATTATTAATATTAATAAAATATAATTCATTTTATAACCTTGAGTTAGGCAAACATTTCTGGGATATGACACCAAAACCAGGATTCATAAAAGAACAAGTGGATACATTGGACTTCACCAAAATAAAATTCTTCTTTTCAGGAGATACTGTTAAGAGAATGAAAAGACAAGTCACAGACTGGGAAAAATTATTGGCAAAACACATTTCTTTTTTTTTTTTTTTTTTTTATTTTTTATTTTTTTTTCAAAACACATTTCTAAAAAAGGACTTGTATCCAAAATATATAAAGAACGCTTAAAACTTGACAGTAAGAAAACAAGCCAACCAATTAAGAAATGGCAAATGATATGGACAGACACCTTCCCAAAGAAAATACATAGATGGCAACTAAGTATATGAAAACACACTCAACATCATTTGTCATTAGGAAATTGCAAATTAAAACGCAAATGGTATATCTATTAGAATGGCTAAAATTTAAAAAACTGACAGTACCAACTGCTGGCAAGGATATGGAACAATAGGAAGTCTCATTGATCGCTGGTGGGATTGCAAAGTGGTACAGCCCCTTTGGAAGACAGTATAGCAGTTTTATACAAAGCTAAATATATGATCCAGCAATCACCCTTCTACGTATTTACCCAGTTGATTTGAAAACTGTATGTCCACACAAAGAGCTACATGAAAATGTTTTTAGCAACTTTATTTATAATTTCCAAAAACTGGAAGCTATCAAGATGTTTCGGTGAGTTAATGGATAAACAAACCGTGTACATCTATTCGGGGGAATATTATTCAGTGATGAAAGAAAAGTCATGGATGAATTTTAAATGCATATTTTTAAGTCAAAAAAGCCCATCTGAAAAGGCTACATATTGTATGATTCCAATTATATGATTCTGGAAAGGCAAAACTATAGTGATAGTAAAAAGATCAATGTTTGCAAGGAGTTTGTGAGGAGGAAGGAAGGGTTGAACAGGTGAAGCACAGGGGATTTTGTTTTAGGATAGTGATACTGTAATTCTGGACACATGACACTATGCATTTGTCAAAACCCATATTACCTTACAGCACAAAGAGTGAACTGTAATGCATACAAATTTACAAAATCATCTAGGAAGTTGAGAGCTCTCAGGAAATTGTTCTGAACCAAACTTGGGTCCACTCCCCCACGTGCAGCAAAATCAATTTACTGACACCAGGTTGTGGTGAAGGAAAGTGCAGTGTTTATTGCAGACGCCAAGCAGAGTCCAGGCAGCTAGTGCTCAAAAGACCTGAACTCCCCAATGGCTTCCAGGGAAAGGTTTTAATTTTGTTATTTTTATTTTTGAAATATCTATTTATTTATTTGTTTGTTTGTTTAGGTTGTACCGGGAATTAGTTGTGGTGTGCGGGATCTTTAGTTGTGGCATGCAGACTTCTTAGTTGTGGCATGCAGACTTCTTAGTTGCGGCATACAGACTTCTCAGTTGCAGCATGCATGCCGGATCTAAGTTCTCTGACCAGGGATCAAACCCAGGCCCCCTGCACTGGGAGCGTGCGGTCTTACCCACTGGACCACCAGGGAAGTCCCTCAGGGAAAGGTTTTTAAAGACAGGCTGAGGGAGGGGGTTGTGGGTGTGTGATCAACTCTTGGGCATTTTTCTGATTGGTTGGTGGTGAGGTAATCAGGAGTCAACATCATCAACCTTCTAGTTCCTTCTAGTTCCAACCAGTCGGGGTCTATGGCTTGTGGGCAGCATACAGTTAACTTTTTCCACCTGGTTTCAGTATCTGCAAAACTGCTAAAGGATATGGCTCAGAATATTGTCTATAGCCCTTTAGGAGGAAATAAGAGTCCTTGATTTTGTTTAATGGCAAAACTATTATTATTTTGTCTTGCTTGACTGGTTTCCTTTCTTTCTGCATTTTCTCACATTTCTGATTAAACTTATTCTTTGGAACTTGGGGAAGGCCTAGGAGGCTAAACAAGAGGCAGGCAGAGGACATGGGAGGGGGTCTGTCCTGGGAAGGCCCCATAGGGTCCTGCTCAGTTACAAAAGAATGCAGATTGTGACAAAATAATCTATTACAAATGTATGAAACAACCCACTAAAGGAGATGGGGAGAAAGAGTTCTGGGAAATATGGGAATGAGTTTCATGTGTAAGACTAAAGTCAGAAGAAACTGGACATTAGCACTGGTTCTAGTTGATAAAGTTATTTTCTGGAGGGGTACAGGTTCACAATTCTGATACTGGTACGTATGTATACTGGAACTGAGCAACTAAATAAATGGGTAGTGAGTGTAGGAGCCGGGTTTCTTACTGTGTAGTGGTATAGGTGAGCAAGGAGAGGAGGCTAGAATGACAGAACAATTTGTGGGTTAGAGTTGGAGCCATTAGTATAAACTCATGTTTAGCTTAAATAGATACAGATGGTTATATATAGAAATATTTACAGACATATCTATATACATGGGTTAGTATACATATATTTCTTTGCTATGTCAACTGAGAGGGCCCAGAAGAAACCACACCCATTAGAAATGAGCACACTTAGACACAGACCTACTAGAGAACGGACTTGAGGATATGGGGAGGGGGAAGGGTAAGCTGTGACAAAGTGAGAGAGTGGCATGGACGTATATACACTACCAAACGTAAGGTAGGTAGCTAGTGGGAAGCAGCCGCATAGCACAGGGAGATCAGCTCGGTGCTCTGTGACTGCCTGGAGGGGTGGGATAGGGAGGGTGGGAGGGAGGGAGACGCAAGAGGGAAGAGATATGGGAACATATGTATATGTATAACTGATTCACTTTGTTATAAAGCAGAAACTAACACACCATTGTAAAGCAATTATACTCCAATAAAGATGTTACCAAAAAAAGAAAAGAAAGGAGCACACTTCATGTCCAGATCTTGGTTTCTAATACCATTCTCCAATAAAAGGAACTGGGGATTCTTAGAAAAATGATTGCTTTGAGGACTTGGGCAGGAAATACACAAGATGAGCCTGAAGAAGCTTGTAGTGCCAGAGGTAAGAAAATGCTCAAACAAAACAAATAAACAACCTCCCCACACACACAGTCATGAAGATATGTCAAAGGAACACAGGACCTAACTGAAGGAGCTCCCAATGGCCAAAGCTGGAATAATTTGCACAACAAAATCAGTGAAGTAGTGTTGGATTATAACTCAATGTATAAAATATCAATAAATATCCATGAGTCCATACTGATATAAATAAATTATTGAGTAAGTAAATAAATGGGGGAGAATAGACAAATCTCTCATGCAGAAGAAGTCTAAATAACATATACCCTACTCTTGAGGTAGAGCATAGTTTCCCATCCCTTAAGTGTGAGCTCCTTCCAGAAAGTGCAGTATGGAAAGGTGGGGGGGAATGTGTAATTTTACAGTAGAAACACATGACAAACATTACCTCAGCTAGGTGATCAAGGTTAACATCCCAGTGATAAGTAACGCTAGTATTATGTACTCTTGATATAATGTGATAAAAATGGCACTCCCCCCACAAACCCATAACCCCAGTCTAATCATGAAAAAAACATTAGACAAATCCCAGTGGAGGGACATTCTACGGAATACTTGACCAGTACTCCTCAAACTCTCAAGGTTATTAATACAAGGCAAGTCTGAGAAGTTGTTACAGCCTAAGAAGCCTAAGAAGACTAATGTAGTGTCATGGATGGGATATTGAAACAGAAAAAGGACATTAAATAAAAAGTAAGGAAATCTGAATAAAGTATGGGCCTTAATATTAATGTAGCAATATTGGTTTATTAATTGTAACAAATGTTACAAATATTAATGTACCAGGGAAAACTGGGTGTGGGATATGTGGGAACTCTCTGCACTATTTTTCTGTAAATGTAACACTATTCTAAAATTAAAAGCTTATTTTTTTTAAAATTATGTGTTTTATTTATTTATTTTTGGCTGCATTAGATCTTCGTTGCAGTGTGTGGGCTTCTCATCGCGGTGGCTTCTCTTGTTGTAGAGCACAGGCTGTAGGCACGCGGGCTTCAGTAGTTGTGGCTGGCGGGCTCTAGAGGGCAGGCTTGGTAGTTGTGGTGCACGGGCTTAGCTGCTCCACGGCATGTGGGATCTTCCCAGACCAGGGATCGAACCTGTGTCCCCTGCATTGGCAGGCGGATTCTTAACCACTGCAAAAGTTTATTTTTTTTAAAGACAAGAAAATATTTCTAAAGCCTATATCTCATAAAGGACTTGAATCTAGAAATACATAAAGAACTCTCAAAACAGTAAGAAAACAAATAGCTAGTGGGAAGCAGCCGCATAGCACCAATAAAAAAGTGGGCAAAAGATCTGAAGAGATTTTTTTTTAAGGAAGATATATAGATGGAAAATAAGCATATGAAAAGTTGCTTAACAATATTAGTCATTAGGGAAATGCAAATTAAAACTACCATGAGATACCACAACTTACCTATTAATGGCTAAAATTTTAGAATTAGAAACTGATTATACTAAGTGTCAGCAAGGATATGGAGGAATTGGGACTCTCATACACGGTTAAGGGAATGTAAAATGGTACAATCACTTTGGAAAACTGACAGTTTCTTAAAAGTTAAGTATACACCTACCATATGATCCAGCCATTCCACTCTGACGTGTCTATCAAGAGAAAAGAGAATATAAAAAGATATACAGGGCTTCCCTGGTGGCGCATTGGTTAAGAATCTGCCTGCCAGTGCAGGGGACACAGGTTCGAGTCCTGGTCCGGGAAGATCCCACGTGCTGTGGAACAACTAAGCCCATGCTTCACAACAAGAGAAGCCACCGCAATGGGAAGCTTGTGCACAGCAATGAAGAGTAGCCCCTGCTCACCGCAGCTAGAGAAAGCCGCACACAGCAATGAAGACCCAACGCAGCCTAAATAAATAAATAGAAGAATAAACTATTAATAAATAAAATAAAAGAATAAACTATTAATTAATTAATTAATTTTAAAAAAGGTATACAAAGACTTACACATGGAAGTTCACAGCAGTTTTACTTGTAGTAGCCAAAATCTGGAGACAACACAAATGTTTCATTCAACAATTGAGTGGATAAACAAACTGAAGTACAATGCAATATTACACTGCAATAAAAAGGAATAAACTACTGATACTGCCAACAACATGTATGAACCTCAAAATAATTATTCTGAGTGAAAGGAGCCAGACCAAAAAACAAGCAAGCGAAAAACCTGGCACATGCTAGACGATCCCATTTATAGAAAACTCTAGAAAACAGAAACTAACCTATGGTAACAGAAAGCAGATCAGTAACTGCACTGGGGGTAACGGGAAGGAGGGATTTAAAAGAGCAAAAGGAGGACTTCCCTGGTGGTGCAGTGGTTGGGAGTCCGCCTGCCAGTGCGGGCGATAAGGGTTCTAAGCCCTGGTCCCGGAAGATCCCACATGCCGCGAGGCAGCTGGGCCCGTGCACCACAGCTACCGAGCCTGTGCTCTAGAGCCCGTGAGCCACAGCTACTGAGTCTGTGGGCCACAACTGCTGAAGCCCGTGTGCCTAGAGCCCGTGCTCTGCAACAAGAGAAACCACCGCAATGAGAAGCCCGCGCACCGTGACGAAGAGTAGCCCCTGCTCGCTGCAACTAGAGAAAGCCCGCGCACAGCAACGAAGACCCAACGCAGCCAAAAATAAATAAATAAATAAATTTAGAAAAAGATATATATTAAAAAAAGAAAAAAAGAGCATAAGGAAACTTTTAGGGGCGATGGATACATTCTCTATCCTGATTATGGTGAGAGGTTCACAGTTGTATACATATGTCAAAACTACCAAGTTGCATACTTTAAAATATGTGCAGTTTATTATATGTCAATTATACCTCAATAAAGAAAAAAATTTAAAGAAAACCAAAAAAAAATTCTTCAGTTGAAATTTATAATGAAAATTATTTAAACACTTATAATTTAACTAAGCAATATATGCATATGGTTAAAAAATTAAACAGAAGAGATTAAAGAGAAAAACAATTCTCCCTGTCCCAATCTGAGGTCCTCCTCTCCGTTTTTTGTTTTTTGTTTTTTTTTTTTTGCGATAAGCGGGCCTCTCACTGTTGTGGCCTCTCCCGTTGCGGAGCATGGCTCCAGACGCGCAGGCTCAGCGGCCATGGCTCACGGGCCCAGCCGCTCCGCGGCATGTGGGATCTTCCCGGACCGGGGCACGAACTCGTGTCCCCTGCATCGGCAGGCGGACTCTCAACCACTGCTCCACCAGGGAAGCCCTAAAACTGCTTTTTGAATTATATACGTATATATATTAAAAAACAATACAGAGCTCTGAGGGAGGAACTTTTGTTATTGTTGCTTTGGTTTTGGAGGGGTGATGTAGATAAAGAAGGAATTCTTGTTGCATTTTGAGCGCGTTGAGCTGGAGGTATGAGTAGAACATGCAAAAGGCAGTGTTTACAGGCAACCAGAAAGCTGAGGAAATCAGGAGACAGATGGTGCTGAGGTAACAGACTTGGGAGCCATTTAGAGTGGGGACGTGAGCCAGGAAGACAGCAGGGCTAGAGAGAATAAAAGGCCCAGAAGGGGACCCAGTGCTTTGGTCCTGGGGCAGTCATTGGGCAGAGGAGCAGGTGGAGAGGTAGCTGTGTCCTGGCAGCTCAGGGGGCACAGCGTTTCGGGGGCAACCAGGCCCTTGGAGCACAGGGGCAGGGAGGCTGGGAGGGTGAAGCCTGGGAGCACCCAAGGGGTCCCACAAGGAGGGAGGCCAGCTTGGGGCGGGACGGGGGTGGGGAGGTGGAGGTCAGCAGGGTTGGTTGAGGGTGGGAGGGAGGAGGGGGTGAACTTCTTTCTCCCAGCCTCTGGAGTTAGACGGGGAAGGCGAGAGGACAGAGGCTTGAGAGGGTGGCGGGCTCAGAGAAGGTGTCCTAGGATGCGGGAAGCGGGAGCGTGTTTATAGACTGAGGGGACTGACTCCGAGAGAACCCAGAGCACAGGTGGAGGAGTTAGGGGCTTCTTCGGGCTCGTTTCCATATATCGTAGAAAAAGTCTTACTCCAACTCTTAAAAACATTTTGGGGGTTAAATACCCATAATTCCACCTTTCAACTTGCTCGACGATTCAGTTTTAGTCTGATGTAAAGAAGTTTTTCCCGGCAGAGAGAGAAGGGGGCTCCAAGGAGGTCCCGTCCCAAAACCTCTCTTCTCAGAGACAGTAGCCTAGGGGGCCGGGTGGGGGAAGACTGGGCGCTGAAGACTCCAACAGCCGCAGGGGATTTAACATCGAATTCATCCCAAGTGAAAAACAACATTGCCGGGACCGCCCCTTCTCCAGGCACCTCTGAACCCGCGCCTGGAGGGGGCTGGGAGGACCTTGTGCGTGGGGCCCCGCGCGTGGGGGAGGCCGGGCTCTAATTGAATCCAGGGGCCTCGAGACCCAGGCCAATGGCTTTTCCCGGCCTAATTAGAAGGATTGTTTTTTTTTTTTTTTTTAACCCAGTTAACAAATCCATATGGTCTGCGATTCATTTCTCAGGATCTTTACCCTCCTGAAGTCGTAAATGTCGAGGGCGTTTTAGCACCCGAGGATTGGGAAGGGGGAGGGCCCACAGGCCTAGTTTTCCCGGCTGGAGCCTCCGGAGCCGGGTCCAGGAGGAGGAGGCCCTCCAGCACCGGGGTCCTACCCTCCCCCAGCCGCTCAGCCACCCTGCTCCATGGGCCAGTCCTGGCAGGCGCCTCCGCCCCCACCCACGCCGGCCGCTGGGTCTCCCCAGGCCTTTCCTCCGGCCAAAAATTCCCGGCCCAGCCCTTCTTGCGAGCCCGTTTCGGCTCACACAGGTCGCCATCCCTCTGCCCACCCCACCCCTGCCTAGCATCGAGGCCCACTGCTCTTCCTCTCTCTGCCGACTCCAAGTGCGACCTGTTTCTGCCATCAGATTGGGAACTGACTAGAGACCAGAATCATGCCTTTCCCATCACTCTGGGGGCTTCTTAACAGTTGTTGCCAGTAATTTTTGTCTGCTCCAAATTGCAGAAGACACCGAGGTTAGACCTGAGGCGGGCAGAAGGGAGAGGGCGGCCCTTTGCTATTTATATAGGGATGGCCCCGGGTGCCAGAAAGACTGGAACCTGGGAGCCAGACCCCGGAGTCACCTTCCACAGGCATCACTGGCTGGCTCACGGCCACCCCCCCCCCCACCCCCGCCAAGGGCCTCAGGTCCTCCTCATCAGAGCCAAGGCAGGGAGGGAGGGAGACTAGGGGTTTGTTGAAAAAAACAGGAACGAGGAGTCCCTTCTGGCCAGTGGCCAGTGACCTTGCTCAGGGCCTCCAAAGCTAGGAGATGACTTTCGGAGACCTGGTGAGGCGGGAGATAGATGGGCTCCAGGTTAGACATTTACAAATGGCCCCCTTGTTTACATTTCCTGGGGCAGGAGAAAAGTGGGCCTCAGGCCAGACACTTACAAACTAGCCTCCTGTTTGCATTTCCTGAGACAGGAGATAGGTGGGCTCCAGGTAGGCATTTGCAATCAGCCTCCTGTTTACTCTCCGAAATGGAAGTAACAACAGGAATAGGGTAAACACCCAGGCTTTGTCTCCTCTGGACACCTTAAGATAACAGCCACGGCAGGAACAAAGAGGGGCTAAACCTCGTCTGAGTAAGGGATCAAGAGATCACCTACCACCCCCCCCACCTTGGGGCAAGGGAGACACTACAAATGCGCAAAAAAGTCTCCTTGGGGGTCAAAAATCAGGGCACGCCAGGCCGTAATGAGTCTTGCTTTTCCCAGATGCCTTTGCGGCGAGATCCACCTTGGCTGACAGGTGTGTGTACAGCTGGGGTGGTGGGGTGGGTCCTGAGTCAAATTAGCCGGGGGGGGGGGGGGGGGGGGGGTGGGAGACACGACAAAACAAGACAATTGGCCAGAGGGAAGACAAAGACCCAGAAAACTTCCCCTTTATAAAGGATTTAAACTTCCCAAAGGCATGACTCTGTCAGAGTTCGCCCGTGTGTGTTTCCCCACGTACTCTGCTTTTCCAATAAATGTTTTACTTTTCTCATTACCTTCCACCTCCTAGTCAGAATTCATTCCTTTTTTTTTTTTTTTGCGGTACGCGGGCTTCACACTATTGTGGCCTCTCTCGTTGCGGAGCACAGGTTCCGGACGTGCAGGCTCAGCGGCCATGGCTTACTGGCCCAGCCACTCCGCGGCATGTGGGATCTTCCCGGACCGGGGCGCGAACCCGTGTCCCCTGCATCGGCAGGCGGACTCTCGACCACTGCGCCACCAGGGAAGCCCTGAATTCATTCTTGTCAACACAGGCAAGGACTGGAGATTTAGGCCCTAGCCCCTGGCCTCTGAGGTCTAGCTGTTAGGGCTCCTGGTCAGGGAACTAAGATCTTGCTTCCAGCTACAGTTTGCTGCTGCTGCTTACTGTAAAGCTACCACTCACTGCTGCGTGCATCCGAAATCACTAGGAGTGCATGGGTGGGGAGGAAGGAGTCTGCTTTCTGCCCCTGAATCCTCCAGAACTTGCTGGCTTCAGGAGTTCGTTTGTAGAGAATATCTTGCCCTTGAGAACCTGCCCCGCAAAGGGGACTCTGAGAAGAGTCCAGAATAATGGAGGCCCAAGGTCACAGATGGGTTCCCATCTCTGCTGTGCATTCATGGTGTGACTTTATGAGTCACTATATGTCTCTGAGCCTCAGTTTCCTCATCTTTACAATGGGGTGATTGTACTAATAGTTGTTCATCAGGCACAGCGCTGGGTGAGGGGGTAAGAGCCAGTCCCTTGTTCTCAAGGAGCTTACAGTTCAGGTGAAACGAAGAAGGGACTTTAGTAAAACTCTGAAAGAGGTTGGAGTGGGGAATGGAGGGGGAGAGCAGCCCAGAAGGCAGACAGGTGTCTCATGCATTCGTCTCCAGTCCTGTGTCAGCTGCAGCCCAGCTCAGCGATCATCCGTGACTTTGCTCGCCCCAACCCTACAGCCTACACCTAGCCCCTGCATGGAGGCCCAGGCTCTGTCTGTCTTGCAGGTTGGCGTCTGTGGGTGGCTTCTCCCGCCTCCACGTCAACAGCCGAGAATGGGGGAAGGTGTGAGCTGCTGGCCTGGTTGGAGCCAGAGGGACAACCCGTGAATGGCCTTTGCACAACCGTGTCAAGCTGGATTAAGTCACAGGGCTGACTCCCGTCAACATGCTGCTTTCTCCATCTTCCCGCTCTCTTTATCATATCCGAGTGCAGCTGGGTTCCAAGTTCCCTTGGAATGGCAATGCTCTGTCCTCGCTGGATGGGGTGATGGCCCCGTGTGGAAGTGGGTCCAAGGAGGTTGGAGGGAGATGGGCTGGACTTGCTCCACGGAGGAGGAACGCAGTCAGCACTCCATAGGCTTTCGGGCACCTACTGTGCACAGGCACTGGGGTGGGGGATGGGGGTGGGGAAGCCCCCCCATGGAGATAGGGAGGGTTGCAGAGATGAGTCAGCTTATAGGTTAATGAAAGATAAAGCAAGGACCCAAAATGGAGTAGAGTCCATTCTCTGCAGTGCCAAGGAGATATCCTGCCTGCAGTGGGAGAGGGAGATCTGGGAGCAATTCCAGGAGGAGCTGGGAAAGGGATGTGGCCACAGGCAGAGCTGGGGAGAGGGCCCCCCAGGACGCAGGCGCAGCAGTAAAAGCCCCAACTGGGAAGCGTAGGCTGGACTCAGGGGACACAAGTCATCCAGTCTGGCTGAAGGGTGGGCGATAAGCTGGAAGGGCAGGGAGGGTTCCTGTGGGGCCTCTAATGCTGGGGCGGGGGCGGGGGATGACAGTGATTCTAATATCTGTGAGCCAGGGTTGTGCCAGTCTAATCGCACATACATATGCTTTCAGCTTTACAGCAAACCTCCAAGGGAGCTGCTACGTGTTCCCACTCTACAGCCGAGAAACAAAGGCTCGGTGAGAACGTGTGACTGCCTTGCCCAAGACCCCAGGGCTCGTAAGTGGCCAAGCTGGGATTTGAACCCAGGACTGTGTGACTCTAAAGGTCACACTTGTGTCCCTTGGGTACTGGAGTCCAAACAACCAGCAGCAAAGGTGGGAAGAGTGTTCTGGCCTTGGGGCTTCATTTCAGGGACCCGGGGGGGGGTCCCTGTGGGGTTACCCAGCAGGACCCAACAGAGCCCAGGGTAGGGAGGGGCAGGAGTGCCCAAAAGGGTGGACTTGTGCAAATCCCAGACTGAAACTCAAGCTCTGAGGACTCTCAGTGGCCGGTCAGAGAGGTGGGCAGTTGGGGATGGGCAGAGGGGCCCGGGCAGAGGTCCCCCAGGGTGGGCCTTGGGTTGCAGGGTGGTCAGGCTGGTCTTCTGCCCCCTCCACCAAGCCTGGCCCGTGTGGCTCTGTGCCAGGCTCCCTGTGGCGCCAGCCTCCTGCAGCCTGGATGGGGGGCCGGGGGGAGAGGGGAGGGGTGCTGGTTGCACATCAATGTGAAGATACCGGGCTCTAAACGGGGATCCCCTTTCTTCCCCTCATGGGCTGCAGCTGTGCCTGCCACTCTTTGCAGGGGGGGGCAGGGGATTCTGGAAGGGGAATGAGCCTCTGGAAGTACCTAAATGGGGTCGGAGTTTATCTTCAGCCCCCATTCCCCATCTGAATTCCAGTCCCCACTCCAGCCTCCCTGCCTCCCCAGACCAGCCCCTTGCCCCCGCCCTTCGTCCTCACATCAGCCCCAGCACAACCACCTCCACCCTCATCCCGTTGGCAGCAGAGGCAGCCTGGTGCATTGCGGGGGCGGGGGGCGCCGAGGTGGGGGCAGGACAGGAGACAAGGGCGCTGGGGGTAGATGTGGCTCCCAGGTGGGCTATGCCACTTCCTATCAGGTGGCCTTGGGCAAATCTCTGGGGTTCAGTTGTCTCATCTGTAAAGTGGGTCCAGTAATACCTCTCTGGGAGGACTCATGAGCCCATCACGTGAAATTACAGCTGTGAAAGTGCTTTGTCAACTTTAAAATGCTGGACGAATGTCATCTGTTGTCATAAGCATGGTCCCCAGAGGCCCTGGCTAACAGGCAGCTGTGTTGCTCAGTTCAGCCCCCTCAGTGGCTCTGGTCGGCCCCTAGGCCCGAGGGTCCCCAGGGGCTCCAGGGCCTCTCCCCCACCGTGAGGCCAGACGTGGGGCCCCGAGTCCAGAGGATCGGGCTCTAGCTCCCACCGACAAACCCCAGCCCACCCCGCCTCCACCGTCATCCTGGCCGCAGGCTGGACTGTGGCTGCGCTTTGTCCTCAGTGGAAGCTCTTCATTGACAGGGGCTGCCTGGCGTTCAGGGCATCAACTCTGTTTGGTCAGCCCGAGATAGCCTCGACGCCAAGCAGACGGCCCTCCTGCCAAGGGAGGCACGAGCACGCTCCCAGATAGGGGGCCAAGCCCCTGCCCCTGGCGCCTGTGCTCCTTCCCCTTCCCCTGGCTGGCCAGGCCCCACAACCTGGCCTAGACCGCAGCCTTCCCTCGCCGCCCCGCCCCTCACCTGAGTCACCACTCTGGGTTTGCCCTGGTCCAGGGTTTCTGGCAGCCTCCCTGGAGAGACGTGAAGCAGGCCCCAGCCTGACAGGCATGTGGCACTCTCTGGGCACGTGCCCAGCCCATGTGTTACCCCAGGAAGAGGTGGGGCGTGGTGCCCGGAGCTGCCGAGGTAGCTTCTGCATGAACCTAATGTAACTCTGGCAGCTTCCTCAGCCCTGGAAGGGATGGAGTGAGGCTCTCACTCGCAGGGCCTCACGGCTGCTTATTAAAGTCTCAAAGAGGAGGCATTTCAACAGAGGATCTAGGTTGTGGTTCTGCTGGCAGAATCCAATCCCACGTAGAATTGTTAGACAATTTCCCTCTTCGTTTTAACTGAACTTTGAACTCCTTGAGAACCAGGCACTGATTCTTGCTAATTAATCCTGCATCAGTGGCGATGAGCTGGAGGTGAGGGGTCTGAAGAATGGGTGGGGGTAGAGGGCAAAATGATCGGGGCAACAAGAGGAGCGGGACCCTGAGGACCAAAGCTGACCCCTCTTCAGCTGGCCTGGACCCTCAAGGCCACACAGAAGGGCTGAGCGGGTAGAACTAGGCTGCGGAGTCCAAGATGGGAGGGACGGCTCAAGGCAGCCTGGCTTTACCCCTCAAAGCTCCCTGAGCATGGAGATCACGTCCTCCCTCTCCCTCCCCCCAGGGAAGCCCCTCCTTGTCCCAGGGCAAGCCCTATCTCCCCCTCACGGCCAAGCTTCTAGGAGAGTTATACAGGGGCGTCTCTACTATCTCACCTGCCAGCCTCTCCTCGGACCACTGCCGTCCGTCTCCTGCACTCTCAAGATCCAATCCATTGGCTCTCCCAGCCTCTCCCTCCCAGGCCTCCCTGCAGCACGTGCATTGGGAATCACCTGCTGTTACTCCTAGAAACATGCTCCTTTCTTAGGCTCCCTTGATGTTGCAAGATCCAGGCCTTTCAACACACTGACTGGCCCCTCGAGATCATCTCTGCCTCCACAATCTCCTTGGTCACCTAAGCAGGACTACCCCCAAGGGCTCTCTCTCCCAGGGACCTCACCTAGTGAACGGCAGATGATTTTTAAGTATTCCACTGTAGCCCTCGAATTTCCCTGCTCCTGATTAAAAAAAAAAAAAAAAAAAAGCCACCTGCCTTTCTCTTCTGAATGTCCCACAAGCTTCTCAAGCTCAACATGGGAACTTTCTTCTCCCAGTTTTATTAAGATATAATTGACATACAGCACCATATAAGTTTAAGGTGTACAGAGTAATGATTTGATTTACATATGTCATGAAATGATTACCACAATAAGTTTAGTGAACATCTATCATCTCATATAGTTACAAAATTAAAGAAATAGAAAAAATGTTTTCCTTGTCATAAGAGCTCAGGATTTACTGTCTTAACAACTTTCATATATAACGCACAGCAGTGTTAATTATATTTATCATGTTGTATGTCTCTTTTTTTTTGTGGTACGTGGGCCCCCACTGTTGCGGCCTCTCCCGTTGCGGAGCACAGGCTCCGGACGCGCAGGCTCAGCGGCCATGGCTCACGGGCCCAGCCGCTCCGCCGCATGTGGGATCTTCCCGGACCGGGGCACGAACCCGTGTCCCCTGCATCGGCAGGCGGACTCTCAACCACTGCGCCACCAGGGAAGCCAGACTATTTTATGTTATAACTGAAAGTTTGCACCTCTTAATCTCCCTCGCCTATTTCTCTCCTCCTCTCACTCCCCTCCCCTCTGGCAACCACCTGTTTGTTCTCTGTATCTATGACTCTTGTTTCTGTTTCAACATGGACGTCTTGATCTTCCTCGAGAGCCTGGTCTTCCTCCAGGGATCTATCTCTGTGAACAGCACCATCATCCCCTCGGTTGCTAAAGCTGGAGACTGGGAGTCATGTACTCTCTCTGCCTTACTATTTCCCATCTGTTCCTGTGCCAAGGCAGGTTCATTCTCTCTTTTTAATATTTCCTGAATTGCTCCCCTCTTTTCTTCCCCACTGCTAGCTCCCTTGCCCGAAGCACCAACCTCGCAGTTGGTCTTCCCTGCCTCTCCTTCCAGAACAGACAACCTCCGTAGCTCCCTGATCAGTCCAAATTCCTCAGCCTGGCATTCAAGTCCTCGCATAGGATGTCCCTGCTGTTTCATGGCGATTCTGACCAGAAAGACGCACTCGGTCTGCGGGGGGTGGCGTCTCGCTCAGGTTGCCTGGTGAAGAGGGAAGAGCCCAAGTGTTGATCTAGGCTGGAGCCTTACATTTGTTGTTTTTGGGGTCCCCTTTTGGTGACTGTGCCTCAGTTTCCCCCACTCTCCCAGTGCCTCAGGCGGGGCGACACCCCCGCTCCTGTGGATGGAGCATGTGACGTCCACCTTACCCAATCAGTGATCGCCATTCCCCGGATGGGCCAATCAGAACCAGGGACGCCTGGAGACTCGCCGGATGCTCACGGCATGAGTCTGAAGGTGCGCAGCCGTCTTATCACCGCAAGGAAAGAGTCTTGTGCGAGGAAAGGAGGCACGAGATGGACGGAGAAGCCCTACCCCTGCACCTTTCACTTCAGACGGACAGTAAATTCCCGTAAACAACCCTGAGTTGGGTGTTCTCCCTTTTACAACATGAGAAATCCGAACTGGTACGCAGAGTGAAGAGAGGGGAGCTCCCAGGTGACTGGCTTCGGAGCCCTCGGCATCATCTTCCAGGAGGTCACCGTGTGATCTCCTGTGGGTCCAGGGTCGACAAATGGAGGCCTGGCTGCCCCGTGCCCCTGGCCCGCACATCTGATGTGGACCGCTGGCATCCCAAGGTGCGTAGGCGTAGAATGAGAACCATCTGGAGTGCTGATTGAAGCCTTAGGCCCTGGGGTGGGGCCGGGCCCCTGGAATGTGGACGCTGAGCCCCAGGCCCAGGCCAGAGAGTGTTGAGGGCTTCTCAGGAGGACGACAGGCTCCTGGATGACACAGAAGGACCCCTAGATTCTATGAGTCACTAGAAGATAGGAGGGGGATGGGCGCATTCCCAGACTTTTCCAAAGGGAGCAGTCCCCACCCAGGGAGGAGACCCAATCCCACCTCTCCCAGGAGCCCTTTGGGAATGTTGTTGGAAACAGCTGGAGCAGGAGTTGCCGGGAAGGGAGCACAGGAATGGGGAAGTGCCCAGATGCTGTGGGAAGAGGGCAGGATTGAGTGCCCTGGGAGGAATGGGGACTGAGAGTTGGAAGGTTCCTTAACGTCCTTCCATGACAGAGCCTTAGAAAGATGATCCTGGCCTCGCCTCTGAGACGATTGGAGGATTGGAATAGGTAGAACTGGGGTGTGGAAATTATTGTGGAAAGCCCTAACTTTCAGTGGGGCCTGGGAGGAATCACCCTGCGCGTGGAGATGAACAGCCCCACCCCGGGTCTGCCTGGAGAAGAGGAAGGCCCTTCTCAATGAGGACGTTGCATCAAAGATCCCCAAGGATGTGTGCTGAGAACTGGGGGTCTTTGATAGAGTTGGAGGGTGATCTGGAGCCTGGGGTGGGGCCCAGGGGAGCCTGGTGTAGTTGGGAGGGGTCAGCATGAGGGCGGGGCGTTGGAGGGAGTCAGGGGGCTGGAGACTGAAGGAGCCCTCCTGGCCTCAGCTCTTCTGAACCCAGATGCCTGGGGACTCAGTCCTGTCCTCTGGCCTTCTGCCCACCAGCTGCCACAAAACTGAGAGGAATCTGCTTTGCATTATCAGAGGAGCTGCCTCCCCCAGGCATATGGTCAGCAGACCCCACAGCCCAGAGCATCATGGGAGATGTCTTATGACCCCAGATCTGGCTCAGCCCCTTCTTTCCCTGGAGCACAGGCTCAGTGGCCCCCATCAGGCCCCTCCCCTCTGGGTGGAGAGGCCTTTCCTATTGTTCCAAGTCTCATCTCAGCTTCATTGCACAGGATGAAAGAGGGGAGGGAGGCATTAGGGGAAGAGAAGGGGCCCTGATGAGCAGACAAAGATGGTATCATTCTGTAACCTAGAGAATGAAAGAGACAAAGAGTGGAGAGGAGAGAGCCTTGGGGATGGGGAGGGGAGAACAATAGGCCTCGGGCCCAAGCAGACTGATGATACAGGAAGAAGCCAGGGAACACCTATCTGTCCTCTGAGCCCACTGGGGGCTCAGAATGAGGTCTGACTCTAGAGCTAGCTGCCCGATGTAGCAGCCATTAGCCAAATGTAGCTACTGAGCACTTGCAGTGGGTCTAATCCGAACTGGGTTGTGCTGTAAGAATAAAATACACGTTGGATTGTGAAAACTTAGCAGAAAAAAAGTAACATATAATATCAATAATTTTAAAATGTTGATTATATGTTGAAAAGATATCTTGGATATATTGGGCGGAATAAAATATATTATTATGCTCCTCTCACCTGTTTCTTTTACTTTTGTAATGTGGCTACTAAAAAATTGAAAATCACGTATGTCACTTGCAGTATATTTCTATCGGACAGTGCTACTGTAGACCACATTCATTCATTTATTCAACAGATTTTTACTGGGTGCTAGCTGTATGCCAGGCAAGGTACGCAGGATTAGATGGTGAGCAAAACCAGACCCTGTCTCTGGTTTCCTGGAGTTTACAGTAATCAAATAATCACTCAGACGGGTGCCTAATTGCAAAGAGAGATAAGTGGTCTAAAGAAAAGGAGTGGAACTTGATGTGCTCTGAACCTGGACTCAAGAAACTTGATTTGTATCCAGAGTGTGGTGAGAGCTTTTCCCCAAGGAAGCACTGAACTGGGAGGTAACTTGAGAAAGAAGGGGAAAGAGTCTTACAGAAAGGACAACCTATGCAAAGGCCCTGTGGCTAGAGGGCCCTGTGGCTTGAAGCTTGGAGAATTGTGAGGGGGCTGGTTTGGGGAAGAGCAGAGACTGAGGAAGAGGACAGCTGGAGCAAGGCGGTGAGTCTGGAGGGATGGGCAGGGGCCTCACGCAGCCTCCGGGGCCACATTAAAGATGGGGAGCCGATGAAGCATTTTTGCCCTTGCAGGGGAATTAGAGAAGGAAGGATGGAGGTTAGGCTGAAGGAGGGCAGAGGGGGTTTCTCCGCAATGTGGTGGGGGAGGTACGAATCTCTGGTACGATGTCTTTCAGGCTCTCTGCTCCACTACCCCCAGAAGCCCGAGGCCAGTGTCAGTCACCTCCACATCTCCTACCCAGTCCTGCATGCTATGCGGAGCTTTCTCAATGCCCTCTTCTCGCCATCCCTGTGGCCCATCCTTTACCTCTGACTTCCACCTCCTGGCCCACCTAACCTGCCCACCCTCACCCTCCACACTGCAGCCAGAGCTGGTGCTTTCTAAGATGGAAATCTGTCTACGGCACCCGCTGCTTAATCCCCGTCAGTGGCTCCCCACTGTTCTAAGATTAGTCCAGATGCTTTAACGTGTCTCTTTGTAAGCCCTTCCCCGTCTGGCCCCACTGACCTTCCACTCACTCTCTGGGCTGCAGCACAGGACCCTCCCCAGGCCCCATGGGCTCTATTCTCTCTCTTCAGGGCCTTTGCTGCACTGATTCTTCTGCCAGGAACTCTCTCCTCCCCTGGCTTGTTGACTCCACTTCGATAGGGCTCAGCTTCAGTGTCTCTTTACTGGCAAACCTTCCCTAACCCCTGGTAGGGGTGAGTCTGGGTTGGGGCCCCCACTCACCCCTAGCATGGCGCTGCACACCATACAGGGGCTGTCTGCTGCCACCCCCTCAAGTATATAAGATCGTGGAAGACAGGAGTTTGTGTCTCCTTATTCCCACAGGCAGCGTCCAGCTCTCCCCCACCTAATTAGAGGCATTTCCCCCATGAGAATGGGGGCTCTTCTAGGATAGGAATTGAGCCTCCCCCACCAGATTAGAGGTATCTTCAAGTCTGGGGCTGTGTCTCCCCCATTAGGTGGGAGGCTTCCTCAAGACAGTCTGTCTCCCTCATCACACTGGGGGTTACCCAAGACCCAGGATCATTTCCTATACCGGCTCTAAATCACTGCCCCCTCCCCGCCACCTTCCTCACAACCCTCACAGCCTGGGGGTGGGAGATGGAAGACAGCTTCCCTCCACCTCATGCCTAACTCTTGGCTGGGGCCCGGCTCGCCCCTCCCAGGATCCCAAGATCAGGAAGGCTTGTTAGCTGTTCTTTCTGGGAAAGCAAGCCTCCCGTGGCATTCCCTAGCAACCACGAGTCAGGCCCATCAGAAGACCTGGCCAAGCCACCAGCAGAGGCCGAGCAGCTCGGACCAGCTGCCAGGCCAGCCTGGGAGAGGGACACAGACCCGGGGCCTGGAACCCTGCAGCTCCCAGACCAGGCAGGGCTCAAAGCCAGGCTGGTAGGAGCTGGGGTTGGGACCTGCCTGGGAGAGCCACAAGGGAGGGGCCTGCCCAACTCCAGGCCGGACCAGCCAGGCTCCCGCCAGGCCATCTGGAGCCAGACCTTGTGTGTGTGCTTGTGTGCTGGGGGTGGTGTGCCTCCCAAGCCGTGTGGGTGGCTGCGAGCCGTGGGGTTGTGACCTGGCCCTCCCAGCAAGCCTCTGGCTCCCCTGTGGTCAGTTTCACTTCTGACATCTGGTCAAGTTCACAGCTGGCCAGCTTCCTGCATGGCCGTTTTTACTTTCCCTCTCCAAAGTCTGGCGGCAAGGGCCCCCAGTCCCTCTCTATCCCATTTAAATTAACTCCATGGTGACACGTGTGAATTTGCTGGATTTCTGTTAAAACTTCCCCATTGTGTGTGGGGAAAATAGGACAGGAACTCACTGAGCTGGAAATTATACCCGGGTCCCTGCCCCACACACATAACCCCCCACCAACTCAAACCACGTGTATTTCCAGAAAATCTCTGCATGATTTTCCTTTCTTTGCTATTTAATGTTCATCATTTATGTTTTATGTGTAGGTTTCAGGAGGGCCCAAGAAATGATTACACAGGATGCAAGGGGCAGGTGACAGGGAGGGTGACAAGGAGCCTGGAGTTCACAGCCCCCAGCTGGCGGGGGGAGGGGGCAAAAGGGTTCCACCTCAGCCCAAAGGGAGGCAGGAGGGGCCCCAGAACCAAACACATGCTGAAACATACGTGCAACCTCCGACCCCCTCCCCCACTGCTGGGGAGGAAAAGAAATACCTCAGACTCTGTCCCACTCCCCACATTCACAGGTGAGGGGCCAGCAGGTGAGTTTCCTCCTCCCATCACAGATTCAGGTCAAAGAAATACCATCTACGTACAATGTTCCCAGTGCCTTACACAGGGCTGAGAGACCCCTGGGCTGGGGAGGGGGCGGCTGTCCGTGCACATCCTGGTCAGGGCTCGTTCATGCTAAATAGACAGGGGCGGGGCACACTCATTCCAACATCAAGCAAAACAGAACAGGCCAGGAGGGGCTCCATGGCCCCTTTCCGGTACCAAGCTAGGGAAAAAACAGTCCTTTGTAGGGTTCTCTAAACTTGGGAGAGACCCTCTATGGGCCACAGTCTAACTCAATTCCTTCTTGCTGCATTCCCACGCTGGTCCACTTGTCTTCATTGCAGCCTCCAGGGCCCAGCCAAACCCGTGCTTGCAGGGAAGGGGTGGAACGGGGGAGCATTCCTCCACGTGCAGGCCCTTGGAAGGCAGGCGCCAGCCCAAGCCTCAGCCGTCCTTGGCCTGCCAAACCCGGGGGCGAGGGAAGACAGCGAGTAGAGTTCAATTCCCTTCAATGCTTCTCTGGCAGCTGCCCCAGGAGGATCCGGCCACAGCCCAAGAGGAAGAACTCTTGGAGAGAAGCGAGATTTCTCATCCTGTGTGTGTGTGTGCCTGTAAATCTCTGTGTTGCAGGTGGGGTTCCTCAGTCCCCCAGGGCTGACTCCAGGGGAAGATGCTGCCTATACTGGCTCTGGGTCTGTGCTGGGATGGTGGGTACCTACAGATTGGCCACACCACGGATGCCACACTGACATGCCTGAGGGGACAGGTAGAGGGAAGCAGCACCCCTTGCCACAAACCCCAAACCTGACTGGGGTCAGGATGGATCAATGGGCCAGGCCTTGGGGGACGCATCCCCTCTCCACAGGGGCTGGACAGGCCTGGAGATGGTGAAGGGCAGACTGGGTTTGGCTTCGAGACATTTCCCAGAGGGTCGCCTGGCCCCCCACTCCCTGCAAACCTGAGGCCTGCACCCCTCGTTTCGGGAGACAGCCCATCTTTGGCCTCCCCATTTCTGGGTGGCTTTGGGCAAATCGCTGCCTCTCTCTGGGCCTCACTCTGCTGTTCGTAAAATGAGGGGGATGGACTAGATTTCAAGCCCCTCTTCCAGCTCTATCAAACCTCTGATCCTCTTCCTGTTAGGCCAGAGGGGAGAGGGGAGGGGGGATGAGGGAGGTTGAGGCCACGAAGGTGCTCCCTCGTTCCCCAAGATCACAGTGCAGAGCCCACGGCTCTGGTTCCTCAGTCTCTCCCTCTGAGTCTCTGGGACCCTGTCATGCCCTCAACACCATCCCTGGTGTCAGCCCCCCATATATGACAACCTGCTAAGGTGGGAGGGGCTGGCCCCCCTAGAAGTGGGGGGAGACGGCGGCAGGAGGCCTGAGATGGCGACAGGGCAGGGCAGGGTGGGAGAGGCGGCAGGGGCACTTCTGGCGCTGGAGAGGGAGTGTGATCGGAAGCGATGGGGCCACACAGGAGAGTGACAGGGCTGTGGTTTGGGGGCCCGGGCTCCGAGGCCCTGCCCAGAGGCGCGCAGCTCTGACGCTGGCCTGTGGGGTTGGCTGGAACATCAGTCTTCGGAATGTGGGGGCAGGGCAGGGGCTCCCGGGCCGGCTCACACGGGGGACGTGGCCGTGGACTCGCTGCACAGGCTCTCCACAATGTCGGCTCTCTGGATGCGGCGCAGGGCGGCCAGGAGGGTGTCAAGGGTGGCGCTGTCCTGGGCGGCCCAGCTGGCCAGCAGGGCACGGACCGGGCAGGCCTCCTGGGTGAAGGAGTCTATGTGCTCAGGCTGGTAACCCAGCTCACCGGCCAGATGCCGCCAGGTGTCCCCCGCAGAGCCACTGAGCAGCTTCTCCACCTCCTCCCGCTTGGCCAGCGGCAGGCTGCTGTAGAGGCCTCCGTCACCCTTGAGGGCTGCCAAGAACCCAGGGGGAGTCAGGCGCTACCCGCTGGACACCCTTTCCCCCACCGTGGGAGTGGGGGCCTGGAGTAAGACCCAAGAAGGGCTGAGGCATTTCTCCTCCCAATCTGGGGAGGACCCGAGGGTCTAGAAGCAGAGGGATGCCCGAGATGCAGTCGTGGATGTGGGCAGGGCTGTGGAGGCACCTGGGGGATGCTGACTCACCCACAGCTCCAGAACCATCCCTACAACCTAACCTCCTCCCTGCCCACTACCTCCCTCCCGCCCCCAGCAATTAATCAAGGCTCAGGAGACAGGACTTCTGATCTCAGACTCAACTGCAGCAAGTGTACTGGAGCTGGGCTATGGGCCACCGATTAGGGGACATAATTAACTACTTGTTCCCCAGAAGTCCTGGCCAGGAGGCTAATTGCAGCCACTTTGGGGAGTGATTAGCCCTGGGGGACAATTAGCTGGATGAGTCTAGATGCTCCGATTTGTCAAAGCTTCCGTTTCCCAAGTCATCCCCACCGGAAAGGGCCTCTCCTACCCATGCCCTCCGCCCGCCTCTCCCATCATTCCACACAGCAGCCCGCAGCCAGCCCCTCTGCCATCCCTCCTATAGCCTAAGCTTAACCAGCCCCGTTCTCCCTGCCTCGCCCCCCCGGCCCGCCGCCCGGCCCCACTGCTTACCCTGGCCTGCAGCTGTCTGTGTGTGGGACTGCTGGTCATGCAGGCTCTGGCTGTCCACAGAGATGCCGCTGTCGCTGTGCAGTTTTTCTCCCTCGGGTGGGGGCGTCTGGTTCACAGGCCGGCTGTTGGCTCCTTGCTTGTTCTGTTTGCAGCTGTTCCACCTGGAACCAGAGGACAGCCCCAGTCACGGGGCTGAGGGGCGCACGGGCCACGCCGCTAAGGTATCTGTGCTCTGGCGTGTGGGTGCCGGGAGCCCAGGGGGTGTCCGTCTGTAACCCCGCGCGCCACGGGAGGCTCTCCTTCCTCTACCTATCTGCCCCTGGCCCACACCGGAAACGCCGTGAGGGCAGAGAGGCACCCAGGGCTTGGTGTGTGCGGCCGGTGTTCAGTAAATGTCCATGGGATGAATGGTGCCCAAATAAATGCCTTCCTGGAGCTCCACTTTGCCCAGGCTACCCTTCTAAAGTACCCCCACGTGTGTGCAGGGGTATGCACACGGATTCCCTCTGCTGTTATAAGCAATAAGAAGAAATGAAAAACAAAGCAAATGGCCATCGATAGGAGACTGGTTACATAAATTATGATCCGCCCGTATTACTGAACGAGCAATTATAAATAATCAGATTATCTATATGCTCTGAGGAAAGCTCTCCCGAGGGAGATGAAGGGAAAGAGTAAGATGTAGAATATGTATAATGTGATCACATTGATGCTTTAAAAAAAACAAAACCCTGCACGTGTACGAATAGGTTTTCCACACACGTGTTTATAAATGCATAGAAAATGGCTGGAAGGGATCCATTCCAGACGATTCCCAGGAGGACAGGGTAGGATTTGGGGAGATGAAAGGAGGCTTTACTGCTTTTTGCTTTACAAGACATTGGTCTTCTTTGCATTTTCCCCAATAAGCACGTTATTACTTTGATGATTTTTTTTTTTTTTAAGAATGGAAAATGCACTTAAACATTTACAACGCATCCTAGGACTTATCCACATCCCGCATTTCTGGCTATGGGCGCCATCAGACCCCACGTGTGACGTGGGAAGGAAGAGATACACGCACACGTACACACGGGTAACGGGGTTCAGGGAATGAGGACACAAGCTGCTGGTAAAGGAAGCTCTGTGTGCAGGGACGCAGGTGGGGCAGAAGAATGGGGGCGGGGAGGTGCTGGCACCAGGACAGGACAGGGACGATCCCCTTCCGTACCTCCTGTTGACCTGCCACACCCTGGAGTGGAGAAGCTGATGGTAAGTGAGGATGAGCTTGGTTTGGGGTTGAGTTAAAAGCGCGTGTGCGGGGCTTCCCTGGTGGCGCAGTGGTTGAGAGTCCGCCTGCCGATGCGGAGGACGCGGGTTCGTGCCCCGGTCCGGGAAGATCCCACATGCCGCGGAGCGGCTGCACCCGTGAGCCATGGCCGCTGAGCCTGCGCGTCTGGAGCCTGTGCTCCGCAACGGGAGAGGCCACAGCAGTGAGAGGCGCGCGTACCGCAAAAAAAAAAAAAAAAAAAAAAAAAGTGTGTGCGTTTTCAGGTCATGGTCGCGGCAAAGCCCTCCTTGAGGGTAAAGATCTGGCTCCCTGGCTCCCGTTCCCCCTCTCACCTCTTGAAGGCGATGTAGGCCACGAGGCCCACAACCACAGCAGCCAGGATGGAGCAGTAGACAGGGATGAGGTTGTCGGTGGTACCTCGGGTCACCACGGGCTGGGAGCTGCCCATCACTGTGGTTGCCACATCTGACACCGTGCTGGTTACGAGGTCTTGATCTGGCGGAACCTCAGGCTCCTGGGTGCCGGCGTCTGTGCTGTCTGAGCCCTCCGGGGGCGTGGCCCGTGTAATCCAGCGGCCAGGGATCTCTGGGAGAAAGGGCTACAGGAGTGAGGGCCCACTCCCCCCGCCCCTCTCCTATGCTCTGACCCTCAGAGCTTCTCCCCCAGCCCCCTCCTTGCCCCAGATGCTTGTATGTCCAGCGGCTACACACAGGAGAGAGGGCTGGGATTGGGTGTATGATGTCACGATGGTGGAGAAAAGCAAGGGCCTAAGAATCAGGAGCGCTGGGTCCCCTTCGGCTCTGCCACTGACTTGCTGTGTGACTCTGGACCAGTCCCTTCAACTCTCAGGACTTCAACTTCCCCATGAATGGAGATATTAAAAGAGACGGTCTTTTAAGTTCCCTTCCATCTTGGGTATAACTGTGATCCTAGAATTCTACTCTGCCTACCCTGGGTACCCAAAACCCAGCAATGGAGGTAAACACACAAAGAAGAGAGTGGGCCCTAGGACGCCTCCAGCTGGAATCAGGCTTGGGAAATGTAATTTCTCTGGCCACAGTGCCCCAGTGGCGCCGGTCACCCCTGTCCTAAAGAAGGATGAGGGTAATCAGGTCCGGCAGAGGGGTACCTTCCCCGGCACCGGCCGCTGAGAATTGGCATCCAGCCTCCTTTCTAGTCTCTGGTGTCCTGGCTCTAGGCTCGGGCAGGGTGGGGAGGTGCCCAGTTGGCTTGCTTCCCTCTAGCTGGTCCGTGGATAGTGGCTAGCCTCTATTTCCTGCCCTGCGTGGCCCCCACACCGTCTGATCTTGCCACCCAGAGATGACAGTGTCAGATAGCCCAAACCCAACTTGGGAAGGTCGAGGACTGCTGGTGGAGAGAGGGCCCACAGAGCAGGCACTGCCACCGCCTCAGGGGAGGGAGACTGCCCTGCCACCCGCCTAGGTTCTCTCATGCCAGATGGGCACTGCCAGCCTCCCTGCCAGGGGACCCAGCAGCCCCTGGCACAAGTGGGTGGGATTTTCCATTCTGCCACCCAGCCGGGGGCAGTACCTGGGGTTGTGGACTCTGGACGACCTGGAGGTACCTGTCTGGGCAAAGTTGCCTACCCTTTTCCTTCCTCGCTTCCCACACCTGGAGCAGGGAGGGAAAGCAGACAGGACAAGCTGATGGGGTGAAGGGCAGGCACTTTGCTCCCCAGCTCTGCCTCACCTAGCCCCCAGTTTGCCCACCCAAGCTGGAGTCGAAACTGCCCACCGGTTTCCTAGGCCTCCTTGGCTCAAGGCAAAGATGCTTCAAAGGCCCCCATTTTCAGCACATTCTGAGGAGTAAGGTCCCCACATGTGAATCTGGAATCCATCTGGTTGGCATTTGGGAGGGGGCTGCCATCTGCTGCCCTATCCCACCCCTCCCCCATCTCAGTCCTGGGAAGGAAGGCGTGGAAGAGGTGGGGCAGGGAGTGGAGGAAACACAGCCCTCCTTCTGGCAGCCCCAGACAAGGCGCTGGCCCGGGGAGGGTCTCCTCTTGCCCGGCTAGGGGACTGCGCCAGCTGGAGGGGCAGCCTGAGCCCCGAGGCTAAGGTACAGCTCTGCTCAGCTGACCCGAACCCAGAGGCTGAAGGCATGGCTGGGTGGAGGGTCACTGAAATCAGGCATCACAGAGATTTGAGGGCAGTGGGGAAAAGCCGAGAGACGGCCCAGGCTGAAGACAGCGCCTTCCAGGGCGCTTTCTCCTCGTCTCTCCGATCCTCCGCCCTGTTTGGGGGTGGGGATGAGATCCAGATGTGGCTGTGTCCACTAGCATTCCAACCCACTAAGCCCTGGCAGGTCCTGACAACCGTTTCCAGAATGGGAGCTGTCAGACTTGGGGGTGGAAAGAGGGCCCAGGTTACTCCTCCTAAATCCAATTTCTTTTGCTTGGGGAGGGGGGCAGGTTCTGCCCCCAGGGTGGGTGAGTCACCATGTTGACACCGGAAGCGTTTATGCAAGGACGTACCCTGCAGTGGAGGGGAGGGGGGCAACCAAGCCACCACAAATCAAATTCCATTTCCTGAAATGTTCCCTCTGCCCTGGAGCTGACATTTACCCGTTCAGAGGCTAGAGGGTGAGGGGAAGAGGGGCAGGGATAAACGCACCCCTTCAGGGTGTCTGGGAAAGTAGAGTGGTATCTGGAAGGAATGTGTGAACGCCAAAAGGCAGAGCCCACCCCTCCCCCAGCCAGCACCTTTCTTTGCTCTAACCGCACCCCTAAGTCCCCCCCACTAGCTGGTGCCGACTTGCCCACAGAAGCGTGCCACCCACCTGCCTGCTGCAGGCGCTGAAACTCCCTCCCTCCTCTGCCCTGCGCCTGACGCTACCTGCCTGTCTCCTGGCCCAGGGCAGTGGCCACCGGAACCACCACGTTCTGCACCCCACTTCTCCACCCTGACCCCACATCCCAATGGAGCAAGCTTCACACACACGCCTGGCCTCAGCCCCGCTTAACGGCCCTTTGCGCCCTGAGCTCCCTGCGCCAGAGATCACAGGATGTGGAAGGCTGGCGTGCGTGTGTCAGACTGCAGGCTCCCCACGGCAGGGGATCTATCTCTCCCATCCAACTGGGGGCTGACTGAAGGCAGAGGCTGTGCTGCCCTCACCAGAATGGGGGGATCTCTTGGGAACTAAGTGCTGGGACTGCGTCTCCCTCATCAGACTGGGGCAAAGGCTGTCTCTGTCCCGTCCAACTTAGGGCTCCTGAAGGAGGCACTGCGTTGCCTGCTCAGAGTGAGAGCACCCTGAGGGTTAGGCCCCAAGGGGAAACAGCTGAACGGGGGATAGATAGTAAAGGCATTGTCAATCTCTCCCCCAAGATGGATGTCACCAACCAGGGACCAAAACGGTTCTGCCCTGACTGCCACAGTGCTTCCTCCTCCCATCCCAGGAACTGCCCCTTCTGGCTAAGGAGGGCACACCCAGCTCCCATCCACCCAGGAAGCTGAGGGCCCTCCATGTGCACCTGCCTCATCCTCGGGCTCACAAGCCCCAGGCTTGCTGTTCCGCCTCTATCTGTCCCAAAGCCCCTGTCCGCACGACCTCCTTAGTGTTCCCTGGGTCTAACTTCGTCCTTGACTAAACTGTACCAGTGACTGCTGACCCCTCCCCCACAAGTTGAAGTGAGCCAGCCCCCGGCCCAAACCCACAGCAACAGTGGAAACCGCGTGCAGCGAGGAAACTGAGGTCCAGAAACTGAAGTGACCTCCTTGACGTCGCTCAGATAGTAAGTGACAGGGCAGACTACATCCCAGGTCCCAGAGCCATAAACCACTGTGGGCCTCAGAGACAAAAGGTCCCAACTCCTGAGGGTCCTCAGACCCCCTTCTCCAGTGCAGAGAGTCTGCCTCAAGGATCAGACGTGTCCTATCTGTCCTATTCGTGCCGCTCATCTACCACCCGTCCAATTCCCAGCCGGCAGCCACAGATTAACAAAGCCCTGGGAAATGAGTGTGGCCTGGGAGGATGAGGATGGCTTAACAAACAGCCCCAAAGGGTAAACAGTGGATAGGGTCCATTGGTGGGAAGGATCGGGAGGGTGTCCACTGGCCCCGCAGAACACGGCAGACCCTTGCGGACGCCGGGGCGCCCCCCACCCCCACCCCCACCCCGCAGCCCCGACGCTCACCCTCGCACTCGGCGTCGGCCCAGCGCGTGCACTCGCGCAGCTGGCGCTCCGTGTCCTCACACACCGTGCAGGGCAGGCACGGGTCCACGTGGTTGGCCTCGTCGGAGTACGTGCCGTCGGGGCACTCCTCGCACACGGTGTTCTGCTTGTCCTGGCATGAGAACACGAGCCCCGAGCCCGCCTCGCACACGCGGCACGCCTCGCAGTGGCCCGTCGTCTCGTCCTGGTAGTAGCCGTAGGCGCAGCGGCACACGGCGTCGTCGGCCTCCACGCAGGGCGCCGACATGCTCTGCAGCCCCACGCACTCGGTGCACGGTTTACACGGCTCCGTGGCGCTCACCACGTCCGAGAAGGTCACGCCTGAGGACAGACGGACGTGCGGGGGGAGCCGCGCCCCGCGTCTAGCCGCTTGCCCTGGGGGCACTTGGGACGCAGGGGCTGGAGGCCTTGCCGCCGCATCCCGGGACACCCTCGTTCTACCTCGCCCCCTCACTGACTCCCCCGCTTTTCCCTCCGGGCCCGGATCCCCGGTGTGTGAAAGCTGGTGGCACCCGACTGGGAAGGAGGAAGGGGGCCAGGAGCCCGGAGGTCCAGGAGCCCGGTGCTCCAGGCCCCGGAAGCGTTGGCGCTGAGGTTTCAGGGGGTAACCCAGCTGGTGCCAGTAAATTTCTTAGCAGATTCTCTTAGAGAGTTCCCAGCATGATTAAGGAATAATCTGAGAGTGGTTCCCATCCAGCCCTCCCCACAGGCCAGAGTTAAGCTGTGAACCCAGCCCGGGCAGAGCCGGCCTTCAACAGGCAGGCTCCCACCTCAGCTGTCCTCCCATGCCTCTCTGCACAGGTGGGGGCTCAGGTGTGGCCTGAATGGGAGCGACTAGGGATAGACAACAGAATTTCCCACCCATGGCGCTACCCCAGCTGCTGAAGGGCTTGGCTCTAGAGGGCAGGGATGGGACTCCTGGCAAGAAAGGTACTGCAGGAGGGATTGAAGCTAGAAGGAAGGGAGGACTTGCATATATAGTCCTCTGCTCTTTCAAAGGACATGAAGGGAAGATTTCCAAGCTCACTCTTGATTCACGCTCTCTTAATGAATGGATGTGAGCTCCAGAATAAGGGGAGGGATGCCAGGGTCTTCTCCGCCTTGTGCAAAGAGTGGGGAAGGCACAGAGCCAGATCTTCTTCACCCCTTCCAGCCCAGGGTGGAGAACTCCATGCCAAACTGAATCCAAGAGGATGTATCCTTGCTCCCACGGCAGGAAGAGCACAGATTTAGAACCTGAGAACTGGGGAGGGAGGATTGCTCAGAATGTGGAAACAGGTAGAGAGATTGGGATCCCCATGGACAGAAATCGAGGCTCGCTGTGGGGGTCCTCTCTTAACTTTCTTTAATGCCATCAAGAGACAAGATGGAGCACAGGGTCATTATCTTGGAGGTTGGGGTTGGAACTGCAGAAGCAAAGAAGGAAAAAGCAGAGAAGTAAAAGGGGCAGCAGTTGGGGGGGAAGAGAAGAAAAGACAGAGATGGGCCTGGAGGAAGACTTCAGTTTCAAGTCAGTTCTGGCAGAGGGACTCCTGTGTTTCTCTCCTAGGCATCAGGCAGATCTGGATTCAAAACCTGCTTCCATCACTTTATTAGCTGTGTGACTCTGGGTGTTTTACTTAACCTCTCTGAGCTTTTTTCTTTCTCTGTAAAACAGGGAATAATGTCTCCACTCACAGGGTTGTGATGAGGAATAAGTGAAATTCCTCAGTAGCACGTGACACACAGCAGGGATCCTGTAAAGGTTGGGCCCCCTGGGGTGGGCAATGATCAATTCAATGAACTTCAGTAGCAGGGATATTAGTCAGACATCAGAAAGGACTTCCAAACCAAAACAGCCAAGGCAGGAGGTCCAATTTATACCAGAGGCTCCTATCTGGGTGGCATGTGGCAGCAGGGGTGGGTCTAGTCACATGGGAGGGGAAGGGGAGGGCCCTGCCCATGGGAAAATACAGAAAATTAGCAGCAAACTCCTGGGAGAGGGTTTTGGTGGGTGGGGAAAATGTGGTCTTTTTTGGGCAGAGAATGAAGGCAGGAGCTTAATGGGTTTCCTTGCGGAAACGTTTTGAGGATAGAGGGAAAGTCCACTGGGGTCTCCATCCCATAAAGTGGACTTGTAAAGGCAGCCTGTTAACTCAGCTGGGGTGCGGGGAGGGGGGTGAGGGGGAAGGGGGAAAGGGAGGGGAGTAGAGGGTGGAAGTGGGAGGGAGCATTCCGAGCTGGTCTCTGCTCCTGTCTCCCCTCCCCTTCCCCAGAGATGCCCTCTCTCAGCCTCTTCTATCCCACCGCTTGTTTTGACAGAAGGGACTGGGGTCCCATCCTGGGAGACTTCGGGTCCAAAGAGAAGAGGCCCTGGGCGGAGTCTAGGAAATAAGAGAGGCAAACGTGGGAGGTTCCAGGGTAGCTGATGGTTGGCCAACCCTGCCCTGGGATGGAAAGAAACCCTGTTAGGCCAGGACCAGGGAGGCGGCCAGATGGCAAGGTAACAAAGGCATTATGGGATGTCCAGCCTCCCTACCTGGCATCCCTCCGCTGGGGGATGGAGTTACAGGATCCACTAGTACAGAAGTAGGACAACAGAGTGTTTGGGACACCAAAGAGTTGGGGCTGCCTGCAGGACAGATGGGCTGTGTGCAGTGAGGTGCCTCGAGGTAGCGGTGGTGGCGGCGAGGCATTCAAAGGTAAGTCAGGCTGGCGGGGGCGTTCAGAGTTCCCAGTTCCTGTAGCCTTGTCCCCAACATGATTAAAGAACAATCTGGGTAGAACTCCCACTGGCCCTCCAGGTGGGCATTGAGTGCCAGGTAGAAGGCAAGATCTAACTGTCAACAGGAAAGGTTTCCAGGCAGAGTCAGGAAAAGGGCCCATGGCCTGAAAGCAACAGAAGGGGCGGAGTGAATCCAGCAGAGATGAGACTCCCGAGTCAAGCGCAAAGAATTTCAGACCCCAGACCTGCCATCTTTCTGCCTCCCTCCTCCAGCAGCTCTGGAAGATGGGGTTCTCTGCCCTCCCCAAGGAAATCCCAGGTAGGAATGGCCACAGCGCCCCTCCCCCCTCTCGCACCCGACATCACCCCCCAGTAAGGACATCCCTGTGGTGCTCCAACCGCCGTCCCTGCTGCCTGGGGAAAGCTCTGCTTCCTCCGTCAGAGCTGGAGAACAGCTGGCCCCGGGGGGAGGGTTAGCCACGCCCTCCCAGGATCCCCCAAGGTCAGTGTCCAGGGCAGCCAGGATTTGACCCTCCTCCCCTCCCCACAAACGCACCAAGGGTAAGTGGCAGCCATTGATTTTGCAGTGCAGATGATATTTTTAGCTGGTTTTAGCATCAGCTACTCCTCCCTCCTGGCCACACTCTTCTACCAGGCCTCTCTACTTGGGGGCTGGGAAGGGGCACAGCCTGGGGATCCCCCATCTGGTCCCCCTCCTCCCTCCGCATACTTCCCTCATCCATTCTGAACTTCCCCTCTCTGCCTCCTATGCTGGTTCAGACCCACTTCTGGCACCCATACGGTTGTGGGCAGGAGTCCCTGCCAGGGCGCAGAGCACTTGGAAGGCCTCTACTGGGCATGCCCTCCAGCCCCCTTGCCCCCCCTTCCATTCCGCTCCCCTCCCCCCACCGGACACCCTATACTCACTGTCCAGGCAGGGCTCACACACGGTCTGGTTGGCTCCACAAGGCTGGGCCACGCCCTCGCCCAGGTTGCAGGCTTTGCAACACTCACCGCTGCGGGTGTACAGGCCCGTGGGACACACCTCCTTGGCACCTCCAAGGGACACCTGGGTGGAGGAAGACCAGAAGGTCAGACTGGCAAGGGAAAGGGGACAGGGTGGACTCCGAGGGAGCAAACACCCCCTCCTGCAGCCTTCTATTGGAACCACCTGGGCTGGGATGAGCTCACCAGGGAGGCATTTGCCACTTGAAAGCTGATGGGGAAGAAAGGCAGAGCGGGAGAGCACGGCCCTGCAGGCTGCTAGGGGTGTGAGATCAGAGCTTCAGATGCTGACCTTCTGCAAAGTTCATCTTGGGGTTACAGTAACTCCTGGAATCCCAAGGATACACCATGTGGGGAAGGCAACCTGAGGCCCAGCAGAGGGCCTTTGGGCAGCAGTCAGGAACCAGCAGGCAGGTTGCAGCTTACACAGGGCTCCCAGCCAAGGGGGCAACTAGAAGCTGAAATCTAGTCCAAATGCCGCTTGCTAAGCTGCACATCTCCAGGGATGCGTCTACCCAGAGGGGAGTCTTTTTCTATCAAAGTCTAGCAGGGCTCTACTCCTCACCCTTAATCCTACCATTCCACATATTAAGTATCAAATGGGAGGTGTCCAAGAACAGAAGCAGAGGGGTGGGACCTTGGGTTCAAATCCTGGTTCTGCTCTGGGAGTTCTGACCTTCTCGGCTTTCCTGCTCTGAGTCTTCATCTCTCTAGACCGATAGAGATGGAGACAGCTCAGGGCCAAAGCAAATGACCAGCCGGTCATCGAGAGTCTGGCGCCAAGACAGGAGAAAAGTACGCCTGTTACCAATATGAGAAAGTGGCTGCTCTCACCACCCAGCAACCCCGCTCCCCCAGGGTTTGATTTCCGGCCACCAGCCCTCCCCTCTCCCTGCGCCCCATGCAGCCAGTGGGAACAACACTGCAAACAGGGGAAAGGAGAGTCAGATTCCCGCCGCCGAGGCATCTTTGCTCATGGATGGAATGATTTAGCACCAGATTCCCTAGAGGGAGGGGTTGCTGGCAGATTGCTTTATATTTCTGTTCCTTAAAAAAAATCTTAATGTCTAATAAAACTCCAAAGCCTGTTTCCCTGGCTCCAGACCGTGTAGCTCCCATTTGATGCTCAGAGGAAGTATGGTTTCTTGGATCATGGGACTAGAGAGGAGCTGTAAAGGTCATTTTGGGCATTTCTCTGCTTCCATGTTGGCCAGATCATGGCCCAAAACACTCCTTTCCCTTCAGTCCTTTCTAATATCCTGAGGTCTCAGTAGGGTTTGGTGGAGGCAGGGGGATGGACAGGTTGGATCAGTCTAGGAGGCAGCCTATGGTCCTCAAGAAACTGGTGGGGAGGGTGCAGGCAGCAAAGGAGGGGAACCTTGGGTGTTGCCACCATCTCCTCCCAGGTGGCAGGAACACAGTGCTGGGAACATCTGTAGACCAGAAGCCTAGGGGCGGGGGGTAGTCCCAGATACAGGCTTTCCCCCGGGAGGTGAGCAAGGTTCCAGAAAGGTCTGTTCAGATTTCTTTTCATCCTTCAGGGCTCTGCTTAAATGTCACTTCATCAGGGAAGTGGTCCTGTGGCCCAGCCCCTCCCTGATCTGACAAATCAGGCAGAGTTGCCCTGTCACATGTCCCCCCTGTTCACTCTTCTTGTCTGGTCTGACACTCTACAGAGGCCCCCACTGGACTCTCAGGTCACTGAAGGCAGGGACTGTGGTCACCTCAGTGCCTGAGACGGTACCTGACACGTATTAGGGACCCAACATGTATACTTATGGAATTTAAGAACATAACACAATATGGCCTCAATTAACTAGAACTCCAGGGCCTGACTTTCTGGATACCTGAGTTTCTGGAAAGTCATGGCTTTGCTGTTCTTCTCACCTAATGTTTTTCACTTTAACCACGGGGGCTGCACCTTCCTCTGTCTCTGGAACGTACCTTCACGGTTTCCCCATGACTCAGGGACTCAATATTTACATCCGTGAGTATTCCGGGAGGCAATGCAGCAGAGCCCTGTGTTCTTTATCCCAAATTACCACACCTTTGTCAAGAGAGTTCTCCTGTCAGCTTTTCTTATAGTTTTTTCTGCCTCCTCCCTTCCTGTTAAAGTATCAGTTTTCAGTTCTTCCTGCTGCCAGTGTGACCCGAGCGGCCCTCCCCAGTCTTATTTATTAGGTCGAATTGAATTTTAGAAAGTGTGTAACTAGCCCTGGGAGGAAGGTGATTAAAGTGAGTGTAAGGAGTATGGGAACCAGGAGGGGGCCGTTCTCAGAGTAAAAAGTCTACCTTCCTCCTCAGCTGCCTTCATTGCTCTGAATCCTGGTTCACAGCTTAGAGCTGGGTGACCTGGGACAGGTTTTGAATTTCTCTGTGCCTCAGTTTCTTCATCATTAGGTAACCACGACAGTACCTGCCTCAGAGAGTTGCGGGAGGCATTAAATAAATGAGTGTTTATTCACTTTGGGACCCCTCTTTTCTCTTTTCCAAGGTCTTCTGTGGCTTTTGGCTGTGTTCCAGTTAGTTGAGGTCAGTAGAGACCTGGGCTCCAGATAACTGAGGCAATCTGACTGTGGCAGTTGTGGGCGGAGCGGGAGCCTCGCGCAAGCCCCTCTTCTCAAAGCCTGCTCTCCCTGCTGCAGCCCGTGGTCCTCTCTCTTCTCCAAAGTCTTGCACTTGGGAGTCCAGGCCACATAATTAGTAACCATGTGTTTCCTGTGCTTGTTTTGTTTTCTATTTCAAAACATTCCAGATCTGCCACTTAGTAGTATGCTACTTGGGGTAAATTCTCAATCTCTCTAAGCCTCAGTTTTCCCACCTAAAACGTTGGGTTGGTGATACCTACTGTCCAGGTTTCTGTGAAAATTAAAAGAAATAATTTATGCAAATCTGTCTGATGCATAGTTGGATTTCAATAAATGTTGGTTATTAAAGAAGTATCTTTTTTTTTTTTAAGAAGATGTTGGGGGTAGGAGTTTATTAATTAATTAATTTATTTTTGCTGTGTTGGGTCTTCGTTTCTGTGCGAGGGCTTTCTCTAGTTGTGGCAAGCGGGCCCAGCTGCTCCACGGCATGTGGGATCCTCCCAGACCAGGGCTCGAACCCACGTCCCCTGCATTAGCAGGCAGATTCTCAACCACTTCGCCACCAGGGAAGCCCTAAAGAAGTGTCTTGTCTTAGGGAGAGTGAGCTGGTGAGCCGGGGGGTAGGTAGTGGGAGAGGAAAGTTGAGCCATCCCCAAACAGGGGAAACCATCTCAGAGTAGGCAGGATAGAAATGAAGAGAGACCCACCAAGAAGCGTCTGAAGAGGGTATGGGGACCAAAGGAGGATGGAGAACTGCTAACTAATTCAACTACTGACTGAGCACTAAACTAAGAGTTTCCAATGAGACATCGTCCCTGACTCCTGAGATGAGCCACAGTCCCATGAGGGAGAGGAAATATCACCCCGAACAACTGCTCCAGAAGCTGAGGAGGAAAGACTTGAGGGATTGCCTTCATCCCCTGTCTGACAGCTGTGGAAACTGAGGCCCACAGAGGTCACTCTGCTAAGCGGCCTGATACACCAATCTGGCCACAGCCTCTATGGGTCCAAGGCCAGGCAATCTTGGGAAGCAGGGAGGGATGACTAGGATTCAGGCTAATTGCTCCAAAATGATCAACTTATCAAAATGATAGGCACATTTGCCTGAAAGTTATACTTATTACACTTATTCCATTGTTTAGAATGTTTGCAATTTTTGGGGGGGGGGTTGCCATATCCAGGCTTTCTAGAAACTAAGGTGGAAATATCCTTCGGTTAATTGACTTTTTTAAAAAATAAATTTATTTATGTATTTAATTTACTTTTGGCTGCATTGGGTCTTCATTGTTGCACGCAGGCTTTTCTCTAGTTGCGGCAAGTGGGGGCTGCTCTTCGTTGTGGTGCGCGGGCTTACTGCTGTGGCTTCTCTTGTTGCAGAGCATGGGCTCTAGTCACACGGGCTTCAGTAGTTGTGGCAGGCGGGCTCAGTAGTTGTGGCTCGCGGGCTCTAGAGCGCAGGCAGTAGTTGTGGCGCACGGGCTTAGTTGCTCCGCGGCATGTGGGATCTTCACGGACCAGGGCTCAAACCCGTATCTCCTGCATTGGCAGGCGGATTCTTAACCACTGCACCACCAGGGAAGTCCTGAATTGACTTTTAATAATTAAATTTTAAAAACTGGACAAAACAGAAAATACACCAAAATAGTTTAGAGAATTTGAAACTATAGGAAGGCTTCAGTGTGATGAGTCCTATCCATTCACAACAGCTTCAGCAAAAGGTTCCTTAGGTGAATGGAATCATTGGCCACCATCATGGGGTTGGCGAGTTTTCAAATATGCAAAGGGTCTTTTGAGACCAATGCAAGCCCTGGGGAGGCACTGGCACATGTCCCCCACTCCTTTAGATGGGGTGGATTTGGGGTCGGAGACAAGAGCTAATTACTGAGGAGGATGCTGCATAAGACTTTGAAAGGGGGCAGGGGTCTGAGTGGGGGTTGAAGGGGCTCAGTTATAAATTTGTGGTGCCAGGAGCATAGGACACGATCTAACCTCCAGGTCTAGTGGTGGTTCAAGGCCACGTGTCCTTCCGTGATCTGGAAGGTTGGGTGGGGGGTATGCCTGGCATAAGGAGGAAAGAGTAAACTCCAAGCCAAGCATCCTGGGTTCCAACAAGGGCGCCACCATAGTAACTGGGGGGCTTGGTTTCGTGCCTGAAGATTAGGGAGATTCAGCTCCCTCAACTGTCAAATGGGAATAACTAGATTTACTCTGCTGGGGCCTTATACGGATTAAATAACACAAGCGAAATTACCCAGGGCAGTGCGTGGCACACGGTAGGCACTCAACCAGTTTTACTATTCCCGCTTCCCCACCCCGCACCCCCAGGGAAGAATCTAGGCGCGGGAACGGGATCAGACTGGTACAGCAAGGCGGGGACCCCTTCCCTCCCGGCGTCGCCTCCCCCACCCGGCCGCTCCCGTCCTCGCATTTGCTGCCCTCGCTGCATCCCTATTAGGCGCATTAGCCAGCCCGGCGGCTCCGGTTACAGACGTCTGAATGACAGAGTGCCTCCATTACCGGCATGGCCCGCCAGCCGACCCGCCGGGACGCGCTCTGGTTTCAGCACTCTCGCCGCGGCCCAGGAAGAAACTCGGACCGCTGCGGTGCGCAGCGCCAGCCCATAGACAGCAGCCCCGCGGCAAGGCGGAGGCGAGAGCCGCAAGGGCTGCAGGCGACAGATTCTGCGCTGGGTCCACCTTCCCGAGCCCCCAGGCCCTCCACCCCCAGATCCCCTCCTTCCTCGCCTTTTCTTTATTCGGGGGACACTCTCCAGCCCAGATCCGGAGCCCATGCCCTCGCCCCTCCAGGATCCTCACAACTGGCCGCCCCAGTCCCCCCTCCATGCCTCCCACCCCCGCCCCAGACGAGATGCATCTCTAACTCGCGGCGTTAGTCAGCAAACGTGCCCGCAGTCACTCCCAAATCTCCGGACGAAGCCGGAGGTACTGCTATCCCACGGAAACCAGGCTGAGCTTCGGGGATGGGGCTAGTGCCCGGAAGGGGTCTCTGCTCATCCCAGCCCCCATATTCCGCCGGCCTGACTCTGGGGTTGGTGTCACGCCCGCCTGCCGCCGAGACACGCAGCTCTTATCCCGAGCTGGATCGCCGGTCTGCCCCTTAAGAGGTACGGGGAGTACTGAGCTGGGAATCAGGTGAGGGGCAGTCTAGCTAGGATTCTGTCTCAACTCGCTTGTGGGATCTTGACCAATTGGTTTAATCTCCCAGAGCCTCAGTCTCCTTGTCTGTAATGGGGATTTGGGGGCGCAATGCTCAGATGAGAGATGAAGATGGCAGGGAGAGTGAGGACACCTCCTCCATTGCCAAACCTTCCAGGGCACTCCCTTCATGGCCACACAGCGGGTCACATCTCCTGAATGTCTTGTCAGAACTACCGGGCGGATTTCGATGCTTACGAGGACCCACAGTCCTTTGCCGAGACCGAATCCGAGGCGCCTGAGCGCCTCCGTCTTGTTCGGTGTCCGGCGTCCTTCATCGAAAGCTGGGCGGGGCGCGGGCGGAATCCCGACCCGCCTGGGCGCGTAAACGGAGCCAATCATCAGCGCGGCGCTCGGGCCGCTTAACTGGGGGTCTGGGTGGCGGGTGCGGCGCGCAGCCCCAGTCGCGCGGGGAGCTGCGATGGTTCAGCCCTCGCGCCGCAGCGCCTCCTGCGGGTTGCCTTCGCCTGCGCGACCCCCGGCTGCGCGCTGCCGGGACCGTCCCCACTTTGCGCGTCCCGCCTCTCTGCACCCCGAGAAGTGGTGGCGGCGAGAACCCGTCGGACGACGCTTGCTCCGTCCCATCCGGTCCGTGGCTTTGCTTCAAACCGCGAGAATAAGTGCGTAGGAGAAGCCCACTAGCCGCGGGGGAACCCGGGAAACGGGTTCGCCCCGGCGAAGTGGGCACTCCCTTCCCAGCCTCGGACCCCAAGCTGCAATTCCCCGACCCCGCTAGGCCGCGAGAAAGAGCGCGCGACACGCGCGGGAAGCAGCTGTGCTTCAGCTCTCTCTTCTCGTCCTACTGTCTCTTGGCGGACAGGTCGGGGTCCGCTCTCCCTTCTCCGTCCCTTCATTTTGCTTCCATCTCTCTACCTCCCTCGCCGTCGTCCCTTTACTGCCGTCCCTAACCTACTTCTCTCTCTTCAACAGAGCCCCCCTCCACGAACCTCCCCCTCCCACGCCCCTCCCCCCCATTGTCTGGCCGGTCCTCATTGTCCGATGCCCGGTCCCCTTTGCCTCCAGTCCCTCCATCCTCCTCTTACATTGTTCCATCCCCTCGTCCCCGGTTCCCCACCCCAACCACACTCTCTCCTCACTTCTCTAGTTCCCGTCCCATTCCTCCTGCTTCTTTAGCCTGGGTTCCGTCCCACGACCCTCCAGAAATCAAGATGCTCAGGGGGAAAGTCGCCTCGAGCTCCCAGCATTCAAGCGCCCTCTTCCGAAGAACCCAGGCATCCGAGAGCCCCACGACTCGCTCCTGAGAGACCCCTCCCAGCTCCTCCACACACACACCCCCATGGTACATGAGGACCCGCATAGGTGCGCCCCTCTTGTCCGCATCTCTACCCTGAATCTCAGGGTCGCCTCTTCGTTCTGAGAACCTTAGGCGCTCCTCCGTGGATACTGGCATCGGCGCTCCTCTCCCGCCATCCACCCCCAGCATCTGGGATCCCAACGCTCTTTTCTCTTTTCCCTCGGGAAAACCTGAACTCCTTGGGGTTCCGGTCCCGGGAAAGGGAGCGGGCTCCCCTCCGGCTAGCACTCACCCCCAGGAGCAGCAGCAGCAGCAGGCGCGGCCCGTCCATGGCGCAGCCGGCAGCACCTGCCCCCATCGCCCGCCTCCCGCGGCAGCGCTCGGCTTCCAGTTCAGCCCTCTCAGCGGACAGACACGGCTGCGCTGCGCTGCGCTCCGGCGTCCGACCCGCAGACCTGGCGGAGGCTCGGCTCCCTCTGGATGCTAGCGGGAGGTGCTGGGAGAAGCCAGTGCGTCGGCCCCGCCTCCTCCCCGCCCAGCCCGCCCACCCCCCGGAACCGCGCCCGCCCTCCCCGCAGTCTCCGGGAGGGGAGAGGAGGGAAGGGAGAGCGTACGGGGAAACGCTCCCGCGCGTCCCGGCCCTCAAAGCCTATCCCCCACCCCGCCCCGCTACCCGGCGCCCGGGCCGCGCTATTGCGCGTCCGTCCCGCATGCTGTGGGCTCGAGTCGTCCCCACTGCGGCTCCCTTGGGCTGCGGCCCCTCTCACGGTTCACTCTCTTGCCCATCTTCTCCTGCCTCCGGCTTCAGCTTCTTCCCCGGTGCCCTGCTCCCTACCCAGCTTTTATCAGCAATAATGCCCACTGCCCGCCCGCCTTTCATATCCTGGTCTATACCCCACCCCTCCCTCTGCCCCACTGGGGGGTTCTCTCTCTGCAGAGGCCTAGGGGAAGGGGAGGGGAGGAGTAGTAGGTGGCCTGACCCCGACCGCACGCAGCGGGACGTTCAAGGTGGAGACATCATTTGAATTCTCAAAAGGTGGGTTTGAGGGGGTCGCAGGTGTGCACACACACAAAAAGGAATACACACACTCCCAAGCTCACATATATATGTGCTCATGCATTCACCTATGCCCACACCATCCTCACGCAGTCCTGCAGACCCGTGCATTCTACACCTGCCTGTGCACCTCCACATATGCACACTCATCGCCCATGTGCTCATGACATTCAGACCTATGGACTCACCTACACATTCACACATACATGTGTATGTGTGCAGTCACCTCCTCGCAAGCCCTCACATGTACAGTCTCTCACACAGTGCACACACACATTCATGAACACACACACTCACACTCATATGCACACACAGATGTATCCTCAACAATTGGCCTTCACTAGATTGTGTTTCCATTAGCTGATGAGCTCCCTGCAGGCAGGGACGATGGTTTCTTATCTGAATGCGTGGTACACAGTAGGTGTTCAATAAAGGTCTGTAGAAGGGAATAAATGTAAAATTGGTTGGATGGACTCACATTCATGTACCTGTCCATGTACTATGTAGGCATCTCCAGGACCACACTCACCAATGCCCTAGAAACCTTGGCAGGTCCAAATCATAGGCCCTGGCGACCCAGAGAGCACGCCACCAGTCTTTCGGTGGGAAGCTTTTCCACCTCCACCTTGATGCTCGCTGCCTGCCTGTCCCCACCCTTTCCCAGACAGGAAAGCCTTGGAGCACAGAGCTTTGGGGTGGGGGGTGGGGGGCAAGTCTACAAAGCCCATCCCCTCACCCTGATCTTGGCCAGGTGTGGACCTCAGTTTCAAACTGAAGATAAACTGAGGGTATAACTGTAGATACCCTCCCACCTTACGGGAAGAAGAGGGAGATTAAGACACTTGTGAAGAGCTTACTGCTGGTAGGTGATTTCCCAGATCAGCTGAGCTAATTCATCCATTCATGGGGGAAAAACTCTGCCCTGTGAATTTCTTTCCTGTGTAACCAACAAAGTCCAGTGGATATCCCAGAAAGGACATCACTGTGGCCTTGACCATGAGCGAGAATTAGCCACCTCCTTGACTGGGCATAAGAGGCCAGGCAGCTAGCCCCTCTTCAGAAATCCCTGAGGAGTCCCTCCTCCCAGACAGGGATTGCGTCTAAGCCGCCTCCTCCTGCAGCTTTCAGAGCCCTGCCTTGCCTCTCAGCTGAATTCATGGAAGGCAGGAAGGGGCAACATTAGTACTAAAAGCAGTGTTGAGCTGCTGACTACCAAGGGTATCGACAGTGTGGCATTGATTTACATACCCTTTGTTATTAATTTATGATCCCGGTTACTATTATTGCTAAGGTTATGCAGCTCAACACAATTTAATATGACCCACGCCACCATGGCTGGGCCTGGGTTATTAATAATTTCCGTGGTCTTGATCATTTAAGCCTTACTCCAACAATTACAAACAGCAATTGTTACTATTATTATTACAGTATTTCTATGATTAAGCCCCAGCACAAGACCACGATGTAATGCTGAGTGCTAGTGGGGAGGCAGCTGTGAATTGTACAGAGAAAAGAGCACTGAACTGAGAGTCAGACAGGCCTGGCCACAAATTCCTACACCTCCCACCCCACTCCACCCCCACATCAATTACTCCTGCATGGTCTGAGGTTACGTCATCTTTCTCAGCCTCAGTTTCCTCATCTATAAAATGGGAATTAAAAAAAAACTTCTATCTTGAACGGCAAATAAAGTTCATCAAAGAAGAGACTCAATCCCCTTCATTCAACATGTATTTATTGAGCACCTACTATAGGCCACACCCTGTTCTAGGCACTGGGGATACAGCAGTGAACAACAGCAGCTGCCTTTATGGAGCTGATGTTCTAGCGTGTTAGTGATTTGACATGAAGGATTATTTTATAATGTGCCATTAGATAGATGGCATGGCTGTGATCAGAGTGCTCCTTTGCTGGGACCACCACCATCACAATCTCCACCATCGTCACCATCACAGCCACCTATACCAGAACCAGCACCACCATGACCACCATCACCACAACACCAGCATCACTACAAGAAGCACCACAGCTACCACTGCCATCACTATTGCTCCCCCAATCATCCCCATCACTATCACGATTACCACACCATCATCACCACCATCACCATCACCACCACAGGTGCCAGGGCCATGGCCGCCACCACTTACCTTTTGACATCTGCACCACAAGCAGCAGGGATTCCTGTTCCTAATGAGCGCTGAATACTCGGGTCCATCCCTCTTCCTTGGAACATTACTGGAGGCTCTGTGACGCCACTGCCTGCCTGACCCTAACTCCCTAATTGTCATGATTCCTGGCCACAGACATGAGTATCCTTCAAAACTTTCTCTCCGACCCAGCTCCCTTTCCCTTAGTCCTCAGCACTTGCAGCCACACTGTGGGAGGGGGCATGGGGAGAGGGCTTTGAGGAGCTGGCCAGCAAGTAGGACCAGCCAGGCAGCACCAAGGGGGCAGCAGTTTTCATTGGAGGGTCCCCCAGAACCATCTCCCGTAACAGAACTGCCTGTATAAAGGGCCCCTCCCCCCACCACACACACACCAAGTCCTCCTGGACCTAAGAGGGACCCTAAGATGAGAAGGTGGAGAATCTCAGTGCAGATCTACATGAAGCTGGGAGTGGTAGTGGTGGGTCAGACTGTATCTTCAGGAATTGAAGTGGGAGGGGTTTGCCCCTCCCCTCTTCATCTCACCATCCCTCCATCTCCCTGCCCCTCCGGGACGGCAAGCTCTTAACACACACTCCCAGTCCTTCCTTTCCACTGGGACCCCTCACCTCGGGCACCTGCAGGACATTGCTCACAGCTCCCTGTGCCTCTGGCCAGCAGCCCCTGGGGAGCCAGCCTGCAGCCCCAACTTACTTCCAAGCAGAAATGTGGGTGCAGACCATGAGAACTCACATTTATTGAGATGTCCTGTGAGCCAGGAGATCCACACAATTATCTCCCTTAATCCCCACTGCAATCTCATGACGGAGGTGCTGGGTTCACCATAAACAGATGAAGAGACTAAAGCTTGAAGAGGTTAAGCCACTGGCTCAAGGACCCCCAGAAGGAGGCAGTGGTGCCATAAGTGGCCCTCCAAAACCACACGTCTCAATGTTAATCTCCCATGTCCCAGCCACTCCTCCCCTCCAACGCAGCCCCTCCAGCCTTCACTCCAGTGAGTTCGGGAGATAGAACCTTCATCTCAGAGGGGCTGCACTCGGCCCTTCCGTACAACTGCTCAGATACCCCCTCCTGACACACATTCACAGAATCTGGGTTTTGGCCGGGTTAGGATGGGCTGAGGCAAGCCAGGGGATGATCTCCGTCTTTTGATTGAAGACGTGATTTCCAAGCTCTTCTAGCGAGCACGCACTTTTCCTGCTTTGGGAAAATCACCTCCCCTATCCCTCAGTTCCAGTGTCCAACCAGAGAAGCAGTGAAGGGAGATGGACAAGAAGAGAACAATTCCTGAGGGCGAGGGGGAAAAGGAGGTGCCAGGCCTCCCCCAGCTGCATCCCATCTGCCCCAGGCAGGCGGCCAGGCAAGGTAAGTGAAACCCGCCTGCCCCCATTAAGAGCTAGCTCAGTGGCTTTGAAGCGTGATGCGGTGATTACCTCTAAGCTGACTCCTTCTGGGCTGCAAGGGAGACCTGGCCAGTAAGGGAGCAGGGTCGGGGCTGGGGACTGGTTTGGGGTCAGCCCAGTTGGATTCTAGAACTGCATCAGTAGTGAGAGGAGTGAGAGGAATTAATCAATTTTGGAGACCAGTTAGATTAACTGGAGCATCAAAGTGGGCCAGTTCCACGGTGCCCTCCCCCACTGTCTGCTCCAGCCTCAGAGGCTGGTACTCCCTTCCTGCCTCCACCCTGTCCTTCAAGGGGCCCCATCTGATGCACATTACTCAGCTTCTCTCACCTCTGAGCCCTTCTGTGGGTTATGCCCCCATGAGAGTTGCCTTCTCTCTTCCTTCAAGATAACTGTAGAGTTGGTCAAAGTCTTCCATTTTCCCATCTGCAGTCTTTCCTCCAAAGGCCACCCTCCCTCCCACATGTCCTGGTCTGTACCCATACCTCTTGTCAAAAGATTCATCAAACATAGGCAGTAGGGACTTTTTTTTTTTTTTTTTAGCTGTGTTGGGTCTTCGTTGCTGCGCACGGGCTTTCTCTAGTTGTGGTGTACAGGGGCTACTCTTAGTTGCGGTGCGCAGGCTTCTCATTGCGGTGGCTTCTCTCGTTGTGGAGCACGAGCTCTAGGCGCACGGGCTTCAGTAGTTGTGGCTCGCGGGCTCTAGAGCACAGGCTCAGGAGTTGTGGCACACGGGATTAGTTGCTCTGCGACATGTGGGATCTTCCCAGACCAGGAATCGAACGCCTGTCCCCTGCATTGGCAGGCGAATTCTTAACCACTGCGCCACCAGGAAAGTCCAGGCAGTAGGGACTTAATTCCCCAGACTTTGTGTCTTGGAGGACAGGTGCCCAGAGAAGGCAATGCTATACCCAAGTGCCTGAATGGAGAGAGTCCCAGGCTTTGTGGTAAGGGCCTGGGGGAGAGTTTGGGTACCCCGTGCCTCAGGGCAGCCACCTTCCCTGCTGACTTGGGGGCCTCCCCTCTCTGCAGCCTCTTCCTTCACCTCCGTGGCACATTTCCCCTCAAGTACCCAGCCTTTAGGAAATTCCTCTGGACCCTCCACTTTGATCCTTCACAGCCCTGAAGGATTGCAGAGTTGCCCTGTAGTTCTGAAGGATTCAATCATCCCTCTCACTTTTTTTTTTTTTTTTTTTTGCAGTATGCAGGCCTCTCACTGTCGTGGCCTCTCCTGTCGCGGAGCACAGGCTCCGGACGCGCAGGCTCAGCAGCCATGGTTCACGGGCCCAGCCGCTCCGCGGCATGTGGGATCTTCCCGGACCGGGGCCCGAACCCGTGTCCCCTGCATCGGCAGGCGGACTCTCAACCACTGCGCCACCAGGGAAGCCCCCTCTCACTTTTTATCCTGCATCCAAGGACAGTTAAGACATTTTAAAGAAAACCTGCGTAGGGCTACACCCTGCTGGCAGAGCATGAAGGTGAGAGGATGAGGCATCAGAAGGCCCAGGCCTACCATTTATTCGCTGTGTGGCCTTGGACCAGTTCCTTCCCCTGCTCTGAGCCTCAGTTTCCTTCATCTGTAAAATCGGCATAAGATTCCAGTCTCAGAGTTACTGTGAGGAATCAGAGGTCTTGAGTGTGTGTGTGTCACGGGAGCTGGGCAGATGTCAATTATGCTCGTTCTATTTGCTGCCGCTGCTGATGGTGGCATCTGGCCTGCAGGCTGGAGACCGGATGAGGGGTGAGATGACATTTCAGCACTGGAGAGCCAGGCTCGGGGGGCCTTCCTGCTGCTGATAAGAGCCAGAGCTGTGACAGGCCTTGGGCTCCGGCACAATTCCCACGGGAATTGCTGGGGGAGGAGACATCCCAGGCCCCAGCTTATCTGCACTCTGGCGCGTCTGGGAAGTGGGGTCAAGTGCGATTGTCTGGGTTGGTTTCCAGCAGAGGAGGGTAAAGGGCATAGATGCACAGTCTGTTAAGTCTCGCAGTCAAGAGAAGACCCCCGAGAGGGAACGGAGAGGAGCTGCAGAGGAGGATCCCTTCCCAACCCCACCCAACCCACAGCCCGGTCCGCTGGGCTGGGGGACCCCTGAGACAGAGCTGAACAGTTAAGAGCAGAAGGCCTGGGCCGCTAGCTCTTCTCGCACTGACTCTCTCAGTCCCACCCACTCCACCTGCTGACTGAGGAGACCCCAGTCTGACGGGGAGATAGAGCCCTCGCCCTGGAAGTCCCTCCACTCTGAGGAGAGGACACGGTCTCTAGGCTGCAGCCTCCTGTCCCCCAGGAGCATGTCTAGGATGTGGAGAGGGGCCGCCATCCTCTCCTATCATCTCAGGGGCCGGGGAGAGGGAAGATGGCCCAGGGCCGTGAGGACCTCCTAGTCTAAGGGGTTCCCCAATCAAACAGGAGTGTTTCGCACCTGAGGCAGGAGCACAAGCCAGTTCCCAGTTACTTGCTCTAGGCTGGGACTCAGTTAGAAGTGGAAGCAACCCCCCCAGAGGCCATCTGCCATCGGGGAAAGCGAGACCCAGAGACGCCCAGGAAAGGCTCCAAGTGGGTCCGCGGCAAAGGAGGGAATTAATGGGCGCAGTTGAAGCAGCACGGTGTAGTGGAGAAGGCCCTGGGCCGGTAGGTGGGAGATAGCGCTCTCACCTCAGTGTCGCCCCAGCCCCCCCCCGTGGAACCTGCGACCACTCACTGTGCCTCTCCAGGCCTGTTCCCACCTGTGACATGAAGAAAGCTGTCCCTCCCAGGCTGCCCCTGCTCCCGCACCCTGTGGAGTCTGAGGCCGGGTTCTTGTGCGGCCCAGCCCACAGGGAGCCCTGGGGAGGGGAGGCAGGGGCGGGCGGGGCACCTCCTGGAAGAGCCGGCAGAGGAAAGCGCTGAGTTGGCACTCAGAGTCCCGGCCACGCCCACTCCTATTCCATTATTCATCCCTGTAAGAGGCTCTCCCTCCTCCTTCCCAGCCCAGGCCCACTCTCAGGAAAGGCCTACACCCCCCATTCAAAATCCCCCTCGCAGCATACCCCCCTCAGCTGGAAACTCTTAAGCAAAAAGGTCGTCAAGATGATTAAATGCGAACAGATTTTCAGCTCTTTTTCCACTTTAATTAAAAATGGGCTCTCCATTCAGAGGCAGCTGAAAACGAGAGAGCAGCTCCCCGACGACCCCTGGGCCGAAAAGTGGGGGAAAACTCTCAGAGATGTTTGAGGGTTGGCCTGCGGTGGCCTGGGGTCAGGGGCCTGGCCTGGAATGGCCACGTGCCCAGAGGCCCTGGCCACAGAGGGCACCAGGAGCCCAGAGGCCTTGGGCACTGGAGACAGAGCAAAAACAGAGGCAGGTGGGTGGGCCAGCAGGTCTGCACCCTGGGGCGGGGGTGGGGTGAGGGGCAGAGGGAGTTCCATTTCCACAAACCCTAACTACTGGGGAGCCCCCAGTCTGGGGCGGGAACAGGTTGCTATCCTCAAGAAGGGCTGGGGTCTGCACAAAGAATTTAAGATGGAAAATGACAGATGGATAAGTACCTCCCAGAACAACCTAGAAGCAAACCCAGGAGTCGCCCAGTGTACCTATGGCTGGAGATGGAGACGAAAAGAACTAGGGCTGCACGTGAGAGGGCAGCTGGGCAGCCTCAGCGGCTTCCCGGAGGAGGACTTCGGATGCCAGTGAAACAACGAAACGGCTGGGCAGGCAGTGGTGGGAAGGTGATGGGCAGGGGGGTGAGTCAGGGACATAGCATGTCTTATTATGAAGATGGAGAGCAGGGAGAAGCCATCAGGAGAATGAGGACTCTCCCCTCTCTCTCTCTTCCTTCTCCTGTCAGGGATCAGAAGCTAGGAGAGAAGGGGAGGAACGGCAGAGGAAGGGATTTGGTTGAGACACCTGAGAACATCCGCAGGGGGAGGAGGGAAAGGCGGGGGAGCTGGCACAGGCTGCAGGAACAGGAGCCCACGGCCCTTGGTCACTGATCTGATCCCATTTCCGGTCTGGCCCCAGTCCTTGGCAAGCCCTGAGCAGAGCTTCCCTCCGAGAGCATAAGGGAGGATGGTTGCATTTGAAATTCCTCTCCATGTTCCGGATGGCCTCTGTGCTTCAGGGGTGGAGAACACTGCAGGAGGGACAAAGGCCTCTCACCACTTCCTGTACCTGTGCTGGGTGGTCCCACCTGCCCCCCACTGGAGGTGGGAGGGTGTTGAGTTGGTCTTTATCCTGGGAAGAAAAGTGATCCCTTCCTGGTAAACCACCGTGGTGTTGGGGGGGCAGCCTAGAGCCCGCTGCCCGGCTCCCAGGCAGGGAAGCAGTTGCCGGCACCTGCGGGGAAGGGCTCACAGGGTCCTTAAGAGTCCATCCCCAGGTCTTTCGAGTCCCATATTTACCACCAGCTCCCAGGGTGAATTCCACCAAAGTTAGGAGAGCAGGAGGAGGGGGAACCACCAACTCAGCAAGGCTCCCAGGGGAGGTCACGTGTGCACTGGGCCTTGATGTCACCAGAGCAGGGAGGGGAGGACATTCTGAGCAAAGGGGCCGTCTGAGTGAGGGTGCAGGAGCACGGAAGGAGGCGGTGCGTGTGGAAACGCTGAGCCGTCAGTTTGGGGCAGCATAAGGGATGGGGGAGCAAGTGGATTGAGACGGAGCTGGGGGCGTTCTGAAGGCCCCTTTTCTTTGTGGTGAGGGATCGCTCTCTCTCCTTGAAATGCCCGTCCTGCCCTGGGGGCAGGCTGCAGGATCCAAATCAAAACTTCCTGCTTCTCTGAGAATCTCTCCCCATCCACCCGCTCTCTCCTCCCAAACCTGGTGTCTGACTGTCTCTGGCTGTCTCTGGTTCCCATCACCCTTGTCTGCAGGCCTCTCTCTCCCCCGCAGCTTTGGTAGAACGGGCGTCTATGCCCAAACCTCAGGTGTGCAGCCTTCCCACCCTCCCGTGGTTCCGTGGGCTACCGCGTAGCATGCAGCCCAGACCAGCAGCCTGGCACCTGCTGCTCCAGGAAGGAAATGTGGCCAGGAGTGGGGCGGGGTGCTGGCCTGATGCTGGGTGAATGGGAGAGCTGACCCCAGACCATCCCCCAGTCTGAGTTCCCCACTTCTCAGAAATAGAAATTCACCCAAGCATCCCCTAGGCCTTTGGCCTTACCTCCTTCGTTCTACTTTTAGAAAAGCCAGGGATTCCGTGGCAGGGACTAGTCTATTTTGACAGAGTCCAAATAGAGCAGAGTGGGGAGGGGTAGCCGAAGGGGCGGGAAGCGTGTCTCTGTTGGCCGGCACTGCCTCGCCCGGAACTCGCTTTTCCTCCCCAGTGTTAATTATCAAAATTAACCGAACACTATAAATAACCCAACTCGGAGACTTGGAGAGCCTCACTTCTAATTAATTCATTTCCAATCAAGACACTTCTGCGCCCCCCTACCCTAGAATCTGAGGGATGGGAACCTCATAGTGCAGCTTTCAAATATTGAATCCCTTGCTCCTGAGATGTGAAAGCTCAAAGAGAAAAGAGAGAAGGAAAAACACTCGCCTTTCTTGGAAGGGGGTAGCCTATAAATAACCCATATTGGTGCATTTGATGGGCGACATTCGTGTCTAGATTGGCTTTTGTGGGATGAGGAGACATGGAGGGTGGGGGTGGGGCACGGAGACTTCCATCTGCCGCCTCCTTTACTGGGCAATAAATTTAAAGCAAGACTGTG